>NW_024525156.1:1292564-2585128 GCF_017590135.1 Pyrgilauda ruficollis
TAGTAGAAATTTAGGAAGTGAGTAATGAGGAATAAAATAGAACAATGTAAGAATTATGAATTGTGTGTGTATTAGATATGAATATTGCATGAGTATATGTATTTGCATGCAGACATACATATTGTTGCCTAGATCGGGTTTCAGAATATTGGGCAGCCTTTTCACTGTCACCCATCAGCTGTCATAAGCACTGTATTGATATCCAAGGCTCCATTTCTTCTCTGACTTTTTTTTTTTTTAATTATAGTACAAATAGTGTTGCACTATTTGGAAGATGAACCTGTGGCAAAGCATCCCCTCATTTGCAGCATAATTTTACATCTAGTTCTGAATACTGTTGAAGCACTCATATTCTATCATAGTGAACTTCTACCATATGGAAATCTGCACTTGATTAAATTAGCATTTTCTTGACAACTTTAAACCTTCCAGAGTTTGCGACTGCTACTTCTGATAAATGCTTTCCTCTTGAGAGAATGAGAAGTACTTTTACAATGCTGCATTCTGGATGCTTCTGTGCCAAAAGCAACATGTGGCACACGTTCAAAGCAGTTTTATCTCTCTCTGAAAAGATTTGTTTTACTTACCATCAGATTTAGCCTGAGTTAAAGATAACTGTTACATATTTCTGGTAATTATATATAGAGAGAATGGGCTGATTAGGTTCAATAGAACTTTCCTTTTCCTTCTGGTGTCCAGCATGCAATAATGGCTTGTCCAATTGCAGTGCTTTAACCCCAGGCAGCAAAAATGCCCCACTGGACACTTGCTCACTCCACACCCCTGTGAGGAAAGAATGGGGGAGGGTGACAGAATCAGAAGAGTAAAAGAGAGAAAACTCATGAGTTGGGATAAAGACAGTTTAATTGGGGGAGGAGAAGCCATGCATGCAAGCAAAAGAAGGAATTAATTAATTACTTCCCAAGGACAGGCAGGTGTTCAGCCATCTCCTGGAAAGCAAGGCTCCATCACATGTAACAGTGATTTGGGAAGACAACACCATCACTCCAAACGTCCTCCCCTTCCTCTTTTTCCCCCCATGCTGAGTGTGATGCCATATGCTGGGGAACGTCCCTTGGATCAGCTGGGGTCAGCTGTCACAGCTGTTTCCCCTCCCAGCTCCCTCTCACCCCCAGGTTCCTTGCTGGTGGGGTAGGGTGAGGTGAGAAGCACAAAAGGCTCTGTGTAAGCACTGCTCAGCAATAACAAACTGCTTCCAGCACAAGTCCAGGCCATGGCCCCTGCTCGTTGGTGTGAAGAAAATTGACTCTACCCCAGCCAAAACCAGCACAACAACCATGCGCTGATGGCAGAGAGCAAAGTCAGTAATGAACAGTGAACAGCCCTGAACAAATGCTATGGTTATTAAGTGGAAGTCAAGGATTAAGTGGTAGCTTCTTGCTGGCCTTATTTTTCTACAACTAATAATTTTAAAACAATGTTTTCCGTTGATCAGGACATGAATTTGGTTAATAAGCTCCCTCTAGAAAAGACTAAGAAATAGTAAATTATTATTATACATGATGTATCAGGGCACTGTTTTAAATCACTGGGCATAAAAGAGAGGTGCATACACCAAGGAGATAATTCAGTCAAGTTGTTCTCATTGTTGGTGGGTTGCAACCATCAGGGCCCTGGGCTCACCAGCAGGCCCCAGCTGTCCTGGCCAGCCTGTAACCATCCAAAGTCTACCAAAAACACAATAGTTTTTCAACAGTGATCTTCTGGCCCTTGGGGGTGGTTCAGGAGGACATGGTTGCCAAGAAGGAGGATTACAGCCTGACCAGAACAACTGGAGACTGCTGGCATGCGTAGGTCCCAGCAATGAGGGGGAGCCCTTGGAGTTAATCTAGATAACACAGAACTCAGGGCTAAGGTTTTCTGTGGACTTCAGCAGATTTTGAGCCTGATTTTGAGACAGTTACAGGAGGCTATGCCTGCTCACTTAGACCTCTATGTAAAAAATATGTGATTTTTTTTTTGTTAATTTCGATAACCAGCGTTTCTGTAGGAGTGGGAGGTCTCATTTCTCCCTTTCTGCAAATAGATGGGTGTGCTGCCAATTTTTACATATAGCTTGTAATTTTAGTTCATTTCATTGCTTCATAGAATTTTATTTGTGTTTATTTACATTTGCATGTAGTCCTAGATCAGGCTGCTAATAGATAATTTGTTCATTATCTCTTTTTAAAGAAGGCAGTCTGCTCCAAATGATTGCTTGCAATACTAGAAATTCAATCTGCAAAGTAATTAAGTGCTGAAGTTCTGAGGGCTTTTTTTCAGTGTTTCAGGCTTTCTCAGATATAGCTGATTCATAACCTCTGCATTTTTAAAAATGGTAGAAAAGGATATTACAGTTTGCTGCCTATTTTTATAATGTCTGAAGTATACTCTAAGAGAAGGTTTATTTGTGTTTTTAAAAAGTAACTGGAAGAATTAACTGATAAAAATTTCATGTAAAGTTAATGACTCAAAAACCATTCTGTTGTCAGATTTCCTCTGCTGATAAAAGTCGGGTAAAGATTTGCAAGACAGAATTTACAGGGACTACAAAAAAATTATGTATTGCATTTGTAATATTATATGGTCACATTATTAGCCTTTTTTATAAAATGTCTACATTTTGAAAAAAATTAAAAGAAAACACAGTAAATCTGTTGTTTATTTATAGCATAAATTTATATGCTTCCTTCTGAAACTTTATTAATGTCAGTAATTTTAAGATGGTTCCCTTGTTTTGTGTCACAAATTTATTTTTATCTTTGTAATTTAATTTGGCTTTACTGCACATTTAGCATAGAAGGAAATATTATCTAATGTTTCCTAACACCAAGTGTGTTCTTGACCATTGTTGTCTTGTTCGCAGTTTGAATAAGGAAGGGATAAAATAATACTTGATGGTAACAACTCTGGATTGGTTAAAGGGGCAATGCTGAAATGCAGCTTGATATACTAAAATGTTTCCAGACACATGCAATCACTGTGATTGTTGCTGCAATAAGATTAAAGGAAGTCACAGGATTTCGGAGTGGGATTGTTTGGGGTTTTTTTACCTCTAGGGGAGCAATCTAAATGCAAATTTTATACCTGAATAAAATCCAAGAAGTCAGTATGAATGAGGCTTGAGGGGAAATAAAGTCAGTGGCGACGACACTTGGCAAGTTGGTCTGTCATGCACTTTGAGTGTGAAAGCATATTATTTTTTTCTCAATTCATCATACACTTGCCAAGTAATAAAATAAAATCAGCTTTAATGTGTTGATCATCCAAAATTATATAGATGCCTGTTGGGTGAACTAGTCTGAACTAAAATCTGAAAGAGTTCTGCTGTGATGCTGCTATGGTAGAGTTCTGAGTCTGTGAATGAAGTATTCTGGTGATTTCATTCAAATTAAATTTGTAAAATACAGTTTAATTTACAAGGTCATAATAAGGAAGCTTAAAAAGGGAGGGGAATTCTTTGAGTTCTAGGAATGTAGAGAAGATTGGAGTCTATTATTCTGATGCTTTTCAAGTCTTCTGGTATTATATTGAAAAACACAACCTAGAAATTGTTGACATTCCTTCTTCTTGCAGTCTGACACAAAACTCTAATGGAATAATATACCCTTGGCCCTGGATCTCTCCAACAGAAATAACTCAGTGTTTTCTGAAAGATATGGTTCCATGCCTGTTAATGTATTTGCCACATTTCAGACATTTCAAGTACTTCTGCAGTTACTTCTGGAAGCAATATGTTTTCTTATGACCCCTATTACTGAAGCTCTCAGACCAGTGTAGTTTTGAGCAAAGACTTGTTTTCCCATCTTCTTCATTCTCTGCATCAATTAGCTTGGGAACATGTAGGAGGTATTAGGAATCACCATGTATGAAGGTCAAAAATATAATAATGTTGAACTGTTAGGAGCAGACTATTTGTAAGTTAAGCCAATTTAAGATAAAATACTAGTTTAAAATAGCTGTTTACAGCACTTAAAACACCATGTCACATTTGCTATGAAATATAAAGAGGAAAGGAGCGAACATCACCCTGTTTTATTGGGGTCAAACTTAAATGCGGTCATCTCTTCACTCTGTCTGCTATTGTATTGCTGCAGGTATCAGGGAATCAGGACATTTCAGCACTATTTCCTTAAATCACAAAGTATGTAAGACAGAAAAAGTACCTGGTGAAGAGTGTAGTTTTTGTGGCTATTGTTCCTTGGAGTTTCCAGGATTTCTACTTGCATCCGTTTTGTTTTCAGTAGAGCTCTTTCTCCTTAGAACATCACAGGAAGTAATCCTGCTGATTCTAACCTTATGTTTTGGACTGCCCTTACTTTAGAGATACCAATGCTATTTTAATAGATCTGTTGTAATCCCTGGTTGAAGAGAGGCTGACTGGTGCCTTCACTTGAGGCAAAGTAAGACTTTCTTTATAGCAAGACAATGAGCGGATATATTCAGCATATTCATTTAGTGCCTCAACCTGCTGAACCTGGTGTTTCCTATTGACCTGTGAAGAGTGAAATATTTTATGCAATCACATAAATTGCACCTTAATCAATGAGGGGTTTTGCTTCAGATTGGAATGATTACAAATAACCACTGTAAAATGTAACAGGTTTGGGACTTTTTCCCAGAGCTTCTGGGAGACTGACTGATCTGGAGCGTATTTGTCAATATCTAATGGTTAAGATAAGGATCGACTACACAAGCTCTTCCATTTTCTTAATGCTCTTTAAGTGACTAGAAAATAATGAAGGAATAAGGATTTGCTTCTCCCACTTCCTAGTAATGTCTGTGTCCTTTTGCTCTTAGATATCCACAGTTTTTAATTAAAAAATTTAAAAAATTATTTTAAAATTTCTTTTGTTGTATGTTTTATGAATAAAATATGGCAATCTGTCAGAAATAGAGTTTTAGAGGCATGGATATAGAAAAACCAATGCTTTTTACTTCCTTTCCCACAAACAAGTGAAGAAAATGCCCTGTCCAAAAAAATAAAACTTTCCATGCAGAAATATTCCAGTCCCAACATTGAACATTGAAAAGTGTTTTTTATTTTCTTCTACATATGAAGCTCTTTTCCTGTCTATAAGTAAATGGTTCATGGGGATGCATCAAAAAACTGAGGGAAGAGGCATCGTAGATTGAGATTCTTTTTGAGGACATTTGACACTTTTAAGTTAATTAGTCTTTTGTAAAGAGATCATGTGTAAATGAACAAAGTTAATGCGTCTTTTTGTGTCCTGCTAAAGTAAGGCTGGCTGAATTTAAGTTTTAGGGGTTTTTGAAACTGATCTTGAGTTCCTCCATTTTCGTTTGTCTTGACATATATCGCTCTTCCAGACCTTTGCCAACATGTTAATCTACATATTTGGCATTGTAAGAAAGAGAGACTTGATTTTAATTAAATTATTGATGGATGTCATTAGACAATGAAATATATTTTTAGACTCTGAACGGCAAAACCCACTTAGAATAAAATACAATATAAATATAGAATTAAAAACAATATAAAAACATAAAGTATATTATCATACTTGTATTTGTGTTCCAGCAAATTTTATCATGTGATTAAAATGTCCTTATTTCCATTATGTATTCTATACATTTTTCATTGTAAATTTGTATTTACCAATTAAATTTTTGTACACTCTTGATGTTTAGATGTGCTTTAGTTGCTTTAAAACTTTTTGAAAATGGTTGTCTATCATAAGGAGTTAAACCTCTTGGTGTCTTATATACCAAAAGCACTGATAAAATCCAGTTGGTCTAATGGCAATCCTGAAAAGAAAGTGGACTTAGCTGGCTTTGTCATTGTTACCTGTCAAAGTATCCATTTCTCATGTGACATGCTGTGATATTTTGGCTATTGTATATAAACTTCTAAATGTCAAAAGTTCTTCTAGAGCTTTTTCCTTTTAGATCCAATGTTGTGAATATATTGCAAAGATGAAAGTTTATTCTCTGTTGCATCAATGTCTACCTAGCTTTGCTTAAAGTCTTGAATGTTCTTTTGAAGAATTCTGAAGGATTGTTCCAGACGCAGAGATAGGGTTCTACCATGAACTCATCTCTGCTCCTATAAGAATGGGTCTTTAATAATTTTATCTTCACTTCGTGATTGGTTTGTAAACCTTCCAAATAGACTTCTGTTCCAGTTAATCAGCTCACAGTAAAGATGGTCCCAAGTCAAGAAGCATTGAAGTTTCTTGGTTAATGGATTTGCTAGCAGAAAGTGCCAGCCTAGAAACAATTAAAATTAAATCTTCTTCCATTTTTATTGACACAATCATGTAGAGAAATTGGAAAAGTAATTTTGCATTTGAATAAATTGAAATTGAATATCAACAATAAAATTTCTTGCAGTGTACTTATATTAAAAAACCAAACAGTTTGAACCAGTTTGTTGAAGAGCTGTCTCACCAGGATCAGAATCTCACTCCTGGCTTCAGCAGAAAATGAACTTCACTGGTATCTTTCCTCGGTTTTTGTTTATAAGGACACCTATCCAGACTCTTTCTTTTCTGTTGCTTTGAACCTCAGCTCTTCCCACAGGGACTTATGGTATCAAAAGGTCAGAATGTCTGGCTTGTTGTTTTGACATAATCTAACTTTAACTGCCTGTATGAGATACTCGTTGTTCTGGACAGAACAGGGAAATACAAAGACAATGTGATTTTCACTACCTGACTGCAAGCAGTATGGAATGTTGGTAATTAGTTCTAAGGGACCTGTCCAGATTCAGTTGTATCTTGAAATTAATTCATTGATTTTTAATGATCTTAAAGGGATTAAAAGTGCAAATATGGACTAAGAACTAAGATTATACAGTCATTCAAGGTTTAAAGTTGTCTGAGCTACAAAGTAACTGCCCAGGAGCAGAGCAGGAGGTTGGATGGAAAACCTGACTTATTTTGAATAGAAGAAATAACTAAAGGAAAACCAATATGAGTTAGGGATCAAACTAAGTAGAAATGACAACAGTAAAAGTCATCAACGCTAGTAAAATCTTCCAGTAGTAAACAGAATAAAGCTTTTAATCAATGCTGTTCTTAGTACATGCCCTATTTTTACCTGGTTTCTTTTTAAGGGATATAATGGAAATCTCCAGGTATTGAAAATTACTGGCTGTAGTTGATAATTTCCCTTCTCTCAGGAAACAGTGGTAGACTTCATGTTACAATGGATTTGGGGCTGTCACAGAACTTGGGTCCTGCAGGGCTGTGAAACTCCTGTCATCACTCTCACAGATTGGTTCTTCCCTTTTGCTTCTTGAAGATAGAAAATAAGACATTCTGTTATTTAAAAATTTTTCTTTTGTATGAAGTATTTGCTGGGAGTGGGCACACAGAAAGTACCCCTTCACCTGCACCATTTTGTAGTGCATATGGATTGCTAAATGACTTGAGAAGTTGTGCCACCTTTGTCAGATACTTTTTAGTTTAGGAATGGTTGGCTCAGTTTCCAGTGTGTTTGCAGAGACAGAGAGCCACAGTCAGTCAACAGCTGCAAGTTTACTAACAAATATGCACTTGGATTCATGCCTAAGTGTACTTGCTGGGAAAAGTACAAACGTTACCTCTCAACAGAGATGATGCTTTCCTCAGAGTGTTGTAAAGGGACAGGCTTCACAGCATTACAAAACGGGGAGAGACCATGGTGAGCCATCTGATCCAACCTCCCTGCTCAAGCAGGGTCATCCTAGAATTGCATCCAGATGGTTCTTGAGTACCTCCACTGAGGAAGACTCCATAACCTCTCTGGGCACTGTTCCAGTGCGTGCTCACCTGCACAGTAACAAAATTTTTCCTCCTATTCAGAGGAAACTACCTGTGCATTACTGTTGAAAATTTGGGGAAAAAAAGGCTTTTATAAAAGAAAGTATAATGTATATGCCTAGTAATTTTTGTGTCTCTTTCATTGGTTTCCGCTGCATTCTTATTCTGCAATATGAAAAAAAGGGGGGCACTGATAGACTAAGATCCAGAGCCCTAAATGTATTTAAATCTTCATACCAACTGAAGTCATTAGAACAAATACATCTAAACTCAATACTACGATGTTTCTTTGAATGTAAAAGTTGAGATAATTTAAGACACTTCCAATTGCCTGGCCTATATTTTGTAAATCCAAAAGGTGGTGTCAGTGTAAGTAATTTTTAAATGTAATGTTTTCCATAAGCAGTAAATATACAAGGTGTATTATTCATATTATGACTTTAGGACATGTATTAGTAGTCCTTAGAGTTAATGAAAAAATGAACAGCTACTGGAGGTAATATATTGTATGTTTTTTTGTTAGTAGCAAAGACAAATAGCTTGTTGTAACATATAGTACATCAATAACTTTTGCATTTAATTGTATTGCTTAGAGGCAGAATCTCATCACTCTAAGTCAAGGGCAGGTGGATGGATATGTAGACAGGTGAAATATCCAAATGGATAGACAGGTGAAAAACTAGATTAGTTCATTTGATGTGTGACACACTTGGAATAATAAAAAGAAGGGAAGAAATGCACAGCAAAGGATGCAAGCTGCATCGCTCACATATTTCCCATGTTCATTAAAAAAATTGAGAGGAAAATTGCTGTAATCTCTGTGTATGTGCAGGAAAACAGTTTTCGTAGAAAGAATGGAAAATGTTTTTGCAGTGCTTTGTAAGAGAAAAAAATAATCACTGGGGCTTTTCATGCCTTGCTTCCTGTAATGTATTGGCAATATTGTTGGTATCTGGAAATGGAAAATTATAAACTGACATTTCACATCATGTTCTGATAAATATTTTTTAAAAGACATGTTTTGTCAGCTTTTAAGATGTCTTGGGCATATTGGGGAAGAAAAAAAATTTGGATTAATTTGGATCTAAGGAATTTCCCAAAGATCAGAGCAATTAAGAGCAGTTGAAATATATATTAGGTTAAAAAAAAGGAAAACATTTTCAAAAATTTCCAAGAGCTAGGAATTGACCTTTCTAGAGAGCTTGTACAGGAAGGAAAGCAAATAATCTCAGAGAAACAGGGGCTTAAGACTTCTCAGAGAAGCTTGTGTTAAGTCTTATTCTTCATATTTGGATTGCTGACTCAGTGAAAGATTGTCTTGATTTGTCAAAAGTCTTAAATTTCTACCAATTACCGTGGCTATATGCCAGAAGTTCTAGTCTAGTTTATTAAGCAAAAGAGAAAGGAAGTAGGGAGTAACTTGCAATAAAGTCAAAAGATAGCGGCAAGATCCACACTGTAAAGACATTTGTACTATTTGGTAATAATGGTGATAGCAAGGTGAAAGTGAAAAAGGGTAATAGAGGATGTAAAAGTTTTTTTTCTTTTTCCTGAGTTTCATGGTGGAACAGAAAATTACTAGGTATGGAATTACATATGTGTGAGCAGAGTATCTCTGTGTAACTGACATTAGATATGTATTGTAATATATTGTATTATATTGCAATATTATAGTATACTATGTTGTAATATTATATAATATATATTTCAAATATATTTTTATCTATAAAAATCCACTAAGATCCCAAAATTAAAGTGTAGTAAATGGAGAATATTCAGTATTTTTTCACTTGTGCATAAGTTGTGAAGGAGTTAGAAGAGAAATACTAGAGATAAACATTCTCTTATCCTGTAGGTAGGAGAATAACTGAGGAAAATGGGAGAAAGTTCAATTTGCACCCAATAGATTTGGTTGCATGGTGTAGTAGCTTGGTTTTATTTGTTATCAGAAGCAGTCTGCCTGCAAAATAAGTGAAATATTAATAAGCAGGCCGGAGTGTCTTTTTAGTACAGCTTGCCAAAAAATGAAAAATGTTGAATGGGATTTGAGAGGTGGTTAAATGATCCCTGCATTCAAAAATGAGTATTGGGATTATTTTAAATCACATTTGTTTTCTTTTTCTTTTTCATTTCTGGTAGTTGTACATACTTGGTTTATTCTGCTACAAATTTGGAATTATGCTCATCCATTTTGGTAAAATTTCACAAGAAGCCAAAGGAAAGAAGGACAAATTGTTTCTTTTTGCCAGATAATAATTTGGAAGAAACAAGAATTCTCAACTTTATTTGCTTGTAAATTGGAACTTTGTAGAGCCAGAGTAATTTGAGGAAAGATCCAGGAATTGCTAAGGGAAAAAAGTTAAAAGAAAGTAAAATACACTCTCAAAAGAAACTTTAAAAGAAAGAAATATTAAGCCATTTATAATATGAGACAAAAAGGTGATGATTTTTTTAAAGACTGACTGAAATGACACTATAAAGAAACAAAACCCTGAAAAACTTGGATGAATAAAAAGCTTAGACAACAAAGGAGGAAGCTGAAAAACATATATAATTGTTCAAGTAGATGATTAGAAGTTCTGAAGGTTTTTCTAGCTTGGTTGAAGACAGAAGTGAAGAATGGAGAAATATGGAAAGGATGAATGTGAGTTTTTTCAGAAGCAGTTTCCTGGTACAACTGCAGGTGGTTGTCTGAATTCCATAACTGGTGTAGTAATCAAATTTTCTGATAATTCTCAGATGAAAAAATTATGATATTACATAAATATGTAGTTGAAGACCACTAATAGCACATCAGTTGTTCATAGCATATCAGTAGGGATCCTGAAAGCAAGATCCTCTGTAGTGAAATTGTTGAATCACTGAATAATAGAAATATAGAATAAATGGATGTCTGGAATTTAAATTACTTGTTGCTGTAGTATAATTCTCAGATAGCTCCATTGAAAATTAAGTTTTAGGTGGTAAAATTTAAATCACACCTTAATAATAAACTATCTCTCAAAATACCTTTTCAGAAGAGAATCATAATTTAAAATACAGTTTTACTTGCTATTTATGAAAGTGTGTAGATATAAACATATCTAGGCATGTATTTAGAATCCAGACACCCAGATTCCATTTATTATACTTTATTCAACAGCTGCAATCTGATTAAGATAAATATGTTTTAATGTGAGATTCATTCGAATATTGAAAATGCAACAAGTTTGAGAGCACATGAATGTTTCGGTATGTACTGCTCAGTCTTCAGAATAGAAACGAACCTTAATTTTGTTTAACTGGAGAAATATGGAAAAGAAATAACCACGGAGGGCTTAAAGAACACTATGAGAGTTTAAAAACTCCTCTGTCACCTGTCCCAGACTTGTACATTTCCCATAATTATTTAACTAACCAGTGTTTTGGTGTCTTTCCCTTGCTTGCTTCTCTACTAATTTGCCAAAGAAAAGTTTAACGAGCTATTTCCTTTCAGATGTTGTGAGCTTTGACACAGGACCTGGAAGTCAGTACCTTATTCTCTTAACCCCAGTTAATGTTAAACCAGGCCATATGCTGGTGCTCCTCTCTCTGCTCAGCCCGGTCAAATATATTTGACTTTGTCCCTGCTCTGTGTAATTATAACCTAGCCTCCCATTTGTCTTTATTGGATTGCCCCCAGTTCTCTTAGATTGTGCCTTACACTTAACTCTGCACTTCCTACTCTGGTTTTCTTCCCTTGGAGAATAATATTTCTCTTTTCTCTCTTTTCTTATCTTGAGATAGTTTATCTAAAACTGATAAGAGTCAACTAGTATGTATTTTGGCGACTCCCTGAACCTTCTTTGTGAGGAATCCTCCATCGGGAGCTTTTCATCATAGTTTCTCTTTTTCTTGTTTCTGTAGAACTCATGCCATGTTTGGGAAATGGGCATGTCAGATGGACATCTTCTGTAGCAGAATGAGAAATACTAAGAAAAAAAAAAAAGGGGTATCTTTTTTGTGCCAAGTCCTTAATTTTATTCTTAATCAAATGATAAGCCTTGTGAATAGATTATTATCCCAAATGTTTGTTTGGAGCAGATTTGCTAAGGCTAAGCAAAGAGGATTCCAGAGGCCACCATGTTACCATTCAAGATGTACCTAAGGAAACCATCTTTCACTTGCTTTTTGGGTTCATTGGTACAGCTGTCATAAAAACACTGGTTATCCACTTAGTTCTCCTTGGTGATACATTCAGCTTTCTTAGAAACTTTAGAAATTACTTTTTAAAATTAATTATCATCAATACAAATGAAACTCTTTTTAATTTTCAATTCTACAGTTTGCATTATTGCTAATCTATTTCTGTTCAAGTACTTAATTTTGGTAAGTTTGCTTTGAATCATAATATTTTCCTTTTCATGCACCATGTAAAGAGGTCCAAATCTGTTCTGATATCATTTTTCTGCAGCAGTATCCTGTACAACTTTTTCAGATAATTGAGTAAATATGAAACATGAGAAAATCTCACTCTGTGAGCTTGAACATCATTTAGTGTGTGCTGCACAGCCATCCAACCTGCAGCCCACATGTAGATATTAGAGTGGTGATGTGTGTAACCTCTTACAAAGAAAACAACATTCTGAAACTCTGTGATCTGCAAAAAGTAAGAAAGTTTAGGGAAAATATTGGTGCACACTTAAATAGTTGGCTGTAAAGATGAGTTTTTTTGGGTTTTTTTTTTCTTTTTTTTTTTTTTTTTGTAAATCGGCCCAGGAAAAAAAACAGTAGGTTCAAGAAGGCCTCATGCACATCAGGGGTTTGATTACTCATGATTTCTTCATGTCTCTGAGCAAGCAGATTCAGCTGGTGGTTGGTTCTGTGTAAGTACTACCAAATCTGCCCAGAAACACATTTATGTAAATACAAAGTGGTAGTTAACCCTTATCAGGCAAGTTACCAGCAGCAAATCCTCACATGCTTGTGATAAAAAATGAAAGCCAGAATTTATCTTCTGGCTTTGTTTTGGAGCCTTTGTTTTCTTATACTTCTCTCATTGACAGTAAATATGCCACTTTTTCATTCTAATCAGGTTTTTTAGTTTCTACTTCTTTGAGGAATAGAATAGCTAGTACAACAAACTTCTGCTTTATTCTGATAGTCTCAAATGTCTTCCATAGTAATTGCTGTTTCTGATCAGCTCTTCAATTCTCTCTGCTATAGTCTTGATTCTACTTAGAAGCCTTTTTATCCTGGTTCCATCCCAGATCAGTGGGGGGAAGGCATGGCACTGATATTATGTTGTTCAATACAATCTTATGTCATTGCCAAGGCTGGGGAAAAGGGGCTCTCTCTCTTGCTTACAATAAGGAGAGTGTTCCTTTCCAGTTGGGAAAAAGGTTGGTGTGGTGGGGAAGAGCTGGTCAGTATTTTGTTGTTATTTTGTTGTGGGTTTTCAGTGTAAATAATTTATTTGTCTTAAAACTTTCATTATTAGTATTGTTTCTGTTTGCTTTCTGATCTCATTGCTCTTTCCAGTAAATGACTCTTATCTCAACCTGTGATCTTTGCTTTTTGTTTTTCCATCCGGAGGGAGAGGGGAAGTGAATAGTGGTGTTGGGTATTTTCCTAGCAGGACCAGTAAATGGGAGACTAGGATTCCTAAAATGTGACACTTTTCCAGAAAGACTTTTCTGGTTTCACTTTCCTCCCTAGTCATAAGACACTTCTCTCTTATTAGCTTATTTGGCTACAGGGCTAACAAAACCATAAAAGAATGTATGAAAATCAGTATGTTTAAGTAATAAGACATACATATAGAAAAAATACATAAATATGGTATAATACACATAAGGAATTGGCTAGTTTTTGCAGCTGCTTACTGCTACAATATTTGACAACAGAAAAAGGACTGCATCAGAGTGAATGTAGTGCCTGCATATAATCCCCTGCATGTGTGTGTAGGAAAGGGCATCTTTTGAATAACTGAATGTTAAGAGTTACCTAGAAACTAGAAAACTAGCTTTCTTTTTTATGCTTGATACCATTAGTTTTAATAGAAATGATATTTAGACACTTTTTTATATTGTTTCTAGGAAAATATGCGCAAAAAGGGATGAAATATTAATTTAGATAATATTGGAATCCTACTTAAAATTTTCTAAATGTCTATGTAAATAGATGTTTTTCTTAATTTTCTTTTCTGTATTATTTTGAATTTTTTGACTTTCAATTGTGAATTTACTAGATTATGACAAAACATTGCTATTTCTTCAATTACTTTTTCCCTGTCTTTATTATGGGTAGCTAAGAACAGTAAAGTGTTTAATAGAACATATTTTTCTTTTTGTTCTCTGTGTGTCTCCAGTTCATTCACTTCATTATTCTTCCAGGTTTAACTGCATTGTCTAAGGCTCCGATACTCTTGTCCTATTGAAGAAAGCTCAAGTTTGCACACAATTTAAAGATGTACAAACTGTTGCAAATAAGTCCTGGATCAGGCTCAAACTGGTCTTACTTATTTTTGTAGCATTCTTTCTCATGTGGTGACTGCCAAATATGAAATGCTTGTTTGTCAATTAGTTTCTATTTATTTTGAACTTGCAATTTTTATTGGTTGTCAAAATACCCTTTCATGCTGTTGTAAGAATAAGGAGAAATATAAGCATTGTATAATCTTAAATTCAATTTCAACTCTTTTAAGAGTCAGTTTTGTCCTTTAATATTTAACTTTGAAGGCCCTTAGGCCTTAGTATTTATCATATTTGAACATATACTTTATTTAGACTATATAAATATAACTTCATATGTACCCTCCTTTAATGTCACTGAAACTTTATTACTATAGTCCAGTTGGAAAATTATTTATTTAGTAGACTGTTTATGGAATATTTTGCCAGCTTTTTGTTGAAATTTTCTGGAATTTTGAATACCAGCAATTTAAAACTTCTGTTTGTTATTGCCATATCCTAATTAGCAGTGTCCAGTTCACATACCAATGTTACCAAGACTAAGCCTCAGAATTAATTTTCTGGGAACATTTCTGTAAAGCACTATAAAACTTTAACATCATAATTGTTCTGCTGTTGTTCAGCTCTATGCATTCATGTTCATGTATTTTTAATACGTTTGCTAATGTCTTTTTTCTTATTTGGTGTCTGAACAACTACTAGCTGCTGCTTGTTTTGGTTGTGTATATTTTAATGAGTAATTATGATCTCAGGTTCCTCTTTCTATTTGGCTGTAAATGGTTTTTCAAGCAGAAGAGTAACCAGCATGAATTCAGTGAGCTGGCTCTCGTGTGGTAATTATATTCCATTTGTTTTTTGTTTTTCCTTGTACATAGGCAGCTGAAATTTACACTGTGTTTCTTTTATCTCTATATAAAATTATAGACAGAGCATTATTATGGTCTGTATGTTGTCCAGGAACACACAGCTTCATTTTGCCAGTACAGCTATTAATTTTAGTAGAACAGGTAATTCTTCAGAGATTTGTGTACCTCTACATTGTAGGACATTCTTCCTTAAAACAGTGTGAAAACAGAAAATTGAATGACTTTATGTTTCTCATCTTGCACTACTTACAAAACTGCTGTTTATGCATCAAAGTCTTATGGTATCAAAGTTCTTATGGTCTGCCCAAACAGAAGTATATTATGAGTCTCTGATTGTTGCATCCACAATTAAATAGTTATTTAATAAGTATTTATCTTGGATCAAGTGGGATTACTGTGGTGGTAGTCAGTTTATTGATAGATAAATCAAACCATTTTCAAGGCATCAGTGTTGGTTTTGAGATTACACTGTAGTATGTGAAATGAAACACGTCTCATTAGAGAGTTAAATATTACAGAAAATGGAAATTCTGTTTGATTGTGAATTCATAAATTCTTTCTAGGTGAGAGACTTACCCAGCCTTAAGCTGTGAAGAATTGAAGTGTGTATTCTGAAGGACTTAGAACATTCTTTGCATACTTAGGAAAGGAAATTGTTCTACATTACAGCTTTCGCCTACCCTTTAAATTTCTTCCAGGCTAACAGTTCTACAGAAAACGTGCTTCATAAATTCTGCTGTGTGTGTTGCTGCCTACTTGCAATTCAGCTAGAATGTCCTTTTTCAGTCCTAAATTAAAGAAGAAAATACAGCCTTTCTGAATCCACTTAAGGTGGTTTTTAGACTTGCAAGTGAAAGAGGTAAACTATCTTGACTTCATCTTCTACATCTTTACATGGAAACGTTTAATGGTATTGTGGATTTAACTTCATACACTTAGTTCTATCTTAATAGATTTATGTGCTCTGGTGATCTTTCTGTCAGAGGTAACTCAAGATTTTTGTGCACTAAAGAACTTATTGACCTGTAATACAGGTTTGCAATACCTTGTTTTTGTAGTGGCCTCTCTGGTGTTGACATCTAAATGGCAAGCTTTCCACAGAAAAGGAATAGAAGGAGAAAACAAGGAAGTCTCCATTTCTCATTTTCTCTTCCTTCTATCACACTTCTTTTCCAAAGTATGTAAATGGATGATTTTTTTTTTTTTTTTTTTTTAAGTTGAACTGTATTTTGCTCTACTTCCCTAAGCACTGGATTTGGAAATTGCATACAAGTGTTTGTAGGGAGACAAGCCTTGGTATTTACAGTGGCTTTGGTTTCCACAGTATGCACAACCTTCTATTGTATAGTTGGAGCATCTGTATCTATTGCCTGTCATTATTTTGCTACTCACGGCGGTATCTAAAAAGCTGTGTGAGCCAGGGTTATGATTTCATCACTGTGCAAAACACAGGTGGTAGTGCATGGTCTTGATCAAAATTATTCTTTACTCTTAGTAGTGAAATAAATGGGATCAGAGAAGATAGAAGATCCTGCAGTAATCTAAGATGATATGTGTGTAACCTATATATCCTAGGAGTTTGCCTAAGCCAACAAATTACCTCTCACTCTTTGTGGTTTTAAATCCTAGATTAGTAAGAAAACATTCACAGGGGTTTTTTTTGGAAGCATATCTTCAAAATGCCTATTCTTTCCTATGAAATTATGTAGAAGGATGTGATATTAAACAGAGGATATTTAAACATCCAGGAGAACAATTATTTGGAAAAAATTATATACGTCCTGTTTAAGGAAATAGTTTTTCCAAAAATGTAGAGATTTAGTACACTACTTACACGAGGTGCTACAACAAGCAAATCTGCTTTCTTCCCATTTAAATGACAAGGGATTTTTTTTCCCCTTACTTTGAAGTATACTGTGTTTATAATCAACTGTCTCTAAAACTGCCTTGCTATAGTATTCAATTCATTAATGTCTGTCCTGTTTCTGGTCAGGTTAAGGTAAATTTTTACAGTAGCCAGGAGGCAGCATGGCTAGGAGGAAAACTCATCGCCTCATGCCTTGCCAGGGCCAGGGGGAGGGACTTTTCCAGGAAGGAGGGTTTCCTTCCTTTGACAAAACTTGGCAACAGTAATTGCCCAGTATTGTCAATTGTTCTTTCAGGTATTTTTTTCTGTATGAATTTTCTTATAGCCTCTGCCCTTAGTATATTTGCTGTTACTGTTTGTTTTCTTATTTCACTGCTGTTTTTAGTAAATTTTTCTTATCTTAATCCATGATCTTTGCCTTCTTAGCCTTTGCCTCTCCTCTCCAGCCTGTTGCAGTGGGAAGGGGGAGGGGAAAACAGGAGAGCAAGAAAAAGAGACAGGGATGTGCTTTTTGACAGTCTCGGTGGGTGCTCTGCATTGAGGACTATCATTGCCAAACTGTGAAAATCTCACAGCATTGAAATGGAAAGCACAGGTGTTGAGCATTCTTCTGTTGCTATTAATCATGTGATAGCATTTTTACTCATGGCTTTCATAACTAAAATTTCTTCTTTCTGTTTATTTATCATGATAAGCATTTTATCATCAAATGGAAAGAAATACGCTTGCCCCTTTAAATAGTGCAAGACTTTCTGGTCAATAAGGTCTAAGGCAAAAATGTTTAAAGGTGTCCTTTCACTGGTTTTCTGAATTTTTTAATGGGTTAGAAGCAATAAGTGTTTAATAAGCTAGGATATCAGCCTTTCTGATTTATTGCACAGACATTATTTAAGGTTTCTCTCCAGACCTGTGAGAATGTAAAGTGTTCTTTGTCAGTTCAGGATCTTAGGAAAATAGACACAAAACAACACACCACCAACAAAAACACAGTCTTGCAGTTTGTTCCATCTAATCTAGTTTTGACAATATTGTACTGGAAATGCATTCTTTTATTCTTTTAATGAATACATAGAGAGCAAAATAGAGCTCTATTACTCATGAAAAACAATCCCAAACTGCAGCAGTATACACTTGATATCTTAGAGAAAATTAGAAATCTTTCACTGCCATTTAATTTTTTGAAGTGTGACTGAAACAATTTTGTGTTCAGTTGTGTGGCAGTTTCTGTCCAGCGTCTGGAAACAATTACTGGCAGACAGGTAACAGCAGTATATTTGACAGCACATGTAAATCTGTAGATTTGCACCTGAAATAAATTTCTAAACCATATTTGCAAGAATATTTTTACATCTGAAATTGTACCATATACGGTTCTTGTATCAAATGTTAGAAGCTGACAGACTGCTGGACTCAGTGATGATTTGCATAAGCGCATTTTTTTGCTTTAAAAAGAAATTAAAATTCAGGCCTGCACATGATATCAATATATCCACCCAATTAAAATAATTGGCTGATTATAATGAGATTAGGGAGAGCTGGAAGACTGGTTTACAAAAAAGATTAGCTGAATTAAATATGTTGTGGTTAATCAGATGTCCACACAAATGTTAACTTAAATCTCAAGGAAGACGGATAATTATTTAAAGATGAGAAGAGAAGTCTTGCTAGTTAAAATAATTCAATGTTCCATCTAAATAACGAATAATTTTTCTGGATTGAAGAACTAACTATGGGAAGCAGTGGAATCAAAATATCCTGTGTATTTATAATTAGAATCCATAACATATGTAAAAGCAGTCCTGTGCTGGGATGAAGGCAACCAATGTGAGGCTGAGGGTAACCAAAGTAGTGTCTTTCAAATTTTTAATTGTTGCATTGGTTTTAGAAAAAGATCCTGATCATTTTTGGCATGGGAAATAGCTAAAAGTACAAAACCTGTTAATCTCGGCCTCAGGTTTAATTTCCTCACTTCACACATATACTATATGTGCAAAGTGTTTTTATACACAAAACCAGAATCAATACAGGAGGATACTGTACTAGGAGGAGAAGTATGAAAGCCAGCTCCATCTATTATCTATTTAGCAAGAGAGGCCTTTTGGGCTTGTGAGCAATGTGGTTTTCCTACTTACATTTGCTGTGTTAGTAGATGGGATCCAGATAAATCTTTAGTTCCTCATTAATGGTTTTGATATGAAAAAAAGTTAGTTACTCCTCCTATCTCCACAACTGATAGTTGAAATAGATAAGCTAGGTAAACAGCTGGAAGGTTCAACATAGACAAAGAGAAGTAATATGCTCTGTGAACTGTAAAACTCTGTTATTTCACTGCTCTTAAAGAGTAATTGAATACTGCATCTGTAACAGAGTAGATCAGGAGTCTTTCAAAATCCAGAAGTCTTGGCTGAAAGGCATGGTCTGCAAAAGTTTTATTTAACACCTCCTAGTCAGTCTCAATGACAACAAGCATGCTCCAAATTCTTTAAAAATGAACCTGTGTTCCATTAGCTGCAGAAATAGAAAAGCTTGAACAAAAATTATAGAAAGCAACAGTGCTTTGGATAAGAGGCAAAACTGGAGTCACATGTGCACAAACAAGACACTCACCCATGTTAAATAGGTCAAAGGAATTTAAATGCACACTGTCATACTGTATAACTGATAATGTTCATTGTTTCAGGCTATATTAATTTCATGTAGTTGTAAGTAGTAACTCATTATATCTAGATTAGAGAATACTCCTTTATAAAGAGATTATGTGTATTTAATGTGCACTGATTAATCATGTTGCCGTATCTATTTTTGGAATAATTAGATGCCTCACAAAGAAATTAATCATCTGGCACTAAAAATACAAACTTCTTATGTGCTATAGGAGAGAAGGGGTTTTTATATTAAACTAGATTTTTTTCTGAAGATTTACTGTACGGAGAATGTAAATTGTGCTTATCCTGACTGGTTTTGTCTCAGTCATGAATGACGGCAACTATACAAGATTTGATATGTAGAATCTGATACCATTACTGCATATTAATTTACATTCTGGATTTCTTCTATAGCGAAGATCTCACCAAGAGAAAGAATTCAGGTACTTGCACATTGTTATTGGTTTCATTTGTCCAACAAGATAATCACAACAGACTGCAGAACTGCAGAACAACTAGACAGAGACTGTATCATGTTAGTACCATGGCAATCTCTGTGAAAAAGGAGAGTCGACTCCCTGAAAACTTGTATTGATTTGCCCCTAGATTAATTCCAGCTCTAGATCACCTCTTCATCCAGTAATATGGTAAATATCCTTCTTCCTATCTTTTTATCCTGTATGATTTGCACTAGTCTTAAAAAAATATGCAGGTCAGTTCTAATAATTCTAGTTACTGCTGTTTGGCTGTTTTTATGGGTAACAATGAAAGCAGGGTGGAAAAAAATCCTAAAGACCCTTATTCTGGAAATGGGGAGTTTATAGAAAAACTAAGTTTAGTGGCAGAAATCTAGTAGCACCTTCTCCAAAGAGTATTAATATCATCTACACACAATCCTCTAATAATTTAATAATTGTGCCTTATCACTTGCTTGCCATACTTGCAACATAACTGCTGCAGTTATAATTCAATAAACTACTTTTGATTTGGTCTATACCAGTGATGACTGCATAATAATACATAAAGTTTTAATATATGATCCAGAACATTTCAACATACATGTAGTGTGTTCTATGATCCTAAACTTTGGAAAAGTGAGAAAAATAAGAACCCAAGTAATAAATTAATCTCCAGCTCTTGCAAATAACTTGAGATTTGACTAATAAATGACAGGATTTTTCATACATTCATAGTGTTCTTTATGCTGGAAAAAGACTTTAAGATCATCAAGTACAACCATCAACATAACACCACTGTCATGTTCACCATTACACAGTGTCCGTTAGTGTCCTATCCACAGGTTTTTTGAACACTTCAAAAGTGATGGTGACTCCACCATTACTCTGGGCAGCCTGTTGCAGTGCTTGATAACCCTTTTGGTGAAGAAACTCAATATCCAATCTAAACCTTCCCTGGCACATCTTGAGGCCATTTTCTCTAATCCTCCCCCTTGTTATTTGGGAAATGAAACTGATGTAATTTCACTAGAACCTCCTTTCTGGTGGTTGTGGGGAGTGATAAAGTCTCCCTGGAGTCTGCTTTTCTCCAGCCTCAACACCTCCAGCTCCCTCTGCCACTCCTCGTAAAACTTGTGCTCCAGATCCTTCACCAACTTTGTTGCCCTTCTCTGGGCTCCAGCACCAGCACCTCAATGTCCTTCCTGAATTAAGGGGCCAAGAACTGGATGCAGCACTCAATGTGTGGCCTCACCAGTGCTGAACACAGGGGACAAACACTGTCCTTGTCCCGATGGCCACACTGTTACTGATACAAGCGAGGCATTCTTGGCCACCTGGGCACAGGCTGGATTATGTTCAGTCACTGCTGACCAGCATCCTCAGGTCCTTTTCCACCAGGCATCTTCCCAGCCGCTCTAACCCCAGCCTGTAGTGCTGTAGTTGGCGTGACCTAAGAGCCGGATGTGGCACTTGGCCTTGTTGAACCTCAGTCCGTTGGTCTCATCCCATTGTTCCAACTTGTCCAGTTCCCTTAGCAGAGCCTTTCTGCCTCCCAGCAGATCAACACTCTCTGGGCCCTGCCATCTGACCAGTTTTTACCCAGTGAGGTACTGCACTTCTCTCATGGTGTGTTTAGAATGTCAGTGCAAGAACTTGTTTGTCATTTAGGCAGTGATCAGAACATGTAGGTTGCTAGATTTCAGCATATCACTTGTTTAAAGACACAGGATAATTATGTGGATAAGCACATATTTCCTGCAAGTTTTTGTTATATCAAGGAGCTACAGTTAAGTTTCATAACATGAAATCAATCTTTTCGGTTTCAATCTTCACTGTTCTACCATTTTCAAGGAAGGTGAGGCCTCTTCCAGATTGTAATGTGCCCATATTTCTGAATAATGTAAATTAAACAACTTTTCTTTGTGTCCTTGAATGTATTAGTCACAATTTCTTTCATAGAGAGGCCTCCAGATCCTTCAAGCCATCAGCTGAAAAATAGACATAGGACAAAGGAAATCAGTAATATTGACTCACAGTCTTAATCTAGGGTCTGCAATATCATTTAATCTGTTTGCCTTACAATTATTGACTTTTTTTGTGTATCTAGAATGAGTTTTTTCCTTTTTTTCATGCAGAGAGTTTGTAACTTCAGATTTGTAAATAATTTGAAAGTTAAAACAAATTCTTTAAACCCTTAGAAATGTACCATAGCTAATATTTGCACTAATCCCTGCTCTCTGCTGTGTGACAAGTGTCATTAAACAGCAAAAAGAATAGACCACTTTTCCTTCTTGAAGAAGATACATTTACTGCTATATGTGATACCAAGCAATTTAGAGATATTAAATGATGGTGGTGCTTTGAAGGTTCTAATCCACTGAGGAGGTACGTACTGATTTGTCAATGTCTCTCTGAGGTAGATGGTAGATTCTGCAGACATCTACCGTCTGTAGATTGGTAGATTAACATCAGAGATCTGGGAACTATGTTGATGACACAGCAAGGAAGAAATTATTAGCAGGGACACTTGTCCTCCAACCATGTGCACTGAGCATTGTTGTGGTCTCTAAGGACACAGAGAAACAAGTCCTGTTTAATTATCAAAATTGGGCTATAAAATTTCTGTGCAGTTTATAAAAAAATTTTTTTTTGTTTCTTAAACAACAGGGTTTAATTGTTTGTATTAAAATAAAACACTGTTGTTAAAAGCCAGCAGGTAGCTTTAATAATATGCATCAAATCATGTAAATATAAATGGATACCCTAGGGTATGAGCTGGAATCAATTCATCAGCAATTCCTAATAACGAAGCCATTAATTTGATATGGGAAAAGCTATTGCCTTCCAGAGCTGACAAGTTGCATTTCAGGTCACTCCCTCCTCACTTCTTCCTTCCCTCCTCTTGGCATAGCTGAGTTTTTACTCACAGCCACATGTGTCAGACCTTCCATCTGTCAGAGTATTGGTGCCTGAAGAGACACTACACAAACGCTCTTATCTAAGCAGTTTAACTAGAACCGATGCATGTCATGCACAGTTAAAACTCTACTCGAAACTGTTTGCCTTGTATGTCGTGCTTTTCCAAAGTAACAGCACCTTTAGGAAGGAAAAAAAGAGCCAAGCCAACCAACAAACTCAAGCCCCAGTGAGCAGTGCAGTTGCAGGACATATCACAGCTCTTGGTAAAGGTAACGAGAGCATGAAGGAGAATCTGATCATGTAATTTAGGTGGTAATGAGATTATTGCTATTTCAAAGCTTATATTATGATAACATATATATCCAGAGACTAAATCCTAAAAATAAGATGTGATAATTGAGTACAAAATGAAGGTGTGAAGAATTAATGCTAATCTTCTGGACAAATACAACTGCCATGTGGAGCTGTGTGTTATGTAGCAAAAGCTGCTATGCTAAAACAACTATCTGTGGTGTAATAATATATTCAACTATTCTCCAGTAGAACTGGAAGTAAGTATTCGCATGGCCTTAGCCAAACTTTTTTATATCAGCAGTGAGTGTGACTCTGGCAGGAGAGTTGACTGTAATTGGCTGTGCTCAGCACCTTAGCAGATGTGCTCAGCATGCATTAGGATCTGACTATTTTGTCTCTATGAAGCAAAACACTGCTGAAAGCCACTAGAGGTATTGCTTGACTGAGGTTTCCAAATTGGTCACTGAGTCTGTTTTCACTTGTAAAAAATATGTAATTTTTCCCTGTACATACTTTTTTTTTCTTCAGAAATATTCTTAGTCTAGCTAATATTTTGTGTGCTGAGTTGGAAATATCCTGAGTGAAATATGACATTGAATTAGGCTCATCTTTGAGATTATACAGTTTTAAGAATAATGTAGAATGATTAAGATGATGTTAGGTGATGCGGCAGTGGGGGCTTATTTTTCTTGTAAAGGACTGATTATAATATGCTCCATAAGGAATTTATTTTCTAAGGAATTGTCTTTTAATGCTACCGCCTCACAGGCCTGTTCCAGCCTTCATGGTGGTAATTATCACAGAATTACCAATGTGCTGAGTTGGAAAATACCCATCAGGATCATTGAGTCTAACTCCTGGCCCTGTGCAGGACATCCTGAGAGTGACACCATGTGTCTGAGAACATTGTCCAAACACTGTCTCAGGCTGGTGTTGTGACCACTACCCTGGGGAGCCTTCCAGGGCCCAGCCACCCTCTGGGTGACAAACCATTTTCTGATATTCCACCTGAACCTCCCCTGACTCAGCTTCGTGCCATTTCCTCAGTCATGGTCACAGTTATGGAAAGCTAGAGGTTATACTTGTACAGTATTTTTGTAATTTTACCACACTCTTAACCATTGTGTTTCTGTGTAGAAATAGAGCCTTACAGTTATTTGTAGGATTATTGTGTTGTTTAAAGGAGACAGCTCCAAATAGTACATTTCCAGTAGCACTGTATCTTAAAATGAGTAATGTAGAAGGTGTTAAGATTTGAAGTTTCTAAATCCCTCCTGTCATTTGGGAGTCCATTATTACTTCTTCACCAAGCAATATACTGGATTGGTTTTCATTTTGTCTGCCTGAATTAAGCAGAACAAAATGAACAAAAGGTAATTGAAAGTGTGTTGCCAGATGGATTGCTTTTGAATGTTCCCAGATCAAGAGATACAACCTGTCTATAGCTAAAATTAGAATAAATATTTTCAGTGAAGTTTGGTAATAGTTGGAAGAAAATGTCGAACAATTTACCTAATTAGTAATAACAGTGAGTGAAATAAATGCCAGTAAGAATCTGACAGTAAACTGTATTTATAAAAGTCCATGAAGTATGATTTTACAGCTCCTGGATATCTTTGCCAAATGTCAACATGAATAGAGGGGACCCCAGTCCTAATCTCTAATATGCTGATCAGATTTCTTGTTACAGCTCTTGAAAGGCTCATGTCCTTTTCTTCTGGCTCAGCTCCAAGGCAGCAGGTCCTGTACCAGTGCTAATGCAGGATAGATAATTGGTTGCAGAAAAATGATCTCTCAGAAGCATCATATCTATCATCATGTCTGAATCTGTGAAGTTGATTTCAGTCCCATCACTCTCTGGAGACTCTTTTCTCTGCGTGTATCTTTTGAAGGCAGGATGGGTTTTCAGGCTTTCAGATAGGTTTGTTTGGTGTGTGTGTGGGTTTTTTTCTTTTTTTTTAATAGAGAAGATGTTTAAATGGTAGATTATAGATGATAAATAAACAACCACATTATATCAGACTAAATAAGTTTTTGGCTATTATTAAGAGAACTTGCTCTTGCCTTGTGTATGAACTTTGTGGTACTTGAAAGAGTTTTTTATCACAATATGCAAATATTTCAAATCAGGTTTTCTGTAAGGTAACATTGCCTGCATGCACTTATTCCTAGACATCCTTTCATTGAGAACCTAACTTTCCCCTCCATCAATTTTTCTGAATGAATTTACTATTATTTGTGTTCAGAAGGTTTATTTTAGCCTATTATCCAAGAATCTTATCACACAGCTTTAGAGAGCAGTGAGTCCCCTTGCACCCATTGCTTTTGTTCTCTGAAGATGCCTTTATGAATTGAGCTGTACTGTCCCTGCTCTTTTTTCATTGGCTTAACTGTTTCCTAAAATGTTTTATTTTTATTATAATGTACGGTATTTTACTTGGCTACAAGCTTAACTAAAATGTGGGAATTGGGCTGAGTTCTTTCTAACTCCTGCCTCATTCCTAGTTTCTCAGCTCCTATCTCATGAGGATTTAACACTTTTCTATTACCTTTGCAGGCTGTGAGATGTGTTAGTGCATTAGGGTCATGCAGCTACCTACATAAGTGTCAGATAAATCGGAATATGTCTTATGCCTTATTTGAATTTTGGAAGTGTTGTGAAGGGAGAGAGAGAAGACAGTAGCCAGGAGACAAATTTTTTTACCAGATCTGCCTACAAATTAAGGTGAAACTGATGGAGCAGAAGAATATCTGTGGATCCAAAAATATTAACGTGGCACTTTTTAGAATTAGAAATGACAAAGACTTCTTTAGATCCAGCAAGAATCTTTATTTCTCTGCGAATTTTGTATCAGTTTCAGTTATTGTTGCTGGCTTTCTTTATCTAAAGAGATTATTTTCTCATAATTTAAACATAAGGTGCCAGAACAATTTTTCTTTAATGATTTCATCTTCAGTAGAAACATTTTTCTGTGGAAACATACCTTCATTCTTGAAAACTAATAAAGAAAATAAATAACTTTTAAAAATACCCACAGCCTCAAAGCTCTCAGAACTATTGAGGACTTTCAGGTTGACATAGATCTAATCATAGATGGTTGTTGCTATTTTTACAATATATCTGATCCCAACATGATATGTATGGAAATACTTCTCATTTTCCTGGTGTCCTGACCTTTTTCAAAATCGAGACCAAAGAAATTAAAAAAAAAAAAATAACTTTGAGGGAAAAACCCCTTCAAAATCACCCTGAGTCAGAGCTTTGTGGTTGAGAGTCCTAATGAACTCAATATATTAGAGGACAGAAAAAAAAGAAAAGCTAATGGCAGATAGAGCTGGGAGGTTTTACCTCAGTGTGGCAGGTTAACATCACCCTGTGAATGATAATGGATTAAACCTGAAGCTGGAAAATGCTGTAATCTCTCTTGTGACTGGGAAATCAAGAAGGAAAAACTGCATTGCTGATATAAACCAGGCAGTCTAACAGCTTTTACTGATGGCAGAAAACTCATTCTCACACCCAGGAGGTGTCTGGGAGCTGACAGCATCTGTGTCAGGTCAGGTATTTCACAGTTCTGTGTGTTTCCTTTTTCTTCACTGTGGTATTGCTCAGTGTTTTGAAAAGTTTCAGCTGCCTATTCTTGACTAAAGGATTAATATATTAATGGTTAATAAAATCATATAGGTCACAGAGAGATAGAATAGTTTCCAACAGAAGGAGTATGGAGCAGCAGATGATGAAGGTTTAATATTCATAACAAACAGATAGCAGTTGTTCTTTAACTTAACACACAGCTTTTAAGTAACCTCTACAACCCTTTGCTAATTGTTGATGCTTAGGACTCATGAAAAACCAATAAGTAATTTCCTAAAATAAGGAATCTACAAGTTTTCTTCCTCTGCCAACTAACACATTGCTTCTGGATCAAGATTTCACAGAGCTGCAAATTGGAAAGTATTCATAGGGAATAGCAATGCCTGCTTGCTTTCATTGTTCCCAAACTCCTGCCTAGCCATCTTCTACTGACTGCTGATGGAGACTAAGTACTGGGATAAGCTTGTCTTTTGCTGGATGCTCTTTTGCAACAGAATCTGTAAGGCTCAGACTCACCAGGTTGTTGGACAGAGGGTTTGGCAAGAACTACATCAGCATGTAATCCCATGAAGTAGGACAGGATCTTTAGACAGGAGCTGAGAGCACCACGTAGAACATCTATGGTATACATTACTCAGGGTTTTTCTTTGAACTAGGTTAATCTCATCTTCTGGACTGAATAACCCCCCTCATGTGTGTGACTCAGTAGTATATTGTGCTCAGGGAATAGAGCGTGGTTTGTGCACTCCTGAAACACAGCTTCCAGTTAGATTTCCTGTAGAGGTAATCTGATGTGTGCTCACCTAATCAGTGTGTTCAACCAATGCACAGTAAGCAGGCACAGCAAGGGATTTGTTTCAAATTTGCACTGATATTCTGAAACAAGGTATTAACATAACTCACATCTGCTTTGTCTCAGCTTCTTGCAGAAAGACTTTTCTTTCCATTTGTACAGCTGGTAATGGCTTCTGTTTTGGAATGACTCTTATATGATATGTGGGGCAGACCTGATGGCACAGCCATACAAGTCCAGTAATTAGTTAATTAGCATTATTAATGTGTGTGCTTAATAGGCATGCCTGCAGAAAGAAGATAATTAGCTACAGTGAATAATATTACAGAACAAGTTTGTATCAAATGTTGCTGAAGTCTGTCCTTTTTCTTGGTGACACAGAGGTGTTTTCAGTATGACACAGCTCACTGAAGAGTCGAGAACAAATTCAACAACGTGATGATGTGTATGTTTCCTGCCTGTATTTTTAAATTACATTTCTGTCACATAACAGAGAAATAACAGTGATACAGGCACTGCAGACCAGATCTGCAGAAGATCATTTACATTTAGGTGGAACAATACTGCTGTCCTGAGGCAGTGACAGAGGAAAGATCTTCAAGGAGGCACTGAAGTGGAGGAAAAAAGTATGAGGCCATGAACTCTGGGGAGACAGGGACCAGAGTAAATTTCCTTTGGCTTCTCTGCAGGTAGAAGAGGTTGGAATTTCCATCAGCTTTGCAGAGCGGGCTGACTTTGGGAATTGGACTGATAATCAATGCTGGTGGCATTGGGAGGAAGAATGTGGATGCTACTTCTTTGAGGAGACGAGCTGGTCAGTTATGTTTTGCCTATGCCAGCAGCTCCTGGTGAATTTTTGCAGTTATTGAGGTTGCAGTATGAAACTGGTCTGTGGGATCTCATCAAACTGCAGATAATGGTGTTGTGCTTATGTGGCGGGGATGAAGGGTCAAAAATCTCACATGAAACTTCCATTCCTTTGTCATTCTGAGATATCTTTGTCCTTTTGAAGGAGGGTGTTGAGGAATTTTAATTGTGGAAATAGTCATGTGTGGACATTCTGAGATTTTTAAAACCTGGAAGGAAAGGCCTGTCCTAATACCCTGAAATAATGGGAATTATTAGGACTGAAGTATTTTGCATTTTTTCTACACAAAATCACATAGCTGAAGCAATAGCTAATGATTTTCATCAACATCATCAAAAAAAGATAATGTCATGGCATTTGCTGTCCCTCTACCAATGGAAGCATAAACACCATCAGATATTTCAGCCAGAAACAAGTATTTTCAATTAAAAAAGTATAAATATGTGATTAAATTTCATCCATTCAGATGAAAATCCCATATACAGAAGGGATTTTATTTCTCTTATTTTAAAAAATGAATGATGTTCTGTTTCATTCTGAATTTTGAGAGACTCAGAAATAATTTAAGGAGGACATATTTAAGGATTTCTACATGGCACATCACAAATGCTTGGAATCTCTGGCAGTGTATTTTAATTTATTTTATGTCATCTTAGATTGTTTGGGTACAAGCAATGCATATTCTGGCTTCTGGTGGTTGTTTTAGGGCTTTTTTTGTAGTATAGTGAAATAGTACTAAATTAAACAGTGCTAATCATGTGAGATGATAAATCTCACAAATCACTTCAAAAGACTTTCTGCCAAATACTTTATTATCAAGGTGACTGAAAACCTTCAATACCTAAAGAAGCCAGTGAGAGCTGAGAGTTTCCTCTGAAGATATGTTTATATACCAGATTCCTGGTAAACTTTAGGTTTGAGTTCCCTTTGGAAAATGCATCCTACTGCTACAACCTTTTTAATGGTTGGTAGAAGACCTAGATCTGACCTTAGATTTAATCAAGGTAGGTGTTTGGGTGTTGATCCCTGATTTATAGAGGGTTTTTGTTCAGGTTAAGGGGAATAAAATGTTCTTCAGTTTTAGGGCCTTCAGTTGGATTATGTGAATAAGTTTTCAGGGACAAAAGATTTATTTTAATGTAGTAAATCCTCCTGTTGATGCTTTGTTGCTTTTGTTTCAGCTTTAGTGAAACACTAGCTGAAACAGAGGCTAGACAAAATTAAGAGAATAAAAGTGGGTTATTAAAGGCCTTCACTAGGTGCACCTTAGGGAGTCAAAAGCCTCTGAAGGGCTGCAGCCAAGATGGACAATGGTCACAAGTTTTTCATACAGTTACAGGTTTGGTCCATCTACATATCGGGGGTTAATCAATTACAGTTTCAGGTGATGGAGTAATTTACTCCAAGCTTGCCCCATTCACTGTTTGCATCTCTCTGGGCCTGAGACAGTAAGGTGTCCTTGTGCTTCAGGCCTGGGGAGGAATTGTTTTGCCTGGATAAAATGGGAGGACAGTAGCAATCAGGCTGTGGAGTTTGAGAGTTATGCACTAAAGGAGTACAGGATTTGTAAAATATAAAAGCTAAATCCTAAGGCATCGTTATCCTTTATTCAACTGCACAGGCAGAATTTGCAACACCCAGTATGTAGTACTAGAATAACTCTGGGGTTTCTTTAAACTCAAACCCAACACATATCATTGGCATAGTCTAAATAACACCTTGTTCCTAAAAGATTTTCCACATTAGACTATTATACTCTAATGATTATAGCTGTACTTTACATACAAATACTGTCATAATGTAGTGGTAAAAAAATAAGTCATGCATATATAAGTTTGAGCTAATTCTAACTTTCAAAAAATAACCATTTACAAGTTTATTACCTCATTTGATGCAAGAATGACTCTTCAGTTGCAGTAATGTTCGTTTGAATGGTGCAAGATAACACCCACATGTAAATACTGGGGGTTGGTGTGTGCTTCTGTATGGACTGTGACCATATAGTAATCTCTTCCTTTTGCAATACATGATAATCAACTGAACATGTCACGCATAGTAGTATTGTGGATGTGTGTAACGGAGCAGAATGAAATACTTTTATTTAAATAGGCAAGTTTTGGCTTGTTACTGAAATTCACCTTGCTTTTAGTGCAGTCACACATTTAGGGAAAGTATTTCTGGATGTTGGAGCATGACAGCAACTTCGCAACTTTTTGGGGTAAGTATTGTTCTTCTAGGAATTAAATTAATTTCCATCAGTATTTAAATTAGAAAGGAAAACAACAGAAACTCTAGTCCTTACTGAAGCTGTTTCATGGAAGAATGGATTTTAAATATTTAATGCTAATAGATTTTATGTTTCTCTGTTAAAAAGAGCATATTTAATTTAAGCCTGAGGAGATTTTTTTAGAAAAATAACAAGAAAAACTTAAAAAAATTAATGTTAGAACATGGCTGTTAGGGAAATGGGAGGCAAATATTTTTTAGAAAGTATTAGAATTGTCCTTTTGCCTCACTTTTTTTTTTTCTTTGTGAGAATAGTGATTGTATTGGGCATACTGCTATCTTTGTCATGAAAGAGATGAATTTGAGAAATATGGGAATCAATTTGGCTGAACTAGTGGTGTTGAAATGGCTCCCAAGTCTATTAAAACTTTCACACATCCACATTTCTAAACTAATAGTTGAATCACCTGTCCCATCCCAAAATAGAACCTGTCAAGAGGAATGAGAACTGGTGTAATATGACAGCTGCTTTAAAGTAAGTGAGAAAAAGTGCAGCTGTTGCTCCCCTTGATTGCAGGGAGTGGGACACAATGGGCTGCATGAAGTACAAGACAAGGCCTTGTCTGAAGAGAAACAATTAGGGAGGCAGGAGTGAACTGTCTGCAGGCATTGCACATTTAGTGATCTAGGAAGGAATTGGTAACATGATAATATTGGGGAGGGAGGAAGAAAAGAATGAAAAGAGGAAAAGGTATGTAAAAGATGCAAAGAGAGAGTAGTAAAGATACAAATACAATAGGAAGACATTAACCTCAAGGTGTCACCTCTGATTAATGAGAACCACTTTGCTGGAAGCTGGGAGGATACGTGCAGTAATATACTCCTTTCTATGCTTCCCTTGCAGTTTTTGGTCCTGGCTGTTGTTGGAATAGGGCATAGAAATAGATGGCTTCATGTGATGACCCAGGAAGGGCATTCTTTTATTCTTTCTGTGTTTTGCCATACTAGTGAGGAGACAGAGACCTGAAAACAAACAAACAAACAAAAAGGAGACAGCCTTATCATGAGCAAAATGCATCCTTAAAATTCAATTTCACGTTTACTGCCTGAGGACGTGATTTGGAAATTGGCCAAAGGAATAGGAATCTCTTTCTGCCAAGTCTGAGTTTAGCTCTGGTCTAGCCTCAGGCAAATTATATCATCTTGCTGCATGAATGACAAATACAGAACAAAAAATACAGACCAGTCTCACCCAAGATACTGAGGGATGCTTATATCAATGGTTATGTGAAGTGTATGTTGTGTGCTGTATAAAAATTATTACCATGATTCCATTATTCTCAGCTGAACTCCTGATAAAAGTGTGATACACTGGTGGGAAGGCTTCTGGGAGTCTGCTGTTAAGGTCTGCCTGCCCCCAAAATGAAAGCAATGTACCATTGTGTCAAGTGGAGTTCAACTGTCTGCATTTGTACTGCCAATCATACATTCATAAAATGGAGATTTTTCTTGGCCTTAGTTAAAAATATTTCTGGAGTTCATTTTTCTTTGCTGTCAGACCAAATAACATGGAAGGCAAAGAATTTAAAATTAATTTCATTGGGAAGAGATGTGTCTATTCTTACACTGTCTTTTACAAATATCTTTATGTGCAGACATCTTTATGTTCTTGCATTTGTAAATAATGTAAATTATTTAATATATAGAAAATGTACATGCACAGATGGCTTATTTTAAGCAATTAAGAATATAAACTGTGTACATGTACATACACACACATGCTAATAAAAGTGTATGTTCATTTGTGGAAGGATGTGTTTCCTCCAGCCTCTATCACCTTGTGGTATACTACTAAGTTACTACTGTGAGTAAGTGTGCACCTGGGGAGGAAGAGTCCCAGGTACCAGTGAATGATAGGGCTCACTTCCCGAAACGCAGCTCTGTGTGAAAGGACTTGGGAGCCTGGTTGACACCAACCTGGCCACGAGCCAGCAACGTGCCCTGGCATCAAAGAAGGCATCTGCCATTCCAGGCTGTATGATGAGTGTTGCCAACAGGTTGAGGGTGCTGATCTTTTCCCACTGTTCAGCACTGTGAAGTCACACTTGGAGTTCTGAGTCTGATTCTGAGCTTGACAGAACAAAAGAGACTTGGAAATGCTAGAAGGAGTTTGTGGAGGGCCATGAAGATGATTAAGGGACTGGAGTATCTCACAGAAGGAAAGGCTGCAAGAGCTGTGACCATTCAACCTGGAGAAGGGATGGCTTAGTGGAAATAATTTTAGGAATATCTGAAGAGGGAGTGCAAGGAGGATGGAACCAGGCTTCTTTCAGTGAGTGCCCAGTGCCAGGATCAGAGGCAAGGGGCACGAACAGAAACACAAGAGCTTCCCACTGTACAGTAACCACTTTTACATTCTGACAGTGACAGCACTGGCACAGGTTACCCAGGACACTTGTGGAGTCTGCATCCTTGGAGAAATTGAAAAACCATCTGAACATGGTCTTGGGCAAACTGCTCATCAGTCTTCCCAGTCATAGTAAAGCATGTTTAAACAGTGAAAAAGAAGAGCCCATGAATAAGAATAAGTTGGCTCTGATTATTTGGAACAGTGCTCATATTTCTTCTTCCAAAGGAAGAAGAAACACACTCATGTCTTCTTTCATTACTGTGGGACACAACAATATAAAGGAAATAACTTACAGTAGTTTACTGCAATAAAGACAACCCCCTGATTTTTTTAAGTCTAAATTGGCAATTTACTACAGTGGAAAAGAAGAAATGAAATTTTCTGTAAGCTTAATTCAAGGAACTGAAAATAATGCAAGTCATAAAAACAAATTTATTTTTGAACAGGTATAAAAATTCTATAGATGATTTTACATTCAAGGAGAATGAGCCAATATGAGGACTCCTCATTAACTTTCAAGGACCATTTGGCAGGTAATGGAATTCATCCTCTAAAACATTTATTCTTTTTATCTTATAGACACACAAGCCTATCTCTGAACAACACAGTTCACTGTTGGAGGACAAAGCTGTCTCTTTTGCCTAGAAGCCAGGAGGAAAAGCAGGAGAGAAATAAGACAGAGAGAGGAATAAAGTTGAGGCTAGAGAGAAAATATATAGAGTAAACAGAAAAGAAAAAAAAAATCATTTGCCACAAAGAATGAGGAAAATTAAAGACTACTGGAAGCTTACAATTTTTCCCACAAAGATGCAAAACCCCACAATTTCAGATTTACAGCATTGCCTTAAAAACATGCTTTTTAAAAAATTGGAAATCCTGTAGTGATATTTAGCTAATTTTGATTTTGTGTGAAACTGTGGAAAACTGGTTTGTGTCTCCCATCTGTCTCCCTCTGCCCTGCAAAGGCTGTGAGTCTGTGATTTACTAAAGCTGACATTGTAATGACTGGGAGAAATTTCAGGGGAAAGCAATGGATGCTGCTGTTTCATGTTTTGAAAATATAAATTATGGAAAATTGGAAGCCTGACTTGAGAAGTAAAATCTAAACAGTAACAAAATTTGTAACTTTGAAATACACATAAGACATAAGAGTTTTGGTTTCTCTTTGCATAAAGAAACTCGAAGTTCTTTATTTATGAACAAAAAGTTACAGAAAGGGGGTTAATTTTTTTTTTTTAATATGCACAACATTGTTCATTACTTGGAAATACATGATCCATAATGGTTTACTCAGTGAAAAGCTATACAGTGGTTTAGTTTCTCCTGTATTTTTTCTGATGCCCCTAATTTCACCAACTCCTTGTGTTGAAAACTACGCTTTAGTTTCAACACACATGAAGAAAATATAAAGGAGAAAATATAACATCACATTCACAGAGGATGTGAATGTGCAGTACAGATTAATAACAGATTCAATGTGGTATACACCATGTGTTTGATTTTCTGTTAGAACCTGTTTAAGAATAATTGTTTCTCTTTATTTTCATTATTTTCCATCATCACCCATGCGTACCAGTCTTCAGCTAGAGATTACAATTAGTAGAATGATCAGCAGGAGTGGAAATTGGTCATCTTTTGAAATTATTCCTATTGCAATATATTTACATTGTAGGTATGGAAAGTGGAAATGAGTCAGTCAGTCTACAAACACGGTGAGTACTCTCAAGTACCTGCACTTGAGTTCAAGTTTTCCTGCCTATATTCTGTTTTCTTAGATAATTGACCTAAAGTGTCCTAGCCTCTCTTAATGAAGGAGCTAAAACCACAAGCTACTCTTCCTGTTCATACTTTTGTCTCAGTTTGTCTTCTTGATTGCTCTCCTCCCCCCTGACATCTCTTCCTTTTGCAGGTTGTTTCCCCCAGTGCCAGAGGAGATCAGAAGAGGAGGAGCATCAGCAGCACTGAATAATCATTTACTTGGCCTTTTGCCTGTCTCTAAAACTGTTCATGATCTTAGGTTGCAGGATGAACTATACAATTGACACATGCTCTTTGGAGAAGGCAAATATTCAACCTACAGCAAATACTGCCTATAGAGTTGCGCTGAAATGAAAGCATGAGCTTGGAATAACAAAGGTTTTTTAAGTTTGAGTAAATGTGGATATTGTCTCTGGCATTTTTTGGAAACTGCCTCTCCTCTCCAGAAAGAGAGAGAAACAGGTTATTTGGTATTGTAACTCACCTAATAAGGGTGTTATCTGACTGGAAAAAATGGAGGAAAGGTGATTTAAGCCTTGTCTATTTATTTGTGTGCTGGGCAGAGGAGTCCTAGGGAAATAACCTACAAAGTAGAAATTAAAAACGTATTATGAATGGGTTTAGCAAGACGCTACTGTTCTGTGTAACTATGTCTCTTCAGACTGTATCCTGGAGTCTCCAGTTAACCACTGGAAACTTATTTAGCATTAAATAATTTGCTATATGCCACAAATCATGTACATTAATATCCTGTCTTGGAAAGGAACTCAAAAAGTTTTTTTATTTCAACCTCATGCTTTCACAAAAAGGTGATTTCTCTTGTAAATTCTAAAGAAACTGTTTGAAGATGAGGGTAAGCTCAGAACTTCATTATTTAGTCCAAGTGTATCAAATACACAGAGTAGTCACCAGAAAAAAAAAACCCTGTTGAATGGCTTAGTGAAGGGAGTTCTAATTTTTGTTTGTTTTTGTTAAGACCTGCTACAACTTTTTCTTTACAAAGTGAGATGGGGATATGACTGAATGAAAGTAGTAAATATTGATCCATTTAAGTAAAAAGTAATTTAACTAAAAAGTAATTAAACTAGTTAATGTTTAGGGACTTGGAAGGCTTATTTAATATACAGGCAAAAACTTGTATGATGCAGAATTCTGTGTCTTTAAAAATCCCTTCAAGTACTTCCTGTACTTTTTACTGTCAGACAATAAGATTTGCATGATGAATGCAGAGGGTACATTTGAATTGCAGTAGTATCCCTATACCTCATTTCTGGTGGGGTAAATGATAGTAAAATCACATTCTTAACATGTGTCCAGTTGGTCCAGCAAACATGAATTCCATGGTAATAAGCAGTCACCGTACTTCACAAGCAATAGGCAATACTTCTATATTTATGTACCATTGCTTTTGATTCCCCCAGGAGCTCAAAATTTATGCAAAGAGTAACATTCCTTTCATGGTTTCTCCTGACCCTCTCATAAATTTTGTAGCTGCACTTCAAAATTTATGCAAAGAGTAACATTCTTCCTTTCATGGTTTCTCCTGACCCTCTCATAAATTTTGTAGCTGCACAATTTCAAAAATCTATTGGTTCTGAAAGTTTTGGCTACTTTAACAAAAGCTAAATGAGCCCAGCCCAGTCTGTATAAGCCTTATAAACTCAGATGATTCTTTAACCAAACGTTTTTGTGACTCTGCATTTATTCAGTGCTGGTACCAGCAGTGTCATTTAACTGCCTTATGTTTCCTGGCCCACTCAATCTGATATACATTTAAAACTAGGTTGATGGGATTTAAACTTTAGCTTATCCTATGTGTATTTTTATTACACTTGGAAATGGATGTGTTAATGCTTCCATGTGCAAATTCTTTCTTGCAGGAGACTATTTTGTTTTTTACATTAAGAAAATTAGAAACAAAATGTATGATTTATGTAATTTTTTAGTACTTTCAAAATAGAATTTTATTCTTTTCAGCCTCACTCTACATGTTTCACAGAGCATTGAGTTGTGTAATAAGTTAAGGCCCAATCCCAAATCTGTTGAAATTTTACTTGTATGCTTTTTCTTAAATGTGTGCTCCATAAGGATTCTGATATGAACAGATGTGCAAGCAGTTGTATTTTCTTATTAGCTGGAGGAATTTATGACAATGCTCATCACAATCTGAGCTTTTAGCAATGGAACAGGGCCTTCTTTCAGTCTGGAAGACTGCACAGGGGACAGATGACTGGAATAAAGAAACATATTTTGTAGTGGTATTTCTGTCTTTGGAAGAGGCAAAATTACCTGCACAGAGCAGGTATGTTACTTCTTATTGTGTATACTAAGGTAAGCAATGAAATACTTTCAATTGACTACTTTTTTGTATTACTGGTGAGGCAGCTGCTGAGTGCAGACATGGCAGATGAATCAGGGACATAGAGAAATTAAAAGGGTCAAGATGGGCTCATCATGTGTAGCTGGGTACTGTCCTCAGCTGTCCTGCTACCTCCTGTCTGCCTCTATTTCAGTGGTTATTCCTTTTGATGCTTTTAAAGGCTTGTTGTCATAACATGACAGTTTCGGATGAGAGTCCAGGAAAGATGATACACATTTTTGAATGGTAGGCTGAAGAGGAAGAGTTAAGGCTTCTAAAACAGAAGGTTGTTAAATTGAAACCTATCACTTGGTAGGATTTTAGGTAGAAATTTAAGTGTACATGGAAAGATCCATCAATTCCATATATCATAAGAACAGTGAGGCAGGTAGAATTATCTGTGTGCCTTAAACAATTGTTCAATGTGAAAGTACTGTCCTATGCAAAGATATGTATAGCTTGTATTTTTGTTTTTCAGTGCTGTGGGAGTTGGTTAGTTTTCTGGTATTGTAGTTTTTTTTTTCTTTGTTTGTGGTTTTTGTTTGTTTTTTTTTTTTAACTTGGGACATCAGATTCACCTATGATAAAGTAAGTAGGTATATCAATCTATTCATGCTTATTGCCTATTTTCAGAATTATGGGACTATAAAAAACCTGAAGTACTTGCTATGAATTTTTATCTTAAATTAGTGTATAGTGTCTTTATTCAAAGAAGAGAGGTGGCTAAATGCATGATTCATTTTTTCACTGGTATACTGTGCTTTTGACTGCAAACTGAATTATATATTCATTGTAATATTTTTCCATTGCTTTCTGAACAATTTTGTTCTTGATCAAGTTTTTATGAAACTCTGTATTATCTTGATCAACATCTTAGGAAATGCTGACATTTGTTCCCTCCCAGATGGAGGTTTTCAGAACTCAATATCTATCTGCAATTGATTTATGAATTATCAACCCTCTTGTGGATAGATAATTTTCACTGTTGCCCTCTGCTCCAAGTTCTGATGAGAATGTTTTTTAGGGTTTTTACAGTAAATTACTTTGTTTTTATGGGCACTTTTGTAAATGTGCTTTTGTACATTATTAAAGGGAGCGAAATGGCTGCATGAAGTTTCATAAATAACAGCCATCATATACAAATTTATCTGATGGATATTATTGTACTGTATGTGTAAACAAGGTGTATGAGCAAACTTGCTGATGATCAACAGGAAAAGAGCTCCAAAGCTCTGGTTGAGAATTCAATTTTTCCTTCAGACTTGGTACTGTGTTTTTGTGTCCTCGTGCTTTGTGATGGTTCATGGTTTCTTACTTTATGGAGATGCCAGTGAAACTGGCCAGACTGCTCCTCTCTCTGTTGTTTAAAGAAGGAGATTCATTTCTTCACTCTAAAAGGTGAAAGGATGGGAAGGTAAGGGCACACATGTGGTCTGTGATGATAGTGGTATAGTTAGATCATGCTGTCTTGACATGCGGTGTATGTTGCACTTACACAGCAGTAATGAAGAACAGAAGCTGAAAAATCTGGTATTTCTTTTGTCTTGGTTATATTGTTGTCCCAGCTGTAATTAGGTAGGATTGTGTTTGCTTTTCAATGCCTGCATTATCTTACACTTATTATACTTATTACAAATAAATATTTCTCTTGTTTCTTTACTCCTAGAAACTTGTATTTTCTTCTCTCTCTTTATGCCGTGTTGTCTCTTCTAGCAATATCACAGAAAACTCCCAAGATCACACTTTCCTTTACACCTTTCAAAGGTTACAGTCCAGCTGTCATTCTTTGCCCATTCTCCTAGTGTCTTTAAATTAAAATTCTTTGAATCTGCCATGGATATGACAGGATGTGAATTATGATGCAATAGAACACTTATTCTTTTGAAGTGTAAGGCTAGAAGTCAAGTACCATTAATATAAAAAATATGTAAATCATTGTGCCATAAATCACTCAATAATATATTGTGTGAGTCTATGTTGGCCTGGTGCAATTATTTACTTAAAAAAAACCCCAAACAAAAAAAACCAAAACCATAACATAAGGAAACTTCAGGAATAATTTATTTTAACTTATATTGAAATTATTTTATTGAATACAAATTAAATTGGTTTAAATTATGATAGATATGTTATCTATTTTAGGTAACACTAAAAGGCATACAATTGGATTTAGTTAAAAAGAAGTATAGCTATGCATTCTTAAAGCTACTAGAATCACTGTGTTGTGTAGGATGAGTGTCATAGAGTGATTTGGGTTGGAAGGCACATAAAGATCATCCAGTTTAATTTCCCCTGCCATGAGGACAGCTTTCACTAAAGCAGGCTGCTCAAAGAAAGCCACATCCAACCAGACCTTGAACACTTTCAAGGTTGGGGCATCCACAGCCTCTTTGGAAAACCTGTTCTAGTGCCTCACCACTCTCACAGTAAAGAGTATCCTCCTCATATCTAAATTAAACTTACCCTCTTTTAGTTTGAAGCCATTCCTTTTTCCTATCACTACATTCCCTTGTAAAAAGTCCCTCTCTGACTTTCTTGAAGGCCTTCTTTAGGTGCTACTAGGCTGCTATCAGGTCGTCACAAAGCCTTCCCTAAATTCTTTCAAAATTGCTCCACTTAATCTCACAAGCAGAAGTATATGAGGTTTGTGAGCATCTAGTCTGATATAAGTAGTAAAGACATTGAAGTAAAGACAGTTAGTAAAGTAGTGAAGCTGTTTGTTACCATATCTTCTTACAGTAGCTGTTAAGATGTTGATCAAAGAAACTTCATAATGCAGAATTTTGTGTTAATAGTTTATTAGTAAAAGGATTATTCTAAAAAAACCAAAAAAAAAAAAAAACCCAAAAAACTTAGAGCTGTGTTAGAGCTAAACCAAGGTGGGTTTTTTCAGTTCTCAAATGCTTTGTGCTTAAATCTTAGAACTTGGACCCTTTTTATGTGTGATCCACATATGTGTGAAGCCAAAAGTTGTTGACTTATGCTGCTGTTAGTATGGGAGCACTTACATTCACAGTGAATGTGTTCCAGTTGTTGACATTCAGTAGATGCTGGAAGCATGATTAAGAGTTGAAAAACAGTTTCTCCATCTGAAATAGAGAAGTCTTTATATTCACCTCTTTGGCTTTATCTTAAGAAAAAAAGTAATCAAAGTCTATAAAACTCCCTTTGGAGGTGTGCTACCCAAGACTCATTTTCATGAAGATGCTACCTTAATTTTAAATAATAAAGTTATATTCAAGTTGCATCCCTCCCTTTCTCACATTTGGATTTAGGTAAAAAATGGTCTAATGGTTAAAGCTTGTCCAACAGCTTGTCAGATGTTCACACCATAGGAGTAAGGGAATTTTGTCACATTGCATCTAGTTGTTCTGGTTTTGCCTCTGACAAGGTCAAAGCACAGCACAAAGATGTGAGTTACAGTTAGAAACAAGATATAATAAATTTCTCAGTAAAGAGAATTGCCTGAATTTGAAACAAATGCAGAAAATAGGCATTTTTTCATGGTTATTGCATTGCCCCATCACAGGAGCCAGTTTCTGAGAGATGCCATGCGCTTAGTATCCCAAGATAATTTAATGTGCTTTGGAAATTTTTTTTGCTGTTTTTTATGTCTGTCCTCCTATGGATGTATTTGCTGGTCATTAGATTTTATCTAGTTACTGAGAGTGAAGATATAATTTGGTGTGGTAGGCTTTTAAATTATACCATTTCACAGCTATTGTCACTACTAATTTCTATAAATATGCCTTCAGTGCTGCAGATACATCACACATGTTGGGCTTTCTCTTCTTTTTTTCCGTTCTGTTTACTTTTTCCTCTGGGCTTCTGAACACTCATTTTTATTGTGGAAAGGTATTGTGTTGGTCGACCTCATGAGATTTCTCTGACTACCCCTTTTAGGTGTATAAATGCAATTGCATTGCCAGCTCAGAACTGAGCTTCAGGAAAAAAAAAAAAAAAAAAAAAAAGTGCAAAGTTGGAGGTGGGCAGAAGTATCCAGAAGTTGAAATATGGAGGGTTTAATAATGGGTTTAATGGAGTTTTGAAATGGACTTATTTAGTTCAGGTCTTGGTTTTGAGATATTTAAAGAGAATAACACAACTGGCCTATTAGATTAGTTATTAATACTTCTTCAAATTATATTCTGCCACGTGTGAATTTTCAGCTGTTATAAGAATTCACTTCTCCATACACTTGTTTTAGACTGTGCCAGCTATATTCTCTTTTTTGGTTCACCAGCCAGCCTTTCTGGACTCAGGAACTTGACCTGAAGTCCCTGACAGAATTTATTATCGACAGAATACCTGTGTTTTTTTGGTTGCTTGTTAGAGAACTGTTGACAGCAGACAAGAATAGAGGTGTGTGTACATACAGAAGGTAGGTCTGTGTAAGATTCATGTTCTTAGACAATGGGACAGAGAACAAAGACCCCATCAGAGACTGCAATTCTCTAATGGTTGCTCTTACCCCCTAGAGAAATAACCAGCTGGCTGACAGTTCAGATGGACACAAAGCACATTGAATTCTGATCTGTGCGTGGGGAAATTTGAGTCAAGGGATGTGTGTTGGCTTGGTGTGTCAAGGGGTAAGTGAGTGATGTTTTTGATTCCTACCTGCTGAGATACAGCCCTGGTCCTATAAGCTCAGCTTGTAAGAAGACCACTTGCTTTCATGGGGATATTCATTAGGGATATTTTCTTCCTTTCTCTCTCTCTTTCTCTCTCTCCTTAGAGAGCTCAATAAAGAATTGTTTGGCATTAAAAGCAGGCTGTTTGTGAATAAGACATCTGAATAATGACTCTGAAATTGTTATTTTTATGCAAATATGGCTATTATGATGAGGATGAATATACAAATTAGTGAAGTCTGATACAGGAATAAGAATTAGTTAATCCAGCAAAAGCTGCAAACAGTATTTTCAATCATTCAAAGGAGCTTGAGGTAATTTTTAAAATAATTTTCTCTATCTTCTTACCTTCTCACAGTTCTTCAAACTGTTTAGAGAACAATTTGGCTCTTAATGTCCAGTTGAGGAAGTGTAGAATAAAACAATTCAGTAAAATCCAAGTGTCTTACAGTCTATATAAACTAACTAAAATTGTGATTGCAATAAATTGTGGTACCTCAGTCGACTCCATATCTAATCTTGTAGTTTTAATAGTAGTTGCCTGCGATATAAAGATATATTTGCCTGCCTAAGATATAAAACTTATTGTCTGTAGCCTAAGCCAAATTGGAAGGACTCATTCATCTGCTTCTTCAATAGAGATTCCTCAGTGTGAGCCTTCTGTTCCTCACAGGTGATAAAGGGCTCCCTTGAAAAACATGCAAAATTTATATACCAGTAGAGTTAGTGAAAATGTTGCTTTTAACTACTGAGGGAATAATTCTGAGAGCATCTGTCCTCATTTCAGTTAAGGTACAGTTAATTTGTTTTCAATAGCTGTTACAGTGCTGCTTTTTTGGATTTGGAATAAGAATGATGTTGATGATAAACTGATGTTTTTGTTTTTTTCCTGTTGTGTTTATCCTAAGTCAAGGACTTTTTTTCTGTCTCATACTCTGCCAGTTAGGAGGTTTGTCAAACAAAAAGCAAACTGTGAGGGAGCATAGCCAGGACAGATGAACTGATTGGATCAAAGGGATATTCCACACCATAGAATGCCTTATCCTATGAAGAATGTAGTATATAAACTAGAAAGAGTTACCTGGAAGGGTGGCCAGTCTGGTTTCAGGAAGGGGGGGGTCTGGCATCAGTCAAGGCTGGTGAGCACTTGCATTGTGCACCACTGGTTGTTTGGTTAGTTTTTTCTTTCCTTATTTTAAAAATTATAAATACTATCATTATTTTACCATCATTACATTTTCATTTGTTTTCAATCATTACACTTTTCTTATCTCAACATACAAGATTTACTTTGATTTTTCTCCCCATTCTACCAGGACAGGTTTGGTAAGAGGAAAGGTTGAGTGAGTGGCTGTGTGGAGTTTCATCTCCAGCTGGGGTTAAAACCATGATAATATCTTAAATTCCTTCCTTAAATTCTATTTTATAGACTTCTGATCATTCTAAGTTTTTTTTTTCTTTCAATATCAAAAGTATCTAAGAAGATCAAAAAATGTCTGTCTGTATTTACCCCAGTGTTAAATTTTCAGTGATTTCTTGTGGAGGCTGCTTTTTATTGGATCCCCTTGTAAAGGAAAAATCACTTGAGAAATATATATGATGATGGCAATAGTGCCCTGCTCTTCTTGAGATTTCTGTTCTTACAGCTGTGTGTTAGTCCACTTGCCTCTCATTTAATCCATGCTTTCTTGGCTGCCCAGTTAGGAGGATGATGATTATTCAATACTCTTTGCAGGAAAAATCAAATCAGTGTTTAAAATTTATTAGTCTTGAATTAGTTACAAGGGTTGAATGATGTAGTCTAGAAATTAGTTGGTTTTTTTTTTAATCAAAGAAAATTTTTTGTAGTGTCAACTGTTTGTAGTTAGCTGTGTAACATACCATTCATATACTGTTTATGATGCCTTTTTATTCATATTCTGACAAGGACTTCTGCTGGAACAGATTTTACTTAGTTCTCCTTTTCCTACTTAGTGAAGGTATGAATTCTTTTGAATGTTAAAATGCTGTTATTGTATGGTAAGGGTACCCCACTTTAACTGTTTGGAATAGGAGAAAATTATAGCAGACACTCATGATGTTTTATCAAATATTGGTACTTTCAGCCCAACTTTAAAGTATGTCTTTGCTTCAAAAACTGACTCTAAAATATCCCTGTCTTAACAGATGGGTTATATATGCATGTTCACACATATTTTGTTTTAAGAGCTGTATTTGTTTCTTTGGTATTGCTTTTCTTTCTTCAGATGTAGATTAGAGATGTTTAAATGTAATACTTTGAGTTTGAAAAATGGGAAGATGTTGTAGTTAGACATTTTATTAAATATATTAATTTCAGTGTCCCTGTGCTTAATGCCTATTTTTATATCTGAATTGTTGTGATAGGATTTATTACAGGAGAAAAGAAATAACTGCTTTCAGTCAAGTGGGTTCACAACAACCTTTGTCACAGTGGTTCTGAAGAGGTCAAATTGTAGCACAATGGCACACCACACATTTCATTACTCAAAGCTCTTGATGAGAGGCTTGATTTCAGGGAGTTGTGGTTGCTTGAATACTTTTCCTAGCTGGACCACTGTGCTGCCAGAAAAAAGTTTGTTTTCTTTTTTCTAAGTGTAGCGCACGTGCATTTCCAATAGATGTGAGAACACTGGGTAAAAACCTGACTGATCACACTTGAGACCAGTGGGGTTAAAACTGATACAAGTATGAAGCTGAGCAGAAGAAGGGCAAGGCAGTGCTCCTATGGAAAGACGTGAGAAAAATCTGGCTTGCATTTAATGGAATAAAGGTGAAGAAAATGTGTGCTGAATATCCTGAATTCATCAGTGCACCAACTGCTCCTCAGGCAAAATAACAAATTTAGGAGACAAATAGATACAACAAAGCATTAATACATTTTTAAGCTGAAAACTGGAGAATAAATATGGTGGTAGAACAAAAATAATAATTGTGGAAAAATGAATTCGATATGAGCATTTGACATGATTTCTAAAATTTCATTGGAGTGGGCTATGGTACACCTTTCCATTTTGACTGTGTGCAAATATCAGCTTTGTTGAGAAGCTCTTCTGTGTCTCTCCTGAACTTATATGGAACAAACAGAATTTATACAGAATTCATACAGAAAATAACACATAGAATACTGGACTCTCTGGAGGGTCTGCAAAAATTAGTGTGAACAGAATCCCAATGATATGCACAAATCCAGTAGTGAATTGCTTGTATCTTATATCTTGCTTTGTAACAATTCTGTATGACGCCTAGAAACAAATTTAACAATAAATACCAAATAGCATGAAAAAATCACTACAAAGGAGAAAAATGTCATGGAAAGAATATTCAGCTGAATGAATGGATAAGCAAAAAAATTTGTTGGTGAGTGAAGACTTTGATCATTAAGTAACAAATAAAGTTTTAAAGGAGACCTGTTCCATTGCTTAGGCAGTGGGTAATTGGTTTTTCTCAAAACAACAAATTTAAAGTCTGGATTTATCGGAGTATTGATGTGGCTTCCTGCAAAGGAAGTTTGTCTTAGGTGAGATAAATGACATAGACTAAAAATGGGCTCTTTCTAAATGTAGTGTTCCTGTAATTTAAAAATGATTGTGTATTTTGCCATGTGGGAAAAGACAGAAACGGGGACTGTGGTAAGGATTATTGATTGCTGCAGGAGTGAGTACTTCCTAAACAATTGTATCAAAAAAAAAAAAAAAAAAAAAAAAAAAAAAAATAAATTAAATATTTTGAAAACTTTTAAAAAAAAAAAGAAAAAAAGAAATCAATTAAATATGTTGAAAACTTGTAAAGAAAAACACTATTTCTTATTCAAAATATTAGCAAGTTCTGTCAACTTGAAAGATGGCACCAGCACACACGGGTGCTGCTTTTCATATTGAGCATTTGATGCAATATGGGTCTCTGGTTATAGCACTACATAGCAATGATATTGACATCATATAGTACTGAACAGTTAAGTATTCCAAAATGCTGTCACAAGTCCTTTCTTTTACCCCCTTAAAGGCATGAAATGCCAAAAGCAAACATTAGGTCTTTCCCCATGTTTTATAGTGACTTTGACTAAGGTTTTTCTTTTCAAATGCTTAGTTCTGATGCAGTCTACTAATTGTAACCATTTACTTTACATTGGGAGATTAGATGACCTGAAACCATGGATCAGATAAAAAATTATTTTGTTTCAAAGTCAAACTATTCCCTTTTGGGTTTCATACTCTTCTGTTGTCTTAGACTTCTCTTCTTCCTTTTGGGTTTTGTCTTCTGTATTCTTTTTTTTCCTCCTGACTCTGGACTGGTGGGTTTTAGTTCTTGGGGTCTTTTGTTAAGTGTTATTCATGGCTTTGTGACTATATAATTTAATACTTTTGAAATCCGTCTACTCTTTTCTTAATTTCATCTTTTATAGGCTTCCTGATGCCTTAGTTTTTTACTCCTCATCTCTCCTGGTGACATATTTTTTTTTTTTTTTTTTTTTTTTTTTTTACTGCTTCGTGATACCCTAACATGGCTGAGTACTATTTTCCAAGTGAATAGCTTTATTCAGTGAAAAATGCATTTTCAGTCTTGATGAAACTTTTGAGACTGTTGCAAAATTAGGTGAATACTTAAGACCCTTTAATTTAAAAAGTCATTCCACAGTAGCATTTTTTGAAATCGGTCCAAAGTATTTCTCTAGATTCACTGTGGACATAGCAGCATGTATAAAAACATTTGGAGAAGCTATCTGATCCTTTTCAGAAGCTTGTTGTAGTCATCAAATTTACTCATTCTTCTAATTCTAAGAAGATGGATATAAATTAAGAAAGCGAATTTTGAGTGGATTTTTCTTATTCTTTCCTGCTGAACCTGTTCTGTGTTAATAGTTGTATTCTTATACTTCAGGATAATAGCAATGGAATGGTCATCTGTGGGGTCAGCAATACCTGAGTTCTGGACCCTATTCAGAGATTATTTCACATAAAGTGAAACTGTTTAAGATGGAGACAAACGTGCACCAGAAGAGCTACATTTCAAAGTCTGGGGAAAAATTCTGAAGGTGCACAGTGGAAATTTGTAGCCTGCTCTCCAAAGGAATCCTCTAACCAGATGCTCATAAACTAGAGAGAGCATTACAACTCTCTTCTCTGGAAGTTATAGATTTGGCTCTTGTGTGTGCAGGTATATCTGTTTGTGTATCACCTAGTACTCCACTTCAACCAAAAAACTTGAAAACATGATGAAATAATTTCTCTCTAAACTTACAGAAACGTATGGTTTCAAATGCAAAGTATTGTGTCAGCTCTTACTTTTGGCTGTGCCTGAAAAACATTTTCAGCACTTTGGCCATCAAATGATAAAAATAAGTCATCCATTGAGCACAATCTAGACCCAAAAGATCAGGTCTGTCATCATCTTTGTCAAATTCTTCAGGTGATTATGTCAGCAGCAGCTCTGTTGCCTTCATTAGAGCTTTAGCCATGTATTATATCAAATTCGGATGTCTGTAAAGAAAATTCATCTCCTTTAACAACAGCAGTTGGCTGGAAATCTCTACCTTTTAAATCTCTACCTGCATTTCATGTCTTGGCTGAGAGATCCCAGTGTGCATGCAGTAAATATAACAAGATAATTTGCTTAGTGGATAATTTCTTATTTTTCAGAGGGAGCAACTTTGGAGAACTTGTTGTTATTGCTATAAAGGTAAGCTACAATAGTCTCTTCTATTGTAAATATACAAACCCACTTTCTATAAAAATATATATGTGATTCTTAAATCTATTTTTTTTAATTGAAAAAAAAGCTATTCACAGAACTTGTAGAAGAATGGATTTTCTTAGCTACGTTGCTGATGGCATAACCCATAAACTAGCAATCAGTGTTCATGGGTCAGTGAATACTTTGTGACTGGAGGTATGTGAAAGTCTGCTGAGAGAGCACATCATGCCCTACTCTCATTCTAACATCATTCAGTTGTTTTTGAGAGGTGAGAGATTTTTATTTGGCCTATCATACATTTTTATTATTTTTAAAACCAGTTTTCTGAACATGCTTTTTTCACACCACCCTCTGTCCTTGTTCTTTTTTATTTGCCAGAAGAGGTGACTGTGTGGAAGGAAAGATAAAAAAATGTGACAGTGATGGGATGCTGATACAGACAGTGGTTTAGATAATGAGATGCTCTCACTGTCCTCTATTCCTCTCTCCTGTGTGCTTTAATAAGAGTCTATTATACAAATAACACTACCCATGTTACCTAGAGCATGGTGTGGAATAAGTCTCCCTCTCCCTCACTAAATCTCAGGGAATTTCTCACTGTGTCAGGGAGACCTTTGTTTATGCAGTCAGGTAGATTGGAAGAACTGCCTCTATTCTGATCTATTTAATTTGGCTACTAGAATGTCTGATCATATTTGAATCATTTATGTCTCATGGGATCCTCCTAGTTTACACTCCAGATGCTTGCTTTTTCTGGCCACAAAACAATCAGAAATGTTGCTGGCTTTATTTTCTGTTGCAACATTTGAACAAGTACAGAAAATGCTTTCTTTGCTGTTGTGCTTTAATATGTTCCTGGGCTACACAGAAATATGTTAATTACCTTTATTAAAGTAAAAGTTCCCAGTCTTCTCAAAAGAAGAATTCAGAATAGTTGGCATTATTAATATAATGATAGATTTTTATTTAGATATCCATCAATCCCAAAAGAATTTGGTATGACGAGAACGAGAAATTCACATTTGATACTTAGCCTCAGACAAGCAAAGAGCTAAATGCTCACCTTTTTCATTATTAATTGTAAAAATTTTGTGTTCTTATAAATTCTTTCAGTGAAGAAACAAAACAAGGAAGTCAAACTTTGTCATCCACAAGGTGGATGACACTAAATCTGAATCAGATGTGGATCTTCTAGTACTATTAAAGACTCGCAGATTGTGGATTTCAAAACCAGTATAAACCTCATTTTTTGCACTGGAAACATATTGCATGTTATATATTTGTTCAGCTTAGTTATGTGGACTCTGCTTTACACAAGAAGAATCATGATAGGTGTCCTATTTAGAAGTCCTTGAAAAGTAAAGTACATTAAGAAATATTTTTAAACTGATTACACATCATCATACACATGCACAACTATTTGACAGAATGAACTGTGCTCATTGTCAACTAGGTCATTACATGCACTGAATGATACAGAATTTTTAGTCTTTGGGTTTGTTTTTATTTCTGTTCAGTCTCTAAATAAAATATAACTGAAATAATCTATAGATTATTTTTTAGTATTCTGAATGGCAATATCAAATTCTAGTCAATGTCTCTGATAACATCTGATTCTACATAAACTAAGCTAACTTAAAAACGGCTCAAACAGTTGCCTTTTCATCATTTAACTGACAGTTTCTGAAGAAATATCTACTGCCATGTTGCTAAATTTCCCTTTTTATTTATTTTTGTTCAATCTCTGTTCAGAGGCAGGGATTGTCAAATTATAGAAACAGAGAAGTAGCATACAAAATAATTTGCAAGATGATATATACAAGTATTGCAAACTCTAGGTTCACCCTTAACTCTTTCCTATCCTTCTCTTTTTCTTCCCTTTCATCAATGGTTTTATTTCCACAAGCAAGTATAATTTCCATCAATTTTCCCTGCTTTAAGAGGATTTTAATCAAAATCCCATGTCAGATCTAATTGCCATTTCTTAGAAGGGACACCTGAGTTGACAAGTGGAATATGAGTGTTCCATTTGAAACATCCCAGACTGGTATATTTCAACACCTGAAATGTAGCATTATAACGCTACTGTCCTACACATTCTGTTTTGTATTTTAAGTATTTTGCATTTATGTTTACAGATTATAATACTATGCATAAACAATCAGCTCACTTTCTGGAGACTATTTTGTGAGCTAATTTAGTTTAGAACAAATATCTAGGCAAGATCCAAGTGACAAAAGATCTTTATGAAGTTCCTGTTGACTTTGGCCAAATCCCTGAACTTTTTATGGTTGCAAATTTGTCTGATTCTTTTTTTTTTTTTCTGTGGACTTTTAATGTAGCAAAAGTACTTGGATCACTGTGAAATTTTCTGTGAAGTTAAAGTATATATTCTTTAGTTTTACATTTGACACGTTTTTTGAAATCCACGTTTTTATTAAATTCTTCTGGATTGTCATAAAAAATTGTATTCAAGTAAGGTAAAAGAGCTTGCTTTAAAAAGTAATATTTTTGGGAAAGAGGAGTAGCAGAAAGCAATGTTGTATTCTGTGCCAATTGCTCTGAGTTGCAGGAAGAGGAAAGGCTTCCTTCCTTTAGGAAAAGGGGTGGGGAAAATGAGAAAGAAGGTGTATTTAAGGTTACTTAGGAAGCACTTAGCGAGGGAGACCAGAAGGTGATATTTTGGACCAGTTGTCCAAAGCACAAACTTTTGTAGTGATAGGGAACCTCAGCTAGAGCAGTAATTGTTTGGAAAGTTTACAGCCTACAGCAAACTTTTGCAAGTTCCTTATGAGAGTTTTCTCCTTCAGAAGTAGCAGAAAGTCTCCAGGCCTTTCTGTCATTGGTTAACTACTAATTTTAAGCTTACTCTTAACTTTTCAAGTGGACAATTTGGATGTATTTTTAGAAAAGGCAAGTGGAAAAACATGAAATAAATATATAAACCCATAGGGAGAAAAAAACCAAAACAAACAACTCACTCAATAGATTTTAAAAAAACAACTTTAAAAACTTTTAAAAACCCCTAAAAAATTAATCACCTAAGAAACAAGTGCGTGGATATGTGGAATTCAGAGCAGCTGAAATTCCCCTAAAGAATAGTAATGGTGCTAACTTAAAGTCTTACACTCCAGAGCAAAGAAAAGGTAATGCACAGCAAGGGAACTAGATAAAATTATAAACTGCATGCATGAAGTAGGAACACAGAAACAAACCCTGAGCTGAGGCACAAGTGTAAACCTGACTATCAGGGTTTGAGTTTTATAGAGTCTCACTGCTAAATGGCAGGGGTACATTCATGTCTCTGTGGCCACAGTGGCCTTTTATAGGACTGGTGCTTTTTAATACTTTCATTTACAAGCTGGGTGTTCAAAAGAAGAGCTTGCACAAATTAATGCACAAATTATGCCTCTCAGAATGAAGCGTGCTGGGAGAGAGCATCAGAATTAAAGGTGACATTGACAATTTACAGAAATATCCTAAAAATATGGTGAAATCCATTAAATTTTCCTGCTAAAGCAGGACTAATTGATTGTGTAAATGCAAGATAGCTAGGTAGCAGCTCGGCCAAAGTGGATGCATCAGAGCTGAACTGGGAGTAAGGTGTTGCAGATGGAGAAAGGAAAAGGCAATACTGTATTGTGAAGAGCTAGTAAGACTGCTGTTTTCAGCTATATGAATCCATCCACCCCCTGCTTTTGCTGTCTGTAAAACTACAGCTGCAGAACTGCTTTCAGTTTTAAGCATTACTATGCAAGGAAAACATCTTGGGTTATCGAACTAAAGACTTGTCACCACATATGAGCACAAAGAAGCACAGAAACATGATTGTAGGCAGGGGAACTCCAGTAACCCTGACAGAGGCATGAGTTCCTGCCTGGCTCTTCCCAGGTCTGTCATAAAGAAGCCACCACCTCTTTTGCCAGCATGGAACCCATCATGACAAATCAATGGGTCAGGCTCTTCTGAGTCCCTTTTCTGACTCTAGGGGACTATTGCTTAGGAGGTATGGGCCTTGTTGTGGGATGCAAAGGGATCTCAACATTGAATATGTCTTACTAAGGGAAGTTTAGGGAAAGAACTAAAAGCAGGAAAAGGAGGAATCTTTGAGGTTTGGGGAGGAAGATGTTTGGGAAAATTGTGAGGATAATAAAATGAGACTGGTGTATGTAAGCAGGTTGCTGACCAGTGTGCTTGCCTAGCTGTGTCCTGAGCTTGATCAGTGCACTCTGCACTGTCTTCCTGTCTGGCTTGGTTTTTAAACATTTTCCAGGGTATAAAAAGCTGTCTATTTTCAGTGCACTTACCACTATGGAGGTCAAAGTGCTAGAGAGTTACATTGGACCATGAAGGGCCTGTATGGTTTTGGAGCCAGCAGCTGAAGAGTCCCAAGTGTGTCCATACTCTATGAATGTCTGTGTCAGTGTATAATAACTAGTTAACACCAAACTGGTAGTCAGTGAGTAGGATGAAGCTTGGGAGTCAAAGAGTGGATTTGCCATGAGTCTGGAGAAACTTGAGCTGACTAGTGAAGGGACCAGAATGTCCAAGCCTCTGGGGTACAGCTTCAGGAAATGTCATAAACATGGGAGAGATCTGGTTGCATATGGTTGTGTCTGTGAGTGAGGCAGCTGGGAGGCTGGGGCAGCTGGGAGGCCAATGCATCAAGGATATGGGAACTAGGCAGACTGAATGTCTAAGGCCAGTTGCTGAACACATACCTATTTTATATATGTGTGTCTGTAAATATATTTTTTCACCCATTTAAGGGAAAAAGATCAAGCCATTTGTGCATTTTTTGTTTGAGTGCTGTGCTCGGTGTTCCTGTATCAGTGTGGCCAGTTGTGTGAATCTATATTGCACTGTGTGTATGTCCATTTAGAGTACACTCAGACACATCACTGCTGGCTGGGCCTGGGGTACCTGAACTGATCCACCAGATTCAGCAATTTGTGACAAGTATGTTTGGAAAAACCTGAGAGACAGACAATGAGAATTGTGAGAACAGTGAAGAAATGAGTTTTCTGGGTAAAAAGAGAATCAAATGAGAACAGAGCATTCTTTAGAAGTAAGAGGAAACACAAAGGGGAGTGAAATAATATATAGTGCAGATTCAAGTATTTGCAGTAAAGAAGTTTTAATTTTAATAGTAGGCCAAGCTACTGGATGGGTAGCAAAGCCAAAACTTATGTGATTTGCATAAACAAGATGTTGAAGTCCTGTCTGCAAAGGTTTTATGAGTAGGCTCTACAATCTTCAGTGAGAAATGTTGTTGTTGATCCTGTATTTAGTTGGGGAATAGTTACAGTTTTCTTTGTGCTTTCATGCTTTAATTTTATGTCTCAGAAATTTCTCTGTTTAAATTTGACACTGGAACTACCATGCTTTATGGCACTGGATGTGTACCTGGTGATAGGAACTTGAAGGATTTGTACTGATCAGACTCTAATATCCTGTGGCAAATGGATGAATTCCAAGTCCTGTGGAGATGAAAGGTTCAGCCTCAGACACACGGTTTTTTAGAAATTTTTGGGATTACAGTGGTCTCTGACTATGACTTTTTTTGCATAGAAAACTAACAAGTTAACCTGAAGACAGATTTAGAGGTGGATAAGCCTTTTTTTTTTTTTGTTGACACAGTGTTTTTCAATGTAAATATAATTTTCATTTTGCTGTTTTTCTGCATCTTTCCTTGGATGAACAATTATTTCTTTGCAAGATGCCCTTATTCTGTGTGAATTGGCTTGAAGCACTAGACAGATGCTTCTTTCTCATTGATGACAGATATTTAGAGAAGGCTGAGGGCTATCAAGGCAGGATTCTTCCAACACTGTTGGTACTTATCTGTCTCATCCGAGTAGCTGTGCTAGTGGTTCGTGGTACCCTGCTATATGAAGTGGTAATTATTTATTGATTTATTTCACTGCAGAAAGCCCTCCACAGGTTCTGTGAGATGAAAAAGGAATCGTTAAACCACAGTGCCAGAGAAAATATCTGAATGATAACTCTAGGATAAGCCACAGCAAATGGGCCCTACTTCTAGCACTGGATGCTGGCTGAGGCAGCAGGCTACTTTGAAGTTCCCTCAGTGGACTCCTTTAGAGTGGTGGAAGAAAAGATAGTTGTGGTTCTCATGGGAAGGAAGTAGCTGTGAAGCTTTTGCAGGATGAGGGCCAGGAAGTTAGGTGTCAGTCTGGAAAGTATTTGATCATTCCTGACCCTGGACTGCACCAGAACACTTTACAGAGTTTGCTTCTTCCATATCTGCTGGGCACCTTCATCAGGGCAGCCATCATTACTGTTTTCCTTCTGCAAAGGGCCTGACAATAATTCCTCCTGGAGATGGAGTCACTTCTGGTTTGGTAATGAGCACAGTGTCTAGAATCACTGGTACATGTCCAAGAACAGCCCCTGCTGCAGCCCACACTGGAAACAGGCGCTATAGGAAACATAAAGCTTAGATAAGGAGACAGTAGGCACCTAAACTGTTACATGATACAAAATAACAGAAAATAATTCCACATATGATCTATGGTTTTGTTTCCAATTCCTAGTGAGCACACCTGAAGAGGAAAAAACATGGTCACATGTAGCCTAAGTCCTGAAAAGGACTCTAGAATGGAGGCTTTCTATATCTGTCCCCTAAACTTTCTGGAGATAGGTTTCCTTTCTGCCATAATTAAAATAATGACATCAGACATTTCTTACTTTAATGTTTTGGGAGCATCAAATCTGTGTGCTGCTTTGAGAACATGGCTTTGCTGGCACAGTTGGAAGGTGGGTCAGGAAACCCGCCTGGGTTCAATGGGAGATTGAACTCACAACATAGTCGAAAACAACTACAAGTAAGAGACAGCATCTTTTGCTGAGAAGACATTATACATGCCTGTCTTAGAATAACAATGGATATTAGAGCATCAGTAGACTGTTCTGTAGGAGCAGCTGGTCAGTTCCTGCCCTCTCACACCACTTCTTCTTAACAGGTTGAGTGACAAAGCTGTGCCCCACTGAGGATTCAAATGTGGTCAGTAAAGTGGATATGGATATCATTTAAGTGATCCTATTTTGTGATTTTTAAGGAGAAATCTGAGGCATAGTGAAATCCTTCCAAGCACACTCCTGTATTGAGAAAGTGTCACAATAAAGAAGTCCCTGGCAGAAACCTCATTGAGTGTTTCATGAGAGTCCTCATAGGAGAGGTTGCTGCTTGATGTCAGTGAACTCAGCAAGTACTTGTGCTTTCTTCAATAAGGAACAAGGAGGCAGAGGAGGAGGCTTTGGTGCTTTTCTCATGGTCAGTCAAGATATTATTGTGGATTTCTTTGAGTGTGGCTTTTATTGTAAGTGCTGCATCAGAATATGGGTGCTTTTCCTACCTATGGCAGGAGATTTTTTACTGCTGCTGAAGTGTAGGAGATAGTGGAGGAATAATAAAAGACTGCAGTGTGTGGTTAGGGATGGAGGTTCAAATGGTCAATCCTTCTTTGTTAATGTGCACTGGAAGGGATTCTACTTCCAGAAATGCAAAAGGAGGGTTTTTCTTGTGTTCCTTTCCTACCAACTAGTCTGGTCTTTCTCTCCTGACTTAATCCAGTTTTATAGGAGATCTGAATCTGCACTGTAGCACTTGCCTACTTTCTTATGTGACAGTGTTTAGATTTGTTCTTAGGGAAGCATCTTAGTAAAGTGCTTACTGAAGAGCTTTCGTATTACTGCAATGTCTTTGGAAAAGAGAAGCCATCAAAATTCTCCATGAAATGTATGGAAATCCAAGGCAGAATCCAATGTACATCTCTGTCTTGTTTTTCCTGAGATTTAAGCTGAATAATAATCTTTCAATTTAAATGTTTATGACAATGTTGTGAACACTTACCACATAGACTGTGCAAGAGTGTTGTGTATAGGTTCAGGGAGCATGAACATACTGCTTTAGAACTATAGACAAACTAACTTTTCTTTAACCAAAACTGTAAAGATATTAACATATTTAAGTGACATAAAACTGGCATGTGTGCAGTATGTGTTTCTGTCTGCTAAACATCCCATACAGCATATCTTCACAGTAGCTTTATTTTTGCTCAGATTCAGAGCTTGACAATTCAGCCTCTGCTCCAAAGGATCTGAAGGTCAGTGTCAAGGGAGAGAAGGCACCTAAAGAAACACAATGGCCTCCTTGGAAAGTGTGTGTGTTTTTGTTTTGTTACAAAGAAAATGCATCTTCCTTGAGACTAGTGCTGTTGTTGGCAGTCTCAAGGGAAAGAAGAAGTTCTGATTTACATTTTTTTTCCTCTCTGGAAGGTCCCTCTGGCAGAGCAGGATGCAGAGGCCCCTCCTGGCGTGACTTGCACTGTAGTTACTTTGTGGGGAGAACAGATGAGTTCAGCATACAGGTTGGTTCATCCTTGTGCTCAGGAGCAGTCTCCATCCTCAGGTATCACCCCTTCCAAGCTGTCTGGCAGTGCTGCTCTCAGCAGCGGTCTGTTTGTTGACATGCATATTGGAAACAATAGCAGACTGTTGGGATTTAAAAATATTTATTTGCTGTCTTGCAATGCCTCAGCTTGTCAAGATATATTCAGATAACAGTAAAGACTCTCATACAGTGTGGGACATGACAACAACATAATAGGATCAATAGAATTCCTCTTGACAGGACACAAATGGATAGGCCAGAAAAAGATAGCAGGTTTTATTCTGTCTCTTGCTGCTAAAGTTGTCCTGATTCTAGGAAAGGGAACTGCTTCTGGGTTAAAATCAAAGAAAAGAAAGAAGCAGACCTGAAAGTGTGGTAAATACTTTGGAATATGGAAAAGATTTTTTTTTTCTTTTTAACAAGTATGTTAGCTAGTTTATTAAGTGAATTCTTCACATAGTCTTGGTAGAATATAGGTGTATTTTATATATGATATCAGTCTCCTCTACCAAAATGAGTTCATTTCTGTGCTGAAGAAGATGACTTGAGGTTGGCTAACTTTTATTCTGCACAGAAATACACTTGGCATTGTGGCTTCCAAAAAATAAATGCTATTTGGTCATCTAACTCCAATAAAAATTTTGTTATGTTACCCTGGAAAAATGCACCTCCCCTGTTACTAGGATGGTTGATAGTCTCAAGGTTAAAGAAAAGGTCTGATTTACACTTTATTCCCTGAAAAAATATCTGTCTGGGTAACTTGCATCAATTTAGGAGAGCATGGCATGGCAGCCTCTCCTGCTGTGGCTTGTACTGCCATCTGATTACTTATTACACTGAAATCCCTATAAATTTTCTGTAAAATAGTATTCAATTAGACTTTATGAAAAAAATATAAAACAAGTTAAATAACACTAGAAATTCCTATAGCCTTCTGTTCATTATGCATGAAATTGTTAAATTTCTTTAATCCCAAGGATTCTGCATCTTGTTGAGTCATATTATTTAATACATGTTATAGTTCTTCTAGAGTGCTTATAATTGTCTGAGTAGTCTTTATGATTGCTTTTTATTACTTCATTTATGTGTAGAACGGCATTCCTTCTGACTGTCTATCATGAAATCAGAGCCAGGAATTGCTGACTAAAAGCCTCACGCAAAAGTAGAATGAATATAGCAAATAAAACCAGATAATTATCTTTTCTGTTTTTACAATCCTTTTTATTTGTGATCATTCAGAAGAGTGATATTTTGCTTTTTTCCAAAGCAGTATTTTTGAAAATCAGAATTTTGCCTCTAGGTATAAATATATTTCAGTGAACACATTAACATTGAAGTGCTATGAAGGCTTCTCACAAGTATTCATGCAGTATTTTAGCATCAGCTCCATTTTGAGCAGAAGTTCAGTGTAGAAAGGGCTTATTCTCAGAGACTTGAGATTAAAAGCAAATTTTAGTGCTTTCTTGGTTCATCAATATGGCAAGATATTGAAATGGAAAATTTAAGGAAGTATAACAGAAAGATATAGGTTATCTACTGATAATATCTACTGATATTTTGTTTATTGTTGGTTTGGACAGGCTGAGATAAAAGAAAAAATTTATTACTTTTTAACAGAAACAAAATAAATAATCATCAGAACCCTATACATCTTTTTAATTATCCAAATAATTATATTCATAGAAACTTTCAAGAATCTGTTTCAGAACTTTTCATACTAATTTTTATTTTTCAGTGATTCTCCTGCCAGGAAAGTAGCTCATGCACTGAGCAGTAGCACAGCTGTGTCAGTTGGCAGGCCAGTTACACAACCCAAGCAATGGCAAAACAGCAATTTTCCAAATAAACACAAGATAAATGTTGCATGAAAACTCAGGCATTAACTTTCAGAAATAAAATAAATTTCTCATGGATCTCCTGGCTACTCCTTTTTGCTAGGCAGTATTTATATTTGCCAAGAATTTTTGGTAGATAGAGATGGTATTCTTTGTAGAGGAAACTGCTCCGCAAATCTCTTCCTTTTTTTACTCCTTCCCCCTCTTTCTGTCTTGTTTTTACTTCTTCATGGTTTTCTGAAGAGGACGAAGACCTGGCTATTTTTCCACCCTCCATTTGGATATGAGCCAAAATCCACCAAAGTCAGTGAGATGCTCTGCACTGAACATTGTAGGTACTGAATCACGCTAATTCTTTGAAGAGTATAGCAACACAAATCAATTTGTATTAATACAAAAGATGTACCTCACATCTATTGATATATTTTCAGTAAATAATAAATGCATGCTCATCACAAAGCCTACAGTTTAACCATGCAGCAGTAAAGGGTGGCTATAGTATTCCTCTATGCAGCTAAAAGGAAAGTTTACATCTGTTTATTCAGAAATGGAGTTTTGTGACATTAGTAGAGAGTACAAAGTTAGAAGTAAATAAAAAATAATAATAGGAAAATATCTGAGAAAATAAAAAAATACTTTATTGCATCTGCTTTTATTGTTTTATGGGTGAGACTAATTCGTATTTAAAAGCTAATATCTTGAAATGAACTCAGATATTTTATTGAGTGTTGAATGTTTCTAAAGAATCCTTTAGACTCTCCTTTAATGGATATGTCATAATCATGAAAGCTGCTGTGTATGAGGCTATGAAATGGTGATTTGGAAAAGTGTAGCTTCAGCTTTTACAGTCAGAGGCCTGTCTGAAGTTATTTGACTGTCTTTGAGAAATAAATGGAACTCTGGGCACTAGTGGGTTTGGTCCTTAAGTAATGTATATTCAGTGATTGAGAAATTAAAGCAAAGTCTAGGAAATTTGTCTTGCTTACTGCCTGGCTTCCAAATACACAAGGATTTTGGGAACAACCTGACAGAAACCCTTGAGAGACAAATCAGATAATGATTAAGGGATGAATTAAGACACACGAGGCCAAACTGTGCTCCTGATTACTCCTATGGGGATCTCTGTCCAAAGGCATCTCTGTAAATGGATTTGTGGACAGAATCATATTTGCTCTGCCTGTGTTGCCAGATGTATTCAAGCTGATTCTGCCTTAAAAGCTGGGAGACTATGGGTTTAAGATGAAGTCTTAAGCCTGAGGTTCAATCTATTAGTATCTGAGGCCTTAGAAGTATGAAGTGGGTTTGGGGTGTTTTGTTATTGTTGTTACGGCTCTTTAAATTGGCTACATCTTCTTAAGGCTGAAGTGTTAGAAATAAAGCCTTCTGTCTGCAGTGTTATATCCCTGCTTAATTGCTGACTGCCACCTGGAAATGCAAAATAGAAAAAAAAGCAACAAAATAGAAATCTGAATTTTTCTACATTTCAGACCCTTCTGTGGCTAGCAGAAGTAGGCATGCTTGTTCTAAAAAAGAAAAACAGTAACCACCAAGTGCATATGTATTACTGACCTTTGTCTCTAATTCATAATCCAGGATCTACCATAACATTATAAACACTCTGCAACTGAAGAAATGTCCCTACTTACTCTGAAGTTATACTTAGAGATGTGTTCCTGGAAGACTGGAAGATTGTCTGTGAGCAAAGTGCAAACCCAGCTTGATGTTCTTGAACTACTGCAAATTTGGAATTATTTATTCCCTTTAAAAAAAACCCCAAAAAGTAAAATAAAAGCAAATGAAGCAGAAAAACATTGCTATTAGTGCAGTCACTTTTACATGTTGTAACTTGAGGTAACCACAAGATCTGAGAGAAGTGTGTGGTCCTTATGGGCACTGTCCTTTGGCCACTTCCTTAACTGGGCTAGAAGATAGTCAAAGACAGTGATTGAACAATATCCCTCAGGAGCTGAATGCTGACATTTAGTAAGTGATTATTTTAAAACTAAATGTTAGCTTTAACATGTTGCTAAGTTTCTATGAACTTTAGGCAATGCAACTTCAAACCAAAAATCTCTTTAATCTCAAAATAAGGGTTGGGAAGAGCAGTGACCTGGCTTCAAAGGAGTTTCATAATACTGGCAATAAAGTAAAATGAAGTTCTCAATCACAGGTTGTAACAAGGTCTCTTCCAATCCTGCATGCCTTCAGGTGAGGAAAAATCATGTTAATATTTTGCATAATCACCTCTTGCTTACCAAGTAAGAGGGGGTTGGACTTCTTTTCTTTGAATATATGAAAACGGAAAACAGGAGAGGAATGAAGGGGAAAGGCAGTAACAAAACGGTTTAGTGTTCAAGCTGACCAGGACTCAGAGAGGTGATTTTCAATGCCAGGTTTGACAGCTTTAGCATCCACTGTTTCACTTCAGATTCTCTATTTCCTCAGTGCTGCTGTATAAGTAGAGAGCTCTTCTGAGCTATCCCAACTATTTTGGGATCAGTTGCTGAATACATAGGAGAGAGGGAGAACTAGTGACAGAGCAGGGAGGGACGAAGATGGGTGAGATGAGGGAAATGTGACTTAGTTGTGAAAACTGGGAAAATTGAGGGGCTGTGACAAAAAAGTTTGGAACGGAGTGAGTGTTAATGGATAGTGAGGGTGATAACCTCAGGAATTAGCACAAGAACTGAGAAAAAGTGAGAAAAAGTGGGGGAAAGAGTCACTGATGATTTGAAATATTGCCAGCTTTTGAAAACCAAGGATAAGAAAAGAAATAGGAAAAAGGGGAAAATCAGCAAAGAAATTTGAGTGAAAGCAATGAAAATTAGAACAAGCCCCTCCCCCCATTATTATTATTTTTTTTACAACTGTCTTTTGAACAGTAAAAATAGCAAAATGTTGTCCTTTATAATGATTCATGAAGCCCTTCAAGATCATTATAGTGAAGGCTTAAGAGAAGAGCTGGCCAAAATGAAAAGGATTCACAATCCATCTATCATCATAAAAATATGAAAAGTGAAAAAAGCTTTCTTGTTTTTTATAACATACATTTCTGCGTAGATATACTGACTTTTAATAGCTGTATAATGCAAATAACAACAAATTCTTGACTTTCAGCACCTTATCTTCTTCCTGACTACTAGCTGTCCTCTTTAAAACATGTAATTTGGGAAAATTATGCTCAAATAGGATGCTGTCACTGACATGAATAGAAAACATTCTATATCATGATGAAATTTTCCGTGTTTCTGGGAAAATGAAAACTGAAAAGCTCTGCAAAATGTTAATGGCAAGTCTGACCATACTATTTAATGGTATAATGGTGACTGATTTTAGTATGTTTGAAAATAGTGTTATGATATTGCTGGGACCAGGGATTGTTTATTCATGACAAAATTTCCTGTCTTCAAAGTATCTTCAACATAAATTCCTGTCTTAGGCTTCAAATGGCTAATTGTGTAACTGATAAATGAATAATTAGACAAAATATAAATTGCCACATCTCTGTGATAGCCTTTTTTGACTGAAGGATTCTCTCATGCTTCACAGTGAAGATGAAATTGTTCTTTAGCTTTTCTTTGTCCTCTTTCACCAGTATTAAAGCTGTTTTCAGACCAGAGCAGAAGTCACTTTTTTCTTTTTCAGGGTTTGTCTGCTTCTTCACAGGTGCCAATTTATGTGACAACTTTCTGAGTGTCTGTCCAAGTGTTTTTCTGCTTATGCAATCTGTTTCTGGCTATGGATTTCCATCTCAGCTGCAACATGTAGCTGTTTGGAGTACAGCCAGTTCTATCTGTCAATGGATGAGGTATTTCTAGAAATATCAGCTGCAAAGTTCTTGTGTGAGATAACACCTCTTACAGAAAAAAAAAAAAACAACAACAAAAAACACAACAGAAAAATAAAATACATATGATGGCTGAAAGAGGTTTTCTCTCTGAGCTGACAAGCATTTACACTACACTCTTATGTCTCTTTCTAAAGTGATGCTAATTCTACAATTTGGTAAACATTTCTATGTGATGACACTATAAGCATGATGACAGTGGGTTGGATTGATAAATTTAGGTTAACAAATTTCAGCTGTGCTTAAATCATTCTGGGTCTAGCAACAGCTCTTACAGTTGACTCTCAATGGTACTTTTAGGACAATTTTTATCATCATCTCACACAGTAGATGCTGAGGTCCATATTTTGCATGACTAGTGACTAAAATCTGTGCCTGCAAAGTATAAAGTATTATAACTGACATATGCCACATGAAAGAAAAGAGAAAAGAGAAAACTGGGCTAAAATCAGAAATACAGTTCTTCAGGTCATGCTCCAAAAGAAAATATTTTTGATGAAGGGTATTAATTTAATTTCCACTGTTTGTTGGGTTTTTTTTTTTTTAATCTCATGCATTAATGGAGTGTTAATGATTATAGTGCAAAGATACAAATCATACAACTGTGCATTTAACACCCCTGCTCACTTTTTTAGGTAATTCATTTGAACAGCAAATACACCTTATTTCTTCAATATCGGGTTTGACATGGAACAAATGATAAAAGCATGAGTGCAAGATACAGTATAGATCTCCCTGTCCTTGTGGGTTAAGTAGAGAAGCACAATTATTACTAAGAAATCAATTTATGTGTAACTGCATGGAGTTGGCTTTTAGCGAACTTTTCAAGACTACTTAAAAGAAGATAATATATTCATTGGAAAGAATGGATTTACTTCTACATTTTCTTAAGCTTCTCTCCAGGCAACTGCCTGACAATTTAATAATGATGAGATATTATTTCATGTTCTGCATTAGTATTTTTAGCACCAATATTTCCAATGATTGTCTTTTGTAATCACCATGTGAAGAATTTTCCTGAGATATCTGTGAGGTAATTTTTTAATCATTGTTTTCTTTAGGATAGATTTTATTTCTTTTGCAGTTCAGAGTAATTCACACAAAGTAAAAAGTTATTTTTAACTTTCAGAATAGAAGGTTCATTTCTGCATTACTCTTGTTTGATAGGCAGACCATTTTACATACTCAACAGTCAAAGAAAATAAGTTTATTTTAATTTACCCTATTCAATTCTTGAAGAGTCAGTGGGGGTTTTATTTTCACCTTCCAGATGAATCAAATTTATTATGAGTGTGAAAAGGGCCATCCTGAGAAAAAAATAATCTCCAAATAATAACTTTGGGTAGCGCTCGCCATTCTGGAAAAAAAAAAAAAAAGTGTTTCTCATCTTTCTGAACCGTTTTCAGCTTTCTTTGATTTGTTTTCATTAGTCAGGCATCTTTTACTGCTTTACACTTGACTTTCCTAGATTAGCATTAAACCTTTTATTTAATAATATTTCCATCTGACCTCTTTTTTTCTTCACATCCTGATAATTGTGAAGGTCTAAAGATTTTTTTACAGGATTGTTCTTAATCTCTCACATGATGTTTCTGTAGTCTCTTAAGTAGCTTTTTTTTTTTCCTTCTACAGGCTAACCTTCATATAAGCCCATCTTTAAATTCATTATGCATAATACAATGACAACTCAAAAATTCTTTTGCATGTAAATTATTAACATGAAAGACTGTATTAGCTGAAGAAGACTGTAGTTGTGCTGCTGTGCTTTTAGTCTCTACTGTGTGTAAATAATTGCATTTCCTCAATATGATCATTGCAAGCTATAGAGAGCGAGTTAAAATGGACAAAACCTGGAAACTGACTGACTAAAATTAAGCCTTTAAATCAATATCTAAACATCAATTAAAATATCCTTTTTTTGAAGTTGAAGAGCTGTATTAGAATTAATGAACAAAAAATTATCTCAAATTAAGGCTCATTTAATTTAATGCCTTCTTATTATGAAGAAGTGAGCATTTTAGAAATGAGCATCCCAATTTCTATCTGTTTAAAATAGTGATCTATGCTTCTTCTGAAAGATGTACTTATGTGTTATTAATCAGACTTACCAAAAGAAAAATGTCACAGTAATATTATTGAGCAGTATTTTTAAAAGTGACACTTCAATCTTCACTGTTACTAAACAAACAATTATTTTGATATTACTCATTCAGTAAATAATAATTAAACACTGGTGGCTGGCTCCATTTGTCAGGTATGGACATGCTGCATCAGGGGGCAGTATATGCACTTTTACACCTTGGGGACTTTCCATACTTGAGGCCCACAGCTGTCATCTGCCTTTTCAGCACATCCCACTGAGATCTCTTTAGTGAGGAACCATGACTTTTGTTTTTTCTATGAGAAAGCATTCCTTTGCTGTTGGTGTGTGCCTGGGCCAGTAGAAAGTATAGACAACCCTCTTCTGCTTGCTTTCTGTGGCTTCTGACTCACTCTTGGTACTTCCACCTTATTTAGGCAAGCTTGTGGACTTAGGTGAAATTGGTATAGGTGTCCCATGAGTTTAAACCCTCCTATTCACTCAGGTCAGTGTTTGATTGGGAGTGATTGGCATCCTTTGGTCCACACGTTCAATGCCGATGTCATGTGATGACTTACAGGGAACAATGCATTGTACATGTTGGTCAGAGAGTGAAGGAAAGATAATGTAAGAATTAACTTTATAACTAATTTTCAAAATGCCCTGATGCTTGAAATTTCATTAAAAAAAAAGATTTTGTGAACTTGTGTGCTGATTTATTTTTTGGAGAAGTTGCTCCTTGGGAAAGTTGGATTTTTTTCTAAGTTTTGATAAAACTTAAGGTGGAAGTAAGATAGTTAATGGGATATAAAGCAAGTTCTGTGCTTTAGGGACCTTTTTATTCCCACACTGTATATAGCAATGGAATTGCAGGAAGATTACAAAAACACAATGTAAGTAAAAAGTAAGTGCCAAAAATCAGAGGGTAGAAAATACTTTTCTTAACAGAAAATCTTACCAGGAACCAAATAAATTGATTTACTGAACTTGTATCTTTATTATGTATCTAACTGAATGTCTCAGACTAGACTTTACATAAGCATGTTGTACTTACAGAAACAATTAATAGACCCATGTGAGTTATAACCGGAACTCTTGCATTATTTTCATCTTTTAAAGTGCAATTTGGATAAAATCTTGTACTTCAATTTAGCTGTAAATCAGGTATTACTCTACAAAGTTTTAGTTCTTATACAACCTCCTGGGCTGGGATTTTGACTGTTTTAATCCTGCACTGCAAGGAGTTTACGTAATTGTAAATGTTATATTTATTCCTGGAGCACTCATTCCTGTAGGAGTATAAATACTCAAAATGTGTTCACAAGGAATTAATATACTCAAATTTCAATCTGATCTGAGCTACCAATAGAGTATAGGAAATGTTCTTGCTTTTTAACTCTTCAACTTCTTTCTCTGCTTATAAGGAATTTGGGCCTTTTTAGGTCGATCATATAGGAACTATTCACCTGGGTTGATTAAAAGAAAAATGTACATTATTACACAGATTCAGTAACATAGGATAACAGGTTGAAAGGCCCAGGCCGTATTCTAGTGCACCTCATATTCTGAAAGCTTGGTTGTTCAGGAGGGTGTCCAGTTGAGTTCTGCATACCTCAAAGCATGGACACTGGACACTCCACAACCCCTTTGGAAACCTGTTCCATTGCTCAGTCATAGTCACAGGAAATAGGTGACTTTGCTCAATCATAGTCACAGGTCATCTTGCATTTAAATGTAATTTCTTGGTGGGGTTTTTTCACTTTTTTTTTTTTTTTTTTTTTTTCAGTTTATGTTCAGAGGCTCTTGTGCTGTCATGGGCACTATGGAGGAGAGTCTGGCTTCATCTTTTTACTATCCACCATCAGGTATTTATACACACTGGTAAGATCCCCTATGAGCCCCCAGGTTAAACAATCCCAGCTCTCTCTCTCTGATATATCTCCATGTATCGGATAATCTGGTGACTTACACGGTTTTGTGTCTTCTGTTCCAGTCCACTAATACCAAGCTGCTTCCCTAGAATGACAGCCATATCATTAGATGATCCTTCTGAAGTGATATAATTCTCCTTTTTCTGCTTACCTTTTGAAAAGAAGGACACATGAAAGGAAAAAACTATAAAAGCAGTGTTGGAAGAGGAAAAGATAACCTGTCAAAATCATTTCTCTAATGTTACTCTAGGTAAATACTAGTCACCAATCACAGCGAAAACCATTGTATGAGGAGAAGGATGTTGAACTTTCCCCCTTCTCTGGTGCCTTAATTAGTCATTAATCAAGGTTTAGATCCTACAAAGTTTACCATCTATGGATATCTGAAGACTTGCTTTCAAAGCAGATGCACTGCACGTGTATGCCTGTAAGTTTCCCTACCACAGAAGAAATCAATCAAACCTTATCTTAAGGTCAATAGCAAAAGTCTTAGTGAAGTGAGAGTAGCCAGGATTTTCTATTGTCTTCTCCTTTAATGAACCAGTTGTTCTCAGAAACACTGGGGCTTCCTTTTACTTCTCTGAGTGTCCATTTATGTACTGCAAATTTTATTGCTGCTGTTATCATCACTAACGTTTCAGGTTATTATTGATTTCTTCTGAGTTGCTATCATCCCAGAGTTTCACCACTGGAGTTTCTAGTCCACAGATAGGAAACTGGGAAGAAATTTTTGTCTTTCCCAGACGGGAGCTTGGTAACTGGAGAGCTTATTAAGCTCAAAGACAAAGCTGCTTAGCTCCACAGTCAAGGGGGTTGTGGAATTGTAAGGCATCTGGAAATCATTTGTCTTATTTATATCAAAGCTTTTTATGGAGTCAGCATTGTGCTGTGGAGCACCCAGATACTGTAGAGTCAGCGTTCCAACATAAGACTCTCCTAGTAAAATATTTTCAGCTGAATCTACCACCTCATTGCATTGAGATAGAATTATTACAGAAGTGTATTTCATGAACTGTGCAATTCATGGGCAATGAAATTTTAATCCAGCTTCACAGTAATTCTGATAACTGTGAGGATTTCATCTTAACTTTATATCCATGCCACCTTGAATCCTGGCATATGCCTATGGAGAGAGATCAATTAGATTTAATATTAGCTGACAGGGGCAGACATGAGAATAAGAGGAACAAAGCTAATTGAGAAGTTTAGGGATTGACCCAAACCTTTCCAATGTTCTTATCCATTACTCTGTGAAAGAGAATGGTATATTGTGCACACAGCTTGAATACAGTAATCAACAATTTCCTGGTTGAGAATTACACTAATGAAAATAAATTTCAAGTGACATATTAGCTGGAAACATCAGTGTGTGTGCCTAGGCCAGACAAATTCATTCAAAATGTAGGCAATGGGAACAAATGCCAGCTGTATCTCTAGCCCTGCATAAATAGCAAAATAAATTAAATGGCTTGCTAGGGGTTTCCAAGGTGTCTGTGAGTATCACCTCTTTTGATTCAACGAGGTAGCTGTCAAGTCATGGTGCTCTCCAGATGGCTTACTGAGCACCAGGAGGTGCCCAAAGCACATCCTCAGTGCTTGCAGTTGTGTTGTCATGGGTAGAATGACTACTCTTAACAGAGTGAGCAACACATCAGTTTTTAAGCTGAATCTGGACACCTGCCCAGCGTACACACTTCGTTGTGTGACTTTCACCTCAAAGGGAAGACAAGGAGTTTTTAAAACTCCTATGTGGTTTTCCTTGAGTATATGCAATTGTAATCAATATTTTGTTTTCCCCAGCTCACAATTTCTCCAGAAATCCACAATTCCACCTCCTTTATCATGCTATTTCAGAGTGTAAATTGTTGATGCACTGTCAAACAACAGTTCTACTGACCCAGTTGCAGAACCAGTTGCTTGCTCTAAGTTGGTAGAGACCTGGGGAAAGCTCAGGGTTAGCATCCAGCAATCAATATATTGCTGCTTATTCATGCAGACCAGTTTACATATCTTCTTGCTACTTTTTTATATTATTTTTCAAATCTATTAGATTTTTTTCCCCTCACTCATTTATTTTCTCCTTTGGATTTTTCCCCCATTTTGAATAGCAGAGTTTTCAGGTGTGGTTGATGCTCTTTGCCAGAGCTATTTTTCATTCCTGTTCTGAACCTAGAAATATTGGCAATGGCAAGATTTTTGTTTGTGTTTCAGGTATGTACATCAAAAATATAAATGTAGGTCTATAAGTTGGTCACCTTGTGGATACACTGTTGCTTATTACTTATTCCTGGTGAACTGCACCATGCAGATCCAGCCTTTTCCCTAAGTATCTCCATATCTGCAAAAGATGGCCTTTAAAAGTGTCAATTTAAAGTCTTGCAATTCCTTTTACTTCTAGGTACAAATGATGTTACTTTTCAAGTGGGAACCTTCTCATGTAACTGAGGTAGACAGTTGGGAAGGGTGGGGTTCCTCATAGTTCTACCCATAGCAGCACTCATTTCAGAAGGGTTCCATTTGGATTTTTAATGGGGAACCAAATGGGGAACCAAATGGGAAACCAAAAAACCAAATTTTTAATGGGGAACAAAAAATGTCCCAATTTTGTATGCCCCTATAAATTTTACTTATAGAAGAATCTTCCTGTGTTTTCAGTGTGTGTGCAAACCAGATCCAAACCAGGGCATATTTGAGCTTCTACTCAACTGCCTAAAATTGGTCTACTGAATTAAGTCATCCAGTCACTTATATGGGACAGTGATTGTTGTTGTAAGCTGTAATGCATTGAACCAGGCTGGATGCCAAATGCCTGCCAACACTGCTCTATCACTCCCCGCCTCAGCTGGGCAGGGGAGAAAAAATAAAATTATATATATATACTTTGGCAATGTAGAAAGTCATCTTCTTTGTCTCCAATGAGTAGAGGTTCTTTCATTCAAAAGCGTGGGTAGCTACAGATTAGGAAATCTGTGACATAGAAAAGGGAAAAAAAATTTATTTCCATGAGAAATTCCCTATATAGTTCTCACGATCAGAAAATACTGTCTTGAATTGTGGGGTGTGTCTGGAGCACCTTATTTTAAAAATATTGATTACTTTATCTTTTGAGGATTTGTCAATTCCTTTTTTAAACTCATTTTTATGTTTGGCCTCCACATTTCACGGGAGTTTGCATTGCAGTTGCCCTTCCTTTTGATGAAGAATAAATTCTGTTAATTTGCTTTAAACTTGCTGTGTAATGATTTCATTGATCATTTACATGTTCTTGTCTCAGAAGAAACAGCAAAAATCATTCCTGGCTTAGTTTCTCCACATCATTCAATGCTTTATTAACTTCCCACAGGTTTTTTTTTGTTTGTTTTGTGTTTGGTGGGTTTTTGGGTTTTGGGTGGTTTTTTTTTTTTTTTTTTTTTTTGTTTTTTTTTTTAGTTTTTGGGTTTTGGGTGTTTTTTTTTTTTTTGGTTTGGTTTGTTTATTTTTTTTGGGGGGGGGTTGTATTTTTTTAAACTTAACTATATAGTTTTCCTCACATCTGATCACTCTTAATACTTTGGCTGTCTACCATCCCTCTTCTAGTCCTTTTGCATACTCTTTGTATACGCTGATAAGAATTAGGCATATCATGGTTTTCCCAGTATCAGATTGACACTTGTGATTGCTGGTTTTTTAAAAACTATTGCAAATATTCTATTTGTCCTTCTTTGGCGAAACTTTGAATTTTCAAAGGGTTCAGGATAACAAGATATATTTTTTAATCAGTAGAGTAGGTCACTGTAGATGTTAATGTTATTTTTCCATGCGTGTTATATGCACTTTTCTATATTTAATTTAATCTGCTCCTTCTTTTATCTCTATCTTATCTCTCAGCTCCAGAAGTACAGCTTGAAGATTTTATTTTGATGGTCCTGAATAATTTCCATCTTCCCAAGTCATCCCTTTTCCCAGATCATATATAAAGATGTTGAGGTGAGCAGGCTGGTATATTATCTTCCTGGTAACCACCTTTCTTCATCCACAGAGAGTAGTTATATAATTTTGCCCTACAATCATTTTTAAAAATAAATTAAAAGAGGTCTTTCCTTTATCCCCAGAGAGCTCATATTTTAAAAAACTTTAATGACTTGAATTTTAATTTTTTTTGAAAACCCAAGTATGGAGTATCTGTTGATTGTTTATAAATGACGTTTAATGAAGTTTTCTCAACACCTGACTTTAAAATTGAAGAAAATAGCCCTAGAATATGCTTTGTGAGTCCATTAATGGACACCTGGATTTGTGTCCTGAAGAATTTGGAAACACTGCTTCTGTGGAACAATCTCAATTGTAGAATATTGCCGAGGATTGAATCATCAGTCCCCAGCACAACCCCTTGCAGATTTAGGCATACTGGTAAATAAATATAGGTATAACAGATTTTAGTCTGAAAAACACCTGTCTTTATGTGTGGAAGAAGAAGTAATTTGCTCTCCGATTTATTAATAATGTGGTGCCCTGCCATGAGTCAGGCTCAAAACCAATCTTGTTACTTGTAGGTGGAAAATAATAATTGAGGGATAGCAAAATTATGTCATCTGTAAACCATAACTCTTTGGGGTAGAACTGTGCCCTAGAGTCATAGTTTAAAAATTACAAAGAACTTGTTTTATACGGGATGCTTTGTGTGTGTGTGATATTCCTGGGAAAACAGAGGGCAGTATTTATGGATATGTACCAGTGATGGATCATGTAAATGCATTATCATTTGACAATCAGGGACTGCTGAGAGCAAGGTCTTGGGGCATTTAACGCTTTTGAAGGATCATTAAATTTTGCAACCAAATGTTTTTGATCCACTGGCACTAGGTTACTCTAATAACGACAATATTTTAAAGTGCATTAGTCATTGCTCATTTAAGACCTTGATAATAATTCAAGCATAATAAAAATTGGACAATCCTCTCACCTTTTAGAGCAGGAAAAATTTGGTTTTTTGGTTTTGTTTTTTTTTTGCTCTGTAGGATTCTTTGTTGCTGATTAACATGCAATGAGAACAAATGGCTTGCAACTGGTAGTAGTGTTTACTTAACTGAGCTCTACAACTGTCCTGCAGTGCTAAGGTGCCAAGCATATGGCAGGCAACTGTTAATTAAGCAAAGCACTTTGATTAATATGTACCCTTTCCAATATGCTGCACAATTTACTTGATCTCTACTAACTAAAACAGTGACATTTATTCAAGTGTCTACTATTTTCACTGGCAGTTTTGCAACCTTTCAGCCTGTTTCATGCACCAGCAATTTCTTTAGAGGTGGCAATCCTTCAGATACAGCTGGGGTTGAAAGGTGCTATCTTTCCCTTATGTAAGTTCTTCTTAAACCTGGATTTAAATCCTAAAATCTCAAGATGATTGTGGTGGACAGGTAAGAAATTCAGACACGTATAGAACTTTCAATATATATAAGCACCCAAAAAAACCAAAGCAGCAATCCACCTCTAGATTTCCCTCATCTTATTTTTGATGCAATGGAAATGTCCAGCTTAGAAGTCTAGTGGCCATACACAGCCTTTGTAATTAAGTAGTAGAGGGAGAATCACCTCTCTCTTTGCAAGTGTCTCAAATGTGAATATGCACATAATGACTGTTGTGGGTTTCTTCGTCAAGCCAAAATATTGTTTGAAATTAGTATGGAATGGAGCTTGTGGGGTATTATAATTTCTAACCTGTGACTTACTGTCACATAGACATTCTTAAATATACCTGCAGTACTGATTTTGAAAGCCCACAGTTGTAATACCTGATAATTAAACTAAAATACACTCAAGTCAATAGAAGTCTTTATTCACTTTTACATGTTTTATATTGCACTTCCTAAGGTGCATGTTCTTGTAATTTTCCTTTATAAAATTATGTTGAAAGTTTTTTGCTTCATTACTGAAAGCACAGTTATCAATTTCTTCTACATTATTGTTCAGATTTAGTATTTTGTCTTTTAGCAGATACTGTCCCTCAAAAAAGTAAGTTGTTTTAAGAAACTTTACCTTCATTTTCTTAGAAAGAATGCAGTTGCTTCAGTGGAAACATTTTTTGTAGTTCACTTTAAAAAAAGGAATAGAGAATCAGATATCCTCAAAATGAATGCTTGAATCAAATATCTTGCTTTTACTTATTGACTATCTTGCACATGGAAAGAGATCAGGAAAAAAGATATAAACATCCCACTGAGCAAGGCTGTGAATAGTGTTAAAAAGGCAGTTTCAGATGGGCGACAGGAATGCTGACAAATGCCACACCTTCTGAAAAAAACCAGACCATCCTAATATAGTTTTGTCTGACTTTGTTGGACTGGGAAAAGAAAAATATTAAAACACATGAAAAAAACCTTCTGAAACAAACAGACTAGCATAATGGCAGGTAGCAAAGAAAGAAAGAAAGAAAGAAAGAAAGAAAGAAAGAAAGAAAGAAAGAAAGAGAGAAAAAAAAATCACCAGACTTTTTTACCATAAGAAAGCTTATAAAAGATCCAGGCTTAAACCATCATGAATAGAAGATAGTATGAAGCATATGACAATATTTAGTCTCAAGGAAACTTAGGAGTCTGTAGGGATCCCATTTTACGTGGAGCCAAGTCCATGTGTTTGTTTCTGTCATGTCCCTCATGAACTGTAATTTTTTTGTTGCCAAATATAGTTTTTTTTTTTCTGATTTCGGATTATTGTTATAGATGTTAACCACTATTCCATACAGTCCATTATTTTAGGGACAGCAGGTGAAAACAATGATTTAAATTTTCAATGAAGAAGTAGGATTCATACAGCAATCTTGGCTGGAAAAATATTTTGATTTTTTTATCTGTCTTTTCTCATATTTGATAGCACACTTTGAAATGATGGCCTGTTGAAATAAATGGTTCCATATGGAAGACCCAACAAGAATGTGATGTAAGAAAGCATCAAATTATTTTTTAATAAATTTATTAAAAAAAGAAATACAGTGATTGCCATTAATTTTTAAAGTTTTTTTCTTCTATTTAGCTGCCTGAGGCTATTTACTGAGTGAGTTTTGGATGTTTGCAGGTTGGTGAGGAGAAGTGGGTAACTGCAATATCAAAAACTCATCCTTTCGCTGACCCAAAAACTTGTGAGGAGGCTATTCTACTAAATAGAATACATAACCTGGATTCCATTTGATGTTAGTGTTGATCTTCTGAAGGCAAGTTGAGTACATTTAAGCCTGTTATGAAGATTGTAGATCAGCAGATAATTTTCTATGTATCTCAGAAAATCTATATGGATCTTAGAGTTTGTTGCATACAATCAAAGCCAATGAAGAACAGGATATCTTTTTTACACAAGGCACAACAACCTGCACTTAATAATTTTAAACTACAATCATATTAAAGGTGTGATTGTTAAGGTTGTAGAATTCTTCTAAATAAGCATTTCTTGATGACATCATGTAGCAGGTACTTGTCAGTTTTGTGTCATGTTAATTGCGTGTGCTTTTTCTGACAATGTTCATGATTTCTTCCTGTAGGTGAGGATCAGACTAGGTTATAATAGTGTCTCTTTCTGTCCTTAAGATATATAAATCTGTTGATCCCTTTATTCTCTAGTCATATATGATCTAGGGTTTCTCCTGAGTGGAAATGCTTAGAGAACAGCCAGGTATGTTTTACGTGATTTAAAGGAAAATGAGAAATCTCATCAGAAGTTGCCAAGGGACCTTTATGTCTTTGGTGTCACAGGATTGAATTGTGAGAACTTTTGTGCTTCTTGTGTGTGCATTCAAAATCTTCTAATCTTTCAGGAAGCCTCTCAGCACTGGTTTCCCTTTAGACCTGGTATCTCAGAAAAATAATCTCCTTTCTGTGGGCAGTTCAGTATATGGCCATCATGAATTTTGGAGATATGTTGTTAGGCACTTTTAGTGTCAGGAAATCTTCTGTAAGATGTGCTTATCCACCACTTCAGCTTTTGGGGCTCTTCCTAGCTGAATTTGTTAGAAGCTCAAACTGAGATCAGTAATGGTGTGCACTCCAGACCCTACTGAAGGCAAAAAATCAGTTAGAAAAGTTTGTTCTGTTCATGATGGTCCCCATTCATGTTTAGCATGCATCAGTCTTGCAGTGCTTTAAATCCATAATTCATTGTTCACAGGTACAGAGAAAAGATTGTTCTGTTCTTTGCAGTTTCTTTTTATTTGAAGCTGTAATCACCCTCCCTCCTTGTCTTTTCTTTAGTCTAACCCCCATTCTTTCAGGTTTTCTTTCCTAACTGCCTGTTTATACACCTGAATAGGATATTTATCTTTTCTTCATCCTATTGTTGATTTTTTGGGGAAGACTTCTATGCTATTAGGTGATCCTGGACCTATAGTTTTGTGATTGATTATTCCTCCCTCAGCTAAGTACTCACTTTCTCTCATCCTAAAACAAATCTCTCAGAAAATATGCTCAGTGCATCTTTTAATTTTCACAGGCAAGCAGCCTCCTGGTTGTGTTTACCACTGAGTTTTGCACCTACTCTGTAGCAGTTCCACCAGGATCATATTTCCCTATTTAGCTTATAAAAATGCTAACCGAGAGCAGCAACAAAAAATCCATTACTGGCTCAGTGACTGTGTGTCTTCCTTACCCAAAAGTCATCATATTTTATTCTTAAAAGACATATTTTTGTTGCTCACTCTAGCTGACACTGTTTCAGATATAAAATTAACTGCAAAACAGGGAGGTAAAGGCAAAAAGAAGAAAAACAGTAGGGGTGGAGGATTGGTATTTTAAGGAAATGTCAAAGTACCACATCCTCCCTTTCCTTAGTGAAGTTTTGACAGTGGCATAGATTTTTTAGTCAAATTGTTTTCTCTTTTACTGCATTCTCTGAATCCACACAAATGTCTGCACACAAATCCTTTGGTTTAGGGTTTTCTACATTACTTGATACCAAGAAATTTTCTTTGCAGCATTTTTTTGGATAAATCTTTCAGGTAATATACACACCTATTTGACATTTGTAATTTTCTTTCAGATGGCACTAAGAAGTAGCCTAGTAAAGAGTTCTCCAACCATCCTAACAAATAAGCATCACACAATACAGTGTATTTCAGTAGGTCATGAGTCTTCCCTACAGACTATGTCATTTAAAGTGCATTTAAAGTGAGCTGTGTCACCATGCTCTGTAACACTAGCTGGTTAAAGCAGTATTTGTATGCTTTATCTGAGGAAAATAGTAAAATAAACAAGATCAGCCCTAGCTAAAAAGATTTTAATTCCACTGCTAACACACTTTCGTATCTGAGTAGTGTTAAATAATTTCTGGAAGAATTCATTCAAATATTGTAAATGAAATAATTAAATAGAAAAATTGGGAGATTTATTACATGGTCTGTGACAAATTATCTCTCTCACTGAGAAATGGAATAGCTTGACCTATACAGAACAACATATGCAATATTAAGGTGATACAAATCTTACTTCCATAGAGTTGCTTCTTGCTTATTTACACAATTTAAGCACAGAACATTAATTTTGAGACCTATTAAATCCACTGAAGGACAAATTAAGTTTCCTCCAGCAACTTTGCCTCTTTGAACACAAGGTAGCTCATATGCTAAGGATCTTGTTGCTTCCATTGATGTGACATAACTTTTGCTACAAAATTGTACTGTGTTCCAAAACTTGTTTATATAGTCAACATCCATGCCTTGAAGCTGCACATTTGATTCAAGCATTATCAGAATAGGTTTAGAAAGTGTTTCTCTTGCAGAGAACTGTTCAAATAGTGCTTCTTCTGTCTCAAATAAATCTGATGCTAAAGTTCTTTCTCATGTAAATGATGAAATAGATACTTTAGAGACCGCAATTGTGATTCAAAATAATAAAAGCAAATTTTTCCACATAGTTTTTAAAGAGTTCCCATCTCATTTTCCTGAATGGATGACCAAATAATTTAAGCATATTTTGATGCTGTTAGACTCCACATGACAGGAACATAAGCTCTTCAAGGCATTAACATAAACCCTGAACATTAGTTATTCCAGAAATTCAGGAAGGGCAGGATTAGGTTTTCCATACATGCCATATACATTATGCATCACACGCTGTCCTTTTCTTTATCTGAAAGGTAACAGTGGAGTTAAAAATGTATTTATTTCAATGGGGATTTGACATATTTGCTGTGATTGAAGGAGGAAAATACTATTATTGCTGATTACTTAGTAACTGGAAAGTGTTGATTATGGTGATAATCCTTTCTTCCAATGTGATATTTAATAATTTTGCTAATAACCCTCATAAAAATATTTTCATTTGTATTTTTACATGCCAATTTTAAATAGTTTAGTAATGCACATCTCTAAAGTTCTTAAGATGGAGTTTAATTTTATTACACATCCAGTTTAGAGTATTTTATAAACAATTGAATGGGGGCAATATCCTGGAAATAACTTGTAAGAATTTAGTTAGAATTCATGCCAGATTTAACTAAGATGGTATCCTCTAATTTGCTTGTAAATCAGCATACTTTTCTTTTAATTCTTGTCAGTGATTTGTAATGAAGTTTGGTTAAATGAATGGTACCACCTCTGTGAAACTGACGGGGTGCAATAGTAAATGCAATATTTAGGTAACTTAAGCTTCTATGTCTCCTGAGACATGAGGCACTGTTGTGTTACTCTACAGTGTTGATTCCTATTTGGCTTTTAGATGGTACAATTTCTGTATAAATTTAATTTTAGCTCAGATTTCTTTCAGCTGGAAAGATCAACTTTATCATTATTGCTATTCTAATTCATCTCTAGGTGTTTGAGTCTTTTCTAGCTGTCACTAATCTCCCGAAGCAGGGAACTTACTTTTCTCAATGTGACGTGTTAATGCCAATATAATAACACTAACAGTAGGGAGCCCAGGTTCATGTTCTCATAGCGATTAACTGGGATTTAAAGCACTTTTTCTTAAAAGAGATAATTATTACCATTTATACCGTTCTTTTAGACCTTAATTGTTTAGCAAAGGTACCATTGAGGCACCTGACAGTGTTTGCAGTAAATCCTCTGAGGAGACTTCATACATAGTATCTCCAGCTTCAAAAGAAACAAAACAAAATATGTTTCAACTCTAGGAATCAGCTCTTTCATGTCTCCCTGGCAGACTAGTGTCATGGCTTGGAAGTGGGCATGATGTTCACGATTGTTGAGCTGAGCAAAGGCACCAATTCACGTGTCAGGGAACTCACGCTTTATTGTATCAATTAACTCCAGCAACTAACCTGCTATTTGGTTGGTAGAAATGTTGACTAATAAGCTCCCAACTCTACAACAAGCTTCAGGTACAGAGCAAGGGACAGAATATGATTGCTGTTCGTGCCAGGATGAAATGAGGGAGGAGAAGAGTAAAAGCAGAAAGAGACAAAGAGAAGGAAAAAGATCACCAGTCCTTAGATCCTGCATTCTTCCTGCTGCTGTGGGTGATCTGGCTCTGGGGCTGATGAAAAACAGAGAGCAAGAGACTGATCCACTGATCCTTTTATACTTTACATGATGTACTCCTCTTATGTAAAATAATTTTTTTGCATCATTTGTGCCCTGTTTTTTTGTAAGTGTGCAGTCAGCCCCTTGGAGTCCTCCCAGGAATAAGCTGGGAGAAACTGGGGGTCTGTAGTAGTTCTGGAGTCCCTTTTACTGAGGTGCCTGGGACTCAGTCCTTCTCTTGACACAGGTGCACTGAAACAGGAGTGTCGAGGAAGACTTTCAAGGCTAGAAATTGAGAAAAAACTGCCTCAGAACAGCTCTGCTCCACCTCCATATGTCTCTATCTTCCATTCACAACTTTCCTGTTGCAACATTTGGAATGTTTGAGACAAAACATGCTTATGCCTAATCTTCCACAACTAGCTAAGAAGTCAATAACCTGTACAGATCTGACATTGACCAGGGTAAGTACCTACCAGATTACTATTTATTTGTACCAAACTGCATACCCCTTTCACTGTCAGATGTGAGTTTATGGTGGTTTTCAGTCTTATTTGTGTAAGTTCACCCTCCTGTTTTTAGTGTCCAGAGAAAATGATTGCCTGTGTTTCAGAGGAATGTGTTAACTCATGCTTCGGTACAACAAAGGCACTTTCTCCCTGTCATTGCCACAGTGTCGTTCCATTCACACTAAGCACTTTTTTATCCTTTAAAAATGAGAATGTTTTTTCTTACCATAAGGCTTCTGGCATGTGATCCTACTCCTTGAGGTTTCCTCAATGGCACAAAGAGTGTGGGGCCAGATGAGTGTGAAAGCATCTGGGTTTGCCCAGTGGAAGGCAGATGTGCACTACTTCTTCATGCTGCTATGAACCCATTTTACTTCAGGTCCTCCCAAAGCCAAAGGAACTCATTCAAGAAGATAGAAGGTACTAATATATTTTGCTGACTTGTGGCCTTTGTGTGGATATGTGGCTGCACTGCTGACCATATCTTTACAGATCTGAAGGTGTGCATTTACTAAGAGGAAAAGGATTCCTCCTGCCCCAGTCTATACTGCTTTCTCCAGAGTGGCAGGCACTGCAGAAATGCATGAAGAGGAAAAAGTCATACTTTCTAAACACTGAATTGTTCTTGTTGGATTTAAGGGTAGATTGTCAGTCTGTCTATATACAATCTATCTACAGAAGGATATACATGTTTATTTTTCTTGTAAACTGTAACCTGTAGGTTTATAACTGGTTGAATATTAATTAATTTCACACATACAACTCAATTTTGAAATACAGTGAAGTATTTATAAGGAATCTTCATTTAAGTTACCCCTCAAACCCAATATATATGATACTGCATCTGTCAAAGCCAAGAGCTCAAAAATTATAAATAAGGTTTAAACCATTCCCTCATACTTTGAGGTTATTATAATAACAAGAATGACAAATCAATATTATGGAGGATCTTTTTTGTTTCTGAGTGTTCTTTTTTATAGGATGTCTTTTACCTGCTTCGTATCTCTTGTTAGTGGCACTTCCTATGTGTTTCTCCTGCTACAGGTCTGTGCTTTTTCAGGAAAATATAAGTATTTTCCCATTATGCATTCTGTGGCCTTGTTAAAAAAAAAAAAAAACAAAAAAAAAAAAAAAAAAAAAAAAAAAAAAACCCAGATCCATCTGACAAACTTGCACACTTGTTTGTGCTGCATGAATCCCACAACATTTGTCAGATTTTTGAGAAAGTTCCGAGCAAGTATTTTTTGCAAAGGTACCTGATGGTACTCAAAGCAGAAAAATATGTCCTCACTTTATAACAATACAGAATATTTTGGGGATATTTTTTGACCTGAGCTTTCTGTAAAACTTAAGAGATTGATGAGTGCCAGTTATTTGTGTGTAAATACACATAAATAGGGTATCTACTGATTTTTCATATTGTCACAGGATTCTCACCCAGAGTTCAATCTTATTGGTATATTGAGGTTTTTTAGAATTGTAGCAGAATAGGTGGAAAGGCCTCTCAAAGGTGTAATATCTGTCTAAACAAGACCTTTTTAAATTAACCTAATGAAAATGGAGTAGAGCTATATCTGTGTTGATTTTAATGCAGAATAAGACGTCAGTTTAAAACACTAGATTGTAAAACAATAAAGTATGAGGGCATGCTAATTTCTAAGTTTGGAGTTTGTTAGGTTGGGAGATAAACTATTTACAAGCCTGAAGTATTTGAAATTTTATGCCATTTATGAGATCTCTGGGGTTCAAACAATGTTCATAAGCTAGGAAGATTAATGAAATAAATGTGTGTTTAAAGAATGAAGAAAAGTACCACAAAATTATGCTGCACCATATTTATTTGTAAGTCATTATGTTTGTAAAATTGTATCTGTGATTTAAGGACACATCGTTTAATATCCCTTGATTATCTTGTCATGAAGAGGTTTTAAATGTGAAAGAGATAGTAAAGTATCAAGCATTTTCTCTGTAAGCATGCTTGTTTGATTCTAGTAATAATGAATGTTTGCTTTCCCTCATAATTTCTGCTTAGCTAAATCTATGATCAAAAAAACAAACACAAATTCGTGATTAGTGGTATTGGTCAGAAACAAACCAGGCAAAGAGTTTAAATGCATTAAATCTAAACTCCATCATACCTGTGATCAGCAGAGGAGCCTAGATGCACAGACGTACTTTTTTCCCCTACAGAATTTCTTCACTTCTGGGGAGTACTCTGGATCCAGTTCCCATTTCAGATTCTTCTGAAACCACCAGCCCCTTTCTCTAACACTAATGCTGCTCTGAAATACCTCTTTCAATCTGCAGGGGCAAATATTGTTGTTGAGATTTGTAGTGGCATTAAATGTAGATACACTAAAATTGGTGTGAAGGGTGAATGAAAGGGAATGATTGAGTGTGGAAGCAAGAAAAAGAAGGTGAGAAAGGTTTTTAGAGTGGCAGGTATAGGTGATAGTAGGTTATCCACAGAATACCAATGGGACAATTCTCAGGGTAACCAATCTGGGAAAGCAGAGAAGAAACTAAGAAAAGAGAGCCTGCTCCCAGAACAGAAGAGCCTCAGGCAATTAAGAAGTAATAACAAAAAGAAAGAGAACAGAGTTGGAGACTTGACATACATCATGAGACTAAAGGAAATTCATAGAAATTAAAGAGGGCAGACACACAAATTTTCTTAACCCTTATTAGATCAAAAGAGCACACAGTCTCCTGTCTAAGAAAAAAAAAACAAGTCATAATGAAGGCTTGATAAGAGCTGTCTTGCCTTTCTATGTCATTGCATGAAATTCTGGCCAAACCACTCTGTACATACAACTTGTGCCTGTGTGCTGGACAGTCTGCTTGGATGTAAGCATTTCAGGGCATATGAGGGCTTGGTTGTGTGAGCAACACTGGTTGCCTTTTAAAGTGAAATGTTTTTCTCCTCCTGCACTGAGCATTGCTATATGGTTGCACAAATTTTGCTGCATGTTTTCCTTCACTGTGGAAGTGTGTTTTATCTGTTATAGTATCACATAATAATCATTGCTTGAAACAGAACGTCAGTAGTATAAAAAGAAGAGGACTCTCTGGTTTAGCACATGTGGATGGTTGTCTTGAATACTTCACCACACAGGATGGGTTCCAGAAGACACCTGTGCAAGGTGCTGGGCATTTGGAGGAGAAGGTGAATTACTGGGAATGCATTTAATGGAGTAAGCCAAGGGAATTAATGCTTGCATATATTAACGAGGTAGGAAAAGTACGTAGATAAAATGGAGCAATATAATGAATGATAAAATCTGAGTGTTTTGAGGGAGAATGAGAGCTGTAGATTTCAGAAGAAGTTTATAAAATACTCATATACCAGCATTCCTTTAACCAAAGGGGAATAACATGAATCTTTGCCTTAAATTGTGGAGGTCTTCAACCCTAAGTAAAATCCAGCTGTGAAGCCTAGAGCATGCTTTCATTGTGTTTTCAAAGAAAATCCTGACTAATACAGGAAATAATATTTTCTTTACAAGAAAGTATGAATAATAGAGCTATAACTCTGTTCTAGGAGAGGGAAAAAGGTATTTGGTGCTTGTATAAAAATACTTAACCTTCCTGACACCACAGCTGTAAAGACCCATTGTTCATAAAGTATAAATTCCTCTTGTGGTACACCATCTTAGGAGAACAAAGAGGGAATTTGCTCAGCACTTGCCATTAGAAGATGAGAGATTAAATGGGGCCTTAAAAAGACAAATATTTCTGTGAGCAACATTTATATCCTTCCATCACACAGATCTACATTAGAGCTCCTAAATCATCTTGGAAGTCAATGATTAGTGAAATTACCTAAGGTCTTCTCTTCAATTTATTTATGTTTCATAAGTTTAAAGGAAAGACACCTCTGTAAACTTTTACAACTAGCCTTTCATATGACAAAGCTGTCAGGGCTGTCTTGGGTGGACATTTTTAAAACCTATGTAGGCTTTCAAAAATATTTAAACTTACTAGATTTTATAAAGCATAGATTCTCTCTTCTAAGACGACCTAAGTAGGCTCAGGTTAAAAAAAATATTCTTCCATTGCAAGAAAAATGCTTATGCACAAATTTATTCTTAAACATTTAAAGTAATATACATTTAAATTTAAGGGTATGTTGGAGAGGTTTTGGATCTGACACACATTGTATTCAAGTCAGGTACTACATGTATAGCACTGCTGACAAGAAGAGTGAAGGTATGTTAGAAAGAGTATTAAACAATAGTCCTGTGAGCACCAGGACTAATAGCCTGATTGTCTGCGGTTTCAATGTTGTGAATGTGCACCAATGCTACACCGGGAATAAGCAGCAGTGCCAGACCATTGTGTCCCTTGTTATTTGTGCTCTGTTTACTGCATACATCTCATGGCTCAGTTTTCCTCCCAAAGTGTGTTCCCAGAAAAACAACTGAGAAGTAAATTGAATTTCTTCATTGTAAGCAATGCAGTCATTGCTACCTTATGAACGGGATTTTCCTTTATCTCCCTAGATATTGCTTTCTACATGGATAGGGGAGATAAAGAGCACCCCGTAAGTAATTTCTGTATAAACAAGGGCAAGCAAATGGTAATTCATGCTGAATAGAAATGCTGTGTTCTCTGTGCAAATATATATATTTTGTGTATGTGTGTGTATCTATGAGGGACTAAAAACCTGCTGTAGGCATACAGGCAAACAACACAAATGCACAGTTAATTTAGAGCAGTTTTTAAGATCTACACTGAACATAGTTCAGTTAGAGTTACTGAAATCATGTCTTTTATGTCAAAGAAACTTAATAATGAAAGACTAAGTTTTTACTCTCTCCTCTCCTCTCGTTGAGGAGAATATTCATGGTAGGGAGAGAATGTATGACTATATCAAGAATAAGTTCTGTCCTCCAAACCTTTAAGATACTGAAATTTTGACTCATAGTAACTGTTTTCCTGAATGCAGATGAAAATAATCATGAACTTTTGTGCTGATGCTTAAAGCCAAAAATGTTTTTTTCACCTTACCAGCAAAAATTTTCTTAGAACAGACACATGACTGCAATCTTCAAGTTTATTTTGCTATGCCACATTTTATAAAAAACAATGTTCTCCATTTTCAAAATAAGTTCTAGAATTACTGGTGTGCCCATGGTCTGTATCTCTGCTAAAAACATCATTGTAAAGAAATACACAAAGAGATAGTGGTGAATAGAGATTAATGGGTATAAATTTTGATTAAGAATGGATATTAATGATTTTTAAATCAACCTATCAGTTGCAAGTATATGTTTAAGTTTCATTCATATAAATGTTTGTGAGAAAATGAATGAGCATTCAAGAGAAACAATCTGAAATTGATCAGTGGCATTCAGTATTAACCGTCAAACAGTCAAACATCAGTGTTGTCAAGGTAAAATTATTTATTGAGAAACTCCTGTGGAACCCTTTGCCTCATGGCTCACCTGGCTTAAGGTTTTGACCATTACACTTCTGTGCTTTTACCACCCAGTCACAGTCTGCCAGAAATACAAGGAAAATAACTACAGGCACCAGCAAAGACTGAGGGATGACCTGCTGGAAAAGCTCCTTGGAAAAGGCCCTTTGTGTCCTGGTGGACAACAAGCCATGAGCCAGCAGTGCCCTTGTGGCCAAGGAGGCCAATAAGATCCTGAGGAGCATCCCAGCATGTTCCACTGGCTGGAAGAGCATTGCCAGCAGGTTCAGGGAGGTGATCCTGCCCCTCTCCTCAGCCCTGGTGAGGCCACACCTGGAGTGCTGTGTCCAATTCTGGGCTCCTCATGACAAGAGAGACACAGAGCTCCTGGAGCAAGTCCAGTGCAGGGCCACAAAGGTGATTAAGGGACTGGGACATCTCTCTTATGAGGAAAGGCTGAGGGAACTGGGCCTGTTCAGCCTTGAGAAGAGATGAATGAGAGGGGACCTCATGAATATCTGTAATGATCTGATGGGAGGGTGTCAAGAGGATGGATCCAGACTCTGCTCAGTGATGCTGAGCAGTAGGGCAAGAGGTAACAGTGAGAAACTGATGCACAGGAAGCTCCACCTGAACTTTTCTCTGTATGTCTGCACTAAATACTCCTGTCTGTGCCCTCTAAAGCAATTTTAGAGCAGCACTTCACAGTCTAGAAGGCTAGATTACCTCAGGCATAGAAGACACTATCCTTGAGCAGCAAATTAGAGAAGCAGTATAATGAATCTCTTCTTATATGTAGTGGGGGATAAAATGGGAAGTAGTTATGAGGATTTAATTCCCTTTTATATGTAAAAGGGCATTGAACTCTTCAGCAGGGAGCCCCAGAACTGTGCAATTTTCTATACTGATGGTAAATGAATAGCGGAAAAAAAAAAAAAAAAAATCTGTGGGCCATAAGTCTGTTCCCTGTGCTTTAGTCCCCAAAAGATTAGGTTGCACTGATGGTTGGGATACCAGGCATCTTCACACTCAAAATGAGTGGCACAAAGACTTCTACAGCTTGGTTTGTAGGATTGTGAATTTTTTTCTGGGGAATGGGAAAAGAAAAGAGGACAGGTATGTGCTGTATAAGACACTAGATAATGAGATGGATTATGACTTCTTAGTTCCTTCTTTTCTGAGTTTGGGGTAAATATGGGATACATGAACTACCACAATAGCCTGAGGTGTTTAATTAACTCCACTTCCTTAGATTTTACTCCAGCTGTGACTTACTCATCAATGGTTTTCCCTTCAAAGCAGTCTGTCCTGGATCTTCAGGGTGTGAAAAGTATCTGTGTGAGACTATTGGAGGCAGGAATCAGTGAACATTTGAACATCGGGATCTCTAAACACTCAGGCATGCACAAAGCTTGGAAGGATTTCCTTGCATAAAAAAAGGATGACAGAAAACACACACCCTTCAGAGCAGCTGAGGTTATTTGGATATGTGTCTATGTCCTCTTTCATTCAGAGAGTTTTCCTAAAACACCAGGGTATGGATTGTTCATCACTTTCTTCCTCTCTTGAGACCTTGCTGCCCCCAATGGCTACCAAGTGGGTTTTGGTACCCATCATTGTTACTGTGATGCTCATCAGGTAATTGCTTTATTGTGTTTCCCAGGGACAGCTGTCACACTTTGCTGTTTCCTGGTGCTAAATTGCATTATACACCAGTCAACTGGAAATCACCCCTAAGTGTTCAGTTTTGCTGGGATGCCTAAAACACTAGAAGGGCATCTGATTTTTTTATTCCTAATTCTTCTTTGAATCTCCAGTGTCCCATGATTTTCTCTTTCTATTTTTATTTTGTTTCCCCAGCATCTCAGAAATTTTAATATTAATCTGTCAGCTTTGCATCACATGTGATACTTTTCTATTTACATAACTTTATCCTGCCTGCTAGAGAACACACACTTCTTGACTGAAAAACACATAAGTGAATTGCTAAGGCTTGTGGCTACTCTTGGAATACATATAAATATTTCTTTACATTATTTCATCAAACAAGGATTTTAATCTTTCTTTGCTGTTTTACCTAGTGCTTTATCTCACACCATGACAAACATGGGAGACCCTTGTCTCTGATGTGTTTCATCGGAATCAATTCCTTCACATTTCCTGTGCATTTCTGTATCTTTATGTAATATGTGCATTTCTTTATGTAGTATGTACTACTGGTGTATAAATATATATCCAAATGTCATTGCTGTCTTTAAATGCAGATGGTTTTCTGCATTATTAATTCTAAAAAAAATTACATCTTAGCTAGAATTGTTTTTATTGAAGAAATTTGTTCATTGTTTTGTTTCAATACTCATTGATTTTTGTAACAAAAGCAGGGTGATGGTATACTGCAGACAACTTGAGCCTGTTGGTGCAAGTCCAAATCTGCTGCAGATTTATGCATAGATTATCCTGAGCTGAACTGGAATATTTTTTTTCCTTATATTCTTAACCTGCTTTTGCTTAAGTCTGCTTTGTTTTTTTGTTTGTTGGGTTTTTTTTTTTTTTTTTTGTTGGGTGTTTTTTTTTTTGTTTTTGTTTTTTTTTGGTTTTTTTTTTAACATGCTGTTTCTTAATTTTATTACTTGAAGTAAAAGGAGAGTCAAAACTGATTACTTTGAGAAAAACATTAATATAGTTGATGCATCAAAGGAGTACATTAAGTAGAAAAAAATACTCTGCTGAAAAAAGTCTATCTTTTTTATTGACAGCACCACATGAACTTTGACTTCCTTGTCCTTTATCTCCTCCATTAATCTAATTAATCTTGACCCTTCAGGCTTTGGTGGTTTGGTTTTTTTTTTTTCATTGTGCCTGAATAAATTTTTCCATAATATTGAATATGTTTAAAATTCTCTCTTTTCCTTGTTTGAAGCATTTCCTATCTCTTAATTCAAATCCTTTTTGAAGGCATGTTTTTCTCCTGAGGGTCAGAAATGTTCAATCATTGCATATAGGTCATGACCACTGTGTAAAATAATAAAAGTAAAACAGAGTAAGGAGAGATGAATTGATAGGGTCTGGACAAGCCTCAGGGTTAGTCTCTTAAAAATGCAATTTCCAAGGTTAAAGTTTATTTCGCTATAAAGAACCTGTGCAATAAATTGGAAGCATTGCAGAATATCCTTTCATTCACAATTCTGTGAACAAGTGAACGTGGATACCTGAACTGATTTTGGAAAATGCTTTCACTTGTTTACTTCATAATAGAGGAATGATGAGTGACTGGAATAATTTAACTTTGCTTTTCCAGTGCAGAGAAGGAGACAATGAAAGATGTTTGAAATACATTTTAATTCTGATCAGGAATTCTGGTTTAAAGTTGACCTGTTGGTGCACTGTCCTTATTTGCATGAATGTTTGTAGAACATGAAAAGATCTCTGTGCTGCATAAGCCCTGGTTACTTAAGCGCTTTTAGTCAAATATTTTGTTTAGTTGACTCACCATCAATTTAAGAGCTTGATATTAAGTGCTGAAGTTAAAAAACCTGGCTCTAAACTATGTCTAAATTAGGAATAATGGGGGAGTAATATAAGGAAAGTTTGATATTAATTTGAAATGTCCTTGCCCCTAAAACTAAGGAGACAAAAATACATTGAAAATTCATTTGTCCTATTTCCCTCATTGAAGTACATTTTTTTATACAACCATTATTTCTGACAAATGTGTCTGTTTTGAAAGACCTTCCAGTTTTAAAAGATCCTTCAAGAAAAGGTCAGCAAATTTTTCAATTGATATTCCAATTTTTTAAAATAAAGAGTTAACCTTTAGCACTTAGAATTCTTATACAGCTGGAAACCTTATAAATGTTTTGAGAATTTTTTCATAGCAAGTAATTTCGAAAAATTTGGTTGAGTGTTAACCTGCAAATGTATCCAGCCCTAACCTCTGTCAAAGACATTTTGCAATTTTTTTCTTATGATTTTATAGGGTAGGACACCTGAAGCATCAGTTTTTGTTATGTAGTTGGTCCTGTCTTAAAATCAAATATTTTCAACTTTGAGCTGAACTGAATTGCATCTTTCTTTTAAATGATGTCAGAAAAAGAAAGTAAATGCAACTTCGTAGACTTTCATCGCACATCATGAAACTCTCACTGCAGAACCAAAGTGTAGACGTGTCCCATGCTCTTGATTCAAACCCCATACATGTCCTTGATAATGTGATGGATTTTTCTTTAAGTGGTCATGTTTATGGTGTAGCCATTATAATCGGATCTTTAAAAAGTTGCTCTCAGGAGGGGGCATATGTGCCACAGTGTTTTGAGAGGTTTCAGTTCTCATAGGAAGGATTTTGGCTGATTATCAAGCAAGAAGAAAATAATTTCACTGGTCTTTCCTTTGTGTATCTTCTGATGTTCTGACAACTACTCTGACCAGTCTGCTCTAAGTTACCTTTGGATATTGGGTTTTATCAGCTAGAAAGTGAGGAACATCAAAATTTCCTTGGTTTCACTCAGTGAAATTGTGAAAATATGTAGAGAGAGAAGAATTACTATTTTGGCTGGAAAATAGAATATGCACTGGAAGAAACCTGTATTTAAAACAATTCCCTGGAAATATTCAAGGTCAGATTGGATGGGGATTTCAGCAACTTGTTCTAGTAGAAGGTGTCCCTGACCTAAAAAAATCCAAACAAAAATGCAAAAATGCCCAAAAGAATCAGAAAATATTTGAATCAAATAAATAATATCCATTGGGCACTGGATTGGTTAATACCATATTGAGACAATATAAGTAAGGAGCTGCATTATTTTAAATCTTGAAGGGAAAGTTCTTGGACATTTTAATATTATTTCCCCTGAGTGACATGGTGATACTCCTTAAAATATATAGTTCAATAAAATGTAGAAATACATTATGAAGACTAATAATTTTGTAGGCGTTTATATGAGTTAGCAAGAGAAAAGTCTTTTATTTTAGAAGAAGGATGTGCATGTTTTTGGAAGTGCCAGAAATAAAACATAAATCATTCAATACCTTTAACTTCAATATTAGCCAGAAATAAGATTCTTAAAGAAACCTTTTTTTTTTCCTCTTGTTGTTGTTGCAATGCAATAAAGAATCTGATATGGCAGTGAACTGCAGTGTTGGAGTATTTCATCCCATTTTTGCAAAATAGATAAACCAGTATTTCTGATTATCAGTTTAAAATTTCAGAAAATCCTCTGATTATGTATGCTTGTTACACTGTGGAAATTCACCCTCACTGACCTGACTGATACCTCTAAGACTTTCAGTAATTTTGGAAATGAACTCTTGATCAGATTTTCTTTTATTTCACTCTTCCTTTTTAAACATTCTTTACATCAGTGTTCAAATTTGTTAATTGCTACCCTTTGAAAACTTGCTTCTCAGAAGTTTTATATCATCCTTATCCCACCATTTATGGCTAGAAAGATGTGCCACAAAATATCCCTCTAGTATAAATGTGTACTTGTTTGGAAAACATTTATAATTATATTAGAATGAGCTAAATTTAGAATTTCTGTACTAAATAAGGTAAAAAATTTTTACATGATTCCATCTGTATCTTTATGCCTCGTTGATGTTTTCATCTCTGTGTGTAGTGTTTTTCAAATAATCATGTGTTAAGAATATATTATTTTGATTTAATTTTTTCTCCTTTTATACCAAAGTTCTTATTAACTAATCATAATGGATTTGACATTTATAGCACTGTAAGTGGTGGTGTCATTATAGATTATCTCTCTTTTTGCTAACAACAGGTAATTCTCATTCTTGATAGTTGTTTGTTTTCTTTTCTTTTTTTTTCTTTTTTTTATGAATTAAAAACTTTTAAAAAGCCTATCTTGGCTGAGAATATCTCTTATTGGCAATTAAAGGTTTAAAGACAGATTTTTTTTAAATACCAACTATTTACCTATCCTCTTTTTCATCTCCTATTCCTTTTAAAAATATGTCAATGAAAAAATAGTTTCATAAGGTAGTTTGTACCTCTTGTCAAAAAGGTAAACATTCAGTTATGATTCAAGACAATACCCAAATGTCTTCATGTACTTCATAGAAAGAGTCAGCGTAATTCCCTCCAATAGATGGTAATTAATTTGCTCATGAACATCCTTTCACATACATTATAGCTTCCTTTACTGCTCCCTGTTCCTAGCTTTCAGCTATCTAATTAATTTGGTAATGTAAGACTTGACAGGTGGTTTTAATTTTCTGCACCACTGAGATAGAGACATGAGACTGCAGTCAGGGAATACAAATATCATAATGATATTTATTTTAATATGATGGTTTTGGTTGGTTTTCTTGAGAATGTGTAAGGCTATTTTACTGGCTTGGAACAAATAGGGATGAGGGATTTAGGCTGTTCATAGTGTCAAGTTGTCTGATCAGTAGGATAAGATTGTGTTTTACAGAAAATAATTCTCTTGTGCAATTATTCTGTTTTACGATTTTGGATGTAAAAATATTTTTAAATGGAAAAATATCATGCCTTAAGGCTTTTTGATACAACTGCAAGAGTTTTTTTTAAGTTGGAGACCTTCTTTTAGTAGGTGTTTCTCTGAAAAAATGGCTTAAGGACTTTAAAAATGATACTAAATAGTACAATGGTTGCAGAAAGGTTAAAAACTGGTCAAAAGAAATGCTACTCTCTTTCCCATCCCTGAGAATGTCATAATCTTTACCTAAATGTCCTTGAATATCTTACAGAGCTGGAATGAATAACTAGATAGTTCTTCCTATTTTGCTCTCACTGCTGCTATAGTGGATCGTCTTGCAATTCTGGATGAATGGTAACTAACATGTGCATGAGAAGCAAGAAGTATTTCTTGCTCACTTATAGAAAATTGAGATATGGCATAGATCGAGAGGCATTCTTACAAAATATGGATGCTAGGGGTAATAGAGGCAGTTTTAGGTGAAAGACCCTTAAAATCAGATTGCTTGATTTCTGATGTGTTTCACTATTCATTAGAAACTCTTTCTTTACACACTATTTCCCTACTCTTAAGAACTAAAGCACAATAGATTTTATTCAATTTTATATTATTTACAGAAGCTTGGATTTAAAATTACTTGATAAGTGAATGTTTCTGAAGCAGTCTTATCTGTGTTCCAATCTTCTGTAATGCTCATGTGTGGTAAGCTATGTAGCTTTTGAATAAAATAAAAAGACTTAGAAGAGATAAAGTGCTTATCCAAAGCAGACAAGTATTAAAAAGGAAAAGAATGACAGAAATGTTCATATAAAGTTTGAATTCATCAGCCTTCTTCCTTGATTTGTGACCTGGTTTCTTACCTACTGCATATTGTCATTTGAGTACCCCAGCCTCAGATAACCTTGGGAATTCTTGGGAGTCCTACACTTGCAAGAGAGGGAGGCAAGAGTCCTGGAGCAAATTGTTTCTGATGAACACTTAAGGACTCAGTCAGGTGGAGGAGTGGAGCATTGCTAAGCACCGCCACAAGAAAATGCAGTGGAAGTTAATTCTCAAAATTTCAGTCTTTTGTGTAGAGGAATAGGTTGGGAGTATAAAAGATTGTTTAGAGAATCTAAAATCAGCTTTTTCTGAAGGGCTCCTTAAGTGGAAGTTACAGATCTTTTTGATGACTCCTAGTGGAAAGATGATTATGCAATGCTGATCCCCTGAATTTCAATAGATTATTGCACTGGCATCAAGATGCCACCCTTCACAAAGGGCTGTAACTTCTGAACAAGGAAATGATGTTTAAAGTGATCATAGAACCCTTTAAAATTATCAAATCATCTAGGTTGGAAAATACTTGTAAGATCATTGAGTACAGCCATTAACCTAACACTGCCAAGCCCACCATTGAACTGTGTCCCTCAGTGCCACAGGTCTTTGAAATACATCTAGGGGTGATGGCTTAAACACTTGTGATGTGGAAGGGGTGATGGTAAGCTCTTCCAATGCCTGACTACCCTTTCCATGAAGAAATTTTTCCCAATATCCAATCCAAACCTCTCCTGGCTGTTTCCGCTTGTTCTGTTGCTCTTTATTTCTTGGAAAAGAGACTGACCCCCACCTTACTACTATACCCTTTCAGGTTGTTGTAGGCAGTGACAAGGTTCTCCCTCAGACTCCTTTTCTCCAAACTAAAGAGCCTCAGTTCCCTCAACCACCCAAGACATTTTCTGTAGAACCTTCACCAGCTTTGTTGCTTTTCGGACACACTCCAGCACCTCAATGTCTTTCTTGTACAGAGGTGATCAAAACTTAACACAGGATTTGAGGTATGGCTTCACCATGGTGTCTGTTGGAGTCTAGCTAAAAAGACAAGGAGACCCTTTTTCTACCGTCCTGTATTCATTACCATTGATGTAAATGCTGCTCCTGTGCTTCCATTCTTATTTGACAGGACATTAAATCTGGTATGACCTGAGCTCTTTTCCCAAATAAAAAGCTCCTTGCTGCTTCCTTGTGTGTTGGTTTTGGTTATAGGATACTTTACCAATGCAATGCTTTTGAGCAGCAAAGTGAGGTTATCACCTAAGGATCGATTATGTCTAAAATCACATTCTGTTTGGAGTGTCTAAAAATGAATTGAAGTCTAGGCAGACAGATTTCAAAACTGAATGCATACTGAGTAAACAGACAACCTTCCCTGAGATACAAAACAGGCATGATGATATAAAAAATTGAATTGCAATAGATATTTAGTGAAACCTGATGACATTCCATCAGTACATGTTCATGAGTTTGTCATAGACTAAAGAAAAAAACCCAAAAGCTTTGTCAAAAGTGTCACCAGTACATAAGGTCATGATCAACTTTTTACTGAGCTCAAGCAGGACAGGAGTGCTACTTCATTACTTATCACTTTACCCTGCATTTGAATTCCAGCAACACACACAAAATGTGGAGCTCATCTGCAAGATTAGAGAAAGTTTCTGCTTCTGTGATAAAATTCTTTTTTAGATCAACAAGGTTCTGTTTGTCATACTACCTGTTGCCCTAGGTATTTTGCTTAAATATTAATCTATTATTAAATATTAGTCCAGAGTAAAATTGCAAACTGAATCACACATTTGATCTGTGACTCTGCATACATCCACTTAATCATGTTTGAAAGCCTGTTCAGCTTTTCGCAGTTCAACTGTCAGTTTTGTGTCCATTCTCATCTCCTTTTTCCCCCCTATGTTTTCTAAGGAAGGGGGTTCATGAAATTACTTGATGACAACTTTTCTTTTTGAAGGTCTATCTGGCCTTGAGGTACAATCTTAGGTATTTTGACTTTCTGTCATGACAACTTGGACAAAATTCCAGTCACTGCTGTCAGTGGCATAACTCTGTAGTGCCAGATCTGAGTTAATCCCTTTAATGAAATATTCTTTAGGAGCAGGTAAATGGCTGTCCTTGTAAACTGAAGGCTGTGTGCCCTTCTAACCTCAAGAATCCCAGAATAACTTTATTTCTTGAAAGATGGAGTGAAATGTTTTTCCAGAGAAGAGATGGCCAAGAACAATTGACTGCAAGTAAGTAGAAGAGAAATGGCTTCAGGAATGTCAAGAGACTGAGGGGGTACTTAATAGTTCAGAAATAAAAAGTTAAGGAAAATCAGTAATCCTTGGAGCTCTTCCTTTCTGATCTATAGAGAACAGCAGATAGAAAGGATACTGAGAGACATGCAAAAACAGGCAGCTCACTGTTAAAAGAGCTGCATGTACAAACTAGAGCAGGCATTCCTCTCCTGGCACAGGGTTGGATAGAAATAACAATTGCCTCTCTCCTGTTGAGAGGCAGCAGTGAAAATTCATGGAAAATGATGCTAGTAAAGAGCTTTAAAATTGCTAAATGAAAGCAAAAGAATGCAATGCAGTTATTTGTTTGTGCCGTCTGCTTTTGGACAAATAAAAATAGCTCATTAGAAACCATCATTAGATAATTGTTTACAAATGCCAACTCAAGTAAAATTCTGGCTCGTCTTAGTTTGCTAAAAGCAGACATTCTTAGGGAAAAATGTCATATATCTTTCCAGAGTAGAAGTCTAGTGATTCTTTTGTCTTCAGAGCATCTAATTTTCTGTAGTCTGTCAATATTAATGCTATTTTTTTTAATTGGTATAGACTATAACTTGACCATTCTGCCATTGGCTAGTAAACAAAATGTGAATAATCAATATAATTTTTTGACATGCACATACAGTGGATTTTCTATGGCACAAACCTTATTAGTAGACTGTCAGGAGATCTCTTTGCAATATGGAGCTACCTTAAGTGAAAAAATAAGGCCAAGAGTGCAGAGTCAGTAGAGTGCATGGTGCATAAAGAATAAGGAAAAAATTACAATGCGTCCTTTTCAGAAATGAAGATGTTTGATATATTAATATAAGTAAGGGATAACTGTAAAAAATGCAGGTTTTGCAGTCCAAGTTTTGAAAAAGATCAGTAATAGTTTCTGATTTTAATGTAACACAATTGATGTGTTTTGTCCCTGGAAGTTCCTTTACTTCCATCCACATAGCAATGGCACAGAACCTCTGTAGGGCTTTACTTGTCTACTCGAAAGTGAAAAGAGAAGAAGCAACAGCAGAGGATTGCTTGCATACCACCATTCCCTGTCTTCCCCTCAAATGACCAGGAGCTATAGACACATGGTGTAGAGAAAAGTGATATGTGAGAAGCTTCCTTTTGGAGACACTAGTTCCTCCATTGCAGTTTGCTACTGAATGTGTTCTCCATCACTATTAATACCTTGTCCAACATCTTTAAAGGTTAGGAAAGAGAAGCTAAGATGATAATTAAGTAACCAAAGCCTATCTAAGTATTATTACTGCTTTTGAAAATGGCATATGTGTAATGTGGCTTACATGACTGGTGGTCAAAATGTTAATGGGAGCAGCAGGGAGTCCAAGGCATTCTGGACTGAATAACCAAAGAGTATGGAAAGGGACACCCCTGTCAATGTTTAGCTTTATAATAGAGCTTCTTGAACTGCTTTTTGTGTTTAGGCATGAAAGTTTTAAAATTTTTTCATGTTTTCTTCCAAGGGGTTTAGTGCTTTTCATGCCCAGTTTTCTTGCTTGAAATCTTCTTTCAGTCAATCTGCATCTTACGTTTCTCACTCATTAACTTTTCCAATGAATATAATGAAAGCTTTTTTTACATTGTATAATCTCATGCTGTAAGAAGCACAGAGGTAATTAGGTTTCACCCTTCTTTTTGTCCTGCCTCCTCCCAAGATTTCCTCATGCAATAGGAGTGGATCTCTCATAATTCCACCTCTATGGTCAAATCAATAATAAGTGGTTTGCTAAAGGTATATTTGCAGTTCCAGTCATCTCTACCTCTACAATGAGACATGTCATGTTATCTCAGGGTCAAAGAAGCAAATATGGAGTTTTCTCTAAACAGACACATTCATTTTGCAGCTTTCTAATTGGGATTATCTCCTTGGTAATGCTGGATGTTGTCTGCTTTTACTGTACCAATATTGTCCCCTTTGAAATTTTTAAAATGTCAGCATGCAGTTCTATAGAGAAAGACAAACATACTCTCCCTAGCATGACTAAAGCATATAAAGAGTATTTTTCTCCAGTGGTTTTATAAATGTCACTCAGCAAATCTACAAATTCAGATCTGATACTCCTGAGTGGATCATGCAATAGGTTTCAGCACGTGCATCTTTCTCAGAGTAGATGTAGTGCAACAGGTACAGTTGTTAGTCTTGTAGGTACAAGGTGCTTGTTGCAGGTTCTTATTTCACTGTTTCCTTTCCTCATAAGCTGGAAGAAATCTGAAAGTAAATGAAATATCTTTTTTTCTCTGGTGATGTATGAGAAAATAGCTCACAGGACTCTTCGTTGAGCTATGGCTTAGTACTTCTGGAAAACAAAAAAGTCATAATGCAGAGAGATCAAATATACTGAGAAGAGAGAACAGCTGTGGTTCAAAAGCATCCTTGAGAAGATGCGAGGAACTCATTCCATATTAGTTTGCATCCAAGGATCACTGTTTGGTGTTCTAATGCACAAGTTACAACTGAGCCAAGTAATCTCTTTCTCCTCTTCTTCTCACTGATTCTTCCTACTTGCATTTTTTCCTAGCACCTGTGACTGTCTCAACCTCTTCTGTGGTTAAAGGTAAGCCAGCATCTTTGCTTTGTAGGGCTACATATATGAAAGCTAAAAACAGTGTGAAAGATAAGGGTTCTAATTATCAATTTTACACTGAGAAGTAACCAACACTAGAAAAAAAGGATAAGGAGGACTGCAAAAGAGGACAAAGAAATGACAGAGAACCCACATGTTAAAATTTCAAGGCCATCTTGTATCATCTAATGTATATTTTCTGCTGGCAAACAGATACAGGAGAGGAAAAAAGGCAGGAATTTAAGATGTAAAAGGTGCATATATTTAATGACTATGTAAATGCTATTGCACTAAGAATCTGATTAATTATCCCTAATTATAAAAATATATTTCTAACTTTTTATTACTTAATAAGTATATAAATAATGTTTTTATTTTAAGACAATAATGACATAATAACCCACTACAAACTTAAGTTGTAAAATTGATACATATTACAGAAGCATGATTTTCACTAAACTAATTTATCTTTTAATGGCATAATAATCAATTAAGCAATCTTGAAAATGCTCTCTTAAGTCTACAAATGTTAAAGAAGGAGTATTCTATACATTTATAAGTAGCAGTAGACGATATGTTCCATTGAGTTCTAAATAAATGTAAATCCTTTTTAAAATATGCTTTTGTTTCATAGATATTTCTAAATTGGATGGCATCCAATTAAAGAGACCTGAATTACAAAGAAACAAACAATAGAACCATAAAAGAGCAGTCTAATTGGGTTATAAATTTGTTTATAGGCTGGTTGGTCTTTCCTTGCCCCGTCCCCAACCATAAATTGGAAGGTAATTTTAAAAAAACCAGACATTTATTTTCGCAGTGATGTGTATATTAAAAGAATCAACAAAGCCAAAATGATGTAGTTCAATCTCATCTGTTTCTTCCTATAGATGTTAATAGATGGATTATCTTAATGATTTCACCTAATCAAAATAACGTGGATTTCTGATTTTGCCTGATGACAAGCCATTTATATCTTTTGTGAGACAATTATGCTGAGGATGTCAGAGCAACAACTTTAATTTGAATTGTTTACATGCGGCTTAAGAACAGGAAGCAAAATTGCAGTGTGAAAACTGTAAAATATAATGATCTTATTAAAGCCTCCTATCTTCAAGAAAAGCATCCTCAAATTGATACAAGAGTACTCCTTTACCTTCATCAAAAATGTACCTCCATTTTTGTGTTTACAAGAGGAAGGTTTGGGGAGCTGTTTGTGCTCCCTCTGCCTTTCTTTTGCTGCGTGTACTCAAAAAGTCCGAAGTTTTGATGCAGGAAATATTTTCTGCTATCTGGATTTCTGTGAAAATGTCATAAATTGAGGTTTTTCTGTAGAATCAAGAAAGTCATGGCTGGTAGCTTTTATCAATAGATCTGACAGTGTTGTATAAGGGGTTGTTTTTCCCAAAGTGATGCACAGAGAAGAGAAGGTTACCAGGGAGGCCAGAGGCTGAAATAAAATTGTATTGAAGGTCCTGGTCCTTCGTACTGCTTTTTCTTCAGTCAAAAACTCAGAAACAGATAGGACCCTGCACTTGGGTTTTCACTTGCTTTCCACCTGCACTGACTGACCATAGCAACAGGCTTTACAAATGGCAACAGGCTTTACAAATGCCCCGTGTTGTGGAGTTGGCTCTCTTGCCGCCTCGAATGGCAGCTATTTTATGCTGTATGTGTGGTGACACAGCTCTGTGGGAATAGGAAGAAAAGAGGTTGGAGCAGGAATATTAGCTTCTGCTAGACGAGTGCATGTCAATGGAGCGACAGACCAGATGCCATGTAGTGACTTCTTTGGGTCTGAAACAGCAGCAGTCAGAAGCAGCAACAGAAATGAAATCCAGCTTTTCTGTCACTGCCCAGATTTTTTGGTTTGTAGAATACCCCCAAGATGTAGTCCTCAGTGGGTAATTTCAGAGAGATTTAGACTGAGCAGTTAGCAAACAAAAGTACCTTTCCTGCTTCCTTAATTCCCTAGTTGATCCTAACCACCTGCACTGAGCTGCAGCTCTCCCATGGGAATAGAAGCAGGGGATGAAGGACAGCCCTGGTCAAGCCTCCAGCCTCAGAGAGCTCTAGTGCTGCTGGAAGGCATGGCTCACAGCAGGCAACTGGAAGCATGCCAAAGCCCTGGGGTGCCTTGGGTCTTATTTCATAATTGGCCTTTGCCGGAGGAGACCCCCACCCGCAGGGCAGGGTGCTCCTGCTGGATGCTCTGTTGGCACATGTTCCTTGTGAGTTCAGAGAGCAGCTAAGTGGGGCAGGGAGCAAAACCCAGAATTTCTGTCTTGTTACCCTGTGTTCCCAGCTTCTTCTTTCTTATTTTTAAGGGTGCATAGGCTATGTATGGCATACTTCAGCATGTAATATTCTTTCCCTAAAACAGCATGGCCAAGTGCTTTTTTTGGATGCCTTAATATTGACTTCCAGAACCATTTCAAAGGCCTGACATGTCTCTCCTGACCTACAGATGTTTTTTCTAATGGGTACAGATCTCTTGTAGGTTTTGTGTGATGACTAAAAGCCCTGTGTCAATGTCTTGAAGGCTGTAGGATGTATTCATAGTCACTCAACATTCATATTTAGATACCAGAATTGTTATCTCAATTGCTAAGGGACCATTTTCTTATTTAAATATTACCTTCCTATACCAGCAATTTCTCAATAAAGTAAAACAAAAAAAATATTTCAAATGTGAATCCACTGCTGTGAATTTGTTTCAAGAACAGAGAGCCAGGGCTCTTAAGCAAGCAATCCTTCCACAATGTACCAACCAGGTAGGAACTAAATGGTGTTGTGGGTGATTGCTCAAGTCTGTCCTGACAGAACTAAGAGACAATTTTTCATTTTTCAGCAGTGGCCATGAAGTCTGGAGGATAATCAAATTCTTTGTTTATAAGATAACATATCTAAGAAAATCAGTCAGTTCCCTTTTATAGTAGTTTCTTGTTTTTGTAGATGTGAGTACAAAAAAACATCAAGACCAAATTTGGTTGTACAGTTTACCTGTGGGTTGACTTATGTAGGTTATTTGCTCCTTCTTAATTGTGCTCTGTGCTTGGTTACCTAATTTACATGTCAGTAAATTTATTGGCAGAAGCCTCTCTAGCAGCAACAGCTGACAAGTGTTGCTTGGCTCACAGTGGATTCTAAATAATGTATACACCTCAATGTGCATAAGTAGCCTTGTTACATGTAAATCAGAATTGTGACAGGAGAAACTATCATTCTCCAAACGTTTGTGCAAACAAAAGAGGAGTCACCAATCTGAAAATGAAAGATGCAGCACTTCTGCTGTGGCTGCCTGACACTGGCTGCTAGGTGTGTTTTCTGCTCATTCTAGACAGCTGCTGCTTTTCATTGGTTTGAGCTGCCTATATATTTTTGGCTCTGTTTCTGTTTTTTTTCTTTTCCCTCTTTCACTGACTATCTTGAATTACTTTAATCGCCTTTTTGGGTATGCTTCTGAATAGCTGGTTGTCTTCCAGCTATCTTATTTCAGTTTTGAAAGTATCCTTGTAATATTTAATGGGTTTTAAAGAAGTGTTATATCTAAGAGTTAGTACAGAGCTCTCTGAGTGACCATAGTGCTGTCTTCACATTTAACCACTCAATTTGCCTTACATGGTACCCCAGTATAAATTTTGTAATTTATTATTATTTAACTTTAAATATTTCACTTAACTTGTTCCTGATCAATACTGGTGCGATTGAGAAAAGAACATGCAATTGTAATATGTTAGTGTGTAAATACTCCAAAAAATATCTGGTCCAAGGAAAAAACAGTTGGAATTTTTTGGAGGAGTCTGAATTGGTTTGCTTATTTCCTAGCTGAGGTTCAGTAGGATTTCTGCATCCAGGGCTACACTGAATATTCTGAAATTCATATAGAAACATTCCAGGTAGATTTCTGACCCTCTAGAGTAGCTGGCATTAGCATTAGCCAGAAATTCACTATGAGGGCAGCCACCTCCTTTAACAACTAAACACTCATGCATGCAAATGTTTATTATTGTTAGTTCTCCTTTCACACCGGATTGTTAACACTAACTAGGTGATTGTTCCAAGAAATTTTCAAGGCTTTGCTGCTGCCCATTTCTCTTTAGTTTTCTGATCATGACTGGAAGAAAAGCTTAGAGAAGAGTGAGACGTCTCTGGGAGCATAAGCTCCCTCAAGCAAGTGTGTGCAGCAGCAGACACAGAGGAAAAACATGAGCCTGAAGCGTGATGCTGATACCTCACAGATGCAACTTGTGCTTGTCTGGGAAAGCAGCTCTTGTCCACGTGTCCAGTGTACAGAAAGACAAGCCAGCTTAAGTCCCTTGTTGGCCTGATTAGCTGGAAACTGAAAAGCACTGTATCAGTAATCTCAGCTAGAAGGTCACAAACACTGCACTTTGGTAACTTAGTGCCCATAGGTGGCCAGAGGAATACGAGTATTCATTCCATAAGACAACTGTGTAAAATCCAGCTCTGTTTTCCTGCAAACTGGAGCAGTAAAGTAGTTTTCACATAGTTGAGGCTGCTGTCAGGCAAGAAATTGCAGCTGCCTCAGCAAGCCATTTGGCTGTAATACTTCAGTTTTAGTGTGCTTTCTAATCTGGATACAGCAGTGGGGGTGAAATCATTCCCTGAGCCAGCTCTTTGTGCTTCGGCCCAGTTCACACCTACCATGTAAACATACTGAGAAAATTGAACTAGAAATGAATAGATTTGCTTGACAGATCTGTGTTTCAAAAAATGAGAAGAGTAATCCTAAGCAGGTGCTCTCAAAATTAATTGCCTATTTTTTCCCCAAAATTATAGGCCTTCAATAAGCTCACAAGAGTAAAAAGTTTCTACAGAATTTTAAATTGATATTGCAATATTTGTTGTTAATTTGGCATACTTTTTTTTTATTTGTTTTCCTCCAGATTTAAATGATAGAAAAATTTGTCAGAAATAATGTTTGGTATGCTATTCCTTTGCACTGCAATCCTTTTTGCTCTGTGTTAAAGTATTAAACATGCATTGCATCTAAAATCAATACCAACTTTTAAATTGGTACCAAGTCCTAGAAAAAGGCTTCAAATTATCTGTGCACTGTCCTCTCTCAGGAAAAAATAAAGGTGACACTTTTCAGTTGTTTCCTTTACAATTGCATTAGGGATTAGGATAATGAGTGCTAGCATTGCAGACCATAAAAATGTGTTACTTTTGACTAGAGAAACAGTATGGAAAAACAAATTAAGTAGCTAAGGAAATAATTGCTAAGTCATGCATTGGAACCCCCTGTTATGTTTGATTTTTCTTTTTCCAATTAATTGCAACAAACTAACAATATCTTTATTTAAATACATAATAAAAAAAAAGGCAAAAATGAAGCAAATTATTAAGTTGTGGCTCTACCCAGTTTATATTCAGATGAGTCCAAGGACAGGATTTGGACTACAGCTGAAATGTGTCTACATTTTTCTCTGTTGTCTTCTAGTGGGTGTAAATAATCTACATGGAAGCTATTCAGGCTGAGCTCCTTCAAACATCACGGCTGAATCAGCACGCATGCTGACAGAGGCATTATCATTGCTGGAACCATATCCCTTCCCTCTGCTATATGCACCCACTTTGTGCTGAGGTGAGACCAAGGGCTTAACTGCTCCCTTGAGATAAGTGGGGATCTTTCAGGAGACTCGGGGTGATGGATCTCAACTTTATTTTGGTTGGGGATTGATACTTTTAACTAAGTGTACCCTTAAATAACTTCTAGAAGGAAAAAGATTTTTAGCACTTTTCTTCTGTGTTTTCTTTTTTAATCTGTTCTAAACAAATCCTGTTCACAGTACTTCCAGAGTTGTTGCTTGACCTGAGTTCAGCTGTGTGAGAAGTCATTAGGTCTCTGTGCTCCTCTCTGCTGAATGCTTTTGCCACTCAACCACTTCTTGGTAGACAATTGCCCACAGTGCTCATGGAGAAGTACCAAGGGCAAATGAGCAGATGAGCAGCAGAAAGAAAGGAAATAAATAAACTTTGACTACAGAAAGTATTCATCTGAGCTCTATTTTTGTGAATAATAAGCTTTAGTATTGATTAAAAATCAGTATTTCCTGGAGAATTATTATTTCTGTATAATTTAGGCATTTTAACTTATTTTACAGAAAATAACCCAAATATTATCATAGGATCATAGAGCAATTTGCATTGGGAGGGATCTTAAAGATTGTCTAGTTGCCATCCCTGTCATAGGCTGAAACACATTCCACTAGACCAGGTTGCTCAGGGCCCCCTCCAATCTGTCCTAAACACTTCGAGGGATTTGGTATCCACAGTTTCTCTGAGTAACCTATTCCAGTGTCTCATCACCCTTACAGAAAAGAATTTCTTCCTAATATCTAATCCAAATCTACTCTCTTTCTGTTTAAAGCCATTATGCCATGCCCTATCATTACAAGCCCTTGTAAGATCTTCCTCCCTGGTTCTCTTACAGGGTCCTTGTAGGTATTGGAAAATGCTTCAAGGTCTCCCCAGAGCCTTTTCTTCTCCAGGCTGCACAACCCCAGCTGTCTCAGCCCATCCTCATGGAACAAGTTCTCCAGCCCTCTGGACTCACTCCAACAGAGTCACATCTTGTACTGGGGACCCCGGAGCTGGGTGAGTACTCCAGGTGGCATTTCACCAGAGCAGAGGCTCCCTTTCCCTGCTAACCTCACTGCTTTTGGTGCAGCCCAGGACACATTGGTTTTTAGGCTGTGAGTGCACATTTTGGTTCATGTTGAGCTACTTGTCCATCCACAACCCTAAGTCCTTCTCCACAGAGTTTATCTCCATCAATTCTCTGGCCAGCCTGTATTTGTGCTTGGGATTGCCCAGACCCAGGTGCAGGACCTTGGTCTTGGCCTCATTTTACTTCATGAGGTTCACACAGCCTTACTACTTGAGCCTGTCAAGGTTCCTCTGGATGGCATCCTTTCCCTCCAGCATGTCAGCTGTATCACCCAGACAAATTTGATGATAATGCAGTCAGTCCTACTATCTGTGTCATAAAAAAAGAGGTTAAAAAGAAACAGTCCCAATACCTATCCCTGAAGAATGCCACCTGTCACTGTTCTCTACTTGGACATTGAGCTAAATTGTTCCTATCAAAGGCTATCGAGTTCAACTCTTTGAGTGGGACCATCCAGCCAATCCCTTATCCAGTGGATAGTCTGTCCATCAAATCCACATATCTCAAGCTTAGAGAGAAAGATGTTATGTGGGACAGTTTAAGATATTTTCACAGAATCACAGAATAAGCTGAGTTGGAAGGGACTCAAAAGGATCATCTAGTCCAACTCCTGGCCCTGCACAGCAGCATCCCCAAGAGTCACGCCACGTACCTGGGAGCATTGTCCAAACACTTCTTGAACTGTGTCAGGCTGGAGCTGTGAACACTTCCCTGGGGAGCCTGTTCCAATGCACAACACTCCCTATGTGTAAAACTTTTTCCTAGTATCCAGCCTAAACCTACTCTGACACAGCTTAAGACCATTCCTTTGGGTCCTGTCACTGTCACCACAGAGATCAGATCAATGCCTGCCCCTCTTCTTCCCCTCATGAGAAAGTTGTAACTGTGATGAGGTCTCCCCTCAGTCTCCTCTTCTCCATGCTGAACAGACCAAGTGACCTCTGCTGTCCCTTATATGGCTTCCTCTCAAGGTCCTTCAGCATTTCTGTTGTCCTCCTTTGGACACTCTAATAATTTAATGTTTTTCTTATATTGTGGCACCCAAAACTGCACACAGGACCTGAGGTGAGGCTGCCCCAGTGCAGAGCAGAGTGGGACAATCTCCTCTGTTTCCTGGCTGACAATGCTGTGCCTGATGCCCCCCAGGATACACCAGGCCCTTCCGGCTGCCAGGGCACTGCTGACTTAATGGTCAACTTGCCATTGACCAGGACTAGATCCCTTTTCAAAACAGCTTTTCCAGTGTCTCATTTCCCAGTCTGCCAGGTGCAGGTCTCTCGTCTTTTGCACAAGTCCAGATAGACAGGGGTCAACAGAAAAGCAATGTTATTTTCTGTCACACTCTCATAAAGTGCCTCAGGTTCAAACACAGTAGTAATGAATAACTAGTAGACTTTTTCTTATGTAAGAAAATCTTTTCAGATATCAGTCAGAATAGCTGAGCTGCTTTGCAGGAGTGGGAAAATGGAGGCTAAACACACATGCTCTACTATGGTTATTATCTTTCTGAGAGAAATGGAATAGAAAAGATCTTGACACAAAGAAATCCACCACATTTTTCCTGAATTACAGTAAATACAGATTGTGTCAGAGCCCACATAATGGTTCTGCCCTCAGGGCATAGACGTTTTCTTATGTCTATCCTTTTCCAGTCTATAAGTGATGTAGAATAAGAGAAACTTTGTTAGCTCTGTGCCTCCTACATCACATTGTAATGGTTCCTCCAGTAAAAAAATCTCTTAAAGATGGTGAAGCTTTTGTATTGGGGAACAGGAAAGAGCTGGATTTTTTCTAATGTTTGACAACTCTCCTAAACAAGTGCACATTGAGCTTGGACAGAGGCTAAGAGAATCCAGGAAACTGGCAAAATGCTGGTGCCGTAAAGAGGGTTTTTCATTTTTTATTGTGCCATTTTAGCAAAAAACAGAAGAAGTGAGGCACTGCCAATGCAGCAGAAGTCAGGAAAGGGAAGGAAAAGTCAAATGAGAAAAAAGGGAATATGCAAGGGAAGCTTGCATCTGCTCCTTAATGCCATTAACTGTCATCAAACTCCTCATCACCCTGGATGAGGCTGTGTCTCCTGATGTTTACAGTAAGCCAAGAACAATTTTGAGGAATAGAGAGCAGCATGGTCTGTTCAGTATGGCATGGGTACAAAGAAGATCCATAGCCCAATGATCTTTAATTTATAAAGGCAGGTATCACATCTTTGTTCCCTGAATAGTGTGCATTTGCTATGTGTGCAAAAATCTACTGAGCTCTGCATGGAACAGAAAAGCAACAAGAAAATGTCTTACTCATTTTGTCTCAATCATGATCTGCTTTTGCACACAACTTTTGGCAAGTGCAGAATATGAATCATCCTTCAAATACAGTGTTTAGATCAGAAAAGCTTTTTTAGTTAAGGATTTATTTGAAAATCAGCTTATCAAACTCAATTAATTTTTTTAGTTGTCTTTAGGTCAGTATCAGTCACTGAGAGGTTAAAGGAAGAGTAAGAGTAAAGCTAAAAAACCTAGAGGAGGTCTTAGGAAACTCAAAATGGTAATGGTAAAATTTACCATTATAAAAATATAGCCTTTGCCTCCTTCAGACACATCTTGCTCTTCCTACACCATCTTCAGACTCTTTGTTCCAATCAGTGGAGCACCTATCAGCACTGTCCTTTGGGAGAGGCAGCTCATATGGGCTGGTTTTCTCCATCACAGCTGTGAAGTGCATTGACCTGAGATTGCCTTACATGTTTATACACTTTCTTGCACTAATGGGAAATTTTCATGAAAGATTGGAAACGTGATAAAAGGGGTATTTTTTTCCTTCCCATTGAAATTGAGTAAGAAAGTGACGGGTAGCAAGAATGCAGTTCAGAATGCTGTAGGGTCTTTGAAATTTATTTCTGGGATGACATTGCCATGAAAATTAAGTTTTGTACATTTGTTTTACTGATCAGATAGCTTTAAAACCAAGTATGTGTAATATATATATACATTTGTAAATATTGCTAGAATAAAAATTTCTAATGAGATTTTTTTCTTAAAAGTTGTAAAACCAATAATGACTTTGGCCTTCTCCAGATTGTGCTACTTTTACTATTATTGTGTAACTATTTTTACTTGGAAATTAATTTACACTGTTAATCATGCTTTACCTCCAGTTGCATCTGCAACTATCCAGTGTACATAGGAACTCACTATATATTTTAAGATAATTTATAATTTAATTAGTGACTCTGGAAATGCAGTTGCACTGCTTTGTTCATGAGCTTTCTTGAGAGAGAAAATGTTCTGTTTGCTCAATTAAAACCAGAGATCTTAAAGCTAGGTGTTATCTGAGTATTTGTTTATAATTTTCAAATTGATCATAGAGTTGAGTCCAGACCTGAACTTTAGCTTTTTTAATATTTAATATCTTAGATCCCTTACTCACAAGTACTATCTTTCGGCATATGAATTGATCTTTTAGTGACCTAGGTCCTACACAGAGGAACAAAACAACCCATACTTTCATGCGGAGGTTTCAGCAAAAGCCACATGCAACATTCAGAATATCTCCAGTCTTGGCCATGGTTTGGTGGTCTTTCTGTGTAATCAGTTTACTTCTGGGAGCCAGAACTCACAACATGGTAAACTAAAACATTTTCAAAGCATTGTAACGTCATGAGTGTCAGAAACCTTGCCTGATTTAGAACACAGTTCACATTCTGCAGTTCAATATCTCAGAAATCATTAGCTGTTAATTAACTAAAGCATTCTACTTTTGATAACCTACAGTGCTTGATATAATAAAACAAAGAAAATTCTATTAATCATTGAAATGTCCTAAAATGTTGTTACATATTAAACACAGCAACTACATTTGGATCAGAAGAGCTATTTTGCAAATGTCTGCTGTAGCCTTCAGATACTTAAATCCTAGATTGCCAATGTATTTCATGAACTGTTGATTTCAGAGTTGTAGAAAGCTTCTCGACACTCACCATTTGTGCATCTGTTCTCACAACCTCAAAAAAGCACTGGCTGAAACTGTAGAATTCAGTCATATAACATGATATTTAACTCAATTAAACAACATACACGCTAGAAAGTTCTGGCAAATAACAAGTATATTTCCTGTTTTACTCCTAGGTTGAGCAGAGAGTTCTCTTAATCAAATGGGGTGAACAGGGCTTGCCTGAATGAGTGTCTCCCTTTTTGGCTCTGCTGTTGATTCCAGTCCACTGAGTTTTGTGGAGAGGCTTTGGTGGGCTTTGTTGAGCTGGGTCTTGATAGACAAGATGGTCTCTCCATTAAATATTCCACTTGATAGAAATATGCATACTTACAGGAGACACACCTTACAAAACATTGTTTGCTCCAAATGATTTGTCCCTCATTATTTTCTGTGCTTGCAGACTGTAAGTACTACCAAATTTCATGAAAAAACCATCTCATTTTGGCTAAATGCCCTTTTAATCAAACACCCTTGGTATTTTTATCTTTTTGGGAAAAAAAAAAAAAAAACAAAACAAACCCCAAACAAACAAAACCAAAACCCAAATCAACTTTCAAAAATGTTTTTAAAAGTATTTCCATTCAAAATACTTCTTTAGAGTTGAGTCCTTTTTAGGTGTCAAAATATTCTAAGCTCAGATGTATTCATTTCTGTTTCTGCAAAAGCCTCATGCATTGTAATTTCTCTGTTTGGATGCTCTCCAGTGTTGTCTAAAAAGAAATATGGGTTTTCGATGAGTGTATTAGTATTCTAACAGTCTACTGTGAAATTGTAATAAAGAAAAAAAAAATAAATGGCACTCTGGCTGTTGCTCAAACTTGCCATATGCAGAATGCCATGCAGTCCCAGCTCAGGCTGCCACTTAAGGTAGTTCCTACCTTGAGGGAAGTTCTGCTTCAGGGCAAAACGAAAACATTCCTGTAAACCCACTCTGAGAGTTTGGTTTACTGATTTTCCAATTCTAATAAGGAAGCAAGATCTATTAAGTGGAAAAAGCCAGACAATTATGCTATGGAAGATTTTAGCCTGAATATTTGAGAAGGGGCTTAGGGAGTTGGGTGCCTAAGCTCCCTTACCTGTCTCAGGATATTACGCACCACCACATGTGAAGCAGAGAGCGCCCTATCTGTGTGACACAACTTTAGTTTCCCTGTTGAAATATTTAAATACATGTAGGATCTGTTTCCAAGGATGCAGTAGCTATTTCCCTTCAAATACACCAGAGCAGAGGACTGATGTGTAACATCTCTGAAAAAAGAAGAATTAGTTATGTTGCCTGCTTCTTGAGTTGTTAAGACTGGCTGGCATCAATTTCCAAAGTAACTGCAGTTATCTGCAAATAAGGGCAATTCTTAGGTTTGAGCAGGAATCTGGGAGACTGCTGACTGCAGTGGCCTTAGCAGTATTCACTACTATGGCCTTAATTTTGGGGCCATAAAAATGGGGTTGATTGACTGGGATCTTTTTTAAGAATACGAATATTTTTATTAAGTATAGTCCTCTTAACATATAATTTATTTTTCAATGAAGTCCATGGGCAACTACACCTTTGTTTTCATGAGAAACTACAAAGTTTTCATGAGACCATGCAAGTCATGTATTTACAGTTCATATGTTTCATCTGGAAAGATACTGTGAAAAAATATCTTTTTTTTTTTTTTTTTTGCAATTTGTCAACAAAACATGAATATTAACTAAGAAAATTGTATTAAAAAACTCAGTTTGCTTTAAATTTTTCACTTTGGACAAACAAACAAACAAAGTCCTAAGCAAAAAAGAAAGCAAACCTTTGTGGTTTTCACATTTCCTTAAAAAAACCAACCAAATCAAAATCTCCCAAAATTTGCAATACCTGTAACTTTTGCTTTCTTCTCATTAGAAAAAAAAAAATAAAGGCAAAAAGAAAACAAACAAACAAAAAAAAACAGCAAAAAACAAACAAACAGAAAAAAGAAACACAAACAAACAAAAAACTGAGAGCTGCAAGTGAATTTTGAAACTTTTGAAGCAGTAGCTCTACACTTAATCAGTTAATATTTAGTATTGTGAGTTTCCTGAAAAAAAAAAATTAAATTTTTCCATTTACCAGTATTTGAAACATTTATAGTTTTGAATAACTGTAGTACAAAAGGGAAATTCTAACTGTAGAAGGCAAAATGCAATGTGCATATAGCCTGTTGCAGAATGTTAGTTAGAAGCCGCATTTCTCTTGTGGCAAAATACAGTTTAAAATTGGTAAATAATTGTGTCTGTTTTGAGGTTTTGCTTCCAACTTTCTTTGGCATATTTATTTCAATTAGATGTAGTTTAAACTACAACTCATGTGGTGTTTCAAATTAAATAAGATATTCTGGTTTTGCCAACAAATGACTTTGCCTTCTTTCAAGGGATCTGTATTGCTGTTGATTAATGCCAGGTTAGTTCCTTGATAATGACAATAAATCTCAGATGTAGATCTAGTTTTATTTCTGGCAGCCTATGTTTGCACATATAGCTGTTTGTCACCAGCTGTCATTCTCAAAGACAAGTGCTTCAAAATCCTGTGCATCTCCTATACTATATCTTAACTCTTGTTTAGAAATATTCAAGAATTTTATTAGACTGCTTGTAATTCCATTCAAATCACAATTCCAAGACATCTGGAGTCAAAGTAATTACTTACTATTAATAGCTGCAGACATCTACTAATTTCCAATGTATAGATACAATATAATCAGTAATATTTAATTCAGTGGTCCTACCTTCTTCATGCATGAGTCTGTATTTTCAAAAATCAACCTGGTACATTGAGACAGTGTGGAGGAAATGCAGTATTTCTGTTATTAATGTTTGGTGAAAAACTAGGCTTTCTATTCCCTTCTTATGCCAGGATGGAATTCCTCTTTTTGAGGCAGAATTTCACTGCCTTTTGTCTTTAAGTGTGATACAGATGAATACATTCCTCAAGCTATATCATATTAAAGACTAGTGAGGCAAAATTTATTTTTAACTTGGACCTTATTTTGGTTTTTACCTACCTTTTTTTTTTTTTTTTTTTTTTTTTTTGATAGCAGAGTAACTAAAGCCAGAACTTGTGTAGTCTCTTTTCATGGCCAGAATATACTCTGTGTAATTTAAGCTGCTACAAAACTTTAGTAAAGATTTTTGGGAAGTTTGTAGAAATTTGTCATATGCCTCTTAGGGTAAAAGCAGGAATAGCACTGTAATCAGATCTTTGCACCTTCTTCCATCACTTGTACTTCCTTTGGCTTCATTTTGGCTCCCAGTGGGGGAGTTATAGGATAGCACAGGGAAATCAATGCTGCTTTGAATAGTTTTAGTGGGGGCTATAGCAGAATTTATTTGGGATAATAAAAACAGGCATATATACCTCAGGCACTGTTTCCCAGCTATGTAGAACTGAAAGATTTTCTAACCTTTCTGGAAAACAGAAGCAAAAAGCCTGAGGGTAACCTAACACAATACAGAGAAGAGTAAATTTAAACAATTGTTTCTTAGATTTTTCTTGTTTTGCTTTATGTTTTGTAGATGATTTGCAGACTGTCATTTGGTGTCCAGTGAATAATCAGTGATTTATAGGCCAAAGATTAGATGGAATTTCATAACCTTTATGGTACCAACCAAAAATGTAAATCATCTGTTGACAATATTTTAACTTTGCCCTAGTGAAAGAAAAGGTAAGAACCAGGTAACTATTTTGGGGGCTAAAGAATACTGAAGTAATTAGTCTAGGCTGTAAATATCTATGTGATATCTGTCATAACCCTCTTGTTCAAAGAGGGTTCTCTTTGAGGAAGTTCAGCTTCATGTGACTGAGTGGTAAGGACACAAGACAGCCAAAATGAACTGCTTTTCTTTTTCTTTTTCTTTTTCTTTTTCTTTTTCTTTTTCTTTTTCTTTTTCTTTTTCTTTTTCTTTTTCTTTCTTTTTCTTTTTCTTTTTTTTTTTTTTTTTTTTTTTTTTTTTTTTTTTTTTTTTTTTTTTTTTTTTTTTTTTTTTTTTTTTTTTTTTTTTTTTTTTTTTTTTTTTTTTTTTTAAGTATATAGAGAAATAGCAACCCGATAAAACTGGACAAAATAAAATGCCAAACCAAAAATAAACTCAAAGGAGTCTCTAAGGAGAATCTGAAAAAGTTCATTAAATCCAGTCCTATAGTGCTGACCTGGATTCCATGTTTCTTCACAGTACTTGACTCTACTGTGTATGGGGAGAATTTGTCAGGTGCCCTAAAGGGTGAATGTTCTCTTTCTGCATCACCATTACATAAGGTGGAAGATGTCCCTGCCCATGGAAGGGTGGAGGAACCAGCTGACCTTTAAGGTCTCTTCCAAACTAAACCATTCTGTGACTGCGTTTCTTTGTAGGTTGGAAGAGTGGATAGGCCACCTCTGACATCTGCTTTGCTGCCAAGGCTAGAAAAATAGCTCTGAATGAGAACATCTGTGAGCTTGAGTGTAGCCAAATACAATCAGACAAGAACTAAGAAAACATATCTGCTATGTTTATGACCTTTCATATACAGTCATATCCAAGCAGCAAATTCAGAAAAATGTTGTTTATTCATGCTGCATGCAAAAATAGGGAAAAATTGAATGAAATTATTGGTAAAAAGAAGTAAAACAAGCGAGTCAGTCATCTGGTCAAGAAACATATCAGAAAGCAAGATCAAGGGTGTAGGTACTAAGAAGATTGCTAATCAACACTAACCTCTGCAGTGTCGTGTAAGTCTGGATGTTTATTTTCAGTTAAACTGATGCAGAGGACATTGTGCATATCCCTTTCTTGGAATATGCATGATCAATTATGCAATCAAAGTATTTTTCATAGACTATTTTAAAAGTTTTTAAAGGTAAAAAGTTTAATGTGTTGTCTTAATCCTTAATTACATTTTGTGTATAAAATTTTCTTCACACACAGTATCAAATGCAACAAGATATTTTGGTGCCTGCTCTCTTTCGTGCAACCAGCCTGCTTCTCTGGCTGCTGCTGTTGACTTCTGCTTCAGCCTGCCTTTGCCAACAAGCTTCTCATCGTTCTCCCTGGACCACTGCAAAACAGGCAGTCACAGCCACAACTGACTACAATTAACTCTGCCTTCCTCAGAAATCCTCAGGCTTTGTTAGCCCTTTGTTAGCCCTTTGCCTAGTTATGGATTTTTCATTTAAAAAGTAGTTTTTAAAAATAATTTAATACCATACATATTTATCTACTGGGAATTTATTATTTTTAAAGAGATCTAAGCTTCAACACAAATGGAGAAGTCTGGACAATATTTGTGACAAGATAATCTACAAATATGCATAAATTAAAAAACTTCCTGTACAGAATATATAAAGACATAAATTCAGCTCTCATGCTTTCAAATATTTCAGAGGTATTACATAGGAGTAAGAATTTTTTTTAAAAAACCAAGTTACAATAAAAAGTTGGTTTTTTTTTCATAACTGATAATAATAGTATTGATTTTATATTCAACACAATTCTCAGAATGGCATCTTTGTGGTTTTTTCTAAGAAGCAAAATGATTACAGATTTTTCTATGATGCAGGCTATTGTGAAACTTAACCAATTATTTGTACTTTCTCCAGTGCCTAATTTGCAATTTTTAGCCTCTGCTATTTTAAATTCTCTTTGGATTTCTGATTGAACCTTCTCATCCTAAACATCCACAGGCTGTCAGGTGTTCCAAAATGATCTTTTGGAACAATATCAAGACTATTTCCTGAAAAAAACTGATAATACCTGATGTCTGCAATTGTTTTATATTTCTGGTTCCTTTCTTGAGATTCAAAACTACCTTCAAATTGATTTTTTTTTTTTCTTGATTTGTTCTTCTGGTTGGTTGGACACAAGGTAAAAATCCTCTGTAAAGCACCAGAGCAGAAAAGTGTGTGGGAAGAGTACATCAATTTTGTCAGGTAACACCTTCAATCAGGCAGGCACTGAGATTTAGGAACAAGAGTCAGCCTTATTGATCATGCCTCCATTTTCTTTCATTGCTTTGATTTTTTTCCCATGAATGACAGACACATTTCCTTATTTTTCTCTCTCCTTCATCTTCTTATATCCTCAAGGAGAATCTGTGAAGAGAATCAGGTGTTTCCTTTCATCTCTGAAGGCATCTCAAAATCATGTGGAGGTAACATTTTTTTTCCTGTGGATAAGTGAATATATTTACTTTGATTAGATATAATTCTCCAGTAGAATCCTGTTTGGAACAGAGTGTTCCATAAGAGCAAAGGAAGTACAAGAATAAACAGTAAAGAAAATAACTGTGCTGGATTGCAACTGTAGCCTCTTTCTCACAGTTCTGGGCTGGATGTCTCAGAGGCTGATTCACTACATCCTAAAGCAGGTAATTGCTTTTCCCAAAAGTGATGCACTGTTAGGAGTACTACTGGCTGCCTCTCTGGAAAGGGCTCATAAATGCAATCATAAGAGGAATAAGAAAAGAAGGCATGCCTTCCTTCTAGCAAAATTCTGAATCTGTCTCATGAATTTTTACTCAATCACTTGCTATTAAGACTTTCTTTGCCCTGTGTGTTCTTCAATTCTCTTTTCCTCACTGCTTGTACTATGGTGTGCGACTCCTCCCTTTCTTCTCCCTTACTCAGTCTCAATGGACAGTTAAATGTTAGTGTAGCTCTGGGAGAAAAAGTCTTGTCTGGAAGCAAGAATTCTCATAATTTATGACAACTGTCAAAACTTCAGGCACAGTGCTTTTAAAAGTCTTTGCTGATAAAAGCTCCCACTTACAATAAAGTCTGACCTGTGTGAGTGGTACAGTGAATTTTTGAGCTTAGCTTCCATGCCTGAGGGGTACCGCAAAATCGGGGGCCTCTGAGAATTTAAAGACATGATGACTTGTGCCACGAGACTAGGTTTCTTCCATTTTGGGGTAAAATTCAGCTTTTTGTAAAATGTCAAACCTCATAAAATGCCAGACAGAAAATATTTTGATGAAGTCAATTGACATGTTAAGAAACTGAATGCTTCTTTGAACAGGTTTTTTCTTTCTCAGTAAGAATGTACTTTTTTGAGAAAAAAAAATTATTTTTTCCTGAAAGGTATTTCTTCTAGGCAATTCTTCCAGTGGGGAGTGTTGCCAGTTTAATGATGGACTGTGCTCTGAGTCACCTGTCACTGGGCCCAAACAGACAGGAAAGATATTTACTACACGTGTTTGTTAAAACTGAAACATTGTGTTTCTTGCATTCATCATGAAAGCCCATTTGGTCTGTGACATTAGGAGTAGATATCGTCACACCTTTAGAGCAGTACTATTTACTATTTTCCTAATTAATCTGTAAGCATTTTGTGCTATTTCAGTGTAATGTATTTTTCTGCCAGGGCCTACAGATCTAATCTTAAAAACTTTATTTTAATATTGACATTGAAAAGATGTTATTGGAGTCATAATTCTTATACAATTGGCTACAATTTTTCTGCTTCTATTTATGCTCCAATGCGTAGCTATATTCCACAGTCTTTAAATGTGATTCTCTAATTTTTGTCTCGATTCCAGAAGCCATCAAAAGTGAAAGATACATGCAGTGAATTAGATATCAGACCTTAAAACATAAACTTCAAAAGCTGCCTGATCTCTTAGTGATTGGATGTAAATGTCAAGGCTAAAAAGATCCAGCAAACCAATATTGTTTCCCTCTTAAGAATAACTCGAGACTTGCACTGAGAGTTGTGAGACGGCTGTGATTTTCCCCACCTATTTTATCTATCCGGCCTAAAACAAAGGAGAGCAGGAATGTCCTTGGTTCGTTCTTCCATGGCTAGGGAAGTCACCCGGAATGCAGGGGACAAATAATGGAAATGCCACAGGTGCTTGAGGGGACATAAAGACTGGGTAATGTTTTTCACTGTAGTGTCCTTATTTCCAATAATGTGGTATTTCATGGTTGGCATTCTCTCAGCCTCTGTTGCTGAAACTATTGCAGGTCACATTAAAAAAAAATGCATATTTATTTTCAGAGTGAAAATAGAATGGGTACTTTGGTAATAAGGGTATGTGGGATGCTTATTCAATGATGAAGGAGACCTTGGTTTCTGTTTCAGGTAATTTTAAAACTTTTTGTAGAAAACGTAGAGAAAGCAGCTGGTGAATTGGAAGAACACATATTGATCTTCAGAACAGTCTACAGCCCTGTGATTGGACTTGAATGTTGGAGAAATAACCCATCATGAAAGAGAAAGATTTGAAAGGAACTCAGAACTGGGGAAATTACTTTAGCTATCAGGGCACTATTCCAAAGAAGAAGCCACACGAATCAAACTGATTTGTATATCCCAAGTCATGACTCTTAACTGGTGGTCTTAACTGGTATCTTTTATGTCAAAATACTTTGTGAATACATAACATATTTTGTAAATAAGCAAAGCTGATAACCATAAGGAAACAGTTCTTGAACTAATTTTGGTTTAGTTCAAAATTCTGTTTCCTAAGGTAGGAAATAGGGATGAAACCATGCTTTCTCTTTTCTTCCTACCTCCATTTTATTGAGAACATTTTGAGCTGGGCAAACAGCTTTACTGAGACACTAATGGCTGAATGTAGAGAGCAGACTCATCCAGGCACATGAGCCTGCAGGAAAAGATAGGATGAGTTCCAGACACTGAAGCTCTTAAAAGTGTCAGACTCTTGACAAGTGATTTCAGTGCCTGATCCTGCTGCATGTGAAGTGATGCTTTAATTTGCAATTGAATGACAAAGTCCTCAAATCATCCTTATCTCCTGAGTAAGTGAAGAAAGACTCTGCAGTGTAAAAAACTCATTATAATTCTTCTGTGTCATTTTGCACCTTTCCAAAGAATTTGTTATCAATACCTTGCTTTCTGGCATATTTTTATTAGCACTGAGCTGCAAATATGAGATGCACACCTAGATTATGTACTTGTATTTACAGATGAAATGGAAGATTAAAAAGAGAATTCGTATTGCATCTGTGCTAATTCTGCAGAGCCTCTCTGCCATTGATCTTTACACTTTATAATAGTTTCTTTCAAGCTTTGATGAGAAAATAAAATATGACCATTCTTTGTGTTATTTGTTGCTGTCCATACTAGAGGAAGAGATTACTTCATAGTCATTTTACAAGAGGAGATTAATCTAATGAAGTAATTAGAGTAAGTTAAGATGAAATCTTAAATGAGAATCTTTAAAATGGGAGACAGAATATTTTTTATTGTCTGGTGTGCATCTCTGCATTTCCTGGAGCTGGAGAATGCTAATCTTTGAGAGCTTCCTGCCATGTTAGGATTTAAAAGCAGAGCTGGAAGCCTTTCTAAAGAATGATTTCTTTCTTTTAGAAATTTGAGAAAGGGACGGCGGTAACTGAGACTTCCATTGGTAGAAAGTAGATTGCGAATTATGGCAGCTCTTAGAGAATTATCTGCACATGCAGTGGGGTACATCCGTGATAGGCTATGAGTAAATTGTGCCATTTTGGCTAAGCAAAGGAGCTGTCATGACTGCTTAATTTGTTTTTTTTCCCAGAGTATGTGACAGAAAGTAAGACATACCAGCATATTCTCTCCATTGTTTGTGATATAATTTTACAAGTTACCATGGGAATATAACACACACAGGAATATAAACCCACAAGGAATGAGGAAAAAGTTGAGAAAGCATTAGGGTCTGAAGGAATCTGAGGTCTCTCTTCTGGAAGGGTGGAGCTCCATGGCCTCATGTACCTCAAGTCTCAACCTGTGGCTGGATGCATCAAAGGGTGAATTTAAAGGAGAATGTCTTAGCAGTGGAAGTGTAGGAATCTCTTTGTGATTCTCTGGATGACCTGAAACATGTTCCAGGCTGAGTTGTGTAGCTTTGGGGTAGAATAAAAACATATATTGGATCTAAAGCATTTTATTTTCTTATTTTTTATCTCTTGTTATTTTTTCTTTCTTTCTGACTGCAGTCTTTTACCTGCATGAAATGTTTACACTGATCTCAGACCCTGGACTGTTGAATTCCAAATATGTTCTGGGTAAGTCCTGTTTTCATTTATTGTCATTCTTCCTTGGAGATAAAGCAGCAGTAGGTCTTTATTTTAGTTTATAATGATAAATTATGTATAGTGTCTCCACTTTTTCTCTGCTTTTAACAACTAACTGTGATAAATTTGCACCACATTTTGTTACTTTGTGATCTTAAGGCTGTGGTGCAGTGGCTTCTCTGCATTCCTTAGAGAATTTGATCTCCATGTCATCCCTTGTTCTGCAAGTGTATGTGTAAAAGAAGTTTTGGTTGCATGAAGGGAGGGATTTTATTCTTCACAGGAACTTTTTCCTGAGTGACAGCATTTTTTCTATGTCTATGCTGAATTGGTCTATTTGCACTGGAACATAAAAGAATGAGTCAAAAGTTAAAAATGTTACAAGGTAGTTATTGGTTTGGCTCTTAAGGCTTTTACTTTTTTAAATTTGTGACTACCAAGAACCAGTCTGTGCAAAATATTGCTCAGTGCAGAGGGGAAGCATTGAAAGGGAACAGAAACCACTTTGTGATCCTAGTGATGTTTATAACCTTTATATTCCGGAAGTTATGATGTTTGGAAATAGAGCTTCTCCGTCAGTAAGTGACATCTCTGTTCCCTCAGGCTGAGGAAGTTCTGCTTGGATATACTCTGAAGCATGGTCTGTTCAGGACCCTACCTATGGAAATGGATGCCTTTATAAAATGCCTTGTACATACAGTAGCTGGGGATTTGGTTTTACCTTATTTAGTGTTAGAAAACGTTTGGTTCTTGGGGATTTGATAATTCAGTTGAGAACTGCACCTTTTGACTTGTTTGAATTTGTGTTAATTTTATTTTCATGCTTTGTGATCAGTTTTATTAATTGGGGGTGGCAGGTTTAGCTGTATTTTAAATTTGAAAATGATGCAGACTAAATCAAATGAAAACAATTTCTCAATTATTTTTTGCTTGTTTGAGGGTAAGCAGTATAATATTTGCCTCATGGGAGTGATAGGTCTCTGCATAACTGCCATGGCACATAGACTTTTTGGTAAATAAGGATGGTTGCAAAGTGAAGTAAACTTCAATATCTTGTTGAGCATGGAGACATAATCTTTTAGAATTGTTTTCTGAAACTTGAATGATGGTGACTTTGGAAAACTTCCATTGTTTAACCCCAGCTGGCAACTCAGCCTCACATAGCCACCTGCTCACTCTGTCACGATTGTTTGAGGGAAAGAATTAGGATAATAAATAAAAGAACCCTCCTGGGTTGAGGTAAAACAGCTTAATAGATAAAGTCATGCACACAAGCAAAGCATAAAAAAAGAATTCATTCACCATTTCCCATGGGCAGTCATTGCCAGGAAAGCAGGGGTCTTTTCCCTGTAACAGTGGCTTGGGAAGACAAACATCATCACTCCAAATGTTCTTCTTCTTTCCCTACTGATGTATGCTGAGCATGATTCCATATGGTATGGAATGTCTCTTGGATCACCTGGAGTCATCTTTCCCCACTGTGTCATCTCCCACTCTTGTACCACCTCAGCCTCTTTGCCAGTGGGGTGGGGTGAGAGGAAGAAAAAGTCTTGACTCTGTGTAAGGAGTCCTCACTGCTCAGCAGCAATGAAGACTTTGAGTTATCAACAGCATTTCCAGCACAAATACAAAACATGCTCCCATACCAGCTACTGGGAAGGAAGTTAACTCTACCCAGCACAAAACCAAATTACTCATGCAACTGCACCTTTAAATTTGGAGAAAGTGCTGCACATATCTTTGTCTCATCTGTACAGGGCAGATATATGCATGCCATCACCATCAAATGATGGAAACGAGTCTTGTGAGGAATTGATTAAAAAGTCACCCCAGCTATAACATCTTGTTCCCAAGGTAAGTGGGACAGGAGACACAGTCCCTCCTCTCTGCCACTGGGATAATGTTAGAAGGATGATTACCAGCCCTGGGTTCAGCTCTTCTGGGCAAGATAACATTCCCTGTGACTATCCTGTGTTGTGCTTTCCACCCCACTTCAGGGCAGCATAGGTCATTCTGAACCAGGCTCATGCATTGCTGACAAAGTTAATAAAGTAGATGAAGTTTATATCTTGTTATTACTTTATCTCTGAACAGTCTTTGCCTCTCAGATGCACTGTGATTTGGGTTGGATTTAAAGATGATGGCCAAATTAATGAATAAATTTCAAGAATCTGGCCTAATTATACAGCTGTCCTTAATCTGGGTGCTCTCCTAGAACGTTCTTGCAAGTGATTCCCTGGGCAACTGTATCTCTGTGCAAGGCCCCCATGTTAAATACCTTAGATTGAATGACTTGACCACCTCTGCAAATGTGCTATAAGGATTGCTGAACATAACTGGAGATACATATGCCCTGCATGGGTGAAAAACATATTTATTTCTATTTTTTTGAGATCTTAATCCATCTTTTCATAGCTCTCTGCGACTGAGTTGCTGCATGCTGGATAGTTGCTGTGGTACAATAAATAGTAAGGAACTGTTGCTGCTTAAAGATTACAAAATTGTTATTCTTCTTGAAAAGTCTTGGTTTTGAAAAATCAAAGGCCAGTGGAGATATAATAAATAGATATTGATCATTAAATTAATTTTATGAACTTTATTTCAGTCAGAGACTGTGACTAGAAAGCTGCAAATCTGGTGAAATAGCTGTGTCTTGCTGTGCTTCCAGATTTGTGTTTGTATATGAGGAGCATTGATTTATACCAAGAATTTCAGCCAGCTTCAGTCATGTTGTAGGCTCTTCTTGTCACTCAGTAATGACTTTCTTATCACAGAGGACCAGAAGAGCTCTTGTCAATATTTTTAGATAAGAATAGTCTCTGGTGCAGTGGGTCACCAGCCATCACTGCCTCTTCTGGGTGGTTCTGCTGTCAGGTTAGTTCTTCTGGAGCGTTTCTCATCCAAGCAGGTTGGAGATGCCTAAACCAATCAGGGAGTTCTTATGGGCCCCCGCTCTGGTTATGGGAAAAGATCTTGGGGTCACTGATAGCACCAATGCTCTCAATATTTTTTCTTCAGCATTGCCATTTAGATAAGTCTTACTAATATTTGGTCCCTGATGCCTCTAATAATAGGCAGCAATGTTCCTTTCATGATCTCTGCAACTGCAGCAGGAGTGACATGCTACAGATCTGTTCACTTGTGCTGTCAAAGTCTAGATCACTCAGAGGTGAAGTTCTGGCTAGTAGAAAGGCTGTGGAGCGAAATGTTAAGGAATTAATTTTCAATATGATTCTCTGCATAAGGCAGTAACATGCAAAGATACATAACTGAGATGCATAAATAGAAATTATTTTGGCATGGTGTGTGAAAGTGCATTCGGAAGCCCATCTCTATTTAATGCATCAATATTTAATGCACCCAGTAATTTTTGAAGGGAATTTTACAAGAGATGTTCAGCAATCTGTGCTGTTACACACCTGCCTGGCTTGGCAATGGAGATGAGCAAAGCAGATACCTCTCGCATGGATTGCTGACCTCCAAGTGATTTTCTGTACAGCAGAACTTCTACTAGCCAACCTACAGGAGAAGTCCAGTCTATTTCTTGAGTAGGAAATGATGTTATGAAGAACACAGAGAAAAAATAGTGGTGTTTTCAAAAGGACCAAGATTTCATCTCAATAAATTTAAGTCTGTGTCTGGGGCTTTGCCTCTCAGGAAGACTGCTTGGCTCTCATTTACTTTATTACGTATTCATTGCATATTTACTAGCTTGACCTTAAGTCCAGACTCTAGCAACATGGTTTTGTTGAACTACTTGAGTATTTGGCCAGCTTGTCTTGAATGCATCGATTATTGTAGAATATATTCATAGTATCATGGAGTTACGCAACCTGAGAAGGTAATGTGAGACTCTGCTCTGGATTAAGTGATTGATTCCCTTTTTTGCTGTCAGTATAATTATTCATCAGGTTAGATATTCCAAGTGGGTCAAGAGGTTTAGTAGCAGCTTGATTCTCAGGATGTATTCATATTTGCAGTCAGTTGTCATGACTTTTCAAGCCCAAGGAACAGAGATTTAGGCTTAGACACAGGAGCTCTCAGTTTTATGTCTGTCTTTCACAGTGCCTTGGAAACTGAAATTATGAAACTAAGCTTCTGTCTATCTGGTTTCCTTTCCCTCCCATCTTTATGTGCTTTGCAAGTTAACTGTGGCTTTGTGCTCTTTTCACATGTGGCCATTTCTGAGTGGTGTAGGGCATTCCCCTGGGGAAGGACCTCTGGATGTGTTGGTGTGAGATACTGTGGCTCAGGTGAAAGGCTTGTGGGATGTGGCAGGAATGGCTCCCCCCCCACCCCAGCATGGGGTTTGTGCTGTGGTTCTCACTGTGTGTTACATGCACACCGTGTTTAATCCTGGCTGCTCTCACCTCCAAGGACCTAAGGTAATGCAAATAACAATCACAGGGTCTTTTCCACTGGGAGCTTAAAAATGTGTTGCTTTAACAGTGCAGAAACTGACAAGAGTGTCTGTATCTTTGTTCTTGTGGCTTTGGTGAGTTGGATGAGGTTTACTCCTGGGACTGAAAAGATGGTTAAAAAGGCTCTTTTGAGGACTTAGCTTCACAGGATTATTTAAATCACAATGCAGCTTTTAAGGTACACTGGTTGTATTTAGTATTTTGAATTATGTTTAATGATTTCTGTTTTCCTCTTGCACATACTTATTTTTATCATGAGTTTTGCTCTGTATTTAAAAGCCTGGGGTGCTTTCACAGACAGGTGCTAAATAAATAAAGTACATTCTTATTTTAATAAGCTGCAGCAGGGCAGCAATTAGAAAATTCTGTGTGTTCATACTATCTTTTTAATTGTTCATATTGCCAGGATTTACTGTTCAGGGAAAAGGTAGAGCAGAAAGGAACTTCCCTGTGGGAAAGAGAACCTGCCACCTTGCTCTATATGCATACTGAAGAAATTTTTTCCCAAAGACCTTAAAATAGATGCAATAGGTTATACATGCATATATATCTCCAATCTTTCTCTTCCTGTCTCTTGCAATAATGTGGAAAGCATAAAGAGCAGCAGATAAATGTTTGGCTAATACGGGATATTTCAGGAATCTGGTGAGACCTGTTAGTGATGGCAATACAGCCATGCAGGAAAACATTTTGAGCTGTGATCAAAATGCATGTCATGAGCATACAGGCAGGAGTGTTTCCATTATGCCTTGCATTAAACACCTGAATCAAACAATTATGAAGGGTCAGAAATGTTCTGTTAGCTGATATTCTTCTGGTTATTTGTTATTGCTGCAAACCTCTGCGTTTCCAAAAGCAAGCTGGTCTTGAAAGAAAAAATATCAAAATAAGGGGGGTTGGAACTAAATGATCCTTAAGGCCCCTTGCAACCCAAATAATTCTATGAATCTATGAATACTTAAAAAATGAGAAAAAAATCCAATTAATGAAATCCTGTTTCTGGCTGGAATGCCAGAAATCTCTCGAGAAATTCTGGTTTTCTGTGATTTCTACTGATAAATAGAGAGTTGTAGTGGTACAAAGCTGCAGGTGTTGGGCAGCAGTCATCCAGCCAGAACCCTGGCTAAATGTCCTGGGGTTGACTCAGCTCCACAGTGTCTGATAGCACTGGCCCAACTCCAGTAAACACTTCACTGCTGCTCTCTCTTTTTCTTCTTGGACCAGTGACTGATTCTGAGTGTGTGTTTTTACAAGTGTATAGCAGAAAGTAGTCAAGATCTAAACTGATGTCTCAGCTCAACCAGAATTCAGATAATCACTTAGACATTTAGCTATTGTAAACAGTAACCATAAAGATGTTTTCTGGAGACAATCTATGATTCCTCTTTTGAGTTTCTGACTTGGTCTGGGATTTTTTTTTTGATTTACACTGATATATTCAGACCAGATTCTGGTGCTTTGGACACAGTACTTCTATTTGGCACATTGTGAAAGTGAAAAACTAAATAGACCTAATTAAATTTTATCAAAATCTATGACTTTGGAGATCATAATTTCAAAATCAGTCATCTTTTTACATATAGTTTCTAGTGTAGTAAAGCATGCATATAGGCACATCTGCACAGCAATTCTGTTCTACTGTTCTACAGGAGGATGTATTTTATTTCTACTGGAACTCTTTTCTTTTAGATTTACTTGTAGGTTTCATTCTTTTTTTTTTTTTTTTTAGCCATCAGAATTTTTTGCATTAACTCTGTAACATTTACAGTGTAAAAGGTGCCTAAGGCATTTTGTTATTTTTGTGAACTGAGATATGTATTTTCACCCAAGGACAACGTTTCTTTTACATGCAGGAAGATAGATACCTGCTTGGAGACATTTCTCCTGCAGAAAGAGGTCAGCCCTGTCAGCCTGCTGATAGTCTGGCTGACCACAAAAGAAGAAAATGCTCTGGTCTGTTAAAGCTGGGACCAGCAATCACATATCATAGCTGCATCCCAGCACTGGGGCCTGGTTTCCTTAATGAAACTCACTTTAATGTCTCACAAACATGGGACAAAGATGGGAAATACAGTGTCCCACAGGAGTATGTCATACGGCTGGGACCTGGGCCAGTTTTCAGCAAAATTTATGTGTATCCTGAATGAAAGGTAGAATTCAGCATTTGAGTAGCAGTCTTATGCTACAAAATTTGGTTCATGAAAGACAGGATTTTGGTATTGTTTAAAACACTGGTTTTAGTTGTGTTGATTCATTTGGTTTCATTAAGTTCAGAAATGTAAGAATGCTGAATATTTATTATCACTATTATAAACCATTTTTTAGAGCTACAAAACTTCTTTTAGCTCTACATCTTTGGAACTAATTGCTTGCATTAAATTTCTGCCTACACGCCTTAAAAAGAAGTAACAGTTTAACTTTAACAACTCTCTTCTTGTTGTCCCTGATGCCTTGGAGTGGCTACCTAGAACAGAGGCTAGGCAGAGTTAAGAGAACAGAATGGGTATTTATTAAAGGCCTCCAATAGATACACCTTGGGCAGTGTAAAAGCCTGGCAGAGGCTACCCCCAAGATGGACCAGTTGCAAGTTTGGTCTATTTGCATATCAGGGGTTAATTCTCCAATTACAGCTTCAGGTAATTAAGTGTTGTTCCCCCAGCTCGCTCCTTCAGGTAATTAAGTGTTGTTCCCCCAACTCACTTTTGTTTATGCTTTTGGGGCATGAGGCTGTGGCGTGTCCTTGGATCACAGGCCCAGAGGGATTGTTTTGTCTAACCAAAAAGTGAAGGTAGTTTCTACACTTAATATGGAGTTTAGAGTTACGTGCTATTGCAGCATGGGATTTGAAAAATGTAAAAGCTAAAATCTTAAGGTATCATCTCAACAAGCTGGATGTGATACACCTCACATACCAAAATGTTGTATCTCTGACACATCTTATTGTTAGCTAGAGAAGTTGTCCAAATGCAGAATAAGAAGAAAAAATGGTCATCACTCTGAGATTGCATTTGTGTGTAAGGTACAACTGGCAGATGCAGGCAGATGGGAAATGCAAGTGACCGTGTTAGTTAAGGCGATAGTCAGGACCCTCAGCGCAGCAGAAGTGTGACTGTCATTGTGTTATACAGGTCTTGGGATAGGCAGTGCTCTAAGGAGATTTGGAAAACAGCAATAAAACAGGTTGCAGATGTTTCTGAGATGCTAGAAAGGGGAATGCTATAGAGCACAAAGGTGATTGTTTTAAAATTGAAGGAGAGTTCAATGGGGACTGGCAGGAGTTCAGAGCTGCCCAGCCATCCTATTCATTTTTGATGATGCAGAGTGGGAGAAACTTGTTATCCAAAGGACCCAGTTGCTATGCTCTCTCCTTCTGCAGCCTTCAGATGTTGTCTAAATTGTGTCACTTTATAAAAAACATCTGTAGGGCATATAGAATACCTTTTACCCAGAGGAGAAGTAGAAGTGTAGAAAAAAAAGTCAGCAAAAGCAAATTAGCCAGAGAAACACACTGTATCATCCTCACAATTTTGGAGGGGACAGAGATGGAGAAGGTAGAGATGAAGGAGCAGAAATTCAAAGGAAAGTTGTTGTTACACACCTATGTTGTATCTGGTTATGTAAGCTTAATTCACACAATTTTTTCCTGCCTCCCTAAGGCTCCCTTGACTGTGTTTTATCAAAAATAGCTGTTTTGCAGCAGCACAGCATCTTACACATCATTCCAGTGCTGTCCTTTCTGATACAAAAATTTAGCTGTGGCTCAGTTTGCTATTTTCTTTTCTCTTTTTGCTGTTAATCAAAATTAAAAGTAATTTGCTTTGAAAGGATAAGCTTATTCCTGCAAGTGGAAAAACAATGTTATAGCTTTGCTTAAGCACCTGTACACACAAGGCTCATCTGGCTGTGGTACCTTATTCAGCATATCCCAGAAATGGGCAGTTATCTCTAGATGACAACATGCTGTGCTCTTATGATGAACAATATTTTGTCATGGAAGCTTTGGAAGGCAAATTTAGCAGTAATCTAAAACTAAATCTTCATTTGCAGATGAATAAGAAATCTTTGTTTTAAAACAAACAGAAAACCCCATACAACACCTTTCCTCCTTGGTTCCACACCTACACATGCTACACACTGTATTGCCTGCTAGCTGGCTACCTGCATTGCCAGATATTTGTTGGTTTGTTTGTTTGTTTTAACTATAAAAGGCAAGTAGGTGCGGTTACCTTAAAAAAAAACCCCAAAAACAAAAACAAAAACAAAACCCCAAAACAACCGGGCCTTTTCATACTAATTTAGCCTCACCAGCATTATATGTGTCCCTGCAGTTGCTGTTTGGGTTGCAGCCACTTTTAATTCCTATTTCCCAGGTACCACACGGTGGTGCTCCTGACTCCGCATTGCTCAGAGGGAGCCCTGAGCTGGCTGAGAGCAGTTCCAGATGCTGTGTGCCTACCAAAGCTGATCTGGGAGGGAGGGCTGCACACAGCTCTGCAATGAGGCGTGCCATGCCATGGCATGGGGGATGTACTTTTCTCCCAGGATTCACCTACCAAATTAAATACAGGAAGAAAGAGCTGAATAGTGTCAGCTGACAAAATTCTTCAGTATTGTGAGTGTATACACATGTAAACATATACTTAACCTCTTTTACACTTGATTACTGTGTGAATTTTGCATACTGGCTTTGCTTTGGTAGGCCTTCCCATTTCCCGTTTGCTCAAGAGAAGGCTCCTGCAGGTTCACAGCTCAGTATCCTCCTGGCAGCAAGGGCGACATCTTTTTCTCCAGATCTATGATAAAAATGCAGAGAGTATGGCAGAAAGAGGGGAGATGTGCCTCCTTCTCCATCTAAGGAGGGATCAGTACAGAATCAGGAAATGCCTCTGTGGCTCCAGGCAGGATCCCCAAACTGGAAGGCCAGCAGTGGTGCTGGCCTTGAGTCAATTGAAAGGTCTCTTTTTCTTTTAAAAAAATCTCTATATCCAAGGTGATATCTTCATCTGTATCAGGCCTACAGATCAGTAAAATTGACAGGAATTATTTCACTGACTTGTAGATACTCTGAATCTGGTTCTGCAGTGTAGTGATCTGTCAGCTGAAGTTTATCTCTGTGCATTGAGAAGTTAACCTCCCTCTGAGAGTTTTAGATATCTTTACTAAAACTTGGATCAGGCACTTAGATATCCATGTGAATCTAACTTTTAAATTGTGTGATGTCATCTTTTTTATGCTTATAAAAACAATTGAATGTGTGACTTACAGGGATAATTACTTGTGTTCACCTTTGATTAATTTGTAAAAGTTTCATCAGATTTGTATACTGTACTGCACTAGTAGGTGATCTAAAAGAGGAGCTCTAATAATGTCTATGTACATTGGACAGTATGAACTTTTGGGACTGGCAGTCATGTCATCTATATAAACACTATGTTCTGCAGTTATTATTAGCATGCATTTTAAAAAGTTTATCTTTTTTGTCTTTGCATGTCTTAGTATTACATATATATGTATATATTCCATAAAGCCAAAACCCAGCTATTGAAAAAGTAGACTTAGGTTAGTCTTCAGTTTATGGGCAAATTCCATAGCTTTATGTATAGGATATGGGATCCCCTGAGTTTGAGGAAGCATGATTGTGTGTGGTCTCTATAAAGAGTTAATGCTAAGTAAAATTCTTTACTCTTATTAAATATAATTGTAAACCGTTCTCCAAACTGAGTAAGTGAAGGTTGCAGCTGGTAGCTGGCCTTTGCTAAGAACTGAGACATGACTAGACATGCCCAGGAGGCACCTCTGTGCATTACATAAATGGACACAGAGACCATGGCAGGCAGCATTAACCCTGTCCATGTCAACCAGTGACAATTATGTACTTCTAGTGCAGCCTTACATATCAAAGACAAACACTGAAAATAATTAAATGCCATTAATATGGAAAGTACAATTTGATATTTTGGGTCAGTTTACTACAAGAAGGAAAAAATAACCAGGGCTGCATTTGCAATGAATGGTGTCTCTGATGGGTGGTGGGTATAAACAAGAGAAAAGCTTAAACTGAAGCAAGCTGGAAGTGCAAGCTGATGTGTCAGAGCTAGCTGCTTGCATCCTCACAGGCTGATAATCTGCTATTGATGGTATTTTGTGAAGTGTTGAATTGAATTTGTTCTCACTGGCAAGAAATCCTGAGTGAAATTTTCTCCTTGGGATGACATGAAATGGAACCACCCAGACCAATCCAGAGACCTCTTTGCTGTCTTTATTCAATAATTACACAAATGTAACTACAAAGTCATATCCTCATGAATACATTAAAACATAAAAGCTTGGTGCCAAGGAAAGATGTAAAATGTACATAAGTTTCTATATGTGTAGACTTGTAGAGACTTGGAGGATACATTTCCCTTGTTTCTCTCCTCCGAATGGATTAAAAGATCACAATTTTACTGGCCCTATATCAGAAAATACTGTTGAGGATAAACTGCAAATATTGAACTAGTCCCCAAAGGATGAATTCTAGAAGTCATTAAGAATGCATATCCACGTAAATCCAGTGCAAGTTTCTGAAAAAGCCTAAATCCACTCCTGCCAACATGTCCTGACAATCAGTATTGTTTTCTGCACTGGCTCACAGCTGACTTTCAATGCCATTTTAAGAGCTTCATGCAAATTCTAATCCAGACCTTTGGTGTTTTCCCCTTTTAGGCAAGAACTCATGTTCATGCATGCCTGAGCACTCTCCTAGGTAGAACAAGGACCAACACTTCCCTCTTAGAGCCTAGCAGGATGAACCCTTACCTCATCCTGGAGCACAGCTCAGTCTCTTTGCCCACAGCACTTTGTGCTCAGCCCCTGCTGCCAAGAGGACAGCACATCCAAAAGTCTGCTGATTTCAACACATCTGCTGGCAAGAGACAGTTTGAACAATAAAACATACAGATTTTTTTTTGCTTACATGAAGATAAAGGGTTTAAAACAAAAGGTTACAAATAAAACAATTTTAGTAGGGTATTTTTCCACTATGCCTTTTAAGCTGCTGTGACATATTTCACTGGGATTGCAGTTCCTGGGGTGAGCAGTTGGAGGTCTGGCCACCCAGGTCTCTTGCATATATTCTGTTCTCTGAGTACTGAATAATTTTCTCACTTTTCCTTCGAGGTGTACTACACTCAGCTTCTCCTTGATCCCTGCAAATGGAGTATTGAAGGCTGGGAAAGAGAGGAGGGAAAAAGGCTAATGGTAAGAAGGATTCTTACCATTAAAACATTCTGGCTGTTTTTACTCTGCTCTCTTGATACATCTGCCTAGCTGGATGTCTTTGTGCTTTAACTTAAAATTACTTTTTCATATCTAGATGTTCTTGTGTACTTTCTTTCACTATATTCTTTTCCTTTATTTTATTTCTTAATTTGACAGTATTAAAATAATACACATGGAAAACATTTATTCTCCGTAACATCTGTCAAGTTGATGGTGTCCCATGCCATTTTCTAAAGAGCTCATGCAAAGGTGGTTTAATGAGCCTATTTTGAACAGACTGAGGGCAATGAATTGTTAGTAAAAGCCACATGTCTTTGTACTTGGGATTTGTTGCCTAAATCAGTATTCTTTCCTTGGGTCCCTTGTTTTTATTTTACATACAGGAAGTATTACACTAGATTAGATGATGTTTGCGAAAAATGAAGAGTTTGTGTGTTTATGTGTGTGATAATGGCTTTAAAAATGGGACAATATGAGAAGGAATAGAATTCCTTCTGCATGGGATGAAGTCTTGTCACATAGACGACAGATAACATTTTATTATCACATAGCTAAACTTTGCTTATCACATCCTGTCTCCTTGCATTTCTGAGAAAATATTATATAATTCATATAATGTACTTAAAACAGAAGCATGCAAAAATATAACTGTAAATTTTCTGGTCAGTTTGAGCATCCAGAAATTTTGTGTGTTCTGTTGTCCAGATGTTTTCTGGATTCTGTATATGGCTCCCAGGATCATGTACAGGCAGCAGGCAGGAAACTTCAATTGAACCATGGATGCCAACTTAGAAGGTGATTCACTTCAGTGGCAACAAAATTGCAGATGAGGAGAGCTGAGAGTCCCGTGGGTAGAGGTTCCTACCTTAGAGGCACCTGTGTGGGCAGAGAAGTCACCATGAGATGAACCATTAATCATGGGACATACACTGTGAGATGCTTGTTTTAAGATCTAGAAAGTATGAATTACTCCTTTTATTGTAGCAGTAGTAGCACTAACAACTAAGGAAGTCTTCTTTGTTTTCCACGAAAATAAGGTTTGAAAGGAAGCTAACCATGCACAACTAACCTCTGGGAAAACTGTGGAAACTGAATGACTAAACCAGGGCTTTGAAGGCACACAAATATACTTAGCTATCTCATTTGGGATCTCCAGGATTTTAATGTTTAGCCTATGTGGTTTCTGTATGAGCCAGATAAGTGCAGCATCAAGGGAAGTAAATAATGCAATCTGTCCCCAACCCACAATACTAAGCAATTTTTAGCTACAAGAACACATTTATTCTTTTCAGTGGTGGGATTAGCATATGTGCTCCTTGCAAAGCAGTTATGTATTGACAAACACTTTAAAATCTGATGATTCTGTAGCAAGCTGAATACATTTTTAAATGTTTCATCCTCGTATATGAACATGCATATATGCATTATAGATATGTTTTTATGAAAAATTGGGAAAAATCTTGACGTGCGTGTTTTTCTATATGTAACTATATATGCAGATGCACAGATCCATGCAAAGGGACTTTTAAATATTTTGGTAATGAAATGCATTTTTCAGTTCCTCTTGATGACTGTTATTCTTGGTGCTAATAGTAATGTCTTAGGTTTGAAGTGCCTTAAATGTATTCTTTTCAGATGGAGGAGTTTACAAGAAGGTTGTGTGTCTTGCTCTCAAATATCTAATAGCTCCAATTTGTGAGGGAATGTCATTCACAGTCATATTGTCTTTTCTGGTATGAAGTTCAGCATTACTGTTTGCTCATGTGTAAACAAAACTTGATGTTTTGTCTTCCATTAATGAAGCTGAAATAAGTTAATATAAAGCAGAATGAGGAAGCCAGAAGCTGCCAACATTGTTTTTTTTTTATTGCTGTTGGAGAAGAAAATAATGAAAATATCCATTATCATCAATTTGTTTTGATTTCCTTACTTCTCCCTGGAATGGTTACTTTTTAAACCAATAGTTTGTTTAACATTGAAAATGTCTATAATTAGTACAAAAATACATGAAGACCGGTCAGCTTTAGGAGACTGTAAACATAATATGTTATTTTGTTTCCAAAGAAAATGCAAAGTCATTTACTAGGTCAAAAAGACTACATTAGTATGATGGTGGTTAACATTCCTGAGTTTGAAGCAAATACTAGTTTCTGCAGGTTCAATGGTAAATGTTCATTGCCATTTAATATTTGTGGCAGTTTATAAGAATGCTCAAAATAAATTGAGCCCATGAATGATGGGACATAAGTCAGTCTTGCTTCTGGTGTGAGGATTTTGCTAAAAAGATTATCTATGTTCTTTATTTATCTCAGTATCAACCTTAAGTGATGCACAGCTCATTTTTCCTCTGCAAGTTCAACAACAGCCTCAAGTACCCCCCTTGAGAGCATCCTTCACTAGCTCATTGTGACAGGCTGGTCTGTCCAAAACACCCGGCCTGTGGGAGGAATTCAAGTGGTGTTGTGCTGCTGCTTTTGCAAAATGCCTGCAGTGTAGTGTCCCTCTCCTTCAGCAAAGGGACTCGTCTTCCATCACACACAGGCTTAATTAACATCCGGTGTAAAGGCTCATTGCAACCCAGATGTTGGCAAATAACGGAGCTGTGAAAGTTTTTCATTCCGTCCATTTTAAGTGAAGTGGAACTGCTGTAATTCGCCATAGGAGGCTGGGTTTGGACTTTGTAAAGCCTTACCAGTTCAGGTAAGGTTTTGCAAAAATAAAATGAGAGATGGATAGGACTTTGTGTTCATTTCTATTCAAGCACAGAGGTTCAGAGAGGAGTAAGAGAAGGAAGAACAATTAGATAAAGGTGTTCATCTTTTGACTTAGTCTGAGTTATAGCTTTTATAAAATGCAATGCTAATAATTTTCTATGGCAAGATGAAAAATAATGTTATTCTGTGAGAATTTTAGAGGAAATACATATTTTATAAAAGCTCTTTTAATCTCTTTGCATCTTTCCCTTCTTCATAATACCATAACCTTTTATCCTTTTCACTTGCATCTATACCTTACAAATAAATTTCAAGCTCATTCTTGTTCTTATGGTGGTCAGCTCAGAGTCAGTCTTTGAAGAGCACAGCATGAATACTGACCAGGTTCCTACCTGTCTTCTAAATTCTGCCGTTTCTGGGATCACAGGGACATAATTTTATTTTTTTTAAATTCAATAAAATATTATTTCATGCTGCACACCTTTGATGCAAATTGTGAAACCTCGCAAAAAAACTGAGAAGAAATGAGTGGAGAATTCCAAAATATTTGAGGTGAATGTCTCTGAAATGAATGCCTTGCCTTGTGGGAGAATGACACATATGGGATGGAGTAGCTAGTTTTATATGGATGCAGTAAAATAAATGATCTGCTTATACTAGTGGTATCTTTCTGGCAGGAACATATGTCATACCTAGTTTATAGAAATAAACCTCCAACGTGTTTCACTCAAGACTTGTTTGTGTTAGATAGCGGTAGACAGAAAGCCAGGCTTTGGTGGAGCATGTGAAGAGCTGTCTGTGAGGCTGAGACTTTTTAGAGGTATGAAAGATGACAGATATGGCACAAACACATGCAATTGAAAGTAAACCAGTTATGTCTCAAATGCAGACCCGAGCAGTGCAAATTCTTGGTATCTCTGCTACATCGTATTTTTGTGAATAACTGTGGAGACAGAGGATGTTTTAATGCCTGAAATGTTGTCTGCTTGTTGCATGATGAGAAGCACCTCCAGTAACCTCCAGGTGAAGGAAGTGGAGACACTGCAGCTTTGAGAGTTACAGACGTGCACAGTCAATTGAGGTGAAAGTCTGTGGAAGGGATGGTTTAGAAACCTTTGTTCAGTTTTGCTGTCTGCTATGCAAGATTTCTTTTCCTGAGACCCTTCGGTGTGGGTATTGGTGGAGCAGACTTAGGGGGGCTTCAAAGTCAGAGTCTCAGGTTGGGAGACAAGAGCAAGAAAATAACAACACCAATAATAATAACGACAACAACCCCAAACAAAAAACCAAACCACCAAGAAATTAGTGAAATTCTTGAGATTACGTCCTTCTCTGGAAGGAAAAAACATTATGAAAAGTTCCAATTTAGAGGCAGTATTTTAAAAGTTATCAATAAAGAAATAAACAGGCTTTGGAATAAAGAATAACCTGCCAATTGTCACCTGTAACATAGAGCAATCGCTGTGGTTCTTTCAGTATGTGCACACAAATGCAAGATGACTTCTGCATAAAAGTGACAGTATTAGATACAGGTGTTTTTAGGAGGTTTTTATGTGTACTTGAGTTATAGGAGTATTTGAAAAATTAATTTACAAGAATGTTTTCCTTTTTATTTGGTGACAAATAAAGAATGAACCATGCAGTAAGGTAAGAAGCTGTTTTCTTGTTTGCATCAGGTTTTGGGGTTCTTTGTTTGTGCTAATAACACAAAACTATTCCATTTGGCTTCCAAAATTAAGACAGTTAAAAACCCCCAAAATGATATCTCTTAGATAGCTGATCAAGCCTGGGATATACTAAATAAATTTTCACAAATGGCTCTAGAGAGAACTTTCTTAATAGAATATATTAATACAGATTTTATCATTAGTTATATGTTTCTTAAAAAATATGAGAGAAAGAACATAAAACTTACCTACTGCAAAGCATGAATAAATAAATTGCATAAGATTGGAATTTAAGGAGAATCGTGTTGGAATACAAATTGGTGTAAATCAAACCTACTTCTTTATCAGGGATAGGATTTCTCTAGATCTGGATATGGAGTAGATTTTGACTGAGAATCTCAAAGGTCCTGCAAATTTTGTTTTCATAGCCTAGAGAAGGATTATGAACAAGGTGTTTTTTTCTTTGTGTCTCTCCCACATATATGCAATCTCCCACAAAGTGGAACGTGAGAAAATCACCAGATTCCTAAGGAAAAAAAACTCAAAAGAAAAAAAAGGCAGCTTTGAATGAATTGAAAAACAAATCCACAACAAAAAACAAACAAACAAAAAACAAACAAACAAAAACAAGCAAATCCACAACAAAAAAAAACAAAAAAAAAACAAAACAAAAAAACCAAAAAAACACAAAAAAACACCAAAGCACCACCCCTCCCCCCCCAAGAAATTGTGGTGATTATAACCAAAACAAAATGGAAAAAATTAATATTTTAACCCAAACTGCTCTGTTTTCCATTGCTATTTAGTGTATTTGAAGTTCTATTGCTTATGATAGTTTGGACTAGATAATAGGCTGACATAAATTACTACCAAATATTTGCAACAGCTACAGATATACACTGTCACTCTGCAAAAGAATTTGTTAAAAGTTACTGGGAAAGTGAATCAAGAAAGGGAGAAGTGAAGAGGAAAATGATAGACCTATAGGGCACTAAATTATATCCTCCCCAGTGCAAATGATCTGAAACCAAAATGAAAATGAAAATTGACCTTGTCTCAGATCTATACCTGTGTCTATACATCACATGTAGAGATTCACCTAAGCTTTACAGCAGTTCTTTGCATTTCAGCTACATTCCAGAGATGCTGACATTCCTTCCCCCTCCATTCACAAAGATTGTAGATAGATGATAGATAGCTCTTGGCCTGCTGATATTGTAAAAGAGCTTAGAAGTTTTCTTAATAGAATTCATAATTCTTATACAATTCAAAAGAAAAGAATTACAAAGACAGACAAGCACAAAAAGTAAGTTTCTATTAAATAACATAGATGGAGAGAGTAAAATATTGGGAGAAATTGGTGCATTCTCAACTAGAAATAGCCATTCCACTGACAAAACTCCATAATTCATCTATGGGTGAAGTGATAACTGTATCAACACCACAGCATAAACTCTGAATTTCAGGTCAAATATTTCAGCTATAGTCTGTGTACTCCATTAAATAAGGAGAGATTTGGGATAGCTGTATGATTTCAGTGTGATAGAGGATGTGATTTATGACTAAATTTTCATAGTTTCAGCATTAAAAAAAAATAGAAACCTGGCAAGAAGTCCAACTCCAGTTACTTCATGCTATCTGGGAGAGTCAGTGTATCAGACAAGCATGTGGACAGGTAGGATGCTTGTCAGTTTGGTTTGAATCATACTGGAAAGTCATTCTGTTGAAAAATATCTCCTAAAAATAGACCTATAGGATTTCAGTATGAGATTAATTTTTGGTAAATATATTCTGGCAAAATTGGTCACCACAAATAAATTCCCAATTTATAAAGTTATATGTTTCAGTTGTTTTTATATACTTTGTATTTGGCTATAAATTTGAGCATGGAATAAATCTCAATTTTTATCTACAAGCACACAACATCTAAGGAAGAAAACAGGAGCTGCATTCAGGTGCTGTGGTGTGACATTGAAGCCTGCTGAGTGACTTGCCAGGAACAGCTCCTTCACAGTCAACCCCATGGGGAGAGGAGAGCACCAAGAACTCCACAGGAAAGGGTGGAAGTTTTTGGAAATGATTTTAAAATATGTGTGTTCTCAAACTTTCAGGTGTTCCCTGAGAGGCTGAGTTGCTAACTTAAATCTTTAGTAAGTAATATGCTTCTGTGAAGAATGTATGCAAAATAATGGAGAAATTTAGCAAGGACTTATTGCTTTCTGGGAAAGCCTGGAAAATCACATTGCATGGTAAGAGAACTGTTCAGGGCCCTGACAGACACCTGCTTCATGCAGTATTTTTTTTCTATGCAGAACAGTCCTCTTTCTAGCACAGGGTGTGACATATAACTGAGATGGTTTATGACAGAATTGCTCAAAGGTGGAATTGATACGTGTTTCTTTCCTGTCCAAATATATCATTTACAAAAAATAAACATAATTACATTTCAATTATTCATAGCAAATCTATTAGATATACTAAGTAGTTTTTATTTCCTGTGCTGTAGCTTTCACCATAGGCTATGTTAAATTTAATCATCTTAGGCTGTTAAGAGCATACACAGCAACATTTGCCACAATAAATTGACTGAGTTTTAAGTTACATTTAAACAGCTCTCCTCCTTAAGAGCTATTTGTATTCCCATTGTGTTTACTGGATGAGATTATTGCAACAACGGAAATAAAAATATTGTAATAAAATATCTTTCTCTTTCAATCTACTTGTAACCTCTCTTACTTAAGGTTCCCTTTTTCCACACCACCCTTCAAGAATTTAAATGATAATCTGATTTCTTCACTAAGAGCATCTACTGCAGTAGCTTAGGACATTGGTTTAGGAGCAGCTGGGAAAGGTCTCTGCTTTTCATCAGATGTGACTGGAATTCATAATGGATATGTGTTTGCTATGAAGAGAAAAATAATCTCTGAACAAAAGCAGGTTGGGTTTTTTTTAGCTCTGTCAGTACCACACCAACATATGGACACTTATGGGCATTCATGTAATATTCCTCATTTGATTTTTGACCAGTTCAAAACTGTCTTTTAACAATAAACATTTATTAAATATTTCAGAAGCTTCAGATATGGGAAATCATCTACTTGAACCATAAATGTGTGTGTGCATTTTCTGCTTGCAGTGAACAAATAGAAGATTTTAGTGCAAAGCCAGTACATTTTCTATGCTTGCAGTTTGATACATAACTGGTTGCATAATTGTGACCATATCTCTCCTTTAAGTGCATGAAGTAGGAAGTTCAGGGTAGCATTGCTGTAATTATGTCCCTGCTGGTCTAATTGTCATCCAGTTCTCTGTGGAGCATATTGGACTTGGTTAGTGCTGTATGTTGGAACACACAAAATAAAAGGTGTGGGGTTGCAAAAGATACCTGCTAGGAGTACAGTTCATTGCAAAATGTCAGGACAGCAAATGAGTCCTGACATACCTTGCAATCTTGCAGCAAAGCTCTCTTCAGTGCATAGATTCAAGCTGAACCTGACTGAGGCACACTCAGATTTATGAATTCTTTAAAGGTCCAGTAAGTTTGAACTCATTTGCAATTGAAATAAAGTGTTATTTGAAAGTCATTCTCTAAAAAGGGGAAAAAAATTAAGAAAGAAGAGCTTTTCTGCTGAAGAGACTCAGGCAATTAATTAAGCCTCTTCAGGAAATAGCATAAGGGCTTACAAATAAATAGTGGTTATTATCAGGAACAAGAGCAGGACAGCGACATTACTTTCCTGTGACAAATTAATTGATTTTCAGAATTTTTTTCAAAGCATAATAATGTAAAAGCACTAGATATTTTAATAAGGAAGTAACACAAATTGTTTCATTAGCAGAGTGGATTTGTTACTGTACATTTATTTTTGTTTCTTTTATCTTCTTGAGTGGAAATACCACCTCTTGCTCTACTAGAAAGTATAATTTTTCAAGGTTTCATTTTGAATGACTTTACAGAGAGTTACATGGGAAAAATGGGTGCAAAACCTGTTTAACCTGCATACCTGTGGAGTTTAAGATTCAATACAGATGGAAATGTTCCTCCTATTTTCTGATTTGAAAAAGTGGGGAGACAAACAATTAGTAGCAGAGCTGTTATGTGTTACATGGGCTGTCAGTGATAAGAGCACTGGAGGAGGAGCATCAGTTCATCCATTGAACTGATGGATTCTGTCACTGATTTTCAGTCCACTGTTGTACAAGGTGTTTAATCAGTATTATCTTTTATAGTGGCTATGGATTATTTTTGCATCTCTCAATGAATGCACTTTCAGCACTTTAAGTCAAAAGTTCTGTGTCACTGCAACCAGTTAACCAGTAGGATTCATTACACTTTATCTATCTTATAAGTCAGATTTGTCATCTAATTTACATATCCCTATGGTAAAAAGGGAGTCTGTTAATTCCATGTTGCTGATAGACATTTATACAGAGTAGGATGAATCTCTGTGTGGAGATATCTCTTTCTCCTGCTGCCTACAGAAAGTGTGTGGACAATTAGCTTAGACTAAGCACAATCTAGCTTAGAGTTTGTTTTTTTTTTTTTGTTCATGCGAGATGAATAGCATGCTCAGTACAGGTGAAATATCTATGATGTCCTGAGTACTTTTTGTCAGTGTGTTCAGAATTTATTTTGTTTTGTGGATATAGGAAAAGCTGTTCACTACAAACCAGACTTTCTGTATTCCCAGAAATGCCTACTCTGCCTAGAGAAAATCTCTTTACCAGGATTGCTCTCAAGGTTAGAGATTTTGCCTTGTGCTGGGAGAGTTTTTTTAATATTTTTTTGAGTGTTTGAAAATGAACTGCAACGGTATGGAGAATGGACATCTGAAATTCTTTTCCATAGGGCAAGAACTCTTTAACTTTTAAGTTTCCAGAGGTTGAGAGCTTTGCTGGTTGCAGGACCATACTTCATCAGTAAAAATTGGTTTTATCTGTAAGATAAAACTTGGAAAGTTTTTTTAGGCCATCTGTCTGCTCTGTCTGGATTTACGTAGCAGCTTTATACCTTTTGCTTTTCAATAATATAGCTCTTAACACCATCATTTATGAGAAGCCCAAACCATCTTTTAGGTATAGTTTTTATTAATGTCTTGGCCCCTGTTTTCATTATCTTATATTAATTTTTAGTACGCTTCTTTCATTTTATTGTATTTAAACTTTAAATCAATAAAAACCATAAAAGCTGTGTTGTTTGAGATTGGAGGAGCTGTCCAATTTTACTAGCCTCTTTGATGATATGATCTAAACCACAAGCTATTATCACCATTATAGCCATAAGAAAATTTTATTTTTTGTTTTTATGGTGTGGTATATTTCTTTATTTGGAGAGAAACTATTAAAAATTCAATATGGCAATGTGGATTGACAAGCTTCATTTTGCAGTATTAAATTTAATTATATAAAACCTGAAGTTGCCCCATTAGAAGCCTAGGGATAATGTGAAGTACTTTTGAATTTGATATCTGTTGTAACTCTTGATGAAACATAAAAGTTAACAGTTTAAATAGGCCTTTTATTTCTTTAAAGAAATACTACAGCTCAGAAGAGTTTTGTGAGTTCTTTGTGTAAGCAGGAACAATTCTTAGCATTGTAGAAAAGAGCTGATATTTTATAAGGAAGAGTAAATGAGATGCATGCTTTAACAAATAGAAAACTGGTCCTGGTTTTTGGGTGTTTGTTTTTTGTTTGTTTTTTTTTTTTTTTTTTTTGGTTTTTTTTGGGTTTTTGGTTTGGTTTTTTTTTTTTTTGTTTGTTTGTTTTTTGTTTTTTTTTGTTTGTTTGTTTTATCTTTTGGTAAAAATCAAGCAACAGCTATTGCAAAAAGCAAAAATAAAGAAAAACTAAAAACTATACAAAAAAGACTATGGAGCAGTTTATTGAACAAAACTCTAGTCATCTCTTGACATTCTTTCCCTGTTTTCCTGTTCAGGTATATTTGAATATTAGGAAATATTAATGAGAAATTAATTCAGTCAGGAAACCGGAATAATCATTTGACATATTTTTCACAATCCCACAGTATGAAAAATGCTCCTTGCAATATCAAATGCTTCTGGGGTAATATGTAGACAATTCTTCGATGAAAAATTGGGGTTGTTCTGTGGAGGAATGGGGAAGTAACAAGCACTTTGGTGTCTCTAATGCACTCTGTGTTTAGTTTAAACCATCTCATTAAATAACTTTTGAGACTAGTCTTGAATTTCATGCACAAAACTCAAATCTGGACTTGAAGTAGGACATTACACAAGTTATGTAGTGTTTCAAAGCAGGGATTTGGGTCTGGTCAGTGCCAGGAAGCAGAGTGCAGAAGTCTGGATGCCATTTAAATCTTCCTTAGTCTTGGAATTTTGATGTCTGCATTTTATTTAAGGTCTGTCTAGACTGGACAGGTACTAACATAAATGCCCAGCAAGAAGAACAGGTAGAGTCAAATGGCAGAGTGCCCCTCAAAGCTGCAAAACCTATGCATATCTGCTAATTTTACCATGGAACTTACTACAAAGGCAAACCTATTGGTGACACTGAGTGTCTAGATGACACTCAAAGCAGTTCAGTACTAAGTATTACAGCTGATTAAAGTGTTCAAATAATTTGATAATTTGAGAATGGTTTCTAAAAACTACAAAATATTAGTTGTATTTGGATTCCCTCCCGATACTTTTTGGCACTCCCCCTATAAATAATTAAATGCTGAAAGGCTTTTATTGACCAGTAGCTAACAAAAGTTGACAGATAGGAGTAAAATGTGGTGGAAAAGCTTCCCAAGATTTGCTTTGTCCATTTATTCTCTTCAGCTTTGTCACTCAGCCATGACCATCATGAGCAAGGGATTGATTTGCATATGTAAGAAAAAAACCCTATTTTTAGGAAGGAATATTCCTGTTGTTTTCAATTGACTATGAGTAATAATCCTTGAAAACAGCTGCATGCATGGGAAACTTTCTCATGACAAGCAATTACTCCCCTCCAAGCTTTGCTTGTATTATCAGTTATTTTTTATTTTACTTATGAAGCAACAAAATATTTATTTTATTCTATATGTTTTATGTATACTTATGCTTAAGTTTTCATTGCAAAAAATGTAGTTTATATTCTATCTTTTCTTGTAGAGAACTTACTTACCGTGTCTAGCTATGTCTCCTACATAGTGCAGAAAAAAAATATTACTTTAAAAATTTTATTGGGAAAAAAAAATGGAAGTGTGGAAGTACTTTCTAATAAGGTCTAAATAATTTGTTTTAGTTACTTCATGACCAATAGGGAAAGGGAAAAAAAACCTACTTTTTTTTTCCTGTGTTTCTTGATTTTGCTGTAAAAATGCATATGTGAGTTGAAGAGAAGATTTCAGATCTGCCACCAACCTCCTTTGTCCTCTTTCCAGCCCTATATTCACTGGCTTGTGCACACTTGTTGTTGTTATTTTGGAAGATTATGCTGATAGCAGCTTCATCTGCATTTGGTGACAAAATTTGGGCTTTCATGAACTCCATGCGTGTGAGAAAACATGGTCACTTCTTCATAAACTGCTCATAAGTTCCTATGTATTCCCAGCTGGGAATATTGGCACTATGCTACCCAGGGTGTGAGCACACCAGCACACTGACACTGCAGATATCAGCAAGAGCTGCTGGGGTGGTCTTTTGCTCGGTATTGTGGCAGAAACCCAGCACTGAGCAAGACAGCTCAGTTTTCAGGAAACAGAAGAGTTTTCTTGAAAGGGTCTCAGACACTCATCTGTAGGAACAAAGCATGTTGAAGTTTTGATTTAATAAGATCAGTCATTCAGTTTGGTTTTTAGCTTGTTTTTAATTAGAAAATTGTGTTCAGGCATCAATAGTGCCACAGAGATAGTGCAATCGGTGGTTACATATAAATACCTAAGGTTTATTTCTTTGGCAGTTGTGATTCTCTGTGCTCTCTTTTGATGGATGATCCTATTCTCCAATCACAAAATAGATCAAGACCATGACATACAGGATTCTCCAGCCTTGAGTCTTTCTATATTGTGAGTTATAAACAGCTTTCTTTCCCACTTGAGAAATTAATATTTTTGTAGTAAAATGATGATCCCAACAAAAGATTAAAATTTTCTCTGTAGTAATGATACTAATACTTCCAGGGAGGAGTGTCATTGATTATCAAATTAATTTTATGGTGTAATTTTTCTTGAACAGATGGTATTCTTAATAGTAAAATGAATTAGTGACTTCTGATAATCTCTTCATTCCTTTCTTTGATAAAGCAAAACTAAATGAGAACAGATTTGCAAACTCCTAAAATAAAAAAAGGTCTAGATAACCTAGATCTAAAAGGCATTAAGATTGGTGCCTTTTAGATCTAGGTTATGTTCCCTGCAAGAAAAAAAGGTTACCTTGATACCCTGAAGGTGAAGTCCTTGGATCACCTGCAATGAGACCTGAGATGTGGTCAGCCATTTGAATGCTATGGGATTGAGTCAGTCTTTTCCCCATAAATTACACATTTCCAGAATGAATGCAGGACAACATTTCTGAATCAGTAAAGTTGCAATGGAAGCCTCTTTTCCAGGAACTTCAATTAAGGTGTCCTTATTCTGTCTCCATAGTCCTCTGCCTCCAGTGTCCCCCACAGCTGTCACTTTGTCACAAGCATTTCTGTTTTTCCACTGCAGTTCCTCAGAGGAAATGCCTAGAAGGCATTTATACCTTTGCAGACATCTGAAGAGGTGATCTGCTCATTATCTTCCTCTCCCACATGCAGCCACTTTGCTGTTCTACAGAACAGCTTGTTAAGTTTGCATTCCAGAAACCTCTGGAAAGAAAAGGATTTACCTGTTGACTTTGGGTGTCTGCTGCTGTTGATGCTTCTGAAAATGTAACTAAGTTTTAATTGCCATAAAATTTACCTGTAAGTTAAGAGATGTGCATTATTTGAGATGCAACTTTGTGCATGCAGCAAAGGTGCACTTATTCATGATTCCATGTGATAATGGAGGAGGAAGTAGCTCAGATGCTTTTTGTGATGACAATGTGACCCAAGGAAAGCAGAGCATGGCCCTGTATGTAGTTCATGTGTGCAGCACCAAAAGGTGCAGAGCATGGAGCCATCACCTGAGGTCCTGGGAAAAGCCCTGGTGCCACGGGGAGGAGCTGGGACAGGTACTGGGACTGCCACCTCTTCAGAGCTCAGTAGCATGGTTTTACCAGGGACCCACACATTGGTGACCTGTAACTTCCTCCTGGTGGAAACAACTATTTACAATTTCATTGTTATTCTTTTTTTGTTTGAATAGAGTGGGGGAGTCCAGGGGACTGGTGTGGAAGGCGAGGTTGCTTTTTTCTTGGGATCCAGAGGGAGAAATTGTAAAAGTCTCAGCAGAGAGACCTACGGGTCAAGTGCTGAACTTGGGAGTGCAAGGAGGTCCTGATGGTGGGAATGGCCTGAGGAGTGGGGGGATGGAGCAGGGCTTGCTACAGCTCAGGGAATTATCAAAGTCATTAAAATGGTAAGTGGGAGAAATGTCTTGAAGGACAGTGAAAAAAAAGGAGCAATTTATCCATCTTTTACATCTATTCAGTCTTTCGGTTACTTTGAACTTTCTCAGTTTAAGAAGTTAAAGTGTTCCAGTTCGTATTGACATAAAACCTGGATTTTTTTTTTTCAAGTTTCAAAGTCTTTTGATCATTGAGGTTTTGACTGATGTGAGCTCCTGTCATTCTGCTCTGTGAAATGAACATAAGGTTTCAGGTGTGGTATTTGCATCTAAGATTATTATTGCCCTTGATAGCTGTATAGTACCAGAAACTAATTGTCATAAAATGTAGCAAATTAGGTAGAAATATATTTGCTGCATTGTTAATCATTACTTTATATTAAAAGTATACAGATAAGCAGGACAGGCTTGTAATTCTGTTTTGTAATTCTCCAGCATAGGGAGTATATGAAAGTAAATAAGAACATATGGTTAAACTTCTAATAAGATTAAAGACATGAAAATATTGACCAATTTATTTGTTTACTTCTGGAATCTGTATCATGAAATTACACTCAAGTGAGATATCACTGATAGGCAATGAAGAAAAAAAGTCACATGGTAAGCTGGGGGGCCAAAGAGAAAATACCCTAACTTTGAGGTTTCTTGCTGGTGGGAGTGACACATAATCATTTCTAACTATATTGCCAGCCTGAATCAACAGAGGTAACAGATGGAAATTGAGGCTCAAAACATCACAGTTTCCTTGATCTCATTTAGAAGAATAGTGTACAAGTATAGATCTGAAAACCTGTCTATGAAGCAGATTAATGTATTAAGCATCTGAAAAAGCACTTAGCAACAGTTTATTTAAAAAAAACTATTAGACACCTGTGTTTTTCTCCCCTCTGCCTTTAAATAAATATGAAAAAGAGGAAATATTTGTAAATGTCTTATTTTAATAGTGTATGGCAGTGTTTCTAAAGTATTTTCTGATATATGACCTGCCATTTAGAGTGATTATTTTCCTGTATATGAATTGAAGTACTTAAAAAATATAAAGGAAATAGAAATTATGTCTAACCTATTTGTTTGAGATATAAGTATTAAAAAAGCCCAATGTGTGTATGCATAGATAAGGCCAAGGATTCTCTTCTACTGTAGTTTTTCATATGCTTTTAAGCGATCTCAGCCGTCATATTTCCTTCTGAGATACAACTCTGTGAACTGTGATTAAAGTGCCCTAGCACATCTTTTAATGTGTTTGAATGAGAGGACAGTCAAATATGTATTATGCAAGGCCTAGGGGATCTTTCTTCTAAAGTTTTCTTTTTGACAACTTCTAGAACAGTAGCTGCTGACAATAATGTTATAAAGGAATAAATATGCTTTTTAGTGTTTACCTGGGGTTAGTGTATGGATGCTTGTGAAGGGATAGAAGCAAAGAGATGCTTCTAGAAGCATGCACAGCATAGAGAAGCAAGTAAAGCTTGCTCTGCTGTGGTAGCTCTGGGAGGAAGGAGAGAATCCTGTTGTGGTTTGTGGTCTGCTGCTCATAAGGGAGCTGACACACATACTCACATGAGCCAGAGCAAGAGATACACGTCTCAAACCCTTACTCACTGGTACAGAGTTTTCATATCCTGCCCCCAGGACTACATTTCTACTTTCACTACGTGTGACTCAAAAGACTGTGTTCACTAAAAGGTGACCTTCACGGTATAAATGGATAACAATACAGAAAAAGAACCCCCTCTTTTCCAAGGAACTTTCCAGAAATACGCAGACTGAAAACAGACTGCAAGCAGGCTGAAATGGGGTGGGGGAACATGGAAATAAATGGGTTCAACACTTCGGTCTTTTGGAGAGTTATTGTCAGTTACCTAAGTTACAGTAACCCAGTGGACGTCTAATTTTGTTTGGGATGATGGCCCTGAAGGAGAGACCATGTTTCAGCTCTGAACGTTGAAATGGAAAATGTTTGGATTTGGGATCTCACATATTTACAAATATCTGCTATTCATTTTTCATCACCCTGGATCTGTCTAGATTTTAATTTCTTGAGCTACTGAGGCAAGGCTCTGGTCATCCTGTCTTTTGGGACATTTAACTCACTTAGATGAAAATGTCACCAAGATGGAAAATGAAGCCCTTAATAAAATTCACTCTCTTTTTATTTCTCTCCTGGAAAGTATTTTGCTCATTACAAGTAGCTGCAGAAAGATTTTATTGCAGATACTTTGAGAAATACAATTATTGCTTGCAATTTACTGTTTGTTAATTATTTTATCCAGACTCCTCTAATTATAAGCTTCTCTCCTTTTTCACCTATAAAGATTCAGATAAAACAGATAACAATAAAATAACTTTTAACAAAAAGTACAGAATCCAATAAGTCAAGTGTACTTTACCACTAAAACAATGTGATAAAGACTGTCTGAGATAAACATTTCCTGTGTTATCGTTATAGTATGCCCAGAGGGAACAAAAAGATGAAACAACTCCATCTGTTTATAGATGACTTTTGTTTTATTAGAAAAGAATTTTGGGGACTTTAAGGTCACTGTAAAGAGAGGCACCAAAGAAATGATGTTACAGTTTCCTCCTTCTACTGCTTCAGCATTGTGTCTTTAAAGAGCCTACAAAAAGGTGTCTCTTATTTGTATACTCTTACAGTGCAAACCTTTCCCATAGAATTGTGGTAATAATCTACAGTGTTGTTGCAGGGAAATCCTCATTCTATCCCTTAAAATGCACTAGGCAGTTTAGTGCTCTTATCGGTCTCTTAATCATAATATGTTCTCTCACTCTGTTCTCCTGCAACCCCTCCTTTAAATAGGATATAAATGTGTAAGGAGCTCTGAAGCGCCACAGGGGTTCTCTCTAAATGTCCATGAATCAGGAGTGCTTATGCTGAGCCTGAAACCCAATGTTTGGTGTCTCTTTTCCTCTTGCTTTTTTTTTTTTTTTCTGTATTGACTAATACTGAACTCATCAATTACAGTGACTTAATCAGCACATAATTCCAATCGTGTAATTGAAATGGCAAGTATTCATAATGTAAAAACGTGCAAGTAAGATCAAAAATTAAAACCTTGCATTATCTATACCTGGTTAAAGAAGGCACACATTTTCATTCTTAATGAAGCATGTGTTTACCTCCCTTGAAAATAAGGTCTGGCCAAGGTTCTAATGGTAAATTCTAGGGGGAATACAGGAAAAAAAATAGCAGTGAGGTTCACACCTGTCTAAAAGCATCTATTGACACCTAAAAAAACAATTGGAGAGTTGTCTTTTTTAACTTTTTCATTCATGTAGATGTTTCAGAACTTGTGTTGATGTATTCCACACTGAGGAGAGTTTTGTTTCCCTTGATTTGAGAATTTCTTTGAGAGCTGTGTACATTCAGTGTTTTAGCCTGTCTCTTACCCTATTCTAAGCATGAATTTTCCCTTATATTTTTCAGAATGGGGCTGAAAAAGAAGCCACTTTAACAAGAATATTTTTTCCCCCATATTTAAACTGTATGGAATCTCAATTAGTAATCCAAAATAAGTTGTTTTACTGGTTCTGGCTGGAATGGTGTTAACTTTCTTCATAGCAGCCCCTATGCTGCTGTGTTTTGGATTTGTGACTAAAGCAGTAGTTCAGTGTTTTAGCTATTGTTGAGCAGTACTTCCATAACATTTTCTCTTTTCCTCACTCTTCTCTACAGCAATTAGGGTGATGAAGAGCAAGAAGTAGGGAGGGTACACTGCAGTGACAGGTGATGTCAACTGACCAGAGGGACATTAAAAATCACATGACATTGTGCTCAGCCATAAAAGCTCAGGGAAAGGAGAGGGAAGGTGGGAATACCTGTGCTAATGACATTTGTCTTATCAAGTGATTTCTACATATGATGAAGCCTTCCTTTCTAGGAAGTGACTACAGAGAGGTTTATGTAGTACCACATTGGCAAGTAGTACATAAATACCTTATTTTGCTTTGCTTTGCTTCTGTGTGTGGCTTTTGCTTTAGCTATTGAACTGCCTTAATCTCAGCCCTAAGGTTTCCTCACTTTTACCTTCTTGATTCTTTGTCCCAGCCCACTGTGGGGAAGTGAGCTAGTGAGTGAGTACCTAGCTGTTATCTGTGCTCAAGCCATTCCATAGGTAATACACATAGGATAGGTAACAACCACTGGTGGCACACTAAGACATTTCGATTAAAGTCAGTTAAAAGAAACTATAGCAAAACTGTCTTCCACAGAACATCTTAAAATCTAAAAGTACCAAACTCAAAGACCAAAGTCAATAAAGGATTTTGATGGTAAAGAACAATGTAGGTGGATCCGGTAAGACTGTCATGCAAAGCTACAGTCCACCACTTGTCTTGCACTCATATCCTACTGATGTTGCAGGTATCTCTTTGATGTTCCCAAAAATTCACTGGGTGTCTAGGGTGGAATCTCTTCCTACTCTGAGCAGCAGAATTCAATCTAAGCTAGGTGTTCCTGCTGAGCTCTAGCAAGTGTCTTTTGTAGGAAGACAAAAAAGCAATGCAAAGGATCTCCAAACCAGTTGCAGAATCACTCCTTTTTAGCTTACACTCTTGTGTGAAAAGCAATGACTGCAAAGCACAGGAAGTTTAATAGGTCTTTTCCTACAAATTTTAGAACAATTGAGCAGGAAATGAGGTACCTCAGTTCAAACAGGACTTTAGCCTGAAGGAAGTTAAGCTTGTATTTCTCACATTCCTACAAAGTGCTAATTGATCTACAAATTTGTATGTATTGAAATGAGAGATTGAGACATGAAGAACATCAGTTTTCTTGGTGTTCAGCCTTCACCATTTTCTGTCTCCTGCTGGTATTGCAACCATTTATCTTATCTCTTATTTATCTTTAGTCACACTTATCCTATAGATATTCTCATTCTCAGCATATCCATGACAGAATTTCCATTTTCCACTGCCTGGGTACTAAAGGATATACCTTTTTATGTGCAATGCTGTCCTGAGACTCATTTCACCGGAAGAGCTTGAATGTGCTTAGAAGAGAGGTGAAGGATTCAGCCCTTGAGTCTGACACACCTGAGGGGCTGTTTGATGTAAGAACCCGTGTCTCTCTCTCTTTCACAGTTTGTTTTTGGCTGTTTTCTAGTCTTTGCCTTGAAGACTGGCACATGAGTGACTTGCTTAGTACATTATCACTTTATTTTGGTTGGGTTCAAGCCTTACCGGCTTTGTTTTCTGATGAGGAGCTGCTCTTTATTGTGCAGCTTGCTCCCTTTATCATGGCACACATCTACACTTATTTGCTGCATATCCTTTGAAGGACTGACAATGAGTTTTAAAAGTCTTCATAAGTAGTTTTTTATTAATAGTTTTCCATCCTTGAGTGTCCTTGTCGACCTCTCAACAAATTAACACTATACAGTATATTTCTTTTCGAAATGAGCCCTCTTTGCTCAAGTCATGCTGATGCAAAACCTTCTGCCTGCTCCTGTCCTATGACCAAAGTTCCAGCCCCTCTCTCTGTCGTTAAAAGGTACGCTCAAGCCATTCATGTAAAACAAATGTAGGCTTGGACAGAGGGTTGTCGATGCCTCGGTGCTTACAGGGTGGCCTGATCATGATCGGGTTGTTATGACCACACACAGATCAGATAGATGAGGACCACCAGTCATGGAAAGTCCTAACATATATCTGAGACATTTATTTTAAATTAGATGAGATAATCTGAAGGCCTTTACTAGCCTCTAAACTAGTTTAAGTAAGGCGTTGTACTGTTTTTTCTGTTTTAGTATGTTAGTCAGGATATTTTGGACATTAACAAATATGTCCTAATTGATGAGGGCAACTAGTCACAATTTCAGTTAATTTTTAATTTTCATGTAATTTTGGATTAATTTTCCAGTTTCATTTTAATGGTATTTTTTGTCATGTAAATGAGGATGAGGACAATTCCAATGCCAGGCAGAAAAGTTCAGTCATAATCAAACAAAACTCAAACATAGTTTGAGCCCCCCTGACATGGGCAGTGACAACTTCCAGTAGACAAGGTTGATCCAAATCCCATCAAGCCTGACCTTGAACACCCCTCCAGGGATATGCAGCTTCTCTGAACAACCTGTGCCAATGTCTTACCATCTTCACAGGAGAGAATTGCTTCCTAATACATAATCTAAATCTACCCACTTTCACTTTAAGGCAATTCCTCCTTGTCCTATCACTCCATTCCCATTTGAAAAATCCTTCTCCAGCTTTTTTGTATTCCCTCTTTAGACACTGGATATTTAGAAATATCCAGCATTCTAATGTTTGGAAAAGTTGTGTGTACTACTTGAATTTTCTTTTTATGTATTATGCCTGAATTTTTTTAAAATTAATTTACATTGGGCTAGAGATGTTTGTGGTTTTTTTTGGCATCCTGCCATTATAAAGTGGCTTCAGTTGATTCGGGGTTTATTCTTTTACTTCTAAAACACTGAATATTTCAGGTATTTCACTTGCAATGTATTCCCATTTCACTCTTGCCAGCATCCAGTCCTAACTACAACCTTTACAAAATTTCATTTGCTAAGAGACCGGACATTGGTTTGCTCTTTTAATTACTATTCCTCCTCTGTACTCATTTTTTCCTTCCTTATTTTTTGTTCTTGTTATTGGTTTTTTTTATAACAAATGTTAGCAAGAGGTAATCAAGGTTTAATAATTAAAAAAAAAAGCCAAAACAACAACATTCAAGCCTGATTTGTCTTTGCTGCCAATGTAAACACACCCTAAAGGAAAATTGCAATATACCTCTATACTGTAAACACTCTGTTAGGAAGCTAAACATTAAGCACTTACTGTGATGAGAACTTTTAGTTCTCCAATGCAAAAAAGAACTTTGATATCCAGGCTTTCCAAGTTCTGGAGTTGAGGACACAAATCTAGAAATTTTGCTTTAGATTTTCTGATAATTGTGAAATAATGTAGAAGCACTACAGTGCTTCTTCAGATTTAAAGTAGAGGCATAGTTTTTGGCAGATTGTGAATTAATCCTTAGCGGAAAAAAAAAAAAAGGGTCCACTCTCCCATAAAAAAGAAAAAATAACTTCTGAAGTTTCCTTGACACATAGAAGGCCAGAGTTTTTAAATTTTTATATAATTTTCCTGTTAGACTAGAAGTTCATATAGCCTTTTTTTCTAGTTGTGGGGTGAGTTTAATACAGAATCTATTCAAATTGTAAGAAGTAATCTCAATGACAGTATGAAGAATCTATTTTATTCTGCAAACTGAACTCTCCAAAAATGTAATTCTTGAACATAAAAAATTAATATCAGTTATGGGATTGCTTCCCAGACTAGCAATTTCTGTCAAAGTAATTTTGTAATTAAATTTAGAACTAACTAGCACTTTCATAGGGAGAAACTATAAATCTATATACAGACAGGAATGTCTTACAATCAACTTAGAAATCCTTTAGCTTATTTCTCTCAAATACTTTGTCAAATCCACAGACATAATAGGGAGGCTGCAGAGATTTTTTTAAATACTTATTTTTTTCTACTTCCATCCAAGGTCAGTTTGAATTACGAAAATTTTTGGCAGGGCCAGGGTCAGAAGGGCTGTTGTGGAGGTGGAGAAAGGACAAATATCTTTCTTACAGTGAATCCTCACAAATGTCTGTTTGGTAAAAATAGCTTAATGGAATGTTTTAAAATTATGCTTCCACTGACATTTAAAATCCACAAGATCTTATTAAGCTGAGAAAACATGCTTTGTTTGGATTTTGGTTTGTCTTTAGTTAAGCTTAAATAGGGAATGTTACGATTATGCTTAAATAGGGAAATAATATGCACTATTCCCATTGAACTGTTTCAAAATAGTTGAATACTAGGTTGTTCATATCTAACGGATGGGAAATATAGCACTAACCTTTTCATAAAATGTTTTGTGATCAGATGATTAAAGGAACAAGCCAATATTAAAATTAAACATTACTTGTTGTGATGGGGCTGCTAACAAACATGACAGTAGCAAAGCAGCTGGGAAGCAATGTAGAATAGAAACTGTAGTAAAGAAAAAAAGCATGAAACAGAAGACAGACAAGAAAGACCTTTAGGTATGTCCCTGATGACTTTAAAAAATCCCCATTGTTGTTTCGCAGTTGTGTTGTGAAAGCTGAGCAGGGCAGGAATTATTATGGTGACTGGGGAGGAGAGACAGCCTTGAAGCCACCCGCCCCCTGGAGCCCCAGGATTTGTCTGGGTGGAAAAGCCTGTGCTTCAGGGGGAGTCAGTGGCAAAGGGAATTGCCAGGGGGAAGGGGTTCCTTTACATTCAGAGAGCAAGCTGCTATCCCATGTCCAGAAAAGGCAGCTGCTGTGCTCCTCCTGAGTAGTGTGTCTTGTCTGCTCAGTGGAGACTTCGCATCTGAGGTCTGTTCCTGGCAGTGTCAAGTGGATGACAAGTACACCTGAGGGTTATGCAACAGTTTGTGCTGTGAAGAAAACTTTGAGGTTCTTTTTGAGAAGGAAGTTGTGGAGTTTGTGTAGCTGGAAAAATTATCAAATCATATATTATTTGTCATTCTTAATTCCAGTATAACTCTAACAAATTGTTTCATCACACATTTAACAGTTACCTAATGGCTCCAAATTTTGTAATGTTATTTAAACTCTTTCCTGTTAAATATGAATAATTTCTCAAGTACTTAGGAATTCATAATCAGGGAAACCCAATGACAGCCAGAATTCATCTTATGCATCTCTGCTGAAGAGGCTATTACATGCAAAAACATCCAGTGCAACAAGATCATTGGTTATGCCATGTCAACTCTCTGATTATTTTCCCTTTTAGAAGACTAAGAAGTAAAGGCTCAGAATTTTCCTGCTTTTTATTAAGGACTGTTTGTTACAACAAAACTAATTTCATTGGAGGTATCAGCTCTGACCATTAGGACAGAACTTTTAGGATAACATGCTGCTTGTTGCATGTGGCATCAACAACACATGGAACACATGGATTATAAGTTTTCTCCTGACCTTATCTCAGGAAAGACACAGGTAGACAAGCTAAAAAACAAACAAAGCCAGTTTATCCCTTTCTAACTCCTTGTCTCATTCCTGCACCCAATTCCTTCTCCTCAACTTGTGTTTTACTACATAGAGTGGCAGAACACAGAGGTATTCTTTTACAGATTAATATGGGATAAAAAGGATTTCTGGCTTCTTCTCAATCTTAGTGAAATGAGAACCCTACCAAGAACAGCCCACCCCCGCCTTTGCCCAAAGCACTTTTTTGCTTTCCCTTTTCTGAATCACAAAGCAGTGCTGTTGTTTGGGACTCTTCCTTTGCACCTCGAAAAATGTGTGACTTCTAAAAAGAGAATGAAGTAAAATTATACAAGTCAAAACAACATCTAAATGATAAGTAGCCTTTAAAACTTTTAACTCAGATAAATGCTGATAAAGGCCTCAATAAAAGTTAATGCTCCTGGTTGATTTTGATGGAAAAAAATGTAAAATGTCAGCCTTGTAATAAATGCACTAAAGGGTGAATGCCACATTTAAATAAATAAAGTCTTATGTCTGAAAAGCAAGAACACTAAAATACATGAGTACAGAATAAGAATGTATTAACCTGATGGGCCTCATCTGCTTGCTCAGAGGACTGTGAAACAGAAGTAAATCTGAAGAACTGGAGAGAGTTACACATGCATGAAATAATAAAAATGAAGTGAAATGACATATAGGAACCACAAGTTACTTGGACATCAGCAACTGATTTTTTTTTTTTTTTTCCCCAACTGGGAAAGTCTCTGTATAACAACATTTCTTTCCTTATTTTCAGGCATGTTTAAACATATGCAAGAGGAAAGTTTTCCAACATTTTTCATATCAATGAGAACATTAAGATTTTCAGTATACCTATAACTTTTGCTAAGGTTTTTGCACTCAGCTGAAGATGTAAAAAGTAGTAGATGTTAAAAGTTTGGATAGCTACTTTGTACAGGAAGATCACAATCCAGATTTTGAAAACACTTTGTGATTAACAGTTGTAAGGTTCTTGCATTTAGACTGACAAATAATTGAATGGTAGGACAAACATCACAAGTATAACTTAGGACTATATCTCAAGGTTTTGACATTTGAGAATTTCCTCTGATACTCAGTTCACTACATGTGGTTTCTCATTATTCAATGCAAATATCATCCTGCTGTGGTATATTTATTGTACAACCTCATCAATGTGTAACAGTTTGACAGCAATTATTAATTTCATTTATTCCTGGTTGTTGACTTAAATTCATTCAAATTTACTCTTCCAACTCTTAACAGTTCTTACTGCAAATAACTGAAGAATGAGAATGTCATAACAGAAATGTGTTTCCCAGTCTCAAGAAAGAAATGAGAATTTCTTCCCCTTTCGTCAATGAAAATGTTTCTGCCATCATTTGGTGTGTTTTGGTTGTACAGTTACTGTCCAGAAGATGACGGATGTTCAGCTGTACTCCAAGGAAATATCCTCCTTTTTTAAGACTGGAGAGCCCCTCTTCCATTCAGACACTCAGAACCTGCTGAAAGACTTCAATGCTCACTCATCTAATGTGAAAGGACTTCTGTTGTGACTTTTCAACACTGAGAGTGGCTCTTGCCCTTTAGGTTTATAGAGTAGGTAATGGACTTCCAGAGTAAATTATTTCTGGAATAACACCTGCTGCAATTATTCTCAAATGCTTTTTTTCCCCTACAAGTCACCTGGTATACTCTGTGTGAGATGCCACTCTCTTATTTCCCCTTACTCCTTGTTTCTCCCTGTTCTCCACCAAAACATTAAAAATTAAGCCTTCAGGGAGATAGTGTGACTCCTTTTGAAAAAAGGAGTGGAGTGGTTTGGAAAGCAAGTAAATGTACTCATGTAATACAATATGTGAAAACACAATAGGATTTAAGTTTTTGAAGTTCTTGTGTTTTTACAAGTATCCAGGAATAAAACAGCTATGTACAGAAGAGGGAAAAGAAAGAGTGTGACTCATGGATTTTTAGAGTTGGAATTTGGATACCATCTTAGAAGCTTTTCTCTGAGTAGCAAGTATATACTGACCTGGCCTGTTTGCTGTGTCAAGCATTTCTGCTTTTCTGAGTGAAAGAAACTTGGACACCTGAGAGATTGCTCTGCTTCCTCCACCCCCTCCCCTACTTAGCTACTAATCTAAGCTTTATGGCATTTTTTGACTTTCAACCTGTTGATGTGACACTGATGCTCACAAGGTAGAGAAGATTTATTGTATTACAATGTGATTTGTTGATGTGTGATTTTTCTTTCTATCAGTAGATTACTTTATTGAGATCATAAAATGAAAATCAGTTTTTCATTTCAACCTCCCATTTGTTCCTCTTTAATTTATTGAAACAATCCTGCAGAGTAAAAGAGATTCATTTCCACTGTTTGTAAAACAGGAGAGCAGTTCTAAAGACAAGAAAAAGTGTTTTACAATAGAGACGAAAGAAAAGTTGAGAAAATGGGAAATTGAATGCCCTCGCAGTGTTTTATTGAATACGTTCAACTTTGATGAAGCACAAAGGCATTGCTATATATTTTAGGTTGGCAGGTAATACATTCTGAGGGACAAAAGAAAATACAAATTAGAGCAGTTACTTTTTCCCCTTTCTGATCTGTTGATGAGAGAAACATGCAGTGGATGTCATTAAAAAACAGAACATTAGCTAGATATTCATATTAATTAAACCAACCATTGTGTTTATCTGGTATTTTAGACTTGGAAATAACAGGAAGAGTGCAGTAAATATAAATGTCTAATGGTGCTATTTTGTGCTTAAACAAAGAGTTTATACTGCACTAGAAATGACAGCTAATTACATGACCATTAAATAGGAAATTAACTATGCAAATATGCTATCATTTAGTCACCTTCTTTGTAATGTAAAAAGTTTCTTGTATGAAGGTCCTCTTTTCTGATGTCTCTGTATTGATTTCTGTTGATAGGTGACATGATTTCTATTGATAGGTGTCATGTCCGTGATCTCTAAGTGAGAATGCAGATGGAAACAATTTGGGTGCAAGGGCTGTCATGCTAGCTTGTTTGCATGATGCCTGAGGGAGTCAGGCAGTTATTTTGGCTGGTGGTACTGCTATAATTGTTATAAATATTGTTCAAAAGAGTGACCTACAATTGTCTGTGTGTGTACACAATCTAATTGACAGAAAGCACATCAGGGAATTAAACAAGTCTTTTAATTTCTGGAAGTTAAATTAAGGAATTTTTCTGGTTAGAAGGCAAAGTGTCAAAGGAAAACTGAAAGGGCTGCTAAAGTTGTTGTTAGAAAAATGTCTCCAAGAAATTTTTAAAATGGAAACATTTCTGAAAGCATAGCCAGATGGAAGGAGCTGCATGATGTTGATGTCTGCAGGACCTGAAGGAAACAGATGGTCAGCAACTTAAGATGTTGAATACTTTCAAATATACATGGGACAAAAAAGAAAGAGAATAAGAATCCAACGCATAAATAACCCTTGATGATCATAAGTCTCCAACTTACTTGAAGTGTGAGCCATCTGAAAGCACTCCCATTCAAACTAAAAACTTCCATGGGAGGACTAAAGGCTCACTAGACACCAAAGATGAATTGGAACCTCACCTGCTGTTCATAAAACTATGCATTTCTAGATAAAGATGATGAGTTAAAACAGAATTTTAATGGGGTCTTACCTCAGAGAGAGATGAAAACCTATTAACTGTGGATGGCCTGACCCTAGAGAGGAAAATAGAAAACAGTGAATGCACAGCATTCCTTAGGAGCTAATGGAAATACTGAAAAATGCCTGTGAGAAAGACAAGCATCTGGGTAGTCACAAACCAGAACAAAAGTGACATAAATGCTAAATCAAAGATCTCATACCCTGATAAGAATGAAGAAGAAGGAGCATGGAAAAGATGAAACAATACTTATAGTGAATATGAATTACATTACTTTAATCCAAAACGTAGGATGTGTATGTGCACCTAGGAACAGTGTCTTTTTTATTTAATTGTGGCACATCAGATAGCTACAAGCAAGGGGCTACATACTACTGATAAAAAGCAAATTGGTAATTGAATGTAAGGCATCAAAATTGGGCTTAATTCTGGTATAAGCCACAGAAATTGAGGTACCTGGTGCAGTCAGAATGAAGAAATCTAAGACAAGCAAAATGTTTTCAGAAGGTCCTGAGTATTTTGCTTTAATAATTTATTTGGATACTACCTGTAATTGGATTACAGAGATGGAAAATATTTTCTCAGTGAATGTCAGTGGAAACACAGCCAATCAGGACAATTTTGGTGTTCTAGACACTCACCAGGAATTTAACCAGCAATTTTGAAGGTCAAATTATAACTGTAAAGATGAATCACAATCACTAGACTAAAATTTAAGTTTCCAAGTCACTGACTTTCAAAGTCCTCTGGCTGCTCTTTAAAAGATTGGAGTTGATATATAGATCATGAAGATTCTCACTGCACATCTTTTTTCTGCAGCAACTGAGATTATGACAGATGCTTCCAGCCTCAGAACATGAAGAACAAATGTTACAGGGACAGGGAAAAACCTATTGTGCTAATTTGATGATAGTTTAAAGCACTCTTCACTTCTCAATGCATTCCAGCTTGCAGAGTTTCAAACCAAAAACCTTTTGCAATGTGTTTGTCACCTGCAAGGACCTCACCTTAAGGTATATCACCAAAGTTGCACAAGGGTCATTCACAGGTTGACAAGACAGCAGAAAAACTAATTCAGGTTAAGTAAAAGAGAGGTCTATCTTGTGACCCCTGAAATTTTTGTCAGCATTAGGCCTCAAAGGATGCAGGGAATAAAAATGAACCAACTGTTCTCAGAATAATGTAAGGCATTGCTATCTAAATTGTGATACCAGACTGAAGCATCACTTGTGGGGTAGCATCCCAATGAACCCACAAACGATGCACTAAACAGTGAAAATTAGTAGAGAATTATATATTCAGATGAAAGGTGTTTGCTCATCTTCTTGTTTCCATTTAGGCGACATATTCAAAATGCAAGCTTCACAAATCTGAGTTTTATTGTTAAATAAAAAACATTTAAAAACGGGACTGATTTTCTGTGCAAGTACATGGTGTTCCTGTACCTATCACTCTTGATCACTCACAAAAAACTGTAAGCAAAAGTTAAAATTGCACAGAAAAGGAATAACACATCAGAGACAGAATAGCTAAGATGAGTTAGTTCAGTTCACCTATTCATGGCAAAATCAGTCACTTTTTGTTGTGGATAAAGCCATCTCCCGTGGAAGCCTTTATTTGACAAGTGAAAGAGATTGTGAGGGTGTTTGTTGTTTGTTTGTTTGTTTTTTTTTATTGGAAACATGAGTGCAACTGCATTTTTTAATATTGTAGAAAAAAAAAAATAGAAAATGAAGTCCTAAAATGTGAAAACCTGTGGGTTTGGGGGTTTTTAATGTGGGTTTTGTTGTCATTGTCACTGCTTTGTAAATTCTTGTTAGAAAACTAAATGATAACTTCATTGACTTGATTTGTGGCATGGTTTTAACGTGCTAAAAATGTAATACCTTAGTCTGTTGAAATAGCATCCAGGCTGAGAAATATTTTTTCCATAAATGATAATCACCAAAGAAAAGGAAAGAATATATATTTGGTTTATGAAATTATAGCAATTCAGACACCACAAAATAGAACTTTTTTTTTTTTTTTTTTTAAATCAGATAATCTAAAGATTCAGGAATTGAATTAAAAAAAAAAAGATATTGCCACATTTTAATGAGATTTAAAAGATGAGCTTTTTGTTACAAGCAGGTATTTTGTGGTAAGCAGAAATACTTACATTTTTATTTGTTTCTTTCCATTTTGTCACAAAATAAAAATGACAACTGAAAAGTTTCACTTCAGAGACCTATTTAGCTTCAGCCCACATAAACGGCATTAGTTGATAAATTGAAAGGAAAAGATGTCACACTGTATTTCATCAACACAAATTCTCCCTTTTTTCTTTTATTTTTTAAATTATTCCTCTTTCACTTTAGTCACTCACTTTTACTCTCTTGAAATGCCAGTATTCCTGCATTTGTCACTACTACTTTCTCCTCATTACATGGAATGTATTGTTTGACCCTCTGCCTTGATTCACAGACTTATGTATAATGGATTTGCTAGTCATAAGTTTAATTTCTGTATGCTCCTATTTCTCACATAATGTTTACCTACCCTCACATTGTTATAATTATTTTGATTTGGGTAGGAAATAACTCTATATGTATTCACAGTTAACCCAGACTGGTAGAGCAAATATCTTTTGGAGACTAACTCCTAAAAAAGAATAATCTAGTACACAGGAACAGCTGGGTAATGGTTGATTTTTGGCAGAAACATAAAGGAAACCTGAGCTCATGTAACTTTAAGAGATTTGTTAGATAATGCTGTGTCATGTTGCAATTATTGTGACAGGGAAGAAAAACTGCTGTGTTTTCCCTGCTTTAAAATTAGAGTGTTCTTTCTATGACTTTTTAGATCTTATTTACTAGAGAAAAGGATGCTTACAGTGGCAACAACTTCATTCTTCAAAATTTGTAAATGCAGTCTCAGTCAGAAAGACTACCTTGGAGCCTACACATGCACCATTATAGACTAAAAACGTTTTAATGTTTAGTGCTAATAGTAGAGGAAATATTAATTTAGTTGTGTTAACTTTTTCCCCCCAGACATGCTTGCTACATGGGATTAGAATGGTTCTTTTACCTTGTAATGTATGTAGGTTCACATGCTCTCTGTGAGGAGGCTTTGACTGTAAGCTCCATAAACTATAGAACTTCCTTAGTAATTTTCCACAAGTATTGGCAAAATGTTGTCTTTCACAAACATCCACATGAATATGATAACTTCTTTTCTTTGACAGGGTCTGTTTCTTTGCCTAGAGTTTATTTCAGGGCATCCAGCACACTCCTCAGAATTCCCTTTTTTCACCTCCAGGTACCAATCATATTATTGCTTATGACAAACCCAATTAGTGTTGAAAAATACGAGAATGGCTCACCAGCATCTTATCAATCATAGATTCTTCATGCTTGCTTCTTTTTCTTACTGATGAAACATATCTCATTAATCTGAATTTTGTCTCTAGTGTAGTATTACACTTCTGTGATTTAATCTTACTGCTGGGTTCCTCTCACTGTAAAAACATAAGCCATTTCACAGCCCTCTATTCCTCACCTGTTCCCTGCACATACACATAGAGTGAGGGGTTTTTTTTGCCCCATTTACCAGAGTTTTAGCTTTATATTTCAACAATTAGCATTTCTTTTGATGGCTTATCTTTGGGAATTACATATTGCCATAAACCACTAAGATCCAAAGAGGCGGAAGTTTGATTCCTTCAGTGTCTAAGCAATGGCATTTCCAAGTAAGTCTCAGATCTTGAAGAGGGCAGTGTGATACAAACCTCTGTAGAATACACCAATGGTCAGGAAACTGTACATTTTAATAATGATTGCAAGTTCTCAGCCTTTTTTGGAGTATTTCTAAGTATTAAGGGGTTTTTTTTCTGTCACCTTGCAAAAAAAGCAGCTAAATAATAATTTAAAAAAAGCAGCAAACGATTTGTGATTTGTGTGCATGAACATCTCTCATACAAAATATTAAAGCACTTGTTTTACAGGAGTAACTCTGCGCTGTCTTAGGAAAAACTGTTTTTGCTGACGGGATTCAGAAAGGACTTAAAATACATTTTTCAAAGAAAGAAATGTGCTTGACGGAAGCAGTGAATGAGATGATTACAATTGCATATGAATGATTCCCTTTTTTCTCTTAAAACAAAGCAAATTGAACATAGTTTTTAAGTTTATATCTTGGTACATAACAGAAAAAAAACCTTTTTTTTTTTTCCCTGCACATTTAATAAAACTTACTCTAAGTTCACATGTTTAAAAATGCTTAAACATAGCTTTATGTTCAGGTCAATTAATTTCAAATCTACATTTGGAGTGCCAAAGAAAGTTTGCTGAAGGGTAAAACGGGTCTGGTAGCTTGCTTTTGTAAAAATCTTGGAGCTTAAACATACACTAAAACCTTTTTGCTATTGCAAAATCCAAGGGCAAATCGCTGATGGAAGGTTGAAGCACTGTGCAGGGTTAAAGACTGAAGATAGTCATATGTTGTTAATTACAAGGACTTCGTGGACTGGTCCTCAAAGAATTCAGGAATCCATGTAGTAGAATATGTGATTTATACTGTTGCAAGGGAGGAGGTGTATAAAGGAAAACTGTTACTTCCACCAAACCCAACATTTCTGTTAAATTAGTCATACATTTTTCCAGGGCAAGACACATTTTGATTCACCTAGGAGGCAGAGGTGGAATAACTTAGAAGTACAACACTCATTTCTATGGAATGAATATACTAATGATAAGTGTACTTCAGCATTGCCTTTCCATTTGGGAGTTCCTACATTCTACTCTGCATGTGCTCTGCACATGTTCCCTCCACACAGGAACACATTTCCATGGTTCTGTTATCCTTTTAACTGATATTTTCCACTTTGAAAATAGAATTTTCAGTATCTACTACTGAAATGCAATGCAATTAGAGTGGTTTACAGTGTGACTCAAGTCAGTATGTTAAGTAAACATGGATAGAGCAATGTCAACACTGATGAAATTAATCAAGAGAACACCCATGTTCTGCTATACCTGTTATATATTGCATGATGTAATTGATAAAGAATTCAATTTTATTAAGGAAAAAAAATGTTGCCTGAAGAGTACCTTTCCTTCTCTGATGGAAACCTTTTTTGCCTTAAGCTACTGTGCTTTCTGGATATATTATTTAACCTCACACAGTGAATTTCAAGTCTCTGTAGAGTCATACTCTTACCAGCATTAAGCATTCCTTTCATTTTACAGTAAAAATTTGCCACTGTGGAATTTCATACTTAGTCCCTTAATAATTTCCACTTCACAAATGTGGGCATATTTTATTTCCTCCAGGAAAGTAGGTTCTTCCAATCTTCTATGCTGCTACTAATAATAATTCAGCCCAAGATATGCAGAAAGTCCAGGACTGAGATAAAACCTGATGAAATCACCACGTTTAAGCATGCTTCAAATTTGGACATGTGCAATACAGACCGGACATTTGCAAGAGTCATTTTCCTCAATGGCAGCTTTTGTACATCTCAAGGCCTGATCCATGCCTGATGAGGTTAGTTAACCAAAAGACCTCCATTTCCTTTTCTGGGTTATGTGCCAGGGTGCTCTACATGCACATTGTGTGTATGTGTAGAGGTTTTAAAGTCTCACTCTTTTACATTTGTGATTTTAATTTTCCACTCTTATACTTGGAGTTAAATACAGAAGGTGTCTTTCCCTTAAAAGAATGGTTACACCACACCCTTCACAATCTCATTTTTATCAACTCAGGACTACTGGCAAAGTCCTTGAGAGAGATTAACAGAGTAAAGCTGCTCTTGACCTGTACGTACCTTCATTCTCTTTCAACAGATGCCTAACTGGTTCATTTGGTTTTAAAAGAAGTTTGAAGAATCTTATTACTCAATCTATCATTAGAAATGTGTGAAGGAGCTTTTAGATAAACCTGTACAAATTCCTATTTAATGCTCAGAATTTTTAGAAAGAAAATCTCTTTTGAGTGTCTTGCTTGATATATGTCCAAAGTGGACAATATTATAGCTTATATTGGAAAAGAGAACAATAACACTTGGTGTGAGAAAAGCAGAAGATATAAGTAACTTCACCCAGGCTTGGGGACTTATGTAAGGCATTCTGTCACTTAAAATAAGTGATCTGAGGGGAAAATGTCTTGGGTTTTAGGGTTAGCTATAGCAGGAAGGAGACAGAAGGTCTGAATATCATGCGACACCCTAGGTTACAGAAACAGAGTAAAAAAATGAATAGGGCTCTGTGAACATTGAAATTAAGTAGGAGACGAGACACGATAGAGAAGATGGGGATCTTGTACTTCCTTATGGTACCTGCAATACCCATGACTTTTAGGAAGCATAGTGAATTTTATTCAAGAGAGATATGTAATAGTGGGTGTCAAATCATGGAGAAAGGCTTAGGGACAAAATCAGTGGCTTCAGGTAATAAATACTAGATTTATCATGGGAAATGCATATATAACGGGAAAGAAATTGACAAAGAGGTGTCTAGGTGAAACAGAAAGTGGAAAACAGGAATAAGGGATCAAGGGCTGAATTTTAGACCGGAGCTTTAGAAAGAATAACGGATGAATTGGAAAGGAAGTGGTATTCAAGGAATGAATATCAGGGGATTTTCTGGCCTGGAGAGATAAGGAAATGTACAAAAGATGGAAGATACAAGAGTCTAATGGGAGAGTGGGAACATGAAAAAAGAAGATGTATTTTGAAAGAGGTCTAAGAGAGAAAGAGATGTGACATGACAAGGAATAAAGCAATATAAAAGGAGCAATAGGGGAGGCAAAAAATGGAAAGCTGGTGGGTCATAAACTACAAGCACTCAAAGTATATTTTCTGACTGGCTGCCAGTAACCAGTGTGCTCTGCTGCTCAGTGTTGGCTGAGCAGTTTTCATTGACTCCTCGGTGTCAGTTTGGGAATGACTAAGGGTATCACTACTCTGTCACTACATATGATATAACCATATTTCATTCTCATGGAGCCTGAGTTGTTTAGAGGCTCTAGTGCTCCTTCACTAGAGCTAGTTCATGAGCTCAGTTTGGCTAGTTCACCAGCCTACAGTGCATTGATAGCCTACCTCAGCTGCTCTGGCTGCAATGCTGCTTCTCTCTTACCTTGCTTATTTAAAGAGTTTAAGCCCTGTCACAATTTGCTTTAATTGTGTTAGATGTGAAGAAAATACTGAAAATAGTTTTCTTTTTCATTACATATTTAAAATGTGTGAGTTAAAAAAGAAATTTAAAAAATATAATTTACAAGAATTGTAAAATAAATTTAACTTAGGCTGTTATGGCTAATTAAAGTAATTTATTTATTTTCAATCCAAAGCTATTCATGGTTGTGTAAGAGTTCTGTTATTTTCTCCTTTAGAAGTAGCAGAGCAGACCAGTTTGAATTCAGAGTGGCCTGCAGTTCTTTGTAAAACAAAGAGAGGAGGACAATGAGAACAATGAAAAATGGAGATTCAAAATGTGGCCTTAATCCATCACATATTTCCTCTCTGAAAAAAAAAATAAAAAAAATAAAAAAAAATAAAAAAAGAGCCAATATTCAGATTTGATAGTTTCTTCTCAGAGGAATGCTGTGGTTTAATTTGTTTAGCTCTGGAACATCATCCTTAACAAATACCCTCTGCTCTATGGTTTGGTTTTGATTTTGTTTATTTTTGGTTTTGTTTTCTTTTTTCTCAGAGAAAGACAGCTAAATTCCATTCTCATAGGCTCAGGACTGTGAAATGCCATCATGGGGAAGGGTGACACAAAGATGATGACCTTTTCGAGCCATGTTCAGTGTTTGAACATTTCAAGTGCAGCTCATTGTGCTCATTCTTTTTCTTTTTCTCTTTTTTCTTTTCTCTTATACCACTGGACTGTAGTCCTTATAGAGGTTAGTATCTTTTGGCTTCTTCCTCTGTGGATTTTCTCAGATGTCGGAATGCACAACATAAATGGCACTTTAAAGAAAAGATGGATATACAGATTTTTGTATGAAAACATAGATTTTTATTTTTTTTTCCTTCTGGCCATTAGAACTCTGGCTGGACAATTGTGTGTTGGGGTGTGTTCCTAATCAGTTGTAATTAATTGGATTTAAGTTCTGTATGTCCCATCCTCCCCTTTATGTTAAAAGTGGTTCTGCCCAGTTTGTCTCCTCCCCTGAACCCCTGTCTGTTTTCTTATCACCTCCCCTGTTGTCCCAGCAACCATTGTATCCTTTGTACTGTCCCTCCCTGGCGCCCTGCCTGTCACTCGGCAACCCATCCCTTTCCTCGAGAACCTTCTCTCCAGGGAGTCGAGTGATTGGTTCAGGGGCCAGGGCTCCTAACCAGGATACCCCAGGTTGGTCAAGCCAACTTGTCAATTCCCTCTTGCCATTACCCCCTGGTCCTCTATTGGTTGGAGGCCAGGCCCCTCCTTTGTACCCACCCCTCTTTAAAAGTGACTGTAGCCTTGTTAACTTTGCCTTCTGGACATCCTTGCTCCTCCAGCTCCCTATCCCTCAATAAACCCAGTTCCTCCAGGAGTCAGAGTCCGCCTTTTATCTCTTCTGCCAGAGCTAGCCAAGGCCTTCTAAGGCACACGATCTCTGTCACCGAGGATCAGAGAGTGTGCGCTTTCAGCACTGCAGCTCGGGTGCCATCGGGCTCGGCTGGGCCGCCCTGAAGAGGGACACACGCGGCTGCAATTATGTAATTTTTTTTTCTTCCCAGCAAAAAAAGATGGCCAAGCTGAGCTTTTCTTCCGAGTGTCAAGAAGTTCCACTTCTTACAGAGCCACTCTTCAGTTTTTCCTTGGGATATTTTTGTCCCTTTGCGTTTTTCAAAAATTACATCATCTTGAAAGCAATAGAACATGGGCTTAGTTTTAATCCAATAACTTTATAAAGTACTTTTTCCACAGTACTATTACAAATTGTATTTTTGACAGCTTCAGAATCATATTTACTTCATGAACTTGTTTAAGAGATTAGATCAGCACTGCAAGTTTTATTGTTTTGTTGATTTCTTTTTTGTGGTAATGTAATTGACAGGAGCTGATAAGCCTGTAAACTCAAAAGTAAATATTGAGTGTACTTCCAAACTAATAGCCCATTCATCTTCATCTGCAGTGTTGTCTGTTGTCCCTGTGAGGAATTGCTCTGAGCTAGTGGTGCTCTTTCTCCTGATATGAAGTCTGTGCTTACACCTATGTACTTTTACAGAAGTATTTAAGTATTTTCTGTTGCATATTTTCCAAAATACAGACTTTCAAGCTCATAATATTTTTATTGTCTACTTTACCAATGTTTTCAGCCCTGATTTTCAGAGAATAGCTTTGTGCCCCAAATGAGTGGCACAATAACATCTGCCTCTACCGCTCTTTTTTCATGGTTATTCTGTATATTACTACTTCACCAAAGTTTGTCCTGTAGACCTCCTCTAAATTTTCTTGTCCTGGATCCCAACACAGCACCAAAATAGTAAAGATGAATTTGTTTTCTATAAAAGATAAGGTTTTTATGATTGTCATAAGTCATTAAGAAAATAAAAATGTTCCAGTTCTACTCAGAGTAGAAAAGGTATCCAACTATTTTTTTTCTTAAATTAAGAACATAATCCGGAACAGTGCTTCAAAGCTATATTTCATCTTTTTTAGTTGGATTCTTTGTGATAAAGAAGAAAGTAATGTTTAAATTTGTTCTAGTTACCACCTATGTTCCCTAGGAGTTTGAGCCAAATGGCTTGCAGTCTGGAGTCCCTGCTTGACCCATCTTGCAAAACTAAGATTCTTTAAGGGCACATCAGAGGCTTGATTCTTTCCTTCTGTTCATGAGCCCAGCTTGTCTCAGTTTAGCAGCCATCTCTCCAGCTGCCTTTTTGTGTGCCTGATTGAGAAAGGATCTCCATCTGTTTTAATTGTATTTCCTAAGTTATAGGAATCATGCCACAGATATATCAGTCATGGGCAAATTTAACAGGAATCTACCAATCCCTTTTTTACTGCTTGATCTGTATTAGTGTGTTTTTCTTGTGCCCAGAGTCTAAATTAAACTAAAATCAGTGAAAGAAAATGGAAATGCTTCCTGTAAGAATATAAACAAATATATCAGGATTTCAGAGCAAAAAGAAGCAGAAAAATTGTCAATTGTCTCTTCACTATGAAAGATTCTCATAGAGACTAAGATGATGGGTTGTTACATCTTAATATATTTAACTCTCCTCTTTTTGTGCTGACACTCTTAGGGGCATCACTCTTGAAGATAGATTGCCTTGTAAATATTTTAAAATAAAGTAATGACTGTATTCTCAGCTACTGATTACCTGAAGCTAGCTTCTAGAAAATTGGACTGAAAGTAAGTCTAGTTTATGAAAAGACCTCAGTGTTTATGATATTGTACAGTTGCAAAAGGAGGTTATCATTGTACTTCAAACATTCATCATGGTAAGTGCAGAAAATAAATCATCCTGACTGCAGAAACACTATTTTATGGCTATAATTTACTAGACTGTAAATTACCTTCTTGGAAAACATACTTTTAGTCTGGAAATCTCTTACAAGGAATCTTTATGATCTCATTAGGTTTCCCCTTTGCGGCAGAAATTTAAATAATTTAGGTTTTGATTACTAATTCATAGCAAAGTAATTTGGGAATGTTTACATTTTATAAAGCTCATCCATTGAATTATTTATCATCTGATATAATTTCAATAGGCATTTGTTAAATTTTTCATGCTTTACGTACGATGCCATTAGCACAACAATACCCCACAGTTTAGATATTGCGGAGAAGCTCTGTATATTAAGCAAAAAAATGCAAATGAGTATTTTGAAGCAATATAATATAACTTTGTTGTCCCTTCTAATTCTACTTCCCCACATACCTTGTTGATAATTTGTACTGTAACCTTGTACTACATTCAGCACTGCAAACTGCTAGCAATATGGAAAGAGAATAAAATGTGTAATACTTCTGACAAGAGGGATTTATAGTGGCTACTTAATCTTGTTTGCAGCAGCAGAACTTGTCTTGTTTCTAGGGAAGTGCTTGGCGAATCATCTTAAAGGTGAAACATAATTTAATGAGGCATCACTGTGAACAACAAGAAAACTTGTTTCTTGTAGTTAGATATGAGGTCAAGGGACAAAGGGTGCATGAGTGTGAGGAGGATTAGTGATAGTGTGTGATGGTAGCGGGCTGCACAGCCTTCTATTGGGTGAGATGCAATCCCAGAGCTTTTGTGTAAGCATGGTGTGACTAAGCAACAGCAAGAAAAAGCAATTTGGATTGCTTGCTTATGTATTGCTGTGAATAACATAGAATCCCTTCCTATGGGCATTTATTGAAATATAATTATTTCAAAAAATGTTATTCCACTAATGCAAACTAGAAGAGCTTGTGTGGTCAGGTTCAGTGTCAGCATGTGCAGCAGAACTTGGCCAGTGCTGATATTTGGATTGACTGTTTATTTCTGTTTTGCTTTCATTCATTAAACACCATCTTTGAACATGCAAGTTATTAGAAATGCTTCATTGAATTTGAAGCCAGGTCAAATAATATTCATAGGGTTGCTTGCCTAAAATCACACTGTAATGCATATCATTACTGCTTATTGGCAAATAATAGTAATATTGCTATAGGTTACTGTGCTGCAGATTACTTCTACCTGTTGCTTGAATACAAGATTTGGAACAGATACAGATTGAGAGATAAAAACCTAAGGAATTGTTTACTCTTTTTTTTTTTTTTTTTCACTTTAAGTCTCAAATGAGAAATCCAGTGTGTAAGCTTGGTCCACTTTAGTGGTTCTAAAGTGAACCTTTAGAAGGTTCACTTTACTTTATGCATGACCTTTACTGGAAGAGGAAGGTAGACCTCAAGGTTGTTCTCTTGTTGACCCCAAGGATATTCTCTAGTGGGGTGTGTTTAAGCTACAAGAAAGATTCTCTGTTTGAATAAAAATTTGTCAGGGAGCTTGTGATTCTTGTACTCTACAGCCCGGATTTGCTAATGTGCCAGCATTTTCTTTTTATTTGTTGAACACAGGGATTTGGCAATCTTTTCATAAACCTTTTTATTTTCACATGAGTACTTCAGAATATGATTCTTCTTTCTTGCTCATACTAAAGAATTTCCAGTTTTGATTTGCTTTGTATTGAAGAAGACTCCCTAAGGACAAAGATGATAGGCTGTAGGTAGAGGTTCTACTGTGCAGAGTCTTGATCTGAGAGAAAGCTGGGTAATGGCAGAGGTCAGCTCTGGTGATTGGAGACTGTAGAAGGTATAAAAACCAAATTAATAAGTTTGGGGCTGGACTTGTCTGGGATAAAACAGTCAGAGGTTGCCAACTGGTTGTGTGTTGGTTTATTTTTTTAAAATGATGTGGGGAAGAACAAGGAGCGGAATCCAAAAGTGCCTTTTTGATTTCTAACATTCCTCTTCTTCACCAAAAATAGCTTGATAGACTACCTAATCTGTAGCTAATTTACACGTATTTTTTTCTTAAGAAGAAAAAAGTCATATAAGTTACAGACCATAGGGCATGAAAAAACCCCTGTTTGACATACAAGAAAATGAAAAAGCTGTGAAAATATAGGACCAATGGTAAGCCTGTAATAAGCCCTTTAAAATTTGTATTCATTACACGGGAATTTACTCCACATCCACTAGCATGCTAGTGTTAGATAGTCTTCAGTGTGGGTCAGATTTCTGCATTTCAGAAGCAGAAAATGGTAACAGTAGATGTGCCATATTAATGTTCAGACCACTTTTAGGCAGGATAGCTGTACATGTGCCCAGTGGGATCACTGTCATAGACTGGGGATAAGTTTGTTTATAATGAAAGATTGTATATTTTAACAACTCTGACCTCAGTCCTAACCCCTTACATACTGTAGGACTAATTTAAGAAAACACTAGTGAATTTGAAATCTGGACAGACTTCAAAACTTCTACAGAGTTCCTGACCTTGATAAGGATTTTAGCATGTAAAGCCTGAGAGATTATTCCTCCCTTTTGCTGTATAATGATGCCTTAGTATAGGAAGTTCCATTCCTTAATTAAGTATAAAAGCAAAAGTTGGGCCTTTTTAAAGCATTCAATACTTTACTTTCAAGAGAAATGGCTTGAATGTGAAAATATTTTTGTGCTCACTGCTGTCATTACTTTAGTGGTGATGAGGCCAGCTTTGACTGCCCTTATGAAGCTTGCTGGTCACAGCTGATCATGAAAGTTAAACCCTGCTTGCATATGGTATGGCCTTTGTGGCTTAACAGCCTCATGTGAACAAGATAATTCCAGATCAAATCCTTTTCATTCATTGCTCTGATGCATTCACTTACTAAAAATGTATGTTAGGGGAAAACATGCCACTGAACAAGTTATGCAATTGCAATTATTGGGAGATGTGAAAAAAAATCTGTAAAAAATGAAGTGTTCTCGATGGCATTTTACAGGAAGCAGTGTGGCCTCTTTTGTACAGAACAATCATGATTGTGTCATGAAGGATTCTAGTTTTCAGCCCTTCAGTTCTGGGCATCAATCCTGGGTGAAGGAGAAGGAGTAGAGAAATTATTTGCAGGAAGAACTCAGGCAGTTATTACTTACACAGCAGGGCTAGGGCTTCTGCAGTTTTCTACATATTTATTTCAAATTCTCCTCAGGATGCACTTGGAATTTTTGTCTTCGGTCTTCGAAGATATTGAGGATGATATGTATACAAGTATGTAGATTGTATATATTCTATACTTGTATACATTAAATGACATGCATACAGTTATGTGGATCTAGACCTAAGATTTCAGTCCTGAAAAATCCTGCTCTTACTTAAACTTCATATTGCAGGAAAATGTTTTGACTCATATAGAATCAGAGTATTAGGATGAAATTTGATACTTTGCCATTGCTCTTAGTATTTTTATTCTTCAAACTTAAACACTAGGGTACAATGATAGTGTTTGCTTCCAGTTTTCTAACATACTGGAGACCTGTGTGCTATCTCTGTAACCGTAGCTGTCAAATTCACGGAAAACAATAGATTAATACTTGCTTGCTTAGGAAAGAAAAAGTCATCAATCTTATTTAAAACAAAATTATTTATTTTCCAAATGTTCATAGATCTTATTAATTTTAGCCATGTGACCATGGCTTTGTATCTTTGAAAAAAAAAAAAAAACAAACCAAAAAAAAAGAGGAATTTTTCTTTGACTTAGATCTGTTGTAAAAATTTGTTGTCAAAATCTGTCCACAGAGGTCAGCTGAGTCACTGATTTACATAGATTTTGGATTTTCACTGGTTTTGATTTAAATGATGCCATTACTTATTGCTTTCCCTGCCACTTGTATTATATGTATGAGTAGGAAGAAGAGGGTTTCTCTGCAAACAGAAAAAAATGACTGGGGGGACCTTGTCTTTCTGCTATAATGAGCACTTAGCAAGGTGATCTTTGACAGAAGGATTGCTAAATAACATTGTCAAAAAAGCTTTACTTTTTGAGAATATTTACTTTTAAGGCATTAGTGGCATTGTGAGAATAGGTACAAGATGAGCAAAAAGCCCTTGAAAAATGATGTTTGTGTCACTTACTTTTAATTAAAAATCAGAACTTGGGCAAAACCAGAAAAGCTTATTGTAAGATCAAACCAAGTTGAAGACATGAAAAGAAAATCCAAATATGACTGCATTTTAAAGTGCTTACTCTCTTTATATCTGTACAAATACCTTGTTTTCTGAGTTCTAGCTTTTCCAATTATTGAATCAATTTTTACACTTGTACACAGAAATGTGCTGTCAGAGTATATGCATGTAAAAAGTGTCTGATATTTATGTCTTGCCTGTTGAGAACACTTTAAAAGGAGCTCTAGCATCACTACTCTCTACAGATATTTCCCTGACATTACATGTAATTCATCTTTGTACTTATGCTGTGAGGAGGCTGTTTTAATAGTGCTTCTAGTGCACTTGAAATGGCAAGGCTGACATATTTTCTGGACACTCACCAATCCTGCCCAGTGGGTGAGCAGCCACTGTCTAAAAGAGCAGTGCTTGCTCTTCCACAGTATTGTGGATAATATTCTTTTTGGACTACTAGTTACTGGTTTCATCCTGAAAATAAAGGACTTGCATGGATCGTTTTTTTTGAAAACCTTGAAAATGCAACCCATTCCTGTGGAAAATCTCTCTGGGAGCAGTGTTGCTATTCTCTGCAGTGAACTAATTGTTTTCCAATGTCAGTCATGATCTGAGAGTGCCTCTAGGATTTGCTCTCTCAGAGGAATGAGCCTTATCCCAGCTAGGCTTTAGTACCTAATTATTGCAGCTCGAGATAAGAACATAATATTAAACATCTTTTAAGTTTAGGCCCCCATATAACCAGCCTGAGTACTGAACATTTAATTATGCTACAATTTTGAATTGGGCAAGAGAAATCCTCCAAGATGTCAGCATTTATGTGACATCCATTATCACAGCACAAGTATTTAGTAGGTACTGTGTGTACTCCAGGTGGTGGGTTAGAAGTCAGGATTGCCTTTGTCTTTTTTTCTCCCAGTTGGTAATAATCAAAGTCCTTGGTGACACTGCAGCTGTGGATGTGATAGAAAGGAGTCTTTTCTAGTGTCCCAGAGGAGAAGGCAGAGAATACTTTCAATCTAAGAGCTACTGTGAATGTTTGGATTTGAAAGGCAGAGAGTGCTGGACATGAGTTGCAGTACAGATCATCAGTGTGCTTTTGAAGTCAACCTCCTGATGGTACCCACTTACTGAAATTTGTCCCAGGTTATAGAGCTTTCTCATACTCTCTGAAACAAACTCATTTGAGTACTCAAAACCAGAAGATTAGCTCCAAAAATAACTTAATATTCTACTTCTTCTAGTGAATATTCAATGCATGAAACTAAATTTGACCCAATAATAAGTGCAAACTTCTTGAAAATCATTTCCTGGCTCATCAGCAGCAACAACTTCTTCATTTTGCATCTGCTGCTATTGAACCACATTCTTGCTAATATGGTCAGCAGGAGAGGATGAATCCTGCTAGAAGAGAGGGCACAGGAGAGGATTTTTTTCCTGTTTTATCCAGATGATCTGAGAGCTTTCCCCTCACAAGCATTCATGTCATCTAGAAATAAAGAGAAACAAAGCTGCTATTGTTGTTTAAAGAAATTAATTTTACAGAAGGAAAGGCATCATTGTGTTCAAGATTCAATTACATATTAGGTTAAACTGCCATGCTGGGAAGACAAGCAGCACTGGCCCGGGATTCTTCCATCCCACAGGATTTCCCAGTCTTGGTTAGAGAGTGCCATGGATCTGATGCTGGCACTCATCCTGCTTTGAGCAGAAGCTTTTCATAGCTTTGACACTCAGCTGAGATACAAGCTTGGGGATGGAGGGGAAGCATGAAAACCTGTAGTAGTTCCAGCTAGGCTGACCAGGTCAGAAGGAAGTTAATGAGTTATTCCTCTTATAAAACCAGTCTTCCAAAATTTAACTTTATGTCTATGAGCTATAGCCACATATTTGATTTCAGAGAAAATATGAAGCTTTCCTTGGTTTTTACAGTTAACCGGGGTGGTTTTTAGACCAGGAAAAATTACCTAAAACTGAATTAAGTTACAGAAGTGAGTTTTCTATATGTTTCACTTTATCAGTATTTCATATAGAATCTGTACTTGGATCTCTTATCTTTTCAATGCTAAGAGACAATACATCAATATTTTTCAGACTGTGAATAGTATTCAGAATTTATCACTTATGTGAAAGCATAAGTGCCATTCTTTAAGTATGTTTCATAAAGTGTCTCAGTTTAGCCAACCTATGTGTTTAAAATTCAGCCCTCAAAACTTTAATTTTTTTTTTTGTATTCTCTTCTTTGGAGCTTGACTCACACTTTTTAATATTTAGGTTTGGTAATAACTGTTTGTGGCAAAAAGCAATTTATAAAATCAGTATGTTTTAAGGTTGTGGAAAGCTTGCTAACTGTCTAAGTTGACAAAGTTATTCTAAAAAAGTAACTGTAAAATTTCCTCTTTCATTTACTCTTTTCATTGTAAATGCATAATTTGATGACTCTTTAGTCATCTTTAAGAAGGAAATAGGGAGATAATTTTTTTAAGAAGCTGTAACTTGTCCAAGTAATCCTTGAAAATCTGAAGGATGTGATGTGTCTGTTCCCCTTCTATCTAGGCCCCTCTTCACAGGAAGGAAGTGAAGCAGTGATGTCTTCATGCAGAGGAGTCTGTTTTGCTTTTGTCCTATCAATTTTAACTACATTAGAATAAAGTTGTAATAGTCCAAAAGTTAAAACTGTGAAAATTTAATACTGTAATTATAACCTTCTGTTGCAAAGTTGTTGAAGTCCTATGCACACTTATTTAGTAGCAAGAAAATGTGCAGTTGATTTCCAAATCTGAATGATCATCTCTGACTAAAATAGTCTTACATCCCACTGAAAACAATAGCAGTTATTTAAATTAATAGTTCAGTGTTTTTCAAGATGGCTTTCTTTTTTAAGTTTCTTTTTGTAATTTTTCTTCTTTACAGATACAGACAGGAATAAACAATTTGGAATGGTTCTGTTGACATGAGGTTTTTAATTTTAATACTGAAAAATTTGCTTTTCATGCAGAGATAATTCATTTGGGTATGTACACACATGGTAAGCCCAAATGCACTATTAAATACAAAAAAAAAAGTTTGACTTATTCAGCTGAATAAATTAAGTCTGTTGATAACTAGTAAAAGAAGACCTAAAAGCTTACAGGTATTTTTCATTTATTTTTAAAGGGGTCAGAAGTGAAATTATCCCTCCTGTAAGACCCAGTCTTCACAAAAATAATCTGTTTAATTCTCCTAACTATTATGTTAACTGGGATATACAAAACTGAGTAACTGGGATATACAAACCCCACAGTCTACACCAGCTCTCCAACCCTGTTTTACTTTCATATGACATTTTGTTGAATTAGTTGACAGACCTGACCAACCTTAAAATGCGTAAGTATTTTAAGCCTCTCTATATTTGATAATGATGATGCTTGATTGCTGAATGAGTGCAAGGTTATAATCATCTCTCTTGGCTTTTTTGTCATTCATAAGCTGCTTGAGCTGCTCTCTGCTGGCTTATGACATTTCCAGGATCTCTCAAGTGGATTGTAACCTTGTGCGTGCTCACTGAATTCCAAGGACTGGTCCTTCTAAATGCTCTTTGATGATATGAGCTTTTATTCCTCTGTTATTTAAAAAAGGGTTTCATGCCATACAGTTTGCTTCTCAATGTCTTAAAATTCTCACAGAAAAGGTTTATGAATTGGAAATGAAAGTAATTTAAAACCTCCAAGTTCTCTATTTGCTGCTTAGAGATTTCATATCACTTTATACATTTAATGATAACCCAGAAAATGTGACTTTAATGATAGTTTTGTAAGCTTGGCCTAAAATATAGAAACTATTTTATTGTTTATGATAACCTCTATTTTCAAATGAAATCCTGTTTTGTCATCAAAGCATTTTCTACAAAAAACCCAACATATATCCAACTAGGATTGTCTGAGAATATGATTTCTAAATTCGTATGGATTTTTTAAATTTCACCTAGAAATCAATAGTGCATATTTTATTAAATGATGGAATACCACAATATAACCCTCAGGTATCATAAAGATATCCAATACTCTCTTTAATATGATTATTACAACCCACTGATTTTTGTTGTTGGCCATATGAGAGCCAGCATTTTCAAAATAAGGGTAATAATTGTTTTGTAATCGACAGCCCTGTCAGACAGGATGTGTTACCAGATGCGTTGGTCATAAATGTAACTGTTGTAATTGGGGATGTCTAGACTGGGGGCAGCCTGGGCTGCATCAATTATACATTGGTGGAGTTTACAGCTCTGGGAGATATGGGTGATGTAAGAAGTGAAATTAGGTCTCTGAACTTTAGAAAACTGACTTCCAGCTTTTCAGGGAGGTAGTCAGTGGCATTCCTTGGGAGACTGCACTTGGGAATAGGAGAGATGGGACAGTGTTGGGAACAGATCTGGAAGATCACTAAAGAAATCTTCCATACAGCATAAGAGAAAAAAAATTGGGTAAGGAAAGCAGGAGACTGTCATGGTTGAGTAAAGAACTGCTGATCAAAGTAAAGGGAAGGAAACAAATGTACAGGCAGTAAAAACAAGTACTTCCTTGGACCTCTCTTCCCATACCTCGAATTGGCGGACAGCAGGATGTGGATGGAAAGTGCTTCCCACTGCAAATACAAGTGGGATTTATGATCAGCTGAGGAACTTGAATGGACATAATTATATGGGAACTGATGAGATGCATCTTAGTGTCCTCACGGACATGGTTGTTCTAGTTGCCAAGGCACTCTCCATAAAATTTCAAAAATCATGTCAGTTTGGTAAAGTCCCAAGTGACTGGAAAAAGATAAATATTGTACTAATCTTTAAAACGGTTAGAAAGAACAACCGTCTTGTCAGCCTCACCTCTGTGCCTGGGAAGATCATGGAACAGATCCTCCTAAATCTGTGCTAACAGGGGTACAGGGGGAGCACAGAGATGATTCAGGACAACCAGCTCAGCTTCACCAGGGAAAAGGCCTGCCTAAACTACTCAGTGGCTTTCTATGATAGAGTGTCTACATCAGTGGATAAGGAAGTGTTACAGATGTAATTTATCTAGATTTCTGTAAAGACTTTGATATTTTCCCCTACAACATCATTATCTCTAAATAGGAGAGAGATGGAGTTTTGAGTGGATTGTTAGATGGATAAGAAAGTTGGACAGTCGCATCCAGAGGGCAGTGGTAAATGGCTTAGAGTCCTGATGAACATCAGGGATGAGTGGTGTCCCTCATGTGTCCATATTGGGACCAATGATATTTAATATCTTCACTAATTACATAAACAAAAGGATTGAATGCACCCTCAGCAAATTAGCAGATGACACCAAGCGGAGTGGTGCAGTTGACACAGCTGAGGGATGGAATGCCAGAGGGACCTGGACAAGCTCAAAAATTTGGCCTATGGGAATCTCGCAATGTTTAACCAGACCAAGTTCAAGGTGCTGCATCTGGGTCAGGACAACTCCCAGTATCAACACAGGCTGGGGGATGAAGAGAATGAGAGTAGCCCTGCTGAGAAGGGTTTGGGGGTGCTGGTGGTACCTCCAGGAGAAAACTCTGGAACGTCCACCACCAAGAAGCTCAGAGTGAAGCAGGACCAACAGGATACCTCCAGATCCACGTGGGGTGACTGTCTTCTCCTTGATCTGTCTCTCCTTCTTCCCACACTTTTCTATTATTTCTATATCTGTACCTGAAATTTACTGTTAAATAGAATCCATATTATTGACTTCAGCATATGGTCTTATTTGCACCTTAATTTGGGCAGAGGCATCTCTCAATAATCAGATATTAACAGTAGTGTGGCCAGCAAGTTAAGGGAGTTGAGTCTGGCCCTCTACTTCACTTGAGACCCCACCTGGAGTGCTGCATCCAGCACTGGAAGGGCATCAGCCTGTTGGAGTGAGTCCAGACGAGGAGCACCAAGAGGTTTAGAGGGATGGAGCTCCTCTCCTATGAGGAAAGGCTGAGAGAACTGGCTTTATTCAGATTGGGAAAGAGAAAGATTTGAGGTAATCTAATTGCAAACTTCCAGTGCCTGAAGGAAGCCTCCAAGAAAGGTGCAGACAGACTATTTACAAGGGCATGTAGTGATGGGGCAAAGGCAAATGACTTCAAAGTGAGGTTTAAATCAGATATTAAGAAAAAGTCCTTTGTGTGAACTGTGAGGGTGATGGGGCACTGGAACAGATTGCAAAGAGAAGTTGTGGATGCCCCATCCCTGGAAAAACCCAAGGTCAGCTTAGATAGAGCTCTGAGCCACTTCACCTACAGAAAGATGTCACTGTTCATGGCAGGGGGATCAGAACTAGATGGTAAGGTCTGTTACAACCCAGGCTATTCTGTGAATTTAGGAATAATAGCAATAAAACATTTGGTTAGAGTAGTTAAACTGGTACTTGAAATTCTGGTTTTGAGCTACTTGCTTATATCCTGATGAGTGACATGCAATGTGATATGAAAGCCTGTGTATGAAGGCAGTGTTTGTGCCCAGAAGGAAAGCTGGAAGCTTTTTTCACCTCATAAAAACCAAAGGAAATCACAAAGGGCCTCATGGGGAATGATGGTTTGAATAGGCTGCAGAGAATATGCAATAGCAGATATAATTTGACAGCATTTTCCACACTGTTGGAAAGTCATGACCATGACCTGTCCTTGACTCATAAGTAGAATATCGCTGTCTCCAAGGACTGTTGTACATGTGAACAGGGTACATCTTCCATTTCTTCCCCTCCTTAGTAAGATCGGTTCCTTCAGACAACGTCAAACGACATATATAATCTTATGAGGAGGAATTTAGGTGACTTTTTTCTGCTGCCTGTCACTTTCAATTGTTCCTTTGTCTTGGCTGCATGCCACTTCTTCCCAAGCAGCTTTGGATGTTAAATAGCAGTTGCATTTAGCCTGTGACTTGAAAGGTTGGGTTGAATAAAAACCTGTGCCACTTGCATGAGGCAAATTACTTCTGCTGGGCTAATTAAAGATCAGAGATCAAATCATGTCTTGTGTTAAGTGGGTGTAACTCCCTTGGATTTGACCCAAGTATGTGAGCAATGGATTTGCTTCTCTGTATCTACTTAAACATCACTGTATTTAAACTGTGTGTTTCACTATTTTAAGCATTTTTTTTTTTTTTTTTTTTTTTTTTTTGTTTTTTTTTTTTAATTCTTAACTTGCCTTTTCTTTTTTAAAGGAATATCCTTCCATCTTTTCTATTACTTTGTATTTATTTTGTGTTGAGTGTTTCACTATTCTGTCTGTCTAATAAGGGATAGCATAATTTTGTACAAAGTCTGTAAGCTTTGTCCTCTTGTCTCTTCTTTTCCTTTTTGGACATCTCTGAGCCTGCAGGAGTTAAGAGAGTATTTGAAGCCATCATTGAGGAATGGGCAGATGCACTGAAGAAGAAAGACTGCCTGCAAGGGAGAAACTTCTGAGTACTGAAGTACTCTTTCCTAAAAAGGCATTGGATAAACATGTCTGAAGTCACTACTCACATATTTTCTTTGGGGTATTCATAAGGAATGATTGATTTTAGTGGACCCACTGAATATACAGGGTATTTCTAATAATTACACTTGATATCCTCAATATAATATTTTTTAATGGAATTGAGTAAATAATGCTTTGGGGTTTTTTCCTGGCTTAAGAATTTGATTGGCAAAATTGGAAGTGCTGTTCCTTAGTTTGGCAGAATGTGGTAGTCTGCACACCTGACATACAATGGTTTTGAACATTTGACATCGCTTCTAGGTGCTACAAGTCTGCCTCTCTGGTCACAGAGACTGAGAGGTTTTAGGACTGACTCCCAACTTCATGGTAGCTTCCAGTAAACTAAATTTTCCTCAAGGTGAGTCTATTTTGCCTGTGAGGGCAATATGTCAGTGATATCACTGCTTTTATCTGGACCCATGGACATATTTACTTAATTTTCTCCCTTCTCCTTGTCCTATCAGGCAAGGAAGGTTCAGAGCATTGCTGGGTTGGCAGCTGTTCAAGGCCAACCCACCACAGGCGATAAATGCATTTTTCAATTTCTTCACTAAATTGATCCTAATGTCTTATTATTATATGTTAATTATATCCTTTATCAATTTAAAACTTGTTTTTTTAAGATTGAACTGGGCCATACAGGGGTTCTGTAAATGGCTAGGCTTGCATCAAAATCCTTTTTTGTTCATCATTAATTCTTTTGGGCTACTTAATATCACAGAACACAGCGTTTCTACAGTTACCCATTACATAAGCATGTGCCAAGGGGCATGTTATCTCCCTCCCCTCCCCCAAATGCAATAGTGTCATGTTACATACAAGTCTCTTCATGTCAGGTTTTTTGGTATTTTTTACTTCTCAACACAGTCAGGTTTAGTCAGACAACTTGAAATCTGGATTGCCTGACAAAGTGTGATTTGGAACAGGCTGAGCTACTTGGACAGAATTATAAATAGATTTAATACTGTTTCTGTGAAATCATAAATTATTATAAACGTAAACTTAGTTTGTCTAAAGAATAGTTTATGTTTAAAATTCTGGTTCTTTTTTTTCTTTTCTGAACAGTGACTGTAAATCTTCCAGCTGAGAAGTCTTTGGGGACAGAAGAAGTGTGGTATTGCTATCCCTGTCATTCTGTACAGAGGAAGTCTGGTGTAAATAACTTTCATCTTACAAAGAAACTTGTTCAAGGAGAGCACATATTAGCAATTCCAAATATCTGCTTGTGCATCCAGCAGTCTGGACATTTTAGATTCACATGCACATCTTACTCTCCATGCATTGGTTGAAAATTTTGCATCTAAGGCATTTTAAATCTGAGAGACTGAATATTTTCTTTAGCAGTGGAAATGTACTCAATGTTCAAAGATGTTAAAGTTTGAATATAACTATTGCTGTAATTGCTGCACTCAGAAAGGCCTGTCATAAATGAAGGTATTCATTAGAGGAAAAAAGTATCATGAAATTCCACTTAAAGCACAATCAGGTGATGAACCTATTATCAGTCATCCTCTGGCCATGGTCTGATGAGGAGAATGGTATGTGTCAAAAAATCTGCCTCAAGCTACTGAACAAAGTTGGCTAATTTGATGACCCAGCAAAAGGTACTGAATAAGGCTAGTTCAGAAGTGGAACATGAACCATTTGACCACTTAATGTTACATTAAGACTTAATTCTTGATGAATATTGCTTATTATGGAAAGAAAATAATGTATGATAGGTCAAGAGAGACAAGGATTTTAAACATTTCCTTATATTGACAACAGATAGCTGTGAGGTGAGTAGGTAACAAATGCTCCAGGGAACCTGAGAGATCATAGCTAAAAATAGTACCTCTTCAGATAGATATCATTAATGGTTAGAAGAAATATCCTGATCTGGAAAAGAGCATAAATAATGAAGTAGGCAATAAGTGGAATTTGCCTATAAATTTGCTGTTTTAAAAATCCTCTTTACTGTATAACTCTATAGCACTCATGTCTACATAAACAATTTAACCTGAGGATTATAAATACTGTAATATTCTACTTCTGTGTATGTTCATGACTCTTCTAATCTTAGGTAGATAGACTTACTTCCTCAGTGTTTTTCATCCAGATCTAACCGTGACCTGAAAACTAGAACACAAATTTTCCCTGAGCACATTTGCCATGCGCTGACAGAATCAGGCTTTCTACAGAATTCATCAAGTATTACTGTTTCTCTTTAAGAGAGAGGGAAGAAGAGCTGATGATGGATTTTTAAATTTAATTTTGTTAAAGTAACAGCTGAGGAAACAAGCAGTTTCTCTTATTTAATTTCACTCACCTGACTGAAGAGAGTGAAATGTAAATCTCTTCTTCCAGAGCATGCCTCACTACCATGTTGTGACATGAGGGTCTGTGCTATTCTCACCCTTCATCTTCTACTGTTCAGAAAATATCTCTGAGAGTATCACTGTAAGGAGAGGCAGAGCATGTGGAAAGAAATATGTTTCACAGCATTAGGTTGCACCTCCAGAAGGCAATGCTGAGCTCTGGTATTTGTTGCAGGAAAATCCTAATCTTTGATATAAAGGAGACATTAAGAATACTATCTTTTAGCTTGGACTGTTCTGTAAGGTATAAAATAATTAGAAAAAAAGGATTTCTCTTGACTTTTATCCTTGTTGACTGGCTTCTTTAATCTCTTACTAAGAGCTCTATGCTGGGTAATGGTAAATTTATGTTGAACCCTTCACCTCCAATTCTCTTAAAAAAAAATAAAAGGACATCTCTCTCTGGAAGAAACTTTATAGTCATCACTTGTTTAATCATTTTGTCTCCACTGGAATAATCTTAAGACCTTCATCTAATGAGAATTATTCAGCAGTTACTATTTATTGCGTTAGAGATGCACTTCATCTATGACTAACTCAGGACCTTGTGTTTCTGCAAGGAGATAAGGAATGACTCATTAGGATGCAACAATCTGTTGGAAAAGCAGGAAAACAGAAGTTTCTTGATTGTTCAGCTTTAAATATTAGGTTTTACCAACCTCATTCATTTTTTTCAATGCACGTCAGTGTTGGCTTCTAAGATTATTGAGGGGCAAATTGAGTGGAGCTGCTCCACAAGAACATTACTGTTAGAAACTTTGTTGCCTAATTTGCTGTTTATCAGAGGTTGATGTCAAAGAAAAATTTCAGGAAAACACTAATATTTTCAAGGAGAATTTCATTCTGATTTTTGATCTTGAGATGATTTCTCTAATAAAGACAAATTATTAGACTTGTTGTATTTCTTTCATTTCTTTTCTGTGTTTGGAAGCTGTTTTCTGCTCTCTAACAAGGACCTCTTTACAATTCCTTACTCTCCCTCAAAAAAAAAAGTAAGGTTTAAAAGATATTAATTTTTTTTTGCTTCTTTAATTTAAATTTAAATGAGGGTCAGAGCTCAATCATCCCCAATGAACAGCTGAAATAATGAAAATCTTACCTTGTGGAGTGTTTCCTTGTAATAGTGCTGAATTAGAGCTGCTTCTGAACTGAGTAATGTTTTCTGAATATACATGGGATCCCAAGTCATTAAAGGTTCTCATAAAGAAAGCTCATAAATTTGGCTCAACTCAATGAGACTTAGTGCATGTGTGAATAAAAATGTTTCTGTAAATGGGAATTGATTTTTCTTTCTCACTGATGGTTTTCTTTAGTTAATCTTATGAATGTATTCTGCACTAGTTACAGCAAGACAAATAGAAGGACATTGGGTGTCATAGGAACTAATATTAATATTAAAGTGCATATTCTAGTGATCTTTGACCCTCATCGTGATACCTGTTTTACCTTCTGCTTTTTGTCAGAGAGAAGCTGTTGCTAAGTCATCTTGTTCATTAACCAAGATTAGCTGCAGACCAATCAGTAGAATATTAGAATTTCCATACCAGTCCCAACATAGAAATCTTCTAATATTTTTTTCTGCTCTCCTTTAATCCGACCTGTACTAATTTTTGAGGCACTGCTGTAGTGGATTATTGTAGCATGAATTATTTCTGACACATTCTGATCCTGCATAATTGCAGGTCAGTTGAAAAATCTCTTTTGGCAGCAGTGATATAGGATCAAAGTTACTGTTTGATCCCATTATTTTAAGAATAAATAAAAACAAATGTCAGAATGAAATTAACTTAAGAAAAGAAACTGATTTTCAGTTAAACTTTGAAGACATGTTTTTCTGGTACGGTTCTGAAACATTTACAATTTTGCTGCTATAGGAAGGCAATGTTATCATAGTTCTTTCATTTACATTTAAGGAAGGAGCACTAGTCTATTTAGGTTTCAATACAGATTCAACCTGAATACATATAGATGGGATGGACCTCAGTGGACAGGTATCTGATTCCCACCCTCCCTCTCTAAACCTTGTAATGCAGTTGCTTATTTTTGAGACACATTTTTAGCATGTGTTTTTATTTACCTTTATTGGTGGCCTGCAGTGAAGTTTAAAAAAAAATATTCCCTCCCAACCAAAAAAAGATTGCAAGGAAACAAAACAAGAATATGCATTTCAATAGTCATGTATTTTATCACTGTGTCAGTGTGGGATAAAATATAATAAAGTGCAGGTGGCTATGCTTTCTTCTTTGTGGTTGTAATTTTAACGTACTGAGCACTCAGCTCCCCTTTAAGAGATTAAATGGAAGGACCAGGTTGTGAGCCCTCTTCCTACTCCAGTGGAAGCAAGAAGAAGGTGTTGGATACAGACAGCTTCGAATATCTGTTCACTTGATCTTCTGCCTCCTCAATTATCAGCTCAGCTGTTCCAGCTGAGTGTTTCCTGGGGCTTCAAGATAGTGTAGTGCAGCAGAAAGATACGGCTGTGCTGGAGCTTTGTTCACCTGCATGTGCTGTAGGGGTTGAGTTCTGCCTCTGCAGTTATACTTTGAGAATAAGCCTTGCTCTCTTATACAAGAGGAGTGCCTTCCAAAGCAAATTATTTTTAACATGCCTTGTGTGAAAATGGTGCAAGCAAGATTTGCAAGAAAGTATTCATTTCTTTACCCATAGCAATAATTTTTTTGTATTATGTGTGATTTCCTTTTATGATAGGAAAACAATTATTTTATAGTACTTCTGCTCACATTGAGTATGAGCCATATGGTAATATTTAACTTTTTTTTTTTTCTTTTAGCTGCTCATGCAATAAGAAACACTTTTTCTCTACTTAAAACTCTGGGTATTATGCACTTGAGATAAGCATTAGTATTTCAAAAGACACTTAGTTCTTCCTTCTAGCTGAAGAAATTATTTTCAGTAGAATGCAACAGAAATCAGATATCTTTCAGTTGCTTTTCAGACCTCTTGTGAGCAAATACTGTATCTTAATGTTTTGTTTTGCCTTTTCAAGGTGATATTCAAGAGGCAAAAGAAAGCCAAGTTTTATAACCACACTCTGTAGACTTTACTACAGGGGAAAAATTAGGTCTATAGCGTAATTCCTATAAGATCACAAAGAGAACTTAAATGGAATTACGCTATGGTGGGGATAAGTATTTTTAGAGCTACAAGTGCAATAAAGAAATACTTATATGAGGCTGGACAAGGACATTAGAGTTTTGTGGAAACAGTTGCATGAAGGAGGAAAAAAGGGTTTATTAGCCATTATAGTTGAATTGTATGTAGCCTTTTGGGGGGAGTGGGGAAAGGAGAACAGCTGGCCCTAGGGCTTAGAAGTGTCTGCTGCAGTGCTGACACTGAATGTACTGAGTGCTGTCTGGGGCCCATAGAAATGCAGTGCCTTGGAAACCTTGCAACTTTTAACTAAGATGGTAACAGACATGAGGCTCTTCTTCTCAGTCTTAGACCTTTAAGAACCTTATGTCAGGATTGTTATCTGCAGAATCTTTCTGACTTTGAAATAATATAATAATGAAAAATTCAAGGTATAATACTCAGTGAGAAGGTTCTGGAGATAATTTTACAAGAAATGAAATATTGTCCAAAGAACTGAATTAAATCTACATCAGAGAGAGAGATTTATATAGGTTGTTGTCAGATCTGATGCTTTATGTTGAGTGGTGATATTGTGTTGCCATTTTAGCTTCTGTTATTTCATTGATATTGTAGAGCTGAACACAGCCCAGATCTGCAATGCTGATTTATCAGCATTATCAGAAATCTTTGTTCATGGAAACTCTCAGCCTCATATAAAACAGTCTTTCAGCTCAACAATCAATATTTATAAATCTTTGTTGCCAGTCTCCTGCCTCTCAAGTCAATACCATTGCAATTACTGAAAACAGTAACTGAAATGAGATTTAACCTTTTTTTTTTTGGTGAGTCCAGGGTGCTGTTTGGTTGGTTGGTTTTTGGCTTCTTTGTGTTGCTAAGCACTGGGATCTTCTAGGGAGTGCTTTTTAAATCTGTGGGTTATTGTAAATCCTACTGAATAATGTTAATTTTCTGTGTTAATATTTAAATTAGAGAGCAAATAAGGGCCCTGGCTTCTTAATAATTGTTAAAAGAGTGAAAGTTACTGCTCAAAGCACAGATGAGCTCCACTGTTAGGCTTTTGTTCATTACATGAGAAATTTCCTTTATGACACACTGAAAACGCAAGGGATGTGCTCCTGACTCTTGACATTGCAAATATGGCAGAAGCAATCAGTGAAGGCATACAATTGCTAGAAGAAAGTAAAGGGAGGAGTTCTTTTGAAGTTAAACTTTTAAGAGAAAAGCTAGATTTTGAAGCTGAACAGGTACTGTCCTTTTTTTTTTTTTTTTTTTTTCCCTGCTCAGGAAAACAGAGCTTGGTAAAGTTTTCCTGTAAACAAGATTATGGTGACTCAATACCTCACCCAATACTGTCTTACTTTGTTTTCTTGTACTGAGGTAAGTTCTATCCTAGTTCAGTAGTAGGGCCTTGAGGTGATGTGGTTAAATACATATTTTTCATTCTCATTGTGAGTTTGTAGTTTTCCTTACTAGGGGAAAATCTTGTATTTGTGAAATGGAAGCTTTGCTTACATAAGCTGTTTGGATCCATAGACAGTAAAGGAAGCCGTCATGAACTCCTTTTTTTCAATTGCATCACTTGTCAAATATGTCCTTCCCCAGCTACTGGAGCTCTGTTTCCTACAATTTAAACAACTGACACAGATAATTTGATCAGTTTTGCATTTGCAGAAGTAAAGCTTAAGAGGGATGCAGTGTTTCTACACTGGCAAAGAAAGTCTGACCTCGTTACCACGTTTGCATGTTTCCAAAAACCAGAATAATTGCTGAAGCAGCATCTATGGTGTGTTACTCCACCAGTGTGCTGCTGTCCATCAGACAGAGACAGCAGGACAGATAAGTTGGGCGGTGCTATACAGTTTTGAGAAAAAAGTGGTATTTTGCTACAGAGTTGTAGTTTTATTGGGTGAATATGATCAGCCTAAACTACTAATAAATATTTAATTGTTCTAAGCACAAAATATCTAGTGTCAAAAAGCAGAGAAGAAATACTTGATCACAATAATTTTACTGTCAAGGACTGCCGTTAGGATGAATCCATAGCATAAATATTAGCGTGGGTGGATGCGATGAGAGTACATGTAAGCAAATGTCGAACATACTTGACTCTAACGGGCTCAAGATATGAGGATTGTTGGAGATACAGAGCCAAACTTAAACAGTGTTCTGTCAAGAACTAAACTAAAACATGACACCTGGTATTGTTAGGTCAGGCATACAGATTCATATCTAGATTTTTGAAGCTTGGGTTACTTTTAAATGTCTTGCCTAGTTGTTATTTTTCTCATTTGCCTCCGAAATTCTGTGCAATTACAAAAAACCTGCCCATTTCCACATCAGTTATGTAAAAAATCATTGAAGCATTTGAGTGGAACCGCAGAGAAACTTGATAGAAGGGATGAATTCGGAACACAATGCAGTACATTTTTATATATATGTCCTATACCCTTTATACAAATTTATATTCTGTTCACTTTGGGAATCAAATACTATCCTCACAGATTCAACAATATTTCAATCATGTAAGCCCAAGAGATAGTAAATTAATTGAAACTTGTATTCATTTATTCTCTAGGTTTATTTACTTGATGGAACCACTAATTGGCTTCATTCCTGGGTGCCCCCCACTCCTCCCTCTATGTTTCAGTGATGGTAAAAGACAGGTAATATATTGCTAGTGATTTCCTGTATTCTATTACTCACATTGTTGCCTGTAATAGGAACCATTCATTTTGTGTTTGCTAAATTTAATTTCTTTAAACTGTCAGCGCTAATTGGGGTGCCAGAACCTAAATACCAAAAACCTGAAGAATATAATTGTGCTTTAGGCTATTTACTAGTAAAATAGATGACAAAATGTAAAGAAATATGATAAAAGGTTGAGACTAATAATAGAGTCACCTATCTGTATCATGTGTTTAGTAATTAGGCCTTGTTTAAATGTTGTTTATGTAATCCAAAACTTATTCTAGTCTGAAATCCAACCAGTTCCAAGATCTAATGCTTCTCTTATTTTGCTGTGAGTGTTTAGATAATACTGAACTGAATGCTCTGCTATTCCTCTAAAATGGCCAAGAATGAATAAATAAATACAGCTTTTTTTATTACTAGCTACACTGCTAAAACAATAATGTTCAGTATTAAAATCCTGAAATATATCTATTAAAGACTTGAACATGATTTTCTTATTTAAAAATATATATATTTATTGCTAATAAGGGAGTCTTACTTGTGATGTAGAGTCTTTTTGTTTGGTAATGAATCCTCTATGAACAGATGCTTATGTCCATACATAATGATGTGCAACATCAGATAGGTGCCAAAGTTAGATACACTGTGGTTACTGATAAATCCTTTTTTTTTTTTAAGGCAGATTTATATGTTATGAATTCACTTTATTAAGCGTGCCATATTTTGGAGGAACTTGTCTGTAGCCTGCTTAATGAGAACAAGAGGATAAACAAACAACAAAAGTTCAAGTTTAGTATTTCACAGCTTTGTTACTCATTCTCCTCATATCCCCTTGAAAATTGTTTCAGAGAAAGCAAGTCACAGTGTAATCAATGAAACCTTTAGTTTACTTTTTGTGGGAAGACACTTGACCCATTACAACCTGCATCCTGCCCTTCATCCTTGACTCTGCTCTTGAAATTAAGGTGAAAAATATGCACTTTGAGCACCCTTTTTTCCCAACCACTTAAATTATGTGAAGGTTTACAATCTTGAAAATCCCTTAATAATAAATTGAATGCAATTAAATTATTGCAGCTACTACTCAAAACAACCAGTTTATCAACATTCCAATTGTTGGGAGGTTTTTTTGTTGTTTTGGTTTTTTTTTTTTTTTTTGTTGTTGTTGTTTTTTTGTTTTGTTTGTTTGTTTGGGGTTTTTTTCTATTTTTTTTTATGGCTACTTCAATGTTTTATTCCCTTCATGGAGTAAGAACACTTGCCTTGTAGATCTTCTGACACTAAACAAACTGAGTGCTAGTGCAATGAAAAACCATAACAAAGCTGAAAGAACATACCTCAACTCTCTTTTTCCTGCTCAAAGATGAGTATTTGTTTTCATCCTTGCCGTGACTTCTCATGATTCACATGTAGCCAATATGAAAATATGAAAACTCATGGTAGATTCCCTTCTGCTGGAATACCACAGAGGTGATACTGCTTTTACAGCTTTGCAAAATTAAATTTCATGAAAATAAATAAAGTAACAGTGCTGTAAAATTGACATAAGTGATGAGGCTAAACATATTTTCTGAAAAATCCTTTCCTAAAAAGATAAAACAGAAGCATAACATTTGGGCTATTTACTAACATTTGAAAAGTTAGATTTATTTGCTAATTCTATGACTTTCAAGCAAGTCTGAAATGTCAGAAAAATTATCTCATCTGCTTTAGAAAGGTGATTTTTCACTATGACGCTGGTATAGTAGTGCAAAATTAATTCTTTTGCTATCCTGCCCACCTCCCCCCCAAAAAAATATCCAAAACAGTTTAGAAAAAGCCATTGATAAGGAGCTAATGCAAACTTAATTTTGAATTTATTTTTGTTGATTTAGAGTAAGATATTTACATATTTATGGGTTGAGAACTCAAGAGTTTTAATCCAAAAATGGTGTTATAAGATATTTCAATCCTTTAATGCAGCCACGAGACAGAGGGAGGGGAGAACATGGGATGACCAACCCCCAAAAAACCTAATGAACTGTCTTTTGCCTTCTGTTTCACTTTGTTAGCATAAAAATGTTAGGGTGGAGACAGTACTTCAGAGACTGATTTTCAATAGTATGAGCTTTTTCTGTCCCTGCCTGAATTAACCTGTGTTCTTTCACAAAATAATGGTTTTTTGAGACTTCTTGGTTATTAATATTAATAATCTGAAGGTTTGAGAAAGCAGATTCTATCAGTGTAGACTTCTATTAAAAATAAAGTCACTTTCTGAAGTAAGCATTTCTGGAAATCCTTGAAATTCATACAATTGACCGTATGTATCATGTTTCTGATTCAGAGATTAAAAGTATGTGGTGGTTTGGAATGAAAATAGACACAATGATCTTTGTGGATGCCTTCCAACTTGAGATATTCCATGATTCTGTTGTCATTTTGGGGTGGTGTTGCCTTTAGCATAAGTAGACAAAATGACTTCTGATGGGGGAAGTGAGAAACTGCAGACTGATAACCAGTTACTGTTGGGAGAGACTGAAATGTTAAAGGCTAATAACTCAAACAATTTGAAAAAGCAAAGGTAATTTTAGAATAAACACTTGCTTAATTTCAAGTAGATGCCTAAGTATGCTGCAGAAATGGGACCTGGAAAAGCAAAGAAGGAATGACAATGACAAACATTATGAAATCCAGAGACGGCTGTGGAGAGGTCTGGCCTGGACTTTTTAACAGATAAGGAGATGGAATGTGAGGATTTGGGACAGGTGAGATGGATGCAGGTCTGTGAAAAATGTAAGAAATCCTTAGAAGGGGACAGGGGGAAGGAAGGAGGGTGGAGATGGGGGGGAGGGGTGGGATGGGACATTGAAAGAGCTGATAATATGTAAACCATTGCTGGTTTCTGCCTGTTTTACCTGTGCTGGTCACTGCAGTCTGTCCTGTTTTATTAAATCCTTTCTGATCTCTTCACAATGCCACTCTACTCTATTAGGGAACAGTGTAGGGACTGATTGCAAGCTCTGGGGGATGGACACAAATGGATTTGGAGTCAGCAGGTAGAGTCAGACTGGAATGAGTGTGTACCTGGTCTTCTCTGGCTCAGCTAGAGCAGTGTGGGCGTCAGTGTCAGCCACAAGTGTGGGACTGTGGAGTGTAAGATTTGGAGGGTTTGTGGTTTTCTCCTGTCTTGGTGTGCATGGGGATTTGTGTGTGTATAATTTGGTAGCAAATCCAAGGCTGGACTAGCTGGTGAGCAGGAGGACCTCACTTGGGGAAGGTGTATCTTGGGTGACCTGTGACTGTGTCTCTTATGTCTCTTTGCTAGCAAATACCAGGCTGGGATAGCTGAGAGGTGGAGACTGTCAGAGGTCAGTGTGCAGGCATGGGTGTTGAATGGGACGAGACTGCTCCTGCTGATGTTCAGGGGATCTGAAATGTGCTCATGGATCTAGTGAATGCGTGGCATGAGCTTTCCCAAGATGAACTTCACCCATAACCAGCTGGAAAGGGTTTGGCCTTCTGTGCTGCGTTTAGGTGAGTCCTAGCAGTGTTATATGTGGGTCCATTAAAAGGGAGTGCCCAGCCTGCAGCACTCAGCTGCTGATTGCATTGCTTGCTGTTCTCTGTGTGTGTCTGATCTCACACCGAGCATCACTGCTGCCTGAACCTGCAAATGAGAAAGTATCAGCTGCACACATTGGCATGGAATGCAAAAAGAAGTCCCTGTGGATAGAGGCACACTGGACTGGGCTGCAGTGGCTGGAAAGGAGCAATCACAGAGGCAGTAGCATTAAACATCCCATAAAGTACACCTGAGCAATCCTTTACTCCCAGTTAACAACTGAAAAAAAAATTAAAATCAACTTGCAGCTGTAACTGGTAATTTAACTTCTTCAGTATTTTAAGACTGCTGAGAAAAAATGTTTTAAGGCTTCTTTACAGAAAAACTTGTATCAGATTGATTTCTAGTCTTACTGTAAGGAGTTATATAGAGACAATTAAAATACAGGCAAATGAATCAAGGCAATCTGTTGTTCAAAATTCAAGTTTTTGCAGTGGTTGAGAACTATTTATGCTGCAATAAGACCCAACATGGCTAGTGACACAATCTCCGATACACAAGCAGTTCCCATTGAAGGGAAATGGGAGTACGTTTCAAAATTAAATATGAAGGAAGTATAAAAGATTGATGAAAACAGACTACAGAATTGTCCAGTTATAATATCAAAGGTGTCAGGTTGAAAAAAATCTCACTTTCTGACTGTTTTAAAGTAAAGCAGAGGTGAAGAGGGATGAAAATTCTTTGGTTATGGAATTCAATACAATCTAAATCAAAAATTTTTTCTTAGGATTTCATTAAAGAAAATAAGTCTCAAAAACATTCCAACAGGTGCTTAAAGAAAGGTAAAAGTGTTCAGATTTTACAGTATTTTCTCAGCACTAGTTTCATGGTCTTCAGTGTATGTTGAGTACAATCCTTTTGCAATCTACTACTAATAGAAAATTAATTTATTCTTTCCATATCAGTAACTTCTATTATTCTTCAGTTCTGCTGCAGCACTCTATATTCCTTGTCAGCAACTAATAATTTTTTCATGATGCAGCTCAGGAGCTGGACATCTAGATTATGAAAAGCACAGCAGCACTTATGAGCAGTGGCAACTGCAGTCTGAATGCCCTTGCACAACAACTGAAGAGCAAGGCATTAGTGACAGAAAAAACTGAAGCTTGTATCAGAATGATCTTAATGGATACTAGATTACAGTTTGAAACTAATATTTGGAAAGGGAGAGTAGGTCAAGAGATAAGAGTTGTTTTTTGAAGTGATGGGGGCATTCCTTTTCAAAACTGGCCAGCGCTTATATATTCCTATATAAAGGTGTTTGGGTGCCAGAGAGAGGCGTGTCTGTTGCCGCTATTCACATACTTAATTTACATGTATTCTTTACTGTGAAAGGGGAAGAAGACAGAGCTAATCATTGTGTAAAGCTGAAGGGAGCTGAATTCATTAATTCCTTCATTCATATGAATGTTCTGAAGTGTTTGATTGTGACATCTTAGAATTAGTATGAATTATTATAAAGATCATAATTCTGTGGGGATTTTACTTCAAAAATTTTGGATTCCACAGCAGCAAACTGATTACAGAATGCATATACTGTATCCATTGATTTGTTTCCACACTGACTTTTCACCACCATTTCTTTCTATTTATACTTTTCATTTACTGTATCAGTTAGTTGTCTTTAGTTATTGGTGGTTCATCTTTATTCCTGAAAACCTTAACCTGCTCATCCTTGTGTGAAAGTCTCAAAATATTTCAGACTGAAAATATACACAATCATTAATAGCCGTTTCTTATCTGCCACCCACTATCAGGTACTAAAGCAGTGTTTTGTTAGAACTCCCAAAAGCTGCTGCAGAAGCTGTCAAAAAAGATGAATTATCTTGAATGTAAGAACTAGCAATTTTTCCCCATTTGCCTGTTGCCAGACAGCAGTGTGGGCTAGAGAAGGAAACTCCTACTGAACTGCTCTTGGATTGGTACTCAAGTACTACTTTACAAGTACTTAGGCTTTGTTTGTAAAGCAGTAAGTAAAATTTTGGCTTAAAAACTGAAGGATGGAATCTCAGTACGATACTGGCAGAAGGCTGACTGATGTCAAGAAAGGGTATTGTTCATCTAGAAGCACCTGCCTCAATCTCTTTGACTTAATTTCTATTTTGTGAAAAACTTTCCCCCTCCCCTGTTTTGTTTGTCTGATTTTGTTTTCTCACATGTAGCACTAATGAGACTGTGTTCACTGTGACTCAGAGGTTTCTTATTCAGTGACTGCTTTTCAAAGGATAGACCCTCTCTTCTTCTTCATAGCTTTGCTGTATTTTTTTCTGTATGTCTAAAATTGAATTTTTCCACTTTATAAAAACACTATATACAATAGGTCCCTCTTAGAGGGCTTTTTATTGCTATGTATGTTTTCCCTCTGATTTCTGTTTCTTAATGATTTCATGATTCTCTGCATTCTGTGAATTTTATATACAAGACCTATACATAATTGTTTTATTACTGTATAGTAAGCTTCATGAATGGTGAAAGTAATTAATAAAAGCAAGTTCCTTGATAGTTTTACTTTTTTATTTTGAGTTCAGACAATTTTCCAGCAGTTAGGGTGTTTTGATATTGTATAGTAATTTTAAAAAATCAAATTGCTTTATGGCACTAAGTCAAATTCTGTGTCTATGTACATGTTTCAATGAGAAAGCTGCATTTGTTTACCTAGGCATGAGCTTGGGCTATGACATGTCAATATAGTCTCACTTAATGAAGACTTACAACATAGAATAGTATCCTATTTGGTCAATTTTGAAGTTGACTAATATTATTTATGCTTCCAATGAACTAAATCCAATTCTTTGATGGAACTGAGTTTGGCTTGTTAAGTTACATCCACTGTTCTGCTTCTGAAATATTCCAACGTTATTAGATTTATCCAAAACATACTTTGGCAAGGTGTCCTCAGTTAACCCTCTTTTCAGGATACTTGAGAGCTGACTATATAAATGCATTTCTTCTCATTAATGAAAATTTCCAGTGCCTGATGCTTATTATACTCTTCAGATGGTGACAAAGACATGAAGAATTTCATCCCAGAGTAACTTAAACTTTTGTAACCTGTTACTCTGCCTCCAAGCATGAATATCTTTTCCTGATAAATATTTATCAAGCCTTTTATGAAAGACCTTTAAGTAGACAGATTACATGGCCTCTCCAGGCAATCTATTCTAGTGCTTCACTCTCTTTACCTCAAAAGTTTTCTTAATTTTTACCTTGTGTCTTTTATGCTGTAATGTGAAGTCATTCTTTCAAATTCATCATAGGTAAGGAAAACAAATTAATCCCTCCTTTGCAGAAGCCATTCATTTATTTAAACCATGTTTGTATTTTCCCTTCTCCCTTTCAGGTGAATTAGATTAATACAATAATTTCAGTTAGGTATGCTTTTGTAGACCTCTGATTATTCATTTTTTTCTCTTGACTTCTCTGATTAGTACACATCTCATCGAAGTTCAGCGCCCAAATCTGGATCAGAGGTTGTAGTTGAGTATGAAACTTTTCTTGGTCTTATGACTCTTTCTTCATAATTTTCATCAGCAAGTACAATTCTTAAGTATACTTGAGGGATCTCACCAAGTAGAGCTAAGAGAGAAACTTAGCTGTCCCATCTTTCTTATGCCATTCCCATTTTGTTAATTGATCAGAACTAGTCATTCCATTGATGCAACAAGCCTAGTTAGATGTTACTGTTTTTTTCAAGGTCAGCCTTTGATGCTGGTGATTCAGGAGCCAACATGAGAATGGTTTTTTCAATAACTCCTTACTTGATTTCTTATGGAGCAACGCCTTGCCTTGTCCTCTCCTAAACTGTACCTACACACTTATGCTCTGTTCATGTATGCACCTTAAGAATCTGACTTTTGCCATTTCTTCTATGTTTTCTTCTTACGTTTGAGGTAAATGCAGAACTTTTTGTTAGCTATATTGATCTTTTGATGTGGTTCTGACCTTCCTTGAGAGAATGATTTACTTGAAATACCTACTTGAAGACAGGAAATGTTTATGCTGTTGCTTCTCCTTTGATTTCTGAGGGTTATTAACTCTTCTGCTTACTTACAGATTTAATTGAAGTTACTTCTTCCTGTGACATTTTGCTCAATCACTTCATCCTTGTTGTTCAGAATTATAGCTAAAAGCCGCCTCTGACTTCTACATCAAAAAGCATTCATACAATGCTCCAGAAATGTGGACATCTTACCTGCCAAAGCTCCAGAAATATGGTGGACATCTTACCTGCTAGTCAGCTGGGCTTCTTCTACAATTAATGAAGATTAATGGGCCTCTGCAGACTATGATGATAATTTGGAGATAAGGAATGAAATATTCTCTGAAAAAAGGTATTTTGTTATATGCTGTATGGATACAGTGTTCAGGTGACTGGATTAATTTTCTATTAATAACAATTCCATTTGCTGTAGTTCAGTGAGCTGAATAATGCTCTCTACTTTTTTGGTGTAATCTTTTAGCAGACGTTTGGGTAATTGAAATTATTCATTATTTACTGAATCTCACATTCTGAATAATATTGCCATTGACTCTCATCAAGCTTTGTCTTCTTGACGCTCATGGTTTACCTTGAGCTCTGAGCATTGTCGTACCCCATGTTGCAGATCAAGGTACTGCCTGTCTTCATCTTTTCAGAAGTTGATTGTTTAATTGATAAATGGATTGTCAAACTATTAGCTCAGAAATTATTTTTCATTTCTCCAAATAAGAAAATATAAATTAAATCAGCCAATAAAAAAAATCAAAAGTACTCCCAAGGTGGAAGCCAAAATAATGAGGAATGAATGTTTCAGGGCAGAATATTTTAGATTACACCCTAATGGAAAAAATAGAACCTTGGTTGTTTCAGGAAAAAATATGGAAGGCTTGTTTTATTTCTTACAAGAATTGTGGAGTTTCAGAACCATTTTGTCCCAGCCTCAAAATACCAAGATAATGTGCTATAGTCATTCTTATTTTGGCTGCTGATAGTAAAATAAAATATTATATATCCTAAACAAGTAGGGAATGGTAATTTCTACCATCGACTGCTTCACCATCCAAGCTGTTTGTCAAATGTGCTGTCACAATTGCTTCTTTAGGTAATAATTTGAAGAATCAATAGTCTTCTCTCTTTTTTTATGAAACCTGACACCTTTTCCATCGATTGCTTTTCTTCCAGCATGGCACCTGCTGCCTTTGCAGTTTCTGATTAATTTTCTAGCATCTCAGCTCATTTGTGTATTTCAATATAACACAGTGACATGGGCTTCTGGGAATATCCCGGCAGTTCCTTTCCTGCTTGGATACTGTAACCTATGTTGGCAAAATGGACCATGTTTTATATACATAATATTGTCAGGTTTAGATAAAACAGATAAAGGTATAACTCTTCCCTGCATACAACCATAGCATGGTTTGGTGGAATAAACTAGGAAAGAAACAAGAAATGTTTAATACAATTGTTATCTAAACGTTTTTTAGATGGCAGTTAAGCAACAAAAGTTACCATGGCATCCAGGAGAATGTCTTCTACTTAATATGTTGTGCCTTACCTACAGTAATTAACAGTGAATACTGCAGAGTGTAGCAATTACTGCTACAAGTAACAATAAAGAGAATGTTTGCTATGACCATCCCAGGAATGATCTAATTGCATTTACCTCTTTTGTCTCTTTTCAAAAGAAGCAATGACAAGTTTAAATCTTGTTGGGTATTTCCAATTAGAGTGCAATTTTGTGTTATTAAATGCATGTTCATTTATTACTAGAAAAGGTGAAATGAAGGGCAGATGTTGTGAACATTCACAGATATGACCTTTTGCAGATGGCTATAAAAAATTAAGAAGTTTTCTGTATGGCTTTAAAGTTACAGTTGCAGTTTATCTATGGCTAAGTGGACTCTAACAATTAGGTTTTAAACTGCAACAATGCTTTGTAATGTTAGCATTAAGTCTTAACTATTGCTCAGAAGCAATATTGTTCTAGGCTGGGTGAGACTTTGAGCAAGCTGCTCTAGTGGAAGGTGTCTCTGCCCATGGTGTGTTGGAACGAAGTGATTTTTAAAGCCCCTTCCAGTCCTAGCCATTATATAATTCTAAGATTCCTTTTTCTCTAGCGTTGTCTCTTGTCATGGTCAGTTCCTGGAATGAACCATCTTAGACTAAGACTGTTTTAGTGCCAGGGACATGTTGAATGTGTACTCATAATTACTCCTCTCTTCTTCTGCACCAAACTGCAAGTCTTATTGTCAAACTATTTTCTGTGTACTAATCCTCATACTAAAGTTTTTATAGTACTTTTATTGCTTTTTGCCTCTTTCCTGCTGTCCTTGTATGTACATTATGGCATGAACCAAGCTCTAAATGTCCTTCTAAAATGTGGACATTGAGCTGGTAGTGATGTCCTGTAGCTGGGGGTGGGGCTGGGACTGATCTCACACAGGTATAGAAATTATATTACTCTAAATGCTATTCAAATACCAGCTCACTGCATGTTAGCAGATTCACCATTTGTCTTGTGTATACCAAAGCTACTGAATAACTATTAATTGGCCTTTCCAAGGTAAATATTATATTTGGTTCCTATGCAGCACTGAGGAAAAGGGCATCCAGCATTGCTAGTAGGATGACAGATGTAATTGTCTCCCAAGGAAAATACACAGCATAGAACACCTTTGTTGTTTGTCCTGATAGACTGCAGGAAACATATTAACAAATTTTTACAATTTACAAATTAATGGTGTCAAAATATGATTAATTATATAAATAATTTATTGGTGTAAATAAAAAAATCAAGTTAAGCAGAGATTTCTGTGTATCTTTAATTTGCTGAGATTAATTCTGAAGTTAGGAAGGACAGGAATGTATCTTTTGTTTACTTACACATTCTTCTAACTGAACACACTGAAAACCTGAATGTCTCACTACTCTGAAAATGTTGCATGTTTTCATGAAATGTGCAAGCAGTCAGACAGAAACCAGAAGCTGTATTCTATTTTCACAGTAGCCCAGTGCAGGTTATGTTAAACAGAAAGCTCTCTCTAAATCTATTGGCATTTCCAATTCCTTCTAATCAGAGGAAAAACATTACTTTCACTTGTCTAAGGATGGGAAAAAATGTGCAATCAGTTGGTTTAACTTACTGATATTGTTTTCCTTTAAAAGGAGAGGGCTTTACTCTTTAAGGAGCTGGCAAGTGAGTATTGACAGGTGCAGCTTTAAAACTTGCAGAAAAAAGAAGTTTCTGATTAAAATGGACCAATAAAAATCTTTGCTTATCTCATCAAGGAGATGTATCTATTTAAACGATAGTAAACTGATGCGGCTTATGCAGGAAACTTTAATGGCATTTAGAGAATAATGCAATCATCAGGCACCATTAACATGGGTTCACCAAGGAAAAGTTCTGTGTAACTACACTGATATCCTTCTATGCTAAGGGTGACCTCATTGCTCCCTATAGCTTCCTGAGGTAGAAGAGGCTCTGAGCTCTTCTTCCTAGTACTTGGGGATAGGATGATTTGGAATGCCATAAATCTAGGAAACCTCAAATAAGGAGATTTCTGAATGCACTTTGAATCCCAAGATTTTGCTTTTTCAAACTATATGCATGAGCAGAAAACCGAGATGACACTGATTTTTTGTATATACATTTTGTGTATTTGTACAAATGCAAGTATCTGATGGAAGGACCTGTATAGGAGTGCCTTGTGGTTTTTCATTAACTTGGAGGTACCTACCAGTTCAGAACTGTTTCTTACTGTCATTAATTATACCTCACTACTCTAGTAGTTCAGAAGAGGCAAAGGTTTCAACCTACATTCTAGACAAATTATTATTTTGAAGACAATAATAGTGCATATAGAGCATAATTTCTTTTGCTGCGTGGATAAGCACAGCAAGTTAAAGTCAAAGGCTATGCTGATGAAATCAAAAAGTGAATTCCTGGGAGTTAGATGGCAGTATTAGCTTACAGTACACTTCTGATATGTTGTTCTCTTGTTCAAGTTTTCATAACACCCTTGCCACTTTTTTCTTTTTTGTCTCTTAGTGTTGTGTTAAGCAACATGACTAATCTATCATGCAGCTTTCCTATTCCTTCCCCACGGGAGAAATGAGTGCAGTGGTGTGTCTTGCTTTGGTCTTTTTTTTTTTTTTTCTTCCTACCCTCCTACCTCTCTCTGATTTGCAGTCTTAATTTTCCCCTTTTTTAGGAACTTCTGGAAGTTATCTGAGTCATGTTGCTACTCTGCGGAGAATTTGAGCCATATTTGGAGATGAGCAATGCAGACTGGGATACCAGAGGGATTCTAAATCAGTGCAACTTACAGGTTACTCTGCTATCCCAATAGATCAGCTGGACTTAGTAAAATCTATGCAGATTGCTTTAAACAAAGTATTTATACTCAGGTTTGTTTGTAATGATGTAAGTCCCATTATCCAGCTCAACTTCTCTTACATGGTAGAATTTCAGTGTGGAAGGGTCCAAAAAGAGAATGAAGGAAGCAAGGAAGGAGGGAAAATAAAATAAAATAAGTAATTAACTTTTAATTCCTCTTCATGGAAAGCTATTCCTGCTTATATCTTCTCTTTTAGCACTTTTGCTATGACAGAAGCTGTGATGATGACTGATTTATCTCTGTGTCTTCAAGTTTATTTTGTAACACTGTCACTTCAAATTTGACCCTAAATACAAATGTGTGGAAATGGTTTCTCTTAACTGTTTTATATAGTTCATGACATTTCAAAAATAAACAGAATTTAAATCTCAAATTGCTTTTTAAAAAGAACTCAATGAAGAAAAATTATTCCTAATTAATTCAACTTAGACTAAACATTTACAGATATTAAAATATGCACTGTTGACTTTCCTTGGCAGGTGCATACAGCTTGCTGAATAAAACACCCCTCCATTTTGACACAGGTAAATGTACAGCTTTTTGGATTGTGTTATTCTGAGAAAGTTCCACATTAAGAGTAAATTAAATTCTATTTCCAGTGATATGATTCAGTTTATTGAAGAAATATGTTCTAGAAGCAACACATTCTCACTGAAGGCCTAAACATGGAGGCCCTCAAAAGAAATGTGCATCAGTGGACATGGATGTATACATATAAAGATAAAGGACATACAGTTTGGGTCCATGCTTATCCCTTATACACTGCTGGACAGTCCAGATAGAGTTTGTTTCAAGGCTGCAGCTGATGCAAAACGAAGTTAAGGGAGATGTGTTGGGAAGAATGCAGAGGATATGCCTTCTGCTGAACTGACTAGGCTCTTAAGGGAAAGGTGGAGTCAGTCTTACACTGATCTGAATGTTTGTTAGTGTTGGACGGCTCCAGCAGAGTTTAGAACTCTATTCACTTTGAAGAAGCTCTCATATTTCCTCCTACCAAACTGAATCTGCTCTCTCAGTTACAAAACACTCTTCCATTCTGAGTAATGTGACCACTTATGCATGCAGACACATACAGGTGCTAGTATTCACCAAGTTCCACAGATTGTGTTTAACAGCTGGTGACCAACATCATACATTTGCTATTTCCACTTGGAGTTTTTTTCCAAAACAAATAAGCAAACCCTTATGGAGGACTGTAATTTTTTTTCTGATTGAAAATAAGTCTTTTCCTTTCTGGCTGCATGCATGAAATGTTCACAGAGAGCCTCTGGGAAAAAAAAAAAACCACCAGACAACTTTACCTTCTCATGGGAAATTCCATTCTTAACATATAGGCTGACTGCAGCAGGGTTATTCTCATTGCCACATGTCAATGTGAGAATGTTGGATTCAAATGCTGCTGTCAAGATGTCACTTTTAGGTTAACCTTGTAAATCTCAGGAGAAGGAGCATACTGAATCTGTAAAAAGGAAGCTTTACTGTAGAGTTTGAGTTACAAATTCATTTGCAATCTCAACATTCTTCTGGCATGTGGTTGTTTACTTTTATTAGAGATAACTTCTGATAATAAAATAGCACTTAATAGATGGTTTAGTATCTTGAGGTGTGGCTGGTGAACTACAAAAGCTTTACATGTGTGTCACTCATTAAATTTAAACCAATTTTGGCCTTAATTTGATTCACTCTTTTGGATATTTAGCCACTGAGGTGGATTTACTGGGCTCATGATTGTAGTTTTTACATCATATATACTACCCCCAAGCTTTCAGCTAATTAACAATCTGTGAAAGCAAAGAACTCTCTGCACTACTGAACTGCACTCCACTTTCAACTGCAGAAGGTTATATCCCAAATGTTATTAACTCCAGGTAGAAAAACCGGGGGCGGGGGGTGAAAAAACAAACAAAAACCCCAACCAAAACTGAACAAATGAAACAAAACCACCTTGCATGTAGGGCTGACTTTCAGTATTAAGTTTCTTGGGATCTGAAATCGTAATTAAATATACATACACGTTTGATCTGCATCTCCCAAGCTCTTGATGACAGTTTGCTTTCCTTAATTTTGCTATGTAGCAGGAAAGCTCCCTCTGGGAGCCTTGTTCTTGTCTTCCTTCTTTAAATAACTGTGGATATCACTTAAAACCTTCATCTATTGTCTAGATAGAGGCTTAGAGTGAAGAGGAGAGAAATAAGATTTCCATATCTAGCCAAAGCTTTAAGAGATAGATCTTCCAGGAGTCTTGTAATGAAGAAAAACCTGAGGAAAATAATTTGTTTAGTGTTCAGAATAATTTTCCCCATATAATAATGTCTTATTTTATATTTGTTATAGAAGTTCTACACATAAAGGAGGCTTTAGGAAGGAAGGCTCTGAGGCTCCTGCACACTGCTGTTGGACTTTCATCCAAAACACCCAAAGTATGGTTCAAGAATGCCTGAGTGCTCTTCATATATTGAATTGTTATCATCAATAAAAATAGTGAGAGGAACTTCCTAATGAAATGGAGTTTATATGTTGAAATCAAAGTAATATGAATGGTGTGTTAAGGATTGTTCCTCCTATTTTGTATCTGTGCCAAAATTTTAGAGATTTCTTTTATTCATTAGCTAGAGGTGAGAAAGTATTCTGCAATAACTTCACAAAAATAATTTGACTAACTATAAGCTGAACAAAATTTAAGGATATGAAATTGATCTAAGACATCCTGAAGCTGTGCATTGGCATGAAAATTACTTCTGTCCCTTCATTTTTGCCTTAATGCAGAATTTCAGGTTGCTCTTCTTTCTCATGTGTCTTTTACATGGGTAGGAGACTTGCTTTCACGCTTGTAGTTTTTTATTGTCCAGACACAAATTTAAATTGAATTTTTAAGGATGTACCTCTGTATCTGTTTTCTCCTGTTAAATTTCTTTAAAAGCTATTACATTGTTTCAAAGTCATGGTTCTAGGGTGGAATAAATGTTAGATAAAATTACCTCTGAGCATCTTTTCAGGAAAACCCAGTATTCCTTAACTTGGTAGTTCCTAATTGATGTTATAATTATGATACACTCTTCAAACTAGCTAGGGATTGATCTGCTAACAGTATAAGCCTGCAATATTCAAGCATATAGTCAAAGGATGGCCTTACAGCCTTAATTTAGATTTCTCTATTCTTAAGATGGCAGTCTGTTCAAAATGTTTTTTTCTGACCCTGAAAGAGGAAACAGGGAATTCAGAAATAGCCTCTGCCCACACACAAAGAAACCTCTTAGTAAGAATATAAAACAGCTTGCTGGAGCCAGCAATTTTATGTTGATATTAAAACAAGACTAAATGAGCATCGCAGCAGACAGTGAACTTAAGGGCATCTTTTTCACAGATTTTTTTTTAACTAGAAGTTGATTATTATGATGGTGAGAGAAAAGAATAATGAACTATAGCAGAGCAATGATTTTAATTTTTGGGACAGATGAAATATTTTTCTTACTTATATAAAGTTTATTTGTGTGATTGTTCTAATTTTTTTTCAAACCTTATCATTCATAATAGTGTTTAGCAGTTTTATCTTATTTGAATTTTTTTTGTTTGTTTGTTTTGTTTCAGAAGAATGAACAGCCTTTTTAGTATTTAGTATTCAGAGCCTGGACCAAGTATTTGGCATTGGTGAAGAACAAGGATTACAGCCCATCTTGACTGGATAACAGAGTACAGAGCACTCTGGAGCTGAGAGCTTTGATCCATACATTTTTGGAACTTTGGGGGCATTGGCAGTAAACACAGCTTTCATTTAGAGTACTTTCAAACAAAGGAGGAAAATATCTCAGAGCTCTGGACAGCCCTTTAATGTGCTCTTTTCTGACTAGGGCTGTTTTCCTTCCTGTACGTATGGTTTTGGTCAGCTGTTTGGGGTTTTGTTGTTGTTTCTAAGAGGTAAGAATCTTTGTTATTTATGTATTTATCTGAATAAAATTAAATCCTCCAGGTACTGAGGTCTAATATTAGACATAAAAGTGCTTCAGTGTGAAGACCTCCTTTGTGGTGGGATGTGGCAACACTAATGCATTTGCAAAATGCCCAGTTGAGAGCACAATGCACATACATATTTTTCAAACCTGACATGCTGCTATTCAGTCCACAGAAATCTTGATGGAGTTGTATGTGCTTATTTATAAAATCTTCATTAGATCATCATGTCTTAAGCTGGTTTCTGTTCCTAGGAAACAGAGCATTAAGTAGCTCCATTTTAGCTAATCAGCATAGTTTATTTATTCCTCAAAAGACAGGATGTATCCACACAATGATAGAGCTGTGGATCTGTTCAATCTCAACTCAAAAACTGTTTACATCCCAAATTCTCTTTGCAGCAATGAGCAGCACTATCCCTGATTAGTAGCACTAATGAAAGCAAGCACAAACCAGCCTTTATATGCTTACCAATTAAAGGCATATGGCCTTGAACCAGCTAGTCCTAATTTCAGTTTACTAATCTCATTATGTACTGTTATTTTCAGTGACACAAAAATACAAGTGGGGAGAAAGGGAGATAAATAAAACACTTTAGGAGTGCATTATGAATTTCAGACTTCTTGAGAAATGTTAGGATTACATAGTATTGATGCTTATTGAACCTAACAGGAGCTCTTCCATGACCTTCATTTGGCAGTGAATCAGGGTTTCTATTATTTTGACTGTATGACCACTTTGAAACAAGATTAGAAAAAGCACCAACCATCTGTTTTCCAGGTATATGCAAAGAACCAAGCAGGCTCTGTAGGATGTGCTAGGAAAGTCTCTCTTGATTCCTGTGGTGAGAAGTAAAAAAAAAAAAAAAAAAAAAAAAATTAAAAAATTGGAGAGTTGTGGCATTCCATTAAAACTGATATATTGGCTGGCAGACAGAATGATGAGGAAAATATTTATCTAAAATGCTGGTTATTTTTGACCACCATAGAACTTTGGACTAATCTAATTAGGAAAAAAACAAAGTTCATGTTAAGTAACTGTAATTCAGATGCTTCTGATAAGAAGGATAAAGAGTAGTGACATTTAGAAAATCCTTGATTTATGCTATTTTAATGCCATAAAATTATCTTAGTCTCTTGCATGGGTAGAAAAAGAAATGTGATTAAGGGTCTTTTAATCAGAAATTTCAAGTGTTGAATCTGTGTGGTAGCAAGTTACAGTAACACTTTCTGTAACTAAGTGTTTGGAAATAATTTTACTGTGACAACTGTCACTGATCAGTATCTTAGTAAGGATAATTATAATATCAATGATAGTCTCTTTCTGTGATTAATGTATTTTTCTTTATGCTGCTCAAGAAATGGATATTTATTTGCCATCAAGGTATTTTGAACACAAGTAAAGAAATAAAATTATAACAGCAATTTAAAGGTATGAGTCATAATTTCATACCTTGAAAAAAATCCACTATATTCATTGTAAGGCACTTGTGAACCGGTAAATGAAAAATTCCAGCCATTTGTGTTCCTCTGATAATATTTATTGAAATCACTTGAACAGTCTCTTCTGTCCCTCACCAGTTGTTTGGCCAGCCCAGGGTTCAGAGTTTGTATGCCTTTAAGGAACTGAGCTTGCTTCTAATTCCTGCTACTAAATCACTTATTTGGCAGAAATGAGCAAATTCCTGAGCTTGTTATAGGCGCAACATCTAGTCCTTTGCTTGATGTCCATACCAAGCAAAATGTCTCCTACCAATGCAAGAAACTTAAAATGCTGTAGTTTTCATAGTAAATATTTTCTGAAATAACTATGGTATATTTAAAATAGAAGCTTGTCTCAACTGTGGACAAAAGCAAAACACTCCAAATCTTTGAAAGACTGCAGTATAAAGGATTCATTTATCACAACACTTGATGATGTTCTCCAAGTGAGTAACTGCAGCAGCAATTATCTAGTAGCTGTGGAAAAATATTTTCCATGCTAACCCACACTGTGCATAAGAGAACTGATAAACTCTGGCAGGTCAGAAACAGCAGAGGTGAAAATAGTTTTAAACACAGGAGTGCTACAGGTGGGGGAGGCTGTGAGTAGGGTATGAATCCCTGAAGTGTTAGAGCTGAATGAAGGTTCACTAAATATGAACCTTCCTACTTACTGCTCCAGCTTTGTGCTTTCTTCAGAGCACATCAGATGTGGAAGACTTGAGATCACTGATAGGGTAGAAAACCTGATTAATGTCTTCAATTATGACTCAATTTATGCTATCAAATATGTGGGGGGCTGGTGAGGGGGGAAGTCTTGCAAAACACTCTTAATGTTTCTCAGAATTTATTTTACTAGCCTGGAGATTGCGGCTTAAATGAAAAATGGAGAGACTGATATTTTGGGTTTTGTCTCTTTTAAAGTGAATCATAAATATAATGGTAGAAAGTACGACATATTTTACAGAAAAATACCCCACACATGAATGTGAGTACTCCCAACTTGTTGTCAAGCTTAATATTGTCATAATATGATATTGCCCATCTGCAAAGTGCACAGTTAGAAGGGACACATTTTGACTTATCCTTCTTATTTAGTAACTCTTGACCCTTTTAAATTGGGAGCTTCTACAAATAAGTGCTGCCAGGTGTGATACCTATCTTGAAGTTTGGCAGAGTGCAGGCAGGGAAGAAGATAACTATCTTTAGTGTTAGAAGAAATGGGAAGCACATAGGAAAAAATTATCCTTTCTGACATTTTAAAATCTCTTTCCTCCCACAACTACTGCTGCACTTGTAAAGGCATCATGGTCTTGTTTCAATACTTTGCTTTCCTTATCCTCTTATCCCTTGGAGGCTGTGATCCAGTTCTTTTTCCTATTGCAAGGTGGGAAAATGGCAGGAGGAAAAATTAGAGAGAAGTGGGAAGTTATATTCCTATTCCAACAGAAGACAAGCAGTATGGAAGTTATAGGATGAAATGAAGTTGCTACTCCGTCGAAGGGATGAGTCAGCCTGCATGACTTCCCCCACTCGATATAACCTAAGGAGAACTAAGGGTGGAGAGGAGTGGAGACACCACAACCCTGAACAAGTTACATGAGCTACCCTCCAAACCAGCAGATTCTAAAACTATAGGACCTAGCCCACAAAGATGCTGTGCTAGAGTTTACCTGAGGTCCAGTTCTCCAAACTCAGCAATATTAATAGTGTTTCTTTTTCTTCCTTCCCAAATTTCTTATTTTCCATCTCCTCAGAATGAGTTCTTCCTGCCTTCATATTTGTCTCCAAATCTTTGGAACCTCTCCTTTAATCCTCCTTCTTCTTCTTCTTGTTTTGTTTTCATTTTTGGTTTTTTGGGGTTTTTTGGATGGTTGTTGTTGTTGTTGTTGTTTGTTTGTTGTTATTGTTTTTTTGTTTTTTCCCAAGGGAATCCTGGCATCCTGACAGTAAACCTCCCTGACCTCAAACTTTTGGCTCAAGCCTAAAACATTACTGGGATTTTACAGGTCCTGAGGCTATTTAATACTGCAGCTGTAACAATGGCTTTGAGTGCAGCAGGGGAACAACAACAACTTGGATACAGTTTAGGCAGACTGTGAAAAACACACACTGGTGTCTGAAGCTGTCTGAAGTTCAGGAACATGTTATTTTATGATAGTGGGGCTTTTTTCTACATGACAGAGTAAATGTATAATACTCCATAAGGTGATGCATAGACAGAACAGAAATCTCAGTTTTGTCATCGTCCCATAGCAGATGTGTAATGCTGGCTGTACAGGCTGTTCTGGACATTGATGGAGCACTAAAAGGTGAGAAAATCTTGAACCTTCCCTCAGTGGCACTGCTCTGTTGGGTTCATCCCTTCATTTTTCTCCCTGATTTCTGGGAATAGGAAGTCAGGCAAGCTTCTGAAAATCTCCAACACTAAATTGTCTGCACTGCATTAAATTGCCATGCAGTGTGCTAGCACAGAGTGGCACAAGTTTGGATGTTGTTTTGGGAAGTAAATTTTTAATTTTCAGAGTTCCTTCTGTAACTGTAGGCTTGTAGACAAGACAACCAACAGCATTTGAAGTTGTTCAGCACCTCAAAAGGACAGATGAGGCATCAGTTCAACCCTATCCATTTAAAGATGCCTGAGGAATAATGAAAAAATGGAACAATACCCTCCTCAAGCACCACTGTGTCCCCAGGCAGGGGAGGAGCAGCTCTGCCAGCAGCTCTGAAGCCTGTAGTCAGAAAACAACCAGCCAGTGTGGAACATGGCCTTCATTTTCAAGGAAAGGCTTGTGGATCAATGAAAGAAGAGCTGCCTTTGGACTCAACCCATGCTAACGGCAAGATTGAAAATGTTGAAGTGGACAAAATACCCCATCCTGTGAATTTATTTGCCCAGTTATTTCTGCTCCTTTTCTCATGCCTGCATGTCACTAGAAGTATTAAATGCCAATTTCTAGACTGCCAGCAAATGGTTTATATGAGGGCTGTGCTAGCAGCTTGTGAAAGAAATCAGTATTTTTCACTTTTATGTATATGTGATTGTTTCTTTATTATCTCTAAGTTTTCAAAGAAGATAATTGACACTTTATTTAAACATAGCATAGACAGCACACTAGTTGTGTGCTCACAGATATTTACTTACCATGAAGTAATGCATAATTAGATTCCGTGGTGTGATCTGGGGGGCACTGCTGTTTGATGTTTCTTCCAGAACACCTGTGCTGGTTCTGGCAACATGGAGGCCTGCCTGTTCTCTAAGTGCAGGCAAGCTCTTCTATATTTCAATACCTGTTTGTAGTACTGTCTCTAGAAAACGGGAGATGACTAGAAATTCATGCAGATTTACAGATAGTAATATCAGAGGCAGTCTTAAACTGCTAATGTTCTTTAAGCCAGTAAAACCCTTTAACAGTCAAAACAGATTTCAAATGGCACTGTGGAGTTGGGAAGTACTTGGTCTCATCAAAGTCACCTGCCACATGCCTCAGCTTGGTGGAGATGACGGAGATTTTGCCCAGAACTTTCTATATCTTAAGATTTTAATTTCTTTAATATTTTTATTTAATGGCGTAACTGCATGTCTCAGGAATTCATGTGGCAAATCCATGGTTTCTGACCCATGATGTTAGAAAATTAAAGTTAATTTTCAAGTGATGATGCAGAAAGGAGTGAGATTGGTGGAAAGAGAAGAAACTACTCTTTCTACTGTGGGCCCAACTGCATCCTGGCTTGTATCAGAAATGATGTGACCAGAAGGACCAGGACAGTGATTGTCCTCCTGTAAGGGGGCACACCTTGTATTCTGGTCTCCTCAATGCAGGAAGGATATTGAGGTGCTGGAGTAAATCCAGAGAAAGACAATGGAGCTGTTGAAAGTCTAGTGAATAAGTCGCACATGAGGAGCGGCTGAGGAAGCTGGGTTTTTTTAGCATGAGAAAAGGAGGCTCAGGGGAAACCTTATCATTCTCTACAACCGCATGATAGGAGGCTGTAGCCTGGTGGGTGTTGGCCTTTTCTCCCTGGCAACCAGGGACAGGATGAGAGGACACAGCCTCAACTATGCATGGGGAGGTTCAAGTCAGACATCAGGAGGAATGTCTTAATGGAAAGGATGTTTAAACATTGGAATGGACTTCCAGGGAGTCAGCATCCCTGGAAGAGTTTAAGAAATGACTGTATGTGACATTTGATGCCATGGTGTAGTTGGTGTGTTGGTGATGGGCCAAGGTTGGACACAGTGATCTCAGAGATCTTTTCTAACCTAAATGATTCTGTGATTCTGTGAAAACAAAGGACGAGTTTGGTCTGCAGGGAACTTGCTGTAACATCTCCTCACTTAGGCACTAGCAAAATCCTCTCTGGTCTATCAGACAGATTTGTTTCTGTTTCACTCCAGGGATCCAAGCTTGAGTCTTAGGTAAGCTCATGTTCAGTGTGTGCAAACAACACTGGACGTAGAGGGACTCCTGTAATTGCTTATGCTGGCACAGCTGCTTGGTCCCCAGCTGGCAGACACTGTCATCCTGACCCAGGGCATCACACTGTGTCATGAGGATTCAAAGGGCTTAAATTTCAATGCAGAAAATGAGTTGTGATAGAAATGAAAAGCCTGTTGGTTTATAACAGACAGCTTCCACTGTGCTCATTATTCAGGTTTGGGATCACTTGCATTCATGCACACTGAGAAGCTGCCCTGGCATGGGCTGGCTTTTTTAAAGACTCCCCATTGCCAGCAGCTCTAAATCTTTATCTCACACAGGAACAGATGGAAATCATTCTCACATCTGAGCAGCAAAAATCTCAAAATGGACTGGGCACAGTGGCTGACATTTGGCTGGCTATTTGCTGTTTTCTTTGCTAGTTGTTTTCCAAGGCAAAGTACATATTGTGAGGCATCTGGACACAGTGGGCATAAACCTACCATAGAAAAAAAAAATCAATCAAAACACCTGATATAATGGTAGAATCTTCCAGTAGGAATAATTGCATGCTGTTAGCACTACTGAGCAACACAGGTAAACCAAGCACAATGACCTCTGGAAAATTTATGACTATTCACAAGTTCAGGAATTCAGTAGGAAGATATATCCTGGGTATGCACCTTACAACCTTCCAGATTTTAAATTTGTGGTTGAATTGGAATAAAAATGAGCTGATGGAACTGAGGAGTGGATTCCAGCATTTCTTTAATTGCCTTCAAAATACATTGTCTCTAAAAGAAATCTTGCCAAGCCTTACCCTATTCTGCTTTCATGCAGACTGAGAAATACCTAATTTATTTGTTTAATGCCAATGCTTTTTAAGGGCTCGCCATTCAAAGTAACCAGAATATTTAATAAGTATAAAACAAATTATTAGATTTGAGTGAAAACTGGAAAGATGAGTAAAAGCAAACATAAAAGATATGAAGGCCTCCTGTTCATGATTTGTGAAAATAACTTCACTAAGTGAAAAAAGGAGGCTATGTTTCAGAACATTATTGGCTAAAACAACACCTGTTCCAAGAAATTTGTATTGAGTAGGCAACAGAAAGATATGTAGTTAGTTTTCTAGCTTTGAGTTGTGTTATAGACTTGCTTTGTACTATGCATGAACTAATTTAGAGGTCAACAGTATTCTCTGAATAGTTCATATAGATGCTAAAGTATTATGTAATCTATGAAATTATTCAATTAATGCAAAGTTTCCATTAGAAATCTTGGCAGATGTTCCTAAAGTTGTAAAGTTTCATTTATACAAGCAACATCTGCCAAAGACAAATATCGGACTAGATCAAAGACTGAGGAGACTGGTTAACATCCACTCAGAGTGGTTGTCTAAAACCCTAGTGTTTTATATAAAGGCTCCCACTGATTGCAATGGATTTGAATTGAAGCAGAAGGATAAAGGAAAATATTTGGATAATGATGAAAATATCTATAAATTAAAAAAAAAAAAAAGAATTAGTATGATACCCAAAACTACTTCTAATCTTATTTAGAGGTGTCCATGTTCAGGGGCGTTGGTTCAGAAAAAGAAAGAGTAATTTTATTATTCATGCACAAGGCCGTAAGATAAACTTCTAATTTCCATCATCTTAAAAGCTGTCTCTTGCAATATATGTTTTTATCTGCATAAGAATGAAATTTGGTAACTTCACAGTTCTGATTTACAGACAATAACCTTGAGAAAACTTCCTTTTAAATTTGTGGGGTCTTAACAGTGTTTCTCAGCTGCATCGTAGAGCACTGGGTGACAGTGACTGGGCTGTGGGAGTCTGGCATTCTCCCACTTTCAGGGGAGATGGGCTCCTGCAGATGACCCCTCCCTGGCCCTCCCTTCCAAGGGAGGTACTTATATAAGGTATTCAGGTGAATATTTCCAAATGTTTCACTTTACAAAAGGGTTAAACAGAGCCATTTAGCAGTGCTATTTTTTTCTATGTGTATAGTTTCTTTTTCCTGTCAGGGAAATAAATGACAATGAAAATTGTTTGAAAGACAGTTGTTGAAAGTTGCATCTTGTCTTTCAATGGAAGAACCTCTACTGCTTCTTTCTGGATTTTTCAGGCTTTCAAAAGTGACTCTAAGTGTCAGGGGAAAAAAAAAAGTAATAGACCTTCTCAGAGGTGTAATTAGCACAGCCAGATCTTTGCTTATTAGCTGTTTCCATTCTGTTAAAAATGGTAAAATGTTCCTTTGAATGTCCTACATGCAGACCATTTGGCATCTATAAATTAGTGAAATGCATCTATAATATAACAATTGTAAATCATCAGCAATAACTGTGTCATCTAGGGCAACAGAAAAAATATGTACTTGATGTTTTATTCAGCAGGAGGTTATTATAATGACACCTTAGTGCACAGTGAATGTAGTTCTCTCTCTCTACATAAAATTTTTATTAATTGCATTAATTAGTATATTTTTATTTTTAAAGCATAAAAAACTTCTCATTCCAGGCCCTGAATACTTGCATATAATTTAAACTTACCATAAAATGTCATGATAGTCTGTCTACTCATTTAGCTTCAATTACATAGAAATATGCATAACTGAATGTAATAAAACAGAACCATTTCAGACCAGCCGTAATGAACCTTCTTATCTATCGTTATGCTCTTCCCTAAGTACCAGAAATAATGTTCTAGGAAATTAGTAACTACTAATAATGCTAGGAGCAGGCTGAGAAAGAGTGAAGTTGTGAGTCTCTTAGCATCAGTGTCAAGGCATGTGCCGATTTCCTGGAATTGGGATTTTAGATTTCAGTGAATGATGTAGTCAACAACTTTTATAAGCTGTTTGTGTAATCTGTAATTTATGATCTTCAGATTTCATGAGATGCTGTTTTAAAACTTTGTGTAAGTTATTCTTAAGTTTTCTAGGTAATTATTTTCAAGTCCTTCCCAACTATTATTAGTATCATTAAAGCAGAACCCATGTATTCTGTTGGGGTAAATGGAGAGACTAAGGTGGCTTCAGTGGGTTTTTTACAATTTATTATGAAAAAAAAGGCTGATCTTCAAAGGCAAAGGTAATCAAATTCTTACATGTCAAAAAAGCTGGGAGAGTGTGTGTATACATAAATTATATGTATAATTTTCATATATGCACAAATAATATGGATCTTACATTTTATACATATAAAATAATCCAGCCCCAGTCAGTCACTTCACTGCATCTTCTGGATTTAGCAAGATCTAAATATCTATAAGTATGCTTTTGATTTAATGTCCAAATAGATTGATAAAAAAAATTTGAATGGTTGAAAATAACACTAAATATTGGTGCTTCTCAGTGAATACACATTACTGTATCCATACTGAATTACCCACTTAATTTTTTTTTTCTGGTTTTTTTTTTGGGTTTTTTTTTGGGGTTTTTTTTTGGGGTTTTTTTTTGGGGTTTTTTTTTTTTCTTTTTTTTTTTTTGGGTTTTGGTTTTGTTTTTTTGTTTGTTTTCGTTTTTTTCCTCACAATGCTAGAGAAATAGTAATGAAATAGCTCTTTTTTTGGTCAGAGTTCTCAAAGAATTGAACTTAGTTTTTTTTCCACAAGCTAATGGTAGTAGCAGAAGTCCAAGTCTGCGGCAGTTATATACAGCATAAGATTCCCTTCCTTTGCTGAGGATTGGAATGATTAATGAAATCATTATATCTCCAGAGAGTGGCCCTCAGCAAACTTCCCACTAAAAGTATCCATTAAAAGCTGGCATACAATATGCAGAAAAGATTTAAAGAATTATACTGGAAAGCTATCTGGGATTTCAGTGTTTCCCAGAGGGTAATTTTTTGATGGCATTAACGATCTCCTGTAGAGAAATCTGTGTCTAATCATTCTCCCTCCCTGAATGACTCTGTGCAGTGTGGCATCCTGCAGTATATATTGCTACATATGTACTCTAGGGTATTCAGTGGCTGGCAAATTGCTTGAGCAGGTTATTTACTTTAGCAAGAAGTGATGACTATTTCTGCACTTCAGCTCCTGATGAAAGATACACTTTATTTTCCAAAGTCTTAACACTCATACTTGGTATGCTAAAATTTACCACCCTAAAATCACTATAAATATGCTTTCTTGTACCATGGTGAGTGTTTCTTAACTTTCATACTAAAAAATCATGATCTGTTAAATTATTTTGAAGTAGTGATCTAAAGCTGGTAAATGAAAGAGAGAAGAAAGCAGTGGAGTCATCAAGGCAAGTCATTGTCAGATGGCAGACTCGTTGTGCTTCCTGCTGTCTGGCAGGGAAAATGTGTGGCAACTGGGCACATAAGTGAAAAATAATGCTCTCCTTTCTTTCCTTCAAACCAAAGGACAGGAAAAGCTCCAATCAGGAAAACTCTTGCCCTCCATCCACAGGCTGTGCTCAGCTGAGGGGACCAGCCTAGGAAGGTGATCCTTTAAGCTGTCCTCATAAATTTGAAGAGTTATTCCTTAAGCCAACATTCATCGTATGAAGCTTTTTGTGCCACTAGGGAGGGTTTTCTACCCATCCTTCTGCTTCATACAGAAGCTTTCAGAAATTTTAAAATATTTCACTGGTTCATTTTCTCTTGATCAACAGAGGAATAAGAAGCAGATGGTTTCAGGGACATTTTAGCTTGTTTCTTGTTTAGTAAAGTCTGAATATCTCTGTGTCCTCTGTTAAAGCTCCTGGAAGGCATGCATTGCAGCAATGAATGGTTCAAAGTGAAACAAAGCTGCATTTGCAGGGTTTTACATACAGTTTCTAGAAGGAAAAAGAGATCAATATTGAAACACTTGCTACTGTAAACTCTCTCCTAAATTTTCCTATTTTTATTGTTATGTTAATGAAGTTCAAGTTATGATTCATCAGTGTTCTCAAACCTACTAAGAAAGTATGAGTGTATTTAGAGACCTTGTACTTTCTCTTGCACTTTATAATAAAGTGGCATTCAGAAAGTGTGCATGGGAGAGAATTAGGAAATAATTTTATTTATTTCCCTTATCAGCATCTTTTACCCAATTTCATTAGAAAATTGTTCAAAAATTTATTAATATGAACCAATAATAAATATATTCCTCAAGTAGCTTTACACACAATGCTATTGCTGTATATCAGATGCACAGAAGAGTAAATATTGCATCTCAATACAGAGAGTAAATATTGCATCCCATTTCTGGCCAAATTAATTTCAGAATTTAACAGCCACAAAGAGAAATGGAAAAATTACAGAATCATTATTTTTCTAGCTAAAAAATCAAGTAGTTTGTGTTTGAAGAAATAATCTTTTGTAGATATGTTACTGAGTCTTTAGAGCAATCATAAAAACACTCTACTCCATGGTATTTTCAGCTGTACCTTGTTAAAGGTTTTATTCTATTAATGCCAAGCTAATCTAATTATAACTGAGCTACATTTTTAATCTAATTATAACTGAGCCACATTTTCTGGAAATCATTTCTTGTACCTATTCACAGCATCTATAACATTGACTTCAAACACTTTTGTAAGGTAATTTTTGTGTTGCAGTGGTGGGATGGGTAATTAGAGCCTGCTCTAGTAAGCACTGTGTCATACTATTTTCAATGGTGTGAGAATGATACCTGGAGGTGTAATTGCCCTTATGTTTTTATGGATTCTTTTAAGATCAGACCTATCAATTATGAGACACAAAGACATTTAGACAGTAAGAACAAGCATATACATCAAGCAAAGTCAAGCAAAGGTAAATCTGAAAATGTTTCAACTTTCAAGAAGAAACTTTTAATGTTTATACTAATATATTACATTAAAATAATTTTAAAAGCTCCATAATATAATGGAGAAGGATCATGTGTTGTTCTTAGATTATTATGCAAACTACATTGTTTCTGAGTACTATATATTCTGAATTTGTATTACTGCTAGACTTGATTTCTCCTTGTACAACTTGCAAAAAATTTGCTTCCTGCCTTCATAAATGTAGAGTCTAGCTTTAATATTATACCATACTGTACTAGCTATAATATTACACAATTAAAGGTTTATGCATATCAAGCTTTTTAAGAAGAATTAATTTACATGAAATTCAGGATGAATATATTTGGCTGCAATAAGAACTTAATGAAGAAGAACTATACAATCAAAAATTTCTGTTTTCATGATAACATAAACAGATTTTTGAAAATACACAGAAAAGATTAAAAACATTCCCCTTTCTCTGTGTTTTTGATAAAAAGCTTTTCACTGTCGTGCATATTTTTTCCTTTCTTCCCTTCCTGCATTGTTATGAGTAATGAAGTTATTATCTTTGCATAGTAAAAGATTTAGAAGAATTAATAAAGTATCTTCTAGAAGTTTGAAGTGTTGAAATATAAATTAGCATTTTTTCTTTCAAAAAAATATGAATGGTAGTGTGGTTTTAGCTTATTTCAGTTTACGTGCTCTTTTTTTCTTGAACTTTAATGATTTATATTTTCAGTCAAAAAAAAAAAAAAAACAATCCAAAACAAACCAGGTGATTTTTTAAAAAAAATTATTTAGGTAGCCTGACTTCCAGAAGAATTTGCTTTAATATTCACTGTACTCATTCTAAAAGTAATTTTGTTTTTAGCATTTGCTGTATGTTTCTTTTTCAGGAACCACACATGAATCTGCAGCATAAAGTATGCTTGTGTCATCATAAAAATGTTTGATTAAAATTAATCCATCTTGTTCATATTAAGCTGATGTAATTACTTTTTGTCATAAATCCTTCTATTGAATTTATTTGGGGAGGGGATTTTAAATTAAACGGTTCTTGGTACCGCAGCTATTAATCTCACCTGGAATACAGTACAGAGTAACTTTATGAGATAACAGTGCCATGAATATTTGCCATCAGCTCTTTGCATTGGGAAGCAGACCAGTCTTACAAGAGAGTAAAACACAAGTCAGCTTTTTGCAGTCTACAGGCAGGAGTGAGAAGGGATCCTCTGGTTGTTCTAGCTAGTTCTTCAAGGGTTTACTTTAGAAATAGGTGTCTATATTGAAGCCTCCATAAAAATGGCAGTGATCCATGAGGGTTCTCGGGGACCTGCAGTCTTGTAGTATGGCCAGGCTGTGTCCAGTCCTCTGTTGCACAGTGTACCCTGCTCCCCTCAAAGAAGGGAGGTAGTTTAAATCCTTACTTCCCTGGCATTTTAGGTGAAAATGAATGCCTGATGTCACCTGTGGAATAAATATGAATGAACGCTGCTCATGTGATGGTTTTACCACCCTGAATCAACTTTTGGTCTGTACAAGAAACATTACAAAAAGAGCTATTTTCCATTGCAGTGGGAGAGACTCCTCTGAATAGATTTTAAGGGCAAAACTTCTGAAAGAGTGGTTTTAAATTTACATTTCAGCTTCACTTATAGGTTCATTCAACTGTGAATGATGGAGGGAAGCTGCAAATGTAATGGCATGTCTATTAGTGGTAACACACAGGTGCTAGGACTATTTGAATGGTGATAAATTTACATTGCAAATGCGATAAATCTGGTGCAGTTCTAATGCTACTGTAATGACTATCAGCTGCATGCATGAGGACAGATAAAAGCTGTTAAATGCATACTCTTAGTGCATGGAAAATGTATTATCTCAGCAGTTTATGTAGTGCTTGATATTCATTTATGAGGGCTTCTCTTCACATAGGAACTTCCATTTCTATAGAAATCTACTTTGCAATGTTTTATTTGTAAATTACACTATTTGGTTGTTAGGGCTGAATACATACTCATTGCTTCTTGGTAATATGAACATGTATGGGAGTTGTGCAGGGTACTTTTCCATTTGAAGTTACTTTTCATCAGCTCTTTCTTTTCTGGCAGTTTCCTGCACTGCAGCAAAGTCATTGCTGACAAAGCACCACTCAACAATTCCAGTGAAAATCAGAATCTGAGAGAGGGCTGATATCTGTAGTACTTAATTCAACGGTGCATCTTCAGATAATTGTTTTGGTTTACCTTTCATGCGTGGTGCTTAATAATCAAGAGAGAAAGCAGATAAATGACTCCCAATGTGCTTGAAAATCTGGCCTGTGCAGTCAGCAGACCTAAGCTAATGCAGATTTTTAATGTCTCATATAATATGAGGTTTCCTATACTGCTGACTGAAATGTTGGGTTCTTTAGTATACGTAGAATATTGTCTTTTGATATTTGCCATGAAACTACTTGCCCCAGCTGTGCACAAAGGCAGCCATCTCTGCCCCATGGAAATTCATATTCTTAGCAAGTGTGTGCACATGAGGGCAGTAATGAAGTGAGATCAGCAAGTTTTCTACCCTACACTGCAACTATGGATGCATCTCCTCACCAGAGAGCCTGGACAGAGATGTAGTGAAGCTGGAAGGACTGGGCATCAATGGGGCTCCCACTGCATCCTCCTGCTGCTGGGGGATGGTCCCCTTGCTCTCCTTTGTCCCTTTGTCTTCTGGCCTCTCATGGGCAGCAGCTGACTTGCACACCCCAGGTGTTTGTCATCTGGAAGGGTTATCTTGGACAATGGGAAGCAGGAAGCCTTGGAGGAAGGTCTGCTCTGGGAAGTGGACACTCACCTTATCTGCCTGGCTGAGAGTTTTGAGCCCAGACAAATTACTGGTTTATATGTCTTGGTCTATCCCTGTCACATGTGCATTCATTATTACCATCTGTTATCTTGAGTCTCTTAATGTGTGCCCCAAAATATCTTATTCCCATGTCTGGATATTTTTGATCCCTCTAAGTCTTGGACTTACAGAAAGGTGTGGTTGCTCAGCCTCTCTGGCCCTATGTCCCCCCTTCTCCCCCACTTAAGCCATAACCTCCAGTGGGGGATGTGATGGCTTCATCCAGCTTTGGGAAATGCATGGCAACACAGCAGCTGAGGGCTGTCTGGAGAGGTGACCTAGATATCTTGCCAGTATGTCAATAGGACTGTAAATCAGTCATCTTACTTCATAAATTGTAACCCACATGCTTGTGGTGTTTGCTTTTTTTTTTTTCCCCAAATTCCCTACAGTTGTGACTTTAGAGGTTCCCAGCTGCCCTGTGTGGGTGTTTGTTTGTTTGTGGTTTTTTGGTTGTTGTTTTTTTGGTGTTTTTTGGTTTGATTTGTTTTATTTGTTTTGGTTTTTTGTTTTCCTCCTGTGGATTTTCTTTTTGCTCTGTAAGTCCCATTGCATCGAAACAAGGATTCAGGCAGTCTGGAAGGGACTCTGGTGGTTGACTGGTCCAGTGCCCTGCTTGTATCAGTGGCAACTTCTAAGCTGGATGTATTGAATCTGTTTGAATCTTGTAATGCAGCTTTGTAGCTCAAAACTTCTGTCCTTCCCAACCCTCCTCAAAATCCAGTTTGTGGAAGGACCACAGGGAAAGATGACAGAAATTACTATTTTCTTCTACAGGATTGGCTTGTTTGGCATCAACGAAAATGAGAGGTTATGGCCTTTCCCCTCCATGGGAAATGAAAGAGATGTAAAGACTCCGATGACAAAACTTACAGTCAAACACTGAATGTTATGGTAAATCATTTGCTCAATGGCTGCATTTTATCACTTCAAAGTAAATTAAATCAGTGGTTTGAAATGCTTATAAAGTAATGCATTTCCCTGTGTAGGGAAAATGAAACAGCAAAAGGCAAAAACACAGTTACCAACTCTTTTATAACCTAGAAATATTGAAAGAAACAAATATTTTGAGTATAGAAGTTATCCCTAGTTCTAAATTTCTTTTTTACATTGAAATGGTAGTTCAGAGTATTCACTCAGGCCACATCTCTACACAGAGTAAAATAGCACTGAATGGTTATTCTAATGTTGTTCAATGTTTATTAAGTCTATTTAAAACTGATGATATTTTTTGATAGCCTTGTTTTCATAAAGCCCATTTGGTTTGGACAAATTAATTTGAGTAAAGTAGACAGTAATATCTTAGTTGACACTATTGCAAGAATTTTACAGGCTAGGTTAATTATAAATATGAGCCTATTGCTGCTGTGTTCCCCCCATCTCCCATCTTTACCATGCTTTAAAATAACAGACATTATAGTGCTCCAGAGCGATCTAACTATTTTACCACTCTCAGAGACTTCCCATAATATCCTTCACAATATGAGCCTCAAATTTCCTTTATAAATATTATATAATTAGGTCTAGAGTCTTGGTGACTTTAGTATTTCCCTGATAGTAAAAACTGTGTTGTACGTAAGAACACTCTACTTGACAAAAAATTGCTTTTTATCTGAAAAAATAAAATGGCACTATGCACTTAAAAATAAGACATTATAAAGAACAGAATAACAAAATTGTATAATAGTGTGGTTAATTGGAGATTTGTCATCATTAGAAAAAAATTATTTAAAAATGATAATTTTAAAAAACTAATCATATTTTAGGAAATAGCAAAGAAGAGTAGTGAGAAGACTTCAGCCACTGAAAAGTTCCCATGTGAAAGTAACCCTTCCCTTGTGAGCTGCTCATGGCAGGCACAAGCTTACAACCTACATCTTGCCCAGGTGTAGAAGTACTCTCATGTTTCCCCCTGTACTGATTTACTCATGTGTGAACCCCAATTTTTATACTAAGCCCAATTTTAAACCAAAGAGAGCTGTCTATACAATGAACATAGTGATTTAAAGACACTCTTTCAGTTGTTAAAAATCAGACTCCTGGAGTGCTGCTGAGAAGGGTGGGTTCGGGTGGGTTCACCTCTTTCCCACAGATACCACAGGTTAATACAATTGACATTTTGTCAGAGCTTGGTGAACACAGACAATGCTGAGCACTAGCCAGTGCAAGGAAAGTTTAAAAAGTATTTATGCTGTAGCCATAAATCTAGAGTAAATAAAATTTCACAAGAAGGCAGACCAACTCAACTCAACGTTCCTGCATGGATCCAAAAGGAATGAAGACAATGTATTATAGACAGCTAGGAGTATCATTGCATCAGTTTAAAATATTCATATTCTCTGCTCCAAAGACTATCTAGTTTTTCTTTAAATTTTAGAAATTTTCCCTGTCAAGAAACAAACCAGTAGAATTATTCACACTTCACTTTTTTCACAGTAACGACAGATACGTTCCTTATACTTCTGTTAAAGTTTATATGAAGAAGTAAAAAATATTCTAATTAGCTGTGCAGAGTTTTGCTTATTATTCAAAAATTGTCTAGGCTCATTACATACTGCTTTTTTAGTCCCATATTTACCTCGACTGGGGAGTCCAGGTCATACTTCTTTCATTAGAAGCATAAAAATTTTTGTCTTAATGTGAATATTTTTCTAAAATAATACGTACTAAATCAAGGCAAACAATTACCTTTTTCATAAAAAGTAGAATTAGAAGTGAATATTTTAGTGATATATGTCTAGCAGCATTTTGAACAGAATATATGGGGAAGAGTTTATTCTCTGAGTTTTATTTTACTTATTTTTAGTTTCAGTATTTCTCTTCGATGCAAATTCATAAGCAATGCCTTGAACAAGGATGAGAGTTCAGGATCACTTTATCTGCCAAAGGTACCCTGAATACATAGGCATACATTCCATCTTTCTTATTCTTTTCTTTGGCCATTAAATTCTTGCTAGGCAATGGCTTTACTCTCACAGGACAGACAGGTTGGTTCTCTCTTCAAGTATAGTCTATTCTGGTAGAACTGGAGCGGTTGGTGAGACAGTGATTTCTAGGACCATATTCAGTTTTTCCTGTTTGTGGCAAAGAAACCAAGGCCACTCTTGAAATCCTGTGTAGAAGGGATCTTGTGCTAAAAAATAAAATTTTAAAGTAAAATTGAAATGCTGAAATTTCATATTCAGGAATCTTCTAGTTTGAATAGCTATGTGGTTTCCCTTTGGAAACAAAAACACATGAATATCAGATTTGCATCAATTTTCCATTTCATATGTTGGTAGCTTTACTTATGTCTGTGAGTAGAATTTGGTTTTTTTTTACTTTTTTTAGTGACAGCTCAGATTCTTAAACCCAAAATGCACTCAAATCAAAATCAAAACTCTCAAATCACATCCTGAGCCTGACCAAGTGTAACTCTAATTTTTAAATATGAAAACTTGACAAAGAAGAATTAATGGAAACCTTTATTTGCAAATAAATACCATCTGTCACATAAAATTCACAGTAAAGTATTTTGAGTAAAATGTCATTAGTTCTTTGGGAAGCACTGAACAGTAGGGAAAGGGGAGTTGAGAAAGCAGGTTGTAATAAAAAGTTTTAGGGATGCATGGTTTAACTCACCTCAGCTGCATTAATATCTGCACCTGTAGTAGGTTTGTCCTTATTTATTTGCAGTTGAGAATACCAATCTGTATAAAAAGTGATTGATTTTCTTTTAACCTGGAAACCGTGTGGAGTGAGAGCTACTCTTTCTGTTCTGACTGCATGGCTTGTTCAGTCAATGTCTGGGATCCCTAGGTACTACAGCAGTAAGAGCAAATAATCATTGTAAGAATTACTAAATTATTATTATTATTTGTAAAAGCTTTTTAGCAAAAAAAAAAAAATTCTGTAGGTAGTTTAAGTCTTGTAATGGTCTGAAAAAGGGCTTAAGAAATGCAAAAATAATAGATCATACAAGAGTAGAGGATGGAAATATTTATGGCATTACCATCCATATTGGAAGAACAAATACAAGCTGATCATCTTGTTACTTCAAAGCTAATTTTATATAACATAAACCAAAATAAACATATAGCTCTAGCTGGTATTAGGGATGGCTCAGTGGAAACATCTGTACAGTGTTTAGCAATGTGTATAAATGTGCCATCACATCTAGGGAAGAAAAATACAGTGGAGAATATAATTCTTGTGAAGGTGGAATCATGTAAACTAAAACCTGGATGAGGTGAAATACTCTGAAATTTTGTTTAGGTCAGAGGAAAGAATGCCAGAGAAAGTAGAAGGGGGAGGGAAATAATAGTAGCTGTTGCAGAAAAGGAGTTCAGGTGGATATTTAAATCCACTCCCTTTGTGTAGGGGACAAAACTTTAAATTTTAAAACATATAAAATTATTTAAAAATAAATAATTTCATACAATGTATAATCAGCCCCAGGAAGTTGATGTTATAATGTGTATTGGTAAGAAAAGAAGGTTAGTAGAGCTAGAATTGACAAAAGATTTTCACAGAGATAAGAAAAACTGGTATTCAAAATAATGGTGAAAATAGTTGAGAGAATAGAAACGTTTTTGCTTTTGGACACAGAGAAATACTAGGTAATGTGTTTAAGAAATATCCTCATGCACAGTTTATCCCACTCTGCATTCTTGTGTGGTTTATTATAAGCTGGAAAGCATGGAAAACATGGAAAACATGATTGTTGGTGAACAGGGGCTGCTTCATCTCATATCAACAACAGTCCTTTTCTGATGATAATACCTCCAAAATTTTTAGGTTTTAGAATATCTGGGGTTCTTAATCTTCTTTTAAGAGTCATAGTTGGAGGATAGTGAAGAAAGTTTACTTCTTTCTGTAACAGTTGTTTTCCCATTTTAGTAGTGCAAAAATGAAAGCAGAAGGAAAAGAAGGGAGGGTGTTAAAAGGAGAAGTAATTAGTAAAAATTTATCAGTGTTTCATTTATATAGCAGATGAAAAAAAGTCCAGAAACCTATAGGTAAACAAAATCAGAGCTGTCTCTTGGATATCTCTAATTGTAGGTCTAGTTGAGTACAGTATATCAATGTTACATATATGCCATTCTGCAAGTGCAGTTATCAATTTACAGCTCTGCTCAGGTATATTCAAATAGTAATAGGTCTGGAAGAGACCAGAAGGTTGTCTTGGACATCTCATTACCTCAACATACTATCAAATTATCTAAATCATACCTGAGAGGTGTTTGTAAACACTTCCAGTGAGAGATTTTACAATATTTACTGGTAGCCTGGTGTTACAAATGGATGTGGGGGTTTAGATAAGTCCTTGCCTTTTGCCCAGCCTCTGGCAGCAGGCAATATCTTAATTGAGGTGGCCAGCACGCCAAAACCCACTCTCATTTGCAGGTTCTTTAATAATGGCTGATTTGGTCTATTATAGAATGAATTATTTATCTAATGGATATCAAACTAACAGACATAAGACTTAAAACAAACTAATACTGCACAGGAATAAGCACAACAAGAGATTACTAGTAGATATATACAGTGCGAAGTCAAAGGTAGCTATTAATGTTACAGCTAGTGAAGAAATAATATAACTTATGATTCAATGTATCTTATCATCCAGTTTTTGGTGGGGTGCACATCAAGATCCTTTTCCTCAATCCCCGGGGAAGTAACCACAGAATTTGCATCCAAACTCCATGGCGAGATCTTTCACACTTTCAGGGGATGTGTGTAGAAGGCTTTGGCCTCTGTGATAACTCATCTGCCTTGTATAGTTTGTAAAACAGTGTCTCTCAGTCAAGAATTTTTACCTATTTCCACATCTGCTCTCCAGACTAAAATGTTGATTCTTAGTTGAGGTCTGAGCCCTTTTGGTGCCAGAGATGACCACTTGCTGAGGGTTTCAGCCCCTGGGTTTTATCTCCTTGTGCTCCAACTATCTGTGGTAGATGGGGGTGAGGAAGGGCAGGGATGGGTAGACGTCCAGTAGACTTCCATCTCTTTACTGTTAATGGCATTCCATCACAATGTCTACCTAAATATATTGCAATTCTATTACATTTTAACTGCCTTCCAATTACCCTTAATCTCAAGAACTTGTCCTGGAATGAACACTACAGTTCAGACTGACTCTTTAAAAAGAGAAAACAAACAAGCAAAAAAAAAAACAAACAAACAAACAAACCAAAACAAAACAAAAAAAAAAGAAAAACAAACAAACAAACAAACAAACCAAACCCCCCTTCCCCCCCAAAAAACCAAACAACCCACCCAAAAAACCCCAAAACCTGAAGCAACCCTTATTCCTTGAAAATGTAAGTTTGTGAATATGAGCACAGAGCAAAAAGCTATTTATTATTGTCTTAGTCTGAATGGTCTTCTGAGGAATGTCAAGTTTCTCCATTCTATTCCAAAAAATATTAACTCTGTAACAACAAGGATTTTGAAATCTCTGTGGTGAGCTGTTTAACTGCATATGGATATGACAGACACCAGCAACCATCATGCTCTACAGTCCCCTCAGCACTTTTCTGTGTGTGAAGTACTAGCTGCATTACATTTTTGAATGTCCCCTACCTTCTTTTTAAAGTATATTTTCTGAATGAAGTTCCGTAGAGCACTGAAAATTTTAAAATGGAAGAATACAATAAATTGAAAATTGAGTGTCAAGATGACTATTAAAATAAATATTATTAGAAGTTATACTATTTTTTGTATTTCATTCAGTTGAAATCTAGGGCATTTACTCAAGAATGCTTCCACAACAAAATTCAGGGAGTTTGTCACAGGTCCCATGTTTGAATTTATGAATATACAGTTGGTTTTGGGTTTACCTGGTATTGTGAAATATAACAAAGCTACACAACACATGGAATGGGGAGATAAATGCACAAATCTAGTTACCTAAAAATTAGTGAATTTTATTAAGTGGGAGCAAACTTGTTTATAGTTGAGTTGGACAAAATCCCTCACTCAAGTAACCTGGGCTGCAAATTCAGTAGAGAAATGTGACCATTTCACTATTACTGTGTCATCTGTTTCAGGGGGCTGACTTCAGCTGAAGAGGATAATAGATTTTTGAGATATTTTGAAATCAAATAGTCCTCCTTAGAGCACTGGGAATTGCGAATTTTTCCATTAATTCTTCTCCATAAAAATATTTGTAACATGGGTTTGTTTTCCAGAGACTTACTTGGTGAGAGACTAAAAATAAAACATTAATTTTTTATAAGATTCTTGTTGAAATAATGAAAGAAAACGAATTCTACTTCTGCTCCACAAAATCATTCCTGCTGATGATTTAATCTCTTATTAGCTTGACTTTGAGCCTGTTACAAAAGGATACAAATTCTAATTGTAATCTGTTAATTACCTTACCTGCCTGAAAGATATAAGCTCCAGGACAGGAATTGCCTCTTCACAGATGTACACCCCTAGTCCATCCAGAAGGGGTTCAATCTGCAGCTAGATCTTGGATGCTACAATTATATGAGTGGTGGTAGGTATTAAAATAAAACATATTTAAAGTACTTTATGGTTGTGTTTTCCAGTAATGACAAATTCAAGACAAAAAAAAATTCTGATTTTGGACATGAGAGAAAGGAGTTCAAATTCTAACAGCACGGAAAACTGTATATTCCAGATTCCTAAACTGCAGAAAATGTTATTCCTGATGCAGTTCTACTAAAGAGAGAAAAAACCTCAAACATCAGAAAAGCAATCCTATTTGCTTCCAAGTATTTGCAAGGAAGAATTTGACTGTGAAGTGACTACAAATCAGATATGCTTGTATAGCCAGTGCAGTATTCCTTGCGCAGTCAGTTGTTATGCTCTGATATCAGCCATTTAGAGAATGCATGTTTGATACTGCCCGCCCACAATGATGCCAGAATCTGTACTGAAAACCAGAAAATGCATTAGAAAGCTGTGTGTTTTCCATCTGGGGCATGAATCATACTTTCAGGACCTTGGTTTCTACACAGTTTAAAACCCAGCTGTAAAACGGAAAGTCAGAAACCATAATACGAGACTTTAGCTCCTAGATCTTGTGAATTTCAGGTTCTGGGAAGATTCTTGCATCAATATGAAGATTACCAGCATTTAGCTGTAGATGGGTCGTTTATCACTTGCTTCAGTCTCTGCTTTCATATTCATGAATCAGAATGTGCAGTGTTCTTAGTTGAACTTCTGTGCTTCTGTACTTCACAGCAATTAACATCCCTGACATTGTATCTCAAGATAAGATGCTCATCTCAGAAGACTGGTAGGAAGTGAAATGTAATCTGTCATATTTAAGTCAGCTCTTTAATAATAACCCATTCTAATGAGGACAAAGTAAGTCCATTTCTTTCCAGTTCCTAACCTCATGTCTTTGTAATTTACATCATAATTGGCATGTTATCAACAGTATCACCTGAGTATCTCGGGACTTAACAGGCTTTTGGAGAGCTAATTAGCTAGAGATAAGGACTTCCAGTCAGCTCTGCTGCAGCATGCATACATTTTTGATGTGCAGCATGTTCTTTTTTTAGTTAGGATTTATATGAGGCATTTGCAGATTGATAGGGAAGAGGAAGGTCTGTGGAAGTCTGCAAGTTTCTCAGGAGCATAGCCTAGCACAGTATTCATGCTTTGTGCCAAAACTTGTGTTGTCAATTGCATGGGCTTGCTATTTTTCGCGTGCTGTTTGCATTTGTCCTTTGTTCTCTCAAAACAGGCAGATAAGGTACCTGATGACACTCTATGCATAATATCATTAATGTCAAACACCAGTATTTCTGTGTCTTACCTATCAAAACGTTCCCATCTAGAAGCCCTTTCATGGTGTATCCAACCACTAGACAGTTCTTTTGCTAGCAATATTTAGTTGTGCCTTTAACTCCATTGAGCATCAGTTGATGCAGGACCAAGGAGGTTTCTAAAAACATCAGGTGTCCCCTTTATTGCTGTGGTGAGGACTAAGCACTTAGAGCAGTGGGGACTGAGCTGAAAATCACCCTCTGAAGCAGGCATGGCTGGAAATTCTATCCTGACTACATCTGAAATGCTTCCCAGTGAAATTAAAAAAGTGGTTATGAGTAGAAAATTTTGAACAAAGTTAAAGGAAAATTGATGCTTGGTCTTACAATTGTATCATAAAAATATAAACAGATTTGGGACAATATTTGTCCCAAATAATAACTTCATCTATGTGAAATAAATGGGCAGGAGATCTTTTATTCATAACACTATGTATTCATTTATGTTGAGTCATTGTTCACTTTAAAATCAGCATCATGAAGCTGACTTGAAGTAAGCAATACAAGTGCTGTGTGCATCCTAAACAAAAACAGCTCAGTGACTCCAGTTTTAGCATTTTTCTCACTTCTTTCATGCTGTATTTTTGCCATCAACACCAAAGAGAGACTAAGAAGGAACTTTACATTTTGACAAGCAATCTAAGCTATTACCCAGCCTGAAAAGTGAATGGGCGTGGGAAACTTATTTTCCCTTTAAGTAAGTGTGAATGTCAGAAATGCTCTTGATATGTGACAAATAGTATTCAAAGTAGTGGCTGAAATTGCTCAAAGTAGTCATAAATTGGTGAGTAGAGCTGGCTATATTTCATTTGTGAATATAATGCTAAGCTGTCATTGTCTTTAGAAGATAAAAGCTAGTTAGAGGATGTGCTAGCGTTATCCTCTATATGAACTGTGTGCATAAATGTCTATTTCTTCCGATGGCTATTTATTTCACTGAAAAACCTACTGAAAGTAAGGAATTCTTAAAATGTTAGGAAAAAGTCACAGAAAAAATAAGGAAAAAAACTCACAATGCTGTTTATTGGCTCAAATACAAGGATTGACCTAAAAATTCCTTTTTGAGTGTCCAAGGAAAACTATGTGATTTGACGCCCTGTTTCTTAATCACTAGTAACAATGACTAAACTCTGTGCTAATCCTGTAACAATTTTCCTTGAAATTTGTTTCCTTCTTTGTGAAAGAGTATAAGTTATCCTTTCAAAAAATCTATTTGTGTTTTAAGGGGGAAATGAAGGCATTATTTTTACTTCATTCTTCATGTATATAAGATGGCTAGGGGAGCTACATTTTTTTTCCTAGGCAACATTTCCCTTTCACATTTCCAAGGTCTGGTGGACTGAGGATAATGATTATATTTTTCTTTTTTTTTTTTTAATATTAAAAATTCAAAGGAGAATTAAAAAATAATACTTAAGGTCAAAATGTATCCATTATGATGTGTTTCTTCAGAGGAAGCACTGTAATTAGAAAATATGCTTCTGCTAAAAAAAGTACTTATTTTTTTGTTCCTTGGAAGACTATTTAGTAAAGACTGCATTTTTCTTCTTATGTGGAGAATAGGTTCATAGAAAGTTGCTTTGGATTAGATGATTAATGCAGGGTAGAAGACTTAGAGGATCCAATTCCAATTAAACAAGGTGAAGTGATTTTCACATAATGTTTTCAACCAGAGAGCTATAAGACAGCATCATATATAGCTCTGGGGGTATGAAATCTTCCTTATTCATGTTTATTAGATGCATCTGGCACTTTCTTATAATTTATATGCAGTAAATTTCTATAATAAATACTAAATATACATACCACATATTTACTATCCTGCTATTATGTTTTTTTTTGATAATTTAGTAGTGGATATGCTTTGCATTTCAAATATTTTCTTATCCTGACTTTCTATAACTGTGAGTGGAGCTATGTCTTAGGATGATTACTAATTGCTTAGGGGAAACATCTTGGTATTCATGAAATCAGAAAGAGACCTTGGTTTTGCTATGCATGTAAGAAGTTGCATAATGATGTGGTATGAAAAAAGTTAAGAAAAACAAAATAATAAACAGTAAGTAATAATAAAAGTATAAGGGTTTTTAAAAAATTCTCTTGGAACTGAGTAGAGAGTTAAACTTTACTACTAGAGGAACCTATTACAGAGTATGTGCCAGCCAGTTATTAGTGTGGCTTATTATACGACAGACTTCCTACATGGCCTTTGAGATGCCCATTGCTGGAGCTTCCTGGATTTATGCACATTGTATCCTGTTTGCCTCCTGGAGAGACTGATGCTGCCCCTGTTTACTTCCCACCCAGCTGTGAAGAGATGCAACCCCACATTCAGGTTTCTCAGAGAAGTCATCTCCCTGAAACTTCCTCCTGTGTTTCTGCAGAAATACTTTTGATAAGCTATGTTGAGAAATGTGTCTCTATAATAGTTTCTTTGATTCAGATGAAATGTTACATTTGCCATTGTCCCTCTCAGCTGAGCCTTCACACCACAAACATGTCATTGGTGCACATCAGGAGAGAGTGTGGTCAAACAAACGTGTCCTCTGACTCTCCCATGTGGATGACTTGTTAATAAAGTAGAAATCCAGGGTGGTACTGCCTGGTGTGTCCAAGCAGCAGAAACTGGTGAAATAAAGGAAGAAGCGATTCCTACACATGGATATGTGTGGTCTCTTCTTGGTGAACAATTGGAAAGACTTCTGCTTCTTCCCAAATACACATTTGACAATATGGGAATTACTTCCTGACAATGCCAACAAAGTAGATAGTACTGTACAGACCAAATTAGTCTGCCACTGAAAAATGAGAAGGGGAAAGAAGGAATAGTATTGCTTTGAGCAGTGCTAAAAACTAGCTAGCTCTCCCCTTTCTGTTTCAACAACTGAAAATTCAGTGTTAAGGACGTCAGCAAGCTCATTTTCTGAGTTTTTTTCTCTTATGTTTTGTCTCAGAATTATTTGGTTAAGACTAGCAGGTGAAATCTGCTTGCTGTTGTATGAGCTCCATCAGTCTTATTAATTAATTATCTTTTTATTTTTGTTCTGCATGCATCAATAACTCTGGCAGTAGTAAGAAATTCTTATAGAGAAGCATAGTGTAGGTAGTATTGTTATCATCCTGATCTCCAGGAAACCAGCATTCCAGAGTCACATTGGTCTACCTTCTGCTCTGAAATAGCTATTCAAGAAGTTGATACTGATGATGGTCAGGCTAAGCACAGTTATATATCAGGAGTTCACCCTTTGCTAGAATGAGCAGGAACTTAATTTGAAAACAAATGGAACTAGGGACAGAGAGAAGCTGTTAAAAGATGACGGAATAACTGAAATATGTCTGCAACGTGTCTAGAGAAGTAGAACAGAGGAAAAAAATCAATCATAAATATACTGGGTGCAGACACTGATTACACAAAGGAAGATCTTGGAAAACAAAATATCAGACTGATTTCTCAGATCCATGCTGCCAGAGTGTAGAGAGCTACTAACTGGAGTTGCTATCAGCTCATTTTTATGACCTTTTTTGATACCAAAATGTAAGTTACTTGAATTATTAAAATAAAGCTTTACAAAGACATTTCCAAGAGCCTTTGATTGTAGTACCAAGGCAGCTCTCCTATTGCGCAGACACAGCTGGGCTCTCACTGGCAGCAAATGGGATGTGAGATCATAAATACTGCCCTGTATTTTGTCCAAGGGGACAAAAATTTTGCAACGTGGTATATTACGAGGGAGGGTAATGTTGAATATTAGAAAATATTTCTTCACTCAAAGGCAGTCAACACTGGAAGTCGCTGCCCAGATAAATGGTGGAATCATCATTCCTGGAAGCATTCATAAAAACATGCAGATGTGATACTAGAGGACACAGTTTAGTGGTGAGCATAGTGATGCTGGTTTAATGGTTGGACTTAATAATCTTAAAGGTATTTCCCAACCTTAATGATTCTATGATTATTTTTGGCCCTTCCAATTAACACTTCTGCAATTGATTCTTTTCCTATTCTGAAGGAGCATTGGGTTCATTTCTACTGTCTCTTAAAAGGTTGATTTATTACTGATCAAAAATTATAAAACTACTTTCTGATCAGCAATTATGGAATGATTTGTTTTAATATCAACTTAGCAGCAACTACCACTTGTTAAATATTATATATGTTAAATTGCCCAATAATATGAAACTGGGGTTCTTTTGTGGTGGGGAAATTTTTGTTTGTGTCTTGGTTTTGGGGAGTTTGTTAATTCGTTTGTTTGTTTTGTTTTGTGTTCTAAGCAAAAATTTCTCCTCTTGCTCTTCCTCTATACAAACAAGGCAAATTTCACACACTGGTATATATCCACTAAAATGAAAATATCATTAATTACCCTGCTCTGTTGCTCTTAGTGGGTACTGATTATGCATTTTGTAAGAATAAAAGCAAACTGAAAATAATTTATAGACTTTAAGATGAACAAGAATTTTCTCCTTGTAGTACTTAAATACAGAATTTTGTAACTTTTACTGTCAAAATTCATATTTTTTGATTTTTAAAGCTGAGATTTTTATCTGAGTAGAAAATAACTTCATCTAAGTTGGAATGAAGGTGAATTTTTTCCTTCAACTGGTGGTTGAGCGCACCCTCAGAAAATCTGCTGATGACACCAAGCTGTGCGGTGTGGCTGACAAACTTGAGAGAAGGGGTGCCATCCAGAAGGACCTGGACAGGCTTCAGAGGTGACCCATTGAGGACTTCATGAAGTTCAGAAAGGCCAAGGGCAAGGCTCTGCACTTGGGTCTGGACAGTTCCAAGTACAAATACAGGCTGGGCAGAGAATGGACTGAGAGCAGCCCTGGGGAGAAGGACTTGGATGTGTTGGTTGACGAGAAGCTCAACACTACCCAGCAATGAGTGTGCTGGCAGCCCATCAAGAGCAGTGTGTCCAGCACTTTGAGAGAAGTGATTCTCCACTTCTGGGTCCAGTTTTGGGGCCCCAAAAATGAGAAGTAGAGGGAAATGAACCTATTGAAGTGAGCTCAAGGGAAGACCATGACGATGATCAGAGCTGGACCATTTCTGCTATGAAGGTAAGCGGAGAGAGTTGGGATAAGAAGGCTCTGGGGTGAGCCTTCCTGTATAAAAAGGTGGGCCTACAAGAATGCTGCAGAGGGACTTTTTACAAGGCCATGGAGTGAGAGGGTAAGTGGTAATGGTTTTAAACTGGAAGACAGTAGATTGAGACCAGATATTAGGAAGAGGTACTGTACTATGAGGGTGGTGAGACACTGGAACAGGTTTCACAGAGAAGTTGCGAATAAAACCATTCCTTTTAAGTGTTCAAGGCCAGGTTTGACGGCGCTCTGAGCAACCTTGTGTAGTGGAAATTGTTCCTACTTGTGGTTGGGGGGTTGGAACTAGATGATCTTTAAGGCCTCTACCAAGACCAAGTGTTCTGTGATTCTATGATCTATACAGATTTGTGCTTCTTGAGTGATTTAATGGGAAAAAAAAAAAAACCAAACCAAAAACAAAACAAAGAAGCAAACAAAAAGCCCCAAACAAAATATGAAAGTTTATTTATAATCCCAGAGTTTCTGATGGATACTGCCAACTGGTCTGTATGAAGAACTCTCTGGAACTTGGTGTATATCTCTATAAGGTGAGAAATACATGAAAATAATAAAAAAAAAAATATATGGATTTGCCAGTGTAAGAGCATTAAGACCCTGGAAGTACATAGAAGCATTGATTAATGTTGCTTACAGGAGTAGAGATGAATGCTTGCACTTTGAGACAAGCCTCTTGTCTCAACTGCACCTAAGCAAAATATAGCTTTATGCATTCTGGTCCACCAAGTCATTCATAATTGAGAGTCATTCTGAAATACTTGTGTTATCTCACAGGCAAATCTGTTGAAAATCTAGTGTACTCTAATGGCAAAACTTGTATTTTGTACAATACAAAAACTTTTTTGTATTATGTCCCTTGAAGTGTAGCATGTTTATATGCCCTATTATATCTTACTATTGGTAGACCTCAGGATACCTTGTCCTTTTCTTCTAAATTTCTCATATTTTAAATTTCCTTATTTCTCATGTTCAGGGAGGCACCTAAAACCACATTGTGGTTTTAGAATAGTAATTTTTGTGTAGTTAACCAGACAATAGAAATATACCTTTAGGTGACTTTGCAGTCATCAAGACCCATTGCAGGATAAGGAAGGAATTGTTATTGTGTTAAAAGCACTGAACAGAAACTCTGAAAAATATGCAGCAGAAGAATATGTTTATTTGTCCATTTAGTCTTCTAGAATAACTTTGGAGTGCATTTGAAACTGTTGTGCTATTTTATCTTTGTCTTTTATAATCATCTCTGTCATCTTAATTGTTTTTTAAGAAGCCTCTATTTTAAATCTTCAAAATGGATTATTTCTGCTTCAGTGTTCTTCATTTAATATTCTTCTCACAGGTGAGTCTTATTACTGCTTAGGAATTCCACATATTGCAATTTTTGATCATTTATTTCTGTTCCCACATGGTTTTATTTCTGCCTTTTCTTGTAACATTTTCGCAAGCAATCAGATACTGAAAATTTCTTCAAAACAGCAGTTTGTGAAGTACTCATTGGAGAATCTCATTAGGTTATCAGTTTGAAATTCTGCATAGTGATCTTTCTATTTTATTGAGTATTTATACTTTAGTATCCAGAGGTTTTGGTTTTGTCTAGCTGGAATCAGGATTACAAGGTAATCTGTTCACTGTTATTCTGACTTTAATTTCATTGTCAATTGCATCCATTTAATTTTTTTTTTCTTTCCAAGACATCTGAAGTACTGAATGTCTTTGGATTTTTTCCCTCATTGCTCAGATTTTTTGCTCATCAGTAAACACCAATGATCAATGTTTAAGGGGTGGATTTTGGATGGGGATAGGGAGAGTTGATTTTTTTGGGTTTTTGTTGTTGATTGTTTTTTTCAGTCCAGCATACTTGGTATAAAGCATCCCTGCAGATACTTGAAATTGGTTTAAATATGTATAAATTTAAATTCCTAATATAATCACAGCTGTGTTAATGTTTTGGGGTTTTTTTTGTCATCTTCCATAATAGTGCAGGAATTTATCTAAATTTATTTCATAAATTCTGTTAGACACATTGTGAAAGTCCATTAAGTCTATGTAGAAATAAATTACATTTATTCATTTTTGTTGAAACAATGAGATAGGTAATTGATCTTTATATTTCCCATCTGAATCTAGTCTGTAATAAATTTGTATCTGTTCATTTCTTTAGCTGAAAATGTAGTCTAATATAATATATTTTAATACTGTAGTTGATTTGCGATCCATGGTACTTCTCTCTAGACATTGTGTTGGTTAAGATCTTTTCTCTCTGACAGCTTTATTATCTGTTTATATTATCTAGCTAGGTATGAATTAATAGATATCTGCCTAAAGCCATCCTCTAATAACATCTGCATACACAAAAGCTTTTAGATAGCCATTACAGATAAAAAGCCATTGACTACTGTGAATGTATAGCAACTCCTGGCTTCTGCAACAATCTGCATTTAATTCCAAAGTAGCAAATTTCAATGGTCCTGACACATAAGGCAGACCAAGTTCTGTCATCTTCATTGTGTCCAAAATGCCAAAGATTTCAGTGGAATGTGGAAAAATTGTGGTCAAAGGATCAAGATTCTAATCTTTGTTTGGGAAAGAATATTTTACCTTATGCAGGATAGCCAGAGATTGCCCAACGAATGCAGTAAATAACATGGAAGTCCAAAGAATAAACCTGTATCAGCTGCTGCTGTGCAGTCCAAAGTACTTGGGGCCTGACTTGTTAACCACTCTGCTATCCTTCTTGTTAAAGATTGGTCCTCTGGGTATTTTCAGTGTCTAAAGGATAACCAACGATTTCAGTGAAGATATGGCAATTCAGAAAAGTTTATATTATCCCAGCAGAGGCATCACGTGGTGGACAGACACATTAGATTGATGTGACAGAAGTTTCTTCTCTCAAAAATTAATGCATTTCTAGCTAGCAAACCGCAGTCTGCAAAAGACAAACTTTGTTCTGTCAAATTAAAATGCTATAAATAAAGGAACCTTTCCAGTATGTTTTTTTGTACTCCATCACATGTATTCCATCAAATGCTGCTTTGCTGTAAAGTTGGATTCAAAAGGAGAATTGATTAAGCCTCTCAAGTAAATTACTTTCAGCTGAGTTGATAATGCGAGAAGAATTTGTGCCCTGACCTCAAAGTGTGCTCATCTAAAAATGTGAATTCTGTGCAATACATTAAAAAATCCTGTAGGACAAATACATCCAGTATTATTTCAAATGAATTCTTCAGCTAAACATTTAGGAAGCACTTAGAGCTCAATGTCTGCATTATCATTTATATTTCATTAGCACCTAAAGGCCTCAAGTGAAGCCAGGCTGGCAAGCATTTGGGAGATAGAAATACAGTATAATATGCTATTCTAGTCCCAAACATCTGTCACTGTTAAGATGAAAGAAGTAGAAAGGGGATCAGTGTCACGCTGACATGTGAAAGATGGTTTTTAGCAGATCCCTGCCAGCAGAGTACAGATTCCCTGAATTGCAGTACTGTGCCTTGTATGTTCAGAGATGTTCACACTAGTGCTTCCCAGTCATAGAATAAACAGAGTTTGTGTAATGTTGAACAGAGTCACTGCAAACTACTCCTATGCCCCCCAGGTGATTTTCATAATTTTGCACTATTGGGAAATGTTGCATAATGATCACAAGGATTAACTAAACAATTGTAATCCATAACTAGTTTTCTATTCTGTCATTCAAAATGCAGCATTGAGGACATTTTTTGCAGCTCCTTGCTTGAGTAAAGCTGAATACTTTTTTGCATGTATGCTGTATTATGTGTAACTAGTAAGTATGATAAGATTATTTAGATATTTTAATTATAAATAGATCTTCCTTCATTAACCTGCTACCCACAAAATCTGAAGTGTACTTCATCCTTAATGATTAAAATCTGGAACGATATGTGGTGCAGAATATATGTAAAAACCTGGTGACGTGGTAACTTCATTAGGTTCCTGTCTGTGTCACTTCTGTAATTAGAAAAAAAAAAAATTACTTATATTTGTCCCGTTCTGATTGTCTTGGAGCCATTGGAAAAAAAGGAACAAAACCTCTCCTTCTGCTCCAGTATCTCACATTTGTTTTGTGGATGTTTTGCTTCATGCCATGCATCATGTTTCTAGTAAAGCGTTTCCCTGAACAAATCAGAGGAAGTATCTTCATCCTGTGTAAGAGGAGAAAAAAGAGGGTGAAATTGGATGCTGTGAAATTCAAATTCTCCTTGGCACTGTCAGGAATGCAAGCAGACCTACTCATGCTAATTAGATAAGTGGGGGCAACCACAAGGAAAATGCTATTGAGATTAGCTACCTGCTTTCTGAGAGTATTTTTGGACTTGTTGAAGTTGTAGCAGAAGTTATGGACAAATTATTCCTAAAACATGACAAGGTTAGAAAATGTCCAACTAAACAGCAATGTCAATTATATTAAATAACAATAATTGGTTTTGCACCCTTGCCCCTCCCAAAGTGTTAATCCCTTCTTGAGGGATTTTATTGCTTTCCTGTCTGTCTTTTCTAACCTTCCTTTAAAGAAATGATAGTGTTGATGTATTTCAGAACAGAAAACACTATATCTTAGACACAACCAAAACTATTTGCTGAAAGACATTTTGAAGAAAAAAATAAAAAAATTGAAATGTGCCTGCACGGCTCATTGGAATTCCTGTTTATCAAAGCTGCCTTTGTGTGATCTGAAACCACAAGGAGTTCAAACCACACTGTTGTTTTAAACTATGCTGCAGATGATGGACCTGTTTTACTTGCATATCTATTTCAAGAAGAGAAGATATTTTGTTATTACTTAGAAAATTTAATGTGAATGAAGAAAAGATTACCTCTGTTTCTCATCTAAATGTATAGAAACTAGGTAGTATTGCTCATTAAAAACACATTATGAATATTTGATGAAATTTGCTAAGTCAGGTGTTGTGCAACATTACTTTAGCCTGCCAAAGTGGTTTGCATTTAAAAAGTGTAGCTGGGGACTTAGTTTTATTCTAATATCTGCATAATCTCTTAGCTGTCTTTTCACATGTGAATTTACATTGGGTAGCTGATACTGAGAAACTAGAAAACAATTATTTATAAATAATTGTCTAAGACAATGCTTCCCCATATCACTTCATCTACCTGAAATTAGATATGCTGAGGGAATGGGGAGAATGTGTGTGATAATTTTTTTCTTTGTTAAATTCTAGAGGTCTCAAATAATTTGGCTTGGAAGGGATCTTAAAGAGCATTTAGTTCAAATCCCCTTGCCATGGGCAAAGGCACCTTCCACTAGACCAGGTTGCTCAGACCCCCATCCAACCTGGCCTTGAGTACTTCCAGGAATGCAGCATCCACAACTTCTCTGGGTAATGCTCCAATGTTTCACCAGCTTCACAGTAAAGAATTTCTTCCCAATACCTAATCTAAGCCTACCTTCTTTCAGTTTATTGCCATTACTCCTTGTCCTATTTCTACATAACATTGTAAAACTACTACTAGTGTTGTCTTTCTGTGCTTCTTAGCATGAGTAACTTGGTTGGTAATTCATTGTTTTAAAGATTTGGAGTACTCTGGAGTGGACTGCAGATGCATGAGTAGATTTCTCAGCTTTATGTCTAGATCTCTAAGTATGCTGGAGGAAATGTAAAAAAAATTTTGGGCAGACCAGAGCCAATTTATTAGTGACATGATGAGCACCATGTGCTGAGTTACATGGTGCAGCAGAAATACATCACTTCTTGTCTCTCCAAATGAAAGGACAGGTAGCAGTGGCCATATTCCTGACCAGAGTGGAGGTTAGGAAGGTGAAGCTTCTCCTAAGCTGCCTAGCAAGATGTGTGTGCATGCACAGTGAGTGATCTGTTTGAGGGGAGGAAAGGAAGAAGCTGCTCTCCCTGTATCAGTCTACCCCTGTAGAAGCCTAATATATCCACAGGCTCCTTGTGCATTGATGATCTGGATGAAATGCCACCATTTTGAAGGCAGGAAATTAGATACTGGGCATTTGATGTAACTACTGTTTCAGTCCTTGGAAAAAAAAGCACTTAAATGTGAACCTTGCCCCAGTGTAAATGTGATAAGAATCAAGTGTAAATATTAAAGAAAGCATAAAAAATGTTTTGTTTTTGCATCACTGTCTAAAGGGACAGTTATGAAAAGACATTATCAAGGCCCTTTTTGTGATTAGAAGTGGAGTTTTTAACTAGTCAATTTTTTTTTTTTTAATTATAGCAGCATATGATATATCACGGGAAATAAATTTGTGTGTAACCTGAATCACAAAATGAGAGTCATGAGAGCTATGTATTTCCTACAAAGTCTTTTATTTCCTGATGGTGAATTGTTATGTTGTGGTTCTTTTCTTCAAAACCATACTTGTTTTCCAACAAACCCTATTCAAATTCCTGTGCAGGAATGGGCAGCCTGTTGGTCGCAATGCACTCGTATCTCACAAGCAGTCTGGAGGTGCTACATCATGCAAGTTGTAGGAGGGCTGCCCAGACTCAGTGGCTGTGGCCATTACTGAGCTCATCACTGGATTTGGTAGGGATGCAGCTCTACAGGAAACCTACCTGTGTGCCACTGTGAGGTTGAAATCAGTATCATCTGCAGCTGTGAAACCATCCTTGTCAGTAAGCTCTTTGGAATACGTTGCAAAGTCTTGTAGCCCTTGGATTGTAGAGAGTGGGGCCAGGAACAATGGCTGCAGCTGATTTTGGTCTGAAATATTCCCCAATGTTTATTTCAATTCTCTTCTGAATCAGCTTGTGCTTGAATGTACATGTGTGAGTTAAGGGGAGCAAAAACACATATGGATATCCCAGCTGAGATGAAATTTCATGAGACACCATTGGAAGGTAGTAATAAAAATGTTTTTCTGTGGCTTTTGAATTTCATGATCCCAAAATCTTTGAGCAAGTTCTTTATAACTAAGATGTGTACATCTGTGTATTCTTTATTTATTGCTGTTTTCATTTTTTTCAGAACATTTTTCATTTAGAGCTTTTAAATAAATCCTTGGAGCATAGCACAAACTATTTTTATTGTACAATATTTCTTCATAGGCTATTTAACACAGTGGGCTATGTTTCACAGCTGGCTGGATCTCAGGAAGTTAACCAAATTCTGCTTTCATTTAGATGAACAATAACATTTACAAAGATTAAAGTGGGACTTGGAGTTTGTGGTTGGTAAACTTGGTTGTCTCAGCACTTACTAATATCTGTATATTCTGACTCTATCTACTCTATCCCTGTAACTGAGGGAGCTAGTCATTGGCAATTATCAATAATTAAATTTGGAACTTAGTTTCACCTTGTGCTTATTTGCACACAGCTATGTTTTCATGTGATGTTTGCAGGAAATAAACTTTGAAGGATGAACTTAAAAAATGCAGATGTGTTGATATATTCTAAAAATCTTGTAAAAATACCTGTAGAGATGAAATACTGAACAGTTCTGTAGATTCCTTCTCAACTTTTTTTTTTTCTTTTTGGGGGGAGAGGAGGATGTTTCAAACTCTCCAGGCCAAGCAAAGAGATTTTCCCATTTTTGATCTATGCCTTGTATATTCTGTAAACTTGCAAAAAATTACCAATGTTGGTTCAGGAAACACTGTAGTCCTTCTTTTTGTCTCCCATATTTTGTATACTGATACATTTCAGATGGTAATCATGAATGTGTTACTGGAATGGGGTAATGTTTGGATTCCATGTAATTTAATATGTATTGAACTATGACAAAAACATAGTTCAATACATATTAAGTTACATGGAATCCAAACAATTCTCTCTGTAGAGCTAACCATATAGAACTTCTGGATACCCAAAGACATGGCAGATTATGTAATGATTTTGGAATATTCTTCTTATTTAAACGCATAATAGGGTCAACACTAGGTATTCAAACAGCTATATAAATATTTTTGTAACAGTAAGAGAGAACTTGTTTTATTTCATTGACTGAAACAGACTTCAGCACATTCTGAATGGCAAATCTAGGATTTTATTTCTCCACTGTATCTCCAGGTAGTCAATCCTCTTAGGATTGTTGATTGCACATGGATTGTTGATGTAGAGTTTTATGTAAGTTTGCTTTGCTAATTTGTAAACTGAGTCAAGAATTGAGATTTTGGGGGTTTTTTCCACATTAAATGAATGTTGCATAAGACTGTATTTAATCCATGTGTCCTAGGAAGAAAGAGGATTGCATACATTAGTTTGAAAATAAATTCTATTTATAGAATTTTCTACCTGGATGGTGTGTGGGAGGATAGAGAAGCGTGGGAAGATAGGGACAGACGATCGGAAGATCTCATGCTGGACGGAAAGATAGGGACCACCCCTTTTTCCCAGTTCATTGCGTAAGCAGACGAAGGTTATATAAGGCCATGTAACCAGGGAATAAACACCATTTACCATCCACCGTATTGGTGTCTGTGAGTAATTGGCCCAAGCAGCTTGAGGTGGCTGCCGTGCCATTCTCGAACCAGGTCGCCCTGCCTCAGCAGAGGCAACAATGGTGGCTTCCCTGTGGTTGGTATGTATATAATTGACTTTTTTTTCTTTTTAGAGGGGTATACCTTTAAAGTTTGATCTTCTTACAGTTTCACAGATAATGTTGCTTATTTGGTGGATATCATTGATTTATGCTTCTTCGGTACAAACTGGTATTGATTCTTAAGTGTGGAAAACAGTAAATATCTTGCGGCAACTTTTCATTAATCCCATACTTCATTTTACTTCATTGGTAAAAGGCAGCATAATTATGGGAAAAGTTACTTTAAGGACAAATCTGTACTGAATCATTTCAAATTCAGTAAGCTGAATAGAAGAAAGAAGGAAGAAAAAAAAAGAGAGGACATTTGCGTTAAATAGGAACAGAAATTCAGGTGTTGGCCTAAAGTGACAAGAATCCAAGTCACCTCAGGAGACTTGTTTTAGACTGATTTGAGGAAAGTACACATGATATATACAGAAAAGTTTTATATATATATATATAGGAAGGTACGTAGCCAGGAAAGAAATTAATAACAACCTTTACATTTTGTTTCATTAAAACTTTCACAGTAGTTGGCAGAACTGGGAGAGGTAGGCTAAATAAAGATTTCAGCTTTCAGAGTAATGATGCCTTAAAGTGCCTCCGGTGACATGTAATTTGACAAATATATTGATCTAATTTTTTGTGTCCAATTTTTTTTGTGTGTGCATATTTTGCACACTGAAAATAAATTGGGTATATCAAAAGATGAATCCAGAAAACACTGCATTACTTCAGCTTGCATGCAGATGTACTGTACTGGTCTGCATTGATTGAAGTACAATCAAATGCTGCTATCAAAGCATCCCCTATAGTTTTCCTAAGGAATACATAAAATTTATTTAGAACACACAGAAAAATAATTGCATTTTTACTGGAGATCGATCAGAATATTCTGTATATGCAAATGCTCTAGAAGTGTTTACTAGAACTTCAGGAAGCCCCTTTGTTGTTAAAACTGTAGACAGCCTTTCCATATCTCTTGAGGAATCCAGCCACTTGCATCTTTTTTATATGCCAGCTATGTTAGTTCATTATTTGATTTTTGTAGCTACAACCCAGACAACATGATGAAAGAAGAAAGAATCAACAGAAAGAAAAATATGAGCTTTCGTATAAAGGAAAACTAAGTCATACATTTCAATGAGATTTGAAATGCAGTGGTTAATTGAAGTTCTTTAATCTATTTTTGTCACTGTATTTGAGGAGTAGTTCACTCTTCAGGTAGAAGAATTAATCTGTCTGGATTTACAGCAGAAATAAACCTTTTGGACTGAGTTAACACAGCTGTTATTAATATTTTGAAGGAATAGCTTACTATAATTTTCTTAAGAATTCACACCCAATTGGGGTACTTCATATCTCATTTAGTGTTTTTTTTAACTCCCATTGATCTATCTGGCCCTGTTTGGTTTGGGATAAGAACTTGGACTGGTTCAGTCTCAGCTGAGCATATCTCTCCAAGGATATACAAGGGTATCTGTGGGGATATTCAGGTTTTTTGGTTAAGAACAAGCGCACGCATAATGACTGATGGGGGTGAAAACAGAGAAAGGTATTACTTTCCTGTGAAATTGACTGTCTTAGAGGAAACAGGACAATTCAACTTCTGCCTTCTGGATGGTTGTGTTTTGGGAGTAGTGAACACAGGAGTTTCAAAATTGTGTGTGTAGTTGTCTGTGTCTGGCAGCTGAGCTGAATGGAGGAGGTGATCATGAATATTGTGATCTTTACATCTGTAAATGGCATCCTCTTTCCAGGTGTGAATATGCAAATTCACAAACTGCTCCTTTATTATGCTGAGCATTGGTGAATTCTCTTTACCCAGTACCTTCACAACGTTTTTTGTCCATATTGTTTGCTGTTGTGTTTTATTCCTTTTTTAACTTTTTGGAGATAAAATTATTCTAAACGCAGGCATGAGAAATAAGGTTGTAACAGAGAAACAGATAGAAAATGTTATAACAAAAACATAATTTTAATGCAAAATATGATTATGTCTTACATGTCTAAATGGCAGATGCTTTGTAAGAGACTAGGCCAATCACACAGGAATGAATTGTTTTCAACAGGATAAAACATTAAATGACAGCCTTAAATTTGTAAAGAAATTGTTCATGTGTGATCAGTCCTTCAAAGTCTGTAGTGTCCGAGATTATGAATCAACACAGGGATTCAATTAATTATATTTCTTAATGAATACAAATTAATTTTATTTCAGACTAAGAAATAAAGAAGGGAAGATAAATACATGCTTTAAAAAATCTGCTGATTCATCTAAGTCTGTAGTAACTACTGTGTTTTTAAACTGGCCAGGATCCATGTTAATGCTTAATGTACAAAGTTGGGAATTAAAAAAAAGGGAAAACCAAAAAATGATTATTCTGAAATCTCATCTACATCATTTATAACTCCTGCCTTTTCTCCTTAACTTTTATGCAACAGCACTGTGGATATATAATTTACTTTTCCCAATAGTGCTTTTGTGCAGGTTTTGTGGCAGTGCTGTGAAGTACTGGACCTAAAGTAGCTGGTTTGGATCCCTGAGTTTGTTCATTCAGTGTGATCTTGGGAGTTCCCACAGGGATACTTTGCTGAAATATTTAAATTTCTTTGGAGAAGCCTGGGAGCTGTTGCCTCTATTATAACACTAAGTGGAAGTTGGATGGCAAATGACAAGACTAACAGTGTTTTTATAATATTTGCAAAACAAATTTAAAAGAGAAGACTTTAGTGCTTAATCTGTTCAGTTAATCAGTTCTCTGTAAATCCTGGCCTGAATACATGAGTAATGGATGGCTTTGAGTGAGAACCATGTCTGTTGGCTCTAGGTCTAGAAAGCTGATATAGAGACCCATGCTTTTCAATCCACTTTGGAGAACAGGTCTCTGTACAGGGCCCCTGTGGAGGATCTGTGTGCTTGATGCTGTCACTTGTATGGGGTTGCATGGTTCTCCCAGATCCTTTGTGAAAGAGAGTTCTTATTTCTTTTTCCTTGCCCTATGCCTTTTTGTTGTCTAAACAAATGAAGCTGTAGACCCCAAAGATCTGCAGTGTGCACTGGCATTGGAATGAGCTAATCATGAGTCAAGCCAAGAGCAAATGATGAGTGCCAGACTTGACATTAATAATGAGTTGTAAATAAGGCAATGGTTTCTGATCATATTATTTACTTCAAGCTCTAGTCTTTGTAGAGATCAGGGTGCTATTCTGCTTGATGAATGTTGTAAAAATGCTATGGCCTGAAGTACTTGCAGACAGAAAAACACTGAAGTCGGCTGCAGTATTGCATAGTAAGAAATGGTGTATCTGGGGAAATCTGTCTGCTGACCCTCTGCTCTGGGTCTCCCTGCTTGAGCAGCTCTGCCCAACCTGTAAGGCACTTTTATCCACCCGGCCGTACAAGCAATAAAAGAGGTGGGAAAATGCCAAGAAAAAAATCCAAATTCCTAGAATTGAGTTATGGGCTGAGAAGGTTGTGAAGCACTGTCTAGACCATGGAGGTTATATTTATATTCCAGGTTTGTCTTGACCAGGTCCTGTGAGACAGAAATAATAAATCAGCTGTGTTTTCTAAAAAGCTGAGCAGTAAAAAGAGTGAAATGAAAATGGCACCACACTGCAATATACAGTAACATTTCATATTCTCTCTCTACAGGAAAATACTTTCTCTCAAAATAACATATCTTTAGTTATTTGTTTTTTTTTAATTTCCTACACTCATTTCATTAGGTTGGAAATGTGAAGTGTCAAGTCAGAAAAATTAGAAACATTCTAATGATAAAAAATAGGTGGGAAAATAGACTATTGACACATTTAATGATCCTTTTCTTGTTTATATCTTTGACTTACCTACATTTGAATAATAATGTGCATTCTTAGAAGAGTATTTTTAGCTTTTTAATCACTATATCAAAGAGCATCCAGAAAAATAAAAAAGATTGAAATGCACTTTGTAGTCAAAAACCCTTTCAAAGTCCAAGGGGAGTAAATATGCCTAAAACATATTAGGAGTCTAAATGCAAATGTAATAGAATTCCAGACGACAGACCTTTGGCTATAAAAGTTACTGTCTAGCTTGTGTTATTGCCACTGGGGATGAGGTAAACCAAGAAAACTGTAACTTCAGTTTAAATTTTAATACAAAGAGTCTGCATTGTTTTCTTGCTGTATTAATTAACATTAACTAGTTAACACGAGTGTGCAGTTCTGAAGTTCTGCACATACATTTGATGGCATTCTTGTTCACATTACCCAAAAGAAGCAATCTGAACCTGTGAAGACACACCTATATTTACATATTTGTATGCATATTGTTATCTCACTTAACTAAAAATATATTATAAAGTAAGACTCTATTGCTTGTCTAAAAAAAAAGAAATTAAAACCCAAGAAAAGTCAAAATTAAAAAAAAATCAAACCAAACGAAAACAAACCACCTGAAACAACAAAAATACCCCAAAGAAGACACCGTCCACAAAATCCCAACACCCTCGGAGCCAGTAAGAGACTTCTGCAGAGTTGGAAACAGTTGATACTCTGGTTATAGCAAAATAAACAAACACACTCTAGACCCCAGAGAAGAGTAGAGTACATAATAAAAAGGCACAGAAAGACATAATTAATGTTTATTTTGTACTTGGGAACCATATGTGGCTTTGAAATAAAAATGCCAAACTGAAAAGTTGCCAGCAGGGATTGTAGCTGTTAACTGTCCTGGTTCAAAATGCTACAAAATAAAGCTCCTGTCTTTGGGAATTTAGCAGTGTTGTCCATGTGACATTAAGGCTTATCTATTTTTATGTCTAGACATATTTATCTTTGAGGATATGTCCATGATCAGGGAGTATGGAATAAAGGAAAATTATTTGCCTCAGATAAATATTGATTTTAAATGTAAGCAATATTTTCTGTGAAGGTACTTTTCCATTGTAGAAAGATGAGAGCTAATGATTATGCCCAGTGCAGGCAATTGCAGAGAACCTTGCTGGAGTTGATTCTTCTAAACAAGATTGTGGGATGTTGATTCCATACACAGCCCACCCCAAAATAACTTTAGAAATACTAGAAAAACACACTTAAAACCTGAAAGAATTAAAAACCACAGTGTCATGAAGACAGATCAACAGCTTTGCTATTCTCCCAGCTACCACATGTAGGGTTAATTAACACCACTTCACATTAAAAAAAATAAAAAGTACCATCAAAAGAAAGAAAGGAACCAAGCAAAAAACAACCCCTTTATTTAGGGCATGTGCAACAGAGTTTTGGGTTTTTTTTGAAGACTATAAAAGTCAAGGAAATGTTATCTTGGAACTCGGTGTTTAAACATGGTATTTCTTTGCTGAAAGTGATTATTGGTCACATACATTAGATGATATTGATTCGGCATTTTCTGTAATGGGTATCTTTAAGATGAAGAATTGCCAGTAATAAACAGTGGATCTTCAGTAGAGGATAATCCAGTTGCAATGCAGACCTCCTGATGAATCATCATTCATGCAACAATCTATTGAACTCTTGGGATTCACAAATATCTCTATGAATGCCTACCAGTCACCTGAATGCTCATAAATAGTGAATAATGTGAGCTCTAAAAAACAAGGTAAATGAGCTGCCTGTCATTTTGTTTTTTGTTATTTAAAAAGCAGATTCTGAAGAGAGCAAAATAACAGACAAATTAATACATATTTTCAACACAGTGAATTAGAGTTAAGGAAGAACTTATTCCCAAGGGAAAATGACCTGAAGAGCTGTACATTCCTGTAGCTGGTAATTACACAAAATTGCCTAGTTAGATATTACTCTTCTAAAAATGGTTGCATGTTTAGTTTCAAACAGCATAGTTTCATTTGCTGCTGCTAATAGGTGGGGCACAAGTAGATGACATGTTATCTCCCAGGGGATTTCCTTTGAAGAACAGTATTATTTTTAAAGTAAAATTTTAGACAAAAGAAAAATAGAAGAGAACATTTGGGAGGTAAAAGCTGAATTCTCAAAAAATATAATGGAAAAGGGAAAATGTGACAACACAATTATTTGGTTTAGAAAGACTGAGTAGACACATGCAGGTGAATACTGCTAAAATATTTGTAGCTATAAATGTTTATTTTGCTGTAGCACTTAGAAAAATGAAATGGGACAATGGTAGAGACAGTATATCATATCACAGAATATTATTCATAAACATTTCCAGATACATGAAAGCTATTACAGATTGGCTAGTATAGATAGTAATTGTGGCTCAGGGGAACACAGGAACTGCTAAAGCAGAACTCAGTAGTCTGCCTTGTCTGCTAACTTGTCCTTGACTATATGACAACGTTTGTGTGAGATACCACAGTGAGAGCTATATGTCCATACAAATCTGTTTCTTTAGGGAAAAGGATGAACTAAATGAACAAGGTCCATTGGTTCTTATTGCCTGAATTAGAACTCAAGACAATCTAAAATGTTAAAAGACTGAATGCAAATATATAGTCTACCAACAATGCAAGGTGTAAAAAGAGTACAGGCACCATGGAGTATGAGAAATTTTTTTTTTTTTTTTAATAGAGTAAGATTGGGAAGATGTTTACTGCTTGGTTGCGATGAAGGCATAGACATTCCATCTCTGAATGTAACAGCGTACTTCAGTTCCTTTGTGCAGATTCTCTATAATTTTTCTGAGAAAGACACTCTGCCGTGATCATTTCATCTAAGTACCCAGTTCTCATGGGATTTGTCCTTTTATCTTTTTTTTTAAGACCCTTAAAATGCCAGCTTTGTTGCAGTCAATTTATCCTAGTGGTTTGAGTATTTTATTGGTTTCTACAAGGACCAAAACACTTATGGTGTATCAATAACTACAGATATCTCTTATTTTAAACTTATCTCTGTTTAATATTTATGGAATTTGTAAATACAAAGAAAATAGACAAAGGAGAATTTTATAAAGCTGGAAGACAGATAATACTTTTTTCTCTATTTTTCCCTCACAGAACAGCTCATTTCAGCTGTAGGTCAGAATACAGCAATCTTAAATCTTGCCTGAGGTAGGTGTAGTTCTGTTAATGAAATCAGATGCAGCAAGCTTGCATTGAGCCACTTTCGTGAGGACTCTTTATGCCTAAAACAGAGGTCAGTGTTAAACTTGCCATGAAGAATACATAAAATCACTGAGAACCAGGAGGTTCTCATAGTGCAGCCCTGATTCTGCACTTCCAATTCAAAATGTGTCTACTCAGTAGCTGTCAGTAAAATCAATCTAGGCCAGCTTCCTCAGCCATTAGATTGCTGATAGTTTGAAAATGCCTGTTGCCTTTTTCTCCCGGTGTCTGGTTTTGAGTGAGAAGAGGTTCCAAACATTTTGGACAGGAGCATTGCCCAGTACTAAAAAATGCTTTCCAGAAATTTAAGTTAACATACTGGGCATTGACACCTTTTCTCAGTAAGCAAAAAAGTAGTATAAGGTAGATTAGATAGCTAATACCAATGTCCTTGTATTGCAGATAATGGTAGAGTATAATTACATTCATTAACAAGCCAAACTTGGTTATGAAACAATTGGGTTAGTTGGAATTTTTAATTCGCTGATGCTCCTGGGCAGCTCTTCATAAAACTTCAACTATGTTTGGAAATCTTTAATATCCAAATTTATTTATTTCATGGGTAGTTTATGCCCATTTGCTTTGTGCCCTTTATGTTAAAGAGCATGTTGAGTTTATTTTTCCTCAGACTCCTACATCTATTTATAGATAATGCACTGATTGTTTCCTAGTATTATTTTACTAATTAATAGAGAGATAAGTAGTCCTTCTGGATACTTATGATATAAAATACTGTTTTATTGCAATGTCTTCATGATACTAAATGTTGAAAAGGGATTTGCTGCAGCTCACTTGTGCACATAATGTTCTCTAATCTGTTTAGTGTTCAAGTCTGTGTATCCCAAAAGTTTGGCTGATGTTCCAGCCCAGCGGTGCCCATAGTGCTGTGTGCAATTGAGAGAGACCATCTCCTCATCACACCTTACTCACTGGATTGCTAGCCAAAACGGGATGAAACATCTTTTTTACCTGAAATGATCTAATTTGTTTGTAAGCACTGCACAATTTGGACAAGGAACATGAGTAGTTAAACCAGCAGTTCCTTTGCTGTTTCTCGTCCTTTCCATCCTAGTGTGCTTTCTTCTGTCTCTTAAAAAGTGCATGTAAATATACATATTTTTTAATGTTGCTGCCAGTTGAAGATTTTTTGCGACATTGTCACAAAGTGACATAGGTTGTTGGCTTTTCTGTTTGATAGGTTGTTGTCAAACATTTTCAACTGAACATCATTGAAAAAAAACATTTAAGTCACTATCATTTTACTGGTAAGATAGAAATAATAACTGATTGTTAAAATCAAAATATTTTTTACTCTCAGAAGGGTTTTAACCCATCATACAGTCTAAACCTCAGAGATTATTTTCTAGTGACTGATTTTTTTTGTACATATGTATGGATTTTGGACTTGCCCACTTACAGATCAAGAGTGGCTGTGGTGGTTCAGAAGAGAAATTTGTGTAGCTCAGAAAATGCTCCCATTTGTGATTTTTTTATATGTTCAAAAAACATAAATTAAAAACCCCAAAATTTAACAAAAGAAGCTGAGGTAGATTTTGGCAGGGAGAAAGAATATACCAAAACAGTTAAAGAAAGTAGGTAGGGATACACATCTAAATAAAATGGAGAAGCAATTGACTGGTTTTGCTTTACAAAGGATGACTGTTTGCATGCATTAAAGATATCTGGTGGTGGATTTGAACTTTCTGTTAAGTGTGATATTTCTTGCCAAGGAAAAAGATCAAAATGTTAGTAAAAAAGTAAATCTTTGTCAAAATCCTTAAAAAGACAGATTTCTGAAAAAAAAAGGTGCTGTAAAGGGTAAGGTTCAATGCAACGCCTTGTTGAAGAAAAACTTATTTAGTGCAGTATGCATATATAAAATAAAAGGTGGTCAAGTATGCATATCAGGGCAGTTTGACACTTTTCAAAGGGACCCTGACTAGCAGCATCCTCTTTCATTGTGCAATTTTCATAAGATGTTCTGAAAATAAGTCTGGAGATGCATACAATGTTAACAACCAAACCCAAGAACAATTTGTTGTAGAACCTGCTGTGCATGCCTTTTCTGGCTGGGGTTGTTGTTGACTGGGGGAAGGTAAGAAGTATAGACAACACAATCACAAGGACAAATGTCTTTCTCCAATGACTTTATGTAACACAGTAAATCTTCCAAAAGAGCTGAGAATGACAATTTACAAAAAGCATGTGAGAAAAACAATAAAGAAAAATGGACTCAAAATTTTTTCAGAATTAGCATCCTTGAAAACACCTGCTCAAGAATTAAGTATATTCGAGGAAACATCTTTCAGATGGACAGAAATGGCTAACTTGGTTTTGTTTTGTTTGATTTGGTTTTGTTCTGTTTTATTTTTGGATTTTTTTGTTTGTTCATTTTCTTTTATGCTACTGGAGATTTCAAGAAAGATATAATATCAAGACTAGAAATGCTTTCACAGCATTAAGCAAGTCAGGAGCATCTTGAAATCAAAGAGAGCTAATAGACTAAACTGAGAGTTTCTAATTGAATACTGACTTCTGTGGTCCTTTACAAATGGATGGCCTGATTCAATGTTAGTGAAGAAATTACATATCTTTTAAAGTATGCGGCAAGTTCTTAGCACAAGATTTTGAGGAAGGCAATTGATCTGTTTGGGGCATATTCATGCAGTCTTTGAGCCTTTCTATGAAAAACAATAGTTTGAGGAAAAATCTCAACCATGACACACCTTAAAATTAATCAGGGGAGGTGAAGCAGTAGACCTTCAGAATAGAATTATAGTTTATTATTTATTTATTTTACTTTATATCATCATGCATTACATCAAGAACACAATCAAATGTTACAACCAGGCATTTCAAAAATAAGGAACTTGATGCGACTCTTGCCTTAGGGCCAGACATCGACTGCAGCCTAGGGCTTTGTCATCTGTTTCCCTACATCCTCTTTTGGTTTGCTTCACAGTAGTTAACCAAATTCAGATTCTAAAAAGGCATACGTAGGAAGGTAAAATTTAATGAACTGTAAGTTCAAAGTGATATTCTGAGAAATACTTTTCTCAGAAGCATATGGTCTGATCATATTCTGCCACCTGGACTTTCAGACATGTAGTGTCAGCAAAAGGATGAAAAGCAGACTCTTCTTTTCACATGGCTATGGGAAAAATACAAAGAAGACTCTTCTTCCCTCTCCAAATCTGCTAATTTGGTTCTTAATGTGCAACAACTTCTCTACACACTCCAAGGCACTTTACAATATTAGGTAGTGTGATTAAAGAGGTAATTAGGAAACTGTGTAATAATGGGATGAGAGAGAACTGGTGTTTTAAAGCATGTACATTATAATCAAAGCAATTTAATTCCATGAATAAATAAATCAGATCAATTTCTTCTTGTAGAGATACCTCATGCTGCAAGTGAAGTTGGATGCTATATTTTAAAGTCAAAGTGGATATATGAATCTTTATAGGACACAGAATTCATTCATTCTCAAAAAGCCACCAAAAAAAACCAATTCAGAATGCTCTTTGGCAGTGGGTCAGCACTCGAGCTTGTAAACCCCTGTGAAAAGAATGAGACACAGTTACTTTGGTAATAACAGCAACAGAGAGCTTGTGTACAAATTTTTACATATATGAGGAAATTAATAAACAAAACGCATCAGAATGGATGGAAATCCTAAAATTTCTTCATGATGTCAGAAAACATGAGGTCCACAGGTTAAGAAAGTGCTTTGTTGACATAAAACCTTTAGAGGTTTAATGCAGTTTTATGAGAGCATTCTTGCAGCTTGCTTCTGCAGTTGCTTTCAAATTACTTTAAGCCCTTTCTTATCTTTTGTACAATGCTGGCAGTGGGGTGCATTAGGTGATCTTGGACATTCTCTGGATGCATTAAAGATGCTGCTGCACTTTTTGGAGATGTGCTTGTCTAGACTATTCACAGCCTATTTTCTTTGCCAATTACTTGCCCTTTTTCCATCTGCCTTGAGCCTTTGTTTTAGTTTAGGCAAGTTGTTCCTGTGTCCAGGAAAAAAAAAAAAAAAAAAAAAAAAAAAAAAAAAAAAAAAAAAAAAAAAAAAAAAAAAAAAAAAAAAAAAAAAAAAAAAGAACATTGGGAAATACTACGATATTTAAAAAATTGTATAAAGTATGCTCTTATGACGGCACAAAATCACTGAATTGATCATGTTCACAATCAAAATGTTAGTGAACAGCTCTTTGCACTCTGCATGTAATATGGAAAATATGGATGAGGCTTTTCTTATTTGCATATATAAGATCTTGAGACATGTCAACAGGGAATTGCCGCTTCAGTTGAGTACAATAGAGGATGTTACTTAGCATATGCTGTGCATACCCAAACAGCCCAGATTTTAGTTACTGTGGAAAGTCATGCCATTGCTGACACGAGAAATCTGACCTAAGTACCTTGTGAAAACTGCATGTCTCTCTACAGTTTGCACTAAGGACTCTCGGAAAAGTCATGAATCCATAACGTATGGAGGTGAAAAATTACAGTACAGGATGACATTTACACAGGTTAAAATACAATTGTCTCCTGAGAATCTCTGAAAACTTGTAGCTTTCTAAGAAGTGTTTCTGAGAAGACGTTCCTGTTGCTATCAGGAGCAGAGTTCATTAAAAAATGTATGAAGTCTGATCTGAGGTCCGATTTTGTCAGTTGTTGGGTGCCACAATCTGTTATTAAGCACCTTGAGCTGAAACTGATGTTCATCAGAATAGAAAATTCTCACGTCTCACAGGACACAGTCCTTGTCATCTAATTTCCAGGACTATAATGAACTGGGACACACCACTATGCACAGGGAGAGGCAATGGCAGATATTGTATTGCCATAAACAATTAATGAAGTCTATTTGCTGTTAGGAGCAGGGAGTTGCATGCATTTTTCATTCTACAGAACACTGAGTCTTATCTTTAGTTGTACTACCATCTTTTGAAAAAAAGAAAAAGAGAAAATGGAAATGAATAGCAGATCTAAATTACATTTAGAAAGACTTATGTTAAGCTGCATGTTGGAGTTTCCATGTAGAATTTCCATTTGAAATTTTTCAAATTATGAACACCAAAACATTTTCTGTTTTAATGCTAATTTAGTAGTTTGAATAAATGCAAATAGGGTTTGTTTATAGGAAAACAGCACACCATTCTTGAAACACGCATTTACATGACACTTTTAAGAAAACAATATTTTTTCTGTCATGGAGACACTATACATTTCTGCATTTACCTCAAACACTTCAATATTGAGGGTATACTTTTTGATATCTACTTTTTAAGAAAAAGATTAAACAATTGCAGATAGGAACGCAGTATGCAGACTTGAGTCATATTTATTTTACCCTTGTCATTAGAGCCAACAAAATCGTTGGGAAAGATACAGGAGTAGAAAAAGGTACTAATAAAAAAAAATGTTGTTGATAATTGTTTGATAAATATTGTTAATACATTTAGTGTGGCAGCAAAACTTACTGTCTGGCTGAGGTCATTTTCTATATGTGTTTAATTCTGGACTTCAGTGAGGAGAAGAGATAAATATTGTGAGAAAAACACAGTTTTTCTGTGTTTTATCTGACTGTATGTTTTTAATATGTGCATCGCTTTTCAGATATTCTAGAGGGTGAATGATATTTGACATCCTCCCAAAAGAGGCTGTTTATACAGGAATGGAAGTAATGAATACATTCACAGCATGAAATGCTTTTTTTGTTTGTTTGTTTCTGATTTTTTAATAGCCACCATTAGTTGTGAATAATGAGTTTCTTTACTTTTTGAGTTTCTAGTTATCATAAGTAGTAGTACCTGAAGGGTAATGTAGCTTAGCTGTAGTAGAGCATTGCAACTCATGCAGGTCTCAAAAAACATGGTGCGGCATAATGAATGACTAGATCTTGATTTCATCTTTTATGTAACTCCTAAGTTGCACTCTCTTACTGCAGCATTATTTATTTATATTGTGTTAGTAACTGAGCTGAAAGTTGGACATGGATCACCAGAGACCTTTTCTATTTTACTTTATTCACTGTACCATGGTTTCCAGCTAATACTCCTGCTTCTTACTGGTGAGACCTAAGCATATTGCAGATGAATTTTTGGGAACAGGCTGATAAGCTGTAGATGATCTCTTCTGTGGGAGCAGCCATGAGGTAATGCAGTAGTTCCAGAAATCTGGAACTCTAAATAGAGTAGCTGGACCCCTGCTAGATGCAAAAAATTACTAGATATTGTGAAAGGGAAGAAAAAAAAAAAAAGTGGAGGCATTTCATGTGATGTTGCTCCTTGCTTTCTGGTTACATACTTGCAGCAAAAGTGGAATCATTTACAAGAATACATAATATTTTGATTTTTTTTTTCTTAACTAAAGATGGCTTTGTTGCTCACTTTGACAAAACATTTTTGTTTATAACTCACAAGACAATTAACCAAAGTTCTATTTTTATTGACTTTGGGGCTTTATGTGGTTTTGGCAGTTCCCTGTCATTTTTCAAGCCATTTTCTCTTCTCTTCAAGACATGTCTCCTAGAAAAAGGAGATTAGGGGAAGTTGTGCACACATCAAAATTTTTAGCACATTTTTAAGTGCTAAGGCTCTCTCTTGGGTCTGTACGTAGACTTTATGTTGCGACAGCTGTTCTGTATCAGATCTATAAGTTTGAATCAGTGTTGATCAAGTAAATGACCTGAACCAAATCCAGGAATAAAAAGAAATTTACAAGCTTTAGTGTTTTTTTTTATAAATAGCTACCAAATGGCACAGTGATAAAGGCGGATAGGTAGTTTTTATTTCACACTGTCTTACATCAAAGTCACCCAGTTGTTTTCCTGTTTTAGTTTGCTATTTCTGGAAAAACTTTTTGTTTTGGTATACACTCTCTAAAATTGTCTCTCCTATTTAATTATCTCTTTAACATCAAACCTTCAGAATTTTTAAAAAATGCCCTGCCGAGACTCTTAGTTTGGATGACTTGTTAAACAGCAGACATCTCAAGAATAAATTGCATTTTTGACTTTGGAGCAATGGAGTGAGATCTCCAAAGATGTTTACACATTTCGATCAGTAAGACTGTTTTGGTTTAAAATAGAAAAATTAAAAAGTTATCTGGTTACATCAGAATTATCTTATATGTTCCTCCTTCTATCAGTGCTGTAGATTTCATGTCAATACTTATTCTGACCTATATGAGATGAGCTCCCGACCTTTTCATATTTCATGATATGATAATGTCTAACAAGATCATTTGTCATGGTAATATCTAAATTGTTATGAGATATATAAGTCAAATCTGCATGCTAGCAATTTAGAGTAGTCATGTTTTCAAGCACATTAGAATCTCATTTTACTTCACCTAGAAGCTTGGAAACATATTCACTATTAATTATTGTTAAGAGCAAGAGGAAATCTTACAGTAAAATGGAGTGTTATATGCATTTGCAGTCACACTAACAATTTGTTGTCTATAAATTTTATTTTTATGTTTGAGCTAAAGCTGAAGTCGTATTTTTAGCTTAGTCCATTTACAGCATTTCATACAGCACATTTCATGAGTCCACAGTCTCACAAATACAGGAGAAAGCTGTGCTCTTAAAATGACAGATTGCTTCCATAAGCCATTTCTCTTATGGAAAAACCAGATCACGTCATCTTGCAAAGCAAGTGCCTGAAAAGGGGGTAACACATTGAAGTTGTTTTGGTATAGCTAGTTCTGTTTCTTTGTGCACAAGATGGCAGGTTTGGTTTTGCACTGCTGAGCTTGTCAGAAAATGTGGAATGTTTCATTTCATGAACTTGATACCTAAAAGTCTAGTTGCTGCTATATTTTCCTATATAATTTTAAAGTCTGGATAGGTTAACTGCTCCTACATAGTCAGTAATTCTCTGGTCACCTGTTCTTCTCTGTCTATAAAAGACCAATATGGTAAACTGCTTTTCCTTTTTTTTTTTTTTTTTTTTTCAGATGAATCATCCAATAACCAAATGTATTGGTTATCTATAATGCAATCTCTTTGGAATCTTCCTATAACAAATTATATTGAGAGAGATAAATTATTCTGCCCAAGTGGCATGATCTGTGGCATTGTAGGTCCCCATGCAGTGGGCTTTTGGAAGGTCTTGAACTTCATGTTTGGTTTTCTATATTCTGGACCTATTTACTTTCAATTTGGAAAACTCCTTAATGTCTCTGAAGAATTCTCTCACCAGAATCTGCCAGATCCTGTAAGTTTTAAAGTAGGGTAGCAATTGATTGATACTCTTCCAAAAAAAAAAAAAAAAAAAAAAACAATCTGATTTTTTTTAGTTTCTTGGAGGGGAGGGCTGATTCTATTTTAAACTGTTGCTGATTTCATGTGTATGGAGGTGTGCATACATGAAAGCACATAATTCTTATACTATGTGCCTACAGAGATCAAACTAAACAGAGACTTTTCTTGCAATAGCAACAGAGCATTTCTATTATTTATTACATAGTTATGGCGTCTATCAAAACAAGACACGTAGGAAGTTTTAGTGTCTTCAGAAATCCCAATGGACAGTATTTCTGCAGTGTTTCCAAAACAAAGGAAAAAGCTTCACATTAAGTGACACACTTGACAGTACTGAATTCTTTAGATCAATATCCAAGTTATGATAAACATTTTTATAGTTTGTGAACACAGCAAATTTGGGTGAGCTGACTTTTAGTGTCACATGAATTTATCATGTCAGAAGCACTGAGAACCAATGGTACCTTTTATATTTTATTAGCCAAACAAACATGAAGTACTGTTGTGGCACCATTTTGAACCAGGTACAATCCACTGAGAACCCAAAGCTTGGGTTTAGTACCACTGGGTTTAATGCAGCTATCAGTATTTACAGCAAACATAAGATTTAGTTTTCTCTGAATTCCCTGTAAGAGCTTCACTCTCAAAAAGCATTATAATTTCTCTACAGGAAAGGAAAATTTTAGTCCTTTCATTGTGCTTACTTTTCTTCAAATTTCTTTTCAAGTACCTGGAAGATTATGTACTTATACTGCACAAGGACCATTCTTAAAAATAAGTAACATAATTATCTAGTTAATCAGATAAAGGTGGTTTTTTTAATTCTTATTTTCATGCTAGCTTTTTTTTTTTTTTTTTTAATTCTGAGTCAAATTCCTGTATTCATCTCTGCATAAAAGGCCTTGTTTTGTCCCCTAATAGGGCACAGCAGCCATAGGCACACATTGCAAGGTAGATTTCTATAGGCACACATTGCAAGGTAGATTTAAGGCCCCATTTTCTGGGAGGAAATGAGCAGGATTCAGTAAGTAAGTAATTCTTAGATGTCATTTGAGAAAAATGTTTACTTTTTACATATGTGTTTTGAACACCATAGGAACAGCTGTGCATCCCAACACTGCTGTCGGGGGGTAGTGGGCAACACTGCTGTCAACACAGTGTTTTCAGGTTCAGAGAGGCAGAACATATCCATCCTTGGAAGCCTATGCAGCTGGCCACCTCCCAAGACCAGACTGAGATCTTATTACATGACACTGCTTTGGACAGCAGAGATTTATTTAAAAATGTTGCCAAAGGGAAGTATGTCAAAAGCACTCCTCTATCCCTCAGAATGACAGCTGCAAATTGATATCTGGATCTTCCACCAGCTGTTTGGAGCTCTCTGGCCTTTCTGTGTGAGAGGGTCACACTGAGCACACATGTCCCTTTCTGATCTTAAAATTAATGGACTCTAGAGGTGAAAAATGAAGGTTCACTCTAAGGAAAGCAGGGTTTGGTTCAAGTCAGATAATGCAAGTTGCAAGTATACTTCAGAGCAAAACAACTCAGCTTGAGTGAGTTTGAAAATGGAACGTAACAGCTACTATTTTTTTACCGGTTTTTTACCATTTTTTACTTGCTGTGTAAGATAGCATACTTGATAAAGATATTTGGCAGAGTAAAAGAAGGGAAAAAGGGGTGCTGTTGGTGCACTGCCCTACTTCTCCTGAAAATCTAGTTTTATTAACTAATAGATCAGGTGTTCTTTTATTTAGGGCTTGAATACTTTATCTTCAGGGTGGTTTTTTTGGTTGTTTGTTTGTCTGTCTGTTTGTTTGGGTTGTTTTTTGTTTTTGGGTTTTTTTTACATGTTATTAATTGTGGACCAGTGACTTGCTTCCAAAATACTTCACAAAATACTGAGAGCTCCTTGAGTAATACATTTTTCAGTTTGGTAGTCAGATACCAGTCAGTAAAATATCAGGGCTCAGGAGACTCCTAAAGGAAATTACTTAAAATTGAGATAGGAAAAGTGAGGTGGTTTTCCCTTAAGCAAAGATCTTTTACTATTTGAAATTATATTTAGGTAAGCTTGTCTCTTTAATGTTAACACTTCAATAACACACTTTCTGTAGTGCTGTTTGAAATAAACTAGTAATTATATATATATATATATATATATATATTTTTGTCCACTGTCAGAATGAAATGTTTCTCTATCTTCAAAACCTTTGTCTCTGTATTTTAAAGCTGAATTCACAAACAGGCTTAGTCCTCCCAAAGCCGAACTTCTTGATTAATTTTCTATTTCTTAAAAATTTTACCCATCTCTCCTGGGAGCCAAATGTACCATTGCTCCAGCATAATTTATTAGATTGTTATAGTTATCAGAAAGGCCATGGAGCCTGGCACAGAACTCTGGCATGTTGCCAGTGTTCTTTAGAAACTCAATTTCCCAATTTCATATGTGCTAAACTATGGTGAAATTGCACTTTTAACAAAGTTGAATTCTTTGGAATTTTCAGAGCTTTTATTTAAGAAAAATAAGTGAGAAAAATAGAGGTTGTGAGTATATGTCCAGGTTTTCTTTTATTTAGGGCTTAAATGTTTTATCTTCAGTATTAACCTTTCCTTCAGTGATTATAATGGAGTGTTTGGTCATATTCAAAAAGAGAATTTTAAACCATCTGTCTTCCTTATGTGACATTATTGACAAGAATCTTTCTGACTTAGGAACAGGTTTGAAACTCAAAGTTTAAAATCAAAAGGGATTTTAAAACTTTTAATAGGGGGTACAAAACAGTTGTTGATTGTTGTATCTTTAAATACTTCTCTCACTTTCTAAGTGCAAGCTTATGTGCACTCTCACAAAAATAATCAGATTTATTAGTCAAGATTCCTACAGGAGAGAGAGTGAAATTTTCCCTGGAGGTTTGGAATTTTCTCTGATTTCACTGTTGGCAACATCTGGACAGGGCCACTGTAATCTTCCAAACTTATTTTCCTCAATCTACTTTCACCCTTTTACTTAGGCTTCATTAGATCAGTTGTCTCCAGTCAGGGAACCATTCCTGCTGGAAATTTTGACAATGTTGGTCAACTGATGCAACAGTTTAGGTGCATATATATGCATATATGTATATATAATATATATATTTCCCCTGTCTCTTCATTCTTATGTTGTTTAGAAAGGTGGGTATATAAAGAATTTAAAATATGTACCAGATGATTGTGAGAAATTAAAAGAAACAATTATAAAATTAGGTAATAATGCATTATATTGAGGCTAGAGTAAAAATAGTTTATCTTACTGTTAATTTTGTTTGAAACACTAAATTAATTATCTTAATATAAAAAAATAAAAGAACTAATGTGATAAAACAACTAGCAGCTAACACAAAGATGAAACATTTTGTCATGTCTGAGACAAAACATTTTCAATTTTCCCCTGAAAATATGACCTAAAGTCTCATTTTCGTCTGAGGTGTTTCTTCAGAGAAACAGTACTTTTTTGGTAAAAATCTGTCCATTAGAAAATAAGGAGGTCAGATGTGCCCTGAACGTTTTTTTAAAACATCTTCATGTTAATAGTGCAATTCAAGATGACTGTCTCATATTTGGTCGGCCCTCCCCGGATTTGGATTCCAGGCAGTTATTTCAAACCTGTTGATGTATATGAACAGACTCCTATTAATTTCAAAGATGAAGGGAAAGAGAAGAAATTGAATCTCACACTTAATTTAGGAGCCCACTTCTCTTGATTGAATTAAACTCTCTCACTTTTGCTAATTCGTGTGAACTCCTAAGTGATTCTTAAAGCATTTTTCAGAAATGTAAAGTGTTTTATGTGGCTCCCTGCTGTGCTTCTACATCTTAAAAAACAACACAAAAAAGTCAAAATGCATTAGGAGTCAGAGGCTGCTAATTTTCAGTGATCAAAAGAAAGAGAAGAAAGGAGGTAACTTTTTGGAGCCAAGAGAATAATCAAATCTGAGAAGAAGGTATTACCTGTGTATAAACTACCTGTGTATATGGCCCTCAGTAGTGAGTTGAACATGTTATTTCAGATGCAATACTACTAATTTAATCTTTCGTTTCTCAATTGTCAACAAGGTTCTTTCCATTCAGTCACATAATTTGAATATGCTAAATTGTATCAGAGGCATCATAAAGGTTAGAAGTGGGTCAGGCACTGAATTGACAAGAGTGAAACCTTACACGAACTGGTCCATTTTAGTAGCTGTGTTCAAGGTCTTCTTGTTTCCTCTTTTCAAATACAAGGAAAATTTAAATATTACTTTGAGGATTGTTTGGTGATTTTCCAGTTTGTGTTTATTTGTCAGTGTTTATGACTGTTTTGTAAGGGGTGTTGGAAATCCTAATAGCAAAAACATCTTTGTAACATGTGTGCATTTAATATAAGGTAACTCTGAAGTGTCTTCACCTGTTTCTGATAAATTTACCATTTATGTAACAGTGGATCAATTTTGTAATGAAATATTGGTGCCATATATGATCCCGATCAGGGAGGAAGATAATTTCAGAGGCAGCTATTATTTAATTTATTTTGCTTGAGTTCTAGGATGTCAGACTCTGAAAAAAATAAATCAAATCCTTATACTAAATATCTACTTCCATTTTAACTCTTTCAATAGCCTCTCAGATTTCATCTACCTCACCAAAAGAATGTGGATCTCCCATAGTTCCTGGCTTAGACCTGTTGTGGTTTGGGTACCCTTGGATTCTGGAAAGAAACACTGCATGTCTGTGGTTAGTCACTGTGCCACACTATTTTTTCCTGAGAGGAGATGCTGATAGATTGTTTGAAGAGATATCCCACTCATTAAATTACATGAAAAAAAAAAAAAAAACTTTGGTGTTCAATACCTCAAAAATAGAGCCAAGAGGTTTAATTTTCTTTTTGTGTGTTTCCTGAATTGCACTTCTCTGAGGAAATTAGTAATCGAATAAGTAACTTTCATAATTTTGCTTGCAAGAGATAGTAGCACATTCTTATCAGTGTGTTTCTACTTAGTACTCAAAGTGTTTTGTATTCAATGAAGCTGCCATGTACAAACTGTGTAAGACCTCGTTAGAAATGCTCAGCTACTTTAGGATTTTAAAACTGCTGTTGCTCTGATCCTAACCATAATTGCCCTCTCTCCAGTGTTAGGAAGAAATTCACACAAAAAATCAAGACTGAATGGATTTACATAATGTTCTTAAGGTCTGAGCAATATGTTACATAGCTGTTAGGTATTTCCTTTGTTCCCCTCTGCACAGTGACTTTTTCTAAGTGAGAATTATTGATTCATTTTCAAATTGGCCTACAGCAAAAGTAGGTTCAGTTAATTAGAATATCATAGATTAAGGATTTAACAGGTACAGGATTTATATGTGTATTGCTTGAATGAATCTCCTTATAATAAGGGTCAGGAATAATGAATTCCAACTGTGAAAACATAGCATATATTTGAACCAGTGCCTAGGCAAAACATTTGCTTATGTGTTTTCAGGGCATGTAACACGGTTATTAGTCAGTGGACATAAGAATGATGACAATAACACATGGAGGTATATGTAGTGTTTGATTAAGAGAATCTGGGAAATCAGGGCCCTGAGTAACCATTTGACAAGTTCTACCTCATTCTATTCAGTTCCCTTTCTTAATTAATTATTGATATTTGGAATCAGAAGTTCTCTGAGCTATGTCTCATAAAGACCTTGATGGTGAATTGAACATATTTTCATAAATTCTGGTGTAATTAAATTAATTAGAACATAACATCATGCTGCTGGTCACCTTTGTAAGCAATTACTTAATGCCATAAAATATGATTGCAGACATTATGCTATTACTCATGGCAGATTACATAAAGTTAAGAAGGCAGATGATCTGTGATATATCTGACAAAGCACAGCCCTGAAGTTTGAGAAATATCTCTCATTAGAATTTATTTCTTTTTTATTTCAAGTATATGCATTCTTACATAATTATGCTTAGTATTCACTAGATTAAAAATCATTTTTTTTCTGCCCTTAAACTTCTCCTTTTCTGCAGGCAACTTGCTTGGTTTCATAAATTAAAATTTTCAAAAAAGTGTTTTGATCCTATATGTAATTGACACCTTTTGTTTGTTTCAAAGGGCGGCCATACACTTTGGCTTGTCTAAGCAAATTTTCGAACAGAAGTAAAATTGTAGCTTTCTAATTGTTTTTTCATTCCAGGTGATATCTCTGCCCCTAGATACTGTGAGTGGTTAACTTATTTTCTTGTCCTTGCTTCTCTCAATTCACTTTTATTTACACATTTAATAGGTTTATGATGAGACAGCTCTTACAGCAATTAGGGACCCATCTAAAATATGTTCCTAGGGTACTTTCAGTTAGAATTTATGGGCTGACTTTAAGCCACATCCTGTCTATTTGAATCCACTTTCTGTAAATACATACTTGTGCCTCTGGGAATCACCTTTATTTACATGCAGATATTTCTAAATCTTTTGCAGAAACACCTCCTTTCTTTTGCATTTGCTTTATTTACTTTAATTTTGATTAATTTATCAGTGAAGTCTCTTATTTATTCTGCTGTTTTGAATGTTGTCTAGAATACTAGCCTCTACATCAAAACTGAAGAAGTCCATGGTTTTGAATAGCTTGTTCCCAAGAGATGGTTAAATATATTTAGGTTCAATATGTCTTCACTGTACTTCAATTCATGAAAATTCACTGTCAACATTCCATTTCTCTGAAAACTTAGATTTAGCTGAACAACAGGTTTTAGTAATACTTTGTTTTAACTTTGCTGAAATATTTTCTTATTTTGCTTTCTCTGAATAAATAGATTTCACTTTCCTTTATGGATTATGCAGTTTTCCTTTCTGAAGTTTTTATTTTTAATCTATGCCAACTATAGTTGTATAGGACTTGAGGATCTTAAAGGTCATTTTAAACCTTAATGATTTTCTCTGATTCTAATTGTATTGCATTCAGATCATTATTTGCTGAAATTGTTTCTGTTTAAAGAGTAAATTTAGGTGTTTATTTCTGTATCTGTACTTACACCAGAAAAAGTAATAAAAAAAAGTTTATAGTATGCAGAAGATTAGCTACTAGAGAGATAAACCTAGAAAATGCCTGTATTTTCCCTTTCTCTTTCTGAAGATCCTTTCTTTTACTCCTTTTTCTGAGATAATCCTTATCTATCTTGACTATTGTTGATCCCTTATGAATTCCTCCAGCCATCATCTTCTATGTAGCTGTCTTTTCTTAATTTTCTTTTTCAAGTTCCTCTTTGTTTCCTCAAACTGCCTCTAGCATAGTCCATAGAGAAAGGAGAGTGAGCTTCAAATCATCATCTAATTTTTCACCCAGCATAAGCACGCTGGATAATCATATAGTCTACTTGGATTAAGGCCAGTTGACAGAAAAAAAAAGTTATAGATCTTGATGGTAATGCTGCAAAACATTGTAGCTTCAGAGCAGCATTACTGGCAAACACTTCTGTGCTTTTGATGTAGAGTTTTAGCCAGTGTTAATTTTAATGCAGCCCCAAAGAGCCTGCTAACCAGGCCATTCTTTTAGTAACATTACAATATCAGAAGGGATTTTTAAAGATCTTGGCAGAACCAGTGAACAAAAACAGGAGGGACATTAATTTAGTCAGGAGACAATGCAATATAATGCTATTACACCAACTCACAGTAAATCTGAGCAATTAAAAGCAAACTTTTCTGAACCTGGAAAAACTCCGCTGACTTAGAGCTTGGAATTCTGAAATGGCAGTGGGCTTGTTTTTCAGAGTGACCAGGACAATAAATCTCTATCAGCAGAGTTAATAACAGCTGGGACAATGACGGTGCAGCTAGGTATGAATAGGGGATGCCCAAGAAGTTAGGTTTAGATGGCCTTGGGATTTTATTAATGAAATGAATCATCAGTCACAGCTGAATTAGATGGAGTGTTTGCAAAACGCATCTCAGTTATTTTTGGCAGCACAGTCTTTCTCTAACTTTGCACTATCATATACCGTTTTTCATGGATCCCGATGCACTTGATTGATTCAATTCCATGGATTTTAAATGACCACATGTGTGATGTCTCAGCAGTGCAGGCATAAAATAGGAAGACTTAAAAGTCTAAGAGATCTGGAGGTTTTTATGAACTCAGAATGTGACCAGTAGTGGACTTGTTGATTTGAATACAGATCTCATTGTCATGAATCATACCTCAGTTATTACAACTTACTCCACATGGAAAACGGGAAATCTTTGTTCATTGCACATTGTGAGATCCCAGTGAGACGCCCTTGTTTTGCTTTCTTCCCATGTCTTGTAACTTTGCTCTTACAAGAGAGCTCAGAGCTAATAATAAAGATATGTTGATTTAAGCATTCTTTCATTGCAACAGACATAGCTGGTTTTTGTTGGTAGAGATCATTCATCAAAGAGAAGTTTCCCAGAAAACCAAGCTCTTGAATTGGAAAAGATCATGTGAAAAACAGGGCTCATTCTAAGCTAATAAAAGCTACTAAATGCTGGACTATTAAAATTATTTAACACCTTCACTTACTTAACAGGATCCATTTTTATCTCCATTACTCCTGCAATGTCTTTCTCTCTTCTGAAAACCTGCATTTCCTGGTGGCTAGGTACTCTTTTCCAACTCCTGATTTGTAGTCTGGGTATATAATTTTTTTTTCACTATAGTAATAGTGTCTCTAGATATAAGTTAACTCTGCTTTTTCAATTTTCTCTTACTTACCTATTTGATATATCTCTAGTCAGTAATCATATGTCCTCTGAATCTTCTTTTCAGGCTCAAATAACTCATCCAATTCTTAGACATCAGTTTTTAGATATCACCTTTCTTCTTTGATTAAACTTTCTTTTGCCTTTCCTAATAACTTCTTCAGTTTGAAAAAAACAAACTGAATATCTGTGAGTGAATATATGTGAAAAAATGTGTGACTTGACTTGCATATAATATTTTAGGTGAGGTCTAACCAATATTTTATTTGATGGTGTTAATACCTTCTCATATTTACTAATTTCATAATTTTATCTATCATTCCTTTCCCAGTTACATCACACTGACGACTTACAATCAGCAGGTGATTAGTCCAAGTCCTGCTTCCAGTGTGTATTCTTCTTTCTGTGTAGTGTAATAATAAAAGAAAATCTCTTTTTAAATCTCCATTTTTTTCCCCAACTCCTTTAATTTCATATAATTTTTGATATTGCAATCTTCAAGGCAAGTAATTTTTCTAAATTATATGTCTACCCCTCTGGGTTGACAATGCCTTCCATGTACAATGCCAGAATATACAGTTCATTAATGCTAATGTGTACTGTATAGTAATTAATTGTTTTGATTTGTCTGAGGATCTTCAACAGTAATTTTCAGAAGTCCAGAATCACCTGGAAAATGTAATCTTTTGACCAGAAAGTAAAATATCTAATGATGGGGAAGATTATGCTGCATGAAGTTACATTTCAGAGTCTGAAACAGACTTACATTATCTCAAGTTTAGAAGAGGGAGAAGTGTGAAAAAGTTCACATATTGTGTAACAAAGGAAGGAAAATATGCTCATGTTTTGAATATATACATATCATATATATATATATAACATATATATAATCGATTGGAATTTGTTTCCTAAGGGAGGAATAGGATAACCTTCATGCCAGTTCTTTTACTATATTTGGTATTATACATGCTATAATGCTTGCTATTCCCTTGTAGATGTACTATAACTACAAAATCTGTGTATTAACTGGAATTGTGCAGGGCAGGCAAGAGTCAGAGAACCATGTAGAAAGTCTCCATTTCAAGAAAGAAGTATTTTACTGTGAGACTCCAAGTGCCAAGAAATGACAAGACATAGTGTCTGCCTGCACATGACAACTTACTCCCATTCCTGCCCTTTTTTGAAATACCATCCATCTTTTTGCCTCCTGTGATCCATTGATTCTTTGCCTACAGTTTTTTCCTCCATCATCCAGTGACTTTAATCTCCCTGTGCCTAAAACTCTTGTGTGTTATCACAAGGAGTAGGCACTGAAGTGAAGAATATAAATGTTGCACTAGTGGTAAATGGGAAAAGAATCTTATTTTTTTTCCAGTATTACTTAAAAATTCTTCATAAATATTTCTTTTTCAGTTTCTAAAGCTGAATAAATTAGTGAAATAATTGCTTTTCTATCTTTCATAATTATCATCTTTCTGTGGGAAAGTCAAAATGCTTTGCTATAGTATAGAAGAGAAGATTTATATTTCTCTGTGTTCTTCCTTTATTCTGTGGTTTCCAAATTAGTCACAAGTCCTCCTCTGCTAACTCTTAGTAGCATGGGACCCTGTTACTTATGGCTTGCTTCTTTTTCCATATCCAGACTGGGAGCTATAATGAACAGGGATAACATGACCCTGTAGGACAGGAAGAGATGCTTTTAGATTTGTTTTTTTTTTTTTTTTTTTTTGGGTTTTTTTTTTTTTGGGGGTTTTTTTTTTTTTTTTTTGTTTTGTTTTGTTTTTTTTTTTTTGTTTGTTTTTTTCTGGTTTTTTTGTTTGTTTGTTTGTTTTTTGAAGGTTTTTTGTGGTTTTTGTTTGTTTGTTTCAGCATACCCACCTCTGTAAGAATTTTTTACTATCAGGAAAACCACAAACTAAGAGTTATTCCTCACAGCAGTTCGTCAAACTTATGCCTTTATGATTGTCACCTTGTCACCAGATGCTAGAGTGTTTCTGATGTTGTACCCTGAATGCCACGTATATTTGTCATTTGGATTTGTCATTTTTTGTAAAGGAACCCTTTCCAGGCAAAAAAAAAAAAAAAAAAGGAGAGGAAAAGTCTCACTTTCCTTCTTTTAAGTAAAGAGCAGTTATAATACTAAATTATGCAAGGGGCACGCCAGATGGACTGTGGAGAGTGCATGCAATAATAATAACAACACAATTAATCATTAATAGCTGCACTGGACTGGGCCTTCCAGCATTGCTTTGTTTGGAACTTACCAAATATTTCTGAATAACATAGGTTCCCTTTAATACCCAGCAAGTCAGCTATAAGCTTATTACAAAATTGGCTCAGCATGGAATGGGCCTGATAATAAATGTGATGTCAGTCACCCCGCCAGTGCTGTAGGAAAAAAGTCAATCCATTTTCTTTGAAAGTCTGGAACAGCTGCTGAAATTAGAACAAAGTGATGTGTGATATATGATACCATACATAACCTGAAGAGTTTTCTAAGTTGTTATTGAATTAAGAAAAATTTACTGAGTGTCTGAAATCTTAGTGTGTGTCTGGGAATCTGTGGGATTTTGACCATCTGAAAGGCTGACATAAGTCATATAATTAAAAAAAATAAAATAAAATGCCAACGGCCATGAAACATGTCCAGTTTTAAACATGTCCAGTTAGTTTCTGCATCTGCAAAGAGGGGGGAAAAAGTATAGCTTCTTAAGCCTTGTAAAATGTCAGCAAAATATATTCTAACTAGACAATAATCCAATGCAGACTATGTTTCAGTTATGATTGCCAGGATAAAAGGATTTGTTTTATCTCTAACTTTGGGGTGCTTCATCTGTTTTTCTTGTGGTTTATAAAGCTCTTATTTTGCTTTAGCTGAGCCATTCACATTTTACTACTTGAGAATTTAAAATCTGACATTATAAACTTGATTTCTGAAGCTGCTGCAGAAGCCCTTAAGCATCCCTGGTGGATAGGTTGGAAGTGATGGACATGTAGGGGGATACTGCAAGTTTCAATACTGTTGTTTCTTGAGCTGTGTTTTAATATTATGCCAGACAATTCTGTAAGCACTATGGGAATCTTGTATTCTGCAAATCTGACTCTTGTCCAAGCAACAGTAGTTCCTAAGAGGACTTAAATGCCATTTGATATTTTCTCCACATTTGTGGCAGTTATAATGGTTTTGTCCTTCCAGAGTCTCTGACCTCTTGCACATTTCTGCTTATATCTGCAGATTTCTGTTGAGAGTGTAAGACTCTCAGTGGAAGACTGAGAGAAAGGGTCAGTCTTTCAGCTTCTGGAATTTGAGTGGCATCATTTGGTTCTAGTATCTTTTTTTTTTGTTCAATTTGTTTTGGCTTGTTAAGCAGTTATAAAACTATTAAAAGACAGACATGAAGCATAATCAAACAAAAAATTCCTCACAGGTATTCTGACTAAAAAAAAAAAAAAACAAAAAACCCAACAATCAAACAAACTCCAAACAAACTAAAAAAAAACAAAAAAAAAACAAACAAACAAACAAAAAAAAACCAAAAACAAAACAAAACAAAAACAACACCCCAAAACCAAAAACCCCAACAGTCAGCATTAATTAGATTCATGGAATCAGTTTAGGGTGGGGATTTTTGTGTGTGTGTTCTGTGCCCCCAGCTTCTCATTCTCAGACTGCAGTCTGTGACTCTGGCTATCTTCTCTATTTCTCTCCTTCTTAATGAGTTTATAACCCGATTACCAATTTGACCTGGAGTGGAAATGGCCAGTATTTTTTATTTCCATTAATGTCATTACAATAGATGCTCAGGTAAATTGATTTTCCCTCTGAGCAAAAAAATGTAATCCTTATCAGAGAATCCACAATAGAAAAAAAAACTCAGACGTGTTTGTTTACTACTGCTGCCCACAGAGTAAGTTGTTTTACTACCAATGAAAGAATAAGAAACATTTTTTAAAAAATTAATATCTTTAACATTTCCAATAAAAGCTAAGGGTCAGTTTTCTAAATGTGGCAGTATGTACTGTTTGAGCAAGAATGTATTTTGTATAAGATCCTCCCAGCTTTAGCCAAGCACTGCAATTCAGAGTGTTTCAAGTTCAATACATATACATTGTGTTCTCTACAATAATAAAAAATGACAGCAAGGAAGAACAATTTCTTCTAAAATATTTTTTAATTGTTTCACTGTAGTAGAATATGCAGTTGTGGTTGGAAGCCCCACCATGTTCTGAAGGTTTTGTTTATAATGATTCATTTGCATCTGTATATTCATCTATTTACACACAGTTGCTTAATATGACGATATCTAATATAAAAAATCTAATAATTGTCTAGGAAGAGATAATAATTTTTCTCGTTGCTAAATTCAGTATAGTTGTTCTGTGCTGACAAAGACTCCTTCAGTTCTGCTTTCAGCATGTGGGATGCCTGTTGACACACACTGCTGAATTATTGCAATCTCAGGTGACTGCTGTGTGCTGCAGCATCACCCAAGTCAGGACATGGCTTTGCCAATCGTTTGAGTCATGCCATTGATGGGGAGGAAAATTAGGTCTTCTCTTTCTGTCACTGGACTGCCTCTGCCTATTTAGGCATCAGGACATAAATCTATATTTTGGATTGAACACGGTCTTCTCTGTGTTCAGTTTCCTTAATGTATTTCAGAAATGAAAAGAAAAACCTTCAATATTACTCTGATAATTTGGGGTTTTTTGTGGCATTCTTTTATATAGAATTTATTGGTGTTCCAAAATACTGAAGAGATGTAGCAAAATGATATTTCTTCATGTATTAAAATGCTATTTGAAAGTATATATGGGGGAAAGATATCTCATGCACCAGAAAAATTGTATTCTGCTGAAAAATATAGGTTATTTTCTCTCATTTTCTCCACACCCAGAGAGTATCTTCCTTGTCTTAAATAGCCTTTCATCTGGCAGTTCTAACTGACTAGCAGATAATCTGTGAGATGGTACTAGCAAAAAAGTAGGGCTTTTACATTATTTTGAGGGAGATAAGGTAAATTCTTCCTCCATGTTGAAAAATATATCAGAAAAAATTTTCAAAAATATTTTTTTGAAAAAAATATGAAAAAAAATTTCCTCCAGTCTGAAAAATGTCAGACATTCCAATTTGCTTTTAACTTTTAAATAATTGTGAATGTGAAATGAACTCTAAGAGGCACACTAGATATGTTCAGTTTGCATTATTTTTCTAGTGCAATTTCAAAAGTGCCTAAGAGAATTAAGCATTCAGTTCTCAATGCGAGTAAAGGAAATTAAGATGCTCTTTAAAGGAGTTAAGGGAGCTTTTGAAAATGTAGCACAACATCTTTTCAGACTGTGAGAGTCTAATGCTTTATATTGATTTTAATAAGAGAAAAATGGCCCAGAAGACTACTGAATATTAAGATTTCTGATGAACTGTCCACAATAATTGTTTTATACTACCATGATAGTTAAGTTATTGGGATATAGGTTATTGTTGCTTCAGATTTATTCTGTGTATGGAGAAAAAACATATTCTTTTCTACAAGGCCTCTTTTGCTTAGAAATTGAAACAGAGTGCTATGGAAAGCAGAATTGATGGTGGTTGATTTCCTACAATTCTCCAAGTCCCTGGTACTTAATTATCCAGCTGAGCTAATTCTGCAATATTTCCCTCCTCTGAAAGAATTAATGTCTTCTACCTAGACGCCTTTTCCATTTAAGTTTCAGCAACTTAATGATTTTGATACCTCAGTTCTTTTCATCAATCTTGATAGAAAGTAGAGATTTGAGAGATAGACATATGAAGGTCCTAAGGCTCATTTCCTTGGGAGATGAGGTTAACTATCTAGAATTAATAGAGGGATTGGAAAGGATAAGAGTATGGAATGAAATAGTATGAGTTTACAGCATAAAGTGTTGAATTTTCCCTAGCACCCGTGACCTAACACATAATAGAAGAAAAACTGTTTGTGGTTTTTTTTTTTTTTTTTTACAGTAATATTTCCTTATCACTAGATATGGAAGACTACATTTTTGCTTGATATCTTTATTTTGCTCTGTTCCGTGCATTCAGGATTGAAAATAATATAGAATATTTCAGCATTTGCTGTTATTTTACTTAGGGAATTCGCCTGAGTAATAGTGACATGGTGTTGCGATTTTCCCATATGTTATCTAGATGAAGACTTGTTATATAAACAAAGATAAATAGTATGCAGTTCAGATTTATGATTTATGTATGATACTTTGGAATGAGTTACCTAATCTGTTTTACTGTGGGAATTGATATTATTCTGCTACACTAGCATCAACCTATGAAATAGAAAAATGAAGTTGTAATTCTTATATTTTATAAGTTTTTTCCTTCTTTCTGTTTCTTCTAAACTTTAATTTTATCTTGACAGATAAATTCTGAATGGTGAGAAGGAGTTTTTTTGTTTCATCCTAACCCTCCCCTCCACTACCCCACAGAAATCTCAAGGGGAAATTTATCATCCATAGGTTCCTTTAACCAGTGTCACTGAATCACTGTTTTCATAATAGTGACATGATAGCACAGACTGTTTTTCTTGGCTTTAAAAATTACCTCAGGATAAACTACAGTCCTCTGGAAGTGCTGGAAAACAGTTCAGAGGGCCCAGTGAATAAAGATGAGAACTAGAGGGTTCAAAGCATTTCAGAGAAAGCATGGATTTGACAAATACACTGTGTGTAAAAAAACCCAAACAACATGTGAAGAAGAAAATTCAAGAATAATTAAAGACACTTCCTTCATCCAGAAAAATGTTCAAAAGAGCTCCTGGTCTCCAAAACATCTTTCAGGTTCAAAAGTGAAACCTTGTGCTAAATGAAAGTACATGTGGCCAATAGTTTCTTCTTCCAAGTCAACAATGATGATGAAGACAACAAAGATCCAGTTCTTTCCTAATTATTTGATGTACGAGGAAGGGATGCGCACCACTGAGTTTATGGTTTGACCTGGACTTCATACATGGATAGACAATAGATTATCTCAGTGGAATGTGTCCTGTTTTGATACTTTCAGATTTGCTTTTGATATTGTGAAATATAGAGCTAACTGACTTGCAGAACCACTTGGCTACCCTCGCTCAGAGTTGCCTAGTCATGCTAAAACTGATGACATGAATAATATAAATGTTGAAGTTATGGACATAGGAATGGTAATAAATACAAAATCTACCATCTGGTTCCAGACCAGTTTTATACTTTAAGGATTTTCTCCATTGTAATCATTAGTCTGTCAACTGTAGATCACCTTTCTGGAGAAGTTATGCAAGGTAACTAGCTAGGGACTGTGTCTATGTAGCACATCAGCTGAGAAATTGCATGTATTCACTCCTTAGAGCATGCATGAGGCCTTGGTGGGGAACATGGCATATTTTTATAGGTGTGAAGAATTCCACACAGATTAGGTTTCACAGTTAGAGATTCCTCATGTCTCACTGGTGGAAGTGCTGGAAGAAACTGGAAAGAATATTTTTTCAGTGGCAGTTCTATATGGTCAAGCTGTACATCAATAGCCAGCCACAAAGTTCCCTGGCTACTTGTACGTTAGACATAGCATTACAAGAATGCAGCTTCTAACAAGAAAAAGAAGCAATTTGAGGGAGAGCACCTTGCTACTGAGGAATACAGCGGTGATGATGCTACTTAGGCAGATAGTACCTATGCTTAAATAGTTAACTTCTTGAAGTACTTTCCAAACGAGGTTCTGAGTTAAATGTTGAGGGTGCTAAATCTTGACAGGAAGGATTGCATCCTGACAGTTCCTGCTGAGATATAACTAATTATATGCAACCTCTCTTTATGTATCTCTGGTCTGACTGTGCATTCACTTCTCTAAAAATATTGCTTTAAAAGATTTACCTGTCTGTAGAAGATATTTCTATTTATATAATACATTCTGGGAACCTACATTTACTCATCTAGGGCTTCTATATGGATTCTGCTGAATGATTGCATTTATCTTGGTTTAAATTGGAGGTAAAAATTCAGAATGGAATGCTCTGCTGTAGTCATAAGTAGGACATCTCAGATAAATGTTATATGCACACAACATTACATTATCATTTACTAAAATAATAAAAATAAAAGATTTTTTGGTTCGTTCCATGGATAAATCCTGAACCCACTTCTTCCTGAGATAAGCAAAGCCTTTCATATTTATCAGAGCATTACTGAACACTTTTCTATGTATTGTGCCTTGGAACCAGTATATTTGTTTATTATAAAGGCTATTACATTTAAATTGTCATCAAGTTCATCTGGAAATGAACTTAAGCATTTTGTTAGTGTTCCAGATGTAAATAAGTAGCAATGAAATATTCATTATATATAGGACATACTGGAGGTATAAATCATTATCATATAAACTACCTCTTTTTCAACATATTTAAATGAAATATTTATTTGTTTAGATAAAGTACTTCATATAAATAATTGTTAGAAAAATAGAGAATTTCAAACCAGGAATCAGTAAAATAATACAGCACCTTTAAATCCCCTTTTGGCTTGTGGATTGAATCTATTGATGGGGAGAATATCAAGGCTTTTTCTCCAAAAAAAGCTTATAACTTAAACCAACTTGTAAAAAATGGGGTTTTTTTTGTGTTTTTTTTTTTTTTTTGCCTGCACAAGTTTTTCAACAAGACACAAATGTTAATATATGAAAAAAAATAGGCAGAAGTAATCACAATGGCATAAAAGGAAGAAGTTGCCATTTATTTCACTAGAAATAATATTAAGTCCTGAAGAGAGATTTTCATTTGACAGAGTTCTCTATAGGTCAGTATCCACCACAAGAGCTGACTTGGGCTTACTGGCAGGAAACATGGAAATGTAGAATAGGTCTGAAGCTATATCCACTTATTGAGATTTGATATTTGCACATGTGCAGGATCAAAAAATGTTCCCATGGGTAGGAACTGAAACATTTCATTCCAAAGTATTCAGAACACTCATCTTTTATATTTCATAATAAAAACTGTCTGGGAAACAGATATTCCTCACGGTAGACATATAATTGGGATGTTGATCAGACACCAGTGTTTGGCTGTCACAGCACTTGCACAGCATCAAGGTTTTTCCCCACTGGACTTTACTCTGGGTGAGCAATAGGTTGGGAGGGGACACAGCCTGGACAGCTAACAAATTGACCAAAAGGATATTCCATACCATGTCATGTCAGGTTTATCAGTAACAGTTTGAGGAGAGGGGGAGGAAGCAGAGGATGCTTGTGATTATGACACAGGCTTACCAAGCAACAATTACACATGCTGGGGACTTGATTTCCCAGGAAGTGTCTGCACATCTGCCTGCCAGTGGGGAGTGTTTTGCTTCTGCAAGCATCTTTTGATTTCCTTTTTAAGCTGCCATTATTTTGACTTGAAGATTTCTTGCCTTTGTTCTACTTTTGCTTTGTCCGATGAGAGAAGTCAGTGAGCAAGAGGCTGGGCAGGGGTTTAGCTGCAGGCAGGAGCCAACCCACCACACCTAGTTTCGAATCCATAGTGCCAGGATTTTTTGTTCATTTTGTGCAGTAACTGTTTAAGTACACAATTTACAAATTATTCTGTGTAAAGACTAGAACCAGAATACCCTTAGCTGCCCTTTCTGGTGTCATGGACATCAGGCTATTGAATAATCCTCTGTCTTGTGAAAAGTCATTTGTGCCTTTTCATACATATTTTTCTTTAGGAGAGAAAGTAAAGGATTTTACTGCTTGCTGCAAAATCATAAAAAAATCTGCCTTAAATTGTCACTGAGATGTGATTCTGTCAATGAACCCCTTTGTGTGCCACCCAGGGGTTTGTGTAGCATCCAGCAAAACTCCAGCTTAATGAGTGATGCAGCCAGCTTCCTGTGCATTTCCTCTTGAGGCAGAGTGGCACTCCACGCCAATGCCAGAAGAATATACTCTATCCCTTCTGAGTTTCAGCTGGAGAGGTTCTTATCCTGATAAAGGGCAAAAAAGGAAATAAAATTTTCGTTCTAGATAGATCACTCACAAAGTTTGGGATTTTAGGGAGAAACACATTTTCACTGCAATAAATAAGAATGTTTTTGCAAATTATTTTTGCCTTTAGTTACTAAAAACTATTAGTCAAGATAAATAATGTCTGCATTAGCAGCCCTATTATAGATGAGAAGTTTAAAGTACATAAATAACAGATTTACTTGCTTTAATTTAACCCTAAAAAGAATAATTCTTGTTCATTTGAATGTGCAGTTAGAGGGATTTTCTTACAACTCTTCTGTTCTACTGTATTTAATTTCTTCTGTTTCCACAAAAATTCTGTTGATTTTAGAGGTTACATTATTTTTTCATTTTAGTGACATTCCCATGAAAAGAAAATGCTAATAAAAAGAGGCAACTATTCTTCCTAGTTATTTCCCTCAGTCAGGAGTACTTACTGAACATTAATAATAGATATTTGCATCTTGAATAAGGAATCATTGGCAGAAATAAATGTATCCAAGAGACACATATGCAATGCTAATTGACAACTGTGTACACAAAGAGCTGCCATTTATTTTATTACAGTCAAACATAACCTTTGTAAATGTCAGCTTTGTGTTCTGTTGACCAGCATTTTAATTTAGACATATTGTTCTTCCTTTTTAAGTGATTATTATTTCATTCTTTTCCAGTACATGGTTCATTCTTATTAGTTGCCATTGCCTATTTAGTGATTATTTTGAAAGCAAATTATGGGTTTTTTTTTAATGGGGTAAATTATGAAAAAAATAAAAACCAAAAAAAACCAAGCAAACAAACAAAATGGAAAAATTATCTCTTAAAATTATGGGTTTTTTTTTAATAGGGTAAATTATGAAAAAATAAAAACCAAAAAAACCAAGCAAACAAACAAAATGGAAAAATTATCTCTTTTAATTACTTCAGTAGAGGCTTTATGGTGAATGCAGAGGATGCAACGTTTTTAGTATTATCTACAGAGTCCAAAATAAACCTCACCAATAAAGAGAATGGTGATAACACCAAATTGCCTTAACAACAAAGAGGTAGGGAACAAAGACTTACAGAGTGGGTAATTCAGACATTTACATTCAAGCCTGACTCAGGAAAGGCAATGGATGTGAATGGGTCCATGTTGTTCAGACCTTCAGTCTCTGAACCTTAATGAATCTTCTGTTAGTATAGAAGGAAATCTCAGTACAAGTGAGATGATATGGGTAACACCTGTTAATTGTGGCCTTTTGATCCCAAATCCCTTGTCCCTGGAAAATTTAGCAGAGGGAATTTAAAAGAAAATAGTGTAACTTAGACAACTCAAGGACCCTTTACATCTTTACTGGCAAGCTTCCCTTTTGCTTTTAACAGTGGTATTGTGGAAACAACATACCCCAGTTTACTGCCTCACCCCACCAAAACTCTCCTAAACCAGATGCCACCTGCTTGCTTCTCTCCCCACGCCACTGGGAGACACAAAAACCAGAGATTATGGGTTGAGATAAGAACAATTTACTGGAAACAATGATGCCATAAGGAAATTAACAGTAACAGAAATAATACTAATAACAACTGTGTGCAAAAGAGAGGGCGATTCACATGTAAAATGCTCACCAAGATGAGACAATGAACAATAAGTGACTGGACCCTACATCCACCATGTTTTCCCGTGACCAGGGAAACCAGAGACATTCTTTGATGGTCATGATTTAAGGTGGTGACAGCATGTCTTGGCCACATCCACACATGTCCAGATTCTGCCCTCTCACAGCTACTGTGAAAAATTAACCCTGTCCTTGGTCAACAGAGGGCATCCTTTATTTTTCCCAGGGGGAGAGCAACTGGCAGAAAGTCTGGGATGTTTGCTGTTTCCCATTTTCACAGGGAAACTGTGCATTAGGAGCACTTGTGCATTACAGTACAGGTTCAAAGGGAAGCAGATCCCTCCTACGTTTTACAAATCATTCAGGCAAAATGCTGTTTGTCATGTAGAATGGCCATTGAATTTTATGAGAACCTGCAGGATATTAATCTGTTACTCCACATTTATGAGCAAAAAAATGTGCTTTCTGTTCCTTCTTAACTTCTTTGTGACAGAGTGAAAGAAAGAATCTCCCTTATTCATATTTAAAAACTAAGACATTGTATTCCATATCTTAGGACTTGAAAGATAAGGCATGTGAAAAGGAATATCTTCAAGATTTATATTATAATTTGTTATTTTTTGGTCATTTCAGATTATAATTTTCAGATGATAATTTGAATTTCTCCAAAGCCATCTTTTAGAACCAAGTAAAATTGAAGAAGGCACTGAACCAATCCTGAAGATAATAGGCTCAAACTTCAAATGAAACACTTTTGAGATGAAAATATCTTATCTTTTTTTTGTCATTTTCTGGTACTCTGAATATGGTTTAGATTTTTTTTAAAGCCATAGAGATAAAACAACTTCTGCTTTACTTCTGAGTATTTCATTAAGTCCGGTTGACATTTTAACTGGAAAGTTGTAAGTATTTAACAAAATCCATAGGCTAAAATACCTCACTGGAGAAGCCAGAAAGCCTTTTGAAACACATTGGCATTTAATGTCATAGGAGAGCAAACTGTCAAGGTTACATCCTGTTCCCTACTCAGTAGCATGTAGTCAGCATGGGAAGGTACGGAGAGTGGCTCTTAAGTTCACTGAACTCACTCCTAAAGAATATCTAGCAGGTTCTGAAACTACAATTGGATTCAAGGTAACTCTTGCCAAAAGTTGAGAATAAGTAGTATGTGAAGCTTTATTTTTTATTTCACTTTTTCCCTAGGTATGAACCCTTAATTGTGCTTGAAGAGAGGACACAGGGTTAGAAGGATCATTGGAAAGACTGTGCTGGTACTCTCAATTGCAGATTTTCTACTGGACAATTTAATTTTGTTATAGAGACTGCTAACAATTAAAAAAAAATCAATGGTAAGCAAAATATTAGAACAATAAAAACTATTTTTTTTTCCTACCATTGAGTAGTTTTACTAAGTAGATTGAGAAGTTTTACTAAGTAGAAGTTGGAGTAACAAATGCTAGACCTTCCAGTAAGCACCAATATTTGTTTTATGAATTGCATTATTTACAGCAGAATATACTAAATATTTCAACACATTGTTTCTAAAAATTGGTAACATTATTGTTTGTGGCTTGCTGCTCAATGATATAAAAATTTAAATCATTTATGGGATAAGATTTAAAAAAAACATTGTTTCAAAAAAAACCTTATTTCTAAGCACTTTTCTGTTGATTAATATTGGGCATCATACAGGCTTTGGAAATACTGTTTACAGAAGCTTTAACACCAGAAAGTGATCACAAATTAAACCATTACCAAAACTAAAATGAAAATAATTTTTTTCTCTGTAGTTATTTCTTGCACAAGGAACACATCCACCCACACAGCACACCTACATTCCACCTCCATCCAATCAAGCTATTTTTCTTCAGCTTTTAGCAAGAGGAGAGATGATAATACATTTTTTTCTATTTAAAAATATTGGAATGTTGCTCAATTACTGTGGAACTAAACTTCACTGAAGCATTTAGATAGACAGAAGATGGTAGTGACAAGTCACAATGAAACATTTTTTACTTAATTTTGCAAACAGCTTTTTGTTTGCGTATTCAGTACCATTTTTAAAAATGTGGCCAGTAAACAGAGACCTTAAAATCTGAAATCTGCACTGAAATGATTGTAAATTATTCTAGATGATAAACATTGCAGAAAATGGGAGACCACAAAATGCACTTGAATTGTGTTCTAAAAGAAATTATTGTAGTTATGGAAGCATAAAAATGTAAGAAAAGAAAGCCTATTCAGAGTAATAATATGATTCAGTAATTTAATATCTAATCTCCTTTGTCAGACCATATGACACCACTGAGGTGGTGATAGGGGATGAGATAAAGCCAGCATGCTCTGGGCTCTGTCTGTCTTCTATCAGGTCCAAAAAGAGGTCACAAAATCCAACTGAAATATCACTTAGACACAATGTTTTGTTTAATTTTGTTAACTCACATTGCCCTAATTTCTAATAATTTTTTCAACAAACCCAGTGCAAAACTTGTATGTGTGATGTAAAACTGTACCTTGTAATTTCTTAGGTGCTATAGCTTCCTTTAAATTAAGTGTAGGATCAAGGTTATGTAGTTTCTTTATGATGGTAGGGTGTGGCAAATAATTGATTGTATTTTCAATTAACCCTTTGGAAACCAACAGATGAGAAAGAATGTTCTTGGTAAGTTAGTAACTGTACAGGAAAAGACAAATATTTTAAAGATGGGCGTGCTTCACCTTGCACAGGCCAATAACCTCACATTAAGCACTGTGGTGAGGACTCAGGGTGCCAGAGGCTGAAGCATGGGATTGAAAACCTTGTGTTTGCAGCTCAGCTTTTAACTGCAAGCCTCTTGCTGTTTTGGTCAGGACTTTTTCTAATTGTAGAGTGGGGCTCTGAAGAGATCACAGAATTAATTTTCTGTTTGACCTTGCTTGAGTATAGGTTCCAGTGGTGGAAGGCAACTGTGATTATTCACTGCAAAAGTTTACCCCCACTTTCCTTCTGTTACCTATGAAAACTTCACTGTTATATACTGAATCTGATTCCATAGTCTCTCTCACCTCTCTCTCCAAAGCCAAACAAAACCAGGGACCCCCTCTCTCCAAATAAATAACTATTTATTATAGTAACTCCCTATTATTAAATAACCCCCTCTCTCCATAATAACTATTGTGGATTTCTTCCTAAGAAAGCAGTTCTATTTTAGATGGAACAGAAATTGTAATAAGTAGTGCTTTGAATGAATTGTGCTCAATACTACTAAGAAATATACCATTTATTATTTTGAAAGTGTTCCCATACTTCTAGTGAATTTTCAGGTGAGTAGTTCTTGAGTTGCAACTAGTTTGTGTTGTACTGTGACTGATAACTGGTATTTTGTTACTTTATTAGTTAGTTACCAAAAGTGATTCCTTGGAGAGGCTGCCTAGAACAGAGGTTAGACAAAGCTAAAAGAATAAAATAGGTATTTATTAAAAGGCCTTCAAAGGATACACCATGGACAGTGCAAAGCCTAGCAGAAGCTAGACTCAAGATGGACAACAGTCATGAGTTTTCTCATACAGATATAAATTTGGTCTATTTGTATATCAGGGGTCAATTGTCCAATTATAACTTTAGGTAATGAAGACACATTCCCCTGGTGTGCTACCCTTCCCACAGTTCACTTTTGTTTATACTTTCCAGGGTCTGAGGCAAATGGTATGACCTTGGTTCCCAGGCCCAGAAGGATTGTTTAGTCTGACCAAAATGTAAAGAAAGCTAACTAGCATTCTATACAGAGTTCAGAGTTACACACTAATCCAGTAAAGAATCTAAAAAATACAAAAGCTAAAAACTTAATGCATCAAAAGCATGTAATAATGCTATGGTTTAATTCTGGACTGCTTTGTGTAGGTCACCTAATAGAGTGAGAAACACAAGCACTAAACAGCAAAAGCAACAGTATGATATCTTACTGAGATGGTTGTTCTTTTTAAAGAATACATGTTTTGGATAAAAAATGTCAGATACACAGCTACATAAAGGGAAGTGATTCTCTGCCGACTGTCTTCACCCATTGTTACCTTAAAATATGTTTTTCTATAACCTAACTATTGCTAAATTACTTGGAAAACAATACTTAACCTTCTAGTTTAAATTATTTTTTTGGTGAAAGTCATGTCTTTTAAAACAAAATTACACTAAGAATCATTCCAGTTTCTAACAGTACAAAACCTCAACTACCACTACAATTATTTCTTTGTACAAAATGTCAGCTTTACTGAAGGAAGATGCTGTTTAGTTTCCTGTCTATTCTCTCATTAAATGTCGATGGTTTAACCTTCTCTGAGAGGTAGGGTGATGCTGCATTTCATTCTTTCCAGGAGACAAATAACATTGCATTTACATGTCCACTGAATATTTTCTAACATCTGTTTATATTTCCATAAGAATGTTTTCATTTTATGCTTCGCCTGCCCAGATATTACAAGTCATGGTGACTTTTAAAAGGATGGATTTATAAACACACACACACTCTCACACTTCTAAAAAGACCTTTAAAATCATGAGCTCTTATAGTATCCTAAAAAAAATCCACTATGGTTTCTGATAACACATTTCTGTTCTTGCTTGCCAAGGCAAATGGAATATTCCACATGAAAAGAAAAAAAGGTGCCCTCATAAAGCAGGAACCAACTGAGCTCTACTTGCTGCTTTTTTCAGACTAAGTCTGAACACACCTCAATCTGTAGCTTAGTTGAGAATGTCTTACAAACAGGAATGTGTAAAATAAATACATTTTAAGAATAAATTCAGAACAACTGAAAACAGGCGGCATGGCAAAAAACCAACAATATGACATGGAGTATTTTGGCAATGTAAAATTGCTTTAAATTTTTATTTGGAAAAATTGCCAATCATCTTGTGTTTCACAACAGAAATTCAAACTTAAATGCTTAGGTATTTTATAAGAATTATCTCATGTGAAAGTGACATTTTTCATAAAATGTCTTAACTACATGTTGAAATAATATCAAAATAGACAATATGACTTTCTATTAAAATACTGCTTTAAATTACAATAAAATTTGTCTCTCTTGATTGGAAACCGAAGTTAATTGAAATCAGCAAGAGAAAATTCTGATTTCCATAAAACAGCCTGATGAAGAGCAATGAGATTTGAAAATTTTTATTGATTGTCTAATTTGCAAAGGCAGCATAATTTTTCTGCCACCTGAGGATAAAATGTATTGTTTTACATTGTTAATACAGCAGAGACAGAGAGCAAAAATATCTACACAATTTGCTGGTGTTAAAGGTATTTATTGTCTACCTATATATTATTTCATTTTTATTTGCTCTTATATTGTGCACCTCTGTTTTAAATTTTTTAACAAATTGAGCAGTGCACGTTCTTTAGCTAATTCAATAAAAATTTGAATATTTTATCCAAAAACAAGCAAACCCCGACCTTTCTGTATTCTCCACAGCAAAGAAGCCATGCTAAAAAAAAGCGAACAGTACATCTTTGTAAGTAACTTAGATATGCAGTGACTGACCTAATGATGCTACATCACAACAATGAGATAAGAGCTTGTAACAGGTCCTATACATTTAATAGACTTTAATCTTTAGTTACTAAAAGTGGTTATGCCCAGGTAGTTGTGGGAGCATAGGAGAGTACAATTACCCATCTGCAGATAAAAGCAGATATTTTCACTTTAGAGATAAGATTTTTTTTCCCTAGAATTTCACACTTGGGTGTTGGTCGAAGTCTCTATTTTTTTAGATAAATAGACAAAAAATGTTAATTAGCTAACAAGTTAATGAATGGATTGATCCTTGTGATAAAAACAAAACAAAGCAAAACAGTGCCATTTAGTATGTTCTTTATCATACTTTCCTTAGAAAAAACAGACCCCAATAGTACCAAGATAAACATAAACATCCTAATAATCTATAAAAACTTTTAAGACATCCTATCACTGTAGACAAAGGCACAAAGATAATATATTTGTGCGATTTATAGGATTAAATTTTAACTCACCTGCAAGATTCTGGCAGAAATGCTTGATTTAAATTACTCTGAATAAAACAGGAATATCTAGTCCAAAGATAAAATATTAAGAGAAACTTACAGTTTGACTGCAATTCGGTCATGGCAAAGATTTATCGTCTATATTTTGAAGGAAAGGACAAAAAAGCAGATGACATTATGAATGATTTCTTGGGGCAAAATGTTACATAAATAACAGAAATATACTTTTGTTTGTTCTGCTTTTGTTTCTTTCTTTCTTTTTTTTTTTTTTGATAACACTTTCATGCTTAATTTTCTCAATATCATTAGGAAAAAAGCTGGCACATAGCTACTATGAATATATATATATGTATATATAAAGTCATTCATAGTAGGTATTATCAGACATGAACAGCATAATGAAATGTCCAGCTTCAGCACAATGTACATTGATTCCTTCATTGGTAAATAATTCTGTTCCTGTAAGGTATAGCAGCATTTCCATGATAGCATAATTCAATCAGAATTGAATATTGGGTGCAACCAGAACAAAGCTCTGGAGAACTTTGAATTAATTACTTAACCTGGTAGACTCTTTTCAAGTTCTGACCTTTGTATTCTCATAGAATCACAGAAAGATTTGGATTGGGAAGGACCTTGCAGATCATCATTGTAACCCCTGCACCATGAGCAGGGACAACTTTCACTATACAAGGTTGCTCAGAGCTCCATCCAATTTCACTTTGAACACTTCTGGTGTGCGGAGTTCACAACTTCTCTCAACAACCTGTTCCAGTGTCTCACCACCCTCACAGTAAAGGATTTTTTAATATCTGATTTAAACTTACTCTCAGTTTGAAATCACTCCCCCTTGTCCTGTCACCATGCTCCAGTAAAAAGTCCCTCTTCTTCTTTCTTGGAAGTTCCCTTCAGGTACTGGAAGGCTGCAATTCGGTAACCTTGAACACTTCTCTTTTCTAGGCTAAACAAATGAAATGGTCTTAGCCTTTCTTCTCAGGAGAGATGCTCCATCCCTCTAACCATCTTGGTGACCTCCTCTGGACTTACTCCAACAGGTCCATGTCCTTCCTGCGCTGGGGACCCCAGAGCTGCATGCAGCCACTCTAAATGGGGTCTCACCAGAGCAGAGCAGGGGGGCAGAATTACCTTCCTCACCCTGCTGGCCATGATGCTTTGGGTGAAGCCCAGGACACATTTGGCTTTCTGGGCTGTGAGTGCCCATGGATGGGTCATGTCCAGCTTTTCACCCACCAGCACCCCCAAGCCTTTCTCAGCATGGCTGCTCTCCATCTGTTAAACCCCCAGCCTGTGTTGGTACCAGGTGACTGGAATGTCTTTTCATGACTTTTTCACCTGACTGCCATGACTTTTCCAGTGTCATGCAGAGTGGCTTGACAATTACACAAGGCAGTTCCCTCAGGACTCTCAGATAAACTCCAATACGTTCAGGTTCCTCAGGGGCTCCTGAAGTTGATCTTTACTTCTATTCTCATCTCTAATTGCTTTTCTTTGCCTACATTATCAATTGCTGCCTTTATATTTTCATTTAGCAAGGTACATGCACATTTTAGAAAGAGAGGCAAGCTTAACATGATCAGAAATGAGCACTTACTGTGGTAAAAGCAGCCAAAAAATACCAGGAGGTTTGGGTCAGTGATTTAGTTTTAATTTTATAAAATAATTCACAAATTTTTCTGCTTTGATATTTTGTTCATAGTCTGCTACTTCACCTTCCCCAGTCTGCTTGGAACTCAGTCAGAGCTTGGGCTGCTCCAAAAGGAAGGGTTTGAGATGGGGCATTTTGGGCAAGGGGAAGTTTTAATTTACTTTATTTCGCTCAGTGAAAATGAAAGTGGTCTGCCATGTGAAGCCATAAAAGTCTGGCTTTGGGGAGAATTGATGCAGTGGTGCAGTTCTTTCACCTTTAGAAGTGGAAGGGACAATTGATCTATGTCAAAAGGGGGCATTGCTACCAATTGAAATGGCTTATCTTTCCAAAACCTATTGAGTCAAAATGTTCTTTATGTTTATAGTTTTGTTGAGATAAAAGAAACAAGCTTTGGACACAGAAGAAATTTACAGCATTTTGCTTGAGAAATATCTCCTGTCTAGACTATTTCTAAAGGTAAAAATAAATGAGATGTGGTGTGGTTTTTGGGTGGGGGTGGGGGGGGGGATGTGTTTTGTTTTGTTGTTTAAGAGCAAGGAAAAAAGAAAATGAAATTATTGAATCAATTTTGGCATTTTACCACTACAAAATCCATAACTCTCATCATTGTGTTCTGGAAAAAATGTAAGTCAATGAAAATATATGTAAATACACATATGCATACCTTAATTCCCTCTAGTTTTATAATCATAAAATTATTTAGGTTGTAAAGAACCTCTAAGATCAGCCTGTCCAACCCTAAACTTTACAATACTAAGTTCATGCCTAAACCATATCCTCAAGTGCCATATCTACATGTCTTTTAAATACCTCTGGGAATGGTGACTCAACCATTTTCCTGGACAACCTGTGTTCAAGCTAATGCTTGAACAACCCTTTCCAGTGAGAAATTTTTCTGAATATGCAGTCTAAACCTCCACTGGCATAAATTGAGAAATTGTCCCATTGTTTTTTACTTGGGAGAAGAGACTGCTCCCTATAACCTTCTTTCAGGCAGTTGTAGAGAGTGATAAGATCTCCCCTGAGCCTCCTTTTTTCCTGGCTAAACAGCCCCAGCTCCCTCAACCACTCCTCACAAGACTTAGTCTGTAGACCCTTCACCAGTTTTGTTGCCCTCTTCTGGACATGCTCCACTGCCTCAGTGTTCTTGTAGCGAGGGGCATTCACAAATAGCAAAATGGGATAGTTTATTTTAAGACATGGACAGACTTCACAGCAAAAACAGAAGAGTAAGCAAAACAATTATCTTCACAGAAACAAAAAGGTCTGATAGACAGCATGGAGTGAGCTGGGAATAGAAGCGCATAGCATAAAAAAATCCATCATGAACTGGAGTACAAAAAAATATCCACAAATCACAAAACATGAATTGACCTCAGGACATTCTATTAACTTGAAAAACAAAGTAATAGCTACTACTTTCAACTACATAGGGAAGAATGAAATTTGGCTGTAAGGTTAGCAAGCTGCTCATAAGAAAGTAAGCAAGACCCCATAAAATTGGACTTTTTGTCACCATCACAAGACATAAAATGTAGAAATGAAGCAGAAAAGCATCTACTGAACTCTTTCTAGGGATTACCTTTTACTCCTCCTTGGTGGTTCATTTATAACCAAAAAAAATGCAAGAAAATGGTATACAAATCAGGAACAATTTAAAAACTAGCTAAGTATGATTCTGTATACACAATCATAACTGCATATATATATAGATACACCACAGCATAATGAAGTTTTCAACTTTGATATACCAGTAATTTAAAAAAAAGAATTTATAAATAGCTATTTATTTAGGACTTACTCATAAATAGCTTGCTAGAAATCAATATTTCTTTAGTCTGATATTCTTAATTCAACTAAACATTCTAAAAAAATCTTTAGCAAATGTACAAAGATTAATATATGTGTTTAGTGAAGCATTTCATTGTATTACCAGAAAACAAAGAAAGAATTATGAGGCTTTGTCAGCCTTCTGTTTTCCCAGTTGATTCTGACTATCTGCAATATTTCTTTAATAGGTGCCAAATTTCAGCTGGAAAGTCAATTCTATCCCTTTGTTACATCATATTTCCTTTTTGTGCATAGCAGTGAACAGTGCAAATTTTTCTGACTGAGTGATTGTAATTCTATGGTGCTTTTCCTTGCAGAAACATGTGGAATTCTCCTCCAAAATGGTATTTTAAGAAACCAAAAGTTCTGCTAGACTTAGAAATTTTTTCCTGAATAAGATTTTCAATAAAGCCAATAAAATTCACTCCACTGAGTGTAGTTTGCCATGGGGATAATGTACATTTTCCCTTAGCCTTAGAACTTAAAATATCAGGGCTTTGATGATAACTGACACAAACCTAGATCTCCCAGAACCAAACTCCTACTGCTGTTGGTACTGTCATGGTCCTCCTTTTGTTGTTATTTTCCTCACATTTGCACAGTATTCCATTATTGATTTTATTGTTCTCTAAGGGTTTACTTCAAAGTCTAGTTTATTGATTCAATTTGTAGATAAGTCTTCTAAATTGGTAGGCATTTTCACAACCTTACCTTCTATCCTACCTCCTATTTTTCTAACTGGTATTGATATGTAAGAATGGAAAAAACGCAAAAAAAAAACCAAACCAAAAAAAAAAAAAAAGAACAAAACAAAACAAAAAACTTTGTGTGGTTTTCAACAGAAATTAAAGCACTTACATCTTCTGTATGATCACTGATGCATTTTTCTTAAGAGGTTTACTGTTAAAAGTAGAAAGGGGATACGTTTGGATTTTCCTCTAAATATTTTTATAGTGCATTGGTGGGTTTTGCTTTCAACATAACTGTTAAAATTTTTTAGTGGATGTATCAGATAATTTAGTAACTAAAGCTGGAATTATTCATGCCTAGGTCTATAAAATCTAAAGGAGGGAATAAAGACTAGAATATTCATTACACTTCCCTACATTTACCTACAATATATTAATAAGATTGCATTTAGATCTTTTCTGTTTGAGTGAAACAATTTCATTCAGTTTTCTGTTGCATAATAATAAAAAGATTTTCTAGTTCTTCCAGGTCCAGCCACGTATGATGTGGGTGCTGAAATGTCAAACTCTTACTACAGTGAGCAACTCAAACCTTCCTTCCTCTGAATTACTTACACTAAATGGTCATTGTTTTGCAGTATCAAAGTGTCCTATTAATATTTTCTGTATAACATCATTGTGATACCATTCCTTAGGTATCACATCAAAAGGCCTTGAAAATATGTTGTCTTTGCATTAGAGTTCTGTTAGAAATTGGTTTTATAAAATGCACAGATTTTTTTCAAAAGAAGTGCAAACTAATTTTATCTTCAGGATCAGGAATCAAAACTCCTTACCAGTGCTGTTAAAATTGCAAATGAGATCGTTTGCCTCCAAGCTAAAGAACACTGTACATTGCGTTGTATGCCAGCACTGGAGTATTGTGTAATATTGAGGAAATATTTAAAAATCAGAATTAGCAGGCATTTCAAAGATAGTTACTGACTTAGACTCTAGCTAGTAAAAGTAAGATCAAAATTCATTACCATATTTTTAGATTTTTTTTCTTCTTTCTGGTACACTCACATAACTCCATGGTTTAGGAACTATTGTGCATTTTGTCTGCTGCACGCAGATCTTTATGTTAGAGACTGCTGGAACTGAAGAATGAAATAGAAACTCATTAGCAATAATCATTTTGCTTGTTGTGTCATGAGAAATGCTCAATTAATATTAAGAAGACTATTCCAAGAATATTTTAATTACTGAAATTTGGAATGGAAAGTAAAACTCCATAGGCATTCAAATTAGTCAATATGAGACTCCTACAGTATTTAACATCTAATATGTGAAATGTTTTTACATCTGTCTGAAAACGAACTCAGCCTTTGTTCATGGTGTTAATCATTTTTGTTTCATATACTACTTCACAGTATCCAATTTGTCACACAGAAACTTGTGTTTTACAGAGTATAGTAGGCTCAAAATAGAAAAGAACCTTTCTTGGAAGGAGAAATGCATTAATTTCTGGCAATTTAACTACCATGTAATTATCCTCTAATACTGTCTGAAAGGTAAAAAATGACAAATGGCTGTAATAAAGAGACATCACACATGCAGAATGAAGGTTCAGGAGAGCTCGTTCAACCTCCATTTTACCAGCAGTTTGTTTCAGCCACTAAGCATTACCAATATATTCTTGGTATAATCTAGATAAATGGTTAAAATAATAAGTTATGATTACAAGAGACTGAGACTTTGAAAAAAAAGAAACCTGACTTAAAATTGTGGTGAGATTTCTGGTTTTGGGACACTTAGCAAAATGCAAATAGGTATTTATAATTATTTTTTTTCCCATATTTTACATACTTACAGCCTTGCTTTTTCTAAAAGCCAAATGCCACCCACACATTTTGTTTCAGCTCCTATCTTGTAAATGGAATGGATTGTTTGAACCACAAGTATGGTTTTCTCTAAAGAATTATACATGTGAGAATCAATTACTGTAACAGTGGTACAGGATATTTTTCCTGCCCTTCTTGTCTCTTTCCATCACCTTGTGTAAGAAGCAATAGAAAACATAATTACCTTCGGCTATTCTGTAATTTACAAGACACTTCCATTCATCCAGGTTAAGTACTTGATTTGTAGTTGGGTAAGGAAGGAATATAGACAAAAATGAAAGAGAACTGTTGATTTGGAACAGCTGTTGGCACTCTGGAATTCCTGTGTATACCACTAGTGGTTAAAGAGTGTGCACATTATTTATGCTGCGCTTAGTGGACCCTAAATCCTGCTCTGTAGGGAGGGTGGCCACTTTATTGATATGATTAAGTGGATGGGGTTTCAGGAATGTGACAATGTGTGGGAGAAGAGCTTGAGGTTCGCATCTCTCCATAGGAATAAGATTATTTTGTCCAGCCTAGGACTCAGAGAGGAAGCCAGACCACAGGAGTTTTCTCTCTTCCCCCCTCAGGCTGAAATTTAGCTCCTCAGTGGGAGTGGCCATGTAGCTACTGGTGCCATCACCATGGGCTTCTGCTGCTGCAAACAATGGCCTTTGACAGCAGCATGTTGTCTTTCCTCTGACCAGCTGGGCAGTGAAGCCTGCCTCATCCTGCTGCAAGAGCTGCCTGCTTTCCATAGCGTGACTGGGCTGAAACAGGGATTACCAAGCAGCTAGAGTGTGAGTGTTTCAAACTGGTTTGTGGCTCTTGTTTTGAGAAAAAAGGTAATTCTTGCCTGAACCTGTTCTTTAAGTTTTGATTTGTCTATTAAGACTGAGAAAGAAGGGTCAGTGACAAAAGCACAATTCACCTTCTCCATACAGCTAGAAAACAAGTTGTACTCCTCCCAGCTGTGTGGAGGAGAAAGCAAACAACTTCTGGCATATGCTCTTCCTTGTAGTGCCTTATATGATAGTTATTCACATAAAGTGAATAGTGAATAGTGAAAAGTGAAGGTTATGTTGAAGTTATTTCTCTCTGCACCCGAAAACTCACTATAAATGTTTCCTCCCTCAGAGTTCACATTATTACTGTTGCCAGTATGCATCTTTTGCACTACATTCATTGTTGCTTTGGTCATTACTACACTGGTATGAACTGTGAGTTTCGAGCAAAGTGCAGCGTGCCTCCTCGAAGCACAGTATCTTCTCATTGTCATGTCTGTTTACCTCTAACAGACATGAAAATTTTATTCTTCCCCCAAGTCACTAAATTACCTTGAGGGGAAAAGAGTTGGAGCTTAAAGGTTATTCTTTATGTGCCTCTTTTATGATCTAATCTATCTAGTAAATATACATGGGCCCATCTTGGGTAATAAGAAACCTATGTTTTGTAATCCGTGCTGTGTGTTATGAGGTTAAGATTCATTGGCATGTGTCTGATATGGTGGCATTAACATATGGATGGTGAAGAAATGGTAGATGGTGGTGTCAGAAATAACTAGTGCTTTAAGGAATACTGTAGCATTTTTATTTTTAGAAACTCTTCATTTAAACATTTGGAAAGGTGATCAGGGCCTACTTCTGAAATTCTGTCTCAAGGCTTATCCTTCACATACCTGCCTAGACTCCAAGGGATTATTCATAAAATTAAGGATTTTCAGAAGTTGCTTTACATTAATTTGAGTGGCAACTAACTAGAAAAACTGAAGTTGGTGGATTTTTTCCATAAAAATATCTGATGTTCTGAGCCTGCACATTACATAACTTGAACAACGAAATGACAGTTCTTTTAAATATCAGATAATTATATGCTGAGAGCTGTTTCTTCACTCAGGATAGAATCTAGTCTTCTATTACTTATATTGTATCTTTACAACAACTTTCCAGTGTATCTTAACAGCATGATATCTTTTTATTATTCTCTTATAGACAGTTCAAAACACTGTTCTGTTTGGAAGAGAAATGTCTGATTTCTAAACATAACTTATTTTACAAAGGAGATTGTCTAGTAATAGTAAAAGAAACTGGCCTCTGAATGAGCTGTTCCCATCCCTCTTTAAGGATGACATTCTGCAACTCTTCTTTGATAATTTGGACTATAAAATAGTCCCAGTTTCATAAGCTTCAGTTCTAATGCAAACCTATTCAGATACTCAAAACTAACTGAACTTTTTCTCAAGTCAGAAAAACTAGACCTCTGTGTGTGTGCAATGCAGATTTTTCATTTGATTGTTACTTAATTTCAGCAGATATTTTTGAGACATTAATGAGACAGAAGACTTAAACTGTGTTGTAAGAGTAATTTAGATGATCTATATAGAGATCAAATTTTCATTCCTGTGCTCCTTCACATATATTTTTGTTCTGGTTTCCATCCACAAATAAGTTAATGCTTGCTTTGCAATCACTTTCTTTCTTTTCTTAAGAGGGCAAATACTTTTAAGAAAAAAAATAAAGTCATTTTAAGCACATGTAGAATCAAAGTGTCCTCTCAGTGATTTATACAATTAGTAATTAATGTCTTAACCTTTAACAGCTGCTCAGATTAACCTAAACTAGTTATAAAAGTGTTTTTAAAGTTCATGAATTATAGTTTAAAGGCAAGGTCTTTTGTCTTACAGCTTTTCCCTAAAGAGTAAAACAAGAATTCATATAAACCAGGTTAATAGTGATTCAAATTTTCACACCAACTAGTTAAACATTTTGGCTAAACTTCCAACTTACACTGTTATGTACCTGTGTAATTTTGTATGCCAAGTTATCAGACCCTGCAGCCCCCTAGGCTGATGGAGTGTTGCTGATGGACATGTAACAGCAGATAGCTGGGGAGAGGCTGACTTACAGTAACCATAGGGTCTGTGTTTGGGCCATCAGAATGATCTGAAAAGATGAAAGACTTGTTCAAAGAGCAGACATAGATGAATTTGGTTAATGGAGTCCTGTGATAAAAAGACTTAAGAGCTCATTACTTTTTATAGCAAAGCTATAGGGTATTGAAGAGGGTAAACTTTGATCATATGTTGAAATTACTTAAGGAATTGAATCTGATTTTGGTGAAAATGGAATATTTGTTTGTTTGTTATCCCAAAGGTAAATTTTAAGAAAGTTTTTTGCTTGATTATCAAGTGGTTTCTTTGATTAATTAAGTATTCAGCTTGACACAAGACAGTAGGAGTCTCACTTAATTTAGTGGGCATCTGATGACCAAAGTTTCCTGAATTTGGAACCACTCCATCAATGTCTTATAGGCTGTTGAAATTTACATTCAACTCAGCTTTAGGTGTGGACAGCTGGCTAACAGGAAAATACAGGAGCAATTGCCTACTAAGAGGAAACCTTTCTAAAGTCAAATTGCTTGGTGAAACAACTCAAATAGCTCTTAAAGGAAAGCCCTGAAGGATTTAACACGACTAAAGCCTATCATGTTCTACAGAAATTACTCTTACTAACCTGTAGGACTGAATACAAAGCACTGTCTTGTCTGCTGTATTTTTTAACCATATGCTTAATATTCTGTAGAGAAAAAAATCCCAGGATTTTATCTTCAATTACTTCAGAAAAGTAGTAATTTTCTTGTAAATATTGTGTCTTTCTATGAGTATCTCTTTTGTGTAGGAAAAAAAAGAAAAAAAGAAGAAAGAAACTGCAGTTTATTTAATCTGCCAAGTTTTTAGGCAAAGCAAATAAAAAGTTAATCTTCTGAGACTGTCTCTTGGTTCCCATTGAAAGCTTCTGGTTTTTATTGCTGATAATTTTATCAGAAGTTAGCCATTTTGGTTGAAATGTTCATTGAAAGATATTTACATGTCTTAGAAAGTAGGACAGTCAAAATAGTTCACCATTTTGAAAATTTTAATGCTTTTCAAAAGCACAAAAATTAATTTGGAGCAAAAATAATTTTAAAAAATCCCAAAATTAAATGTAGAAGATTTTGAAAGAGTAGCAGTAAGAGAAGATTTTTGTGAGGATAAAAAGATGGAAGCAAGATACGAGGAAAAAACTAGGACTAACTGGATAAAGCCTGGTGTGAGAACAGGACCTGTAAACTTGGTCCTATATTCTGGGCATGAGTTCTGTGACAATAACATTTATTTGTACAGTGAAATGAGCCCTAGTAAAAATGAACCACAATCAAATGTGGTTCAGATCATTGGTATATGATAACTAAAAGTCTTGTTTACAAAAACATAGAAATTACTTTTCTGTGCCATAGAGGGTTGTTGCTGTCTGGGTGCCACCCACCTACCAAAGCTACTCTCCCACTAGCTTCTGCAATTGAACAGCAGAGAGAAAATATAAAGGAGGGTTGATGGGTTGACATGAGGACTGGGAGAGATCACTCAGCAAATATCATCAAGGCCAAACCCCATTCAGTTTGGGGATAATAATTGAATTTATTACCAGCAAAATCAGAGTAGGATAATGAGAAGTAAAAACAGACCTTCAAACATCTCTCCACCCCTCCCTCCTTCTCATCTCTACCTCCTTCCCCTCAGTGGTGCAGGGAGACTGGGAATGGGGGTTATAGTCCATTCATCCCATGTTGTTTCAGCCCCTGCTCGGGGAGAAGAGTCCTTCCCCTGCTCCAGCGTGGGGTCCCTCTCAAAGGAGACAGTTCTCCATGGACTTCTCCAACATGGGTACATTCCACACGCAACAATTCTCACAAACTGCTGGAATGTGTGACATTTTTCCAAGGAGTGCAGTCCTTCAAGAAAAGCCTGCTCCAGTGTGGGTCCTCCAGAGGGTTACGAATCCTGCCAGGAAACCTGTTCCAACAGGGCTCCTCTCTCCACAGGTCTGCAGATCCCTGCCAGGACCCTGCCTGGCACAGGCCTCCCCCAGGGTCACAGCCTCCTCCTGGTCATCCTCCTGCTCCGGTGTGGGCTCTTTCAGGGGCTGCAGGTAGATCTCTGCATCCACATGGATCTCCATGGAAGTCTTCTGTTCTAGTGACTTTGCAGACACTGATATTGTCCCCAAAGACTTGAAACAATGTACCTGCCAGGAGAGGGGCAAATTCTGTAGGTACCTAACACACTCGTTAAAGGACACATTGGCAGGGACAGCAACAGAAAATGGGAGATAATTCCTTAATGTAGCTGTGAATGAAACTTGTTCACATTGCATGACCTTTGCTACAGTTAGTATTTGATGTGTCTTTATGAAGGAAAAGGTAGGAAAACTACAAAAAATCTAGTCCCCGAATATCAAATGTTTGAACATATTGTATATATGTGACCAGTGAACATAACAGTTCCTCTCAAGAGGTGGAGACATCACCAATTAAAAAACAAACAAACTAACAAACCTCCCAAACAACCAAAAAATAGATCAGAATTTAGAGTCCTATAGATGTCCAAGCTGAAATGGGATGCTCTGAAAGAAGAGCTGAGCACTCCTTCATCAGAAATCCTCCCCTTCCCAGCTGGTCATTTCTATCCTTTCTATCCTTGGACATTCTGGAAAAATTCTTGACACCAATTGCAGAGTAGCAGGCTATGGAAATGACTACTTGTTTCTCAATACAATCTGCTGATATCAGAAATAAGCAGACATAAATGTGAGTTGCAAGAGAGAGGATAAACTCTGCCAAATTACAGCTCTGAATACTTTATTGGGGAAAAAACACAAGTCTGTCTTCAATTTTCCTGAATCTTCAGGAAAGTTACCTGTGCATGTTTTATGGTAATAAAACTGTTATTGAAGGGGAAACAGTGGTTATGACTGACCAGAAAGCTGCTGTAGTGCTGTAGTCCATTATGTAATAAGAAATGAGACAGGTGCTTGTATCTCTCCAGCTATTCTCTGATGACTCTCTCCTGTTGTTTTTAATTAGTAGGTAGCAATTACTTGTGCTAGTCATCCAATTTTTCTGTAACAGAAGAAGAAAACATTCCTAATCCACTAACCAATTTTTTTAATTTTTTTTTTTTTTTTTGTGGGACTTTGCATTAGTTCTGGCTGGGCTGGATTTAGGTTTTCCCACAGCAGCCCTCATAATGCTGTGTTTTAGATTTGGAACTGTTGTACTGTTTGTACTGTTGTGCAGTGCTTGCTGTCTCTCCAATCATCCCCAAGCCAAGATTAGCCCATCACAGGCAGAGAATGGCAATATGACAATACAAACATCTAGGATGGGTAGTTTTTCTGTTGAGAATACAATTACTAATATTTTTCAGCCTTTGTGGGTTTTTTTGTTGAGAAATATTGAAAGTAATTCTACCCCATATGAAGTGCTAATGAGAGATAGTACTGCACAGCAGCATTTCAATCCCAGAAGATGGGGATGAAACTGATTATTTTTTTCTTTTACTGTTCTTTTTAGTCCTTGCTCCATTATTGTTGATTGTTCTCTAGTATATTACAGAGAGGAGAAGGACCACCATTGTGCTCTGACATTGCCCAGGCTATATTTTGGACATGTTTTCCTATCTACTGTTGATTTTTTAAGCTGCTTAACAGCTTGGTATCTGTGGTAACTCATCAGTGAAACAATATTTCAGAAAGGTTTATAGTATGCAGAATTATATTGAGAATGAATCTGAATTTAAAAAAATACATTCTGTTTTGAGTTTATATGTATTTTTAAATTTGCCTAGAAATTTAACTTTTAAACCTAATAAACAGCATATTTCCATGGTTGAAAATAAGAATCACAAAGCTACTGACATATTTCAAAAATAACACTGGGATTGCTTCAGCTGTAATGTTTTGAGTAATAATTTTTGCAACATGGAGAGAAATTGCACTGACGACACTACATGCACTCAACCCAAATAAATCAGAACATATTTGATCAAAGTACAAATTCATATGCAAATTTTTTTCAGTTTACACAGTGCACAAAATGACTGTGACCTCCAAAGGATGCATAAAAACGTGGTGTTAATTGATATATTCCTGCCCTGAAAAATGGTGTGACAGCCAATCTCATTTATGCAATGAAGATGCCACAGGTTCCTGAAATTTAAAAACTTTTGGATAAAATACAGATATTTAGGACAGAGTGTGAGAGCCTGAAATGTTACAGTTAATGACTTAAACATTGTTATTAAGGACTTTTTTCCCATTTTCTTTGGAAAAACATAAATCGGAGTGAAGTCAATTGACTATACAAATATATAGTAATATTATTGTGGACTGAACAAATTGCATGACTTCAGTATTATAAGGATAAATGTAGAAACACAAGGATGAGTGAAGTAATGCTTAAATGATGCCTGCTAGTGGTCATGTAGGTGATTAGTCTGTCTGGGGAGCAACTCTGAATGAAAATGACCCGGCTCTTGTCAGGTCTCTTAGAGGTTTGAAGTAGTGGTATGATTCACTGGCCTCCTAAGAGAGACTGTGGAGCTAGGCTGGGGTGCTTACAGTGCCAGATGCTTATGAAAAGTCACACTAGCTACGTGTCCTTGCAGAGAGGAGGGGTTAGTCTTTCTGCTTGACAGCAACTTTCCCCTTGCATGATTCAGGCAAGCCTCAGAATTTTTCCAGAGAAAGGAAGAGGGGAGGAGAGAGGGATATCATAAAGGCTGCTGAGTTGAATTCTTCTCCACATTCTACTGTCAGTGATGTAACCCATTTGGATAGTTTCCACATCATAATACTGTTATTGTAATATATAACAATTTCCTTATTAAATAAGGTTTTTTTTATTCTCTTACATCATTTCACCTTAAATACAATAGCAAAATATTTTTCTTTATTAAGCCCTTTGACATTTTGAATGATTTTTCAGTCACACACTAAACATTGTAGAGAAAACACATGTAAATTGAAGTTTATAGAAGTTGATTATTTCCAAATGTAAAGGTATAAATAGGTCAACAGATTTGGAGTAATGTCCTAACAAATGGTAAAACTTCTATGAAACTGTTGTTGCAGTCAAATTCTTCATGCTACTTAGAACCATAGAAAACAATAAGCAGTTGTCAAGACAGTCAGTCAACGAGCCAGGAGGACTACACCTCCAGAAACATCACTCTTATAATGTAGTTTAGTTTTCTTGGCTCCTTGATAGGAACAGGGATGGAAAATCAAAAACATCACCAAAGAAAACACTCCAGTATGCGATGGGGGGGATGGTGGGGGCACTTTTGGGCATAGCCCAAGATCCTGGTCATTCTAACTCTGGATATGGTTTTATGTGAGTGCATAGTGCAGCTCTCTTCAGCATCCAGATTTCCCTCCTGCACATGGCAGGCACAGAGGAGATGGAGCAGTATGTCTTAGTCTATGTCCAGCATGTAGGCAATGTGAGCATCTGAACTTGACATTGAAGTGTTCAGAGGCCTCATCTTTTAGGTGTAACTTTTTGCAGTCAAGCTTAAATTTTGCACTTGAACAGAAAGCAACAACTTTATGTTCATCCAGAGCCCAAAAGGAGTACTTCCATCATAAACCCACATTATTTCAAGCTGTGTGAGCATGTCCTGTTCACCTCTTCTTCACTCCTTCTCCTCCTGTGCCCTGAGGAATGAGTTTCCAACCCCCCACTGACTGCTGATAAGAGAGAGAGAAAAAGCAAAAGGAACAAGGTACGAGTTCTGTTTTAAATCAGTATGTGTGGGTTTTGCTAACCCCAAAGTGCAGGAAATATTTTCTTTTAAACATGATGTGATTGCTACTTGTGATTATGCCCAATACAGGCTCATGTTAGAAGTCTGAAAAGTTTTGAAAAGCAAGTGCAGTTAGCATTCAGTGAAGCAGAGGTCCAAGTAAGAATTGAGCTGTCTGTTCCGGTTACACTGGGATCACAATGTATAGGGTCAGATTTCTTCATCCTTATATCAGTTTTATAGACACGTAACTCCACTGATTTTATTGGTTACTTGCACATGCAAGGAATGAGGTGCAGCTCAGTAGAGTATTTTGTAAGGCAAGGTCTTGGCTCTCCTCTGCCTTGCGTGCACACTGCTGAAATACAAAACTCCCGAAGTCAATATGAAAGTGGCAAAACACTCACTAATCCCACTGAAGCAAGGTGAAAGCCAGAGGTGGCTCTTTCCAATGTTTTAAAGGGATACATCTTCCCTCAGTATTTTATTTTTCATTTCACAACTGCTTCATTTTTTTGTACAAACAAATTATCCTTTAAAGAATTTTAAGGAAAAGAAGAAACCTAGTACTCCTACTTTGCTGTGAGCAGGTTTTGACCCTGAACAGAAGAAACAAAAATTAAGGTATTCACTTAGTGTTTATAACTTTACTCTTTTTTTCCTTGCTGCTGAAAAATTGCTGATGCCTTATGTCTAGAAATTGATTCTTTTGCAAAAACCAAAATTGATTTACATATTTCCCTGCTTGTTCTGAAATATCAAAAGTTATAATTTCAGATTTAAAAAAAGCTGAAAATGAAAATAGGTAGTGCAGTATACCAGTGTGATTCAGAAAGAGTGCTAATGAAAGTCAGGTGAATCAAACTCTTCAGCTCTTCTAAAATTGGTGCACTTGTCTTTGTCAACAGAACCGACACAATCATATAATAGGAAACTAAGCATTTAATATCTCTGTCTGGAATAAAGTAACTCCAATTTGGTTAGCTTTGACCTTTGTGAGATTTCAATTCAGATTTATTTTAACTTGAAAAGCTTGAACTGGAAAGGCCAGATGGCTGTTTGATGGAGCGATATCAGGGTGGAATCTGACATTTTCCTAACCCCATGTCATTCAAGTTGCAGCTCCTTGTCATTCAAATCTCCCTTGTCAAATTCAAATCTCAGCCAACTCTTGCCTTATTATTTATTTCTCTGAGAGTTGATTAAAGTTTGAACAGTGAGGTTCAGGAGGATGCCTCATGACTTTTCATCTTATCTCTTGGTGAATTCTGCTTCTGATCTCCAGTTGTTTGAGACTGCAGAGCCAACCACAGTCCACATATAATGAGAGGTGATTTTCTAAAAATTCCTCCAACCCCAAATATTAGCACAAGAAAACACTAACTAACAAATTCAATATTTTTTTATATAGCCAGGATAAAGATGAAGTAAAGTAACAAGTACATTTTTAAATGCCTTTCTGCTCTGGGGGGATGGGGGAAAGCTATTGAAAACAGCACCCTTGTTAGCTGTACTCTTCCGTTTTATTATTTTATTTAATGAAAGCATCATTGTCTAAGCAGAATGGCTTATGGTTTGGAGACTGTGGGAAGAGACTAATGATACTTATTATTTAAATATGAACCATCTAAAAATATTTTAAAAAATACTAAACAGAAAGCCCTAAATTAAGAGAGCTATAGTATTTTGAGAATCAACCCTTGGCATTAAATCATGGTGCCACTTATGCTGAGGTAATGCCAAAAATCACAGTTCTTATGCTATGATTTAAATGTAAACCTGTCAGTTGTAGCTACTACAGAAGTGTATCAGATATTGCAGGGTAGATGAGAAGGGTGTATTTAATTATTCATAGCATTGTCATCCTGCTGTGGTGCATATTTAGCCAAACTAAAATGAAACAGAGTTACATCAAATTGTGCGCAGGCTAAATAGCATCTGTACAATTCAAAGTAGATCTATATTGTGTTTCAGTACGTAACAAGATTTCTGCAAAAATTGTTCATCCCTCACTTCTTTATTTTAGTAGTAGCCTCAAGAGGTATGTGTGGCTTGGGTTGGAAAAAAGAGATGGTCAGGTAACAAGAAGTTTTTAATTTGTATTTCAGGCTGAGTCAATTCACCTAAAATTTTTTCTCAGTGACCAACCAAAGCTTAGACAAAGCTTAACTAAAGGGTGATTAATTGACAAAACAGGAGAGAAGTGAAGCTAGTGACAACAGGGAACTATTTAAAGAAAGGTATTTTTGTCCCATTTTTAAAATTATTTCTTTGTCCTCAAAGCCAGACAGTACCATTTTCAGTAGGCCTCATGTGGATGTTGAGCTTAAAGTGGTAAAGTAAGGTGTTCTTTACTTTGTTGGAATTGATTTTTCTAATAAAATGCATGTTTTTCTCTTTTCAGGATAGTTTGACAATGAACCAGACCTTTCTGGCTTAGGATTTAGAATATTGCCAGGCACTTTGGACAGGGCAACAAAAAGAAGAGTCAAAAGCTGCATCTACAAAACACTTAGGCAGTGGCTGTTCTTCTGTCAGGTAGAAGGAGTGAGAGGAAATTAATTTCAAAATGCTCCAATATTTGCACTAACTCCCTTTTTTCTGGGTGCAGTTTAAAGGATTGCATTTGATCTGGTCCTACAGAGGATTAAAAGAGGATTAAGAGGATGAACAAGTCAGTTGATGGAATTTTACCATTGATTTCAACAAGGCCAGGGATTTCACCTCCAGTGATTGCCCTCTGTAATCAGAAAAATGTTCCTCCTCTTGGGCCTGTTACAAAGGACAGGATCAAGAGGATTAAATTTTTGCAGTTAAACAATCAAATGCCTAGAAGCACAGGCAAACTCAACAGCAGATATGAAACCACTGCTCTCCTTCCTTATGAATGTAAATAGCAGAGAAGCCTCTGACTTTGTAAATGTGCACAGGCTGGTTTGACAAACAGGAGGGAGAGGAGCAGTGGGATCCATGAGCATGGGAAGAAGGGAGCAATGATCTTTGAAGGGAATACCTTCGTTCCAGGGAGGTAACTCCAGGCTTAGTTAGCGACTAAATAGAAATCCTTGGGCTATAACATGAGCAAGTGACAGTAGATGAAATAGTCGACCTGATAAATTGTAGGAAGGAGCTGTATCAGAGAAGTACAAGTGAGGTCAGAGTTATAACTTGAGACCCAAACAACTAAAATCCTCATTTGCTTGTAGGATATGTCACTTCTCACATCTTGGGAGATGCTCAACACAAGGGTTTGTCATCCAGAACTCATCCTGCAGAAGGATTATCATCCTTTTTTTTTTTTTTTTTTTCCTTTTTTTCCTTTTTTTTTAAAATTTTTTTTTCATTTGTAATAGCTGTGGTGAGATGTCTTTCTCAGGAGACACCAAAAAGCATAGCTCCTTATAGATTAGCTAGTGCTCTGTCCTAACCACGCTTTTCCTTTGAAATTGAATAATATTTTACCCAATGTGTTGTAATGCATTTCCTCAATAGAACAGTCATGTCTTAGGTTACAGCTTTGCCTGATATCTCGAGGTTATAATGCCACTTTATCAAATGACATTTGGGTTTTTTTAAGCTTATTAAAGAAATGGAAGAAGATTAGTTAAAAAAGGTGGGTTGAAATGGGATGACAGATCCTACTGGTCAGTTGTTAAATTTAACTATTTTAGATTGGCAGCCTAAAGAGATTGCTTTTTCAGACTTACTGATATTTTTATTTTTGATGTCTAAAAACAAGGACATACATTGATGTTTATAGAGCTCATGAAATCCTGGTTGTACAGGAGTGGGTGAAAAAACTCAAAAGAGGCAAGTTGTACCTTGATTTAATTAGATAGATTGGCACTGTTTATCTTGTAGAGTAGAGCATTTTTTTATCTGAATGAAATAGCATTTTTATTATATTTTTATTTGGCTTTAGTTTTCCTGTGAATTTTGCACTTTTCATTTGATTTGTTCAAGCTTAGAAGAAAAATGCCAAATGTCAGGAGAATTAAGTTTGTTTTAAGAAGATGGAAGGGAGAAAACCTATTTCAGTCATTTATGCCTTCTAAAAGAGCATTAGTCTAATTTTTTCCATTATGGAACAAAGAATGATACTTTAATTGAATATATTGATGGCTTAATTTTCTTTATTTGTGTAGTAATAAATTAGAACCTAATTTTTATGTCCATTACTAGAAATGAAGGTAAATGTACTTTCATATTTGTAATGACATCTAAATGCTTTATCAGTTTTCTCTCCCTGATTATGTATGAATATTTCCTTTTAATGTAATGCATTAATTATATCATTAGAGGAGGATTATTATTTAATTGAAGACAAATATATTTGGCTTTAAAAGAACTTTGGCATCATATTATTTAAGCTTGTCTTAATATGGATGCATGATGCATGACATAAGTTCTCACGTGGTTGCAACTTCTCCTCTGTAATTCAGATTTTTAATGTTGTTCTAATCCTGTGAATTTTTTAATGTACTTGTATTGTTTTGCAAATTTAAGATAAATCCCTTTGTCTAATCTAGCGCTTTTTGCTAGACTGACCATGCTGTAAATTAGGAAAGATGATTACTGAGGTGAGGTATTGTTTCAAATCTTGCAGCCTGGGCCTGGAGTGCCTGTTTCAACAAATTTTATTTGACACAGATTTTTCAGGAATTACTCTGGTGAGTTTTATAAGTTTTTTTCCAGAGCTGATCAAGGGTTAATTAAGCTGGTCACAGATAAAGAAGGATTTGCAAAAATATGAGATAGGCATACACCCTCCATAACATCTTTAGGGATTTGAGGGAACACCTGTATAGGTATATGTACAGCCATCTGAATGTATTTGAAAATCCAGCTAGTCATTAAGCCAGCAAGCTCTCGCATACACCAGACTCTTTCTGAAAATGAGACTAGGCAGGGACCCACAAAGGCGACTTCTCCTGAACTCAGTGGAAAACAAGCCCACAGGTAATGTACGTGGTGAAGCATACTCAAGGTGTAATGGTTTTTCTAGGAGAACTGGGTGGAATGGAAGTGAAGTATATCAATATTTTGTGGAAATGGGCCTTACAGACTTTAGGCACAATTGGTCCTGGGAACATTATGCTAAGAGTGGGAGGCACAAACATGCATTTTCTGTAGTTTTCTCAGTCTTATTTAGGTAAATATAATTCTGTGAAATTTCATGTCAGCATCTACAGAGTCCTGTGATCTTCACATCACCTTGAAACTGCTGTGCAAATTTTTTTTCCAATTAGCAGAGGAGAAATTTGACCTCACTTTTATGAGGCAAGAGACAGTTTTTCTGTTCTTCAAGACCTTAAAGCTCAACAACTTTGTTTTCTCTTTGAGTTTATTCTTTTATAGAAAATGAACTTTTCATGTAAAAAAGGAAAAAAAACACATTGGAAGAATTCAAGGATTAAATAGGTTATGTAAAGACAACATTTTTTCTTCTACTGGAAACTCCAGGGGCCAAGAAAAAGAGTAAGAGGATGAAGGAAGCAGCTGTAATTGTTTCATAAGGACTTTCCCCCTAAATACCATGGGAGTGAGGAGAATGGAGAAACATTACAAACAGGCCTTCAGCCCATCATTCATTGTCTTGTTCATTAACGTCAGAAGAAAATAGCACAGTGCATGGCAGATATGTTAAAAACTCCAACAAAGTCACGTTAGACAAATGCATTACAGGGAGGGAAGTGATTTGAGTAATATATTATCAGGGTGTACTGGGGAAAATACTGTCCAGTCATGTAATATACTATATTGGCAATGCCAAAAAATAATGCTGGAGTATTTACAAAAATCCTCCTCATACGTCCCTGGATTTTGCTCACATCCATAATTAGTTGCATGTTAAGACAAAGCAGAGAGTTCTGCCGTGCCTCTGTGAAAGTCTCAAAGCCATAGCTCCATATATTATTTAAATAAATGAAAGGGCTTCAATATAACATGAAAATATCTCCATCTGGATACATTTAATATAATAAATCATATGAGCTCTGGGTTTTTTTTTGAGAATATGATGTCACCACAACCCATCAAGAGAATTATTTTGCTGTATCTCATTTATTATTCCATATATTAACACAGAAACAGCTGTCATTCTGATGAATGTTCTCAGGATACTCAAAATAATGGCACGTGAAAGCATAACCAAAAATACTTGGCATCCACTGCAACTCATTAGTGGAGTTCAGTATTATGATTAATGTTTAATGAATTATGATCAATTTTAAGTGACCATTTATCATCTCATATTGACTGGCATGCTAAATCTTTGACGGAAGAGCAAAACAGGCCTCATGCCAGTTGTCATCAAAGTCTGTCATTGTCTGAAGACTCTCCTACACCACGAACAATCAAAACACAGCAAACTGGAAAAGGCACTCTGACCCCCATTTAAAGAGTTGATCCCATACTTTTGCTCTTAAGTATGGGAAAGATACTGAAGTGCAAAATAGAAGTGATAAAATATTTATTTTGCTAATATTTATTTTGCTAATCTTCATCATATAGAAAAATTTAAAATTTTGATGGCAATGAGGTTAGTTTTCCCACTAAAAACAATTTCTATCTAGCCAATATTCCATTGAACTTTTTGAGGCATTCTTTTCTCAACTTGAATTTGTCTTCTGTCATTTCATGCATTTTTATATCTTTTTTATACATGTCTGCAACATCAAAACTGATTTTATAATCTTGGTGTGTTTTGTTTCACAAGAGATAGATGGATTCCATGAACTATTGCTGCCATTTAAATAGTTGGGCTTTTAATAAAAAAGGTGGCTCCTCTGTTTGAAAACAAGTCTTTTGAAACAGTCAAATAAAGGAATTGGGACTTGGAAGAAATGCCTGCAAACCAGTTCAGCCTTTCTTTTCATCCAGGTGAAAGGCTATAGCTGATAATGCTACCTTAAGACTTGGCAGAGACCTTTGCAAATGTTAAATGCTTTGAAGGCTCTCATGCAAGCTCTTGTTGACATGGTAGTGGTTTTTATTCATGTCACATGCATGTATAATGAAACGTTTTGATGAATAAGTTTAGAGTTGTTTTATTTAATAAGTAATAATAATTTATTTATTGGAAAAACCTAAGTGTGCCAAAGTCACTTAACTCAATATTACTGCAGCAAGTCTCTCAAACTTGAAAATTGGTGGTGGCAGTGATTGCTATGGGACTAATTATGGTCATGAACAACCTAAGCCAAATCCAAATTCCAGTGTAGTCACTCTGTGTGTTGTGTCCTAAAAGAGTCTTTTCCTGATGCAATATCTGAAGCTTGTATTTAATTGGTCTTGGTGGAAATTATCCAAAAGGAATTTAGTTTACATATTTCCTTAACAGTATTGTCAACAGCACCACAACCTTCTAACAAGGAAACCATTAAAAAACCTTAAAATGGGTGAGACAGGAGACTGATGCATACTGAAAGGAACTGACTTATATGTGCATTTATTTGCCCAGTCTTGAAGGTAGGAAACACCATATTGAATGGGACAGTGTAGCCAAAGAAAGACTACCACCAAAAGTGATGGAAGTGAGTGGTCAGCGAAAGAGAGGAAGAACAGTGATAATTCTCCTGATTCCCCACTGCCAGTAGGATGCACTTTGAGAACAAGTTCATAAGAAGCCTCAAAGGTATCTTCTTTCCTGAAATAATTTTCCTGCTATTTACATTCATGTTAGTGTTTGAAGTCCACAATACCTTTTGACAATGGTTTTACTTGAAACACTTAAGCACAATAGGAAGAAAATCTCCTCTTCTTCATTTTTAACCTGCTGCCTCATCACTTCATGTGATGTCCCTTTCTCTCTGTATTGTGTGGACTTCTCTTCATCTTCTTTATTCTGTTTGCAATTTCATAGCTGTTTAATCTTCTTTTTCCTCCATCATTTTCCAGGCAGGCCAGTACTGATGCATTTTCTATAGCAATATCAGAGAGCATCTCCTTTACCTCAAGTGGTTTTGTTTGGACACAATAGAACAGCATGGAAACAGGTCAGTGTGTGCAGGTTAGTAAAACAGGAGAGAATTTCATACTGCTGGGCTCTATTTTTGTGTCCTGTGAGCCATCAAAGATCAGCTGTGGCTCTGCAATGTACTATTTAGTTTGATATTGTATAGCTATTACTGCCATTTACTGCACTGTGAAGCCCTTGCTTATTAAGGGCATGCATCACTGTGTCAGTCTGAGGAGGCTGCCATAGATTTGTTCAAATATCCGTTATGCATTATTACATGGAAAAGCATGTGGGCCATAATGTTTTATTTAGGAAAATTATCTCACGGGTACCTGGGGTTTGAATGAAGTGCTTAAAAAGGAAGATTTGATTGCTGACAAATATCTTCCCTTTTTTTTGTGTGTATTAAATTAATGGGAACCATATGGTGAAGTACAGAAAACCCCTGTGTTAATATCCCTTGCTAACTAGAGCCACCTGTTATAATGGCCAGACTAATAGCAGGCCTGTTGGTGGTTGCTATTAACATATTCAGTGCCTTTCTTGGCTTTTTTTTGGCAGTCATAGGGGATTATATGCCATGCTCAAAACTGAAAATCCTTTGGTTAGCTTTTTTAACGGATCCTCAACACCAACATGGGGCACCCCTACATAACCTTACTATTTATAAATTGGCTTGTTTTGGTTTTTAATCACTTTATTATGTTTGTTTATATGACAGCTTAGAAAGCTCATGCTCACTAATTCTCAAGTTTTGACAGGAATATATTATTTTCCACTGCCATCATATCCCAAATTCTTTTTCTCTGTGCCCCATTCTCTGTGATCATCCTTAGCAAATTTGATTCTCTAATTTCAGTTGTTTGTCAACATGACAGAAAACTGTACAAGTGGATTGACTGGTGAATTAATAATTGGAACCTATTGAAAATGTGGACTCATCCCTTATAATCACATCTGTTCCATCAGTCTTGTTCTTTTGATAAATAGGCTGCAAAATAATTATATGTAATGAGTTTCAGGCACTTATGAACCATTATTATTAAGGTAAGCAGCATCCTCTGCAATATGTATTTGAAGCAGTAGTTGTGCTTCCCTATCAGACTTTAAAGTCACAGGAATTAATTTGTAAATAAAAATAGTAAAACCAGCTTATCACTCCTTTTTATCTGTTTGCTTGCCTCTGCTCCTTAAGGTCCACCAAAAGGAAAGAAAAGGAACAAGTTAAGAGTTGCTAAAACTAGCAGGATCAAGAGTGTGGTTGGTTTACAGCCCTACTGGTCATTCATTTTCTGTCCAGGCACTATACCCTGTGAGCAGCAGCAGTCAGTGACAGTACTGAGAAAGATAAAATTAATCACAAATATTTTTTAAATTTGATTTTTTTTTTGTAATGCTGGAAGAGCAGAGAAGCATGAGCTGGAAGTGTGGGGCTGGAAATTCTGTTCAGGTGTTCAATTCCTATGGGAATTGGCTAGGTTGGGTTTGGAAGCCTCATATATTCATTGAAATCAAATTGCATCTCAGAACATAAATTTGTATAACAACAGTGGAAAGGAATAGAATTACTAGTGGCCATCCCATCTCCCTGGCCTATTTATTTTGCATGGGCTATAACAAAGAACAGAGAGATAATTACGGACAAAGATAGGAATCTAGATTTCTTATGTCTGATTTTCTCTTTTAACCCTGAAACTTGAGTGACTTTCCACCTCTGAAGTTCTGCTGGCTGGAGGGATCATATTTTTAGTGAGGCCCATAGTGACAGATTCACAGACAGATATTTAGCTGTGTGAGAGATAATTTTGTTCAAATTTTCAGCATTAATAATTGTCTGCCTTTGTTGGTTGCCTCTTCAGTATGCTCAAGGCTGAATATATTTTTCTTGGCATGTAATTGTTGCCTTTTAATGTACAGAGGTGATAAATTCTTAATTCAGGCATGGAAATTTTCCTCAGTAATGAATATCCCTGGGCTATGACCCCTCTCTGAGCTGTCCCTTTGTATGTACCAGTACTATTTTCCTATCTTAGAGAGTTATTATGAGTATAATTACATTCAAGATTGTGATTTGCTCTGACAGTAATAAAAGCTACACAATATAACAAGTATCTAGAGGAGAACTGGATTAAATAATTTTTCTGCCATTTTTGCACGTTATAGAAAGAAATAAACACATCTTTGGTAATGCTAAAATACTTTCTGAATCAATATTAGGTCATTGAAATGTTTGCATTTTGGAAAAATGCAATGTAAAAAAAGTCAAGCATTTCATTTGAACATTTCCAATTGGAATGTTTGGCTTATTATAAAGTTAAGAATCAGTCTTTTAACTTCCAAGAGTTTCAGTCCTGTTTGAACCAAAACAAAGGGTAACAAACAATCTCCTTCATGTGAAACAAGGTTGCTTTCCTCCCCAGCTTCTCAAATTTCCACATTTTTCAAGAAAGGTAATTGTTTCAGGTTATCTGCAAAAAACAAACAAAAAAAACCAAAAAAACAAACAAAACAAACAAACAAACAAAAAAAAAAAACAACAACAACAAAAAAAAGAAACAAAAAAAGAAAAAAAATCCAATTTGTTTTTTCAGAACTCCTAGGCAAAAAAAATAAATCTAATAAATAGTGAATCCTATTCAGTAGCTGATATTGTCAGCTTGTGCTGACATTGATACTTGAGCTGTGTAACTTGCTGTTCCTCTAAAGGTCTATTATGTTCTCTGTTTTCAAGCACATGTATTTATGACAATGGCATGCAATTGTTAAGGACAGATAGATAATTAAGAAAGGAAGGGTAAAATTTCCCTTTTTCATGAGAGTTAGCAATATTATATTCCTGCTCCAAGCCAAATACTCTAAGAAGCACTCAATTTAAGACAAATATAAGATAAATTATTTGTAAGTATGACTGAATTCCTAAGGTAGTTTATCCAGAGTTACCAAAATGCAAATATGGTATATAGCAATACTATAAATTTTTCCTCAATGACATTGTATATAGTTTTTATTATTGTTATACATTCATCTCTGATTCTTTTTGGTGTATAAAAAGAGCATTTTATCTTATAATATTTTCTTCAGATATTGCAATGTTTTTACATGGGTTAGTTTTAAATGTATATTTCCACCTTCATTTTATCATCAACCTTGTGTATGCAGGCAAAGACTATTATTACTGCTTTCAATGTCTTTGCTATTTGCTTAATAGCAGGTTTCAGTTGATGTGACCTTTTCTTGATAAAAAGAAAATACAGCATCAATGGATTGCTATCATCAATAGGATACAATTAATCAGGCAATGTTTTAATGAAAGAATAATGTCAGAAGAACTGTGTTGGAAAAGCTATTTTAAGACTTGGAGAAAATTTTATGCAAAAAGCATATGCAGAAGGTAGTGATTTCATTAGCATAGTGCTTAGGAGTTGACAGCAACCTTGATTTTCTTCTCTTTTCTCTAATTTTATGCTTAAGTGATCATTGAGGTAAGTGATGTGGAAAAGAGAAGTACTTCTCCTTTGTCTTAAAAAGATGAAGCACAACATTTAAAGAGTAAAAGGAGGTTTCAGTCATCTGCTTTCCCTGATACTGTAGTTGCCAAACAAAGAAAGCTGTGACCTCCGTTAACTGCGGCATGACCTTTGACTTGCTAGCTAAGTAGTGCTTGATCCAAGGAGTTCTGAGCAGGTAGCAAAAAGATGCCATGAACAGTGGTTTTAAGGGCATTGTTTTGTAAACTTCATGAGCTTTATTTTGAATTAAACAGCTCAAAGAAAGTAACCAAGGGTGTCTTGACACCAGTGGAAATAGATTTTATTATGGAAGTGTTGTGTACTGAAACACTACATATAAATACTACATATAAAGCTTTCAATTTCACTTTTTAATTCCTCTTGTATATTAACTTTAACATTACTTTTTCATTCATATTGAAAATATCTCCCTTCTCATATTCATCTAGAAAGATTTAACATCTCATCACACAAAAACAAAATACATCTGGACCAAGAACCATCATTCATTCATTAATCAGTTTTTCAAAATAGCAAATACCTGCCAGAAATCAACTGTGCATTTATTAAATTATTCTTCATTATGTTATGGCCAGAAAATATTCTAAGGGACTTTTGCTGTAATAAGAATTGTAAGTATGCTTAATAATTATAGTCTCAGAGTCCAAAAGCTTGAACATTAAGAGGTTAAATGAGAGAAATATAGCATTAATACAGGAAGATAAAAGTATATCTGTCTATGACTGGAGAAAAGCCAGTTATGCCAAAGGTAGTTTGTGCTGGCAAAGGGGCTATGTCATTGGTCTGAAAGGGATAGGTTGTTTCTCCTGTGAAGGACAATGGAGATATGGAGGAGAGAAAGTATATGAAGTGACCAATAAAACTAGTTTCAGTAATTATGTCAAAAGCCAGGCCACAGAAAATCACACTCCAATTATAGTATTAAAATGATTGTATTTTTAAATATGAGTAATGGCAGGAAATATATAAGGAATTATTATGTTGCTGGAAGAACACACAGCCAACAATATTTATTTTCCCTCTAAACGTATGGGGTTCATTCTGGGCTATTAGAGCATGGTGGCTTTGAATTCCAAATTTCAGACTTCACAATCCAGATTTGAGGCTATGAAACATATGGAACTATAGAGATAGAAACATATTATAATAAATAGGTGCAAAAAATTACAAGCAAGCCATGTCCAGATGAAAGTCTGATGTGCATTATTTTTGCCCCTCATATTTCAAGGTAATTGCTTTGGTTGAAGTAAAATTAAGTGCTCTGTTAGGATTTGAGTGAAGATCTCTTAAAAGGACATCTGTAATGTACTGAGGTTAAAGCTCAGGAAAAATTGTTCCAATGAAATTTCTGTTCATACAGAGAGCAAAACAACATCCTAAAAGTCAAAATATTCCTTGCAAGTTACTTGTCACATTAACACATTACATCCTGAGTGGTCCTCCCCAAGTCACTTTGGTGTGCTCATATCTCTTTGAACGTGTAGCATTCTTTTCCCCTAAGTATTGAAGTGCTCACTCTTGAAAATTCTAATGTAATATCAAAAGCAATTCAGACTGTAAGGGTTTTTTATTGAGAAAATTATTTTCTATCATGTTCTGACAAATCTTTTACTGTGTTCTGTTTGTTTTTAGTTTTCTCCCACTAGTCCTACTTCTGTCTTAACTTCATAGGCTATTTGTTTCTACTACAGCACTCATGAATTTAGGTAATTTCTGAAGAGTCATCTAGAGTCTAGTGTGCTAATTCGTTTAAATTATAGATTATATTTTTTAATTCCCTTTTCTCCTCTGCTACTATATATGAACTAAGAAATATTGATATGTTATTGAAAAATCAGTCCTGAGAAATGTCCTCACAATTCTGCTTTCCAGATAAAGCTGCAGATGAATGAATCAGGCAAATTATTAAAACAACCAGTAAATGTCATCTGGTTTAAACTCTTTTTTTTTTTTTTTTTTTTGTTACTGATCATGTTTCCATCACAGATTCATATTCAGCTGGAGTTTTATATTGGACACCACATGAAATATAATTCTTACAGGAACACAGATTTTGACATTACATAAATATTTGCAACATATCAATAACCACTGGAATCATTAAAAGTAAATATTCAGTGCATTACTAAAGAAAGAAGGAAAAGACAGTATTCTTTTATACTCCCATTACATTGTTGTGGACCTTGGTGTCAGATAAATAGTACTTTATTTATGCCAAAAAAAAAAAAAGTATATTTACAGTGCAAGGTAAACTTGTACTTCTCAAATGCAGGGATGTAATTCAAAATGTCTAAGTTAAGAGACTGATCTCTCTAGGCACCTGCATAATCAAGCAGGAGAGAGAAAGGCTGCAATAGCCAGTGATGGGGAGCAGGACATTTAATAGATGTCTTAGGAATGCACCATTTTATTTCCATTTTTCTGTTCTAGTTAATATATATACAAGGTCACTCCATTTTAATGATGGTGTTCTTCTCTGTTTCATTCCAGTACTGCAACTTAAATATGATAACATTCTTTCTATTTGCTTGTAGTCCAGTGGGAGAAGCAGACAGGCTAATCCTACATAAATTTTACCACATTAAGAGCCACAGGCATTCTATTAAAGCTGTATATTCTGAACCTCTGCTTGACCTGGAAGAACAGCTTGTTATTGAAATAAAAAAAAAATGTAAATGCAAAATTAAAAAAAAAAAAAAAAAAAAAGAGAAAGAAAAGCAAGGGGACATTTAATTTTCAAGTTTGCTTCTGGCAAAATGAGCTTCCAATTTTCTTCCCTTTTTTTCATTCTCTGGAAACCTGCAGAAATGAGATAACCCTTAATCCAAAACTCATTCTCTTTGTTTACTCCCATAGTATTTACCTTTCCTGTCTTGCATTTCTCTGTTTAACTAAGTATTGAACATAAAGGATGGAAGAGGCTTCAACCCCAATTCTTTAAAACAGGAGGTGGTAATGACTTTAACAGCTGTAGCATGGAGAGCACAGTGTGCCAGGGAAAGGTAAATGACACCTTATGCCACCCTCAGTAACATCTTTAAGGAAAGACCATGAACTCATAGGTTCAGAGTTTAATTTATGTCAGAAAAGAACTTTAGGATCAACAAGTCCTACCATGAACTCAGCACTGCCAAGTCCACTACTAAACCATGTCCCTTGGTGCCAAATCTACACATCTTTTAAATACACCCAGGGATGTTGACTCAGCCAGTTCCCTGGGCAGCCTGTGGCAATGTTTGATAATCCCTTCCATGAAGAAATTTTTCCTTTTATCCAATCTAAACCTCCACTGGTGCAGCATGAGGCCATTTCCTCTTATCCTGTCCCTTGTTACCTGAGAGGAGACCAACCCCACCTGTAAACAGGCTCTTTTCAGGCCTTTGTAGAGAGTGATAAGGAGGCTCCTTATCTCCAGGCTAAACACCCCCAGCTCCTTCTGCTGCTCCTCATAGGATTTGTGTTATTGACCCTTCACCAGCTTCGCTGATGTGTTCCCTTCTCTGGACCTGGCCATCCAACCTGCTGTCTACTCACTGAAGAGTGCATGTACTATCCCCCAGCAGACCATTTTCCCACAGAAATCCTGTGGAAACTGTCAGAGGCTTTACTGAAATACAGTTAGGCTACATCCACAACAGATCAACTTGTGGTATAAGGAGATCAGATTACTCAGGCAGGGTCTGCCTTTCATAAACCCACACTGGCTGGATCTGATCCACTGGTTGTCCTGTTCATGTCATAAGGCTTTAATAATTAAAATAATTTAGACATTTTATTGATATTTGTCTTGATGTATCCTTTTTCTGAATATACTTAAGAAAATGCTAGCATGCAATTGAAATGACACACCTTATTCAAGTTTGGCAAAGTAATAGCAATTATCCAGCAGGAAGAGCAAATTGCTATTTTTAACAGTGCTTTGAAAGATATCTACATTTGTTATTACAAACAATAACTCTCTCCAAATTCCTTTCAATCGCTTCGGTCAAAATACCATATATGTACATGATTCATGTAGTTCATTTAGCACTTATGCTTAATCCTGATGGACATGGAAATATAGGGGAGTTCTTGAAAGGTAAGCTGAATAGCTTGATTTTGAGACTAATAATGAGATTGTTCAAAAGTATTCATACTTGGAAAGGAAAAAAAAAACCCAGAAGCTTGTTATTCACATTGACTTCAGTACTGCAAAACTGAATTTATGATACTTTGTAAGTAAAACAACTTTACATTTCTGAAGAAATTGCTTTTTTAAAAGCATATCTCTGGAAGGAATAATAACACTGAAAGCTAAATTTGATGCAGATGGATTTATGTGTCTTATCTTCAGTAGTCTATCTCATAGCTTATTTCTATACTCTGAAAAGATTCACTGCAATCTTTATTATGGAATACATATGCTATCTGTAACATATTTCAAAATTACTTCTTATTTGTAGTTAACTAACAGTTCCTTGTGAAATTCCTGTTAGGGTTGCATTCAGACAGCTTACACTAATGTTGTGCAATTCTCAGCACATATTTGGGGAAGAAGAAGCAGCATGTTCAGTGAATGAATCAAGAGTTGTTTGCTAGGATATAATTATAATTTGATATATATGGAAAAAGTTGTGGAGTTTTTAAAATAAGTAGTGGATTTCTTAAAATAATTATTTGAAAAGGTAAGTTTTCTCTAATGCTTTCCCATTACTTCTTACATACCTGTTAGGATGTATACCTCTTTTTATGAAGTTCTGTCTCCCTCATTTAGGTATTTGTGGAAGAGAACGGTTTTTGAAACAAGAAGAAAATTCATTGTCTAATTACCAAGATGCCAGTAAAATAAATTTGGAAATCTGATTATCAATAAAATCAGAGTTTGCATCTCTAGAGTTTCTTAAATTCTTAAATCTCACTGAAGATAAAAGAGCCCAAAATTCATGTAAAATGTCATGACTGTATTGTGCCTCTTGTCTGGATCACTAGAAATGGCATTGAGGATAATTTTATATCTATCTGTAACATTTTTAGCAATAAATAACTGTCAAGTGTAACTTCTCTTAATAATAATATCATGTAATATATGATTATATTGCATGATTATAATTTTGCCATTCAATTATTGCTAGTATAACTTTAATGTTAAACTTTCATACCTAGAACTATGGGACTTCCTTGCTAGAGATTCTAGCAAGTAATAGTTCTTGAGCATTGTATATATTTTTCCCTCACACAGCAATTCAGTAGAGCACTTTCCAAGACACTTTCCAGAAGTCCTTCATTTTCCAGTTCTGACAAGAGCTGTTATAAACTCAGTGAAAGAAATAGGCATTCATATGGCTAAACCCCCAGATATAAATTTCTGGCTGTCATTTGAAAAAAAAAAAAAAAAAAAAAAAAAAAAAAAAAAAAAAAAAAAAAAAAAACCCAACAAAAAAGAAGATGTGTTTTTGAATTCAGTGTTTCCAACTGCTGAGACACACTCAAGGTGTGTAACGCTTAATGATACTGATCACTGGTGTGTAATGCAATCAGGGTTTATGTTTCTCTAGTGTGACTTATTCATGGCAGTACATACATGCTGCACCTTCCTCAGCTTTTTCTGGGAATGCAGGTGCTGGCTGTCCTGTCAGCTGATGAGCCAGAGGTGGGCTCAAAAACAAGGAGAGGGGGCAGAGGTCTCTGGTGGGGGTCCTGTGTGAGGTGCAGAACAAACTGCAGGGTTACAAACATATTCTGTCCTGCTGATAGCTTTTAATCCTCATGGTTCTCATGGGTTTTCTTGATAAATACACTTTTCAACCTCCACTGAGTTGCCATCCAGGCCTGAATTGTGAGGAACAATAAACATAATGGACAGACTCAATTTAATAGATTTCGCTACGAGCTTTTTGTTAGTGCAAAAAAAAAAAAAAAAAAAAAAAAAGGAAAAAGAGAAGAAACAAAACACCCAAAGCAGACATGAAAATTACGGTGGGGAAAAAAAAAAAAAAGTTTTCATTTTGGCTGTATTATCCAGCTAATATAAGCCAATCATTTATAGCCAGTATATGTACTATTCCATTCCACACTCCATGTAAATAGCAGTCTACTACAGCAGATACCCAAACAGGGAGAGACAGGTCTGGTTTTAGATTAACAATGACTATGCATTATTCCTTTTAAGAAGCTAAACAGAAAAAAAATTAAAAGCTTAAAATAATAAGGGATTATTTAATGGATTCCCTTTTTTTTAAAAAAAGGATAACAGAAAATCTGAAATCAAAACACTTTTCAGGAAAGTGTGGATTTTAGTTGTTGTTTAAACTATATGGACATTTTAAAGCCCTATTTGAGAAATTGATTTTTTCAGTTCTGACAATGAATGTGCATGATAATATTGTGTGATTCCAGCTGAAAATGTCACCTGTATTTTGTAAACCTAAACGAAATTACTGGGTAAAATTAAACAAGACATATTAAATTTATTTAAATGACATGATGTTGTCTTTTTGGTATTTTTTACCGTCTAGTTAGAATTTCATATAACAGGAGATAGATTGGTATTGGAGGCAGGAAAACAGATTTAAAATATAGTGTGAAAAACAACAGGACTGTATGTAAAAATAAAAAGATAATAATCAGAAAGCATTCTGTGTTCAAATATAAAGAGTGGAATCTGGTCTGTGCACATTCAGCAAATCAGCTCTTTTTTCTGTTGTTTCCTCAACCCTTTAGTTGCTTGAGGGGGAAAAAGTTCCCCAAAACCAAGAGCAAATTTAAAGTTAAATTATCTGCAAAAGCAGAGCCTCTCTCTAGTGATATTGTCTTTATCAGATTCCAGTTTTATGTCTTCAAATTTTAGCCTAGGTAGTGCATAGCTACAGTAGAGTTTCTTAAAATCAAATATAGCGTTTCTATTCCTGAAGAAATGCTTTTCTCTGAGGTACAGACAAACTGACATAAAGCAAAATGAGGAATGATAGTATTTGTACAATGTGACCGCAGTACTGAATGTATAGCAGGTGCTTAATGGATTAGATGAAGGTAGAAAAATTTTTAAGCAACATGAAGTGGAAATGGGGAAAAATAACCTGAAGTCTTTTGTGACTAATGATAGTTGTACAACTTGTAAGTTCCACTGCTCAAAACACCTCTAAAAACTTCAGTCTGAAAAATTTTCTGAATCCAAAGGCAAGGAATTATTTAGTGAAAAAATAAATACCAAGGCAGAGGAATTTTCTAGTTCTCTCAAACTGGAACTGGATGTGTTATTTTATGGATTTGATTATGAAAACAACATAGAGACATGCCTGTCTGTAGGCCATAAACCTGATAAAATTATCTCCATCTGCCACTTCCCTTTTATGTTCCAAATGACCTTGCAAAAATTGATTCCAGTGAACTAGGGAAGGGAATGGAAAGGTAGAAAGGTCTCCACAGGCAGAGGGAGAGAAGAGTTGATGGACAACTCTTAACTTCCTTTATAGGCAATGGTAGTTTGGGGAATGTTATATGGATTCCTGTGCCCAGCTTTAGGCCCTTTTTCTGTCTTAACATGTGCAAGTTTGACTGCAAGGTGTTTGAGGACGTCCAGTTGATGCTGTTTGAAGAATTTGTACAATACCTAGAACTATGGGACTTCCTGATTTTCTATAATAAAAAATAGTATAGAGTTGTGGTAAAAGTAGTGTATGACAGGTGGGCTAGTTGCTCTAACCCTTCTATCTGTGAATATCATCTTGAAATTTTTTTTCTCCTCTTTTATGCTAAATGCTGATTTGTTCATGAGGCAAATGTGGCTACGCAAGGTTGCTGTGTGACTGGCATCTTGCACCTGCTGATGCAAGGAAATGTCTGACTTACCCCATGAAGTTATTGTTGCGGACTGGCCTAAGGTAAAACATTAACTTTAAAACAATTCTGCATTTCCTAGGCATGAATTCCAAAGGGTTTCACTGAAAATATTTCCCACGGTTCTTTTCCCCAATTAGAATATAGGGGAATTTGACAGGAACACAAGGAATTAAATCACATCTTCGGCCCAGGTGAGTGCGCCAGACTGTGGTGGATTGCTGAACACCTGCACCAGCACTTCCAGGTCTCCTCCAAGACACATTGAAGACAATGATTACATTCTCAGTAATGCAATGAGCATTAAACTAATCTCTGATTTTCCTTTGCTTGGTTCACACTTTGAAAGCTGAATGGAAAGGAAAGACCTGGACTTTTAACTCACCAGTACAGCTACACGAAAGAGAGCTTTATTCTGAGAAAGGTTGAAGTGTCATTGGGTCCTTCTCTCCCTCACTAGCATGGCATTTCTGACTCATTCCATTTTTTCACAAATCACACATAAAAAAGCAGATCATGTGGAGCAGACAGACAAAACCTTAGAAAGCAGAACAAAGGATCATTGTGTGCAAATTATTTTTTAAATCTGAAGACTAACAAGGAGACTTTAAAAATAATGGGCTGTGGACTAGCTTGATGGAGCTTTAAACTCAAGGTTGCTTTCCTAAATTTCTTCTCTAGCACAGAAACCAAAGATGTGAGGAACAGTTAGACATAAATGCAGATTTATTGGATCTGGCAAGCTTTTTGACTGTGAAACAGAAAGCTCAAAAGCAAATCCTTTCTTCAGCATTATTGTCAATCAGTCCAGAGGGGAAGCTATCCAAGCTGTTGTTCACCTTGAATGAACATCTTTCAGCAGTGCATTGAAAAACAATTCTGTTTCAAGAGTTTCTGTCAGTAAACAAACAGTCCTGAAACAACATTTAAAAGCTGTTAAGAAAAACAATGAGAAAATAATTAATATATAGAAGGTGTCAATACAGTACTTGATGAACAGAACAAATCTTTAAGAAAGAAAACTGTTTAACAAAACATTTTTAACTCTCATTGTATCTTTCCCAAGATGTAAAGGAATAGTGATTTCCCTAAATAATAGTGCATTAGGTCAATTGCTGCATTTTTAGAAATGTTTGGTGTTTTCACTTAACAAATTACTTTGTCTGCCATGACTAAAACAAATATTCTATTAATATTTTTCATTAAACTGCAAGTTCATTCTGAAGCTACAAAGTGCATTTTCTTACTGAACCCTCCTCTGCTAATCCGGGCATTTGAGTGCAATTTGGTAGAGACAAGCAACTTCAAATACTGCAGTGAACACAATATTTTTTTTATGCAGAGTCCTTTGGTGATTTTTACTACGAGCTCTGAAGAAAACCAGAATGATTAGTAAGCAGTGTCGCAGGCCAGGGTACTGCTCATATATTCTGATATTTAAAAGACTTCTCTGAACTGTAGCAGTAGCTACTGTAGCATATGTCATGTGCTCTTATTCTGAATCCATGTTATGGTGCTGCAACCCATATTCTTCATATCATAAGCCTGTTAACCCCTAAGCCTCCTTGCCTCCCACCTGCCACTCAGGTCACCATCTCGACCTAAGGAAGTGTCATGTGCACATCCCATGCAGGAAGACTTTTACACCAGCCAGAATTAGTTCCTGAAGGCTGCATTTGGACTACTCAGAAAGGGAGCCCCGAGTATAAAATGCAAAATATTATCAGGATTCTCAAAAAATGGCTATAACAATTTTGTGTATGGGGATTGGTTGGACTCTTCAAAAGGATTTTGAATGAAGGACGAAAATTTTGGATGCTACAGTCTAGCAGGTTCAGTAGTTTTCTTTGAAAAAGTCAGGTTTTTTCTTCATTATCTACAGCTAAGACATTCCAGAAAGGAATTGTATGTCAGTATAAATTAAGAATATACATAATGACATAATACAAGATTTTGTCAGCAATGGTGTAGACTACTTTTCTTGTAAAAACCCTGTTATTAGCTGTTGAGAGGCAGTAATATTAGATCCTTACTATGATGCCTTTGCTATTCTTCCTGAATGCATGGCAACACAATAGGAACATTTCTATATATTCTGATGTTTGAGTAGTTTGCAGCCTGTGATCTAGAGGGAAAAAAAAAAAATCAAACAAAAATCAAGCATATTTTATAGCCATAAACATTGTCTCTGGATTTTTTGTACCTGCTAAAAATTTCCTATATTGCCCTTGTCAGATGTTTTAGTATATCCTGTCCTCAGAAGATACACAGATTTAAAGTCAGCGGCCTGAATGACCAAATGTTTTGTGAAAGAACAGTTAAGAAATTTGAAACTTTGAAAGGTCTTTTGTAAATAGAGTAGTTGACTCTGAAATATTAATTACAACAGAAAGATTAAGGCATACATTCAAAAGGAAATGGACAACTAAATTCCACACTACTTTGGTAATCCTCCTAAGGACCTTAATATCTGTTATTTAGCCAGCTATAGCCTGAACACAAATGTTAATCATAAATGGTTCAATGATGCATAGGAACAGATGTAGGAGACTTATTGTGTCTGCTAATGCTGATTCATCACATGTGTAAGCAACTATTAAATCAGTGCATTACAAGTTTGAAATGTCAGTGACAGTTCGAGCTCATATCATCTTCTTCTTCAAACACCAGACCTATGCATTGATTTATGCTGTTCCTAATTATTCTGGCTACATTTGATCATTTACTGTGACCTAATACTCTTTCAGATTCAGTTACAAAGCTGGGAAAATGTAAGTGAGGAGAAATTTTCTGAGGCAAACTTTAGTCTCTTGAGAATTATTCATTTTACTCCAAGGCTAAAGATTAACATGTTTCAAGTAACATAAAAGTATTTATTGAAATTTTGTGTTTTCTGGGTAGATGTATCTATAAAGACCTTGTTGCCACATTTTATTGTAATTATTACTTTTTCACTTCTTATGAATTCTTGCTTTTTCCTGTTTCCTTGCCCTTCTCTTTTCCCCACTGTGCTCCTTTTGGACCAGTTCTCTCTTCACACTTCTGTAGTGCGTGAAAGTCAGTCAGAAAGAGAGAAAAGAAATAAGAAGGTTAGAGAAAAGAAACAAACTATTCTTAAAACTGTTCACTAGGTGAAACTATTCACCTGAAGCCATTCAAGAGCAACTGCTTTGAATCCCTTTGAAATGCCATTCAAACTTTTAGTTGAACTCACCTCAGTAAATAATGCTCTTTGAAAGCCAGGCCCAGGGCACAGATGAACAATGAAAGAAGATGATACCAGGGAAAAAGAAAAAACTGTCAGAAAGAGAGAAAGGCAGGGCAGGAAAGTATGATCCAGGCCACATACTAAAATTTATTTTATTTTATTTTATTTTATTTTATTTTATTTTATTTTATTTTATTTTATATATAAGCTTATATTTTATTTTCCATGTTTATATTATTTTATGTAATATTTTATCTATAATAATTGCATGCAAGCAGTTGTTATATATATATATAATTTGTTTTTTAGATTTTATAATTTTATTTTAAAATCAACTTATTTTCTTGTCTCCATTATTTACATTAGAAAATTACTCTAGAGTTTCATTTGTTTAAAAACAAAAAATAGAAAAAAAGGTAACTTCCTTGGTAATCTGTGTTTATCCCTACATGAAAAACAGGCATATATGATTGCACCTCATTCAGCCCTCTCCCCTCCACTACGTCTTCCATATCCTCAAATGTCTACACACAGTGCCCACACTGTGCACATGAAATATGAACATCAGATGGGGAATTCTACTCTGAAGGCCTGAAATAAAGTTCTCTTATAATTATGGCTGGACACCGCCCATCCCAAGTTATAATTCAGTTTAAGCACTGCAGAAATACCACATAGAACCAGGAGGAGACCAGGCAGTATAGACAGGGCCAGCCTACTTTGGTGGCCTTGGTCCTGGAGGTGCTTCTCTCTGAGGTGACAAAGTGGTGACAAATACCTTGTTACATATTTAAGGAAAATTTTGTCCATATTAGGCTTATTCTAGTTGATCTAAATATGTTTAATTTGGGATTGTCACTCTCTTCACTATTAGTTATTACAATTATGGCAATGTTACTGACAACTCAGAAAGAATAAACCTAAACAAAGACTTCAGAATTTTTTTTGTGAATTAAGATATGTAGTGAATTATTATTGCTGTAATAAAATAACTTGTGAATTGAAATAGTTTCATATAATTAGTGGGTAAAAAGAAATACGAGGTGTGAATAGAGAAACAGATTTTTTGGTTTAAAAGACTGTTTATTTTAAAAATAAGTTTCATAAATTTCATATTGTGTTATTTGTATCAGTTAATTTTTTTTTTCCTTAGAGAGATGATAGTCCATTCATCTGCTTGCCGCAGGTTTTGTTGCGTCTATCAATTAATTCATTTTTCAAGCTGTGCTCATCTCTGTTTGAACTGAACACACCATCAATCAGCAGCTCATGCAGTTGAAAGGTCACTTAGGGGACCAGGCCATCACTGCAGTTGGCAAGCAAAATAGTTAAAGTCTAGGTAAGAAACAGAAATAGAAAAATAAAGTGTCTTTAAATTATTGTTTTATTCATATTAATGCAATTAGGAAGATGGGATGGACAGAGAGAACATGAGCCTCGCTTTCATAATCTGTATAACTAGTGGAGAGAAAACTGTTCATACTTTGGGTTTTGCTCTCCTTAATTTCAAAATGATACAGCAGGCCCTAAATAAATTCTTCAAGGCCCCAGAGTAGCCAGCACTGCAGCTCAGCAGAGGCAGATATGTGAAGTGGAATACCAACAGCAGGCACCTCTAGAAGTTGTACTTTGAACTTATATTAGACTGGTCCTGCAGACCAGTGATTTTAGTGGCTTTAACCCATTAGTTGTGCTCCTGGAGAGAATCTCCAGGTTTAGTTTTGCTAATTTATTTTAGGAAATAAATACAGTATGTGTATTGAAATGTCAGCTGAGGTATGTCAAGTGGTGACATTTCAGAACTACACACTAGGAGCATACTTCTGACCTGAGCTGAAATGTAGCATAATGCACCCATAGGTAGGTAGCAAGCAGTGAAGTTTCTTGCAAATGCAGTGTTTTCAGAAAGGCAGTCAGAGGATTATAAGACCCATTAATGAATTCTGCAGTCTAAGACAGAATCTATATGCAGCAAAGCTGGAAAAGCTTAGGCAGCCTGAACAAACCACCTGAACAAACTAAATAAACAGCCTTCAAATTTGTATTTCCTTTTTTTTTTTTTTTTTTTTCCTCAGCACAACCTATTTTGCTTCTTTTGAATCACAGATTTGCAGTTTAATATTTTACTAAGAACAGTTATGTCATTTTCCCTGGTCTACTTTTTAAAAAATGATACTTCAGATACATAATCAGATTTAAATTAAACTTCTAACATTTCAGTAAAATGTACTGATTAGTTAAAACAACAGTGAATCACCTCTGACTTAAATAAGAATGAGGTTGATACACATAGATAATTTGAAGCTATTATGCAAAGAATTGGTTCTATTCATGACTATTTCCTAGTGTTGAAGCTAGTGTAGGTGCAGGAACAATGGTATTTTGCAACTGTAATCATAACCCGTAAATAGATGAAGAAAGTATGTTCATTAGAATATTCAGCATAGGAATGACATCATTTACATCTGGCAAACAGACTGACTTGCCATTTGAACTTTCCTTATTGTCAGAGAGGGTGTGGTTTCACAAGAGGCTGTTCAAGGTCTTTTGAAGAAGTCATATGCCAGAATCTCGTTTGTTGCCACAAAGAAGTTTTGTCTGCCAGAAAGCACTGATGATTTAAATATATTTCTAAGGATATTGAAAAGGAGTAGCCTCTCTGTTCTGGCTTTTATTCAAGTCTGATTTATGAACGATTAATTTTGATGACTAAATTTCCAGTTTCAGTTTGCACTCATTTGCTGTTGGTGTAGTCCATAGAACAATTGTATTTGGAGGCTTTTTGAAAAGCCAGTATGAGCTACATTGTTGGGTAACGAGAGCACAAGCCTCTGAAAAGATAAGATATCATACATATATTAGCCAGCTGTCAAAAGATTTTGTAATCTTTTTATATCATAAAAATTCCAGGTTTTATACCCCAGAATACTTTTTAGCTCAACAGTGTTCTTCTTTGCAATTTGGATTTCTTTTTTATTCCTTTTAAACTTTTTCAGAAAATACTGAATGATTTTGCAGAATTGCAGAGCACTGTTCATAGTGAACATTGTTGGTATTGAGAATTACAGAAAATAAAATTCCTGCTGCTTCTGGTATGTTTCATGTGAGATGATATTTTATCAGTTTACAATTATGTTTGGGTTTTATTGGTGTTTTGTAGATATTATTCTATATCTGTTATTTTTTTCACTTAATCGACAGAAGCTAGATTAATACATTTAGTAAAATGGTGAGGAAAACCAACAATATTGAGCCTGTTCTGCCTTTCAAATTTCAGTCAGATTTTTTATCAAAATTTGAGTTGTGCATTTGTATAGGTATGTGGGGGTAAAATGTTCACTGCTAAACGTACATAAATAGAGTAAGAGTCATTATTTAACAGAGCAGCTTTCCCGACTGATTTTTATAACACAGTTATTTCTTTAAAGCTGAATAGGGATCATACTTGACATAGCAGAAAGTCAGTGAGGAAAAAAATGAGTATTCACATATCCTGCAAAGCACAGTGTATAAAGATGGAAGTTATATTATATCTGAGTTTGTTTCAAATACACTAAAGCAATCAAACAAACAAAAAATCATAAGCTCAAGCATTATCATTAAAAATTCACTAAAAATAACTAAAAATCCTCGTATCCAATCTAATAACACCGAAGCTAATGACTATGCTAAGAAGGTGTATGATACACAGATGGAGGAGTTCCATCTTTATCCAATCTAATAACACCAAAGCTAATGACTATGCTAAGGTGTATGATACACAGATGGAGGAGTATCTACCTCTGTTCTTTGTGAGAAAATAAAATGTACCTCATGAAGAAGACTTGCCTTTTCTTAGATTACTTCCCTTGAAAACTACTGATGTGTGACAGTAGAAGGACAAGGCTTCTATTTTCTTTCAACCTTTCATACAGCTAAATCACAGTTCTTCTGAAATGTTAATGCTGATGTGATGGGATTGAAATAATAAGCATCTGCCAATTTGGGGAAGATACAGCAAGGAATCCCCATCCTACAGATGCTGCTACTGCAATATTCACAGGCAGTATCAGCCTACTACATGAAAGGCATGGAATGTATCGAAAACTTGCCTCCTTGTATTTTAGTAAAAAAATGGTTAAATTAAGTGCTCAGAAAATTAGCTTATACTTTTTTGCTGTACAAACATACTAATGGAGAAAAGGAGTTCATTGTCATTTGAGAAAATTGTTGTAGCATCCATAAGTCACATCTGTTTCAAGGGAAGTAAGTTTTTTTGTTCCTCAGGACCTGTTCTTTAGTTTATAAACTAGCAGGTCCTTCCAGTAGATGTTTCCTATGTTCTGTACTACATTTAATAAGATGAGCTCTAATCAAGGCCTGAAGTGGTGTACGGTTGCTACCATCAAAGAAGGAAATAGTTTTGATGTTATATCTGTAATTGAATCTGAATTGCTCTGTTCCAAATTTCCCATTATAATGAACAAAACTTAGAATAATTTTCATGTTTAGTGTTTATGCGTGTATTGCAATCCTCCCTTAATTAGTGGTTAAGAGAACTGAGTAGAAGGAGTTAAAGATTTGCGTGTCTTTAACAGCTATCCTCCAAAAAGGGGCTAGAGGTGAGAGCAACAGTAAAATATTTCATTTGTTTATTATACCAAATGCCTTCAAATAAAGGAAATGTGATGTGGTTGTTTTTGTGTCCTATGCCACCATCAGACCTTGAGCACTCGTATTCTAATGCATGTGGCCATCAGTCAGTGGTTTAATTAACCATAGATTTTTTTTATGACTTTTTGTTCATTCCATATTTTATACACAATGTGTTTGTAAATAAAAAAGTGGATTCTAACTTTCAAGTTCAGGCGATTATATTGGTGTCAGTATGAAATGCTGTGCTGGTTGATTTCACTAGATAAATAGCTTGACAAATTGTTTAAGGTATTCCACAGACAGGGCTCTGTATGGCTAATATATCTCATGAGGTATGTGCTTTTTTTGCTGGAAGTTGTTCCAAACTTATAAAAAAAATATATTGTAAGCTGTGTGGAAGAGTCAAGCTGCTGGCCATATTTTGCTGAAATTAATGATTTGGGTATGGAAACAAACAGGAACCTACAGTCTTTTGCAGGTATTTTCTGAAAGTAGATGAGAAGGAGTATATAAAAAAATATCTTCAGGAATAAAATGAGAAACTATGGAAATATGGTGAATAGGGAGAGAAGAAAGAATTTAGAAGGAGAATGAAAAACATAAAGGAATAGACAAACATTTATCCTTATTTTGCTCTTAGGGGAAGGACAAACAACTTTAAAATGTTTTCACATGTGCTCTTATTTTTTTAAAGATACCCTGAAGGCTTTCCAGCTCTCACAGAAGACAATTGGAGAGGAAAGTCTCTAGAACAGTGCCCAAAATTTTCAGAAAATTCAGAATAAAAATGAACAAAATTATTTTTCCCTTTACAAAGTGCCTTAAAACATATCAGAGCAAGTGTCTTAGGCTTTCTGATATAAACACAGTTCCTGCATTTAAACCAGTAGCTTAATTCTTTGGATATACATCAAGACCTCTGTTAAAAAAGAAGAAGCACAGTCAGCTGGGCCAAACTGGTAGTAGTAATGCATTTGTAACAGTGGGAGGCCACTCTGACCTTGAGTTTGTGTACTTGAGTGGAAAAAATACTTTCTTCTTTATCATCAAGTCAGAAAAAGAGAACTGAATAAACTAACTAAACCAACTAAACTAAATAAGCTAAATAAAAAAGAGGGTCTCACTGCATCTGCTGCTGTTCATGTGACTGGCTCTACCCCTGCCTGGTAGTGTACCTCACACCTGGTAGTGTAGTGACTCTCATATAAAAATAGAAATATAAGGTTGAGATGACCAAACTGTTTACTTCAGTGATCTACATCACTTTTTCAAGATTCTATTCATAAGAGAAGAAACATAAGGACAAATAATCCTTTATTTAAAAATAAGGCTGAAACTCCAAGACTTGTAAAAGTGAAGCCTTTATCAGGTATCTATTATGTCTTGAAATATACAGTCAATTTTTTAAATTCTTCTGCATCTCAATTGCAAATACCCCTCTTCATTGTTTGCTGAGCCTGAATACAGGGAAGAAGAGGTTTCTGGGGATCCAGCTCAATTTGTATTGATGCCACTGGGAGTCTCTTCACTGCTTCAGTGGGAATATGATAGCACTTTATTAGAATATAATTTTTCCTTGTTGGGATCCTAGCCATGGCTTGTTTGCCATGTTTTGAATATAAACAGATCAGGTGTGTGCAAAACAGAGATATGGGGAGAGTGACAGGCAGGGTGCAGTTTGTTTCCCAACTGTGAAATAAACCTTGAAGTATCTTTGCTTGCAGTGAATCTTTTTCCTCCAAAAAGGATGATAAGCCATCACAACTTTAAAAAGAATTTCCTAAAAAAGGCATAATTCATCAAAGAATATAAGTGCACTGTGTGTGAAGGCCTGTAGTCCAAACATCCACTGATAATACAAGAATAAAATGCACAACAAACACTGTAGCAAATTTTACTAGAAGCATCATCTGTTAATTACTGATAAATGTTTTTGGTATTCAGCAGTTAGTTTGGCAACCAGAAAAAAAATAAAATTCGGAATATGCTGTATCACGTTACACTGGGCTGTTTTGAATGATAAGGTTTTGGCCATAAGTCGTGACTGCAGAGTTTCTCAGTACAATGTGCAACATGTTTGGTGTTGTTTGGACTTGGTTTGGTTTTTTTTTTCCCAGCTTTTTATTTGTCGTGATGCCAAACATATCTGCTGTTAATTTAGATAGGCACTACCCCACCTCTTTTGGATTTAAAAAAAAAAAAAACAACAAAAACCAACTAAACAAAAAGATAGTATTAAAGGGATAATTAAAAAAAAAAAAAACCCAAACACAACAACAACAACAACAACAACAAAACAAACAAAAAACACCAAACCAAACAAAAAAATCCAACCAAACCAGGAGCAACAAAAGGAATGAAAACTATTTTCTCAAATGTACAGGGAACGGAATGTTTCAAGATTGCTTTCCCTGTGATTTTGCCTTTACTGTCTTCTGTTCTTTTGTTAAGTGTAACAAATAAGTGTGTATCATATTCTAGCTTTTCCCTGGATATTCTGGTGCTCCTTGAAGATGTGTCTGCATTTATGCCTTGAACTTCATTACCAGAAAAAATAGTAAAGAAGTAACCCTCAAAGAAATGAATGCACATTGCATAGGGCCTCACTGCTTTGCAAGGTTAATTTGAGAGAAGTGTCATAAATGGTTAATCTTGAGGCTAAAAGGCAACAGTTTAAAATTCTTTATTTTCTTTTGCTTTCATTATGCAAAACATCAATTATGACAGGCTTGAATTCAGACATGTTTGAATTCTGAACACCTACTTCTTTCAGCAATATTAATACGAGACCAGCAGATCTGACCTGCTTAGAAAAATGACTTGTTCAATCCATTACAGCAGTTCCTAGGTTTTAGGCAATAATTCTAATACACTGAGGCAGCTATTTGCCAGAAACAGTCATATGCAGAGGACATAAGGTCCTTGAACCAAAAGCCAAACAATAATGTAGGAATGAAATATAGACAGATATCAAAAAGCCAAAATAAGCTTCCCTCAAATCAGGTCATAAAAATGGAGAGAAAAATTGCACAGGCAAGCTCCCACCAAGACCCCTTTGTTAAAGGACAACAGTTTAATGGCTCCCACTCTTAGCATCAGGGAATGATTCTTCAGTAAATAATTTTTCAAAGGGAGTGTCAAAAATAGCAACTTGAACTGGATGGATAATGGAAAATATTATCTCTAAATACTAACTTGAATTTTTAAATATTTTTGTTCAAACAACATTTATTCCCCTATGATGTTTGCCTTCAATAATTATTCCATGGATATGTTTTAACTGTACAGGTATGTTTGTGCCAGGTAAGAAAGGATTCAGAGGGGAAGTGTTGGATTATATTCATCAGAAAGCCAAAAGCAGTATCACGAGACTTATCTCAAATGCAGTAATCTACTTTTAATTTTCCTGTAAAAAACCCATTCTGAAAGTTACTTCTGGAATGGATTCACTGAGTCAATACATTACTGGAAATAAAGAGCTACCCATGACCCTTTTGTAGGCTTGAGAAGGGTCTGACAAAGCTGTTGTGCAGTGTACTTAGAAAACCAGAGAGGTTGCAGCCAAAGTAATTTTTCTACAGAAACTAATCCCAGCGTGCCAGTTTTCCTATTAAAGGTTTTCCCATATGAAAAAAACTGTTTGTACCCACATTTCAGTTCAGATCTGCAGGTAATGTAAAGGGTTTTAAATGTTTTTAATTTCTCTTTTGGAAAGTGGAAATAGAAGGCAAATCAACTTGTTATAGAAAATATATTAATTATATTTATGTGGCACAAAATAACCTTTCATTTTCCCAGGAAAATATCATGTAAAGCATGCATCCTCATGACATCTTGTTGTGTGGACATACAAAGATTCAATTTGCAAGCAGATGAGTGAATGCCAAAGTAAAGCAGTAATAAGTCATACTGGGTTATGTGGAAGTTAGAAAGTGTCTTGGGCATTAATATATCTGCAACTTATTGCATGATATGCTAAAAAATTATAAGTGATGCTACTTTAAAGTTTTTATTTACTTTACTTTTTTTTTTTTTTTACATAGTTCTTCACCTTATTTTCCACAGAGACAGTGTTTAATCTCTAGAGAGGGGCCCCTGATTTTGGATGAGAAATCTGTCTTTCTACTGAGGTTTAAGTGTGCTATTTTGTATCAACTAACTTCAGTGATGTTATTTCTGTATTTCACATAGTCACGGATTGGTAGGATTTAGAAGGTGGGAATACTCTGGAGCTCACTCAGTTCAACCCCTCTGCTTAGGCAGATTCTGGAACAGCTTGCACAGGATTGTGTCCAGGTAGGTTTTAAATACCTCCAGATAAAGAGACTATACAACCTTTCTGGGCAGCCTATTCCAGTTCTTAGGCACTCAATATAAAGAAGTTTTTCTTCATATTGAGATTCAGTGTTTCAGTTTGTACCCAATGTCCCTTGTCCTGCTGCTGGGCACTACTGAGGAGAGCATGGTTCCATTCTTTTGACACCCTCCCTTTAGATATTTAGAGCCATTGGTGAAGTTCCCCCTCAAATGTTTTTTCTCAAGGCTCAACGGGCCCAACTCTGTCAGCCTTTCCTCATAAGAAAGATGTTCCCATCTCTTAACCATCTTTGTAAAACTTTGCTGGACACTCTTCACTAGTTCATTTTTTTCTCTTGGAAAAAAATGAACTCTGGGAACTGGGGATCCCAAAAACTGGACACCACACTCCAGATGCAGCCTCACCTGGGCTGAGTGGAGGGAGAGGATTGAAAACCTTCCTTAAGCTGCTGGCTACACTCTTCCTAGTGAAACCCAGGATGCCATTTGCCTTGATGGCACAAGGACGTACTGGTGGCTCATGGACAGCTTGTTATCCACTAGGACCCCCAGATGCTTTTCCACACAGCTGCTTTCCAGCAGATACTGGTACTTGTGGTTATTCCTCCCTAGTCTCTTCATATTTTCTTTGTATAGTGGAGGTTAATTAATGAGTATATTTCTTAAACTTTCTGAGAAATTTACATTAATGATGTTGAAAGGCATTAAAATAGGCTTATAAATTTTTTATTTTTCTGATATCACTCTCTCTAAAACCTAGTCTTGAAGCATAATATTAATTTTGCTTTTTTTTCTAGGAAGAGGCTCTCATTCTCCAGCAATAGAAAAAGGTAAAATAATTATAATGTATTTAATTATTACAAGATAAACCTCTGAAAAGACCAAGCAAAGATTTAAAAAGCATAGCTATCAAAAAAATATTGAGACAAGAGTCTGTCCAATTTCAGCAGCATTTTCTACTTATTTATTGATAATTTCTAATTCCTTGTAATTATATTACACAAAATTTCAGAATACATAGTAGAGATTAGAAATTTTTACTTGATATAAAGTCACATAAATCTTTAATGCCAATGAGAAGAATTCTAGTACAATTGTCTGTAGGAACCTATGCACTAGCAAATTTTGTTTTATAATGTGTTATTGTTCCCTCTGTAAGGTTAAGGCTGAAGTTCTACCAGGTGCTTTCCTTTCACCTTTTAGCAAAGTGCCTAAGTACTTCCATTGTTAGCTATATCAGACATCTGATAAAAAAACCCCTGGCCAAACAGTTGTCTATATAAAGGTTAATACCAGGTCATATTATATTTAGAATGCCAGAGGAATAGCACCGTAACAGTAATAATTAACAGAAAAGCCACCTGTGCTCATAAGGTTGGGTTGTCACAGTGATTTCTAGCATAGTGCTGGGAAAAAAAAAAAAAAAGAAAAAAAAAAAGATAATACATGTCTCCAGTTACCTCAGTAGATAAAATCTAAAAGGAAATAGAAGTGCTTGACAAGAATATTTCTCCAAGTTTTCTGTATTTATTGGAATAGGACTACGCAAACTACTGAATGTTTAAGAAGTATATGTTCCAGAATATTTCCTAGAATAGACTGGCTTAATGCTTCACTACAAATCAGCCATGGGTTATTCTCTTTGCTTTTTGAAAATGATACAACTGGGAGTTTTCATTTCCATCAATAATCTTAGCATTTTAATCCATAACATGCTAATATTCTATCACCAGTAGCTGGTCACCTAAAGTGGATCATTATAAACAGGCAGGAGAGCAAGTATTTATCAGCCAAGAAGGGTATGATGGAACATTACCTAGTAAACAATAATAGACAGTTAATAGGAAATAAAAATCATTATGCTGTCAAATGGGAAGCCAGTGCAATGCAGCTAGGTTGAAAAGATATGAGGCCTTTTAATCTGGGTGAATACCTAAGCAGATACATTCCAAATGAGTTACAATTTATTGACAGCCTTCTGAGAGAGACCTATAAATAGGGAATTGTAAAAATCCTATCTGGACAGTCAAATCCAGAGATCATGAGTGTGCTGCTTTTGTGAGCAATTAAAAGAAAACTATTGGAGAGATTAATTTTGAGAAAAAAAAAAAAAAAAGCTTTTCTTCAGCAACTAGAATAATGCTGGTAAGACAGTGTTCAGAATTCCTAACCTCCTACACTCATGTGGTCATCATTCTAAATGGAAAGTTTAGTCAGAGAGTCATATAACAGCACTAGGTAAAGAAAACAAAGATTACTGTTGTGCTGCTGTAGCCTACAGGAATTCAAAGTCACCTGGTAAAATCTAAATGCACTCTGTCATGTGATTTCATCCCTATGCAAAACAGTTTCACAGTCTCAGTATGAAAAGTACATCACTATATCTAGATTTCAAGATTTTTTAAGCAAACTTTAAATGGATGGAGAGTGTCATTTAAACATCGTGGGTTTTTTTTTTCTTAAAATGCTTTTTCATTTGCAGAAATATAATGAAATAAATCCTTTGGAATAAGGAATAGGTCCTATGGAAATAGTATGTTTTCTGGTTTTAATTTTTTTTGCCCCCTGAGATAGAAAATAACAAATAACTGTTTGATTGTAGATGAAAACTTCTCATAAATTACAGAAGACTTTGTAAAATAGTTTTGCAGTTGGACTGGTGGAAAAACTGTATGAAAAATGGCTAAGGAGACAAAAATTTTTCTCTTTTACCCTTTCTTTCACACTTTCTTGCCTGAAAGGATTTCAACTTACTGCAACCAAACTTTCCCAGATGGCATGTACCATTTGAACTTTTTTCTTCTACATATTCCCATGGGAGAAGCCACTAAGGGTGTTAAATATAATGATACTGGAAACAGTCTGACTGCAAGTGCATATATTGAATATATTACAAATATGTTCCTCTGGTCATTTACTCTGTGTACCTCTCAGCAATGTAACATGATTAGGATAGTTTAAGTACAGAATAAATTATATATGTGTGCTAGTGACATGCCACTGTGTTAGTAACTTAGATACCACTGTCTCTCTCATCTTAAAACTAATGAGAAAAAGTATAAACAGAAAAAATGAGAAATTCAAGGTGTGTAGTGCTTTAAAAGTCCATTTTCCTTAATAGATTTTCAAGGACTGAGGCATTTAGAGTCCCTAAATAGGTACAATATTTAATGATTTCATTAAATATATCCTGTAGAGATAAACAGGAACATCGGGTTACATTTAACTAGAGGTTGGTTTAAGGTGTTGAAATTAGAAATGGATGAAAACCTCAAAAAATCAGAATATTTGTACTTTTTTTTTTTTTTTTTGGTTATTTATTTCTCTCTCTGTCTCCCTTCCTCTTTCTCTCTTCCTTGCTTTTTCTCTTTTCAGGTGCTGTGACTTTCAATTAAGTTCTAAAAAACCTCTTGGAGGTCTCAAGCTGCTCTGTTGATTTATCCTGTAAGCTACGCTAATAAAGTTAGGAAAGACAAGCAGGGGCAAAGGGGGAACATAGTCTAAGGTTTATATGCATGCTCTATGCATATGTTTGTTACCAAGAAGGCAGTATAAATCAAGGAAAGAGGTAGACATTAGTTTGTTGTATAGGGATTTGAGATTGCGTTTGCAGCATCATTTACATTTTTTTTCTTGTAAGCTGTCACCTTGTGTCTGTATACCTCAATTTCTGCACTCTGTATGAGTAACGACACTTGAGACTTTCCTTTCCTATAAAGCACTTTGAATTTTGTTTTGACAAATAACAGCTAAGTGTTATTTTCTGTATATTAAGCCTAGTACACTTTTTGAGTTGCATTTGCCAGAAATTGGATTTGTTTTCCTAAAAGAAATCTATTAATAGGTCTGGTATTGTTTGTCTAATTAGTATTTTTTATCTTTTCTTTAGGGAGTAAGCCTTAATATCCTTAAAATATCACATACAGGAAGGTAGAATACTGAAAGAGCATTGTACTATTCACTACTCAATCTCCAATTTCTAAAATCTGACTTTATATGCTCAGTTCCAAAGTTCATATTGAGGGATGTTCAGTTGAGTACTCAAGCCCGATAGAATATGACAGCACAGTTTATTTTCAAAAACAAAATAACTTTTCTAAAATAGGTATGTTTCCAGTAAAAAAGGATAGTATGGCAATGTTGTGATGCATCGGTAGAATATGTCTAGGTCCAGGCTGCTGAGAAAAAAAACCAAAACAAAACCTTAATTAAAATTAACTATTGAAAATTAGTTAAAAAGAAGTTAACAAAAAGAAAGAAGTTAACAGAAAGAAGTTAACAAAATGGGAAAAGATTATTGTTCTGCAGAAGCTTATGCCTCATTCATAGTAGGTCATTCTTCATAATATGCCTGTGAGAGATTTCAAGCAGCAACTTAATATGCGGCTGCTTCATGTACCCTGTCCATGTGCTTACTCCTTTTCAATGACTTCAGATGGAGTCTAAGCAATGAGTTGGCTAATATAGATAGCTGGTTTGAATGCAGTGAGTACTTTCTTGAGTTTGCACTCCAAATGATGCCTGAAGGACTTATCTGTCTGCACTTTCTACACTAGGAATGGAGACTAGCCTCCTAAATTAGGCGTGGATGTGCCGGTGCTGTTAATGCCTTTCACAGTCTCAAGGCAAATTTGCTTCTGAGTATATTTTCAAGTAGCAGGGGATAACATATGTATGTTCAAAATGACACCTTAGCCTCTTACTAGAAGTTGTAAGACACTGACATTTCAATTTTTTCAAAATATTTGCTTTTACCTATGTAAAAAAAACCCCTAGTGGCACTTTACCAGTTCACTTGGAGAGCAGGCAGTCCACCTGAAGAGATTTGACAATGAAAATGCATTTTGTGTCTTTTACATTTGCATAGATAAAATGTTTTCATTAGAGAGGGAAAAGTGCTGTAATTTAAAAATAGATGTAAAACATCATTCTGTTGATTACAGTTAAAAAAAGTTCCTTTTTGAACTTTATTGAAAGAACTGTCATGACATAAGAATCAACATCATTGCTTAGAGTTGTTTTTTCTGTAAACTGGAAAGGGTGTACAGATAATGCAAAGCGTCAGTATGACATGTATAGTAGCTGGATTCTTTAATAAAGGTACATGTGGATTTTAAAACTTGATAATAATAATTTAAAAAAAAAAATAAAAGGAAAAGAAAAAAATAAGAGAAAAAGCATTTCACCATGATCTTGCTCTACCAGCCTTTTTTCTGAAGGTTTCTTTTCTGGGACTGATTATTATGAGATGACACCCTCAATTTCTGATTAAATTGGCTCATATCAATCAACAAATCTCTCTGTAGAGTATAATATTAATCACAAGAAGTGAAGGTGGAAGTCAAATCATATATTATATGATTGTGTGAGATATTCAACATCTTCAAATTATACTGACTCCATTTTCAATGACACTGTTTACAGTGAATGTACGAGATAAGATGGAATCAAAATACAGAATCCCAGAACAAATCTGGATCTAGAATGGAAGTTAATATGACAGGGCTTTCTTTCTCTCTCTCTTTTTCTCTCCCTCTCTCTTTTCTTTCTCCCCTTCCCCTTTTTTCTTATCTACATCATGTACCTCTACATCTCTCTATATATATATGTAGCTACATATATTTATGGTACTAGGGTCACAAAATGTTGCAAATCAGACTTCAGGGTGTACATAAATGCATTAAAAAAGTTTTAATTTTTCTGTTGACTAGAGTGAAATGAGAGAGGAAACACTAAAGGTAGATCTTATGTGGGAATGTAAAGCGTCTTGTACCTGAAAAGAAGCATTCCTTCTTCACTATAAGGTCTTAAAATTTTTTGAAACAAGTCAATTCCATTATTCTTTTCATAACTACCTTTATCTATGTATGAGATGCAAAATATGATAATAAATCTTAGAACAGGCTATTACAGCTAAGTTGGTATTGATCGCAAGGAATGAAATTGCTATATTACATGTTGTAAAACTTATTCATATCCCACAAAAATATTACATTAAAAGTATAATAAATTGCAACACTTTAATCACTTGGCAAATGATTTGACTCTTTCTTTTCAATTTATAGTATCATTTCAGTAGCACCTGCTTTATAAAATGTGCGTATTACTGATACTACTCTGATGACTGTTATAGAAACGGTATTGGAATAATTTATGCAATTGCTCTTTTTAACTAATAATTCTCTTCTTCCTCTTTCCCAGATAGCTTCACTTTTACTTTTTCAAAATCTTTTCTATTGTCTTATATTGTTTCTGCTTGTGCTCACCATTGTCCCTTTTTGAGTTAATGAAGTAATTTTTCTCCAAGTAACTTAATCTTTCATTAGCAAAACATAAGCTTAAATATTCCTACTACTTGCCTTAATTATAAATCACAAAAATAAAGTTTATAAAATATTATTGTCTCTGAAATTACACTTTTATTTCATCTTTGTGATACTACATCTATTCCTTTTAATTAAGATCTTATTGAATTTTCCACTGAAGAGTAACAAACAAACCATAAGATGTGAATTATACATAAGCTGAAGCATTTTGCATTAGTCAAAGGGAGAAAGAATTCATACTTATTCAGTGCGAATTTTTCTCATAAAGATTATAGATAGAATCCTATCTTAAAAAAGAGATATGACCTATTCCACAATGTGCATTTAAAATCTTGATATCTCATCCATATTCTGTGGCATAGAAATGCTTGATGTACAGAGAGCTGCATTCAGATTTGATCATGGCCTTCTGGAATAACTTCAGCAACATGAATATCATAAGCACCCTGGAGAGCAGTTGAAATGAGATTATGCCAAAATCCATAGACCAAATAGCAGACCCCAAAAGAAATCAAATCTTAGTGCAAGATACTCTCCTGCACATAGATCTCTCAGAAAAGCAATAAAGAGTATATTATTTGGGGTGAAGAGTCTTTTAATTGTGTGCAAAATTAATATGATGATTAATGAAGGGCATATTTTTAAAATTAATAACATACATAATTTTAAATAATGTGATCTATTTAGATGGAAATATCTGAATATCCTTTTGTTCTTTCCTTTTCAATAGTTTTTTCTTGGGAATGAGGTACAGGACAGAGAGAAAGGAGAGAATGTGGTCAAGTAACCACATTTTCGCTATAATTCTCCTTATCTCAAAACACCTGCTCTTTAGAAATTATCTGAAAAGCTGAAGTACATCCAATGTACAAAACCACAATTATAAGTATGCCATATTCATAAGTATGCCAGATCTCAGAAAGTTTAAAAATAAGGAAATAGTTCTTCTGTCCTACCAGTGCGGCTTTATTTACTCTGATCCCAGAACAGCCAAGAAGCATTCAGTAATACAAATTTTTTAATAAGCCAATAGTCCTGGTTCTGGCCATTACAGGATTAATTTTTGCAGTAGCCAGAAGGGAGGCATGGCTAGGCCATGGAGGTTATTCTGTACCAGCTCACATCATTGCCAGGGGCAGGGCAAGGGAATCTCTTCCAGGGTGGTGTGGCCATGGCTTGCATATTGTGGGTTCCTGTGTGGTGATCCTATTTTTTTTTTTCTTTTTGTGTGAGTCATTCATCTTTCTTGTACACCCTTTTATTAATATTGTTGCTATTGCAGTTACTCTTAGTTTCTTATCTCATTGCTGTTTCCAGTAAATTGTTCTTATCTCAACCCAAGATCTTTTCTTTATGTACCTTCAATTCTCCTCTTCATCCCACCTCACAGGGATGGGTAGGGGAGGGAGGAGACAGCAACCAGAGCATGGTTTGTAGTTTTCAGTGGAAGCACTAAACTGAGGAGCACAATTCCTAAACCATGACAACAAAGCAGGACCTAAAGAGGTAAACTCTCCATCTTAGGCTGCTAAGAAAGAAGGATTGGTACTGTGAACATGGGTTTTCAAACAAATTGAAACCAAAAACTGTTCGCATTGTATGAAAGATAGCTATTTCTTGAAAATGGGGATATATGATTGTGCTCCTTACCAAGAAATTACCCTTATAATGATCAGTTTCTATTATTTATAGTGATGGAATTATACAAAGACAAGAGAAAGGTGTTTTAGCCTACCTGATGCTTTTTGCTGACACCATCTAACTATATTTTTTTCTGTAACTATATGACTACCTCAGGTGTGGTAATGCTCTTTGCCTTGACACACAGTCAGCTCTGTCACTGCATTTAATAACAGAAAAGGAAAAAAGAAAACATACCAAGTAATTAATTCACACAAAATAGGCAGCCAAAATGTGAGTAATTGAATATTTCAATTAATCACAGGAAAATTGCAGAATATACCTCTGATGCTTAATCTAGTTGTGTGGGAGACATGAAGGAGATCTTGAGGCTTACTAAAGGATAAGGGTTTTACTATTTACTAATTTAAAATAATAATAGTCCAAATAGCATAAGTAAGAGATGCATGTCTAGGAAAAATTCCTTGATAACTGCGGTAGTATCTTACACATATAAGTCCATCTAGTACTAAAATCAGGAAAAGATTCTCATTTTAAACAGTGTAAAATTAGCAGTTCCACTGCAGTACTAGCTCTGTTCATGTGTTTGAGAAGGTTTTCATGAGACATCAAAGGGAGGCAGATGAGTGTAAACTATACTACACTACACTGCAGTGCTATGTTGGATGACAGTGTTATAGATTTTACTGAAAGCTCTGTAGGTAAACAATGCAGATGCTTCTCTGAATATGAATACATGTGTATCTCACTGTTATCTGTAGAGATAGAATTAAATCAGATGATCAGGAAAATATTGTTCTAAAATGTACTGATGACTAACATCTTGGCTTTACACGGGAAAAAAAATTGTGAAAACAAATGGACTAAAACCTCAGTCATTCTGTTACTTTGAAATAGAGCTGAGACAGAAAAAGATGGCAGGAATAGACCATAAATAGTCTTTCAAAATAGCAATAGTGAACATTTAATAAAAATTTCTAAGAACATTAGGTTCCTGAACTGTGATTCTTTAAAAGACACTTAACAACAAAGCAGCTTCAACAAAGCAGCCTCAAGAATAAGAGTTCACTAGCAGCTAATGAAAAATGTTGCAAGCAGAAATAATACATGAAGTTGATGGTAGAAAACCAGTAAGTAAATTAATATCAGAAAATTAAAAAGACTTGTACAGAAACAAGGAACCTTTCCAAGCAGGGAGAACCAGTGGGGAAAAAAAAAACAAAAACAAAACAAAACAAAACAAAACAAAAAAAAAAAAACCCAAAAAAAACCAAAAAAACAAAAAAAACCAAAAAAAACCACCAAAGCAGACAAAGACAAGAATATTCTAAAAGTAGAAAAGATGACAAAGTGATAGTTCAGAACAAGCAAGAGCTCTGAACAGGCTGTTCGTATCCTGAATTATGAAAACATGGAAAATGGAAAATGAACCAGATTCTAGTTTTAAAGTGCTTTAAAGTATTCTGACACAAGTGAATTTATGTGGATTTATGCTGATGTGAATGAGCTCAATAAGTGATCAATCAAAAAATAAATGCTAGTTTGGTTTGGTTTTTCTTTTTGTGGTTTTTTTTTGTTTGTTTGTTTGTTTGTTTTTTGTTTTATTGGTTTGTTTTTGGGGGTTTGTTTGTTTGTTTTCTTATGGGTTTTAATTTGTTTTAGTTTGGGGGTTGTTTTGTTTTGGTTTTTTTGGTGTTAGAAGCACTAGTTTCCTGGCCAAGAGAGAAAGTATGTGCAGTAACAAGGCCACAATTTAACACATTTGGGAAGTTTTCTAGAAAATGTATCCCAATGTATCTCAGTTAACCTTCTTTCAACTAATATATATTTATATCACTCTAAATACTTTTCAATCTGTGTTGAGAGATGACATAACACTGGTTCTTTTGTACTAGACTATCTGTATGTGCTAATAACCAGGTAAAAAAAATGGAGCTATCCACATGGTCTAGTTCTTCTCTCAGCTTCTTTCACTAACATAATACTACTAACATTAGCAAATTTAATGTGTTTTTGATTAACTAACGTGCAATGAGGACATAATGGAGAATATAATTCCTTAAGATTAATTCTCAAGGATATAGCCTATATTTCCTACATGAGGAAGTCAGGTGACAAAATTTGGATACAAAACTCTGAGTCTTCTGAACATCTTGCCAAGAACAAGATAATCTGGATGGTAACAGACTACAGACAAGCAGGAATATGCATTTCAGTTCAGATATTTTAAAGAGAAACAATGCAAAGAATAGCTTTCAATAATCATTCTTTTTCAAAATTGTTTAGACCCTCTCTGATTCTACAGGAACTGTCAAGCAAATCTAAATATTAAGGCTATGCCAGTTTTGACATTTTTAAAGGCGAACAGGTAGACCTTTGCAGTACAGATAATTCCAACACAGACTCACATTTCTGCTGCTGCAGATTGCAGTTTGACCACAGTTTTGATGATAGGCGAGGGACAAAAAGTGATGATGAGGGGCTGTAGCTGGGATGGAAATTCAGCTGTGTCCTGTAAACCAGCATGTGATTAAGTAATTCAAATGTCTTCAACTTATGTACTATGAATAAAAGGTTTGTAAATTATGCACTAGATAGGAGACTGGTATTTTAAATTCCTTTTTCCCCAGACAAGTATCAAACCTATATACTGTTTCCAATATTAAGAAAACTAGCACAGTCAACACAAAACTTCTCAAAATTGTGTCCTTTTCTTTATGCTAAATTACATGGTAAAGTATTTTTCTGCTCCTTTAAGTTTTTCTGTCTATTGATTCAGAACAGAGCATGATAGAAGCTTTGGGCCTGACTCTGCCTCAGTATAAATCAGCAGAGTCCCATTGTTTCCATTACCACTATGCTGATTTATAGGGCTGATGATTAGACTCTTCCTCCTAGAATAATAGAGAACTAGCAGAGTGTTGTAGATTGTTACAGGGAGACTTGGAAGGAGACGGACCCATTGCTTTGAATTTACTTTGAGCCACAGTTTTCTCCTGTCTCTAATAACACATAATTATTTAAAGGAATTTTCTATGTGTGTTTCAGCAGCATACTGGAAGTGCTCCATGTGGAAATTATCATCAAAAAGACCTGATGTTCTTGATCAGACATTGCAAAGAAAATGAGGAGAAATACCACAAAAGAGGTAAGAATTTAGCTAGATTTTGTTCTGAAGCATTAATAATTCTCTATGAAAAGACTCAGAAATATTTTTTTAGTAATCTATTATGACTTGTAATGAGTAAATTAGAGTTATAAATAGAAAAAAAATAGGGTGGTTTTTTTGGGGATTTATTTTGTGTTTTTTTTTTTTGTTTGTTTGCTAGAGGGAGTATTGTTTCCTTGTTTGTTTTGACCATTGTTGCTGTTTTTTATGAGATCTGTTTTCTAGATGTTAGTTTCCTTTTTATAGAATTATTTTTTCCCAGTGTGCTTTTCCGGTGATTCATTAATTCAGCTGGAAAGCAACCAAAATACATAACTTCAGTATGGTTGTTTTGTGCCTGGCTAATGTAGCTTGCTCTTTCCCACTGGTTGCTGTAATACCCTCAAGATTTAATCCTTTAATTTAATTTGTTCCTATTGATCAGGAGAGTTTATTGTATCATAGTTACTATTTGAATTCTATTTCTAGAATATTCACTTGTAGATAAATAAAAATTGCTTAACCAAAGCTTTAAACTGAGCTCAACTATGGATTCCAATTATATTCATTGCTGAATATGAAATAAACATTATGGTGTTAGGTTTTATTCCACTCTAAATAGCTACAATTTTAAGTGTTTTGTGTTTTATATAATTGAAGATCACTGAATTACTTATCAGTCAATATCACACAATTCTTTCTCAAACGTTGGTCTCTAGAAATATCCAGATATTTTCAGAAAAAAAAATACCTTCCATCATAAGAACAGCTTTTTCATACTAGCATGGTTTGTTTCTTAGTCTAGAAGTGAATTCAAATAAATATAAACCATTGGAGTAGCTAGGAATTGACAGTAACTGATGCAGTATTTCCAGAAATGTGACATGATTTCAAACTACTCTTTGTTGCAAAAAATTGAGAGCAAAATACTGTGGTAATAGGAAAGGATGGAGAAAGAGGACAGGTAGAATACAAATAAGATGTTTTAAAATATGTTAAAACCAAGTATCTTCACTATTGGGAAGACATCACAGACTTGGTGCCTAGAGCTGATGTCTTTTCAAATCAAGGTCCAAGTCAAGAGTTTAGTCTACATGGAATTGAAATGGTGGGAAGTCCTGCTTAGTGTCTGGGTTGCAGTGCTAAGCTCAAGGCCCATTCTTAGTTCAAATCACACCAGATAAACTTACAGATTTTACTTTGGCATTCAGGGATGTTTTATCCCTTTTGCCTACATTTCATGTTACGTACATTGACTGTGCAGAGACCTGACAGTTTTCTAAAAATGAAGGAAGGTGGGGCTTCCTTAGTGTTTCTGATGTTAGAGTCATACTTGCCTATTATATGCACAATTATAAATAGCAATAACCTCACAGAAAGAAAACCACCATTTTTTACAGTGCCTGTTGATTATTCTTGCAAATTTGTGCTGAGAAAAAGCTCATCTAATGGAAAAAATTATTGATGAGCTTTAAAACTGAATTAATCAGAAACCATTTGTTCCTTAATCATAGCTGTTTGTTTTGTACAAAATGTCATATCTCCAGCAAGATGCGAAGGAAATTTTTTATGGAAGCAAAACACAAAATACATTCTTGTTTAATGTTTTCTGGCTATAATCCAGTTTGTGGTGGCATATTTTATCTAGATATGTCACTCTGTTTGCCATATTGAAAAAGAAAAATCAGGTAAATTAATCAAACTGGATTTGAACTCTAAAATATGAAGTCTAGGCTATTTCCTTACAGCACAGCACTCAAATGTGGTTAGGTGAGACATTTGATTCACTGCTGGATAGAAATGGGGTTTTACGACTTTTGAGTTTCTTTACTGCTCTCCAAAACATACAAGACAATTCTTCTGTACAAGATGATTTACTGTGTAATCCAGGTCTACGTTTTGCTGAGTACAGCACCTGTGAATACTTCCATCTCCTGCTGATAGCAGAGAGGTTACACTTTGTACTGATGAAAAAGTTGGGGTGCACCACTGGTCTGTTGCTCACCAGGGGTATTCTCAGATCTGCTTATGCTGCAAAACAGAGAGTGACTATGTGGAAATGAAATAACTCAGCAAGTAACCATGGGAGCTTGCAAGTCCATTCAGCAGTGCAGAGAGTAGTGTTATGGTTTCTACATCAGTGCCTCTGCCTGGATCTCTGCTCCAATGTAAGTTCCCTGCTGAGGTGTAAAGCTGTGCTGAAATAGCTATAGTGCTTCTGGTTCTGGAACAGACGCAGCCTCAACTTTTTAAAAAATTTCTGCACTGGTCTCTGTTGCTTGATGTAGAAGTGTTGAGGAATATATCCCAGTATGCAGGTGTACTGTGAGCTGCAGGCTGAACTCTGGGTGTGGAAGCCCCAGGCAAGAGGCCATAAACTGCCAGCCTCTTGGAAAAAGGACACAGAGACCTATGGCCCAGCCAGGGCACTGCACACTCAGACATATGGCAGCAGCTGATGGACCCAGACTTTCCTGCACTTAGACTGTGACAGTATAAAAGCCCAGGGTTTCTCCTGTTTGGGGTCATCCTTAGGGGCATCCATCTCAAGCTGTTATTTTGTTATTACACAATGATTAAATTATTTTAATAATTGAGTAGAGCGAGACTCTTCTATGGGAAATCTGGGGCTGAGCCAGTGAGGAAACTTAGTCTGGCTGTGAGTGCGGGATGTGCAGCTGCAAAGGGACCTTGGTCCCAGGTCAGATGCTGTGGATGTGACTGCCAGAGTGGCTCCTGGATGGTCAGACCGGGAAGTATCCTTGACAAAAATTCCCAAAGATTTTGGAAGAGTGATAGTGAAGGAATATGCTCTATGGAGACCATTTTCCCTGGTACTGAAATTATTTATTGTGAGAGGGTGTTTTCATGGTGTTTGTTCTCTCTCAGAACTGATATTTGTAATAGCATCCTCTGTGGGGATGGCATTGGCTGGCAATTGTGAAGCATGGAGGAGAGAACAGGAAAATCATAAGTGGGAAAACTTGTGGTTTGCAATAAAGGCAGAGAAATCACTTGGCAATTATTGATATGGACAAAACAGATTCAAACTGGGGAATTTAATTTATTGCCCATCAATATAAATATTTAATTACTGTTTAGGGTATTGAGAGGAACAAAAAACCCTCAGAACTAAAAACATTTAAAACAACTCTGGCTCACACTGAGAACTTTTCCTTTCTTTATATTACTGCCACAGCTTGGAACAGGCTCTGTGTGCCACAGGGCATGTCCTGACCATTTTCCCATGGCTGCCATCCCAGAGCTCCACAGCCTGTCCTCTGCTCCTAAAACCTTGCTGTCTATACTCAGTACACACTCTTAGTTCTACCTGCTGTCCTTGAGACAGGATTCTTTCCAAACGGAGGATTTTTGTCAAAAGTTATTTGCACTTATTTCTTAGTAAACTTGGCTTGGTTTGAGTTTTTCAGTTTTGCCATGCATTTTTTTTTTGCTTTCATTAGGCTGGATCATTATTTATAAAATGGAATTTTATAGCCTGGTCTAAATAAATACAGAGTCCATATGACAGTTAAAAGAAGACTAAAGCTTTGTGATTTGTAGGATTGTATTGCTTCACCTTTCTCCCCGAGTCTATCACTCTTCTCTCAACTGATTTTCGGGTTTCTTGCCTTCAAAAGCGAACAGTCTTTGAATCATGACACAAGGCTAGCAGTTTTTCCCTCTTGTACCTTATACCAGTTTCTAGCCAGCTCAGGAATTCTAGCTTACACTGGCATTTATTCTGAAGATACAGAATTATACTGCAGTATTTGGACCACATGTACAAAGTTATTTTACTTTGCATCAGTGCTACTTATACTGCATTTTAAGAACCACTACTAGAAACTCAGTGGATTTAAAATGCTGCATTTAGTTCAGCTTCTGTGTTTAAACTGTTTTCTGTCAGTGAATCTTTTCCCCCAAAATGACCCAAGACATTCACACGTTCACAAGAAGAATCTAGACCTCAGTGTTTCAGCCACATGCTAATGTAACTCACTTTTCTATATTTGTATGCAAGTTGTATTCATGTGCCCATATGTAACTTCTATATTTTTTTTTTATCTGTGTGGAATGGGAATTAAACTGTAAACTACATTATATTTTCAGGGTTGAATTTGAGATATACTGAAGCATTAAATTATCTTTGTGTTTTTCAGAGGTTACTATTTCTTAGAGTGTTTGAACCTATAATAAGACAGCCAGAGCAAGAAATGAGTAAGGAAGTGACAGACCTAATAGTATGTGCTTATTTTCTATTTTAGCCTTTTCAGTAACAGCTAGTTGATTTAAAAATCCACTAATAGAATTTAAATATAAATGTGGTAAAAGTAATTCCTATCTCTAATATTCCTATGTACATACCTTCACTAATCCTTAAATAGTTTTAGCCTAATCAGATTGCTTTTAGATTGATTTGGGATTATCCATTTCACCCCAAGCATGTTCTTTGGTTTTTATTCTAAATCATGCTACCGAAACCAAGTGATTGAATGCAAACATTTGACATAATTTAAGTGTTGTTGAACTGTAAATAAATCCAATACTCTTTTCCTACTAACTAAACTGAAAGCTGCTTTCAAAATTGAAAAAGCAGAAGGCAGTAATTTAAAATAAATTATTTTAAAATAGACTAGAATCTCCATTCACACAATTAACTTGTGAACAGTACGTGTGAAAAGGATTGCAGCAGTAATTCCTAGAACTGATAGTGTTTTCAAATCGTTACTTTGGCTGACACTTCTGCTGGGAGGACTTCTAATTCTCAGTTCTTCATGCTTATGACTGCCAGACTTCAGATATTAGGGTTGTAATATTCCGTAGTGGGTGTCTGCCACATGATGATATTTTTGGTAAATTTCCTCCAATTACTCATATAGTTCTGAGAATGGAATCAGGAAAAAAAAATGTATTGCACAGGTAATGGTAAGAACAACATATGCAAGCTTTTGCTAAAAAATTCTCTTTGAGAGGGAAACTAAAACTTTCCAGCGTATTAGGGCTCTGAACTTTATTGCTTCTGTCCAAACATTACATCTTAAATAAGTGTTACATGCTCATTAAATTTTTGTCAGATGATAAAAATAATCCATCTTCTCAAAGAATTGTCCAGTCTTGCATGACTCCAACACAGAACTGTTCTGATATATCCATAAATTAACTGGGTATGAACCAGTCCAAGGCAGAAAGATCAGGGCAGAACTTCCTAAGTAAATTATTGTTTAGATTTACTCTGGACTGCTCAAGACAATATACGAAGAGATGGAAAAAATAAATCATCTGTCTTTTCTAAGTGAGGCCATGCTAGGCTTGGATAGCTTGAGAGAAAACCAGTTTGACTTGGCCATGGAAAGCACAGGTAAGATGAAACTAATGAGTAGACTGGCACAGAAGTTCAGTCTGATTAGGACTGGGATCAGCATAGGAGTATCAGAAGCAAAGCTCATCCATGGGGAATCTGAATAGCAATAATTGGTGGGATAAGTTAGACCTAGCAAGAAGCCAGGAAGAGAAGCTGGCAGTCAGGTATCAGAAGGTTCCTGACACTATTCTGTGGCAACTAAGTGCACATGTTTTCTTCCAGAGGTGTAACTCCAAAAACACCACCAGCAGACAGAAAAAAAATCTGACATGGGTCCATAGCCAGAAGTCCATATTACTGAGATTTCTGCAGTAGAGTAGCTGAATTAGAGTCGTAATCAAAAGCTGGGAATTACTTAATAGCTAGATTTTTAGTCTGTTGTAATTAATTTTGTGGAGCTGTCACAAAACATCTTCAGGACTTCAGCTTCTTTAAATCTTAACTAATATTTCTTACGCTACAGTTAATTTTTCAAAGCTATCCACACTGCCTAACATAAGTAATTTTTGGTATAAATAATTTCTGAATTTTCTACTGGTTTTGTCACATTTGGTCAAACTTTCTGCTACAGGATCTGAATGGACCTTTTACATTTTTCAAAGATGGAGATAGCCTCATTTTTAATGGATTTCTTTGAATGCATTCAGATAAATTGATAAAAGCATGCATGAATTAAACCAAAGAAACATGAATGGGAATGTAGCTGGGGAATGTATCTTTAGAATGGGCTTTATTCAAGTCTTATGATGGGAACTTTCGCCAAGGACTTAAAACATCAGGTCTGCTCTGAGACTGACAAACTCATCCAATGATGGACGAGTTCAGAAAAGGTCAACATGAATCCTCCAAAGAAATCCATTTATTTGCATTTGAAAACAGCACTCAAAGATAATGTAGATCCAGAAGAGCCATCCTAGACTAAATGCTTTTTCATTTCTTAATCTGTGACGGTTTCAAAATTGGCCTTTTGTAATAAGTAAACTTGAAGCTATTTTTGTGCCTTCAAGGACCTGTCTTTCCTACAACCATGGGTCATGGCTTGTTAGGATACCAAGGAAATCTTTTTACTGTGGGAAATCCATGCAGTGCTATCAGTTTTACCCAGACAGACCAGGGACAGCATCTGACACTCAAGCTTAATGATCACCAGATCAGGTCAGATAAGGTGAGGTAAGGTGAGGTGTACGTACTTTGTTGTGCCATTCGTTAAGGAGACAGTAGCATTTCCTGGAGACATAAGCAAGACCCCAAGACTGTGGTTTGAGCAAACATAGCAAATCAAATTTTAAGGCATGTAGGATCTTTTCTGTAGCCATCTGGGTGATTCCCTGCTGGCTGGATTCAGCTTGACACATCTTAGGGCTGCGTAAAAGTTCACTTCTGCACTGTATTCATTGTCTAAATTGATAAAAATGAGACCATTGTGCTCACTTCTGCTTCAGACCATGTTTGTTCAGCTCTTGTAGTTGACAGATCTGTTACTAGTAATTATGGGTCCTTGGACCAATGCAGAATATGCTCATATTATGGTTTTTCCTTTGCTGTTTGTCTTTTCAACCAAATAAACCAAGATTGGGTTAACTTTGATCAGACAGTGACCCCATAGTTAGGAGAAGCTGCCTAAGCACAGAAAAATGCAGAAAAGTTAAATAGGAACTTATGTTTAAGGTACTATTTTGCAGAGACCATTATATTTAGTGGTGGGGGAAGAGTGATTTGTTTTAGAAATCTGTGAGAAGTCTGTGCAGGGGCTATACCTGCCCCTGTTAAACTGGGTAAAATATCTGTAAAAGCAGTTTGTGGTGGTCATGGAAAGGGAGGCATAGTAAAAGGTGTATAATAAATCACTCTAGGTAACCTATGCCATAATAACATGAAGGCAGTGTATTTTTATGCACAGAAAATGTGTTGCAGTGCTGAATCCCAATGAGGTTGAAGGAAGATGTGGTACATGAAAGATACATTGGAGAGGAACCTAACATAGCCTTGGGACACTTATGTGAACTGAGTCTGTAACATTTCGTGTTATTTTGAAGGATCTTTCAGTCACTGTAACCTGGCAGGAAGCCCACTGAATTCCCATATTTCTCAGAGTTATGTTGATGGGGAGATAATAGATACGCGCACAGTGTGGGCTGGGAACAGAGACCTGAATTCAGTGGTGGATTACATTTATGATAGTCAAAGGTTGTTTGTTATTTATGTGTAAACTCTGTTCACAGTACAAAGGAATGAACAATTTTAAAAAACATGAAAAGTTATGTTTACTAGAAGTTTTTTGGACCTCTTTGGTTCAAGTGGATCACTGTTTAGATAAATCTATAAAATTCAGATTTCTTTCCATGTGTTCAAATGAAACCCATAACACTGGGGGGGAGAAATATCTTTCTAGCCTTTGAAAACATCAAAGACATTACTTTCTCCGTGATCTTTGAATATGACATCCCCAGTGAGAACTGAAGATGAAAAAAATGTCAGCAAACACTGGGACTAGCCCTGGATATTCTAGATTTGGGCCATGAAACAGAATGACAGCAACAGATGGTTATTGATGAATTTGAAACCCTCCATGTAAGAGAACCAAGATCATAGGACTCTTAACAGACCTCAAAGGAAATAAAGCCAGCCAGGAAAAAGGAATGACAACATTTCATTTTGTTCCCTTAGAAGTCCATGGATTTAAAACACACTGAACAATTTATAACAGCTAAAGGCCACTGCAGCAAGAAGCTTACTGCTGAATCCTGATTGCTGGATTTACTTTTTCTTTTCCATAAAACAGAACTTATTGCTTACTTCATAAGAAGACACCTAAAACAACTTCCTGTCATATTAGACTTGAATGATGATTACATGGAAATTTATGTAATCCCTTATTATTTTGAATTGAAAAACCTTTATAATTTTTCTCTAAAACCCTAGAAATAGAGTGTCCTGTCTTTTTATGCTGTCACCTGAACTACTCTGAAAATAGATAGGTATCTTTTGACTAAATGCAGGAGAAAGATTTGCAGCAAACAAATCTATTCATAAATACAGGGGGTTCTACTGTTCATTAATTGTAAACAAATGATTACTTCTTCCTCAAATATTTTAGTTTCTTGGAATTATTCAACCCCTGTTTTATGTAAATATATTTCAACCTATACCTTACTGAGAAATTGGTAAGGGTATTCTCAATTTACAATTTAAACCCCAAGCTGTTTAGATTAGATACATATATCAGTCTTAAAATTCTCTTTAATAATTTCTTGAGAGTAGACTTCAGAATCAAGTTCCAGTGTAACTTTAAAAATAACTCTCACTTTAGGTATGGTATAAAAAAGAACACTGAAGAAAAGAAAGACTTTTCTATTGTGTTTTGTATACACTTATGGCAGAATAAATTCCACAAAATGGCTCCTGTTAGTGAATGAGGGTCCATGATGCACTACCAAAATACACTGTTACCTGTAAGAGAATAACAGTAAAATATATTTATAAATTACTAATTTTCCTGCTAGATGTGCTTTGTTTGACTGTGAATAAGAGATAAAAGCTGAAATTATATTCAGAAGTTGCCAATTAACTGTGGATGTTTAAATTTTTTTTCTGCAGAAAAGAGAACACCAGTTTTGCTTATTTAACAACCTTGAATAATTAGCCTCCAAATGTAAAAATATAAGCTTTGTACAATAATGTGTACAGAAGCAATCTTTCTAGTTCTTAAGATATGGATTCACTTTGCATTAGTTTGGTTATCCATTGTGAGTTCAGCTACATGAATAGCCATTATTAGTGCACAGAAAATGCACAATTAATAGTTTTTCAAAGTGAAAGTCTGTGAAAATAAGCAATTATTATTTTCATTTGGAAAAAGGAAAGACACTGAGAGAATTTCCATGTGCTACTGATGGCTGAATATCTTGACCAATTCGCCCACCATTTCTGTTTCTGGAAATAGCTGCAGACAAGCTCCAAAAAGGACTCATGTGCCTTGGAATATAGTGGAACAGCATCTGATTCTTTTCTCCCTGGTCTCAGAGCAGAGTTTCCAAGTCATCAGGTAAGTCATCCAAATGTTATTGTAACCTGGCCATGTGAGTCTCCTGAGCTGGCTGTCCCTGTGCACCTCCTGGGCTGGTGTCCTGATGAGTCCTGGGCTGATCTCAGCTTACTAAGCTCCCTGCTGGTGATGATGCAGAAGCTACTGGGGTATTGTCAGAACAGAGAAATGGAGGGAAAGATGGGGAAAGGGAGAAAGCTACCCCTTCTGCCTCTTCCTCTTGCTACCCCTCAGGCCTGCCTGCAGTGCGATCTTCTCATGTATGCCAAACAGCTTCGAGACAGCTTCTGAACTGCCCAGATTTGTTTGTTCTTGGCTTCAATGGCATTAATATGGTCCCCTTGGGGCCCATGGTGTTCTTTTAAGTTCAGGTTGGGACAGACTCCAGTCATGAGCTTTGTTGTCACTGCCTGGGGTGCATCCCTGCCACCTGTAGGGACCATCAGCTGCAGCACACTCTGCTCAGGCTCTGGGAGATGGCATCCTGTGCGTGAGGACACAGTTCATGCCTGGACCACCGTGGATCCCAACAGTGCCTCCCTTATGGAATTGGTCTGCTTGCCCTTAGCCCTAATGTAGACTGCCAAAAGAAGTGACTAATTCTGTCCTGCTGAGTTTGGGCTCCTGTGGCCCCTGAAGGATCCTAAGTCATGACTCAGAATATTAAAAATCTGTGAGTGAAGATAGAGCTGAAACCCCGGCTCTGGCTTGGGCTTACCACACAACATGAACTCACCCGATACTGAGTACATAAGCAGGCCAGAATGTTTCCCAGCAAGGCTTTGTGTTGATTCAGAGGCTTGGGTATACCTGAATCTTTGGGGATCTCCTAGATCCAGCTGACTGCTTGAACCACCTCCTTCTACTAATGAAGCTTCAGCACCTCCAACCCATGGAAATGGTGGCTGCAGCAGCAGTCTGTGAAAAGCCAGCATCCCCTAAGGCCCAGCAGAGGTATATGTCTTCAAGGGGGCATATAATGATGAATGCTGTATTTCTAGAATAAAACTGGAGTTTGATGATGAGTTCAGTTCTTTGCTCCCAAAGGAATGCACATGCAAGACTCTAGTTAGTCACCTGAATTTCAAGACCAAAAAGTAAAGAATATGTATAACTTAAAAAACGGATTATGAGGGGTTTTCATGGTTATAACTTTGTATTATCTCAGTCTTTCCCACTCTAGATAGCCCTTGGCACATCTCCAAAATATCATCATCCAGGGTCTTCATGAACAAAGTGTATTGTAGCAAAAATAAGCTGGTATTAAATCATCCAGTTGGCCTAACATATCTAGTCACTGTTGTTTTCCAACCAGCATATACATCCAGGTAGTGGGAGTAATCTGTCTTCTTAATAAGCAGCTGAACATCAACCTCTGAGGTATTTTTTATATTTAGATGAATTTAGGAAATGTCCTCATATAGTCATTATAGTGAGTACTGAAGTCAACAAAAAAGTCATTCTTATGACTGGTGTGTCAGCAAGAGAGATCTGTTCCAAGAATTAGACTTTTATGAAACAAATCATTTTTCCTTCCTAATCTGCTATTTTTAAAGCTGAAAGATATGGAGTGTATTTTATATCTTGTAGTAAGATACCAGGCATGACATCTCATAGTTATATTGTCAGGAAATAATAAGGGTTGAGTTGTGAAGAGGAGGTCTTTGACTCTTTGCAGATCCTGTGGGCTCAGGCTTCCATATTGACTAAACAAATCGTGACATTAAAAACTGCAAAAAGGAACTACATTTTCCCACTTTTTCTAACATGTAAGGATGTGTGGGCGAGGCAGAGAAGAGCGCAACAGAGCCTTCACCCTCTGAATGCAATTAAAGAGGGAAAAAAATATATGGTGGTTGTAAATAGAGGCAGCAAGCTAGATTAACATACTCTAGGGGAAAAAAAGTAAATTTGGAGAAGAGAGCAAAATATATTCCATAGGCAGGAGGGACAGGAAAAGAAGAAGCTAGAGGAACATTTAGGTAGATAATTTTTTAACCTAGTATCTGGTCTGACAGAACCATCAAGTGGACACAGGTAAGACATAGATCATAACCAAAACTATTTTCTGGGGCAGACTTACTGATCAGCAACAGAAGTGAAGAGCAGTGTTATGACCATACTCAGAAATTCACAATTGCTTTCTTGCAGTAAGGTCTTGGTGCTAATTTTCTATGACTGGTTTGACAGTGGGTGCACTGGGCAGGACCAGGACCACATGATTTTGGCTTATGTTCTTTTTCTGAGTATGCCTAGAATAAGGCAAACACAATTTACAGGGAAAACTCTTTTAATAAGTGTTTCAAAATCCTTCATGTGGTACTTTCCAATGGTCTTTAAGAGGACTGATCACATCTAGATAGGTAAAAAAATCCCAAATCAATGAAAGTTCAGATACAATCGATTAGTTATATGATACAAAGGAAAAAACAATTTACCTTCCTTGAATCACTCCATTCAACCAAAGTATGTTTGCTTAAAGTCAGTTATTACTTTTTAATTGATTTTTCAAAACAATACTGCAGTACAACTGTTGCTCTATAACTATATTGCTAAGTGTACTGTCTAGCTCCTAAGATAAAAATGAAATATAAAAAAGGAGTGTGTTATTGACGTAACAAGAAACGATATCCAACAGGTTTCTAGAGATATGGTTAATTGTTTTATGTACAGATTTTCTGGAGGCTGGCATATATTTTTGTCAAGGCACTGTTTCATAATTAGAAGTGACAGCCAGCCCTGGGACTCTCACCACAGAGTTGGGGAGCTGGAGAACAGCAAAGAACATTGTCAAAATTCCTTGGACAGGTAGTGCCTGCAGGTTTGTGCAGACCTACTTTTGCTATCTTTCATCAAGGTTTTAGAGCAACATATGTAGAGCAATTTGGTCAGTGAAGACTTTTTGTTAGTATTGCTAGTATTTGATAAGCTGGCTCTACTCCTCTGCAAAAGAAATATCACAAACTGTTTACATACAGCATGGCTTTTTGAATTTGAGGAAATAAGTGCTAAGCCTTTTCACAGTTACTTCCCATAGGTGCATGCAATAACCTTTGCTCTTTTCTAGTCCACTATATATAGAGCAATATTTTCAAACTGGGATGCAAGTACCTGTTTGCTAATACCTGATACTGCATCCTGAAGGCCTGGTTCACCACAGGTCTAAACTTGCATTGGTATGACTAGTCAGATCTCTGTTGCTGTCCTGCTGCTGCTTTGGACTTTTCCATGAGGGAGATGTCATCTTCCCAGCAAATCTTTCCCATTACATTGAGATAGAAAGGTCCAGATCAAGCAAGACTCATCTGTCTTGTCTCTCTGGTCTTGGATGCACTTCTCCATCATGTGTAGCTGGTGACCTAGAAGTCAGACTGACTCTTCTAGGCAAGAAATTTATTTTCATTTGGTGCACCATAGTAAAGAAAAATACACAGGTGTATGCAGTGTATAGCAAGGGAGAAGAGGAAAAAAATCAGACTGTTTTTCTGTGGGGGTGACCATTCCCAGTTTCAGTATTTGTTCCTCTATCAGCAATCTTACATAAACCTGAAGGTGTGTGGTTTTTTCCCAAGGAGATGGATGAAAAGCTGTGTACAATTCTCACCCCTGTGCAAGTGGGTCAGCAATTGTTGGAGGAACAGTAGGGGAACCTTCATGACTGACTTCAACATTCACAAATACAGGAATTTCTTCCTGCATCAGCAGTAGACAAATGGACAGATGTATATAGATTATATATAAAAAAATTATATATATATATATATATATATATATATATACACATTTTTTTCCTGCAGACTTCTATGCTATAGTTTTACATAGAAAAGTTTACAGAATTTGGCATGCTATATATTACAATAAAGTCCACAATGAAATTATTTAGTATCTTTTTAGCTACTGATGTCAAACTGATGTTTTTAGCAACATGAGAAAATAGAAATTTCCTCTTCTCTGACCAATTTGCACAGAATTAAAGTATCAGATAACTTTGGGTTTGTTAATATAAAAATCACTGTAGCTTTAGTCTGAAGAACTGTTACAGAAGTACTGAGCCAGTACTGCACAAACAGAATGCATTAGCAAACAGTGCATACAATTGAGTTATCACTTTCCTGTAGCATTTTTGCCATTTACAGATATAACTACTCAAAATTATTCCTAACCTAATAAAGGAACCGTTATGTAAAGTTCCTTTTTTTAGTTTGCTAATGACTGATTTTTAAAATGCTTTTCTCTTAAAATTAATTCTACCTCCAGGCCTACTCTCCTATTTTTCTGATGTTTTCTCTGGATTTAAAACAAAATGAAGAGAAGCCATCAGTGTTTACATCACAGGAATTAAAAAAACCCCAACAATTTCTGACACCTTCTTTAGGAGAAAAATAGATTTTATAATTTACCTGATGTCTTCCAATATATTTCTGTTCCTAAATGCTTGATAAGTCAAATATATTTTGTGTTAGTTTGTGTTAGGGGCTATGGAAAATAGAGCTGTGAGAGACTTGTGCATTGGGAGTATATTACTTTTTCTAATTTATGTACTTTTAAAACTGATTTCACTCATAATTCCTAATCCACTGTTAGTAGTCAATTAGCTCTTACACTAAGTGGGGCTCATTCTGGGAGATGAATTTGCCTAAAAATATGGTATTGATTTATTTGAAATACAATTTTCATGGTAAAATACGCACAATGGGAAGATATTATGCTGCTGTATGAATACTGGATGACAATAGCACAGGAAGACAGCATGTGAATATTGTATAAAAAAATTGATGTAAGATGCAAGAAGAAAAACAAAATCCTTTTTATGAGGAGGAGGCTAAACAACTTTCTCTTAGCCGATTTGTTTCTTAGTGACCTTTCCAGGATTTGTCTGTGTGTCCTGTATGAGTAGGAATCAAAGGGATTACAGCCGGAAGAAACAGTGCTGATTGAACAAAAACTAGTCCAAACTCTAAAAATAAAATTCAAACCAGACTTGAAACAAAGCATTTTAGATAACTGAGAGAAAAAAGATTTTTCATTACTCTTTACCCTGGATGGTCCGATTTCAATTGGAGTCAGAGGCAAAAATACTATTATTGTGCAAGTCCATCAGTTGTTGCTTTTCTGAACTGAACCAGAAAGTTTCCCAGTAAAGCACAAATGTCAATCTTTTAAGACAATTTGCTACACAGAGTTGTTTGAACAAAGTGCCCTGTAGAAATGTGAACTCTATTTAGCCCTAAGATGGGTAGGAAGCCTGGAAAAGGATAGTAACTCTTTCTGCAGAAAACCAGAAAAATTTTTATGCAATGGCAAACATTTTTTCTTAAAGAAATTGCAGTTTAGGGCTCCAGAAGGAGGCCAGAACAATTTTCTGGAGTAACAATCTTTCTCACTCTGTCAACTACAACAGTCTTCATTCTATGATCTGTGTTCTGCTTTATTTTTCCCCACCTTGTGACCTTTATCTCATTATTTAAATGCTGTATGGTGTTGGTTTGGTTTCTGTTTGTTTGTTAGGGTTTGTTTTTTTTTTCTAAAGGAAGGGGTGACCAAGAGGAGAAATAAAGAATCCTGTCTTTAACTAGTGGTGGAACTAGTGGTACACACACCTCATCTAAGTACTGCTCTTTTAAGGTGGGTTTCTTTTAACTGCAAAATAACTCAGCAACAATTCTCTAGTTGTGAAGAAAATCATTAAGATGGGTCAGCATTGGTACAAAAAGCAATCATCAAGAGATGAGGAGCTCGTATAAACCAAGATTACATTGACTTTGAGTGAAACTGTTATGTTTTTATCATGCCAGTTTTACAGCATGGCCATTGAGTGGGAGTGCTGTTCAAAGATTTTGCTGTGCAAAATCTGCACTAGACATGGAGAGCTCAGGTTCATTCTCAAAGAGCTGAGCAAGGAACAGTGAAATCCCTGTTAGTCCAACTAAGTAGTGTGAAGCAGTAAAGCATCAGCTCAGTTCCCGCAGTAGCTGCCTCAGCCCTTTGTGACTTTGGGCAGACTGTAAAGATAGGACTCCTTTATTCAGGCCTGTGACAGTCATTGTATTTAACCCCAGGAACAAGGCTATGTAGCTTTCCCTGAGCTCTGTATTGATGTGAGTAACCTTTCCTCCAGTATCTGATCTAGCTCAGGCATCTCTGTTTTGTGCTAGAGGCTTTCATTTTTATGTTAAAAGTAATACTTTAATCCTACCAATAAATTTTGAATAGAAAAGGACAACTGTATTTTTAATATAATTTTCAAACTTCTTGTGTTTCAGCTTTTATAGACACATAATCACAATGTGGAAAAAAATATGCATCTTGACTAAGTACTAATAGTGTAGTCAATGAAAAGAAATTGGAAGTGTCTGAATCATTACTTACACTTTTAAGCACAGCCTTTCTCTTTATTTTTCCTCTAAGGCACAGGCTATTTTTTAAATTAAATGTCAGACATAAAGTCCTAGTACTTTCCCTATTGAATTCAAGACAGTATAATGCCATTCAAACTCCCAGAATATTTGTTCTCAAAAGGATATCTCCATTTGTTATTTCTGAAACCACAGTATGAGTGCTTATTCTCCTTAGTTGTAAAATCATTATTTGAAATACTGGATGCGTAAAAATGGTCTAAGAAAAACTGCTGACACACATTTGGCACTCTGAAGCAATTAAAATTTGTATCATCAACATATTTGGAGAGCCAGCAGTTCCCTGTTAGACTTTTGCACTGATTCTTCAGCATGGTTTGTATTACCAAATTAACCTCTGTACTTGAACATAGAGGGCAAAGAAATAAGAATGTCAGGAAACAAACTTACAATGAATTCACAATGGCACGAACTACAGTGGTTAGCAATTCTATCCTTATACCAATAATTTTTTGGAGAGTGGGTAGCAGAAAGAGCACTTCAGTGCTGAGCATTTCGTGGGAGTTCAATAGCAGCACAAACAAAACTGGCTGCTGGTTCAATGGTTCCTGCTTTATGATGGCTTAGGGGGGCTCCCTCCCCACTTGGAGCTGACACAGTGTACTAATCCATCAAACTAACCTGAAAAAGCAAAATTTTGAGATGGCTTTCTACACTGGTAAGAAAAAAAAAAAGAATTTCAGAGCTGTGGAAACGACAGGATGTGTTTCCCCCGCAAAAGGAACGACGGGCTCTGGCAACCTGTAGTTGACAGGTGTAGGCTGCTGTGGAGTCAGCCTGGCTGGATAGGAAAAGGGAGATGGAGAAGGAACTGCCTAAAACACCCAGATAGGAATTTTGCACTTATTATTTACTATTTAATGTCTAGCTGTAGCAAACTGCTCCAGAAAATAATTCTTGTTTTGTTTGGGGTTTTTTTGGTTTTTTTTTTTTTTCATCTTTAAATAGTGTGCAATTAATTAACGTGTTCACACCATGTGTAAAAGTAACATGTGCATCCTGTGAGTTACAGCCTTTTCTCTCTAGAGAAGAGAAGGCTCAGGAGTGAACTTCACCATAATATTACTATAGTTAAACAGCTGCTGGAAAGAGGATAGAGGCTCTGTCTTTACAAGGACCCACAGAGTGAAGTGGTGACAGGCAAAAGCTTCACTAGGAGAGGTTTCATCTCAGTATGAAATTTTTTGAGCCCTCATCACAGGAGGTTTTTCACAATGTAATTTGACAGGGTGCCAGGTAACTTTATCCAGATTCTTTCCCATTAAAGTTTGGACCAGATGTTCTCTGGAGATCCCTTTCAACCTGGGCTGTCCTCTCAGTCTGTGATTCTCTGATTTTGTTTGCTTCTCGGCAGGATTATGTACTAAAAAACAAATGGGAAGAAATGAAAAATAATTAAAGGTTTCAGCAGCTATATAGAGACATTTTACAGGCAGGTATATATTGTTTGAAAAAAGATTTAAAAATCAAGTAGGTAATTTGCCTATGATAGAAGAACATTTGGAGTTGCTCAGTTTTAGCAAAACAATGTGCTTCTGCCAGTTTCTGTTTTTATCTTTTTCAGATTAGTGCTTGCAACATTTAAGACTTTTTCTCAAAGCTCCAGCTTGCAGATACTTTGAATTGCAGAAGAAACATGGTTTTCACTAGAAAAGAATGACAGATAAGGTGTGTGGCTTTTGCCAAGCAGTCTAAAGTTTGCCAGGAGAAGGGAAATGATGCCCTGGATTGCCCTTGCATTGCTGGAGGGCTAACTTCATTGACTGTCTCATGTATCATGGGCTTGCAGTTACACTGCACAACAGTTTTTCCATTGCTATAGCATTTTGTCCCCTTCTCTTAGTTCAAAAGCTTGAAGATATGCCTGGTGTTTTTCTTTCATGCACAAAGAAGCTTTACCTAAAGTCCCTCTCTGAATTCTAGATTTTAGAAAAGTGTAAAGTGTTCTCTAAGTCTTTCATAAAACTTGGACCTTTTTTTTCTCCTTGCTCTTTATATTAATAATATTATCACATTTTTCTGCAGAATTACAGTTATCTTAGTTGTTTATCTTAAATTCTTTTCATTTTAGCCAGCAATGCTAGAGTACTCTTCAATAGGCTGTGTTTCATGGAGGCTTCAAAAGTTTGGCAACTGCTGTTAAAATGATTCTGAAGTTCCAGACCTATCCTTTCATCCTGATAATTTTCCCCCACAGGCCCATTTGAAAAAAAAAAAGGAAATCAAATTTAAAATGCAGCACTCAGGATACCCACTGAGACTAAATGTCCTGTTTCCATAGTAAAAAGCTGTTAAAGTTTATTTATTTTTCTTGAAACTTATAGTAATGAAACTATAAAGCTACAAAGATAATTTTACCCCCTCCTCCTTCCACACATTTCAATAGCTTTGGGGTAAATGCCACAATGAGTTTTAAAATGAAATTACCTTTCATTTTGAGAAAATAACTTCTAGCCATATCAACCATCCAGCATTATTTTTCTCTTTTTTTTTAATGAAAATTGAATATGATAAGGAAAGACAACAGTGCCTGAAGAATAATACTGAAGACAAACAAATCATTGTTTGAATGTGTCATTGTTTGAATGTGTCATTGAAGGAAATGACATATAATCTCCAGTTTTTAAGGTGAAATGTGCACTTTCAAAGCCAAAGTACCTGAGACCTACTGAAAATTATCACAGTAATGGTCCTCATAATGGATGGTGACCATGCATTGAAGTTGTGTGATATTTTCTCTTATAACAGATTCTTTGTTTTCCAAATTCTTCCACCTTTTCCGGCTACGCCCACAAACCTTTGGGTTGTTTTCAGCATGTCACGTGAAATTCCTTTCCATTTGCACTAGGTAGCTATCCCCTTTGTCTTATGTATAAGTGAGGAAAAGACCACAATGCAACCGGCAGGCACAGATGTGCGGAATGGCATGGCTCCACATCAGACAGCCACGACCTTTTACAGCACAGCTTTCAGGGCTCATATATTTTGCTGCATTGACAGGACAGATAGAGTAGGCATTAGAGTTCTGCAGGCTGACCTATCTCTTCTTCATGGTGAAGAACCACACGTGGAGCTGAGGTTGGAGGAAGCAGAGCCTGAGGGCTGTCCTCACCACAGCCCTGCACATAGCACTTCCCCAGCACTGCCTGCTATTTTGTCTGGGTAAGAAAATCTGGGACATATCCTCTCTTAAGCCTGCAGACCCAAGAGTCCCGTGCTGCATTTCTTCTGAATCCAGTGCACAGTGTGAACATTTTCGCCCCTCTAAAATAACAATCCTTCTGCTGCTAGTTAAAATAGCATGGCACACATATCACAGCAGCTGTACAGAATAGCTGTGCATTTGTATTCCTGTGAAAATAGAAACAAGAAAATGGCCCAACTCTTCTTCTCCCCTGCAAGAAACTAAAATATTCCCAGAGCAATAACTGAAGAAGGACATTAAAAGGAAGTTCTGATAGGTCAAGTTCACATTCAAGTTGCTGCTTGCAGTTAGTTATCATGCATCAACTGAGCCACAGTAGCTGCATTCTTAGCTCAGGGGAAATTGAGGATAATGACACTTAGTGTGGTCTGTGACAAAAGACAGTCATTTGCCATAGTGGCAGAACAAAACACTCTCTGGATTAGCTGACATCATAACTTTTAAGTGGTGGAAGTTTCAAGCTATACTTCAGTAATTAGTTTTCATTAATGTGCTCTTGAAAGACAACACCAAGGTTTTGCTTCCAATGTGCCTCAGCATACTTTCCATTTTATATAAAACACTTTATATAAGACAGAGTAAAGGTAGCTGCTTCACAGCTTGGTATCTCTGCTGGCTTAGGAAGGTGCAAAATATGCACTGGCTGCTCTTCCTAGAAGCTTCAGGGTAATTTGCACCCTTGGAAGATTGCAAAGAATGTTACTTTTGCATGGTCCACTGTCTAAGGACTAAGCGTTAGTAGTGGTGTGGTGACAAAATGAAACAAGTTGCTTTTATTTGTCAACATGCTAGAAGGAGATAGAGAAGAATTGCAAGCAAACACTATAGTCTCAAAATAAATTCTTCCTTTCCTACTGCAATAAAACTACTATTCATTTCTTAGACTCTGCTTCCCAGTTTGTTACTACATTAGAGCTTTTAAATTTGTCTTATTTCCAACACAAAGCCAATCACTAACTAACTACCAGTACTGGTGTGTCAACAATACATTGGGGGGAAATATTTGTAAACTTACTGGGGAGTCACTGGGCATCTTTCAGAACTTATATATCCCAACAGCAGGAAAGACAACAACTACTCCAATGCAATGCATAAAGCATATGTGTATGTATTAGAGGCTGAGTTTCATTATGATCTGTTTTTTTGCTTTACTTTATATTTTATTGAGAAATTATATGTATTGAGAAACATAGCTTGTATTGAGAGGTCAATCTTCATGTAGAGATGAAGAAAAAGAAATTGGCTGCAATACTGACTTCCAGTCTACAGTAAATTATCAAACTTTTTTATAAATATAGAAAGCTTTTGAAAGAGTACAATATTCACTCTGTTTAATTAACTATAGTTTCAATGGATAGTTATTTTCTAATTTTTTTTCTTTTCCATGAACACAATTAGTTAAAAATAGGACACTTCAGATGCTGAAACTCTTGAGTCTTTCTTAAAGTTACATATTTTATCTTCTTTCCATCTTTTATTCTCAGAAACATAGGAGACAGAAAATCAGATTTAGGCCTAAACACAATTTGAAAATAAATACTCCAGATTTTTTGAAGGAGACTTTAGAATATAGGAACCAATATCTTATTCTGTTTTCATTTCATCCAGGTCTTTTATAGTTGTAGCTTTAGGTGACAATCCTTTTAGCAATTACATGAGTCTTATTGTTGGTCTGATTCAGTGAAGGATTTCACATTTAATAGTTTTATAGAGTAAAAGAAAGTGCTCATGAAGGTTTTTTATTTTTCCTTATCCCACAGATGTATTTGCAATGCTTACACTGAAATAAAACATCATTAAAGTTACTAGTTACTCACAGAAGTTTTCTTAGCCAGATTACTTTAAGCTGCTTTAACTCCACCCAGTTGGAGTTCTTGCATGACCCATGGTCGAGATGTGTGTGTGAACATAGATTCAGAAACAGCCTTGAGCAATGTTCTTTCTGAAAGCATGAGCAATGTTTAAAAACACATTTTGCTCCCATTTGGATAGGTTGTTACTTTGATTTTGTGCTTGTCTGAGAATTTGAAAGGCACTCAAAGAGGCTACAATATAAAATATTTACTAGCTTAATTTTCAGATAGCTTCCTTATGTGCAACCAGCAAACTTTTTTTCAATGATAGATGTCACTGTTCAAGTACAAAAATGAAGTAAACAGGATATTTTTATAATTATCTCAATTAATGAAAGGACTCTGGGTATTTCTGGCACTGAAGTATCACAACAAATATATATCAAATTCAGTAGAACAGGAGGTTATCTCAGAGTGTTTGCTTTATTTTCTTCTGCTTTTTAGATATTGAAGAATCAGAACATAGGCAAATGCACAACAATATCTTAGCCCATATCAGTTTCTCTTAGTACATGTCTTATATTGACATTAAGAGGTATGTTGTTATTTTGCAAGAGTTTGTAAATACCCTACTTATCCAGAAAATTAATTTAAAATGTGTATTTAGAACTCATTGCTATGCTTTGAATGAAAAATTAAAAAAAAAAATTAAAAAGGAATGCAAATAATCAGAGGGAAATAGAAATAAACAGGATCTGAAAAGAAACAGGAATGGGAATTTTTTGACAGCCAATGAACCACTGCTACTGTATTTTTTTTCTGAAGTAAAGAAAGAAAATGAAACAAAAATATGAGGAGAATACATAAAGATTGAGTCTCATCTTATGCCTGACTTAAAGGTTTAAGGTAAACACTTTAAAAGAATTTAACCATGACCGTGTGAAATATCCCATTAATGCATTATCAAAATAGACAATGTGATTAGAACTAATACATACTTAAATAATGTGTTGAAATAAGCCTTAAGTCTTAAATAGACAGCAATTTAATTTAATAGTCACATTCAAAAGCAGAGAGCTTTGTTGGAAGACAACCTGGAGGAAAAAATAGAAGGTACATTTCCCAGTGTAAACCAGGCAAAATTATATGGATGCCAGAAGCATAGTCCCACTTTCTAATTAAGGTCCCTAATTACTCAAACTGCTCTGCACAGTTGTTTTCCTTTTTTTGCTATAGTGTTGGGAAGTCACAGGGGGATCTGCTCCCATCCATCAGCTTGCTATGTTTGAGTCTAAAATATGTCATGGCCTACAAAGAAAGAAAATTCTTTCTTTTTTCTAATTAGTACCAAAACTGGGGACATTAGATTTTTACTCTTTTCTGACCCCACTTCTGGCTCAAATTATATTGCTAAAGTCAGCAGTTCCAGCCAGGAAGCAGTGCCAGGAGGTGCAAAAATCAGTATTCAGTAACTACTGCAGGAACAGAATAGCTGTTTTTTCCAGGAAGATTAAGATTGCAGCCATGCTGCATCACTAAATAGAAAAGGGCTCCTTTTGATAAAAGGTTTAACAGAAATTAAAGGAGGCATTTCTCACTCAGCAAGGTGAAGTGGCCAAAAGGACCTGGAACCTGTGGGTCAGCTGTAGCAGACCCAGCTAATGACAAGGGCTGCAGTACAGGGTAACCTTCAGCCCTCTCCTACTTGTGTTTCACTCAGAGCTTGTAGGCAAGCACATGGTTCTGGTTGTTCTTGAAAGTTATAATTTATAAACCTCTTTTGCAGGTGACTGCTTCCTCAACTGTGTCATAAAATAATGGTTTTACTTGTCCTGTCTGATTTGTACTTAAGTGTTTTCCAGAACGAGGTGGTCAATCCAATCAGGGAGTCAGACAGCTCATATTAATGAGAATCAGGTTTACCCTGGATGTTAAGATTTGAGAGAAGAGCTACAAACTCTATATAATGCTAACATACAATATTGTATGATTGTTATTGTATTGTATGGTGGTATTATTATTATTAATGAATTATAAATATATATTATAAATAGACAAATGGTATATAATGCTAATATATCAATACATTAATATCAAGAAATATACAGTAGTATAATTCAGGAGCAGGCTTTGTATAGTGACACTTTAGTGCTCTAGTAGCAGTCATTAGCTGTCAGTAATGGGCAGCTCATTGCAAGTGGAAGTGGGAAGTATATAGACAACCAGAACTATAGCTGAGAGACTGTAGAATGCAAACATATCATAGATATTGTTTTATTTTGCGGTGTTATCTCCAAGTTGCCTATGTGATTCCTCATTTTTCTGCCTAAGACTATTTTTGACACCTAAATTAAGCCTTTATGACTTTCTGCCCTTTAATTTACAGTGTTTAATGAAGCATTAGAAGGAAAATAGCTTATTAGATTTTACCACTGCAGCAAAATTAAAAGTATTGCAGTTGCCTTTGAATTTGAAAACTAACATACAAAGAAACAGAGAAGGTGAGTAGAAGTATTCAGTTTCTTCCTATTTTCTCAAGCACTAAGTCCAGCCTAGAAAACTGCATCTTCTGTCCCTTTAAAAACACTGAAATATCAGTTTTACGTGCTATCAATCTCTGAATTTGCATGTGACATGCTTGATGGAAAGGGTAATGTCCAATTATCTAGTAAATCAATTTTATTTTTAAAAATACCTCCAGCTGTCATAGTAAGTGGCTGAAGATGATATAACTGTGCATTGATACCTGCACCACACCTTCAGCACTACAAATTAATATTTTGTAGACAAATATAGCAAAAAAAAAGGAATCTTCATAATAATAGATATTTAATTACATTTTGAAGCCCTAAATAATAGGACAAATTCTCAAAGAATAAACCTGTTGAGACATTATAGAACTCTGTGTGAAGGTGGGATAGTCAATAAGCCTTGTTTTGAACTCTGTCTGGGGCTACAGCATCCCAGCGGGCCCCAGCTTGCCTGGGGGTGCCCACTGTCTGCGCTGTCTGGAGTTGAGACAATCAAGTATCTGCTCCCAGGGAATATAATTGAAGTGTAGGTACGTGCTGTGTAGATTAATCTTTGATGATGGTTGCTGAAGTATGGGACAAAGTCTTTGCTTCATTGATTTGACACAGGACGTACTATTCTCATCACTGTATGACATATTCTGTAAAATAAAGGATGGATGATTGGTCCTGGCAGGAGGGATATTCACGAAGTTCTTTTCTTCCTGTCCCCTGCCTCTTCCCTGCTTTTGAACTGAGACTTCTCAGTGGCAACTGCATCACAGCAGCTCCTACTAATGCAACATTAAAGACAGAAGGCCTCCTTTATGCAGAATACATGTGTCCTGTATTCAATTTGTACAACATCATTCAGTATATCCAGAATGGAGCCTCAAATTCAAGTTCAATTTGGAAAAGTATATCCACCAGAGAGCTTAAAATACTACTTTAATCAATTCTGTTTCTTAAAATTTGTTATTTTCAAGAAGTACATTGTAGCAACATGTGAGTTTTATTTGCACTCCATATAGTAATTTTTACCAGTGTAAAATTTCTGATTTTGGATCAGAATCGGTAAATCTACATTGTCTGTGGACTGTAGGGGAGCCAGAATACCTCTGAGAATTGTCATATTGCTTTATTACAAGACCAAATGAGTACGAATGTATTTGTGATACTGCTAGTAAATTCACTTTCATAAGCATGATTGACCTTGGGAGTTACACTTAAATGATCCTTATGGCCTCCTTCCAACTCAGGACATTCTATGATTGAATATATGTTAGTGTGAAGAGTGTTTCTAGGGAAGTTTGGTCTCTGCAACATTGGCCGCTTGTTAACTTTGAGTTGTTACTAAAAAAAATTGAATTATTGAATACTTTTCTATGTACAGATGTTTAAAATGGGTTTTGTAATTGTCTTGCTCAAATCTTTTACTGTACATGACTGATTTGAGATTTAATATTTGCAACAGCATAGCCAACAAGGAATTAAAAAATGGCTTTTCACATAAAATGAAAAATTGTTTTTTCTTCAAAGTGCTAAGTGCTTTTGTAATTGTATCAAAAAGAAATACTGCTGCAGCTACAGTAAAATGGTGTAATGAAGCACAACTGATTGTGCCGTGGTTGTCCTAATATTAACATTATTATTCAAATGTAAATACTTATGTATCTTGTGGGGTATGCAGTAATAAAATTAGTTGTTTTTTTTTTTCTTCTTCTGAGTACTGTGTCTTTTAATTCAACATTTGGTATTAGATCATACTTTCAGACAGAGAAGTGCCTGCTTTAGGGGGTAATAGATTTCTTTTTCTTTCTTTCTTTTTTTTCTACTTTTCTTTTTCCATTGTGCGTGTGTCTCCATTCACCTAGACAGAGTTGTGAACCTGAACAATTCTCACCTGTAATGTTGACCATGTCTACCAACTCTTCCTTGCTGATGGGGAAAGGCTGGGGCAATGTGAGCAAAACTTAAAGAAGAATGAATTATGTACAACAATGTCTTAATGGAAAAGGTAACTGTCTGAGGAACCTTCACAGGAGACATAAGGTGACTTTCATAGAAAAATTTGAGTTGGAGGAGACCTAAAAGGTCATCTAATTCAACTCCTCTGCAATGAGGAGTTCTTCAACTTCAACATCTTCAACTAGGTCAGGTAGCTCAGAGCCCCCTCCAGCCTGACCTTGAATGTTTCCAGGGATGTGGCATCTCTCACCTCAATGGGAAACCTGTTCCAGTATTTTAGCACCCTCGTTGTAAAAAACTTGTCTTTCTAAGTCTAGAAATGCAATTTCACAGCCAATATTGTGGATCCTGTGTCAGGTTTCTGGATTTGCAGAGACTAAATATAAAGCTAAGGCTTTAATAATCATGGCCATGAGTAAATATGGAAGGAGAATCGTGGAGCAGAATAAGTCAATGTGGGGATTCACTGAAATGAAACTGGAATATGTTTCTCTCCGGTAGTATTTGGTATTGCCACAGGATGAGAAATGAGGAAATATGCTTGTAGTAAACATGCCAGAAGTCGAAGGGCAGTCAGAATTTCTGAAGTACTGAATCTCTGCTGATTACACCCATTATAGGAAACAAAATGAACTGGAGAGGGGAGAGGACAAAAGAAAAGAATGGGATGCTTCAGAATTTTTTTTGCATGTTGCTGTCCTTTGCAGATCTCAAAAAATAATGATGCAGTGATTAAGTAAGGTGTCCAAAGTATTTACTAAATTCAATAGTATTTTAAAGTCCAAGTATTTTTTTAAAGAAAAAGGGAGAGATTTTAAATTAGTAATATAAAATCAGTGCTAATGCAGAGTAAGGAGATGAATACTTATTAGACAAGATAGTATCAGATAATATCACACAAGAAACAGATACGAACAGGTAGGAAGGAACAGGTAGCAATGGGGCAAATTTAAGAAACAGCCAAAGAGCAATTAATTTCCACTGGGGCCAAAAACAAGTACTGGAGGTAATAGGGGAATAGTGGATCCCCAAGTGTATATTGAATTTCAGTAAGGGAACTACTGACACTTGACATCATTTTACAGATACTTAACATCATCTGCAGTAGTCAACTGGGAATCTGTGGCTATAAAAAGAAGAGAGTATTCAAGAGAATTTCTAGGATGAAGTAATATCAATTATTTTGTTTAATCCAACAATTGGATTACCCCAACTGGATGAGTAAGCTAAAAATAATTAACAAATTCCAACAAAAACTGCTGCAAGATGCAAACACACTTTTCTGCTTTGTAGGCTTTAAAAAGGTAAAGATGACAGACTAGGTGGGAAATATTAGCTGGTATTATAATGTCTCTAAAGTAATTAGAAATATAAAATGGTAAATTTGGTTATGTTACCAAGAAACTTTATATTTTATGAATTTTTTAATATATATTTTAGGTTATATAACATAAGGCTGCTCTGTCATAGTTGTGATGCAAATAAAGATCTTACGGACAGCTTTCATAACCAGGAAGTTTGATTTATGAAGCATTCATACATAAAATGTCTGTGGTAGTATAGCATAGCTTGTTGGAGAAATGAAATATTCTGAATGATTGGCTGATTGGCTTTTTTCTTTAAATAGCTAATGAGCTATTAAAATCAGCTTGTGAGTAAAAATGAATTTATTTTCAACAAGAGTCCATAGGAAAGATTGAGTAGCAGTTCATTGATACAGTGAAAAAAACCACTAAAAGCTGCCCCACTCCAACTTCCTCTCCTTCTGAGCTCTGCACATAATGCTCAGTCATCAAAAAGAAGGCATTCTTCAAAGCTAAGGCACAATAAATGAAAAATCCATGGTATTTTCAGGTATGTTTATAGTTCCAGAAAGTCCAAAGGTACTTGGCCTTTGCTTTTATCATGGCTAATCTTAAGGGCTCCACAGAAGTAAATCTGAGCACAAAACTGAGGCACTCAATTGGTAACTCACTCAGCTAACAAATACCTATCGTTAATTATTTCTAGCTGGACTTATATCTTTCTAATGAGAAGCGGCCTACTTCAGTAGGCTGCTTCAGTAGGAAACATGATGCAGTTTTGCATATTGGGGGTTATGTTTAGGTTTTTTTTAAACTTTTATTGAAGACTGTGCCCATGGCATATACATGAAATGAAGAGAGACCAGACACATTTCATCTGTAGAAAATGTGACATTGTGTTTCAATCAAAAGAAAGGTGTGAGTAAACTCTAATCACATCTCATTTCCACTGGAATTACAGAAGAAGAGGGAGGGAATTCCATTACAGGGAACATTTTTTTTCTTTTTATCTTGCAGAAAAGTTTATTTAGTACCATCTTAAATTTTTTGGAGAATTTTCTCCAAAGGCTTTCAGTTTAGGATATGTATTTAACATTGGTCACTTTCATCCTTTTTCAGTTTAAATGGAAGGCAACCATAGGCCTGGTAAGGAATATCTATAACTATTATGGTGAAGAGTGGATGAGCAGATTTAATTTATATAGGAAAGGCAGAATCTTTTGCAGTTTGTAGACTGTGATAATCCCATGAATGCAGGAATGCCTTGTGGGGATCTGACTCCAAACAAGGATGTGCAGGACAAGTTGGTTTAGTGAACAAAGCAATAAAAGTGTCAATAATTGAACAGAAGATGCAATAATCTCTTACAATAGCTGCAGAATAATACTGAGCCTGGGCTTATTTGGTGTTAGAAATCCAAGAATAGTACAAACTTTTTTTTTGCTCAGAGCTTATGGCAATATGCAATGTTCATGCAGCTTATTTGTATTTATCTTTCAGAAGTGCAATTATAATCACTTTAATCATAAGCAATAAGCAACAGCATAAACTAAATTATTAGTGAATTTCCATCTGATTAACAAGTAGCACCCTTATCCAATATAACATATGTAGATCCTGTGTTCCAGGATCATCACCAGCATTTGAGTCTTCACTACTAATAACATTCTCAGAAAGACAAGACATGTTAAAAGGCAGCAATGTTTCTTTTTCCTGAATGTGCATGTGTTGACACTCCTTTGAACTTGTGTAGTACCTCTACTGAAAGTAAGATACAATCTTATTTTGCAAATTATCACTTATATGTACGTGGTTCTATAATTCTGATATTTTGGCTTATTCAGTGGGGAAGATTTTAAATGGAAACTTCTGAAGTTATTGGAAATTTTGTGTTCTAGAAACAGTGTCCTCCAGAAATGTACTCATTCTTTCCTTTCTTCATTTTCAGTTCACAGGTCAGTAGAATGATTTGGGTTGGAAGGTTCCTCAAGGGTTACCTAGTGTCAAGCCCCTAACCATGGGCTGGGACACCTTTCTTTAGAGCAGGTAGCTCAAACCCCCATGTAACCTGTTATTGAATGCTACCAGGGGTGGCACATCCACAGCCACCTGTTACAGTGTCCCACCCCCCTCACACTTACAAATTTCTTGCTAATATGTTATCCAAACCTATCCTCTTACTGTCTAAAGCCATTCCAACTTGTCCTGTTCCTAGATGTCATTGTGAAAAATCCTTCTTCAGCTTTCTTTTAAGCTCTCTTTAGGTATTGGAATGTTGCTATAAATTTTCCCTTGAGCCTTCTCTTCCTTAGGCTGGACAACCCCAAAAGCCAAGGTGAAATTTCATTGAAAAAATTGCTGAATTTTATAGAACCATATATTTGATAGTTTGTTTTAAAAAACAAATCTGACATGACTCATCTCTGAATTCAACTTTTAGTAAACTTAAGGAATCTTTTTAAGAGCTCAGACATCTTCATTTACTGATCCAAATTAATCTTGCTTTTCTCTTTTCTTAGTTGATTTTTTTGACAAATGAAGATAGATTTTTAGTGTGCATTTTTGTTTGTTTTGCACTCAGCTGAAACCAGACAGTAGTCCTTTCACTCTTGGCATTGGAAAAGTTTGCTCCTAGTCTGGGCCTGATATTTTGGATTATTCAAACACAAATGTAAGCGGCCTAAAATTAAAGGCATATGGAAACAGGGGAAAATATGAAGTTCGAAAAAAACAATATGCAGGATGGTTTATGTCTATAAAGCGTAGAGTCCACCTTTCTTCTTCTTTAAAAGTGTTGTTTTTCTGTTATGGTTTTCTTTTAAAGAACTCTTGATGCTTCTTCCCCAAAGAGAAAATTTTGATTTCATTTGAAACACTTTGGAGACAATACATAGTTATTGAAGAATTTGTTAAACAATTTGATTTCTGAAAATGTGAAGTTGTATATAGGTACTATTTTACAGTTGATTCAATCTTATGCAGTGTACGATACTTCCATCCCTTTTGGAGAACTGACATATATTGTATAAAATTTTGTGTTTTCTTGTATGCTATAGACTTTGCTTGTATAAGTAATGAAGAAGAAATGGAGAAAATGGAGAAATGAAGAAATGGAGATGAGCTTGTTCTAGAAATCAGTTCAGGAAGCTTTTTCAGTGCATATATTTTCCTTTGAACAATGAAAGGGAGTAATTTCATGAGCATCACGTTGACTATAAATCAGCTGCTCCAGGTACCTCATTCCATGTCTCTATTTGCATAATTCTGCAAACTTTCTTCACTGATTGAAGTTACTCATGCTTTCAAATGCAATACCAAACTTGTGCCTGGTTTGAGGTTCATTTCTATAGCTTCTGCTCCAAGATACATCTCTCTTAGCTTCTGCTGGTATCCAGCATGGTGCAGACTGTCTTGGGTTTTTCAGGATGAGCCTTTAATAAGCAAGGCAGCACTAGCACTGTCAATACAGTCATAAAATAGTCCTCACTAGAATTGGAGAAGGACTCTTCAGTCAGTTATTTTCAATAAGGATTGAGACATACTTATCAAGCAAAACGAGATGAAGAATTTTGGCACAGGATCTCTGAGATCTCACCTGACATTTGTATAAGGAGTAAGTCACTGCTTCTAAGTGAAAAGTAATTTAGCACCTTTCCCTAGAGTAAAAGTATATTAACTACATTCACCAGTAAGCCTGCAAAAGACACTGCTTAATAATAAGAAATTGATTTTGCTCCAATGCAAAATCTCATTTACAATGATTCCAAAATATTTATTGACACAACAGGAAGAAGTCAGCTTGATATGCTGAAGACAAGCACAATGCTGTGATCAGTTACTTTTTAATAAAACACTTATTTGGAAGGAGAATCAAGTTTTTAAAGGCTTTGTTCTGGCTGAACAAGGTGGATTTCACTTCTAGCTGCTGATATGTATGCCTCATTCACACTCTGGTGTTTCAGTTTATAAATGTGACATCAGATCTGGGCTAGTGAGTGGGTGTCACTCCACCCAACACAAAACAACTAAATCTGTTGTCTTGGCTCTTCCTGTTGGAAGTGAAAGTCAGCTTGTCCAGGGCACCTCAGCTGGATTATTTCTGCAATAATGAATGAATTAGTCTTGGGAGACTATGTGAGTGTTTTGCTTAAGTTAGGGACCTCACATAAAATATTAGATGATGTGAATAATCTTATTAATAGTTCATCATTAAGATAATAAACATATGCCATTCCTGGCACTGTAGGAATTTTTGCAGTATAATAAAATAGAGCTAGCTGCTGGGTTTGAGCCCAGTGGTAATTGATACCTGTGATTCATAACTAAATTTTATAGCTAATTTCTTTGGTCAGGACAGTGCTCATTCAGCCTAACATCTAGACGGTGAAGACATGAGAAAAAAGTATTCTGAAAAATGAGTGTGACAAAGAACTAGATACAACTTCATTTAACTGCCTCAAAAATTCAACATTTAATTTGCCCTAATATAGAAATAGCATTTAAATTCATTGCTTCTAAATATTTCATATGCTTCTAATAACCTAATCTACACATACATACTGTGCAGTGCCACCTCTTTCACCCAAATACATTCACAGAAACATTTGCCTTTTTATTTTCTGCCTTCCCATTTTTTTGTTGCAGCATATGCTGATACCTTCTTTTCCTGAAGCAAAACTGATTAGAGCTGTTCTAGGGAGATTGCTGCAAAATTTCATTTAAATTAAAACATTTTTTTTAACTGTAGTATATTCATCATTTGCACTACATAATGCCCTCTGTGTCCAGTTAACTTTGTGTTGTGGTGGTCTCCGTAGATTATGTTAGAAGAATAAGGAATTAGCCTCACTCGGATCTGTTCTTAAGACCACCAAAATCACAAGGGAAAGCTGCCAGTGACATGAATTGGCTTTGGACCAGTCCCTATGGCAGAAGATTATTTTGTTATTATGTCACGGGTTTTTTTTTCAGATCAGTAAAATACTCTGATCTCTACTTCCTCGGCTGTTTGCAATTTCAGAACCTGAAAATTATTTAAACATTTGAAGAATATCTTCTTCTGTATTGGTAATGTTTATTACAGAATTCTTTTTGGTCTCCTTAATTGAGAATTCTATTAATGTTAACTTCAAGTGGTCCTTAATGCTTAACTTTCAAAGCAAATGTTTATTGATTGACATTAAATGTGACGTTCATCAAGATTCACCTGCCAAAACCCTTGTGAAGCTTCAAGTTTTGGAATTTGGCAGCCACCTTCATGCTGTATTAACAAGAATATGCATAGTCATTAGGGTGGCTATTGTTTTTAATATTTCAACTTTATCTTGAAGAGATTATTCTTTCAATATTATTCCTTCTGACAGAACCCAATGCTTAGCTGGTTAATTACTACTTCACTTTAATTTTTATTGCTACAAATTGCTTTAAAAATTCAAACAAAAGATTGGTGGCATTAATGCTGTTTAATTCTTCATGTAATGCAGACACTGCATTATTTAAAAGTTTATGTCTGACTTTCTGTTTACAGACTTATGTCCTAAGTGGTTTACCAAAGCAATGGAAACTAATGTGGATTTTTAGAAAATACAGGCAATTTACAGAATAAAAAGGCCTCTGCCTTGGAAGAACTGACTATTTGTGATTTAGTTCCTTGCAGCATGCACACACATATGTTATCTAAAACTGGATGCAGCTGAAACTTTCTGACTTGTTGAATAGCTCCCCAGGTGAAGAACTGTTTCTTATAGTCTTTCAACAATATACGTCATATATCCAATGAAAAATATATTTGATTTATTTAAATAATACCATGACTTAGTGTACTATAACTATAACATAACTTACTGTCTTTGCAATACTACTTTGCCGGAGTATCACTAGTGCTTCAAATCTGACTTTTTTTAAAATATAGTCTTCTGATATAACATATGATGTTTGTTTTCATTCCCATTTCAATGATAAAGATACACTTATCTTCTGGAACAATAAAAGAAGAATAAAGTGCATGTAGAAAAAACAGTATCCTCTGGGGGTTTTTTTCTTATTAAGAAAACAGGAACTTGTCTGTCTTCACAGAAGTCATTGAAGAAAAGCCCTACACAGCCCCTCAGCAGGCCTGACCAGATTAATTGTGATTAATATTAAAGTCTCTATTCCATTGACTCAGATTTGTTTTACAAATGTTAACATTTGTCTTGTCTGGAAATGGACTGGTACTACTCTGTCAATGCAGTTACAGTCTTAAAGCTGTTGTATAGGCAATTCCATCTGGAAGCATTTCCATCATTTTATCAAACTAGCTTAATTTAAGATCTGCTGAATTAAGAGTAATAATGTTGATATAGATATGGAAGTTTGCACTGATATATTTAGGCTGGAGAGCCGGGCAGAAAGAAACATAAGGGAGTTCAACAAAGGCAAGTGTGGGGTCCTGCAGCTGGGGAGGAAAAACCCCAAGTCCCAGCACAGGCTGGGTCCTGATCTGCTGGGGAGCAGTTCTGCAGAGAAGGACCATTTATATGACAGGATATGATAATATATTATCTGAGACACAAGAGAACTCCTTTACACATGGGTCTGATTTTTGTTTCAAGTCACAATTAGATCCCAAGGAGTCCTGTGGTCACCCTGGGAACAGAGAACACAAGATGACAGAGAAGCCCCTCCTATGAAGATGGCAGCCATGAGAGCAGACTGTGTGGACCAGAAGACAAAAACAGCATGTCAGAGAAGCCCCTTTTTGGACCATGCTGTGGAGAGAGAGAAAGTAACAACACAGCAACCAAGCCTCTGGGATGACACAACTCCCTCTTCCTGCAATTAGCAACCAGTGGGGAACAGGGACAAAACAAAACCTGGGAAAACATCCCTATTTTTTTTCCCAAAAGGCTCCAATGCTGCTGATATTGCTGGAAGAAACTTCCCAGCAAGTTGCAGGTCCAACCCTTCCTTGGCAAGAATGGCAGGCAGCTGGAACTGTGGCAGCAGCTGGGATTTGTTGACAGAGGATCCAACTTTCCTGGCATGGTGCTGTGGCTGCAAGCAGCAGCTGGAAAAACTTGTGGTGTGCACTCACTCAGCAGGCAGTGAAGGTATTGTGAAATTTGCACCAAGGTAATTTTGGATTGTGAAATGCAGCTTTCTGGGTTTCCAGTCAGAAAGTGGACACAACCTCATGTCCATTCCTCTTTTAAAGAGACAAAGTGCACCTCCCCTCCATGAATCCCAGGTAAAGCACAGAAGTTAATTTCCCAGGTTGTTGGGTTTTGAAGAGACAGGCCAGTGATAATCTGGGGCAAGTTGGGGTAGAGAAGATGTGAAATACACAATTATTTTTGGGCACCTAAGACGTCATGTTTCTGGACAAATATCAAAACAAATCCAGGATTTTTATTTTCAACTGATAATATTGTGTGGTGACTTAAGATTTTTCTTTTTCTTTTTATGTTGTGTATCTTCTAATAGATGTAAGGTTTTGTACAAGCCTTCAGAGTTCTGCCCTCCTCTTTATGTATTAGTGAAAGTGTACATGGCTGTCTCTACTCAGTACTGATCTCCAGCAGTGCAAAATTTATATTCAGCCTTTGTCTCTTCAAGCTAAACTGAATTCTAGTCACTAGAATGCAGTGGCTTTGGCTGCCAGACAGCAATTGTTTCCAGGCAGGCATTTATAGCATTGCAATGTAGTTGGTTTACCTTCAGGGTGGAATCAATGTAGGGCAGTTTTAACTCTGTTGTGCTTGTTACTCATTGAATATGGGGATGCATTTATTACAGCAGGACTCCTTTAATCCTGAACATTAGCAATCTGTAGTGTCTCCTACTTTCACTGATTTTATTTTTTGCATTTTACTGGCACACAATAATAATGCAAGGGACACAATTATTTAATACTGAAAATAGGAAAATGCCTTCAGTTCTATAGTTTGTTTTTAGTCATATATTCTTATTTTGTGGAAGAAACAAAATTATTTTATTAAGATTATTAGAGTTTTAAATATAGGCTTAGCAATAAAGTGTATATGCCCCTACACTCAGTAGCCCCAAGTGTTTGGCGTTTCTTAATTTGTAACACGAGTTTTCATTTTATCTAAGAACTTTATTATGTGAAGCATGTTTTCATTCAGCCAGGCAATGGTCTCATTTAAGTTTGTGTTGAGCAGAAATAGCTTCCATAGCACTGACAGAACTATCCTCAGATTGAAGGATTCAAAAGGAGATAGGGAACAATGAGGTCAATGGGGCTTGCCTACTGAGGATATACTTTAGTTATCCTCATAGCTGTGTGACTTCAGAATTTGTGCTTATAGAATATAGAAATATTCCACAATAGTTTTAAGGAGATTATCAAGGAAGATTTAGTAAAGGAGCTCACAAAAAGGCTTAGGTAGGTGATCCTGATCTGCCCACAGGAAGCTCTTTCACTGCAAGATCCAAGTGAGATGTAGGTGAGAGACAGTAATGATAATTTTGATGGTGGTTTTAGGGTTTGTTTCCCTCCTCCTTTAAATTATCTTCTCATTCAATTTAAAGTGGTGGAAAATGATTTGGTATATCAGGTTACCTCAGTGGATTACCTAAGGAGAAAATAAATTTTGATTAGTCAATGTAAGAATACATGAGAAAGATGCAGAAGTATGTGCCTCAATCCTGAAAAAGGACACAGAAAATACCAGAGAACAACATACTCAGACATCATCCAGGTTTTAAACTTAACCACTTGATTTATACAGTTAGATCACCAGGAGATATATTTGATAAATACCGACAGAAAACTAAAGACAATTTTTATGCCAGAGCAGGAGCAATACATTAACTATTCAAATATTGTGAGGTAGTTATGGGGGGAAAAAGTACACTCCAGCCTCTACAAGCTTATAAAAGCAGATTAAATTAAGGGACTCCTCTATTTATTTGGTCTGATTTGACACAAATACCCATCCAATTTAAGATGTGTGAAATCTCCTTAGCTTTCTTAGACACATAGTATCCCAAATGACTTCTAAAATTGTTGGAGTAATTTTTTTCAGTCAACCTGGTCCTGAACCATTATTCTGATCCTGTAATAAGCTGTAGCTTAAATCTTAAGAAAGTGTCTTCTATGAAAAATTAAATTGTATTTTTGTTAGTATTGTGCCATAAATGTTGAAAATGTTTTGGTGCATACTATATTTTACACTTTATTTCACTTATCAGTATTAATAGGCACAACCTCTGTTCTAAGGATTTTGCCCTTCAGTTGAGAAAGGAAATTTATTTTCCAGGTGTCTCTCAGCTTTTCATTCAGTTGTCTGTTTTGTAAATATTTTGGCCACAAAAGATTTGGTTCATAGTCTATAGAAATGATAATGTGTATAAAATTAGGTAAGGTATAGAATTCAACAGCTTAATGTTTTGACGCTCCTTTTTAGAGATGAATATTACCTGTTGGTTAGATTAATGCATAATATATTCAAAGTATTCCCTGAAACCTGAATGTAGTGGGACAAAAACAATGTTTTATTTAGGTAACTGCCAAAGGTTACTGGACTGTGGTGTAACATACCAGCTACAAATTACATAACTGAATCTACTCTTGCTTTTATTGACTGTTATAGAACATTTAGCTTTGGTGTCATTGTGAAAAGGTCTGGGTTCCTGGAAATCTTGTTGGTTTCTATTAAAAAAGGGATGAATTAAAAATACCTTTATTTAATATGCTTTATTTTCTTTCAATGAACAATATGCCTTAGGTTTTCAGCATGTTACTTAAATATGTCCTTATGATATGTCTCATGCTATGGAGCTAGTTAATCACATATTGCTGCACTGCCTCTTTCTGCAATAAACAACCTTTGGAATAGTCTACCAGTTAGCCCTTAGGGTGAAAGATGGTGTAGGTAGGGACCTAATTAATTCTTGTCTATGTACAAACCTGATAGAAAAGGGTTTTTGTCTTCTGTCTAATGGCAATTGGACATTGTTATGCTTATTTATTTAACTGCAAAAGAAAACTCATCAAATCCATTCATAATGCCATGTTCATGCTAGAACAACTAGGGAAAAAAGAAAAAGCTCAGAATAACTTTCCAAAGAATCCGTTGTAACTTAACTGTACTTCTAGGACTGACTTTAAAAATCGAGAAATAATTTTGTCTCATTCATAAAATATTTCACTCTAAACATTCTAATCAAATTTCCTCAGGAAGTAATATTTTTCAAAAGGGCGCTTCAGTATTCTCTTCACAAAGGAACATTTACTGTTTCCAAAGCTGACCTATTTACCCAAAGCCCCACTATAAAAATTTTCCATTCCTGTTTGCCTAGGTGGTGAAAGTCTCCATTCCCCCCAGCTCTCCTCGTTTCCAATGAAGATCACCCATTTCACAGATAACTGGGATGGCTACATGAGTTAATAATACTTCAACAAAATTGGACAAATTGTATCTAAGAAATGGCCAAAATCTGTATGTGAGTTAAAGGAAAGATAAAGAGTTCAAAAGCGAATTAAGAAAAAAAATAAAAACGAAAAAAAGACCTCTCTTCTAGGAGGAACCAGACACTTATTAGAGGGAAACAAAACAAAATAACTGCCATAGGTGAGAAACTGACATTCACACATTGTAGTGCCTAAGGAATTTAAGTAAATGCTTCTTAAATAAGCCATTGCATGAAGTACTTGTTTCTTACTGAAGTGTTGAGAGCAACTGCATTTCAGGCTGTCTAGATGTAAATTACCATGTAGTGATGACTAAGGCTTTTCTTTCAATAGAATAAACACTACTTTTCAAGATTTAGCAAAAGAGCTTTTCACTAGTTCATGGGCCCCAAATTCACTTTTGTTTAAGATCTGTGGTGTAACATGAACTACTCATGAACTAATTCCAGGGAGAAAAAATAAAACTTTAAAAAAAAATCTTTTCCCTTGAGCTTGTATTTATACTAGCAGCAGTGGCATTCTGAACAAGTAGATTTATGGCATTGCCTTTAACTCATCTTACTTCAGGTCAAATTTGATCTATGTTTCAAGATAGAAAATCACATGATTTTAGAAGCTCTCATAAATGTCTATTTCTGTTGTGAACTGACAGTTTAGTAAGTGCTTATTTCTCCTACTTTTTTCCAAGTGAGTAAATTGAAAGTCAGAAAGGTGAAAGTAGCATCCACAAGTCACAGCTGCAAAGATGATATACATGACTATTGTTGTTCTGTTCTTCAGTGGTCTTACATGCTTGGGAGGAAAGATTGCAAGGCTGTGGGGTTGCAGAATAGAAAATAATGTGGCTGCTGACTGGATTTTTAGTGTTAAACTTGGCCTTTGCTTCTGTGGTAGAGGAACTGTCTCCATTTGTAGAGATTTATCACTCGGTTGCTTTGTCTCTTGAGATATCAAGTAACCCCTGATGCTATTTGCTAAAGCATGCAGCTAGCTGCCAGAGACATCTGCAGGAACTAATGTCTGAATCTAGAGGAAAACTTAACTCAGGAGGAAAATTCACTGACTGTATATATATTAAGGTTTCAGAAAGTGGATTAATTTTTTGTTTAGAAACAAACAACTAAGAGACCTTTGAGGCCCAGGCAATACAAATGATGAAATGAGAATCTAAAATCCGTATTACTCTCTATGTCTATTTTGAAGCCTTTTATGCAGAAAGAATGGGGTTTTTTTTGTGGTTCAGAGGCTCATCTACTTGGTATTCAACACAGAATATTGTTTTAAACTTGAAATTTCCTGATGTGAGAGGGAAATGATGCAAGAGTGCTGCTTTGAGCCCATACACTTTTTCTTCCCTACACTGAGCATCGCACTGAAATACATATTCTTACATTACCACACACAGCGCTCCCTCTGTATCTTACCAGACACTTATTCCATAAAACATTACAACTAATGCATTATGCTTCTGACTGTTGATTATGGGTGATGTTATGACATGTCCCTTTGGGTTATGCAGAGCGCATTAATTTTCACATGAATTGGCTTTGTATAGAGCATCTACATTTCTAGGCAATCTGTCTGTTTGTGAGGATAATGCCATGCTGTGAAGAGAGAGAGTTCATGTTTCCTTTTTTTTTTTTTTTCCTGAAATACTCCTAGTTCTCTTGGAAACTATTCAACAGAGTAAGAGATAACAACTGTAAATAGTCTGTGAAGGAAACCTGGACTATGATTTGAACTGGCATGAGCAACTCCAGAACAAATCTGATTTTGGTCTTTCTGCTTCTTTTGCTCTTCAACCGTGATCTCTTGGTTCTCCTTTCTCTGTTTTTTGTTGCTTTGTTGTTCATACTGCTCAGGAAAAACATATTTCTTGCAGCCATTTTATTTTGCCTACTTGGAACCAGAGGAATAGAAGCTGAGCACTAAACGCTGTGACTTCTTGGGGCTGTCAGCTGGAGGGATGTCTGACTGGGCAAAGAGCTGTTCAGTGGGAGCCACACTGTGAGTTCATCTTAGCAGTGACACCAGCACCTTTGTCAAAGAAGTGCTTTCTCCTCCTTGGAGGAGACTAGGTGTGCAAGGCAGTGATGAGTGACTGGGTTTGGAAGACAAGCTTGTACAAGATAATCCTGGTCTCTAAAGTCTCTGTCTATCTAGAGGGTGTGAAAATGAAGAACAGTGTTCTTGTTTGGAAGGACAGTGTCACATTTCTACCTTGACACAAGAAGTTTGCTAGGCAATGAAGAATAAAAATCTTGGGAGGAGCTGAAGGTTGATATAAAAATACTTCAAAGGCAACTCAGAAATTGGGTTTGTATGTAGAAAATGAGAGGACGGGTTAGACCAAAGAGGACATGTCATTAGAAAAATGGTGTTGGGAAGTGACAGGGGAAGAAGACAGTGATTTAAAATGGTTTAGTATACTGGATATGTGATGTGCCATGTATGTAAATGTGTCATGGTTATAGTTGAGTCTGTGTAGAGGAAGGGATGTGGAGACATCTCTTCTTTCTTCCACGTCTTAATATCTACTTTTGTATCCTTAACAACTACATTAACCTTCCTCACCCTTTTAGAGTTGTGTAAGTGTAATGTTTTCATGTTTGACAACTCAGAACCTCCTGCAGAAAACAACCTATAAATCACTTTTGCTACCTAAAGCATTCAGAGTAGCTGTGATTTTTTGGAAAGGTAAGTTGATGGGCTGCTCCAGTTGCTTACTGAAGACTATTTCTTTGTCCAACTAGTGGAAAATACGTTATCTTCTAATTTGTGTCAGGCAATTTTGACTTTTATGGTGAGATACTGTGACAAAATTAGCTCTGTGCTCCTTCAAATAGGGTTTTAAAAGTTGATATCTATGTAATTGTTAGCTTGGTTTCTGTAGAGGATGAAGAATTGAGAATAAAGTGTAGCACTTAAAATACTGTAAATAGTCATTCTTTGTAATAGACTGATGTGAAACAGTCTTTATTTAGACCATGCTGTTACAGCTAATTTGGAGTAAATATTGCAAATATTTTATTTTGTCTCAGCAGACCAAAAACAAATTGCAAAAATAACAAAACTTTATTGCTTTATCTTGCAAAACATTTAAAGCCTTGAAATAAAAGATGGGAGGAATACAGACTTCATAATTTTTTGTGTACTTAAAGACACTTCATCTGAAAGGCAAAAGAACAACCTGTTGATATCTTTTAAGATATACATTTGGGGCAAGAGGGTTCTGTGTCTCTAAAGAGGGAAAGTATTGTAGAACAAAAGGAGGTAAAAGTGGTCTATTTATACTTTCAGACTTTCATATCTGATGATTTGAGCTGATTTTTTTCCTGACATGAAGGTCATTGACAGTGAGAAACAGAGTTAACAGACAATAGAGTAGAGCAGAACTTACCACCATTTAAATACCCAAAGAGCAGGGAGGGGAAAAGGAGGAGGAAGAAAGAAAGCACTAACTGAAAAGCTAGAGTTGTTTTCTTTGTTCTCTCATTATCTTGCAGTTTTACTTTTAGATGAGAGGAGCACTAGGGATAAGGGGGAAGAGAAAAAAAAAGCAGGAAATAGAAGAGGAAAACTGATGTGGTGTTCTGCATCAGGAGTACATGGTGGTTTCCTGTGCCTTAGGAAATGAAAGGTTGTCAGAGGATGTATTACCCTAAAAGTGACAGAAACTGACTTCTGTGGCTGGTAAGAGCTTTTAACAGCAGAGGCTTAAGTTTTGGTGAGCTGGGTGGAGCCAAATACTCAAATTGCGTGATGTAATATAGTGCAGGTTTCTGACAGGAGTAATTCTAGTTAAACAGATGTTGCAGGAGGTCTACAAATCCATGGTTTCCACTAATTTTCTGCTTACTAAAATGGATTTCCCTTAGTTTGAATGAATGACGGAGGTTTCTGGCCCAAGCATTGCAGTTCTCAGCACCTGCCAAATTTCTAAATAAAAAATACTTATCATAGTTGGAAAAGCTTTGGTTTGGTGGACTATGTTTCTGGAATTAAAAAAAAACAATAAGTAAGGTGGTCAAGTGTCTGGGGATTGTTTTGGTGAGTTTACTTTTTTTTATCCTCCAGCGATATGGCTGAAACATGCAACAAATTGTGGATATAAAAAGACCCATTTTAATTTATGACTTTTCTTGTGATTCTCTCAGCATATAGCCTATTGCCTTACCATGAATTTTCATGTACATAGTAATTGAAAAAATTAATGTATTTCAAGCAGTTTAAAAGAGAAAATAAATTTTTAAGTGAAAGCACCACTGTACGTGAACACTGGTACATGGTATGTGTACCAAGGCTGCTGGTTTTTGTGGTACTGAAACTGAGTTTTCAATGCCATTGCTCAAACCATGAAGTGCTATTGACATCAGCATATTTAACCCAGCTCACATTAGGCAGCTTCACAGATGGATAGGTACAAATAACAACTGCAACTCATTTATTGTTGCCCTTCCTATCTGCATTCTTTAAAAAGCAGTTCTGCACTGTTAGAGAATGCAAAGTGGAAATTTTCAACTGATACAATAGGTAACCAATTAATTATTAAACAATGGGAACTTATGAGATGCTGGTAAATTATTAATATGCTAGTCACCCTCCACTAAATCCCCTGATGAATTAGGTTAGCCTGGGAGTCATCAGTCACAGGGGAAGACTGGTCACTTTGATCCCATCCTATGATTGGTCCCATAGGCTGAATAGCTCTGCTGATGAGGAGCAGTTTTCCAATTACCTGCTTTTTTCCTTAGCATTTTGTATATTTGTATTTTACCTCTGGAATCCTTGAGCTACTGACAACCTCTGTCTTAGAACTCTTGCTTCTCTTTTTAATTTTGCTTTTCTCACCTGATGGGGCTCTACTGTATTTGTTTTTGCTCCACATTTGCTTGCAGCTTAAAAGCTTTTCACCCAAGTTGTAACCCATGTTATGCTGCTGTGCAACATTGAAAACCAGGAAATAAACTCTACAACCAATTTGTTAGATTAGCAAGTAGGTGTCTTATCTAATTTTTATCTGCAGTTGGATAGCATTTTAGAAGTTTGTCCTTCTAGAGGTGAGACTCTTTTGCTCTGAAAGGTGTTTATCCATAGTAGAATAAAATTATATGAGTAGAAATTTTGCCTGGCAAAGATCCTCACTTGTACCTAGCCTTGTTCACCTCACTGACAGTAATTGCACTGTACTGTGTAGGCCTGTCGATGGCAATGACAAATCATGGAATTGTTCCCCTCATCATATTTCTTCAGAAGTATTTGCATTTTATTTTCTAATCACAGTTGCTAGCTTTAGTTTTGAACAGGAAAAAAAGGACACACATAGTTTGATACTAGAAATAATTTTGCTCTCAAATCTAAACAAAACTTTTTGGGAAAGTGCATGATAACACATCTGTGTGATAATCAGCTTCAGGTTGACCGGACTGGCCTTGTCCTACTTTCTTGATGAGTTCCTTGATTAAAAGTTACTTATGTAATGATTAGTAATGTAGAATTTTTAAAGCCTCACTCTGCATGCACTCAAATATCCATAGTATTTGGGACTTGAAAATAGTTGACAGGCTAACCTAGAGGCAGGCTTTAGTGGGATGTATTGCACAGTGAGTGGAATGTAAAATACAGAACTACTTTTATTTTAGGGGTTCATAGCGCTGCTTGTGATTCACTGTGTGCTAGAGTTAAGGTACCACTTATGAGTCCCCCTTCAAGAGAAGCACTCATTGTTTCATAACTTTTCTAGGTAATAGATAACATCAGTAAAAAATGTAATACAATGAATACTTAAGACTGGTTTAGCAGTGCTCTGATAGAAAAGCTACAGATCTTGGGCATTTTTTTTTTCTCATTTGCTTCTCCCAGCCTCTCCTTTACATAAATCTGACTGTTATGGACTGTAAATGTACAAGACATCTAAACCTTGTGTAGCTGTTTTATGGAGAAGAATGTATCAAGGAGATGATTTCATTAATTAGACTACAAAAGGGAAAGAACCTTGTATACGTTCATACAGGACTCATGTTGAATTCTACTTTACTGCTTCTTTTCACTTGAGAATGAGATAAAGATGGTTTCTAGAGTACCTTACAGGATACAAAATACTTAATTTTGTCCTTTTATTCTTCTGTCCTTTATCTTTCCCATCTCTGAAATACATCTCTTTTCAGCAGTTAAGTGAAAGAAGACTTAGCAAAGTGCTATAAAAACAGGAGAGGTATTTCAGAAAAATCCTTCTGTAAAAATATTTCAAGCCCTTCTCAGTTTTTTTTATCAGCTCTGATGAGTGTCAGAATCCATGGTTTGACTTTGAACTTTCAATTTGTGGGCCTATATGGTAGGTTTGTTTGGTTTATGCATCAAAAGACATGCTTAGCAAAGAGTATACCCTCAACCAAAAGAACTCTCTGAGTAGTTGAAAAGTAAGTTGATACTGCAAGACCTAGTTCCAGTTTTATTAAAAATAATCTGTTGATTTAATTGTTATGAAAGTAATAATAAAGGTAAGTTAAAAATTATATTGGGGCATTTTTCCCAATAAAACTATAATATAAAGCCAATGACAGGGCCTCAGAGGGCATAGGAAACTCCATCTTTCAGATACAATAAAGGAAAGAGAGTTTTCTGTTCCTGTTCTTTTTCTTCAGATGTTACCTTCAATGCATATTTTGCATCACTTGTGCATGTAAGACAAAATGGTTATTCTGTGTTAATGAAGGATTTCTACCATGAAAGTATACAGCCCTAATGCTTTACCAGCTTGACTTGATGTAGAACTAACTGATAGAGATTTTTGGCCTTGTTGAAAAAGAACTTCCGCCAGTGTAAGTTTTCTGTCATGCAAATGACTGTTGCTGGGATTTCAGATGTCAGTTGCATAATTTATTAATGAATTCTAATAAAAGAATATCACTTCTGTGAAAGTCTTTGCTAGATCAGATAAATAGAAAAGGAATAGAAGAACATCCAAGGGCATGTTCTTTTTAATGCTTGAGACAGATTATTCTTATTATGCATTCATAGAGTAGCACTGGTTTAAGTTCAGATATCAGAATAAAATGTACACAGATATATTGTGTGCCCATAGAGAATATCAATTGCATTGTCATACAAGTGGTTGCTGCTTTCAGAGACACAAACCCAAAAAATATTTAGTACTGATTTTCTGTGATGTGAACATATTAGCTGATGAACTAACACCAACTTGTCAGGAGCTTTATTGCTTTATTGCTGTTAGAAATTACATTAGTAGACATATCTAAGTAATAGTCTAAAGCAATCAGATGGAAACCCCTTCAAGATTTCTGTGACAAGGAGAGAATTTCTGTCAGCAGGAGTAAAGATTGATAGCTTAGTTTACCTGGGCTTGTGGCATCTCTGATTTGTATGTGCTGATTTGGAAGGATTTAAATTTTTTCATTCGTGCATTTCCATGTCTCACCCACCACAAACTACAGTGCTTCTGTTACTTTTCCTGACATACACTAATTACTGTGGGAAATAAGAAAAGGAGCTCCTTTGTGTGTGGTTTTCCTGACTGGTTTCTAGTTTAGAGGTTTGTTCTTGGTTTTGGAAGTTTTTCTGTTTGATTGGTTTGGTTTTTTTTTAAGAAGAGAGAGTTCTAAAGATTTTTCCTGCAACACTTTTTAGAAAGTCTTCTTGTTTGTTTGAATTATTGTTAATCTGAAATGCAAACAATGGAATGAGACTTCAGTGAGTTGTGTGTTCAGTGCTTACAAGTGATTAGCAGAACAGTATGGAAGCACAGTGTTTGACAAAGATGGATATTTCTGCTTAGTTGCTGTCCTGAATTCAGTTATTAGTAGGAATGCTTTTAAATGTTTGTTACTTGATACTGTGGGTTACTTTATGTCAAAGCATACAGCTACTTTTCATCAGCAGCCAAGTATAGATTTGAATTAGAGGAGTTTTTTGACCTTGTCAAAAGTAGACAGATGAAAATACTCCAATAAACAAAACTTTGCCATCTTTCCAGTCACAGTTTGTATAGTGCACTCCAAGTCTCACTGAAAGTCATATGACCAGTGTCAGTAAGAAAGCACATTCTATGTAGTGGAAGATTAAAAAAAAAAAAAAAAAGTGCTTTAAAAGATCAATTGCCATTCTGAATATTGCTGTTGAAGTATGTTTTGCCAGCATTTTGTTTTTGTGTCTAATCTTATGGTTTTGATGACAAATGACCTGTGCCATCAGTTATCCCATGAATAATTTCAGGAAAGAATAGATTTTAACAATGATTGAGAGCTATGGAGATTTTAACTAAAGTATTTAAAAACTAGGTAAACATGAACAACAAACTAGTAACACTTCCCTCAATGGTGTAAAAGCTGTTTTCTTAGGATTTTTTTATGTCAAGAACACATTTCCCTTTCCTGGGGCTCTGAAGTATAAGAGGTCCATATTGGAGTGTAACTGTTTACAGAATTCACCTTCTCCAGTAAATTCCATCAATATGTCTCATTGGAAGATTTTATGATATTTTAATATTTTTATAATAAATTTCCTAGTGGTAATTAAAAATAAAAATCATTATTCTTTCTGGTAAGTGTAAGGAAACCTGTCTAGTAGAAACTAATGTGGCTTATTAGCTCCACTTATGGAGGCAGGGGGAGTGTGTTCTGCTTCAAATTTTTTTACCAATTAAGAAGTATTGAATCACTAAATTTCTAATTTGCAACTCAGTTTAGTCTATAGAAGACTCCTAGATTTACTTTGAAATTTTTTTTTGTAGATACATATTATCACATTTAAGATTGCAGACTACAAAAGTAAAGATTATCAACTTTGTTGTTTTTTTTTTAATTAAAAATTTATTTGTATTAAAAATTCCAAATACCTCAAACTATGAGCTACACTCTTCATTTTCTCTCCTCGGACTGAACCTTAGACTCACTTTAACCTGGTGCATGGTTTTTAAGAGTAGAGGTTAAAATAATATGTGTCTTTTTTCTTTTTGTGGGAAATGAAATATTTTCATCACCTGTACTTTTAAAATTCACTTTATAGGAATTGTTTTTTAACTGTTTTGGTATTTTATTTATGGTTTATATGATTTCAGGCTATCTCACTGTACAGTTATATAACCTATGCTTCAGAAGTTAGTCCATGAGTATGTCATGGGACACACAGTGTCAAAAGCTTTCCTAAAACCTTCCTTTTCATTCAGGTAATATCAAGAGGAATGTTGTGGAAGATTCACAATTTAAACTGTGTTATGACAAGTATAATCTAATTAGAAATTTATAGGGCCTTTTCTTGAGCTAATAATCTTAAATTTCTCTATCCTGATCCACATAATGGGTGTTTCACTTATTTTGAGTGTTCTGCAGCTCAAATAGCTTCTTTGATATTAAAATGCAATCTTTTTAATATTATAAGTCTGACACTTGAGAGCAGAATGTGGAAATTTCTCCTAAGAACAACAAACCTTTCTTGTTGTTTGTTTTCATTAAAAGTTTTTGTACTGCTGGAGCCAGCCATACTGAATACATCAATTGCTTCATTAATCCAGTGGTTGATTAATCTGTTTGTCTGTTTGTCATCTCTGCAACACATCTATAGAACCGAAGGTGCATATTGATCTTTGCCCACCTGTGGATTTCAAATTATTTTTGACTTCAGCAGCCTCATGATCTTGTGATACCCCATGATTATAGCATGCATAATTCTCTATGAAAAAAAATGTCATCTGATTTGGTTTTGCACAGAATAATATCCTTTTTGTATCAAGATTTTTCACTGTACATTTCAGAATATTCTCATCTTTTAGGGTTGAAGGGAAAAGCAAAGTTAAATTAATCAAGTTACTAGCACTTTAGGTTTCTAAAGAAACACACGCACTTAGTGGATTTTCACATTACACTCCCAGCAGGGACTTTACCTCTAGTAAATGCATCAGTTTAACAGATACGAAAGAGAGAACATGATTCTTCTTTGCTGAACAATACTATTGCTCAGGTGTTTTAAAAGTTGGTTTGATCTCTTTATTCTACACATAAAATGAAAGATTAAGGAATACTTGCCATTCCCAGATGCAGCTGCTTCTCTGACCTGGCTCTGGGTGAGAGAACATCGTTGCATAGTAGTCCTTTTAAAACTATGGACTCTGGATGGGGTTTTTTCCCCCCACAAAGTTAGAATTCACCTCTTCTCTTTTGAAATTTTTCTGAATTACTTACCTAAAAGAATAGATCTTAATAAGGTTCACAGGTATTATCTTGTCATATAGATTGGAGTTTGGGAGATTGGGGAGTTCTGTATGTCTTGAATGTCGATACCTTAATACAGGGGTGCTCTGTTTGCCTCCCCTTCAGCAAAGGCTTGTAGGTCTTCCAACAGCATCTCTTGCCTCTTGACCCCTCTCTAAGGCAAATCAATATTAAAATCATTAATCACAAAATGACGAATCTAACAAATGACTGGAATGACTGCAGGGTTTCAGATCCAGTGCAGAAGTGATGAAGGCCAGATAATTTCTGAGAGTAGCACAACACTCATAAGGATCTCTATAGCACATCATGGAACAGGGCTGAGTCTTGTTTTAGAAGTCTATTACTGCTACAGCTTAAAATGTCTGTTAGGGATATATCATGTGCACTTCAAACTTGGGTAAAGCTGGAGCACGAGAGATTACATATATATAAAGTAAAAATAGAAAGGGGGAGTGAAGCAGGAGAAAGGGATGTGCTTCAGAAATAGTCTAGAATATCTTAGCCATTTTTATTCATTGTAAACGAATGAAGAAGCAGGAAGCAAATTATTTAAGATCATTTCCAGGTCACCTTTAACAGTAGCAGTAATATCATTACAATATATGAGCTGAAATATAAGAGAGAAAGAGCTGATCATTTTAAAAGCTGAAATAGAGCAATTAGCCGGAAAGGATGTGTCATGCCTTACAATAAAAGTTAAATTATGGTAAAATACTTCCTTGCAAAAATGCTCACCATGTGCCAAAGCCCACACATCAAACCACAGGGAATACATGCTGCAACACAGCAGTTCCCCCATCTGCCCAAATGAGAGAATGTGAGGGGCATGTCTCCACTGTGTTGTGGAAGCTTGGTGCTTATCACAAGGCTTTGATTTCACTGAAATCGCTCTGATGGACTGGATTTCACTGAAATTGCAACTGGTCTAATGTAGTATGAGGACTTATGACTTCAAATAAATCCCTGGTCACCTAGGGATTCAGACAAGCTTTAAATGCTGCTTCCTCTCTTTGATTGACTGCAGTGGTTTTGGTTCGCCAATTTGAGTTTCCCGACCAATGTACCAGATAAAGAAGTGGATTTCATCCTGGCCCAATGAAAGTGCGCCTACTAGAATTATTTACTCATTTTCTGCTGCGAGATAGGATTAGGAGAAGAGCAAAGCAGGCTCAAACTTTAAAAGGGTATAAAGAAAACTTTATTGACAGAACTAAAAGAAAGAATAATAAGAATCAGAATAAAACTTTCAGAACACCTGTCCTCCACCCCCACACTCTCTTTTCTTTCCCACTGACAATGTAAAGAGACAAAACCTGGGATTTTTAGTCAGTTTACCACTGCTAGAATAGTCTTTCATCAGTTCTAGTAGGGAGAGAAGTCTTTCTTGCCATACCATGGAGACTTCTCCACAAGAAAGAGTTCTCTCATGGTTTTTAATGTCCACAAATAGAGGCCACCTGAAATCATGAAGTCCATCGCATCTTTTACAGCCTTCCCACAGCTGCTTTTATGGGCCATGTCAACTTGTGGGGTATTATTTTAAGGATGAGCTGTTCAGAAACAAAGGTTCTCTTTGCCTATCTCTGAGATCATCTTCATCTCTGGGAACAGAAGTTTTCTTCTTGTTTCCCAGGGGGCAAAGGGTCTTCAATCTTATCTCTCTCTGTTCAAGCTTTCCTATTAAATCACAGCTACTTCAGTTTCAGCATAGATGCCTTTGCTCATGTCTAGAGTTTGAACATTTGGTCCCCCCATGCTTTCTCATGAATTAAAGGGATATTCTAGTTTATCACAGTCCATCACCATGGCCTTACCAAAAGAATTCCAGCCTGAGACTGAGGCATCTCATCATTCTCCTCCCATCTGGGACTTTACTACTTTACTGACCTTGGTATCTTCATGTTGTTTCTCTATGTCTTCACTCTGTCCTTTTCTCTCACTCGAGAAAGGATCGATGTTTTGCAAGTTTCGTCTGTACAGTGAAAGAGTTAATATCTCTTCCAGGCTTGCGGGTGGTCATATGATTCTCTGCCAGGCTGTGGCCTGAACTGTTTATGGTGGAAGATTCTTCGGGCCTGCACTGGGGGGGAAGCTGGGATCGCAGCAGCCAGGCTGTGACTCGGCAGCAGCATGCCATGGGCCGATGGCTGCCCGTCCCCTGCCCAGCAGTTTCCGGTGAACCTCAGCTGTGGCAGAATTCAGCTGATCCGTGGGTTGGCCTGACTGTGCTGGGGTGGGGGTGAACCCGGCCTGGAGCTTCTCCTGGAGCCCAGGAGGTCCCCACTTGGCCTGGGCTGGGGGTGGGGGTCCGGCCATAGTGTCAGCAAATGTTAGCACCCGCAGCCCAGCCCAGCCTTGGCCGGGGTCCCACGGCCTCCCCTGCCCTGCCCGGCCACCCCTGGGGCCCGGCCTGGCCCTGTCAGGCTGTGCGGGCTGTGGCAGAGCAGGGCTGGCTCAGCTGATGCTGTTACCTCTTCAAGAGGAAACAAGAGAGCGATTACTGGGCTTTGGTTGTCCTTAAATGTGTATCTTACAGAGGCAGATTCAGTTCTTCCAAGTGGTTAACAGGTTGCCAATATTCAAAACTAGTCACTGGTTGGTTTTGTCAGACGTGGAGGAAGCTCTTAGCAGTTCCTCACAGAGAATCACTTCCATGGCTTATGTTTTTCCCTCCTGACCATAAATCAATTAATGCAAAACCAGCACATAGTCATGCCAGAAGCTCTGCATCACTAATGAAAACACTAGAGGGACTTTGTCCACTCTTAGCTTGGCTACAATTTTCTTTTCATTTTTTCCTATATTTTAATATGTTCCATGGTTGCCTCCAGCAGTCCTTCTGCTTCTTTTCACATCAGGTCTCTCAGAAACCACTTCAGAAACTCTCCTATCTGACCAAATGTGGAGACCTTCGTATGGTCTATTTTGCTTTATGTTTATCTGTTGCAATTTTATCTTGTGCTTTAACTCCTATTCAGTACCCAAAAAAGAGTACTGTGTTCTGTGTGTTACAGATGTCACTCTATCAGGATGGGAACCATCACCCAGCTCAAGTAAATTCCTAGTTCTTGATCTGCTGCCAACTGTACTGACTTCCACCTTGGAATCATATCTACAGTAGCATTAATGGACATGGAAATACTGGATGGAGAAGGCCAGGAGATAACATACAACACTTTATTTATTTTTTATTTTATTTACTTAAGTAATACAATTAAAAAAAGGAAGTAGCCCACTGAAATGTGCAACACCATTAACTCAAACTTCCTAGGTTCATGCTTTCATTAAATTATTAGCACTAAGTCATCAAGTACGTTGAGTTTATTTTTGAAAGTATATACTGAACATATAAACACATAATTGAAAGTAGAAACAATGTAGTTGGAAGTTTCTTTTTGCTGTAGCTAAAACTCATTATCTTTTACTTCCCAAAAAATTACTTTCCAGAACTAATGTCATGAAAAAACAACTTGCAAGGTGCTTTATATCTGTGTGATGGGTATTAAAACACAATGGATTGATACAGCAATCAAAAATTTGTTTTGGAATGAGAACTTTAGGTATTTAGGAAGCTGTAATTTTTTTTTTTTTTTTAATGGTGATCATTACTCAACATCACAATATGCTCTACTAGGCATGGTGGTATTTGGTCAAAAGACAGGCTTGATGATCTTGGAGGTCTTTTCCAATTGTAATGATTGTAGTATTCTAAGACCGTGGACCAGTCTGAGCCTGAAGCAGAGATTAATTGGGGGATTGGGATTTCATTAAGCAGCTGTGCTTCTAGGGGCCAAAAAGTCCTGAAGAAAAAAGACAAGACAGATTATTCTGTGAGGTTTCCAAAGGAAAAAAAAAAAAAAAAGTCTAGAATATCTGGAAGCCAGTAATAGCAATATATGGGAATATACAAGCCTTTTGTCTTACAGGCACTGAAAAATGGACATTTTATGCTTAATTTGCTGTTCATATGATATGCTCTTTAAAATTAAAAATTAAAATTTAAAATGTCAGTGCCTATGGAAGGAATGTGGGACTTCTGTGGAAACAATTACTATGAAAAGAAGAGGTTTTCACAGGCTGTGGAGAAGAGCCTGCTCAAATAGGTCTGGAAGTCTGTGGACTGAGAACTTTCTTAGAATGAGGAAAATGGACTGCTGAGAATTCAGAAGCCAGTTATCACAATCAAGGAAAATAACCTTTTTGTGGACATGTGAGGATTGGGTAGCATTTGCTAAAACTTGAAGTTGTTGATTCATCTGAAATCAAGCCAGGAAGTGAGGACCCACGGCAAAGACACAGTGGGCAAGAGCAGAGATATATGCAGTTATACCCCATATAGTTCTAGGATGTTGGAACAAGTCACTTGAGATTTCTCAGTTTAGAAAACTCATTGTTATTTCACATTAATCTTTAAATAAAGCTTCTTTCTCTTGGAATTTAAAGCTTTTTGGTTGTCTTTACAGATGTTATTTTAGTGCTGTTTTAAGTGATGGAGGGGAATTATACTTAGATGTACTTCAAACCTTTGGCTGATTTGGTTGCTATCATGGAAAAAACTCTATTAATTTTCCATATTCTGTGTGGGCATATCAAGTCTGCAAAAACCACGAGTGGTTACACTGTGTAGTGGATACATCTACATGTCTCTTTTCCCAATAAATTAATAATAAAAAAGAAAAAAATTCCTCTGAACTGCTTTCAGAGGTCAGGCTATGATGAGATTTGGTGCAACAGAAACAAATAGACAAGTAACTCCTAAACATGTGACATCTAAAACCAGTCCAGCTTTAAAATAAGACAGCAATTATGAGGTTTCTGTTCCTGAAATGCTGAAAAATATTGCTAATTGTAATTATGCAGCTCTATTATGAAAACTCAGTGCTAATAATATTTTTAAATAATTAATTTAGATTTAGGATTTAGACAGTAATGAAAAATGAGTGAGAGTTGTTGATATGACCAGACCTTTTATCTCAAGAAATGCAGACAAGGGTTTTCCCCTCTGTTTTTGTTGACAGGGCTGCTGGCAGTCCCTGTTAGCATGAGTGCAGCAAAACAAGTACTTGTCTATTGCCTGTAGCTGGAAAGGACCTTGAAAGTGCACCAATCTTTCAGATTTTGTAAGCAGGTTAGACCACATATCTATTTTAAAGATGGTGTTGTCAACAATACTATCCGCACTTCTCTAGGGATGGGCCCTTCTCAGAGCATGGCAACGCAGGAAGAAGAGGAGATGAAATCTCTGAATCTTCTTTTAGTGTCTTTCAAACATTCCAATTACTAGGGTTGGAAACTTTATTTCCTATCTGAATATCATAGGAATGCTGTAATCAAAGAAGTGCAATTCATCATCCCTCCATATTCCATGGGCAGCATTTAACACAGATTTCACTCACTTTATTTTTCAATATACATTTCTCCCTTGCCAAGTTTTTAATAGCAGATAGTTTATTCTATAGCTCACCTGTCTCCTGCGATGCTCATGTAACACATTAATCTAGTGCTTTATGATGGAATGGGAAAAATGCACTTTTTATCTTGTAACTACTTGTGTAAAATTTTTTTTCATGTCTAATATTGAAAGATGATACATGGTTAGGTTCACGCAAGTAAGTCTGAGGGTGGCCATGGAAGACTAAATTTGAGTTTTTATTTCTATTTTTACAACAAACAAGGTCATGCATTTCTGCAGCCTGTAGTAAGGAGCAGGCAGATTCTGTTTGGTCTGTTGGGCAAATTACCAACCTATTTTGTGTAACCCAAGACTCAGGAATATCAAACCATTTCCTCCCCAGAACTTTTGTTGTGTTCCTTGGATACACTTACATGAAAAGCACAGGTGTCTGTACCCACCAGACTGTCAAATTGTAGTTGTTTCATAGCACAGCTGCCATTTAAGCTCTTTGACGGAGTGAATTGAAAATCTTTCTAGAACAGTTAAAAAAAATTAAAAACAAAGAAACAAACAAACAAACCAGCTACATTTGGAGGGAGGATGCCATTCAGTTTTAGCCTTTGTAGGCAGCACTACCCAAATTCAGCAGCACTGTGTTTACAAAGATGTAGAGCCCTGGCAAAGTTCTCCTGCATTCTGCTGCTTTTTCTGAGAGGAAATGCAACACACGATCTGATTTTGCTGCTCCTACTTCAGCTGCTGAAATTTTAACTCTGTAATTAGTTCCCCTCATTTGCAAAGAGAAATGAAAGCCAATGCGAGTGGTTAGAGCAGAAAATTATCAAACAAACAGACAGTACCTGGCATGTTTGGAACCAAGCTGCATTTTTTCCCAGGCTGCTTATACAAGCAGTTAACAGTTTAACTTCAGATGTTCATTCACATTGGAGTACTGTGAAGTCACTTTTTGAAACAAAGGATGCTTTCATTTTCCTTCTTCAGAGTATCTTGTTGGCTGGTTTTCCCTGTGATTTTGAGGGTGTTTTCTGTAATTACTGGATCTAGACACAGGTTATTTGAAAATAAGCAATTAAATCCTGATCTCTAAAAGCAGTAGAGGCTTTTTGAAACCTGTTCAACTTTGCCAGTTCTTCAGCTCATTTGCTAATTTAGTCAATTCAGTGGAATGAGGAAGACTTAGCTTCTGCCTGTTTTACTAATAATTGGGCCAATTCAATTAATTCTACAGACTTGTCAATTCCTTTTTGTTTAATAATTTGAAATTCAATCTACTTCACAATCATGTTAAAAGATGCCAATGAAGGTTCACTAGGCAGTTATGTTTTCTGTGTTTACTTTTTGATTTTTAATTGTTTTTGTCACAGGTGCTTTTATGTATTTCCTTATGCAAACATTTGAAAGAAAATATATTTATGAACTGCCAAAAAATTAGCAGTCATTATGTAAGTTCAACTCAGAATCAGCGGTAAGTGCAAGACTGAATTCCTTAGCAGCTACACCAGCAACTGGTTTTTAGATTTAATATTAGTTCAGAATCTGACCCCATGGGTATCTGGATGGTGACAGTGAAAATCATGAAAGATGATCTGTGCACCCTCATGAAGCGAGTCATACTGCCTGTTGTGGTAATTCCTTATAAAGACGGCTTACTGAATTAAACCTGTGTTCTTTAATGCCACAAGTGCTGAAATGTGATTTATAGAGCAAAGTAGTGTTATGCTTGTTTGGATAGAAATAAGAAAGAAAAAATCAAGGCTTTTGTTCTTAGTTGAGTCAGCACCGATGTGTTGATCCCTGGGCTAAAATGTCTGCTTGTTCCAAATGTTAGTTGCTGTATATGAAAAACATTTAATGGTAAAGTTGTATGTAGAAAGAATTGATGGAATGCAGTGACCATTAAACTTTTATGCTGTTATTTTCAAACAACTCTCAATATATATATAGTTTAAAACATGGTGTTTTTTCATAGCTAGAACATGCTGTGCTCTTGGAGAGGCACAGAGAAGGTTCCCGATGGATTACCACCTACACCTTATAGTTAGTGCAGTGTTTTGAGTAGCTAAAACATTGCCAGAAAGAGAGTCTCAGGAACAAATATCTTTCCTTTTAAGACAATGAAGTTTTTATGAGAACCGTTATCAGAACTGCTGTAAGAAAAGTTTTACTAATTTTTAAGAATTTCCTGCCTAACAAGTAATTAGGTAAAGAACACAGCTTTCATAGCAGCATAGGTACTGTAGATTCTCTTAGCAATGGAGAGACATCCACTTAAGGAAAACAAAAAATATTTATAAAGATATATTACAAGACAGGAAAATTTTCTTTCCCCCTTTATCCCCAGTTTCAGTGATCAAAACTGACCAAAACATCCAAAATTTGAAATGAAGGCTGCTTGATGGGGTGAGAAGAAGGCTACATTCAATAATGTTAATGCCAGAATTTAGCGTGATTTTTTGGGCTTGGATCAGTTCTCTGAGCTTGAAAATAGGGCTCAGTGTGTCTGTTAGATATCAAAAGTAAAAGAAACACAAGCAGAAACATATGTGAATGAAAGCCTGAGTTCATGTAGCAAGCCATCAACATTTGCTTTGGATAGTCAAGCCAGACCATCAGTCATGAAAATAGGACTCAAGGAAGCATTTTAGAAGCACTTTTGTTTCTAATGTGAAACAATTTTTGCCACCATACTTGTTCATAGAGCAACACTTGTTCTGAAGTATTATTAGAGTCTAGCCTTGTAGAGTCTTTTCTCGTGTTTACGATACAATGATTTTGGTTATCTCAGTGGAGACATAAATACTTTTCTGGGTCTTTGGCATTGCATGTAATGCCTGGTCCACTATTCTAAAATTATTTTTTAAAATATATTTCTGAACACTTAAAAATGAAATGCTGAGACTATGGAATACTAAAAATTGAGTCTTTAAGCACACATCAAAGCTCAAAATTGCACTCAGTCTTTCAGAAAGCTTTTGAAAATTTAACCTTGTTACTGAACAAGTGTAAGGATTTGGTTTTCAGAGGATGAAGAGAGGCTATAATAAGACTAAAATTAAAAAAAATATTTCTGCTTTATAAGCTTCTAATTTTGTTTTGCTTCTGAAGTTAAACCCCAATTTGATATCATGTGCATATATTTTTCTTTCTTATCAATATGTATATGCAAAACATTGTTCAGAACATGAGCACAGACCCCTAGAAAGTTCATACCTGAGAACTGTTAAACTTTCAATTTGCCAGTATAAATTTTGTTTCTTCAGTGGTAGTGTGTCACATACAAGGACACTAAGGGCAGTGTTGACCACAAAGCCTCAGGTCAGGCCAATGTCTTCATGAGTGTGTTATGTTGCGGAATAATAAACCCAAGAAACAGACCATGAATGCAGTGCTGCTGTCTATAAAATAAATTGGACTCATCATATATACATTTTGCTTTTCATTGTTACCCTGACAAATAAAAATAATCTGTTCCTGTTTGTGAACATAGCAATATTTTATGAACATATACTTGAATAATTAATTTAATTCCCTTTATCCATTCTTAGAAATGCAATGTTTGATTTTTACCACTCACCAACAAATACATCTTGTGTTCCACAGTGAAGCAGACTGATCCGAATGCAAGATTTAATGTCCACGATATCATGACCCTAAAATGTTATAAATTTGGAAAGTAGAGAGAATGCAAAGGAGAAGTATCCTAATTTTAATGGGCCATGCAACATCTTCATGTTTTGGGATTTTGGAGAGATTAAGTACTTCCCAGCAGTGCTTTGTGCAGAAGACCCCTTTTTGCTTATTGTTAGAGAATGAACTGGATGATGATTTTATTTTTATTTTTAGTTTGTTTTTTTTTTTTCCAAATTGTTTCTAGCTCATCTTTCATGATGGTTAAATGCACTGAGCTCTACCTAAGCAGAAAAGGGGAGGACTCCATTATACCGAAAAGTAATGCTTAAAACTAGAATAATGCCTGAAATGCTAAATTCCAAAAGAAATGCTGTTGTGTATGAAGTTTTTATTGGCATCCACTTAGAATGACCTGAATAATTTATTGGTGCTTTTCTGCTTGTCAGCAATGCATTCTGGTACACCCAGAATAAAACCTTAATGTCCTTGCTGGAAATAGTAGTAGGAATAAAAGCATCTCTCTCATATTAAATATATAGTATGTTATAAAAACCTGAGGGTTTCACAGAAGTGGTTATGAATTATGAGTTATGAATGCAGACAGTGGATGACAAATGAAAATCAATGGTAAACTACAGCAAACGGATAAGGACAAGAATAAACATTTTAGTATCTCTAGGCAAAAAAAAAGGCTCGGCTTTGATTTAGATAGGTAGCAAAGAGAGCAAGGATTCAGAAAGCAGATTTGTTTGAATAAATACTAATTTAGTGCTTACAGAAAGACTCTTAATGTTTTCACATCTCTAAATTGAGTGTACTTTCTAGTTCAAAATTATTGGGAGTAGGTATCAAAGAACAGAGACTCGCGATATGTATTCAAGGCATTTAATAAAAAGGATCTAAATGCAAAAGGAAGTGTTATTTGGATTCCAGACTACTGAGATGCAAAACACTGTGATGGAAGGCTTGTGGGTGGGGGAGTGTGAATGTGTGCATCTGCCCCTCTGTGTCCATAGCTAGCCACATTCCCTGTTGATGGGCTGTTTTTTGGCCATGATACTGATCTCTTCAATCATCATGCCCTGCATTCCATGCCATAGGTATGGCCACATGGGCAACTTCGCAGCAACAAGCTGGTAATGAACATACATTGCAACCAAGAGTCTGCAACATGCACATGGCAACCACCAAGTAACTTTCAGCTCTGTAGTGTTTACCCAGCACCCTGATCAGTGTGCTTCCCAGCTTTCTGATTTCCCTCCATTCTTCAGGGAGCTCAAGACCAAGTTCTGGAGCTGACAGTGGAAGTTAAAGTTGGGAAAGATGCTGTTTGGTTAATTTCCCATCAGATCTCAGGCCTACAGTTTTGTTTTTTTTTTTTTTAATTTAGCTACAAAGTCAGTTCTTAAGGAACCTGGCATTGAATGACTTGAAAAGAATTAACAAGGTAATTCTCTAAGTTAGTGCTGCCAATGTTTAAATTTTACAATACTGATGATGTTTAGGAAAGTGTGAAAAAAAAACCTCTGCAAGCTGAAGAGATGATGTCCTGAGATGTCTCTGTCACATTTTCTTCTTGTTGCTGAAGCCTGCTGATACAGCAGAATGAATATAGGAACAGGAAAAGTTGTGATATAATATTATAACTTGTCTGTGGTTTTTTTTTTCTTTTTCTGAGAACATATTTTTATCAAAATACATATTATTGATTTTTGTGATTTGTTAAATAGAGATGGTCTTTGACAAAACTAGATAGCTATTAATAGATTGGAAAAAACAGCAGGAGATATTTTACTACCTTCATCTCTCTCTAGCATGCAAAACTGTAAGGTCAAGTGGCATTTCAAGATATGGCGGAAAGACTAAAGAAAATTAAAATTATAGCCATTATACAGTGTCTTTTGGTTACATATGCCTCGAAATCTTAAAAGCAAACAAATTCAGTAACAACAAAATCCACTAAACTTTTAAAATGTCAGCAGATGACTTCAGTTGTGATCACTTCCAGCACTCACTTTAATTCTGTTCTAATACAGTCTGTATAGTTGCCAAGATCTGACTTGGCAAGGACTTATTGGGAAAAATAAATTTTCAAGAGTATTCAATGACAAAAAAAAATCTTGTAGCATTTTTGTCAAATTTTTGCTATCATAACATCTTATAGCATGAAGTCAATGCTCAACTTTAAATTACCATTCTTTCTTCAACTGTGGAAATAAACCTTGATAAATATGTTTGAGGTACCTTCTAAATAAAAGATATATAGTAAAGGAGTTATACTAGAATTCAATCCTGCAAAATAAAGTCAATTAAAGACCAATTAACCATTTAACCAATATTTCAATTTATTTTTTAAAAAAATTCCCCAAAAGTCCCACAGCTGAGTATATAGAATTTATTAGATACTTACAAAGTTGTAATTGACATCATTTGGTTGGGACTTTTTATTGCTTCAGTGTCAGAATATATCAGAAAATAAGTAGATCTCCACCTTAGAGAATGGAATGAGTTTTAAGTCCATGGAATTGTGTAGAGCTCTAATATTTTTATTCTGAATTACTGTGCACACGAAATGAAAAGGACAATCTTATTACAGAGCAATATTACAGGCTACAGATAAAATACTTAAAAGTAAATTTTATACTTTTTGAAGGTATTCTAAGCAAAAATAATAGAAATTTCATAACAGTGTTTTCTGTGAAATTTACAAAAAAGAGAGTGGTGCTCTTTATACCTATCATAGTCATGAGGAAAGGTATAAGTGTAACTTCATGGAAAAATGAGAAAACATATTTTCAGGAACAAGGTTTAGCTAAGAATGTTGCACTCTGATTGAAAACATCCCTGCTATACAAGGAGTGATTCAGGGTCTGGCAGACAGTAAAGAGAAAAGTTATTTTTTTCATTACTTAAAGCATTTTATATTTAATCTTCTTTCCCAAAAGCAGCTGCAAAACATTGAGAAATGGCTGTAAGAAGCCATTTTACCTCTCGGAGAGCAAGATGTGCATTGACAGTGAGACTAAGTTCTATGTCTAGCAACAGATAAAGAAAGCATTACACTGTTTGGAGTTTGAAAAAGTTTAGATAGGAGTGCTGTGGTTAGCACTGACATACACAATGTCTATGCTTGGTATCCTGTCTGTTCTTTCTGACACACTTGCCTGTCCATAGGAAGCAGTGAATTAATTCCTTGATTTTCTTTACTTGTGTGTACAGCTTTTTCTTCCCCTGTTAAACAGAATTTATCTCAACCCATGAGTTTTCCACTTTTTACCTTTCCAATTCTCTCCCTAATCCTACTGGTGGGGGGAGTGAGGAAGTCACTGCTGGTGCTTGGTTGTTGGCTTGATAATCTGACATGATAGGAAAAGAATTTTACAAATTTTAGAAAAAATTGCTAATCAAAGTTATTTCAAATTAAAAAATCTTTAGTCAATGAAACAACAGCTATTTTGGCACTCAGTTTGAATTTCCAATAACTATTTTGGACCACCATTCAATTACTTCAATATGTGTGAACATAGGGTTGGAATAATGAGGGGAAATATGTGTTAGTATTTCTTTTTCAGGGGATTTTCTTAATGTAATTGCAATCCATCTAGCCTGTGTAGTGCCTTCTGATTACTTAAGGTAACTGCTTCTTTCCATTATTTGGAAACTAATCTGAAATTGCCCAGTTTCCAGCTGGTTGTTTTGATATCTGTTTTGGTTTAAGAACTTGAGTACTTTCAGTTGTTTTCCTCTGATCTGTGCTGTGTTATACCCCTAGAGAAGAGACATCCAAACTGACATTTTTCCCTGTAATTTCAGCTTAGCATATTCATGTAAACTGGACTTTTTATACAGTTGAAATAAATACCCTGGTCTATGAACTTCAGCAGCTAAGTCTAATTGGAATTCTGCTCTGAAACCATAAATTATTCAGAATGTGATGAATGAGTTTTAAAATATCTGGATGACCAAGTGAGAATGCCTGTGGTTGATTACCTACTGTAGACACAATGTTATGGGTGTTGGAAGCCCTTAAGTGTTCAGATATAAAATAGAAATATGAGGCCTTCTGTGAATCTTATTATTTTACTTTCAATTACCTGCAGCATATAATAGTCTGCTTTGAGAGCTGAAAAATAGATCTGTTTGGATAGGAAATGTTTTATTGTAATGTTTTCTTAGTGCCCTTTACATGCAACCATTAATCATCTCTATGAATTACTCTTTTGGTAGATAAAAGAAATTTTGCTGTGCACACCCTGATTTCATCTCTATGCTTTAAATAGCTTTTGTTTTTCTTTTCTGAATGTTGCTTAAAAATATTGAAAAGACTGTGATCACTGTATTTCTCCTATGTATGCAAGCTGAAGTCTCAGGAGCATTTGCTGTCCTGGGTTATAGAAGAAGCTATTGGCAAAAAATCATGTTTAATAAAACCCAAGATGTGAATGTTGCTGCCTGTGCAAATCTCTCATTCTGTATGTGATGGATTCTCTTTGGGATCAATTGATAAATCATCAGTGAGAAGTCTATTTCTGTGGGAAGAGACCTAGTACTCCTTGTCAAAACACTTTTCCAATTAGTGACTGACTGTAAATACTGCCTTCCTGCTATTCTTTAACAGTGCTCTGGCCTCATTGTATGAGAGGACAGAAACAAAAAAATGTCAGTGTTGGATGCATAGGAGTCAATCAAAACATAATTTTAAAATGAATGTATAAATACTAACAAACTGGAAAAGTACCCTAGTTTGTTTTGTGTGACATCACATTAATGTTAGAGAACTACTGTTTTATAAACTACCAGGGTATGAAGTTTGCACTTTGAATTTGTGAAGTAAGAGCCTAATGGTATCAAATTTAAGAAAAGAAGAAATCTTCTCTGCAATAAAAAATATGATCCTTTATGTAGAATAAATTCACTGTGCTTTCATAACATCCATTGCAGTCTTTGGAGGCGTGGGTCTTCAGTGAATTACTGGCTGTGTGGCCTTTACTTCTATAAATAATTCTACTCAGCACTTTCATTCTTAAATTTTAACACTTTACATTAAAATTCATTGTACTTTTGAAGATGTGGGGGAAGACTAATGTGCTGATAGCTTCTTGCTTCCATGTTTTATAATAGAATATATATTTCCATCCTTTGTGGTATCTCTTATTACTTCTAAATTTTTTTTGAGTTTTGCATAATATTTCTAGTATATATACATCTTTCTAAAGCATAAAAAATAGTATATGCTCAATATTTATATCAACAGTGGACTTACTTGTTGAACTACAGAATTAATAGACAAGTAGGTGTTTTCCTCTTCCAACAGAGACAACAGAGACAATTTCTGTAGGCAGGCACGTTAACTGCACTCTAAATAGAAGGGCAAATAGCAGATAAATTACTTCTAATTTTTTTTTCTCCCAGTTTTTGCTCTTCTTTCCAGCTGGTTTGAATTGCAGACAAAAAAAAAACATTATGGAACTATAGATACTTAAATTTGAATTGCCACTTACTTTTAACTATTGCAGATGCTATTATTAATAAAAAAAGAATATATAAATAGATTTCATGCAAGTTGCAAGAAAGTATAGCGTTGGTAATATTTGTTTTAGGTTGAAGGGGTAACTGAACTTGGTTTTCACTTAGATAAAAAGAACTATATTGATGCTACAGAGAACAGAGAAGGTGTTAGTTCTCACAAGGTCCTGAATTCCCAGATTAACTCTACTCTTTTGTCATTAGATACCTTCTGTCATAAATGGGGATTGGACTACCATGTACCAGACTTCATTCATTCATTACAGGTGAACTGCATCCTTAGGGGGCAGGAGCTGTTGGTTATTCAGTGCTAAGAAGGAATAAAAATATGCCTGACTCACCTCCCCCTCTTTCTTTTCAAAGGTGTACAGGTGCATTAAGAGTTTTTTTTTTTTTTTTTCTGATTCAGAGCAGTGCTCCACCACATTCTCTCTTTCTCTCTCTGTGTTTCTCTCAGTCTGATGGAGTCAGTACTACCTGTACTACACCTGAATGAGTCTGCATACCCTTTTATAACATTCTTCCAAATGGTTTGTTGGTATGCTTGGCTTTTTTTTTTCCAGCAGAAATCAAATGAGGTTTGTACCAAACCTGTACCAAGCCTGGAATATTTTTGTGTGCATAATTTCCTTCATGCCAATGTTTTTTCCTCTTTGTGTGATAATAATCTGCCTAGACTCTATTTGCAGTAAACACTCTGCCTAACTCCTTGTCAGGCAGCTGTCAGATGTGTTGTGCTTTTTTCGTGTGTATTAAAATGCGGATCATTCTTCTGGAAACAATAGAATACAGCATGCAAACATGTGAGAAGTATGCCCTCTTACATACAGATTGAAAATTCAACTTTTGCTATTGGTTATCATGTTGTAGTACTGGGGATGATACAAATATTTCATGTTCTCATTTGGTTATTAAGTTGAGATTCCTCTGTTGGAACATATTACAGTGCTTTTCAAAAAAAAGTGGTTTTTTCCTCTTGCATCTTTCATAACAATAATGATGGAGTACTTCTGTCTAGATTTACTATGTCCTATTTACTGAATGTCAGTTTTATATGATGTTCCTAGAAAAATGGAGATGATTACATAAATTTACAGTTTAAAATGTAGTGGTATCCATCTCAGTCATTACAAATTTGTTTAAATAATATCAACTTTGCTGGTTCATGGTGAGAAACAGTGGCTGATCCCTGTGCTCAAAACTATTTTTGGAGGTTTAAGGAGAAAATAGTTCCTGAAGCTGGTCCAGTCACCATCCAGTCACTTATGCATATCTTGCAGTGAAGCATTCCTGCCCTCATCTGCAGGTGTGAGTGCAGACTTTCAGAATGACTGTAGTGGGTCTCCAGTTCAAGATATTTGTAGAGATAATTTATGTACCAGCCAAGACATAAGTGTTGGTTATTGGAGCAAGTGAAAAAAACCTCAGGCCCTCTCTGTAAAGCTTTTTTCGAAGAGCTGGTTTTGGCCTCTAGATGACACTGTGCACCTTACACTGTACTCAATCTCTAAGCCTGAAATACTGGTCCATCTACCTCTTCCCTTCTCATTGTAATTAAGAGAAGTTACTGTCTGTTTTTGAACAAGCATTCACAACCCTAAAAGAAGTAAATGGAAGTCTTCTGTTTTTATTCAAAACAATTGCAAAAAAAAAAAAAATCTGAAAGGTAAAAGCCAGTAGTGCTATCATCATGGCTATTCTGTTTGCTATATCACCAAATTTGCGATTGATGCAGCAATTCCTGCTTCATTTGACATTTCCTCACAATGCCTGGGATGTAGGGAGGCTGGAATGAAGGTTCTCTAGCCTTTCACTTCTTGAATGAATATTTACACTCTGGCTTTAAAAAATTACCTTTGAGCCAAAAGCTGGCATTTAGGATCAAAGCATATGTGTAAATATTCAAAACTTGTGTTGAAAACAGATGGGTTGGGGAGGATTTTGCTTTTGGGTTTAGTTCATTTGTTTTCCCTAAGCTATTGGCTGAGTAAAAAGGAAAAAAAAAATCAAATTGACCAACCAAAAGAACTTAATGTGAAGTTTATTTTGTGGAATTTGTTTGTCTAGTTCAAAATAATTGCTGGTTTTTCCTTCTGTGCTGAAAAGGCAGTCCCATGCTTCACTAGGACTGCTCCTTTTACTTATCTTGTCAGTTGTGTTTGGCGGAGATGGATTGCAGAGGGCAGCATTTAGGACAATCATTAAAGTGTTGTACAAATGGGATAAATTCTTACATCATCACATTTCAATGGTATCACAAGCAGAGATGCAAGTGGCAATCCTCACTGACACCTTTTGTGAAGAGCAAATGGAAGAGTGATATATCAAAACCTGAAAGAAAACCCTAGTGGAATAATATGTAATATAGATTTGGCTCATGTAGAGTAATGTTACAGCATCAATTTTGGGAAAGTGACTGTCAGTTTTCTAAGAAAATTGAAGCTTAAGTACTGATTTGCTCCAAGTTATATCAGCTGTAGTTTTATCAGGGGAATTAACATGTCTTATATGTCTCCCCCTCTTTAAGGTATCTGGTGTAATAGACGTGGTCCTGGATATAAGATGATAGGGAAACACCATGCAGTTGCAGTCAACCCAAACAGAGTTTGCACATACCAGAAGGTGTGGGATAAAAAAACTTCACAGATGACTTAACTCGTGTGAGGGAGAATGTACACTGGCAGGTAGTTTAGTCACTGGGTGCTTAGTTTAGTCTGTGGGTGTTGGGAAATGGGAATCTAAGAATCTTGCCAGAATCTCTTAGTGCTTCTTCAGGTTTGCATGGGAAGTGGTTCATAGTACCTGGCTTGGATCTATGTTCAAATGTAATATCTTGCATTTTTTGCATTAATAGAAAGTAGCAGTTTCTCCCTGAGTGGGAGGAGATAAGAGAAGGAATTGAGCTTTTGCTATTATCATGAATACAGTATGTATATGGCTCTGATATGATTTTAGTTAGTTTGTAATAAATCTCTTGCCTCAACTTGCAGTATAGGTTTACTGCTTATTTAGCTTCTTGGACAAGAGCAGCATCTTTTTAATTAAAGAGGAAATACCTTGAAGATTTTTTCCTCAAATGCTTTATAAAACTTTACTCTGTTTTCTTTTTTTTTTTTTTTTTTGTTTTTAAATTTTCCTTTCATACAAGTTACTATTTAGATGGTATTTCTATTTCAAATGATCCTGACTTAACTACGAAGATTTTTTTAATTTTTTGCATACTGGTAGCAATAGGTAGAGGCAAGAGAAAGGCTGTTGGAAATGATGTCTAACTTCTCCAAAATCTCATATTAATAATTATTATTAATTATCCTTTTGAATGATTGGGAAAAAACAGCATATTTTGAATGGAATACCTGAATACTTATATTAACTCAAGAGACATTGAAAATAACATTAAGTACAGAACATAATAAAAAGGTCTTGGAGAGATTAGAAAGATGGGCAGGAAGATGACAGAAAGATTCATCCCTTGAAAATGCAGACTGTGGGAAAGTGGAGAAATCTCAGTGGAAGTCAGGAACCTTAAGAACTGCAGTGACAAATGAGATTTGTAGCTGATAAGAGGCAGTAAATTAAATACAGCCTCACAATGAGGTGGGTAGGCCTCCCTAGGAAGTGCTGGCATATTTTGCAATGTCATGATATAGGACAGTAATAAGTCTGTAGATCTCTGCTGAATTTCAAATGAGACAAGAAATTTGAAAGCATTTAAATTCAGCCCTGAATGAGAAGGGGCACAACAATACCAGTTTTTCTTACAGTGAATGATATATTCTTGTAAAAATATCATATAACTCTTACAAAGTACTTTTTTTCCTCTTCCCTTCCTGATCCTTTTGAGCAGTGAAAGTGGATAGGAGAGCAACGTCATTGCATATAATCTTTCTCCCCATTCATGTCATCTTAAATTTGTCACTCTTCCTTCAGTTATACCTTTAGTTTTGCTACAGAGTCACCAGCTATCAGCACTTCTAGTGCTAGCCCTGTCAAATCTGCAGAGTTCTTATTTATGGCTCCTTCTTAGAATGTATGGTTTCACCTGATTGCTCAGCTCCTATTCCCTGTGGTTCTGCAGCACTTGGAGTTTGAATGGCAATGCCAGTTCATTGTTGCTCTCTAAACCTGTGGTAAGAAAAGTCCCAGCTCTGCAAAAGGCTGGACACCTCCATTGCTGAGATGTGCAGCTCACACCACACTGCACAGGACAGAAGGGCTGCACTTCTAAGGATGGGTTGGTACATGCACATGTGGTGGAGAAGAGATCTTGGATGTGGGAAAGAGTAATTCTGGCTTTTCCTTTAAGTGGCAAGTCAACATGCTTTAGAGGATATTTCTATTTCCTGTTCACATGTTATTTTGTTTTTCTTGCTCTTGCAGTTTACTATTTTTTCAGGGATTGTCACAAGTTTATAAGAGATATATTTTTATGTTGAGCTTGCCCGGCTTCTTTTATTGGCTTTTAACAGTGAAAACATACAATTTTAAGGAAAATCTGTTGCCTTTTCAAGTTTCTAGTCTCACAAATTGTAAGTTGTGTCTTACATAAAAATTAGAAGTGCTAAGTGTCATTTCATAGAAGAATAAGGGGAAATGGACAGGTTTTTGCTTGTACTGTATAATGTAAAGCCAAACGTGTTTTAAAACTGTGCAGCCATTAAAAATTAAATAGTGCCTAGACTATGCATAAAAACTGCACACTCTTTTTCTCAATATTTCTGTTAAAATGAAAGTTGTTACACTGTCTCAATTTGTCCCTTGGAAAACCCTTGACCTCTTCATATATACAGGGAAAAAGAAAGGAAAAAAGGGTAACCATCAACATAGCCCTTGACTTTTTTATGAGATGTATTTCTGTTAAGCTTGTGTAAGTCATAAAACTGAGAAGCTTTCTGACTCAATTTTCTATTTAAAAAATTAGCATGGTGAGTAACAAAAAGGCCTCTGATATTTCTGGAGCCTTGGGAAGGGTTTTAGCTGAGAACACTTGTCTAAATTTCATGAGCACTGACACTTTCTTACAAAATACTAGTTTGAATTTTTTCTATTTTTTTCTAAGAAATAAATTTTGTCTTCAACAAATATTAAAGGATAACTGGGATTTTAATGTACCTGTTTTTAAATTAGCATGAGTTTTCCCTCAGGCACAATAACTTTCTTGGCTCAAATCTGAATTATTTCTACAAACTATTTTAAAGCTACCTACATGATCAATATTGCATATGTGTTAGTTTTTACTGATTTGAATTCTGATTTTGAGCTTCCTTTTAATTGATTTTAGGATTTTATAACTAAGCTCAAATCTAAATTAAACTTCATTTAAACTGCATTGTTTGATAATATTTTCTTCTTCGGTGATTTTAATGCACAAACATAAAGTTTATGCTTTCCTGAAAAATTAGTAGATTTGTATTTGCTTAAAAAATAAGATTTACATTTGAAGACAGTGATGACATATTACTCTAGTAGCTTACCCACTCACATTTTTCTAACTGCTTTTCACGTGTTCTGAATTCACTAATTCATTATGAATTCAGAACATGTGAAATGTTTACACCTTTGAACATTTGTAAAATGTTAAGGAAATTGAGCTAAAGCTGTATGTAGGTCACATTTTGTCTGACCTTTCCTTTCTTTTACAATTACTTTGTCAGGCAGCTATATCACATCTTTAGTGTATAATTTTACATTGATCTTGTTCTGTGATTTCCAATCTCTTCAGTAAAAACAAACAGAATATAATTTTCAATCAGGTGAAATTCTGAAAATACTCCACATGGTACTCAGTGTAAGTTTTCAAATTCACTGTACATTTTGGTATCTGCCAGTCAAGCTGAAAGAGCAAGTATGCAGGTAGCTGTAATAAGTCATCATCCTCTGTAAAGGAAGGCTATTTACCTCATCAGAAGGAGCATACATTTTGCAAGGTAAATTGAAGTAGGGATATGGTGAGTCTCAAGTAATTCCTGATTTTTGGGAAATGCTTTTTAACAGTAAAATAGTTCTTCATTCTTACCTCTAATTTGTTGCTCAGTGGTGGGAAAGGTACCCCCAGTCCCCCAGGAAATACCCCTCTGTGTATAGCTTCCTTATATTTTACTTTCATTATCTTGTCTACTATCATAACCTCAACTTTTTTTTTTCTCTTTTTTTTTTGGGCAATCTCCACTCCCGTTGTTTGTTGTTGTCTCCCAGTATCCTAATCCAGTTATTGTGCCAGGGTAGACAGTACCTCTTTCTCTTGTTCTGAGCCTATGCTATATTCACCCCCTATTGGCAAAGATTAATTAGGGGGAGAATTGTCCCAACCTTATTAACCACTATGGCCAATGTTGTCACATTTCCAGGACTGTTATCACATTTCCAGGACTGTTATCACATTTCCAGGAAGTCTGTGATGGATAGTATTTGTTTTCCTTTGTATTTTCACTGTTGTGCTATGTATCTCATGAGAAGAGTTACCACATTGTGTCAAAATGCCTGGTGGCAAGGAGATTACACAGCATCCTCTGGCTTCTAGGGAGCTCCATGTCCATCATCTTCTGTTGTCTGTCCCTCTGCTCCCTCTTCTGTGTAGACATTCACCTCTATATCTTTTCTACCTGCTACTCTTGTGGTACCAGGGGAGCTTTTCTGCCTACAACAGTCTTGGCTGCTCCCCAGGAAATGAACAATATTGTTTGCTCTTCAGGAAATTACAGATTTTACTGAAGCAAAGCTTAGCAGCAAGTACTCAACTGCAAGGACAAGCTGGCCCAAGGGAGAACTGATTCTAAATCTGCCTCACTTCCCCACATACGCTCTCATTATGTTGCTTTGAAGTTTCTGTATTTAAAATATAAGTGTACGAGAATTAAGCTTATTTTAATAAAATCCAGATGTTTGGGTTATCTGTGAGAAAAGACCTGCAAGAAGAAGATCTAGATAGCTTTGCTTTACAGCTCTGAATGACTTAGCTAGGTGTCCCATTACAGAGTCAAAATATTGCACTGTGAGTGTGGAAATAAAAATTTTAAGCTGTTGGTAGCTAGAAAATATTTCATAGGATCATGTGCCTCTTTGAGAGGAGATTAAGTGCCTGTAATAAAGTGAAGTCTCACTTGCAGGGTGTGAAGTGACCACTCTTAGCAAATGAAGTCATTCTAGAGATGGATAGAACAAGATAAATATGTTTTCACCTGGATTTTCTGGAATGTGCCATCGTATTTCCCAGGTAAGCTGGAGTCTGAGGGACTCTAAAATTGATGCCTGTTCTGTTCTTATTCATTTTGATTATCTCTTTTTCTTTGCATGGAAATCAAAACACGTAGATAGGGGGACAAATCAGCACTTTGCTGTGTTTCATCTTGACTTATAGTCATTATGTGTGTATGCTCTGATAGGAGAGGGAATTAAGGCAGGCATTTGGGTATGGAAAATTTAGTGTCAGATGGCTTAATTTACCAAGGTTAAAACCTTCTATGTATGATTTTAACAGTAAGAGAGCAGTATTGCTCTAATGGTTGACATTTTTACCTGCTTTCTCAATACCTATTTACAGCCCCTAGGTGGGTATAAACACTGTAGTTGATTCAGGCAGAAGCTTAAACACATACCTTTTATGTCTGTGAGTAATCCAAAACTGATTTTGGTGAAACTCAAAACACTTGAATGTTTCTCTGGCCTGGAGCCTGAGGTTAAAATCATGGTCTCACAGAAGTGACTGGGAGTATATGTACAAATATTTATCCATATCAAATGGACATGGAAGACATAAAAAGACACTTGGAAAAAAAGAGGTGGAGGGTTAGTTTTCTTATTTCAGCTGTTTTCTCCTACTTTGTTACTGTTTCCTTAGTATTACTGTGTGGATGCTTTTTCCTTAATTATAAAAGGTGTTATAGATAAGAATTTAAAATTATTATTATCTTAAGCAATTATTATTTTAAATAATAACAAATTTTTGACATTTGAATCAAAAAGACTGGAATTGAATAGATCAAGAACTTCCGCCTTATCCTCAAATGTAATTAATTCCTAGATTCTGAAAAATAGTGTTAAGAAAATAGCACTTTTTTGTGCTAAAAGTATTATTACTTTTTTACTAATGATCCAATTTTCTTTCTTGTGTTCTATTGACAATTCTTGTGTTCTATTGACTGCATGCTGAGCCAAAAAAAGAGTGATTTTGTGGAGTAAAACCAAAAAGTATACCACAAAGCACCATGAAAATAACATCCAGACAACTAATCAAAAGTATGGACTGTCAAATAACATAAGATTCCAAAACTAATTAGGACTTCACTGGCAGAAGAAACCTGTGAAGTTTTAGCATCACCTTCCAATGCACTGGAAGGCAAAAAATTAACTTTTAAAAGATCTTTCATAAGTTAGCAAGATAGAGTATAAATTGTAATCAGGCATCTTGTCAATCAGGAAATAATTATAGTGAATTGGCTTGATTGAAAGCAGCATTTTTCTGCCCTACTTTTTGGTGATGAGTATGAATATAATGACAATAATTTTAAAACATATAGGCAACAATTTAACTTTCTAGTACAGGTTATTATGTCTAGAACTAATTAGCTTGCTTCAAAGCATAGTAAATGATGTAGCTCAGTAATCATTTAATTCCTAATGTAACACATACATGGATATTTCTATTAGAGAGATAAGAACCAATTGGGTCAGAAGACACTCCTATCATTTTGCATTATTTTCTTTATATTGCAGCTGTGAATCCAGATATACTGACACATCATCATCCTTAACTGAAGGTCATGTTCTGGACTTTCAAAGGCAGTTGAAGAAACTTCCATATACTCTAAAAAGGCTAAGATTTCTCCCAGTATGTTTAATTTAATCATGGCTATATGTATATATTAATAATTCAGCCAATCATCCCTAAGCAGAAAGATTTCTTGCTAGTGAAAGTTCCTCTAACATACAGCTACTCTGAATGCTGCATAGACATAGTCTTAAGAAGCTTTTACCACTTTACATGGAGTACTTAATCCCTTTAAAAAAAAGCAATGTGTATTGTGAACAAATTCACATATTTAAAATTATCTTAATTCATATTAGATTATTTAGATACAGTAGCATATCTGTTTAGTTTACATAAAGTCAGAATGTAGGACTAAGTTTATTTTTCCTCTCCCTATATCCACACAATTTTAATAGAAAATATTTATAGAAATAAAAGCTATGAATGTTTTTCACACTGCATAAATAAGGGGGCAAAAAAGTGTAAACTCTGTAACAAACAAATACAAAATGCAAAGCCATCTGTCCATGTGTGATTTACCTATTAAAAGAGAAACAAATACTTTGTGCACATAAAATCCTAGGTATTGCTGTGATCTGTGACTTCCAGTGCAATCTACAATGTGTGATTGTGCTATTTTTATTTCCCTTTTATGTACTACATTTCAGTTAATAAAGTTTGAAGAAACTTCAAGTAGAAAAAACTCCAAAATAATTACATAACTATATTTTGTATATTTTCATTGTGATCTCTTTGAGTGTCTTGGCTTTTACTTAGGGAATGAAAGGGCAAGAAATTATCATTATATGACTGTTACTGATACCCTCTCTCTTGATTCCGGTGACTTAGAGTTATCAGAACTACTCTTTGATAAGGCTCAGGCAGCATATCAGCTACTAAGCTTATCAGACCTCAGCTGGCTCCACTGCACTCGCTGCTGCTGTGCACAGCCAGGAGGGGATTAAAGCAGCCTCCTGCTCAGCATGTACCTCTGGGCTGGCTCTGGGGATCTGAGCAGTACTCTCATCCTAATGTCTAGTGTAACATCTTTGTGAAAGGTGCACCTGAGTATCTCCCAAGGGTTTGTGGGTTGATTTTGAAACTTTATTGTTTTTCTCTGATCTCAGTGAAGGAAATGGCAACCTCTCCAGGGCAGGAAAAAATACTTTTTGGTATGTTTGTATAGCCCTTAGCACACAGAGCACCTACACTCCAGTGCTATTTAAAGATACTCATACTTGCTGTTATAACAAATAAAGGAAGTTGTTTTAGCCCCAAAGCCTGCTGCTTATCCCTCAGCCTCATATGGCTAGGTTTCCTGATACCCCATACTGAGAGGGAGAGCATTGACAGAGGTGTTACTGCTCTGGAGACGTTCTTGTAATGGTGCCTCAGAAGGACGGCCTTCAGCTCCTCCTCAAGTTAGGGGTTTTCTTGCATTCTTTTGCCAAACTTGAACCTCATATCTTTGGAACCTCATTTTCTTATCTGTTTTTTTGTTGAAATTTGCTAAGAGGTTTCAGAGTGGTGAGAAAGCCAGCAACATGCAAGTGTGTGCACACACACATGCCAAGAGAGTTGGAGTTCACAGTCTCCAGAGCTTATGTAGCAAACCAGGTTTATAAGCGAGCTAACATCACTGTATACCTTGTATTCAAGCCAGCTTTTTTTTTTTTTTTTTTTTTTTTTTAATTTCTTTCATCCAAGACATTGATTTCACACTCACTGGCACACTGGTAAGTGTCTGCCAGAGGACTTCTGGCTAAAATATCTGTAGTAGTTCAGAATTATTGGGTTTCATGTTTTCCATGTACTGAACTCTGTTATCTTCTACCATTTCTGCAAAGGGGTTTTTAGGTTAGAATCTCTGCAGTTATTTCAAATTTTAGGATATCAACCCAGTTGTTGTTCATTTTCTTTTAAGAGAGAAACTGTCACTTTGATGTGTTATGAGTTTTCCACATTGAAAAGGCTTCAAAGCAAAATGGTTAGACTAGCTCGTGACTCCTGTCTTATAGCCCTTGTTAGATGTGAAAGAAAACCACAGTCTTCACTTTAACTTTGCCTCATGGGGCACAGAGAAAACTGCTGTTCATCTGACCAGGTTGAGGCTATATATAAAATACTAGTTCTTGTAACAAAAAATCTTCATTATTGGTATCTTCATGGGGTCAGACTGTGATGGGGGACACAGTGCATAAAGAAAGGAGGAATGGACAAACAGATAAAAGGGGTAGGAAAGAAAAGTTAAAAAAGCAATAATTTCTTGCTGTCTTTTCTCCAGTCTCCCTTCATCTGAAGACCAGGAGAAAAATAGTACACAGATCCTAAGGGCACAAGCAGTGCACTTATTTGGTCTGTGGCATTTAAGTAAAAAGGTGAGAGATTTTAGAAAGCTTTTCAGAGAAATGGCTCCCTAAGGTTCTGAGGGCATGGGTGGAAGAGTTCAAAAGGTAGAATTTAGAATGAATTTAAACTTCAGTAATTTGAAAATCCTTTGTAGGATGGTGTTGCCTTCATATTAGGAAGATGGTCATGTGAAAGAAAACTGAGGAGGTGTTTGAGGAATCCAGGCAGTTAAAGAACTGGAGACCACATTTAGTAGGCTCATCATTATGTTTTCAGTAAAGATGCTGCTGTATTATAGGGACCTTTTTCTGACTCAAAGCTCCCAGAAATATAGCTGTTACTATCAAAGGCTCTGGAAGTAACAACAACAACAGCAGCAGCAGCAATGGAATAATAATAATAACAGTAATAATAATTAATAATAATAATAATGGTAATAGAACAAAAGTCATATTCTGGTACAACCATCCCAAGAGGCTCTAACAGATGGAGGAGGAAAGAAAAATTAATCCCAAACCCCAACAGGATTACAAAAGTTAGGTTGTTTTGGTTTTTTTTTTTTTTCTGTCAGGAACAAAAAGTAAGGCTGAGATAAGTGTGCCAGGTCAAAATTCACTGGGTTTTATTGAATTGCATTGTGTTCTGTAACGTGTTGAAAGAATGACAACCTGCTGAAACTTGAAAGGCATACACTCTCCTTTTGACTGTAAATAGCTTATGTTCACTCACAAATGCACATTGAAGGAGAAAATGGAAACATGACCTATGGAATGGGCAGAAAAAAAAAAAAGAATATTCATTCACATTTTACTCTACATGTTACTTACCACACAAAAAAAAAAAATTGATTTTTTATTACATGGAAGTTTTTCATCAAGTATCACTCAGGAACACTAGTCTATATATACTTTTATCAATAAAAAAAAAATTTTGTAGCATTTACATTATTTTTCCAACTTTATTTTACATAGATAAGATTAGTAATTTTAATTGATCTTGCCAGAGCTAAAGAAAAAAAAAAACAAACAGAGGATATAAGGTTCGGTTAGGGAAGATGGTACAAAAGATAGCCTGAAGGTTAGTAACGATTTACCTGGTTTGCAAGACTGGCTTGGAGCTCACATATAAGTTAACATGTACATTTAAAACAGGAAGAGTATTTTATATCAAACAAAAGTGAGTGAAGCTGTACATAAATTGTATCCTGTATATGCAGTTCATACAGCGTATAAACTTGCACACATATCTCTATGTATAATATGTGAAATATTGAGGAAATTTGAATATGTTTTTTGTTTACCCAAGTCTGGAAGAAATTGGGATGAGAATGACTAGAATAGCTCATTTTAAGGAGGTTGTTATAATGAAATTATATTAATTAATTATGAATTATTTTCTTTCATTGGTAGCACAAAAACAAAGGTCAAATCTTCAAAGGTCAAATTACTTCAGATGAACAGACACATTGCTTTATATGATCCAAAAATAGGGCTTGCCATTTTGTATATTTAATGAAAAATAACTGTAAATTTAATTTTAAAGCATTCTAAAAAACTAAATTGAATATTCATGTTAAGAAATGTTAAAATGAAACTTCTCTCCTTGACAAGCCTAGCCCCAACCTCCCCCCAACCCTCAACACGCAAACAAGCAACAATAATAAAAAAGAAAAAGTAAACAAAAAAAATCCAAACAGAAAAAAAAAAAAAAAAAAAGGGAAAATTAGAAGGCTGGGGCATCAGAAATGAACATTTCATTAGACTGAACCAGGGTAATTTCTGTCAGACCATGTTTAACTTTAGTATAAAAGTAAAGAGGCTGTGAGGACTGCAACAGGAATAATGAAGGAAAATTTGAGCTTCATTGTGATGCTGTATGTACATGCCTTTGACTGGGAAACACAAATGAGGCAAATTTGCTGCCACTAATCTCCTCTGTACTTTAAAAGAGAAATTAAAAAGGGATCAGTGGATCTTCATGGCTGCTGGGAAGATCCACACCTTGGTGGCACGTCTTTCACTGACCAAAAAATATCTCGTGCTTAATCTACAGGGTATAAGGAAGAGTTGAAATCAAAGTGCATGGGACAAACTCTATGTCTGAACACAACATGATGAAGCACAGCTCTTTGTCTAGCCTTCTGTATGCTGAAATTACTCCTACATAGGGAGATAGCATAATGCCAGACAGTAACAGGTCTTTAACCGCCAGGGAAATATCTGACTGAAGGAAAAGTGGCCTCTGTGGTCAGTTTGCCAAAGACTGGTGAAGGAAAAATAATGTGCTGAATGTAACCAGGTGCCCCACTGCCTACTGAAGTGGAAGCAAAGCAGGTTTTTTGCAGCAGCTGTTAGTGGTACCAAGGTCACAGGTATGACACTGACACATTTTTCACACTGAAAACTGTGTGAATTTTAAAAGAAAATATTGTCTGGTACTTGGCAATAATTAACACTCAAAACAGTGTTTAATGTAATTAATATGTTGACAGTACCTTCTACAGTCAAAATATTTGTTTGGATAAATGAACCAGCTAAACACTAATTTATGTCATTGTGGTAGTGTGCTCCAGGCAGTGAAAGAATGGTGCCTTCTGCAATGCTAGCTGAGTGGAACAAATTCTGGGACTTGGATCTTCTACAATTAAAGCTTCAAGGGAATTTAAGGCACTAGCACTAGGCTCTGTTTCGGGCACAGTATGTTAACGAGATCATGGTGTTCATTAGGAGACCTTATGCCAGCAATGCACTTGACAGTCTAGCATGTCAGAGCACCATGAATAAAATAATTTCATTAAATAGCTCAGATGAAAATGACCGCTGATAAAGGTGAAGTATGAGCAGAGAAGAATCTGTAATGGAGTTGCATAGTGAGAAGGAACAAGGCAGAACCAGAAGTCAGATGGCGCATCATGAATAGTGTTATAGGAACCTGATGGTACTGATAGCATGAACATTTATAATCTTGTGCTTACATGGAGTTGCTGTAATATTATCTGGTGATGTATTGAGCTTTGAACTTGTTTTCTGTGGTTTATTTCATTTTTCAGTCTTACAGTTCCGCTCCTAACTGACAGAAACAGGACAGTTTTAATGTTTGTCCCATTTAGTAGCATAGATTAAAATGAAAAAAAAAAAGGGCATGTTCAGTGAGGTGAGAAGAGTTGGACTTCAAGATGATGTGTCAGTGCTTTCATGCTAGTCTAGGATTTGCAAGACATGGTTTATTCCCCTGACTGGTCACATGCTTCCCAAATAAACAAATTTCTAGGCTGATGCTCCATACAGAGATAAGTAGTGGAGTTGGGATGCTTAGGACATCTAATTAATCCTGTCTGAGTGCAGGACTAATGAAGCTTTTCTGACTTGTAGTAATAAAACTAGCTGCCATGTCTTATCTCTAATTACCTTTCTTCTCTGGCCGACCCCTTCTGACTAGCAAGTCTATGGAGAATGGGTTGCCAGGGATGTTTTCTCTTTCTATCTGTTCTCAGATTCTGACATTCCTTTTCTCAAACTATCTGGTTTTCTGCACACTCCTCAAAAACTTTTTCATGCAGGTCTCTGGGTGTGTCATTAACCCTTTGCTTTGGGTTGCTCTTTACTCCTCTCCAGATAATCTACCTCATCAGCTAAGCAGGCAGTCATGTTGGAGTAAAAAAAAAAATAAATAAATCAGATTTTATATCATCTCTCATGATCTTATGCATGGTCCAACTGTCTGGTGAAAAGATTACTTCCTCCGGTGAAGGGACTTCATCCAGCTCCTTTGCTGTGGAGCTTAGTGAGGGAGGCAGCAAAGTAAGAGTACAGCAGAGCTGAGCCCTTCAAATGTGTCCAGATAGATCTTGATGCAGCTTGTGAGTGATATGTTCAGAAAGAAGCAGTAACAGACAAAATGTGCCAGGGAACTTCACATACTTGTAGAAGGCTTTTCACAGTTTCACTATAAGATGCTTTGCTGAAATTCCTCCAAAGTCCTGTTTTGAAGTTGGCCAGCTTTATTCTTCTCTTCTCTGTCTGTGAAAGAAAATGTTGTCTGTTCTATTCTTTTACCACGAGGGAGTTACAAAGCTAAGATAAAAAATTGGTTTTGTTGTGATTCACAGTTAGTCCTTTGCTTGATCTTGAGAAGGTACAACTTTTTTGAAATGCATGGTTTGTTATGAATTTGGAACTGCTCATTGCTTAAAGCTAGCCTATTTTGTGATATGAAGCCTCTGTTCCACATGTCAAAAGAACAAAAAAAACCCTGTTTTTTTGTGTACTGTGTTTACTGATTGGTGCCAGCTGTATTATATGCTTGTCTACATGGGGAAGTTGGCCTCTGTGAAATGTTAGAGAAATACTATTTGACCTCAAAAGGTTCTTGACTTTTTCTTCAAAGATCTCTCCTCATGAGACCTTATTTGTAGTGTATTTTCACTGTTTGCCATAGGGGAAAAGAAATAGTCTTTTGTTATGTTTCCCCCACTATCTTGGAGCAAATTAAAGATAAGTTATGAATTTTTTTTCCAGCAAGACATCTTTTCTGCTTTGTCTTTGAGCACCTTTCTTCCACAGATCTTGCCTTCAACTGTTTTCTCATTTACACAGCTACTGAACTGTTCTTTTGAGAAATGTCTCAAAGCGGCATTCTTTTTCTCTCTTGGCATCTTTATTTTTCTGTGTATTTTCCTTAGAAAAATATAATTATGAAAGATCTTCGGTAGAAATAGAATCTAGCCAATATTCTAAAGGTCCAGAAGGGTTGCCAGGAGGTAATTATAGAATAAAACTCACCAAATTTCGACATTGAACAGCTATGAGAGATTTGTTCAGGACCCTCCATCTGCTGAAAAACTTGATTATTCCTTTAGAGAGTGGTAAAATCAATAGAACTGCACTGTTGTGAAACCACCTAAAATGAAAACAAAGCCTAGAAAAAGTAACCTGTTTTCAATTTACACTGTGTACTTAATTTTACCTTGAAGGTTTTTGTTACTAGGCCCCTTTCTGTAAACAAATGTAACCAGCAATTTTAATTTTTACTTCTGAAAATGTTTTTTCTTCTATGACAAACATCCTAACATAACTACACAGCGCAGTCATCTCATGCCACATTTTAAGAACTTGAGCTGACACTGAGCCGTTGCGTGGATCTCTCTGTAGAACATCACTATGCTGGGAAGAGATTCTTCCTCAATCACAGATTTCTGTACAGTCTGTGCAATCATATTCATTTGAGGGCCACGCTTATGAGGTGCAGAACTAATTACATCAGGTGTAGACTTGCTGTGATTCCGACATGCAATTCTTCACACTTAGCTCCATAAGGGACTAGCTGCAAGTTCTTCAGTTAGCATTCCATTTAGCACTACATAGCAACTGAACCCAGTAGGCTCTTGTATCTGGAAATCTAATAAATGTATTCTGTGTTGATTTAGTTTTGCTGCTATGTTGCATCAAAAACCTGCTTAACTTATTCCCCACTTGGAGTCCTGGATCTCTTTAATTAGAAATTTCACTATACAATGGACACAGTAGAACTGAGAACCTCTGAGATTTAGCGTAAGATAGATGATTCCTGCTGTGATTATGAAGTTGGATAATTCTTGTGAATGATCCCAGTCTTTGGGTTGTCATTTTTGTTGTAATCCTTCAAGAAATTTGTTCCCATTAGCTTATTAGTGATAGAAAATACTAATAAAAGCTTTGAAAATTTTTATTTGACCTCAAAGCAGAACTTAGGTATTATTTGACTGTATTTAAAATTAAAGGTATTATTTCACTGTATTTAAAATTAAATCACAGAACTTTGCTGTTTTGTGTGGCTTTTTACATGCATTTTATTTCAACTGAAAGAGTTAATAACTAGCATATGCCATGAGCTGCAGGAACTATGTGACACTGCTGAAATTTTCCAAAGCAACTGTCTCATTGCATATTTCTTGTCTGGAATATTTTAAAATCTATTTACACTGATATGCAGGTGTGAGCCAAAGTCTTTGCTTGGGGATCCTTCTCTGGGTCTTATGTTAGTGTATATTTATTAAAACCAGAAACTGACTGTGCCTGTCAAGGCCAAAGTGTCTTCAAGTGGCACGTGTCAGTGTGGTAGTAGGGTTGGTATGATGTATATTTTGGGATATAGAATCCCACTGAATTTATAAAAGACCTGAATTATTTTTCCTTACCTAATTAGCAATGACCACCTATCCTATATTTATAAGCACTTTTAAACTTTTTTTACTGTGATATCTATGAGATTAACCTTAATCAAGAGTTTCAAACTGCTTCCAACAGTGATTTTAGGAAGTCTTTTTAATCTAAACTAGATGTAAATGACAGGGAGTGTTCATTCACTCAGTTTTGACATCTCAGCTGGCTGGTATTAATTAACAGCCAAGACAAAAAAAAGCTTCTTAAATAATTGCTTAGGCATAATTGACCTGTGAACCAAGTCTGTTTTGGTGCAGCTGACAGAGTGCATAGGTTCTTGTTTGACACATATTTTTTCACATCAATAAGCCAGTATTTGGGTTACATTACTGTATTTTTTTTTGTTGTTGTTGTTTTATGACATGCTGCAGATATAAACTAAAATATAACTAAAGAAAAATACCAACATTTGTAGAAATTATTTAAGGTATACCATTTTACCAGTGCAAGGATCAGTTTCCTTAAATTGTCATCCAAATTCTGATTTCCTATTTTTCATGGACTGAAAGCAGTAAAAAAAATAGACTGGTGACTGTAGTCATGTAACAATTTCTCAGAGAGCGACTCTCAGAAAAATGTTATAAAATATGGTATACAGGTTGGAAGTGCGTGTTAGAAGGTTCAGGAGAAGGTGGGGAGGGAAAGGATAGCTTGTGAGTAGAAACTGTAGGGAAGATTTACTGTATTAATGTCACATTTGAATGTTTCTTCAAAGTAGACAAGTTCTTGATTTTTGGGATTTTTCCTATTAAATATATTGTTACTTATTTTACTGACATCATGATTAGTCTTACTCCAATGCAAGTATGAACTTTTACTTCTTGGGGAAAAAAAAAAAGTAATTTATTTAGGTTTAAGGTTTTCAGAAGAAGATGAGTTGGAGAGAAATTTCTCAGAGCCCATAGCAACACCATGAAATTACATTACTTAAAGTAAATTATAAAAGCATAAGAAGATTTTCTTGTATTGCTAAATGATTAGTCTTAAATTTGTTATTTCTCCCCTTTTTTTCTTACAATTTGAGAGTATTGGGAAGTGGCATGCTCAAATGTTAAGAATTGTCTAAGAGAGGAAAATATAAGCTTTGCTTGTGTGCTGATAAGCTGATAGGATACCATATCCATGAAAATTACTGAAACAGACTGATGGGACTTTAACTCTCATGTTACAGGGCCTGAGAGAGGTTGTTTTGCTGAATAAGGTAATTTTGGGATGAAAAGCTAAAAAATTACTTGGAAGCTATAAATTGGTTTATGTGAAGCTGTGAGCTGCTCTACTACCATACAGACACTGAGCAAAGGGCAAAGAAATCTCTTTATATATATTTCGACATTGTCAGTATTGGAAACAACTGCTGAACCTGCTAATGCCAGCTTATTCCCACATTGTAGAAAACCAGTAATTTAAAATAATTGGCATTTTGTAAGATAGATTGATTTTCTTCTATTTTTCTCGTTGTTTACCTGCTGTGAGCATAAGACTGTTGGGGTTTTCTTCAATCAAGAAGCTTCCAGTCACTCTCCAGGTCTGTCTGTCTCTCCCTGTCTCTGTCTCACACATACACATGCACACTCAGAGAATATCTGAAAATTACTAGTTCTGCCATCAAGCCAAGGAGGCTGCAACACTTTAATTTGTAGCCTGCTCTCCTTTTCATACCAAAGTCAGAATTTCAGGTAAAAGAGCTGTCTATCAATTTTGCTGTTTCAACTTGCTTCTGAAATGAACTTCCCGTCTCTGGGGCAGCTGCCCATTGCAGGGATGTCTTTTGGAAGAAAGAGAAATGTGCCAAAACTCAGTAAACAACATAGCAGTCCTTCTTTCAGTGACAGTGGAATCTTCTCTAACACAGACAGTTTGAGATCTGACAAAATTAAGATCAAATTACATCAGTATTCAGCAGGTTGTCCATAGAACCTCCCTAAAAAAAAAAAAAAGGAAAACCAATAAACCCCAGAAAAACAACAAAACAAATAAACAAACAAACAAAAAAAACAAAACTCCCACAACCTCTTTTGACCTTCTAAACCCTCCAAGAAAACACAATGCTAAGAAGATTTAGTTATTTAATTTCACTGACCAGTGAAATCAGTTTCCTCCTGCTCAGTGATTTTAAGGAAATTTATCTCTTATATAGTTTGTGGTTTGCTAAAATATAAGAACATAAATATGGGGGGGTTTTTAAAATTTATAAACAAAAAGCATCACAAAAAGTACCTTAAATCTTAGATTTAAGAAAATAATAACATTTAGGTGGGGTGAAATAAAATAAAATCAGTGACTGTCTGTGGTTTATTCTGTTATAAAGGAAGCAGCTGAAATTCTGCAATTTTACTGCTATCAGAATTTAAGTAAGTGTTAGAATTACTCCAGATTTCTGAGTGTAGCAAAATGTTAATTTTAGACCAAATACAGTACTGTGAGATTACACAGACCAAAGGAAGTTTGGAGGCTGTCCCTAGTCAGTGAAACCACTTTATTTTATGTAGGTGAAATCCAGCACAAATTTGGTAGAGTCACACTATTCCCCCCTCCTCTTAGCAGCTGCAAAACCTAGATCCAATATCCTGGTCAAAAATAAAAATATATCTACTTGAACTTCAGTCACCAAATAAAGTGAAGTTTGAGAGTTCTGTCTGCTCTTTTGTTGTACAAAAAGTCAGGAAATATTTGTTAATTTCTTGTATAGGCTGTATATCATCCTAATGGGAATTGTTTTATGCACTCACTGTTGCAATGTATGTGGATTGTTTAAGAAAACTGAGCTCTAGATAGTCTATTTAAGTTATAAATAACCTGGTTTTATTAGCTTCATATTAAACTTACTCAGCCTGGACCATAAGAAGAGTATCAGCTTTCTGAGAATCAGATGTCAGGTACCAAATGGAGTACACCTTCCCTTCCTCAGATTGAACAGTCCCATCATCTACTTTTAACTCAGACCAATTCTACCAGCTGTAATTGATTGAATTTCTGTCCATTTCCCTGCCCCCATCTTTCCCTAGACTCAGTACACACAACTTTTGAGATCCAGAAGAGCTTGAGTCCGTGAAGGAGATTTCTTGGAGTCAGGCACTGGGAAATGGCATGACTTATTTCTGCAGACTAAAACTTTAATATTTGCAAAATTTCAAGTAAGATATATGAGAACATAAAATTTAGCTAAATACTAATATACAATCATTTTATTTGGACTTGAGCAGTACTATGCTAATGTGAAATACAGCACATATTAATAAAATACCAAGGGAAGAATAAGGAATTATGCAGAGTGGGTGGGGTTATGAAACAAATAACATGTTAGAATAGCTGAGGAGTGTCTAAGGGTCATAGAAATTAAAATGTATGATTTTAAGAGAAGCTTTGAATAACTGATAGGAATAGATGGTTACTGCTTGTTAGCAGAGACAGGAGGGAGAGGATGACACTGCACAGATGCTTTCAGGATGTGAATGTAGATGTCTTAGGGGCACCTTGAGATAGCTGGGGGATGTCCAGTCATAAATATTTGAGGGTGACGACTTTGTCCTAGATGAGTAATATGTAGTGCAATGAATGGGAATGGCGGGGGAATGCCTTAGTGCCAGGAAAAGATAAAATGTCCTTGGCAGGCTCCTGCAGTCCTTGTCAGGCTCCAGTACTATAGCTGGGAAAGAGTCAGAGCTGAATGGACAACTGGGGCAATTGTGCCCTGTGGTCAGTAGAGGACACACACAGGTCAGAGTGACCAGTGGAAGAAGCTGACCAGTTTACTGTGCAGAGAAGTCTGGGCTGATATGAAGCATTTCTCAACTACTGTCCCATCTATGTCTGCATACACCTTCCAGATGATTCTTGTCTGTCAAAACAAAAGGGAAATAGCAAGATCTGAGCTCTCTGGCATTTTGGGGATGTCAGGAGTGAAAATGCAGGCCAGCAGCATGCCTGTCATTCCATGCTAAAAGTCATAAAGGCAGATCAACCTGCATGTGTGAATATGCTGCAATGTGTCTGAGAGTTGGAAATTTAGTTGTTTTCTTACTTCATAGCTTTGTAACTGCTACACTGTCAATTTGAAGTGATTTTGGAAATGTCACTATTGTATCTAGGAAGTAAAATGGGATTTATTTAGTTTTGATATCCTCTAATTGTTCATGAAAACATATATCAAGCATCTCTAACTTGTTAATTTCAGAAACTTGTGATCTTTTGTATGCACATGGATGCAAGGAAATGATGGGGATTTTTTTTGATGGGAAAAATTCTATTTAAGTATTAAATACCAGAATAATAGCTCAGTACTGGGACTGAATCTGCTATATTATCAAACAATGTAAACAAGGATAATTTATAAAAAAAATGGAAAGGCTCTATGAGAAATTTGGTAGTATACTATTCCTAACAATAAAACTGGAAAGGTAAAGAAATCTTTAAAGAGCAAATAAAACCCCTCAAAAAACCCCCAATGTTTATTAAAGCATTATGCTTGTGTTTTCATAGAGAGCCCTTAGACATGAAGGCAGAGTTTAAATGCTGGTCCTTCATTCCTCTAGGGGATGAAGAAGAACTAAGCCCCCAAGTCAGCAGGGCCAACTATACCTTGTGAGTCATGATCATGCACTGGAGTTGTCCACAGCTATTACAAATTGGTGATTAGTCTCTTCTTAGCTTAATCAAATGATTAATAAGTGGTGCTGATCAAATGGCATTCTAGAAGCTAACAGTATGATATCCAAGCCTTTTGATGGGCTTCCAGGCAGATTGGAAGCCCATATATTTCCTCATGTATTGCGTAGGTCTTGAAAGCACAAAGTTGTCAGGCTCAAATGATTAAATGTTTTTATCCAGCTCCACTGTCCTTCTCTGCTGTTAAATTGTTCATTAACAATTTAGGAGCATGTAGCTTTCAAGTCGATATAAGGGAATATTTTTTAAAATCTTGATTTACTATCATGTCTGAACATGGTAAACCATTCATTTTTATAAAAGGGCAAGGATATATCATCAGAAATCTCTATATTTTTGCTCCAAAAATATAATTTGTCATATTTTTCAACACATATAAGTCAGTAAAGCTTTAAACCATTTTTTGTTCTGCCAGTGAGCATTAGCTGAAAATCTATTCCACTTTTAACTGGAATAAAATAAAATGCATGGAAAAAACTGAGTTCTATACACTATGTTTGCTGTTTGAAATGTCTGAGAAAATAAAATAATAAAACAATAATTTCTGGACATTGAGAAGCCACAGCTACTACATAACAGGGTAGTATCAGGTCCATTTTTATAACACTGGGTTGAATTTTTCAGCAGATATATACTGATGATATTAACCTGAAATGAACTTGTGTTTGATTTCTCAAGCTTTTCAGTTTTTATAACTTTTTGCATCTAAACCAAATAGATGCTTTCTAGTACATCTTCTGTTTCCCTTTTACTTCCATCTCTCTCAATCACCCTAGCTATATGTTATTTGGTGGTAGAAATATTAGTAGAACTTAGGTCTTGAGTAATTCTGAACAAATTAGTAAAAAGTGTATGAAAAGGCCAGATAATAGATGGTGTTTCTTGTCTTTATTTGCACACAGAGTTGAATATGTGCCAAAGTCTTTGCTGTGATTGTGCATTTTTAGAATAAAACCAACAGAACTACCAGATGGAATAAAATACAACTGACTCACCCAGCACCAAATAATAAGCATATTGATTTTCAAGGCTGCATGTTTTAAACAATCTAAGATTGTGGTGGTTTTTATGTTTGAGATGATTTATAAATACGAATCAATTAGAAGAAGCTACATCTTTCCTACATTGAGGTGTTTAAATGAGAGGTAAGATTCCTGTGACTTAGGTTACTGTCTCTGTCACACCTATTCACCCTGAACTCTTTCCATAGTTGATGACCACCAATCTAGTCAAGAAAATACAAGCTACGAGTTGCCTTACCCCAAAGTAGACATCTGAAACAGACCTGATGAGCCATTTATTAAACAAGGCTGTTTCTCTTGTGTGTCTCTAAGGAAAACACATCTTGAATAAATTAGTTGTAAACATTTACCTCAAGTGTTTAAATTAATCAGAGATGCGGAGTATACGGTTCTGTCAGTGGGGTGACAAATGTCCTTATGTAGATACATGTTTCTTCTATCCCCAAATGGAAGCACTTTTGATAATCAGTTTTGTAAACCAGGCTAGGTACTGAAATTCTGCATGACTGAAGCTACACAGTTCCTTCTTCCATGCAATCACTTTTTGTAAAAAAAGCACACTATATGAAAAATGCAATCACTTTGCACCAAGGTGAATTTCATGTCATTGTTACACAGTATTTTTTGCCCAGATTTTGTGAAAAGTATGACCACAGAACTATTTTTATCCCATTTTGGCAACCATGAGACCACAGCAAGTGAAAGAATTTATTGAAAAGATGTTTTTAGATCTCTCTTCTTACCTTTATTTCACGTTGTACTAATACCAGTTGTTGCATGGAAAAAAATTTAAGGTTACAGTTGAAGTAGAGAGAATGATTCCCTTTGATTTCAATGAGCTTTGGGTCAGATATAGTTCTAATTTGTATGAAAATAAATGCAAATTTACAGACATTGTTTACACATCTCTTAAAGAAGGAGTTTCAACACCACTTCAGGAGTATTATTAAAATTAAATTATATTTTTATTGAAGGTCCTCAAAGGGATCTTGATTACATATCATTTACCCTATAAAAATTAAAAGAAGCTCATTGAAGGTCCATCTGAAAAGTCAGTCTTCTGTAGAATTATCTTCTAAGTGAATGTCTAGTAAACACAATTAAATTGTGTTGTGTTTTAGAGTAGAAACTCAGAAATATTAATACGGTTGCACACCTTTAGGTTCTGACTTCATTGATATTGTAAATATCAAGTGACAGTATAGTTTTCAGCAGAGACCTTCATTAGAGTAAGAGGGATTTGGGATACTCTGTATAAATGACACCAAATGGAAATTACTTATCGGGTTTAATTTAAATATTAGCTGGCAAATCTGCAGTCTAAGAGATGCAATATATCAAACAAAAAAAGGAGTAGCTAAAGGGCTGAATTTCTGAACAGCATCCGTATAAACCATGTTTTTGCTTTCCAGATTGCACAGCAAGAAGGAAAAAAAAAACCAGCTAATGAGAAAAATACTGCTGGGGAAAAAAAAAACAAAGAAGAAAGCAAGCAATGAGAAAAAAAAAATAAATCAACTTTTCTGAGCTTCCTAGATGTCTTTTAAAGATGGGGAGGGGCATGGACCTAAGCAGGGACTCTTGATTTCAGGTAGAAAGTAACTATGTTTGATGGATTATACAGATCTTCATAGCCTCTTTTAAACTCCCCAGTCACCTTTCTTCTGTTTTATTTTTTTTTAATCAAGTCACTCAGAATTCTGTATTGAATTTATTTATATATCACAGCAGAAATTTGGATTTTTTGTAGGTTTTTCTTTTTATTAATATTGTTGTTAACAAGAAAAACCTTCTTTTGTTCAATTTTTAATGAAATGAGCACTCTCAAGCCAACTTAAGCATTGTCTTTTTTCTTTTCTAGTAACCTCTGAGGTTTTCCCTGTCTGCCTAGGCTTAATGTAACTTGCAAGCATCTTGCTTATGTCAGAATTATATTTTGTCTTACTGTTATGCACAAGCATGCAAAGAGACAGTTACCTAACTTGACCAGCACCTAATTCTGGCACATGAATGGTGTTGCATGTACCATTTTTTTTATTTTTCTGTTTATAAATTAGGTTCCTCCAGTTTCTTGATGAAAAAACAAAAAATCCCATCCTGTATGAATATTTAGCTTCATCAGAGTTTTCCCTCAATTCACATGTCATCTGTGGTTTGAAAATTTAGACACAACTTGCCAAGTTTAGCAAATGTTTCTACTAAGTATTTACTTTGTTTTGCCATGCAAGAAGGTGTGCATAAAGAAACATTGTTTTGGCATTGTGATGACCTAGAAGTGTATATATTAGCCTTGTTAGCTGACTTTTTTATGTACATGGCCTGAGATGCTATCCTTTTCATGGCTGTTGAAATGAAGAATAAAAACATTAGACAGCAGGAAATCAGAAATCCTTAAAACTCCCCAGTTGCATCACCTGCAGCAGATATTTTCAGTATCACCAGTAACACTGCTTAGGATTGCAAAATATATTTCTGAAATGTAATGCTGAGAAACTTTGTGTCCCCTAAGCTGAACCCGCACAACTATGACAGATGTTCACCAGCTGGGGGACATGATTTTGACATGTGTGTGTTGAAAGAAATAAGAAAGTGAAGTTTTTCCTAGTGTGATATTAATGAACAAGGAGAGCTGAAGCAGTTGCAAAGAAATACTAAAAAAATCTATATCATGTTTTGAGACGTTTTTTCAGTTTCAAGCTGATTAAATATGATCATTCAGACATTAATATTTTTCAGTACAATACATATACACTTAAAACACAACATTTACCAGTTTGGAGAATTTGACTGGATTAAGAATAGTTTTTATTGGACATTATATAGTGTTTAAGGAAATTAAGCAACATTTGACCAAAATTCTTAAATCATTAATAACAATTTCCTATTGATTACTAGTGTAGAAAGGCTTTTCAGCACTTTTGTTTTTTAAAGTGTCTCTTCTCTCTAGAAGTCCTTTAGATCAGACAGTCCTCTACAACTCTGTGAAGAAAGCAGAGTACCTCACTTCCAAAGAGAAACCCAAAGACTTGAGAAGCAATTTCTTCCTGCAAGGTGTTTGATAATTCAGAAACAATTTGTATTGTTCAATTTGTTGAATTTAACAGATCTTGCTCACAATTTGACCACTACTAAGAGATACCCCTCTCTCTCTCTCTTAATATTGAGTCTGTATGAATTTTCCAACCTCTGTAATTCTATTTAGTTTATGAACTCAGTGTATTTTTTAGCTGGCATTAATTTTCTCTAATTCAAATTCAATATAATAATTTAAGAAGCCGGGAGCCAAATTCTGCTGCCCTTTGAGCCTCAGTATATGATAGATTATGGTTTAATTCATAATTTAAAGGGGCAACTCTTTTTAAGAAGCCACAGCTGATCAAATAAACACCATAAAATAGCAGTAAGATGATATGTGTCTGTAAATGTGTGAGATGGAGGGTTTAAATAAAACCTCTACTGATGAAGTTTAAGCTAGCATGCTTTATCTTTACAAATGTATGCACAGACAGCTAAAGTGCCTTAAATTTTAAACAATTACTTATTATGCTGCTCTAGCTTGACTGCATTTCATCATCTGTTAATAACTTTCTTCATGCTGAAAGGCACAATGTCAACATTATTTATTACTGAAAAGACTGTACTTGCCACAATCTGTAATATGAAAAGGCCAAGCTCCCTATATTCTGCTCCAAATTCAGGAGTAATTCTATTTCATCAAGCTTTATCTTTTTATAGTTCTTTGGGTTTTTTTCTTCACAGTGTTTTTCACAGTTTTCTTCACAGAATTTGGGAAACTTTATCAATTGGCCATTTCATTGAAAGGTAGATATTCATTTATAGCTGGACTCATCTATTAGGTTTGTGATAAGGAAAAGCTAAAAAGCACAGCCTTTAGTGTACTGCCAGAATAAAGAGATCCAATGTGATTTTGTTTAGTGCACAATATTTTGATCTCTTTTGCTATTTTATCCCCTTACAAACTCTTGTCTTTCAAAAGTTAAAAGTACATATGAACTGTAATGACTGAAGAAGGTAAAATATATATCCTTTGTATTCTTTACATATTGAATCTGCCATTGTTCAATAAGGTGTCTTACTGAAAAAAACAGAGCAAAAGTCAAAGTGTTCTGTGAGCACTGGGAGATGATGGCTCAACAACTGTCATTTCAATGCCAGTTTATCTACCTCATTTGGATGGCTCTCTGGGATTCCAAATAACCAATAGGACTTTATTTCTGTGCTAGGGTTTTATCTTCCAAATGTGGATACAATCAAAATTTACTAAACTCACTTGCCCAAATGGTGTTTAAAAGAATTAATCACTTTAATCCCTAGAAATTACTTTTCTATCAAGACTGGTTGTCAAATGTAAGGATTTCATTTTGCCCTACTTGCTACCTCAAAACATAAAATATAAAGCCTCATAAAGAAGGAATTGTGAAATGCAAATCTGATTCGCATTTTACTGTTCAGAGAATCATAGTGCAAGTCACAGCAAATATTCATTTTGGCCAATATGCTGTATCTGGTGGTGTCTACTAGTGGGTGTAGGTGTATCCCTGGTGCACGAACTTCCCTTGGGATACTTTTTAAGGTCTTGGCGGGCAGTGATTTATCTTGGAGATTCTCTGGGTTACTGTACTTAACGCTCCCAGTGTATATGTCCTCTGGAATGTGATTGATGTGTTTTGAATCTGTTTATAAATTTAGTCCTCACTAGTCCTGCAACGACTTCCTCTGCTAAAACTTGTGCGCCATATATGCACACAGCTGATGTATTCCAGTGTTTCCCTGAAAATATTTATAACTATGAACAGTTACTTCAGTAAATGTTTGCTACTTTCTTTTTTGCCTTTCAACACTGCAGCATGATAAAGTCTAAAATCTTTTTATAAACTTTTATACAGCTACAGACAATTACTGCTTTCTGAGACCTTTTCCAAATATTTTCTTCTATTTTTTAACTAGTATGGATTTTTGAGGTGCACTTGTTTTTTTTTTTTACAGATGACCTACATTTTTTCCAAACAGTCCTCCTACCACCAGAAGCTGTTATCTGTTATTTTTTATTAGTGTTTTACTTTTTCTGTTTTTTCTTTTTTCTTTTTTTTTTCTTTTTTTTTTTTTTCCCTCATAAATATTATAGCTGAATAATGGCTGGATAGAGACTTTTCATGGAGGAGGAGAGAGGGGAAATTTTCTTATGAAGTTACATGATATTGAGTTTAATTGAGACGCAAAGTCAATTTTTTGTTCTATATCCCTTTCAACACTTGTCTTTTTCATAGGTTAATTCAGAGCCATGGTGTTCTACACTTTGCATAACTTAATTCCAGACTTTAACAAATTAACACTGTGGAAAACATAATTGTATGGACTCCTGCAATTCATTTTAAAGTACAGTTTCATTATCATGAAACTGCATTCAGAGATCATGCACTTAGCAAGTGGGCTTTTGATGGCTTCAGATTTCAGAAAGCCAGGTAGGAAATAGAGCCTTAATACTTCTCAATAGGATCCTTATTTACATTTCTAATGACTGGCTGTGATTTGTCTTAACTGGCATCAGTAGAAAGGGGCCAAAACCAGAGGAAACAATGAGAGCATTTCCACATTAATTTCCTGGTATTAAATTTATGCAACCACTTTGTATGTGTTTTCATACTTATATGAAAATTTTTAATGTCCAAACTGAGAAATATGGTAATGAATTCAATTAATGTGGAACAAAAAATGAGGATATGAATTTCACTATGATAAATCTGAAACTTAAGTCTCCACTGCATTTTCAAGATGACACATTTTTAAATATTAACAGAATATATCATAAATATGTACAAGCTCTCTCTATATTTTTCTAGGCATTTAAAATTCAGTGGTGCTAAAGCAAACACAGGAAAAAGGTTCTGAAGGATCAGTGGTTCATTGGCAGTGAAAAATAGAAGGGTAAAAAAAAGTACATATGCTTATGTTAACTCAGTCTTGGACATAAAGATAAGTATTTTATTGAATTTGCATGTAGTTCTCTGTGCTGTTGAAAAGCCTTTATTTCTAAAGAAATATCCTTTATACAGCAAAAGTGTGTTATCTCTGAGACAGATGAAGTAAGTTGAAGGGAAGAGACAGCTTGCCTTAGTCTTATCAGCCATCTCTTCAGAAGTGACTAATGATTTGAAGGAACCTTGGTGATTTTAGGGGGTGTGTTGCTCAGTATTACTAGAAACTATACATGCTTGGACATGCACATGACCAAACTGTGACAACTTAACAAAGCTTGTCCTTTAAGTATTCCCTACTGATTAGGTGTAGACTAGGCTTGAGGAACAGGAAAGGTCTTCAGCACACACAATTGAATGACAATTTGGAAGTTTTCCAAACTGCCCATTCTATGATCGTGCAGCAGGAACGTGGACTTCTGTGAAGCTGGGCAGCCACACTGTTTCAGACAAGGCAGAGGACTAAATGTGCATTACTGCACAGCACTCATCAGGTGTGGAGAGTACCTCACCCCTCCTAGGGAAGGGTTCCTTCCTTTAAGAAACAGCCTGCTAAGCCTCAAGGGCACAGGAGTACAGTCCAAGGATAAAGACAAGCTTTCTTGAATGCTGTGCCTCCACTTAGTTTTGAAACACTTCTAACAGTTTAACTGAAATATTACATGAAATGTCTTAAAAATGAAGCCACAATACGCAAAGTTCCAGTGACTTCTCAGCTGGGGCTTGCTGACAGGGTAAATACTATACCATCCAGTGTGGCACATGCTTTGCACTTAGTTGCACTAGATGAAGTGTTGAAGCTCACCACATCCCTTTTGGTGGGACTATGACTATATTTGGCCCTGTTCACCCTCATCAGCAGACCCACAGTTTTCACAGATGAGGTAAAAAATAAAATAAAACTTTTCACTTTAAAGTACAAACTAGTTTCTCTAATAAGACAATTTCAAACTGGGGAGTCTGATTTTTTCCCTCATTACTCCAATCTCACTCTGGGGTAGACTTTTTGAGTTCTAAAGAGCTATTATTGATTCACATACTGGCATATATGAAGAAAAGCTAGGCCCAGAGATTGTTCTTTGCCAATGTCAGATAACATTTAAGTGCTGCCACCAACTAATAATATGTGCTCACAAAAAGGTTCAGGCTGCTGGAATAATAGATAATTACAGCCACAATTGTCCAAGCAAAGAAATATCCAAATCTCCTGTAGGAAACCATGAATACATTGGGACCCATGAGTACAAAATTAAATGCCTGGCTTCAATAAATATGGAAAGAAAACTTCTTAAAAGTTTAGAATGTCATTAGTGTGGGATCTTTTGAAGGATTTTTTTCCTTCTACTTTCTCCAAAGCACACCTATTTAAGGCTCAGAACAATCCAGGGGACTGCTGCTGCAGTGTGTGGGTAGAGTTCAAAATGCAAAAGCTCTCTTAATTTCACAATGAAAGTGGAAAATAGAATTTCTGACGATTTTTCAAACATAGCACTTTCTTTAGGACAATGTCTAAAGGTGAAAATATTACTTCAGCAGCTTCCTATTTTTTAAAAAACTTTTGAAATAGCCATGAAAAAGAATAATAATGGCTTCTACTTTCAAGGTGAATTGCATATAATCTTTTTGTTTTGTACTATAGTTCAAATAGATCTGTTCATTATTTTAGTTTTTCCTCAGGGTTCCTGAAGTGATGCTTAATGTCATCAAAAGAATAGCAAAAAGAGGGACAAAAATGTAAAAAAAAAGAGGTATAGAATCATAGAATAGAGTCACAGAAGATCCTGTGTCAAAAGGGACCTACGAAGATCATCAAGTCCAACTCCTGACTTCACAAAGGGCAACGTAAAAGTTAAATCATGTGTCTTACACCATTGTCCAAATGCTTCATGAACAGCTTGAAGCCATTACCATTTCCTTAGGAAGACCATGCTGGAGCAGGCTCCTGGAAGGGAACATTGGAACCATGGAATGATGAGCCCAGGGTAGAACAGTTTTTCTGGCAGGGCTTGTGACCCTGTGGGTGACCCACATGGAAGCAGGCTGTTTTTGAAAGACTGCATCCTATGGAAAGGGATTAGAACAGCTCATGAAGAACTGCAGCCTGTGGGAAGGACTCATGCTGAAGAAATTGATGGAGAACTGCCTTCTGTCAGAGGGACCCAGCACTGGAGCAGGGGAAGGACTCCTCTCCCTGAGCAGCAACATAAACAACCTGTGATGGACTGACCATAGACCCCATTCTCCATGACATAGACACCAAGAAGGGTAGGGGGAAGGTGTTTTTTATATTTGGTTCACTTATTATTATCATGCTCTGATTTGATTGGTGATAAATTCAATTACTTTCCCCAAGTTGAGTGTGTTTTGCCCATGACAATCCTTTCTCCTTAATCAATGAATTATCTCTCCCTGTCTTAATTACAGATCATGAATCTTTCATTATATATTCTCTCCCCATCCATTTGGAGGGGAAGTGATAGAGTAGATGTGGAGGGTACCTGGCATCCAACCAGGTCCAACCCACCACACAGTTACTGCTCTACCACTGTCCCACTAGGACTATCTCCTCCTCAAAGCATGGCTCATGTTAGTCCCAGCCCAATTTGTCTTTGATGAAGCTGTGTTGGCTAGCCACTGATGTCACCTTGTTCTTTGTGTGCTTCCAAGCCATCCTCTGGCAGATGAGAAGGGCAAGAGCCTTCTTCCTGGAAACCTGCCAGAAGTCTGCAGTTCAGGAGCTGCTTTTGATTCTTCCAACAAAATGTGAGAAATCTTCCTTGGAATGGGGAAGAAATGGACAAATAACGTGATGAGAAACTTTGCTCTTCATAAGAACAAATAGAGCAAGTGTGCATCTCAGACTGAACCACCACCGTGTCCACAATCCAAAGCCATTTCTCCATGGCCTCCAACATGGTACTTCCAAAAGAATGCAACAGCCTCCCAAAGGACATCAGACCCTCCCCTTCCCTCTGTGCAGAAGAAAAGGCACCTCTCCACATTCCAGGGACAGGGGACAGGGAAGAAGAGCCTTTGCAACTTTTAACAATAGCCAGTTGTTTTATGGAGTGCAGGCAGAGACCTTGTGCAGGCTGACTGAGCCTCCTTTTCCTGCTTTGACCCCCCCTCAGCCACAGCTGAGTGCCGGTGGGCATGCTCCTTGAAGGGTGCCAGGTAAGAGGGAAAGATCACTTAGGACCCCAACCCTCATGGAATGTTGTTACTACCATCTTGTCTTGGGCATGGGATATGGAGAAGACTCATGGGCTCATGAAGGGAGGTGGAGCACGGTCCCTGTGTACAGGGGCCATGGGAGTAGTTCCTGGGAGAAGCACAAAGAAAAAAGCCACTTCCCACAAGTAGAAAGTGGAATCAGAGGAGGTGGAACATCAGAGGAGGTGGAACACCACTCAGAATCCCATGAGAATATTTGTGGTTTCTCATGAGACCAATGGTGTGCAGTAAATGGAAGTGGCTCTACTGGACAGCTACATGGGGCCCAGGTGTGTCGGTGTGCCAAAATCATCCATGTGAATGATTGCCATATGACTGATGGTGTGGAGTCCATGAATATGGATCCACCAAGGAACAGTGGTGTGTTGTGTTGTGTCAAACCATCCGAGAGCTGCTTTAGGCCCATGCATATTACCAATCAAAGAATGGCGAGTCCATGAATGCCAATCTGACACAAAAGGACATGGAGCCCACGGGGTGGGGTGGGACCCACCTTAAGGTGAAGAACTGAGGGATGTGGGCCAACCTGTGACAGGGCTGATATTTCATGACCCTAGCACACCTGGGCTGCTATCTGTAAGATCACATGAATGGCTGTCAGAGCAGTGCCCAGCCACATCCCAGAGAGCAGAGCAGCCTCTGCACCCAACATTTGCTGAGAGAGGAGAAATTGTGGACATTGCAAGCTCACCCTCAAGATCTCGGAGCAGTAAACTGTGAATTTTATGAATGTCAAGGGTTGTGTGAATATTTCTTTCTCATCTCCATCACCCTCTGTGTGAAATTTTAGTTTTACTGTACTTAATGCACCTTAGGATTTGGTTGCCCATTTTGAAGACAAGGCGACATTGTTGATTCATACTGAGCTTAAAATCAATCACTTTGTGTGAGGCTGCAGTCCAGCTTCTTGTTCTCAGCCTATACATATATCCAGCATTACACTGTCCCACAAGCGCAGAATCTTGTTAATCTTTTTAAATTTCATATGGTTGGTGCTTGCCCAATTTGGGTAGCTTTTCTCCTCCTTACCTTAAGACTCTCAGCCATCCCCAGCTGCAAGTTTTATATAGTCTAGCTCCTCCTCTATGAACAACACTTCCTTTCCACCTCATCTGTCCTGCCTATTTCTCCTGAAGAGCTTATAACCATCCATCATAGTACTGCAGCCACAGGATTTTTCCCATGAAATCTCCCTTAATCTGCACTTTTCCACCCTGCCCCCTTAAGCCTTAGTCAGGTGCTGGTCCAGACCGAAATGGCAGCATTCAGCTGCATGGCCTGCTTCAAATGGCTGACTGACCTCTTGGTAAGCCCCAAAATAGTGTCAGCTGACCATGGGGGTCCTGTGGGACACATTAAAGAGCAGGTGTGACCCATGCCTGTGGAGAAGCCTCAGTGGACCAGAGCAGATAAAAGAACAGTGACACCTCTAGAGTGGTGTGCTCATCTACCCTGGATTTAAAAGCATCTGAGACCACACTGGGTCCTAGGGTGGTGACTATATACCTTTTTGTCTTCTTTTCCTTTCTCATTTTCTCTCTCCCAACTACTTCACAAAATATGTTGTAAGCCAGACTAAAAAATTTCTGGTCAATGCCTTAGTAAGGGCCTTGTATCTGAGTAAGTTAAAGTTTGCTGTGTTAAAATCTGTGAACTGCCTTACTTTGTCTGGAAGTTGTTTTTAAATTTTCCAAGTAGCTTACACAACCTTAATGCTCTGAAGTTTGCAAGTAAAACTTTTTTTGTTGGACCTCCTGAGAACTTTGTTGTTTCACAACACACCGCTCAGAATAAATCGAATTACTGTCCCCTAAACCCACCAAGCAGGCCAGGGCATTACAATAGATAAGAGGAAAAATCTCTTTGGGGGATAAATGATCCTCTTTTTCTGAAAATATTTATGTCTTTATCAGGTAGGTGGGAAATCTACTGTTTTTACATGTCTATTACTATTGGTACATGGTCCTGAGTTTGGTTTCAGATTTTCTTTTAAGAGATTGATACACTAACATCTTCAGATTTGTCTGTGGTGATGGAAATATGCAGGGATGAAGGTTTAATACTTAAAATATTGTGCCTGTCCAGGGGTTGTCTAGACTTCTGTGATTAACATGTAATTTGAAGCTGAAACAAAAAGCTTCTGACTCGGTAACACTGTTTCAGATCAGTTCTAATTTGCTTATAAATCGCTTATGGAAGAGACAATCTAAGTGGTAAAGACTTATCTGAACTTTTTTTTAATGTAATTTTTCAAATATTTTCAAATAAATTTTAAAGGAATATGTTAAATTATTACCAGAAAATAAGTTATGTCATTTCAAAGCAATCATTTTTTTAAAAGTTACTTAAATTAATTATCAGTATTTGTTAAAGCTGAAAGAGAGTTTTCGACATAGTAACTTATTTTCTACAAGGAACACTTATCAAAAGTAAGTGACAGAAAGTAGTTGAGTTAATGTAGAGATAAAGATTCATTTTCTGCAAAAATATATTGCAGAATTACATGCTGAAAAATAATCAGCCTAAAGTTACTTTCAAGTGCGTGGCATTTCTACAGTGGTTGGGGATTTGTTTGTTTGTTTATTTTGATTTGGGTTGGGCTTTTTTGCACTATTTATTTTTATTGCTATGTAGAATGAAAAGATTATACTAGATTGTTTTAGAGACAGCTATTCTTGCAATGACTGGTTGAAATTGTATGACATCACTCTAATATCTCCAGAATATCTTTGCTGAATGCTTGCTGGTGAGGAGGCAGTGTGGATCCCTGAGTGGGAGCTGGTTGCACAGAGACTGTCAAGATTTTTTTCCATCTGAAGCTATTAGCTGTACGTATGTGCAGCTACAGATTTTATTTCTCTGTGACTTTCTGTAACTAGTTTATGTAAGAAAATAGAACTTCTTTACTGTCTTGTCAGAATTGTTTTGTAATTTTGAAATCAGGCTTTCAAGTTTGCAAAGGGAAAAATTGAAGCAACATTAGGAAAAAAATCTGTATTTGAAGGTGGTTGGGAGATACTTAGTCTGGTTTATTAATTTCTTTTGTATATAACATCTTTTGTATATAACAAAGAAATTAAGAATTCTACACTAGTTCAGAATGATTTTTCTCCTCCGCATCTTAAATAACCCACAATTTTTATTAAAACAAAACACCTAGGAAATGCTTAGGGAATTTGAGCTGGGATCTTTCATTCAATAGTGCACAACACTGTTAGAATCAGGTAAGTGGTTTATGGCTTTTGAGGATGCCTTTGTTATTTATTTTAGATACCTTTGCTTGTTTAGATTCTGTTCTGAAAATTGATATTTCTAGATGAAGTGAATAGAGTTACTAAGAGGTAGGCTGATGCTCATTCTTTTAGGTTAAGTGAATTCATTTTCAGATGTCCATTTTTCCCATAATTTTTAGAGAAAATAGGCAGTCTTATACTTACTCCCAGTATGCTTTTGTCTTCTTACACAGCTGCCCATTGATCAAGTAGTGTATATACTCAGTTTCAGTAAATGAGATTTTCCATATGTTGACCTATTTTTACACTGCCATATTTCTAGTTACATGCTATGGCATGAGAAAAATTGAATAGGATGCAGATGGAAGAACTCATTTTAGCATTTGTTGTAAAAATTGCTGCTCTTCACTAGTACCTTGTCAAATTTTGTTTTGAAGTTGTCTGAAAAAAACCATTTCTCTTGAGTGTGTTCTCTCAGACACTATTGCAATAAAATAGCAAACACCATCAGAATGGGCCATACAGATTTCAGACGTGGCTCCCCAACACTGACAGGAATGCTGTTGAACAAGCTGCCAAGGAAAGAGAAGGGTGTTCACAGGACTGCACACAGTAAATAGTACCAATTTTCTTGTCCTTCCTGCTCCTCAGGAAGGTTTCTCCCAAAAGAAGGCCCCACAGGACATCCTGAAATGCATTCCCAGGTGTTAAATATTATTTGTGTTGAAGTATTTGAATTGCTGCAAAGCAGATATATTATGATTGTTATTGTGATATTATTGCTATTATTATTCAATTATGATTTTGTAGCAGTTTGCACTCAATTGTGAAGTAATGAATAGGAGGAAGATTAATTTTTCATTGGTGTAGACAAATTGGGGTGTTTTGAGTAATCTCAGCACAGAGATAACCTCTGTGTGTGTGTATGTGTCTACAAAGCCATATACACCCAGAGTAGTGATTGCTGCATGTCTGTATTTCTGCCATTGCTACCTCTTCATCTTCTACCTTGAAAATTCAAGGGGAAGAAGTTGTTCTCCTGCTTCTGCAGAGAATGCTCCTCTCATTCTCCTTAAAGGTATGAAAGAATGACTGGGAAAAATATTTATTAGTTCATAGAGGAAAAGATTTAATAAAGAAAACAAGAAACAAGTACCCAACTCCAAGAGGATCCCCATGGAAAAGGTTCAAAGGGCAGGAAGAAAAAGACTGAGGAGTCCTCCAGTGCACTCAAAGAAGATGACAAGAAAGGAGAGGTTTGAATTATTTCCTCCTGTCCCACCAAGTGTGTAATAAATTGACCTTTTCCAGCCTTGTCAGGGCTGGAGGAGGGATTTGCTGTTTAAGCTCTTACATGACATATGTGTCAAAAGCCTGAAGCTTTTGGGGAAAAAAAACAACATCCTGAAAGAGCAAGGAAGAGGCTGACATCTGAAGCTCTGCTCAAGGATGCCTGTGCCTGTTCTGACATGAACAGCTTCCTAAGTTTAGGATGGAAGAAAAGATGGATTCATTAAGACAAGGAAGTAAGTTCAGCAACTTCCCTTGGGGTATTCTCAGGTTCAGATTCCCCTTTTGCCTCTTTTTTCCCCTCATTCATTCAACAGTCAAGACACTTGGTTCTAATTCCTTCTTACCATGCTATCATCTCTTGTTATAAAACAAAAAATTCTTTGAAAGAATAAGCTTATTCTGATAAGAAATAGAGATGAAAGAGGAAGATATCTACCTGCTTTCCTTTCAAATCACTAATCTCAGGTCACAAAACACCAAGATCTACAAGAATGTCAAGTATGAAGCAGATACTCTGCAGGTTCTTTGTGCAAGAACGAGGTTCCAAAAGAAGACTTTTCTAATCATAAAATGGGAAAGGAGTTTCTTGATTGGGAATAAGCTCAATATTTTTAAAGTTATTCTACTAAACCTTCTAATTGCTTCAGTGTGGGGTACCAATGAATTGAAGAATTTCAGGAGCATGTTCTAAGAATGCTTGGCAGACAAAAGCCTGCCATTGTACCTCTAACTCTGGCCGAGAATGAATGCTTATTAGGGAAATAGGGCAAGTAGACAGTGGTATATCTCTGGAATATCCTCCAAGTAATTCCAATTCAAGGATCAATGTAAGAGTACTTTGAGAGACAGAATTATGTTTCTTTATTTTATAGGGATTTATGGGATTATTTGTCAACTTCTTCATTCTTTCAGTGACTAACCAAAAATATCTGGTATTACATTTGTAAGAAGTATTTTTATTATGGAGAAACAGATCTTGCTGATGTTTTTCTGCTGATTTTTTGTATGATTATGAAGAAGTAGAAAGGTGACTGTGTTAATAAATGTAGTTTCATTTCAGAATATCTTGACTAATTTCTAATTATTTCACTTTAGGGAAGTTGACCTCAGAAGGTATCTTGCACTCCCAGATGGAATTTGACTCACTCTAGGTTAGCTATGTTACTGGTAAACTCAATTTTGACAACCTTATTCTCTGAAAGGATCAACTTTAAAGGAATAGTAAAACCTGCTCTTTGTTAGAAGGGAGCAACATAGACTGAAAAGTGGTTATAGTTGATAACTGAAGAAAATAATGGAAGGTTCCCTTCTGGAAAGATATGTACAGTCATATTTCTACATTACAATATTTTGGGATCAACATAGCAAGATATTAAAATATTTCATTTATAGTGTTCTTTGACTTGTAGCAGGCACAAGCTGAAAGTGGTTTTCTTTCATTGCTAATTATACAGCTATATTCTCAAAGCTGAGTGGGTTTATTTTATGATGAATGCATTAGGGACTAATAATGCATTGTTTCATTGTAGCTGGACAGTTTTTAGGCCTTATTTTCTAAGGGAGTAAGCCCTTTGCTGTAATATAATTTTTATGTCCCCAAACCTGAGCTGGAATTTTATTTGTAGATACAGCATATCCTGTGAATGCATTTTATAAAATATTTATCTTCATTCCTTTGAAAAAACTCTGACATAGATTTGATGATGCCTGTGTTTATTCAGCAGTTTGGACTGCTACTTTTGTTTTCAGAAGTTTCTTCTTGAAGGAACTCAGTTTTATAGATTTGTGATTCCTGTTGTGTAGATTAACCCAGGATTCCCATGAATTTGATATCACATCAAGATACAGTTGCACAAATGTAATTCATATCATTAGCTGTCCCTGCAAGCTGTTTGTGCGACTGCAAGTGGCTTGTGGGAACTGCATATTTTTACACTGCACATCTGAGCAATAAATCTATGATATAAGACTCAGGAAATTTTAGACATCTATGACACATCTGGACACAAAGATCTGAAGCTTCATTTTTATCTTCCTGGCATTCCCACCTGCTGGAGCTTGCTCACAAGCAGTGCAGGAACCACAGCATGAAGCATGAATCTTGGGCTCAGAGATGGAACACTTATGTCATGATTTCATTTTCATCTACTCCTCAGGAAACAAGAGTTAAAAAATGGATTGTCAGCATCAGATGAGTTGACAGATAATAATGAAGGACCCTAACTGCACATACATAGCAAAACTGAAACTCTTAGTTTAGACTCCTTAAAATAAGTTGGGGTTTGGGTAATGAGACAGAACTAAGCAGACTTGGATTCAGACAAAACAGATGAGATGGTTCTTCACACAGTGGATGGTAGAGCTGTAGAGCTCATTGCCCGAAAGTGTTATAGATAGTGAAAGGATACTTTTCACTATCTATATGCAGAAATTACTGGACCAAAGCATGATAGATAAAGCCACCTAAGGATATTAAATATTAATTGATACCATGTATTTCATAGAAGTACTAAATATACATCCTACTGAATAAGTGCATCATATGGAAAATATTTGGCAGGGCACACAGGTAAATGAGAAATGTCCTTCACTGTTTCTGGTTCTTTTCTGTTTTAACCATCTCCTTGTGACCAGTGTTTGAGACAGAATACCAAGACAGCTAGATCTCTGTCTGGTATAGTACATATTATGTTCTTTTGATGTGAGCACACCAAATTAGCTGTTTACTTTGGTAAAGTATAAAGATCTGTGGCTGGGCATATAAAGGTCTATGGCTGTCTGCAGTATTCTGAGGTGTACAGAGGTATAAGACTTTTGTTTGCTGTGGTGAATGAGGAGGATCTAAAGCCCTTGTATTTATGGATTAACTTGCAAATTTTCAATATATTTTTCTCTTTTTTTTTCCTTTTCTTTTTTTTCAGAGGGCTTTGGTGGTGAAGGCTGAGGGATAGGGTAACAGAATGATGTTATTGGTAACATGGGTATTTATTTTATTTTTAATATAAAAATTGTATAACAATGAAAGAAGATACTCATCAAACATTCTGAAAATACAGCACTGCCTGGTGGAGGAGTTAAATTTCTCTTAAGGAATGTGAATTTACATTTGTATGTTCAATTTGGGAAAGTAGTATTCCCATCCCTTCAGAGATGTGCATGCTATTTCAATAGGAATGACTGGCAGAAAGGCCTGCAGTATTGTTGGTTGTCTGTAAAGCAAGTGGAAGCATCTCAAGTATGTATAAATAGAAGTAGAAAGTCTTGACAGGGTATATTAGTTAACAGTTCTTGGCTGGGATGAGTAAACACCAAGAGCATGTGTGCTTTCTGTCCTGATCCCTATAATTTACTCAGGAATGGAAGGCAAGGGAAAAAAATGTAGAGCATCTTATCAGCATGAAAGGTAACGATTATGATGCAGCAAAAATATATTTTCAGAAACCAGGAGACTGAATGACTCAGAGAATAACAAGAGATGGGGAAAACCAGCCACTTTTACAGACTCTTTGCAGATCTACTTATGTCTATAAGATTACTGCTAACATTAGGACAGAATACTATCAGAAAATCAGACGAGGACATAAGGTAGATATGTGTGTGATTTTGAGTCCTTACCAGTGTGAACAGAGCTGTGAAAGCCAGCCTCCCACTGATACCATGCAAATAGCAGTATTGCAGTCTTTGCTGGTGAACCTCCCAGATGCAAATGTTGCACTTCATAAAGAAATGCATATATTCTTTTTAATTACAAACGCTGACTCCATGTAAAAATCACACAAAAAAATTTATACTAATCCTTAGGCTGACTGGAATTAAGCAAATTATGTCCTGTCTGCGAAATACTGATTTTTTCCTCCTCTTTCCCCATTTCAAGCAGTGTTCAGCTTTTGACCAATAATAAGGCTAAAAATCTCAGTATTTAAATAGAAAAACCTCCCACAGACCAATTTTTGTTAAAGTATAATCACAACCAATGAAGTACAGCCTTTGCAATGCTACAGAGGTTCTGTTTTAGAGATCATCTCTAAGGGCAGATATTTCAAGGTACAGTATTGTACTAGAATTACTAGAATTATATATTTTATTGCAAATTATTACCCTGAACATTTGAATTTATGAATTAATATGTTTACATATCTCTGTCCAAAAGACAGAACCTTAGCAATTAGCTATATATTAAATGGTTGTTCTTTCATCTTCCTATCTCCTCAGCTTTAAAAGACACATATAAGTGAATTTCTTTTAATGTCTTGTTTAAAATGCTACTGATGAATATAGCAAGGGCGTTGATTTTGAATCAGTGTAAGAAAAAACAGAGAGTATCTAATTGTGTTTTTATCCACTAAATCAATGTAACATTTTTCTATTGGCAACTTTAGGGTGTAAATTCTGTTCCTCTTCTCCATGGCTGTATTTTTTTCACTATATAGGACTTAAAAAAAAAAAAATGAAGTTTTAACAGAGCATAACACATCACAGAACCTGCACACAGTCTTTTTTGTTCTAGTGCACTTGTATTAATGCAATGAACTGATACAACTGATATCAGATAATAAACTCTAAGTGATTTCTGAGGATTTTTGAGCCCAATAGTATTGTGTTATCTGTCATAAATACGGTTCAAAGATGAAACATGTACTTGTTTTCTTAAAGATTATATAATTATGTGATAATTATTCTCTTTTCATCCACAGTTCTAAGCAGTCTTTGCAAACATTAAACAGCTTGTGAAAGTAATTAAACATTGTCTCTCCAATCCCTAATCTTGTCAAGTTGTGTGGTAAGAGATGTGGAAGGTTCATTAACAAAGGAGAAAATAATCCCTTATTTTATTAGAAATTTTAAAGAGCCAAATTGTTTACAAAAACAAAGCTTCAAAGTCACCTGTAAGTTTATAGAGTACTAAGTGATGGCTTACAAAAGCAGTGCATTCACCTGAGCTGAAAGTCTTCTAAATTAATTCTTCTTGTTATTTTTATGTTGACCATTCCTCGTCAACAGCAAATAGAAAGATTCCTTTGAGGTTTTTTCTTTCTCTTTTTTTTTTTTTTTTTTTTTTTACCAGAGGCATTGTCAAGCTCTAGCACAGAGATTCTGTGCTTGACAGAGGGTCTTAGTTTTCTTTTTCCAGCTATAGGAAAAATGCTATCTCTTTTCCCATATTTTGCTCTATTTATGTCTCCAACTCAGGGTAATTATGTTTATATTACTGGGAAAAAAAATAAAACCAGATCAAAAGACTCCACCACTGTTTACTTTGCAGTAGAGCGGGCACATTTTATGTCATACCTCTCTATTTAATATATTTTAAAGCCTTTTATAATGAGAGTTATTAAGATGATCTCTGGTCGTTTAATCAGCCACGAGAAAGATATGGCCTGGACAGCAAAGCAAGCATACAGTCACTTAAAGCCATTTGGCAACATTCCTAAGAAGAGTACCTGCAGTAATATATTTGACTTCCGTGTGCCTCTAAGCAATAAAGCTATATGAAGAATGAACAGCAGAGCCATAAGTATATGTTACAGTGCCACATCTCAACTGTATTCACCACTGCATTTAGTTTGCCAGGGCATGTTCTGAAAGCAGGAATATCATTTAACTAAACAGGGTGTACTTGACTACATTTACATTAGTTTTAAGAGTGAAATAGTACAAATTTCTAAGCCTCCTATGTCTTTGTGTTTATCCAAAAAACACAGTTTATTCAAATTTCTCAAGTCACCGGATGGCTGAATTTGCTGGCTTTAGGCACATGAAGTTTTGAAGTTAAGGATCCCCTTGATGCCTTGGAGTGGCTACCTAGAACAGAGGCTTGACAAGATTAAGAGAATAAAAAGTAGATATTTATTGAAGGCCTTAAAAGGATAAACCTTGGGCAGTCAAAGATACATCTCAGACAGTCAAAAGTCTCTGAGAGGGGTTACACCCAAGGTGGATAATGGTCACGATTTTTTCAGATAATTATATGTTTGGTTCATTTATATATTGGGGGTTAATCCTCCAATTACACCTTCAGGTAATGAAGTCATATACCACCAGTTTGCTCCCCTCCCTACTTTTCGGGGTGAGGCAGTAGAGTGTCCTTAAATTTCAGGTCTAGAGGCATTGTTTTGTCAGACCAAAATGTGAAGACAGAAAACTAACACTCTATATGGTGTTTAGAGTTAGACGCTAATTCAGTACGGGATTTGCAAAATATAAAAGCTAAAATCCTAAGGCATCACCCTGCACTGCCAATCAGAGAAAAAAAATTTAGACTCACCTGTAGAGATTGATGAGGAAAGATCATAGCTGTCTTTCTTTGCCTCTGGAGAGGATAGAGACAGAGGAAGCTCAGCAGCTTGGCTGGTGATAGAACTCCTCTCTCAGCCTGGGAGTTTCATGTCTTCGCCTTGGGTTCTTTTGTAATGAGGGGAAATTGATTTCCTCGAGAACTTTTTAATGTTCATATGAGTAGGGAGAACAGGGGAATTTTGAACATAAGTATTTTGATGGGCTGTAGCAGGAACGAGACCCAAGTTTATTCTGGTGCCTCGTTTGGTGCCTACCTACAGGTAGCTAAAGTCTGAGTGAAGAACTACATGCCCCCCCTGCTAATCCTCTATGCATGTTTCCTCAGCCTGTCTTTAAAGAACTGTAATTTACTGGAAAATATATTCCTGAATATTACTGTAATGACCCTCTTGAGTCTCTTATATCACTGGGCGCAATCGAAAGGGCAGACCTTGAGCTACTGTAAATCATGCTGGCTCCATTGATTTCAGTAGAGCTCTATTGATTTACTGCTGCAGAGAATCTGGTCTGAAATATTTCTGTGGTATTGTGTGCATTTAGAGTTAGAAGATTTACAGGCTCTATAATAAAACTAAGAAGCCTCAGCATAACCATTCTCAATGGCTGATGTATTTCTTTGTCTCAGTCTATAAACAATTAACACCATCAGTACGAGTAGTGTAACAGAGGAAAATTAATATTTGGGATAGTGCATCGATACTAGCTGCTAGGAAACTTCTTAATCAATGCTAATAGGAAAACAGTTCTTCATATGTGTGTCTTTTATTGACATAATAATGCAGTCATACTGCAAATGTCTGAGTCTCAGAATTGGAAGCAAAAGACACTGGACTGACATGCCTTCTAATCAGCTGTATAGCATTTTACACTTCAGAGTAAATGCTTTTAATGATAATTAGCAAAGTTATTTGTACAAAAAATATGCCAGATGTGGTGAGAGAAATGAAACTTGAAGTGTTGATAACTTGGTTCACTAACAATTTTCAAAGGTCATTTCAAGTGGCGTAATGAATTCTGCCTAAAAGATTGTTTGAATGTATCCCTTTTTCCTTTTCTATAGATGGAAAGAATGATAATCTTTGTTGTAGGGAACAGCAGTGCATCAGACTGCTTTAACAGTACTTTAAACAATTGCAGTGCAGATGAGAAGCTGTTAGTTAGTCACAGCTCCTTAAAGCCACAGGTGCAAGTGATTTAGATACATCAAGTAGTTGCAATTTCATTGTCTTTGTTTGGATAAGACCTGGATAACTTTTATATGCAGGGTGTTGAGACAAGGAAAGCTTAACCAGTGTAAAGACTTTTCTGCACAAGTAGAACTGCCCTACAGCCTGGTTTTCCCTTACCAATCCTGACCAAATAGTCTTCTTGCCATTGTACTTTTTTTCTTTAGAGCTCCTTTATGCTTCTGAAGTACTTAATATGCATGCCAGTTTATCTCACTAAGCTGACAGTGGGTGGGAGGAAGAGAGCAAATAAATTTCTTTAGGCTTACTTCAGGCATCAGAAGAAGAAGCCAAAGTAGTAAAAATGTGTGGGAAAAAATGACAAAGCTGGGAAAAAGGACAAGACTCCACGTCTATAAAAGAAACTAGCTGCCAAACAAGCTCAGTTATTTAATCTAAATAAAACATCCTTATGCAGTATATCCTAAACATCCTAGGCTGAACACTGAGAAAGCACGAGGGTCTCTGGGTATGTACACATTTCAATACTCAACAATGTTCCGGTAGTTGCAGAAATATATTTAAAATATCTAGCACTAGAAATAAAGATTGTCAGAACTGGAACACATGCTGTTCCACATGCTGTGCTTCATAGGACCATAGGAAACATCTGTAGGTAGGCATGTGATATCATCATAAGCAAGGATGGCCTTGCTAGCTGTGGTAATACAGGTGTTCAAAGAGCAGGAAATCAGTTTTTTTTCTTATGTTCATAGAAATTTGGAGCTTAAACAGTTCACTTTAACTTCAGCATTGCTAGTTTGAAAGATAAAAAGTCTTGTTTTATCACCTGAAATGATCTCTGCTGATCCCACTTGCTCATTAGAATTCAATTACATTTCTCCTGAAATTTAACTACCCTAGATTGTCCTACTGTACAAAGCACGTCAGTGAAGACCTGTTGAAGGGAGGATAAAGAAGAAAATGCAAAAGTAATCTGAATGTAAGGAGGAAATGGAGAATTTGCTAGAGGGTCATAAGGTAATCCTTTCCAAAATATAAAATAAAATTGCAAAATTACCATATGTGATCTCAGAGCATTATACCTCTGAACAGATGAACTACCTAAATAGCTGTGACAGAAAAGCTTCTCCCAAACTAGAAAAAAAAGTAACTATAGCTTCCAGGATTTTGCGTCTATTGCTTGTGTCATTATGCAGTGTATTGTCATTTTGACTGTAGTATGGGTATGGGTGAGAACTCAGATGCAGCACTTTGTTGGTTTATTTTGTTTCTTAGAACAATAGATGTCTAGTTGCTAATAACTTGAATTATAATGTCCTTAGGAATGTTAATAGCAGTGAGTACATTTCTGGATGATTTTTTTGTAAAAAGCACATTTAAAGATCATAGAATCTATAGAATGGTTTGGGTTGGGAGGGATCTGAAGGATCATGTACTTCTGACCCCCCATCCATGGGCAGGGACACCTTCCACTACCCCGGGGTGCTCAAAGCCCCATTCAACCTGGCCTTGAACACTTGCAGGGATAGGGCATCCACAATGCCTCTGGGCAACCTCTTCCAGTGCCTTATATGGCTCACAGTAAAGAATTGCTTCCTAATACCAAATCTAAATTGACTCTCAGAATAAAGCAATTCCCTTTGCCCTGTTGCTTCAGGCTCTTGTAAAAAGTCCTTCTCTATCCTTCTTCTTGCCCTTTCAGGTACTGGGAGGCTGCAATAACCTCTCCCCAGAGCCTTCTCTTCAGTCTGAACAGGCTAACTCCAGATGTGCTTCAGCCCTCTGACCATTTTTGTTTCCTCCTCTGGACTCATTCCGGAGGAATGACTGGACTCAGGTCCATGTCTCTCCTGTACAGAGCACCCCAGAGCTGGATACAGTGCTCCAGGTGAGGTCTCACCAGGGTGGAATAGAGGGACAGAATCCCCTCCCTCACCCTGATGGCCACACTGCTTTGGATGAAGTCCAGGACATTATGTGCCTTCTGGGCTGGGAGTGCACATTGCTGGGTCATGTTGAGCTTCTTGCAAACCAACACACCAGAGTAATTTTCCTCAGGTCTTCCTTCAGATTATGAAGGATTTGGGTTGACAGTATGATACCTTGCATCCTGTGAATGGAATTTTAGTTGCATATATGCTTAGACAATGTGTAATAAGGAAGGCAAGGACAATGAATGAGTTATTGTTGATCACAAAGGCACAAAACAATACAGTAAGATAATTATTTAGAACAGAGCAGGGCTGGGTTTTCTGTTTTTTTGAAAAATGCTACAGTTTCAGATCTAATTTATACTTCTAAAACACAACAAAAATAAAACAGGAAAAATGTCTGAATTGCTTTGAGCTAATAGTAACAAATGTGGTAGAACTAAGATCTCCTATTCTCATGTAGCTTTTGCATTTTTTTCTTTATATTTATATACATATAAATATATATTTAAGTGTGCATATATGCATGCATGTATATTTAAAAATGCCTACTTTCTTAAAATGTCTCATAGCTTCAGAAATTAAATTATTCTTTCTAGAAGGTAACTAATCAATATAAATGAAATATGTCAATAGTATTGAAAACAATTTGGAAAATCAGTTAATGATTCACGTTTTTCCAAAATACGTTCGCAAAAACTAGAGCTCTGAGTGTTTTTAATAATGGTAAATTGAAAAAAATGTGCTCATCATGGAAAAGGCTTTCTCCTATTCTTCCCCTCTTGCTGACCTCCTAAATATAGAATCATAGAATATCCTGAGTTGGAAGGGACCCACAAAGGTCCTTGAGTTCATCTCCTGGCCCTGCACAGGATGCCCCAAGAGTCACACCCTGTGCCTGAGGATTGTCCAGACCCTTCTTGAACTCTGTCAGGCTGGTGCTGTGACCACTTCCCTGGGGAGCCTGTTCCAGTGCCCAACCACTCTCTGGGTGAAGAATATCCAATATTTCTAATATCCAACCTAAATCTCCCCTGACACATATGTATCATATATCTGGTAATGCAATCTGGTATAAAGATGATAACATGCAGAAATTTGAAAGATAGCATGTTAAACTTAAGAACTGTGTTGTACCTGTTACCTGAGTTACAGATTCATCTGAAGCAAGTAAATATCATCAGTTTTATTTATTGTGGTTCTTTCATAGAGTATTTTTGAGTCAAATAGTGCTCCATGGAAGGCGCAACCCATGCAATTCCATGGATCCACCAAGTATGCAAGACCTCATCTTTTTTACTACAGTATGGTTTGGACATGCTTCAACTAATTCTTTGTTTTTACAGATACCTCTCTGCTCTAAACTACTTTTCTTTGAGAGCTTAATTTGACCATAGCACTGCAATTTTGTTGTGAGAAAGTGTTGGGACAACTGTTTGTGCTATAAAACGTTTTTTGTGAAGAGTGTGCATTGAATTTAGGAAGGTAGTGGGGTTTTTTACTCCCCCCCATAGAAAAAGTGGAAATATACATGACTTTGCAGAAATTTCTTGCAGTGTTGTTGTTTTAGTCCTGTCTTTCAACAAATAAATAACTTCCAGAACTGCAAAATGCATTTTCTGAAGCTAGACAAAAAAAAGAGATTTTTACCTTAAATATGAAAGTAATCCATTCTGACTATTTTCCATGTACTGATAACTTTCACTAGCTCCTTGCATGATGAGTTAAGACTGCCAATGTGTGCAGGACCTAATCCTACACTGCTGAAGAAAGCAGATCTTAACTGAGTCTTAAAGGAAGTTGAAAAAAATTTTTGTGAATTTTCACTGTGAAGTTGCCATCAATATTATCCTCATCTTTGTTTTTTTTCATTATAATATCAGCCTTCAATATTAGAATTCAAAATGGGCTTTTCTCTTGACTTCTAAATTCTGTTCAACACAGTAATTCCCAGACTTTCATGCTTGTGATTCATATTGCCATGGAAAGTAGTCTAGCTGGCTTATGAAGTTTAAAAGGAAAATCTGCAAACTGCCAGTGTCAGTGCATGCGTTGATCTAAAAAGAAGGATGGGTGTTTGAAAATCATTCTGTGGCTAGAAAATAGGAGAGCTGCTAGATTAAAAGTCAGGAATAAAAAAAAAATGCATAGAAAAACAGGCTAAAAATTTCAATACATCAAGAAAACATTTCATTCCTTACCAGACACAATGGTACAAGGATCTCTCAGGTGCCTGTAATAACATTCATGATGGCACTTCTGAATATCTTCAGGAGAAAAATCATTGATTTCTTTATTGGGAAGGAAGGAAGTTGGGAGCACAGGAAAAGGAGATAACTGCTATATAATTTAACAATATTTTTCCTAGCTCAATGTAATTTTTGCTTTCTTTAATTGTGCATCTAAGAGCTGCTATTTTATCATTTCATCATGGCACACTGTCACACTATGCAATGTGGTTATGCAATGAAATATCAGTTTCACCTAAAAATGGAAAGTTGTGCCAAACACCCATTTTCAGCTAATAAAACTTCCCTTAGTTCATGTAACAGATTTCCAAGGCAATAGGAAGAGATGAGCTTAGCTAAGTACTCTTATATATTGTTCACATATCTAAAAATATAGAATGTTTACCCTCATAAGTTTTGAATTCCACATTTTCTAGAGTAAAAATGTACTTAATCTATTAAAAAATATTTAATTTTATTTAGAATAAATGAGGGTTTTTCTCCATGGCTCCATATTCCACAGTAAACAGGAATATGCCTTGCTACTTAATATATTTATCCAGCATTGACTAATAAATGTAGAAGGTTACATTACATGATTCTGTCTCATCCAATTCTGTCTCATCCAATTCTGTCTCATCCAGTCCTGTGCTTGATGGAGATAAGATCTGAAAATGAAAAATTCTTTCCCTGACAGCCTCCTTCATCCTTTCTCCTTTTTCCATTCCTTAGGGCTGAGCTGTGTGAGGGTCCATAAGGAATTGGGTCAGCTCCAATTGTTTCTCACTAAAATGTTCAGAGTCAAAAATGAAATAAACCTGTGGCAGTTTTGTTAAAAGGGGGTATGTAAAGTATGAATGTTTCATCTGTACTTCTTCATTTTCTAAACCATTTCTAAACTCATCCAAGGAAGAATATGACTAATAAAGCTGTACTTTTCCTCCCAGTTTTTATTAGACTCAGTGTAAAGAATGTGTCAATTTTGTGGTTCCGGTTTGATCTAGGCTTTTGAATAAACTGTAGGTTTATTCAATGCCTAGGAAAATTATTGTATAACTTTCTTGTAAATATTCATTGCTAGTATGGGTTATGAGTACTGAAATAATTAAACCAATCCCAGAATCTCCAAGAATCCGTATTTCAGTGTTGTAGTAGAGGGAGCAGGAAGAAGGACTGTAGATTTTAAACACAGTTCAAACATGGATAAAGCAACGGATAAAGTTATAGATCATCCTCTCTGCAGGCTGATGGAAGCCTTGCATTTTCTCCTGTCCTTTGTGAGTAACTTTCATGATCTTTCTTTTCCCTAAGTAGTGTCTTTATTGCATTGAAGGTATTAATTAATTTCCTTAAGATGGTAGCACTGAATTGAAGTAGGATGGCTTAGTGCATCTAAGTCCCTATAGCTATAGGTCTCTTGAGTTTCACTTGTTGCCAGTAAAAATCATTTCAGGTTCTTCCACAAACTGTGACCACTGCTTTTTCTGGGTGGTAGCAGCAGGAGGAGGTTCAGGAAGAAAGAACATAAGACCTACTGCTTGCATGGGGTGTTTCTTACTTCTCAAGAATGTCATGCTGCAGAAACACAAAACTTCTATTATATTCTAGTCTACACTCCATTCTACTTCTTTTTTTTACCATGGAAGGAGCCATGCATGATGCAATGTTAAATACATACACTTACCAGTATGGTTGGATATCTTCAGTATTGCAGAGGGAAACCCAGCCAGGTCAGTTAGTAGAATTGTCACCTTATGGTGAGGGTTGATTTCAAAATCATATAAATAATGTGTGTATATAAAATAAAATAAATAATGTGTATATACATACATATATATATATATATATATATATATATATATACACACACAGACCACTGAGAGCTGGTTTTGCATGCCTTTGATATACAGGTGAGATTCTGAAGACTTAATTTGAAGAAAGAGTTTCTACACAAAGTTACTCAGGACCCCCTTTTGTATTGCAATCTATTTCATGTTTAACATGAGATCTTTGTAGCGTTAATTTTATTTCCTTTTTTTTTTCTTTTCTTTGAAGCAGGAGAGTACACACACAAGTTTTTCATTATTGTTTATCTGACAACTGGGATTCAAGGAGCTCCAGGGGGAAAAACTGCCGCCCCCCATTCTCAACATCAGCTAGCTGGGGAAGTAAAGCAGCAGTTTATCATGTGTTTTGCACACTGCCTCCCCATAAAGAGGTGCAGAATATGGACCTTCAAAAAGAATTTTCTTACCTCTATTTCAGCCTAGTTTTATTTTATTCCAAAGAAGGTCTGACTGAACATTGCATGGACTAGAATACTACTGAAAATGGGAAAGCACTCCAGTCTGTTTCTGTGCTGTTTAGTCTTCAGTCAGAGCTGGTGAAACAGGGAATTGCCCTTTTATAGACAATCCTGAGTTGTGTAGTCTTTGGTTTGTTTTACATTGGAAGTAAATATCAGCAGTTTGGAATCTCTGGCAAAGGTTAACAGTCCATTTTGGCCTCTCTCTCTGTTGGAGATCCCAAACACCAGATGGGTGCCTGTGCATCTGGGGAGCTGGAGAGCTGGCTCAACCCTTTGTACCAGCCAGCCGGACACACAGAGCTCAGAGCTGTGGCAAATCAAGCAGCCAGCAAGAGGATAAGGCATTTGGCCAGGGGAGAATGGTGGAAGTCAGGAGCTGGACAGCAGGCAAGCTGGGCAGGAGCCAGCCGTGCTCTTGGCCAGCTGGCCAGAATCACTACTTGCCGGCTTCGTATGTCACCAGATGACTGCCTGTCATCCTGCTGAAAGTCACAAGGCCATTTTGCAGTTTAGAAAAAAAAAATGGGGGAAAAAAGATTTCTTTTGTGTTATTTCTTTTATTTCTCATGAAAGGCTAAACTTTCCAGCTTTTCCTCAATATTAGAAAATTTATAGAGATTTGCTAGCATTTTAAAAACAGCAATTAAGAATGTGATACAGGCTTAGAGCCACAACTTTGAGGAGTCATCTGCTTTTAAAACTTGTAGAACTGGGAAGATGTAAATAAATTTCTGATACATTAGTTCATATTGCAGACTTACCTGAAAAATAGCTTGAAAATATAGCCACATATAATAGCTCAAAATCATCTGCCTAGGTACTTTCTGCTGCAAATTCTGTATGTGGGCTGAATGTAAATTTGAAAACAGTCATGATATCAGAAAAATAAAAGGTTGCTTGAAAATTGATACAATAGTTTAATAGATTTTTTTCTTTCTCTGGACAAGTTTGATTTCTGTAAATATTTACATAAAATCACTGATTGGGCAATATTGTAAATGGTAGCTTTTTTAATTAGACCTAATGTACAGAGTGAAGAAAAAAAGGTTCTTAAGTCCTTTTTGAGGTCTAAATTAGAATCAGTGAGCTTCAAAGATGAATACAATTTTAAATCCATTACCCAATGTGATTTGTGACAAGCATTTATTGACTAGTCAGCACTCCATATTCAGCTGCTTGAACATTTGTGAGAACACACTGGAAATCTGCAAACTCAGCTAAAGCAAAATCACATACACTTCCTATCTGCAAAATAGTTGTGGTAGTACTTGGCAAATTACATTAAAGTATTTTCTTACAGTATTAGGTTCAAACACAGCTTTGTGCCTGGAGACTGCAGCTACAAGTCTACCCAGATCATTCTGTATGCATGGGAAAGGTTAGAATGAGACAGATGGAGATTTCTTTGGAGTATAGGGCCCAAATCTAAGAGAGCTGTGGCAAGCTTGATTAATCACTCAGCATCCTACTTCATAACTATTACTTATGGTTTAAGAATAACTGCTTTCCTTTGTCCCTGCTGCAGACAGGAATATAAAGATATGTGGTGCATGCTGTACATGCAAGGAGTTTCTGTTTTAATCTTTCACATTTACCTGCAGGTTCTCTTTAATATGAGACAAACTGAAGAAGAGGCTGATTCCAGACATTGTAGCTTTTTTTTTTTTTTCAATGATAGTGTGAGCTTATAAGGTTAATATTACTGTTGCATTTTATCATATAATGTTCAATTTTATTATTATAGTGATGTTTAAATTTAGTAATCGGTTTACTTGCAGACAATTTATGATAGCTGGTTTTGTGTTTTTTTAATATTCTTCATGTGAAACAGGTAAAAAGGAACTCTAATCCAGTTTAAATCTGGAGTCCAGTTATGTAGGTCAGTCATTTGCAGCTGGTGATTCAATACAAGTCCACAGCTCCAGCATGAGCAATGATAATCTTTTTGTCCACTTTGGTAGATAATGATAGTCTGACTAGAGCCATCTGTCAGAATGACTGACATGAGCAGGTTCTTAGGGCAGCAAAAGAGACTTGTTTGCTTTTTTTCTGCCAGAGCCTTGGAAAGTTAACTGTCTTGTTGAGAGATCTGGGAGCAGTAGATATTATCTGACCCACAAGGGGAAACATACCCCAGTCACAGTTCTGTATTCAGGACCAGCAGGCAGGAACAGGTATGGTTTTCTAGGACTCACATTCTTCCTCCTCCTTTTCCCGCTGTGTTCTTGTCTTTGGGATGGCTATGTTCTGCTTTGCCTCTTTTGTGAGGCTGTGATATGGTTTGGATTTCAGCCATGACATAGCCATCTGATTGACCCATGAATAACTATTAATATAGCTGAGTTACACTGTCGAATATAGCGCTGACTTAGGTTTTGCCCATATGTCTCCATTACAACAAAAGTGACTCCCACCAGTTTTTACCTGTTATATTGCTAATGGCAGTGTTGTAGTAGCTGAGAAATTACTGTTTGATTTCTTCATCTTATCAATGTTTCAGACTAATGTAGTAAGAAAAAGCTTGCATTATTGCAAGTAGAACGGGTAGCCTGAATAAATGTTCTTTTAAGTCTTGAGAACATCAGACACATCTTCCTAATAAAGAAAAAAGCATAGTCACTGAGGCGGAAGCAGGATATAGCCTATTTGACTAAAGAATTCAGTCATTAATGGGCCAATAAAATATATTAGCCTTCTTTTTGCTATTTGCATAAATGGTTTTATTTACAAAGCTTACGGTATTATTTGCAAAGCACAGAAATGCTGCAAAGTTTGCAGGAAATTTTAAATAGTGTGTTTTAAAGTAAATTGCAGCATATATAAATGTGACTAAGGATGAGCATGGTTAAAAGTTCAGACAACAGACAAATATCTGACATTCCAAAATGAAAGTTTATGGTTGATTTTTATTCTAATCTATACTTGTGAAAACTCTTTGGCAGTGGCATACAAGGCATGAAAAAAATCGAATTAAAAATTAGCCCAGTATTTTGTGTTATCTTCCTAACAATGGTTTATGGGTTTTTTTGAGCTTTTTCTTTTTAAACTTCTAGAGGTATATGTTTTTTAAACAAAAACCTGATGCAAACAAAGATATTAAAATGAAATTCAGAACAATCCAGGTATGATTTTCAAAGCTGGATTCAAATTTTTGGAGAGGCTTATTCAGTTTGTGCAAAAACTTCAAACTGCAGCCTCCAACTAGTTCAGTATCAGGTGGGTTATGTATAAGAATTCAATATTTGGTATCTATTTTAAGTTTTGCAATTTAAAACCAACAGCAATGAAATATACATTAATATACATTACTATAGGGTAGAACCTGTTATAAAACTGTGAAATTAACTTTTGCATATTTGATTAATTAAAGGTTAATTTAGAAGAAGTTATTGTAGCTGTTGATGAAGTTGATGATTGCCATGTTTAGCCCTGTTGCCTTTACATTAGCCTGGTTAGTTTTCCACAAATAGCTGTTGATGAAGTTGATGATTGCCTGTTGCCTTTACATTAGCCTGGTTAGTTTTCCACAAATACTAGTTATATGTTTAATATCCCTTTTAAGTGTATCTTTTCTATGAGTTCTAGTTGTGTATTTGATACCTCTTTAAGTACATCATTTCCCAGAGGCGGAGACAGCACATCTTCACGAGCTACCTTCTAGGAGTTATTTTGGCCCCTGACCATCAGTCTGCAATTGACCTCCATGGCAACAAGAATTTTAATGAGGAACTTTTCCTGCCTTTAAAACCGTGACATCATTCCAGGAATCTGTCACCTAGCAACAAGCCAACCATTGGCCAGAGAACATGACATCAGGAGTACTTTTACCAATCCTACTAAGCCTTGGAGGCTGAACTGTAGGCAGCCATGGGAGGGGCCAAAGGAGATAAAAGCCCAGACAAAAACCCAAAGGGTGCTTTTTGCCCTTGGACTAGCAAGTCCTACACTAGAATTATAAGGCCAAATCTCTAATAAGAGATTTTATAAAAACAAAACTAGTGTAGTGGAATCTCTGCTCTTGGGCACACAGACTACTTGGCTTTTAGAGTCTGTAATTCTCTGAGTTCCCAGGTTAGTAATTTTTGTTGAAAATTAATTACTTTTTTTTGATTAATCTTTTTATAATAAATTATGCTTTTATTTAAATCCGAGAGTTGTCTCCATTCCTAACAGAACCCAAAAAAAAAACCCAAAAAACAAAAAACCAAACCCAAAACAAAACAAAAACAAACCAAAAAACCCCCCAGAACAAACAAACAAACAAAAAAACCCAACATGAAAAAACCTCTATTACATATTCAGGAACTCAAATACAAAAGATAACTTCCCGTTGCTTATGTGAACTTTTGAAATAAAGATGACAAGTCACAAAAAAAAAATATAAAATAAAGTACCAGTTGCTTTCACATCTGATAATTTCCTTTTTATACTTGTATCTGTTTTCTTTCAATACTTGTTTTAATGAACACTTGCTTCTAACTATTACATACTAAGCAGGTATCAGTTTTTTTTGGATGTCAGTAAGAAAAACACTATCACTCTACACTGGTGAATTATGGAGTAAATGATGGAAACTATAGAAATAGCAATCTTCTGTCTCATGTATGAGAAACATTTTTCCTGGAAACCACAGTATTCTTAGTCCAGGGCAGCCACTTCAATAATCATCACCAATCTGCCATAGCTGGTTAATAGGTGCTCATAGACTATTCAGTGTGAAATCTATATAGCTGAGAAGGAATCAAGCACACGGATAGCAAAACTCTTCATTCTGTGGTCTCCTGGGTGTACCACTGCACAGGTGACTTGGGAATTTTAGGTTGTTTGGTGTCGTGTAAAGAAAGGAATTGCAGAACTAAAGGATGCAAAGAAAATGATATGGCAGAAGTGCCCTTCCTGATATGACATAGATAATTTTATGGTATGTCTGTTTTCCTGCAATACAAAGGTGGCTGTCCTGATGCATAAACAATCATATGAGACTTAGAAGTAATTCAGTGTCTTAAATTCACACTGTTTAAGCAAACAAATGACAAAGTTTGCATCACTCATGACAGTAATGAAAGACAAAACTTACTGGGTTTGAATCTTTCTCAAGATGATGTTCTTTAACATGCATTAACTACTATACATTGCATTAGAAAGTATGACTGTGTTGTGAGGGATCAAAGGCATGACCTCTGTATTGTAATACAGCTATAAAATATATTTATTATATTATTATAACCAAACTGATAACTTTTTTTTTGTTTTCTTTAGTCTATTATTTTAATGTAAAGAATACTCTCCATTCTGAAAAGAAAAAATATATATATAATATAAAACTGAAGATAACAGGACAAGCAGCGTATAAAGCTGAAGTCACCAAAACTCTGCAAAGTCTGTGATTATTAACTGGTAAAGTTTTCTAATCTAGTGATTACTTAAGACATATTCCATAAGTGGGGCAGTTGAATTTATTTCACATGGTCAGTTTTAAGCATGTGTTTTTAAGATATGTTCTTCATGCTCTAAGTAGAGTCAAATTATTTGATTGTGGTGAAACAAGCAGCATTTTGATGAAAACATTTTTATTGACTTTTTCCCATTCATCTGTGAACCTATTTTAGTACAGTTTGATAATCAGGGACAACTAGAGTCATTTTACAGTGAACTGATTAGTTCATCAAGGATAGCAATCCATAATGGACCCCTAATAGAGCACTGACAACCCAGTTCTGTGCAGCAGATGAGCAACTTGCATTTGATTTGAGCAAAAGCCATGAACTTGAAATATTCATCATTTCACAATCTCTCATTTTTAGGGAACATAACATGATCTCCCCTTACACAGCATTTTTTGATGTTAGCTCATTTAAACAGAATATATTGTATAGAAAAATGTAAATTACAGACCTCTCCTCTCCCCAATGAAGTCCATGTGATGGAAACATAACTGCATGGTAGATTATATGATGGGGTGTTACTTACAGCCATGGTATAACATCTTCTCAGTGGTTTCCTGAACCTGCAAAAGTGGGAAGCCAGCCTAGCACAAGAAGACATGTTGCAGTGGTAGTAGAAAGTGTGTTACAGCACAAAGCTCAGAAAGGAAAAAGTTATGGAGCAGGGAGAACAATTCAATTAGTCATTTTTCCTGTTAAGGAAAGTATGAAATACAGTATAAAGTCAAGTGCATTATACGCTTGTGGATTTTGTGTTGCGAGATTATTTTAATCTACCAAATATCTGTTCTAGTTAAATAGGGTGGCAAAAACCCACACTGGAGATGCATTTTATACTTGCAGAGAGTGCAGTACACTAGGTATGAGTGACATGTATTTCTTTAAGGTTTTTTTTTGTATATTGAAAGACGTATAAAAAGAGCAGAAATCCTAACCTGGAATTTGGCCAGGAATACAAGCCAATGACACTTCTGAAGTGGGATGAATTTTTGCTGTCATTTGGCAGAAGTAGTACTGTCTGCAGTATTTCTAAACTTCAGATTAAGCTCCTTTTTTAGCTGAAGTATAGTATTTCTAAAAGGAGTTACTAGATTTAATTATGTTAATTAAAGTAACATTCAGAACTCTAACTCTGAGATTTATTATGAAAATTCTTCAACTTTTTTGCATGTTTGGTTTTATGATGCAATTACATTTTGGCTGTGAAGTTTATTTTCATCCCATGTAATGTTTTTGTCCTTTTACAACAAGCTTATAATTAATGAGAGAAGTAAAGACGTGACATATATGAGCAAAAAGGCAACATAGTACCTATAAATCCAAAGGTGTTTACCATCTGCAAATATATCTGCAAATGTATCTGTATGATACCAGGCACCCACCAAACCCACTCACTCACTCCCCTCTGCGACTGAACAAAGGAGAGAAAATATAAGAAAGGATTCATGTGTTGAGATAAGGAACAGGGGAGGTTGCTTATCAAATGCCATCATGGGCAAAACAGATTCAACTTGGAGATGTGAAGTGAATTTAGTACTAAGCAAATCAGAGCAGGATAATGGGAAGTAAAATAAGCTCTTTAAAACACTTTCCCCCTACCCCTCCCTCTTCCCAGCTCTACCTTCTCCTCCAGTAGTGCAGGGAGATAGGGAGACACAGAGGTTTTGGTCAATTCATCACTCAAGACTTCTCCAGCTGCTCAGGGAGAAGAAGATGTTCCCCTCCTGCACTGGGCGGGTCCCTCCTGTGGGAGGCATGAACTTCTCCATTGTGAGTCCATTGCACAAGCAACCGCTCTCTCTGGCCTGCAGGTGGATCTCTGCATGCCCATGGATCTCCATGGACTGCAGGAGCACAGTTGCTTCACCACAGTCTGCACAACGAGGTGCAGTGGAATCTTAGCTCTGGTGATTGGATAAATTCCCCCCCCCCCCTTCTCCGCTGATGTTGGTGTCTTCATGGCTGTTCTTCTCATGTGTTTTCACTCCTCTCTTTACTGGCTGGAATTAAAACTACCCAACAACTTTATTTTTCTTCTTAAATACATTATCAGGAACGTATTACGACAATTTCTAATTATTTCAGCCTTGGCCAGCAGCACATCCATCTTTGGATCCAGGAGGGATTGGCTCAACTGGACATGGAAGAAGATTCTAGCAGCTTGCAGCCAGGCCTGTAGCTTCCCTTCTACCCGCCCCCAAAAAGAGTAAACCTGAGGCCATGCAAAACCAATAAAAACATAGATGAAATTGTCCAACAAAATCAAAAGTTAAGGGAGAAATATATGACAGAGTTATAATCATTATGAATACCTAAGCTTTAATTATGTTTGTACCACTGTGTAGCAGAGACACTAATGGTAGCTTTCACATTTCTTGAGCTGCCACATCAAGTCCTCCTTTGCTTGCTTGTCTGTGTGTACACAGTCTCTCAGTATGACAGCGATTAATGTAAGAGAATGCTTTTAGCTCCAGTGAAACTCTTGGGCTCACTATGAGGGCCTGTCTACATACATCTTCCTAGCTTCCTGAAGACCTGTCTTTCCATTCCTCCAAGTACCCACTGACTTAACTTTCATCTTTTTTTTTTCTTTTTTTTTTTTCTTTTTTATTGCATTCAAAGATTGTCACCTCACTCAGTTATTGATCTCTCCTGTGCTACAAATTCACTCAACACTGCCATCCCTGCCTTGAAATGATTTCCATGGGGGAATCTTGAATCTATTGCTTTGAACTTAATTGACTTTTAAATTGAATTGAAGGAAGGAATAAAGTTCCATTTCTATTCTGTCTATTTTGGTTCTTCTGAGCTAAAAGGAGAAAGATAAGTTCTGTCATCAAAAAAAGCAGACATGATGCTGAATGCACACAGACTATTTTTTCAAGTGTGTAGATTATATTTTAGAATTTCTTCATCCTAATATTGCTCTATCCCTACAAATTCAAAAGCACAATTTCTATAGGAAATTTGGTAGTTTATTTGTTGAATTCTCAGCTATTGCTTTGTAATTCTTTTGAGAAGGTCATGCCATAAGTCTGAGTATGCAGCATGAATAATTCCCTTCTTGGACACAGTGGGGTTTCTTGGTACACATACCTTGTACCTTTTTCTAGGCTTTCCTAAAGGTAAAAGTCCAAGCACTGCTAAGGTTAAGTGAGCTGGCCTTTGGGTCACAGCAGGAAGCTTTCCAGTCTGTGTTTGCCTCTTAATTTCTGTCAAAAATATTTCTGCTCACTGTTTTTCTTAGCTTTCCATTCCTTGAATTTTGGAAGAACAGTTTGTACTTCATGAACAGACACGGTGCATGATAACATAACAGGCAAGTATTCTAAGTGACTGTCCAATCTACTGAGGTAACATTGATATGCTCTGCCAATAAAAGGAAGTACACATTTAAAAACCTCACTGGAAGCTGCTAGCCATTTTGGCTGTGGCACCATCTGGTGATCTTTTCAGCAGTCGTTCAAGTCAAAGAACTTACTTTTAATAAAAAGAACTGCAAACATCTAATCTGTTTTCCAAATTTTCTTTTCTTCTTCTTTTTTTTTTTTTTTTTTTTTTTTTTTTTTTTTGAGAAGACAGACTGGGAGGGTTGGTGTTGTTCATCCTAGAGAAGAGAAAATGCTGGGAAGACGTTATGGCACCTTTCAGTACCTGAAGAGGGCCTACAGGAGAGCTGGACAGGACTTTTCAAAAAGGCCTGTAGTGAAAGGAACAGCAGTAATGGTTTCAAACTAAAAGAGGGTAGATTTAGATATTAGGAAAAAAAAAATCTTTACTGTGAGAGTTGTGAGGCACTGGGACATGTGTCTAGCCAGAGAAATTGTGAATGCCCCATCGCTGGAAATGTTCAAGGCCAGTTTGGACAGGGCTTTGAGTGGCCTGTTGGAAGGTGTCTCTGTCAGTGACAGGGGAGCTAGGACTAGAAGATCCTTAAGGTTCCTTTCAATCCAAATCATTCCATGATTAGCACAATTCAGCTCTGGCAAGTAATTATGGTTGCAAAATTTTATGTAAGTAGTGACTACTTTATTGGGAGGCTAAAACACTTCCTTCTTTTTACATTTCTTTTCACTGTCTTCAGCACTTCTGTGAAAGAGATACCTGAAAAAGCATATTCTGGACCGGATGTGGAAGTGGCTGTAGCTTCTGCAGCAATGCAAATCTTGTGACAAAATTCCTGGAAGCACCCGTTGGTGGTCAGATTTATTGATCTGCTTTGCTAGAGTATAAGTCTGAGATTTTCAATATTTTATTTGTGGTACATGGAAATCTATAGGACATGTTCAAAGCTTTGTATTAAATATGCAGAATTAAATTCCATAATTGTCTTGGGAAATACTTAGAGGTACATAAACTGAAATGACTGAAAATAATTTCTTCACAAATACAGCTTTGTGCTATTTACAGAATCACAGAATAGTCTGAGTTTGAAGGGACCCAGAAGGAGTGTTGAGCCCAGCTCTTAACTGAATGGCCAATGTAGGGCTCAAACCCATGACCTTGGCATTATTAACACCAGGCTCTCACCAACTGAGCTAATCTCAGATTACTGTTATGAGAGGAAGCCAGTCATATTTTGAATAGAGATCATTCTGGGTGATCCACAGCTTTTGTACTTATGGAAAATCATAGAATCATAGAATCATTTAATTTGAAAAATACCCTCAAGATGATCAAGTTGAACCATAAACCCAGCACTGCCAAGTCCATCACTAAATGGTAGCATGAAGCACCATACTTCTCCAGTGATGATGACTCAGAAGAATTTTTAGGACAAGATAGGTATTAAAATCCCAATGACATAACAATCTATGAATATAACAAAGTCAGAAAAATAAATATCTCATGACATTGACAGAAAAAAAAGGGTGGAAGTAAGAGTGATAAATATAGCAGGAGTGACGTGAGGTTTTCTTTACTGTAATAAATACAAATCTACATCTAAGGCTTTGGTGCTCATGTTTGCTGCAGATACACACCACGGTAGGATAAAGAGGTCTGTAGGACTTTCTCTTCTTTTTATAATCTACCCTGCTCTTCCTATCCCATTTCTTATTTATTTAGTATTCAGACTTCTCCTGTGTTCCTCTGTATTCCTGCCTCCAAGAGCCTTTCTTTGCTTCAGGAAACTCACTAGGCTCATTAGACATGCATGCACTATTTACTTGCAACCTCAGTAAGTGCCTGGAAAACCAAAAGAAGATAGATGAGAACTGGAAAACTTACTGGAGAGGATATAGGGTTGAATTTAATCATTCTGATACAAAATTTAACAAGTATCTGATTGTTCATGGTCCAAAAACCTCTGTAGTTTCTTCAAATCTTATCACTTATTATGGCATCTAAAATTCTGTTGAAAGAGGAATATATAAATATCATCTCATAATTTCTTTGCCAGATCTTTTTCTGCTCTTCAACGTGCCTCTCTCCCCATGGCCATCCTCCATCTTAATACATGGGGAGCAAGGCCAGCTTTGTGATGGTCTTGTGAGGAGCCAGAGTTTCTCTAGGAGGTTGCTGCTGACTCCAGCATTTAAAAGTACTAAGACAAAAATTAAAAGAAAAACAAACCAACAAACAAACAACAGAGCATTTCTTGCTCTTCTTTGTCCTTTTTCTCAGACTTGTTGCAGAAGGATGGTTTCTATCTGAGCTATTACTGCCTCTGGGATTTTTTGTTTTCCAGTCGTAGCTCTGGAACTGCTGATGAACCAAAATCTTCTTAGCTGCTCCCAGTAATGCAATCTGTTGTTTGGATCTAAAATTATTTTAATTGTCTAATTAGCATTTAATCACCTAAACTTTGGTCTTATGTTCTGGGTTTTGATGAGTTGTGTATATTCAGTTTTGCTGTCACTTTCCTTCTGGACTTTATTTTCCTTTCATGTGGGCTGAGTGAGAAAGTGTTTGAAATGTGCTTAAAATTTCTATTTCCTTTTAAGACCATCTTGGTATCTTCAGCTTCTAACTGAATTTAAAAATTCTGTAATAATACTCTTTTTGAACAATTCAAAATCAGATCTTAACTGCAGAAAGTCAGTGTATTACTGCATTAATAATGTGATATTAGTAGTTTGGTCTTAGCAGCTTGGTTATAGTTGCAGATAAAAGAAAGGAAAAGACTGGGAAGACATATCTTTCCAAAGCAAATCAAAAAGAGCTAACAGGTTTTGGCTGTAGGAGGTTGCCTGAGGAAGGGTAGCTTGCCATACAGTATATTTTTCAGTTAAATAGTTCAGCCTAATTGTTCTGGTAACATATTGAGGATGCATCCCATTGTGATGAAATTTATTCACATGCTGTTTCTTTCTTCTGGTCAACTAAATATCAGGAAAAGAAAGATATAGTAAACTCAAACAAATGGTGCTCATTGAAATAATGTATTTTAGGGGTTTTTTGGGTTTTTACTGCTCTTGTTCCAGATTATTTATCAGAGCAGAAATCAAACTGGTGGGACACAGCAGTTTCCTCACCAGTAAATTGTGCAGAGATGACTGTATGGAAAAGTCAGGCTGTGTCTGGAGCCCATGCTGGTGTAGGGAATCACTGTCCCTTTGCTCAGGTAACATGCTTAAAGGCCTATATCACCGTGCCTTCTCCAGTATGTCCCTGCGTCACACAGGCCTTCCAGCAACCCAGATAAAAGGGGCTGCAAAAGATATCACCTGCCTGAGCTGAGGGATGGTGCTGCTTGCAATCCTGTACCAACTAACACTGATTCTGCCTGCAAATGGAGTCTCTTCCTCTGCTGTTTCAGTTGAATATTAGGTAAAATAATATTTGATTTACAGTGATGTGCTTTTTTTTAGACCAAAAGTGCACAGAGAAGGAAGGTCACCTTAGAACAGTTAGTGCTGCTCTTGTCAGGAGACGGTAGCAACAGTTGAGAGTCCACAGCCTGTTCCTGCCTCCCTCTCTCCCTCTCTCCCTTACTCCTTCTTTCTCTCTCATCTTCTGTCCTACTTTTGTCTGGTCTGACACTGCAGAGGGAATACATTACCAGCTTCAAGACCAACCTGATCATTGCACATTGAATTTAGACATTATTATATGCATGTTGCCATGACCATTCTTTGACATGAGAGATATTTGCTACTATCAAAAAGATAACTTGAAGGGCCTAAGAGCATTCATTTTCAGTTGAGTCTAGTGAAATATACTAAAACCTGTCATTAAATGCTTAGGCACACTGTTATTTCACTACTTGTAATAGCAATTGCAGTTTGTAGTCATTATCTCAACAGAATAAATCACTTGTTACTCAATATAACTGGCAATCACACATAAGCTTTACCATAAACTAGCACTCTAAAAAATCTAGAAGAAAGATATTATTGACAGTCGCTGGTCAAATTTGTATTGAATTCAAAGAACTGATGAAAGTAAGAAAGGAATGATAAAGCATATTTACTAAATGTGGATTAGAAGGGTAGTCATTAAAGGTTTTGACTATCAAACCTTATAAGATTTTCTTTGGGACAGACTCAGTAACACTGGAGTGAATAAATTGAAGTAAATTGAAGTAAAAAGAATAACTTTGAATTAAAATCAGAGCAAGGATTTGATTCCTCAATGTTTAGCTGTTAGTGCTGCCGTACCTGGGCCTGTTTGTATATTGTAAGGGATTCCCTTTGCCCACTTTGTAAGGTGAAATTCTGAAAGGTTGAAAAAATAAAAAAAATCTAATTTATCTTGGAGTTCAGGATATGTGTCAAATTCTATTGCTTATAATAACTTTAGGGAGATGGGATATCAAAATATTTTAATAGCAGTTTTCAAAGCAGTAGATGAGAAAGAAGAAGGATGCATTGCACCATCTTTCATGGACATCTGTATTGCAAACCTAGAGTTGCTACATATAATAATATTTGGTATCAAAATGGTGGCAGGAAGAAAAGTATTACTGTGATTTTAGAGCTGATTGTAGACTGAGAAAGTTCCTTTAATATGGACAAAAGTATTAAAATAAATTTTTCATTTGATTTAGTTTTAATACAGAAACTTGATCTTAACACAACATTTGAAGCTTATTCATCTCTCATAGATTTGGAGCCCAATAGCAAGGTAAATTTTGTATAAATTTCATGTTTCATTACACATTAATAAAGATAAACTGATTTTTTTTCTTTTAATACTGGCAAAGCTTTCCTTTGCAAGACCCTTAACAAGCTTTTTTTATTCATTTAAGCTTCTGCTTGAAGTTACCTGTGTCAGAGCAGAATTAAGTCTCTAGCTTTGTATCTCTACCCATCCCTTTAATCTTTAGCTCCACAGTGTTGCCTCTTTCCCAGTACTAGAAATGTTGTGATGTGAGCATTTACATCCTTTGACTAAAAGTCTCAATATCAGATGGGCAGTCCAGGTTTGGTTTATGTCAGCATTTATGTTATGGTTTATGTCAGGGTTTGGTACACAAATTGAAATGTAGACTTTACAAAGGTTTGAAATTCAACCACCATTTTGGAGCTGGGAGAGAAGAAGAAATTAAATAATAGAATGCCAGTAGTTGTATTTCTGCTGAGAAAGAATATCATGCTTGACCACTTTTAGGTCATGAAGTCTTCTCAAGCTCTTCTGGTTCTACTTCACATTTTTTCCTCCAAGTCTTTCAGACTCTTCTGAAAAGAGAATTAGTTTTTTAATGCATGCAGCTTGTCTTGTGGTTAACTAATGACAAGTACTATCTTTCCTTTTGAGTCCAAGTTGAGTCCCTTGGGTATTTGTATTCTGATATAATTATTTGATGTCTTTGCTCTATGCTTGGGAAAAGTCAAGTTCATCAGATCCCTGAAAAGCAGCAAGAGGAAACTGGTTTTCAAATATTCAAATATTCAAATACAGTTAGATTTTAACTGAATTCCCAATAGTCTTTGCACCTAGATGTATTTATAAATGCATTTAAGCCACTTTCCTCTTACTTTAGTAAAATAAACTTATAAAGAACACAGTAATAACACTAGAATTAAAAAAAAAAAATTAAAAAAGAAAATAAAAAATCCCACAGAAAAACCCCAACAGAACCTTATCTAAATCTTATATATTTTAAAAGCATTTAGTGTGCAGTATAGACTGGAAAGGAAAAGGAAAGTAATGTGTAAAACTCAGCAATACAGTCACATGTCAATGCACTAGCTGGACAAAGAGAACAGTCCCATGAGTATACTTATAAGTAAATTAAAATAAGAACATTGTGCAGTTTTATCCAAAATGGTTATTTTAATTTCCTAGGATCTGTGAAAATCACAATGGAAGGTAATACTGCTCCAAATTATTTCATCTTTCATTCAGAATGTGCTGTTAATTATAGGAGCACCTGTTAGAGTATACTCACTTATTGTCAGCATTTCAAATAAACATCCTCAATTGAAATGAATTCTTTCATGGCTGAAATCTACAGACTAATTGCAGTTTTAATGTGATTTTGACAGAAGTATTTTGGCTATTACTGTTTGCTGAAAAAAAATGTACACTTTCTGCAAACTAATTACATTCAGGGTCAGAAGGACCCCTTAGATCATACAGTCCAGTGCTGTGGTCTCTCACCCAGGTATTCCTATGTCTAACCTGTAAGTGCTGGTTATATCTCCTGGGAAATATTTTAAAAGGCATAAGAAATTCATTCAGGGAAAATACTAGAGATTGCTCAGAAATTAAAAAAAAAAAAAATTCATTTTTAAAGTTAGTCTTCTTCTGATCTGAATGTGCCTGGGATTAGCCATTAAATCTTGCAGTTTACTCTCTTAGAGGCTTGTAGGCTCTGTACTTATCAACACCCCTTTTGCAGTTTACTTTTCCAGTTTCAAACATGATACATTTCTGATGCAGATTTCCAGATACGAATGATCATTTCAATTTTTATATCCACGCCAGGCACATGCCATCTTTTAAGTTTGCTCACGTTATTCTTGTAAATTGTAGGTCATATCTTGAGACAGTATCAGAGTAATGATCCACCTTAGTGAGTCTCAGAATAACTACAAAATCTCTGTGAGCAATAACCAGGGGAAATTGTATTTGTGGGTGTGTGTCCGTCCTGCTCAATACTTCCAGTTGCAGGGAATGATGAGGGAATAAGCAGGACAAACCAGCAGACTTGTCTCTGAGCCTGGCATCCACCAGCAGAATTTTGGGGTTTTTGGTCGTAGATCAGTCTACGCAAGACCAGACCTGTTGGTGACAGATGGGAAATAAAGGAACTTTCTGCAGGAGTTAGCAGGGCTTATTGAAAACTTTAAACTATATTTGAAGAGGGAAAGGGAAAAAAAGTCCAAGGTCTCAGGAGATAATCCTGGACATGACAATGTTTGAGGTATGATTTTATAGCCAGATCCTTTGGTCTCAGGTGTCTTTGTCATCTTGGTGAAGATAGGGGAAAGAGATTCATGTGGTAGGAAACACACGAGGTTTATTGATCTGTTAGAAACCATGGATGTGCCTGAGAATGGTGGGAGTGTGTTATAGACCATCCAATGAGGATGAACAGGCAGATGAAGTCTTTGTTTTCAGGCAGGACTTCAAGGTCCAGATGTCTGCTGGAAATGCAATGCAGGCTGCCCAGGGAAGTGGTTGAGCTGCTGTCCTTGGAGGTATTTAAAAGACATGCAGCTGTGACACCTAAAGACATGATTTAATGGTGCACTTGGAAATGCTGGATTAAAATTTGGACTCAATAATCTTAAGCGTCTTTTCGAACCTAAGTGATTCTATGTAGTTTCATTAATTATTCACTGCAACATTTTCTGAACGAACCCTTCCTTGTTGAACAACTGTAAAAACAACTTACTTTCTTCCTTCTTTTCCACATTCTCTTTTTATGTATCAAAGATTATAATTTTGAAAATGATACACACATTTTGGAAGCTGTTTAATCTTTAGTTATCAGAAAATAAAACGAATTCATTAGTGTTTCAAGGTGTGAATGCATCAAATGAGCTCTTCTAACTGACAGTATATTTTAAATGCTATACCATTAATCCCTACCAATCCCTGACTTTCTGTTATGTATCTACAACATTAATAAAAAAACCATGATATAGTATAGGAATGTATTTCCAGAAAAACTCTTTAAAAAGGAGCTTATTCTACAGTGCTGAAGAGTCCGTAGATGCTGCAAAACAAGCAGCAAAATGTGAAAAATTAAATTTCTCGTCTATGCTTTGTTTCATAGTATTTTAAAATAATATAGTGTAAAATAGTATGATAAAATGTATTAGGCAAATGTTACTATATTTCTGTGAAGCAAAATATTTTTTTTGAGACTTAGGGCTAATTTTAATCCAATTGTAGTTTTGAAAGTCTTATAAAACTTTTTTTGAACACAACAGATTTTTGTCCAACATTAGATTGATTTTGTTTGGCACCATAATTAACAATAGTGTCCCATCTATGCGTTTTGCTGCTGGAAAAATCACTGATCTTCAAAGAAATAAGTCTTCTTTTTTTCTTCTTTGATTCTATTTGTGAATGGATTGTCACAGCAATACACATTTTTCTTCGCTTATTTTTTCAAAGATGAATTTGCAAGGACTCATGCATGACATGCATAACAAAACAACTAAATGAGCAAAGTGGGACTTTTCCTTGTTATTGTCTATTTTGTTTTGTTAGGGCCCTGGTTCTGGCCAGGACAGCATTAATTTTTTGCAGTAGCCAAAACAGGGCATGGCAGGACTCAGAGGTTATTCTGTACCACCTCACATCATTTTCTGGGGAAGGGGGAAAGGCTCCCTTCTGGGTGATGTAATGTGGCAGAGGGAGTGGTCAGATATTGTTGGGTGTGAGCAATCATGTGTGAATCACATGCCTCTTTTCCTGTACACTGCCATCAGTACCATTGTGATTACTGTCCATGGTCTTATTTCACTCTTGTTTTCAAAAAATTGTTCATATCTTAACCTCTAATTTTTCTCTCCAGCCTGCTGCAGTGGAGAGGGGAGGGGAAGAACAAGTGGCATGTGGTTTGGAATGTTTCAGGATGAACTCTAGATTGGGGAATACTATTCCTAAACCATGGAAAACATCCATCAACTCCAGGACTTCTGTTGTCCAAGTTCATGCTCCAACATCACTACACAGGCATTGACATTCTGTTTAACATTTGCTAAAGATGACATCCATGACTCTGTCTACCCAATGGCTGACTAGAGGGAGCTTTCTGTGAGATTGCCGTTGTGAAACTTCTGTAATGAATGTTGATCCCAAGAAATTATGTCAAATTGTGGAATGTATGGTCCAGACTTATCATCTCTGGAATTGGACAAGAGCCCCCCCCTAGGCATCACTATGTACTTTTAACTACTTATAAGTACTTAGCTCTCAAGAGCTAAGCCATCAAGTCTTCTGTTGTGACTAAATAACCACAAGGAAGATCAGAAATTCTCAGTCATTATCACTTAATATATATAAAAGTATACTTGAAGTTAAAATTAAATTTTTGGCAAAAATGCTGCATTGATTTGTCTAAATGTTCTTGAACTCTCTTAGACTTGATGCCATGACCACTTTCATGGGGAGTCTGTTCTAGTGCCTGACCCCTATCTGGGTGAAGAACCTTTTTCTAATACCCAGCTAAACCTCCCCTGGCACAACTTCAGGGTCTTGTTATTGATCATTGGAGAGATCAGTGTCTGCCCCTCCTCTTCCTCTAACAAGGAATTTGTAGACTGCTATGAGGTCTCCGCTCAGTATCCTATGAGATGAAGTATCCTCAGCCGTTCCTCATATAACTTCCCCTTCAGATCCCTCGCCATCTTTGCAGCCCTCCTTTGAGCATTCTCTAATAGCTTTATTACTTCCTTATTTGTGGTCACAGTGCATCTCTTCCTGACATTATCCAAGTTATTTTTTCTGACCTTGTTGGAAAAGTTAGAAACTAATCTAGTATGACACTCCAAATAAATTAGAAATAGTTGAGATTTACTTGGTGGTCACAAGTTGAATCTAGTATATTGTGTCTGATATGAAGATCACTTGTCTTTATGCTAGAACATACCCATCATGACCTCACATCTTAATTTTCATCTTCCTTTGCTATTCCTTTTCTAATAGTTAATTATATGCATTTTAATAAAATGTATATAAGTTCTTGTTTTGTTTTAATTTCTCTTTTTGAGGGTTCTGGCTGCTTCTCTAACACAGTTAGGGAGCACTTTTGGTACCCAGGATTCCCCTGTGAAATGCAATTTTCCAGCCATCTTTAAGATTAAGGGTATTTTCCTTCCATATTGAGTGAGGTCCTTAAGTAACTCAGTTTAGCCTAATTTTTTTCTTTTGAACAGTCTCTTTGTAGTATGGAACCTATTAACAATTTGAGTGCTGGTTCCACATACGATTCTAGTCTCGCTATCTCTTGGTTGTATGTCATTAGCCTCATTTCCCAACGTATTGCACATGACTCTATGTTCAGTGGTTTGTATACTATAGCCTCCAGGTTCTTTTCTGAATTACAAATTTCCAAGAAACAATCAATTCTCCTGTTCATAAGTGTAGCCTGATTTCCTCATTTGCAGATGAATAACTAATGGCTTATGTTGTATCAGTGATTAAACAGATAACAATGTCACCAGTCTTGCAATGTCATTGGTATTGCAAAATGCCCCACATTTTGTTATTTTGTACTGCTGATTCCATTTTTAAAAATCATTTTAATAATCATATATCACCAGTTCTTAAAGGATCAAATGACAGAAGAGTTCCTCTTTCTGCTAGGTGGTGTATAAACACAAAGAGGAAGTTTCCCCCAAAGAGCTTACCCTTAACAGACCATTATTTTAAGATATTTATGAGGATTCAATTGCCATTAATAGAAAGTATATTACTCTGATCTACAAAGATTACTGACATACTAATGCATTAATTTTCCACACATTTAGACTCTATCACTTATCATCAAACTAACAAAGCATCTCCTAAACAAAATGTATCACACTTTGTGTCTCTGACACTAAGAAGACCCCCAAAGTCCTATATTATTCTCATGTTCCTAAATAAGAAATACCTGTTTGCATATATATACCCAGCTTATATATTATCTATATGCTATCTTTCCTCCCTTAGTGTAAGTTCAGAAGCACAGCCCTGAAATTTGTAGATTGTTCAACATTTCCTGTCACTTTGCTAGAAAGCTGAGAGAAGTGCTGGTGCTATAATTTCCATCTTAGACATTATGCAGATTGGCATTTTCATAATTCCTGTATCTAACCAAAGAGAAATTCACTCTAGTTACATTGTTGTAAAATATCTATATTGTTATTGTCTGTGATAATAAATATGTAAAAAAAAAGTGTGCTGAAATAAAAGATTGGTTAAATCAATATGGCTTTTTGAACGGAACTGACAAATTGAAAGGGTTTTCAAGTGGAGGGTAACTTTCATCTGTGCCCAGTACACTTACAGTGCCTGAGACTTAACTTCACAGAATCACAGAATATACTGAGTTGGAAGGGACGTAAAGGATTATCAAGTCCAACTACAGCCCTTGCACAGCACCATCTCCAAGAGTCATACCACGTGCCTGAGAGTACTGTCCAAACACTTCCTGAACTCTGTCAGGCTTGGTGCTATGACCATTTCCCTAGGGAGCTCCGTGCTGTGACCATTTCCCTGGGGAGCCTTTTCCAGTGTCAAGCCACCCTCTGAGTAAAGACTCTTTCTCCTAGTATCTGACACAAACCTCCCCTGGCACAACTTCAGGACATTCCCTTGGGTCGCGTCCTTGCCACCACAGAGACTAGGTCAGTGTCTGCCCCTCTTCCCCTCATGAGGATGCTCTCAGGCTGAACAGACCAAGTGACCTCAGCTCCTCTTAATACAGTTTCCTTTCAAGGCCTTCCACCATTTTTCTTGCCCTCCTTTGGATACTCTCCAATAGTTTAATGTCTTTTTTATATTGTGGCAGCCAAAGATGCACACAGGATTCAAGGTGAGGCCTCCTCAGTGCAGTGACCAGCAGGACAATCCCCTCCCTTGCCCGGCTGGCCGTGCTGTGCCTGATGCCCCCCAGGACTCGCCTGGCCCACCTGGCTGCCAGAGCTAATTCATGGTCAACTTGCCATCAACCAGGACAGCCAGATCCTTTTCCACAGTGCTACTTTTGAGCATCTCCTTTCCCAGTCTGTGCACGTGCCCAGGATTGTCCCATCCCACATGCAGGATCTGAGTCTTCCCTTGTTCAACTTTATATGGTCCGTGATTGCCCAGCCCTCTAATTTATCAGGGTCTCTCTGCAGGTCCTCCCTACCTTCCTGGGAGCCATCAGCCCCTCCCAGCTTCGCCCTGTCTACTTGATAAACATCCTTTCCAGTTCTGTGTCCAGGTCTTTTATGAAGGTGTTGAAGGACACAGGGCCTAAGATGGAGGCCTGCTGAACACCAGTAGTGAGAAATCACCAGTCTGATGTCACCCCATTCACTATAGACCTTTGAGCCCTTCCTGTGAGCCAGTTGCTCATCCATCACATGATGTGTTTATCCAGATGTGAGCTTGACATTTTTTCCAGACGGACTCTGTGAGAGAGACTAGTAAAAGCTTTAATGAAATCTGAAGAAGATCACCTCAACTAACTTCCCTTGATCAGCCAAGTGGGTTACCTTGTAATAAAAGCAAATTAGGTTTGATAAGCAGAACTTTCCTCTCATGAAGACTGTGATCAATTACTGCATTGTCTTTCAGGTATTTTTCAATACTTCCCAGAATAAACTGCTTCACCATAACTTTACCAGCCACCGAAGTGAGAATAACAGCCCTGTAGATTTTGGGATCCTCCTTCTTGCTATTTCTGCAGTTTACAGCTGATATTGATTATTCTGAAGACCAGAAAGATTGAAGAAAAAAAATATCTTTCTATAATACCTGTCTTTTCAGTGAACCTTGTCTTGTCTGAGTATGTAAAATGTGGGGGAAGATAAATCCTGTGTTATTGCAGACAGGAACTTAGAGCAGTATCTGGGTCAAAATATGTCTAATGTTTCAAGGCACCAATGCATGTATTTATTTAAACAGAATCTGTAGCTCAGTGTCGTATGAAACGAGTGAAAATACTGAAATGTATTATATAGTAATGAAATTAGAAACGCACTACTCTGCATAAATTCTTTGTAATACTGCAGCATATTCCACAAGCTAAATTGTACTATTAAGGTACACTTAGATGGAAAATCATAATTCGTGAACATGGAGGATTTCTCATTCTTTTAAATATAAATTGAAATACTGACCTGTTATGGTGCTGGGAAATGGTTTAAGGAACTATGCTAAAAAAGATCCATATAGAATATCTACATTTTAAGTGAGATACTCTATTGCTGGTTATTCTTAAAACATTATGAGCATTTAGGACAGCACTGACACTCTGACACTGTTTATTTTCAGTGTTCATTAATTTCAAAGGATTGACTTGTACAAATAAGGATTTTTTAATTTTTTTTAAAATCAATGAAAAGAAGTAGCCTTTCTCCAGTCTGTGGATCAGTGATACTCTGGAAGCTGATTGTGATGGTCTGTGAAGCATGTGTAGATTTAAAAATTTTACTGAAGACTGCAGTTTATACATACTGATAGTTGCAATTGCAGTTCCATATGTAGACGAAGCATAAAAAGAATCAAGATTAACCACTAACAGGACTGCAAACCATTTAATCGTGAAAAAACTGCATATGCCAAAACCACTAGTAATCAGCAATTTTCTTGACTAGTAGGATTTATATAACCTCCATTTTCTGTGTTGCCATTAAAACACATAAGTATTGCAATGGTAGCTGTAAATCACAGCAAAATACATGTTGATGACTTTCTTTCCTTAAATTTCTGTTAATTACTTCTATGAGAAATTTCAAATGATAATGACATACTGCTGAGGCTGAAGGATGTAAAACTGTTTCTCATTCCAGAGAGGATAATGGCAGAGTATCAAAAAGGTCAAGAAGAGTGCTGTCTGTATTAATGTAAAAAGGTAGCTATAATTTAAGCTATTACCCAAGCGTTGTCCAAGTGATGAGAGAATATTCCACTTTGAACAAGGCACAATCTATAGGTCTTCAAAGCGTTGATACAATCATAAAAGTTCAGGTTTAGAAAGGGCCCCCAGGAGGTAATGTAGTTCTTAACTCTACTCTGAAAAAAACCTATTGGCTTGGAAACCCTCTGCAGAGATGTCAATCTTATCCATGCTTAAAATAGATAGAAAGAAAAGCATAATAATATTCTATTATTGCTAGATACTGTGTATAGAAAGTAGTAATTGGAATATCCTATTGTTGCTTAGCCTGCTGCTTCTTCCTGTATCTCACAGGAGAAAGACAAGAGGTGCCTACAAGGGCACTATGTTGCAGACAGTAATAACCTGAAAAGGAAATGCAAGGTAAGAACTAAATAAGTCTGTCCTAATCTAAGCCAGTTTCTACTTTTATGAGTAAGAAAAACCTGGAGAGTAGGGCCAGGGACTCTGTGTTGAATTATTATTTCATCATACTCTGGTATTTGATTAATTCCTTAATCCTTTGCTCTGTTTCTTATATAAAGACCAATTTTCTTTCTTACTCAGAATCTCTTTCATAATATTTTCCTAGTTTTCATCCCATTTCAGGCTTACTTCTGAAGAATTCCAGTCAAATGTTACTGGGGTTTTGTTCTTTATAAAGAAAATGAGATATGAATAAGGTAGTGGAGACATTTTTCAGTGTAATCCAGAATTTGAGTTGTTATTTGAACACGCATGTATAGATCATAGTGAACTTTTTCATTCATATTTACGTTTTAATAATTGATGTTTCAAAGAATTAGGTTGTCTTTCATACTAGCTGAAGTGAAATCCAGTAAATCCATCATAACCCAAACTGCATAGTCTGTATATTGTGTCTTCAAGTTTTGTCATAGTGTGACAACACTCATATTGCAAAACCAAGACCAACTCAGAAAGTCTCCTTCTGATCCAGAAAATGTATGATATAGTCCCATTGCCTATCAAGGTGAAGAAAGGGGTCAAGATTCTTAAAGATGGTAAATATTGATTTTCTCATTAAGGAGTCCAGTAAGATGAATAAACTCCACAGTACTACTAAGACTTAAAAAGGATAATAAACTTCTAGATAAGTTCTAAACTTGAAATATACCTTTAATGTGTTTGTTTTTTACAAGAATTGTTTGTTTTAATAATATATTATTCTTTTCACAAGAAATTATTCCTTTGTGGAAAGTGATTAGTTGCCCTATTTCTAGGGTGTGAAATTTAAAGTATATAAACTGAATCATAACATTTCTCCCAAAGAGACATGCTCTTTCCCTGGTGGCTCATTTAGAAGTAATTAATGTACTGTAATGTCACTGTGTTTCAAACAATAATTCAAAGGGATTGATAATAAAGTATATGATTTTCTTAAACAATTTCTGCTTTATAGCTTTCTCTTACTTCCAGGCAATCAACCATGCTTTAGTTATTATATTTAAAAAAAAAAAGTAAAATAACAAAGATGTATTTATTGACACTTAAAGATGTGTTAATTTCTTTTAATGTTAAAAAACAAACAAACAAACAAAAAAAACCAAAAAAAAAAAAAAACCCAACCCCCCCAAAAAAACCCCAAAAAAACAAAACAAACCAGAAAACCAACAAGCAAACAGAAAAAAACCCTCAGAAAAGTATGTTTCCTTTTGGAACAGATTGATAAAATAGGAACTCGTCAAATCACTGTTACAGATCATGATCAAGGGCATCTAAACAGGCATTTTAGAAGGGAATATGTGCCTTTTCTATGAGAGAAGTATGAGTTCATGCTCTGCTAATTTCCCAAAGAGTTGAAACTCCTCCCACTTCAAATCTACAGTGTAACCTGAAAGCCATACCTCTGATAGCCTTCCTCAGACAAGTAATACTATTCATATTTAATTACCATCTATACTTTCAAGTTTTGTATTCACATTTTTCCACCACTTCTAAGATCTCCTTTTGAATTGTAACAGTATGAATGTCAGTAGATTTCAGGAGTTGAGTTTTTCCTAGGGTTTTTAAAATACTTGATCTTTCTCATCTTCTTCAGGAGGGGAACAGATGGCTTCAGAAATTCCCCTGGACCAGAGTCAACATGTTGTGAATAGCACTGTGATCTTACTGAGACTTACTCCTCTGCTTAGAGGCACTCAGCTCAATGTGACAGCTGATGTGTTTGAAATCAAGCAGGTGGACAAGCGGTAAACTCTTATACCAGGACACAGTGCTGAAACCCAGGAGAATGCAGAACCAGGTTTGGATTCTTTTTTGTTTTATTTCAAAAAGGAAAATAATCAATCATCTCTTCTACAGATTAATAATTGTAAAAAGAACAATTCCATGATTGGTTCCCTGTGTTTCTTTGTATGGTGTACCTTCATCATTACCATGTTACATACCAATAAATCATGGAAATTACTTATTCTTATGATGTGTACAGCTTTGTGAACTCATTTCAGAATAACAGTTCACAAAAAAAAAGAAAATCTTATATTTGTTTGGAGTGGCTGCTGAATGCTTGGGAGCCTTATATGACCATAAAAATTTGCAATGATACTCACTAGGGAGGGTTTATGAAAGGTGATCATATAAGATAATTTTTATACAGGGAAATACTGAAATAAGTTTCTAAAAGAAGTTTCTGAAAGAAACAGACCACAATATGTAATTCTCTTAAGCAATAATAAATTGCCCATATAGAATTAATGATCTCCTGACATTTCTTTCAAAAGACTTGAAAAGAACTAATTAATGTAGCACATTTCAAGCTAAGCAAATTGCAGTGATAAATGGGATTACTGGAAGCTATAAATGCAATTCGTAACTGAAGGAAAAGTGCAAAACATCACTCAGAACATTAAGGAATGCAATTAAGCAAAACATTTGGCAGTACTTAATTACATCTGCAGAGCCTAGTTAAGTGAAATCTGGTGCCTTGCATTAGTAGCAATGTCAAACCTTCAGAAGATTGCTTAAGCAAAAAGTAGACCATTTGGTGTCAAGATAATATCTGATTTGACATGCAAGAAAAATATTTCTTCATTGATAAATTATACAAATGTCTGAAAATAAAAGGATGTTCCTAGCAATGGCAAATTTTGAATTACAGGCAGAAAAGTCAGGTAGTTACTAAGTGGACACTTTCTTGTTGATCCAAATGTCTTTTGGTATAATTAATGTATACCAAAGTGAAAAATTTGCAACAAAATAGGGTGGACTGTAAATCAGCTAGGGCTTAATTCTGTAAATTGCAAAACTATATGGCCTTAATTAAGCAAAGCCCTGACAAACTTATGTGCTTTCATTGATTGTACATCCTTTGTTATAACATTCTTCACTAGAGCTTGAACTTAGGAAATTGATCTAATAGATGAAACTCCTAAAGACAGGTGATAAAACATGCACCTCTCTTTCATAGAAAGGTAAAAGCTGTCTTTGTGAAGGCACCAGGGAGTGAACAAGCCTCAGGGGTGGCTGGCATGGAGTGACTTATATTCATGCTGTTCAGGACAAGCCTCCCCTGAAGAAGAAAGACCGTGTTGAGTGCACATACCATCCCAGAGAGGCTGGTGATTTCTGCATCTCTGCTACTTGAAGGGACGAGGCATTGAGGAAATCCATCAGTTCAACCATGCCCATGTTTCCTCCTGTATGAAGATCTCTCTATAAAGGAGCTCAGGAATAGAGATAATCTGAAGAAAAGCAAGTTCACTATGTAGCTAGATTCTCCTTGCCTTCACTTTATTCCTAGATAATAGTCTAGCTATAGCACCTTGATCCCTGCTCCACTTTTCCTCTTGACCTGTTTTCTGGCAGTTGTTATGATTTCAACAATGAGATGCTTCTGGAGGAATGTTGGTGCTTAAAAATGTAATGACTGAATTATTGCCAGACATCTACAGAATCCCAAGTCTAGACACACTGCTTAGTAACTGCAATGTCAAAAAAAGAGCCAAAAAATTTGTGTTCTGTTCCTTCAACTTTCTAAAATAATAAACTTCACTTAAAAATTATGCATATTTGAAACTTAGCTGATGCTTTTTGAGTATCAAATGTTTGTGTCTGTGTAGTCCGTAGCTGTCTTTTTGTTATGAAGGATATGGTGGAATATCATTGAATGACAAATAAAAATCACCAATAAGGGGATTTGTTCCCTCTCCTTGCAACTCAAGAATTCATCTCCAGTTGTTTTTATTGCCTGAACAAGCAAGTTGGGCAGTTGCCAGTGAGTGTTTTAATATTCCCAGAATTTTCAGTGCACAATTGTTTTAATATATTTTGGTGTATATCTAAGATAACTGCTTTTATGGGTCTATTCTATTGATCACATGGATAACATTACCATTTTTAGTGCTGTTGTTATGACAAAGCACTGCTGTATAAGCAATGAAGTCTTTTTTTTTTTTAATGTAATATATTATTGTTTTTATTTAATTTTATTTCTTTTTCATGGACATTGTTGTGACCTGTACTCGTTCTGCATTTTATACTTTGCAGCAAATTCTAAAATTAAATAAGGAAAAGAAAATGTAAAGAATTGAAAAATAAGAATTTCTGAGCAGTACAGCTGATGAAATAGGACTGTAAAACTAAGGAGTTTATAAAAAGACTAGTAAGTATTATGGAAAGAATATCAAAGATTACATGAATAGGGGAAATTTTTAAGTTGTGACTTTTAATGTTTTATTTTAAAATAAATATTTTACTTTAAACAAAAGTACTGCAGTACTGATTATAGTAGGTCTTATGGGCTAAGGTTGGAAAGACAATTTGAATTTGTACTGAAACCTCCTCTGCCTAAATTATATTAAGTTGAGACATTTTTCCTGCCACAAACATGCTGACTGGCTTAATTGCAGCATTCCTCGGGTTTTTTAAAAGGTGACAGATTTAGAAAGCAGTAAAGACAAAGGCAATTTTGTGACAAAATTGTAATCTGTTTACTCACTGGACTTCCGCATCTTTGGAGCTCTATCCTAGGATCAGTCCTAGAAAAAAAAGAAGAGTAATCTGTCCTTTTTCCCACATTTTCTTTTTTGAAAATCTGTTTATGATTTCTATACATGAGTAACATTTCCTGTTTTCTAGCACATGCTTCTTCAGATATGTAGATTGCATAAAAAGCTGAGCATGCAAAGGTTTCTCCACTTCCAGAGATATTTAGCTGAAGAAAGTGGTAAGATCTCCAAGTATGCGGTGGGCAAAAACAATGGAATTCAACTGTATCGAGATGATCAAAGGCTGCACCTTTAAAAACTTGAAAAAGTTTTAAAAGTGTTGCAAATCCTCAGGTTTTTTTGCACATTAAAGAACACGTATCTTAATTCTGAAAGGGGTTCTGGATGTAGTGCATGGGGTCAAACTCAGGATTATTGTTTGTAAAGTAGCGCTAGTTAGTGTGAGTGACCATGACACAGACTCAGACCAGCACAGAATCTGAATTTCTTATTCACAAGAAATGAAATGGTTTTATGCACTTTTTCAAGGCACAGTGTTTCTTTATATGATAATTCTCACTACGTGACCTATCCCACATTGCCACGTCAGCAATGCTGTCATAATGTTCTTCTGTGGGGTGATTGCACGCTGTTTGCCCGGCTGTCAGCTTCTGGCAAGTTCCTCTCCTGTGGGGCTGTGCCACTGGCACCTCCTCCCGCCAAGGTCAGGCAGAGACAGTCTCTCTGTGCCATCATGTGCTTCTCTGTGCTGCCTGCCATGGTGTTCTGCAGGTATGTCCTACAGCCTGCAATTCAATTTTATCCCATCTCTTCCCACAAGTTGGGTAATCCCTGACTTAATTAAGAGCAAGTGGAATGTTTTGAGACTTAATGTAACTCAGGTATTGAGCATAAAATCTTTACATTTGTTAACCCTGACTCAAAATGACTTTAGTTTTACTCTTCTATAAATGACTTAGCTTTTCTTTAGCCTTCATACTCTGAAGAATTCACACATTTGCCCATTTTATTTCACTTTTTAAAAAGATTTATGGAAAAATGTTGTGTAAACTTTCGAGGACTTTTGAAAAAAGCTGCAAAGCCTAGATAATCAGGGCTGTTCCTGAGGCTGTACCCATAGGTTAAGTTCAAAATGCTACTATATGGCTACTGCTACAGCAGATATTACAGTAATTAAAACACTTGAATGAGTACTGCTATGAATGCATTTCATGGAGCCCACAAAGGGCTAAATACACACCACTAAATGTTTATAAAAACTATGCATTTGTTTTTTGTCTGTCTCCGTATAGGACTCTCTGGACTTATTTGGAACCCAAGAAAAACGGATGGAAGAGTTGCTCTTTTTCTTTCCATCTATGAAGTGCAAGCAGATGGGAGTCAAGTCAATCATTCATTTTAATGATTTAGTTGGCTAATTTGTCCCAGATTTGCTCATTTTGTTCACAGTTTGAAGAACCTGCAAGTATTTTTCCCTTGTGCAATAAAGAGTGCAGCAAATGCTAGCTGGGTCAGCCTGGTAGTTGTCAAAATTTTATCTTTAATACCAGCAGAGAATTCATTCTCTCCTGTAGTCACATTTATACAAAAGGAATTTAGCTGTCTGCTTTGTCTAATTGACATTATAATTCAAAGTCAGCCAGCATATTAGTGTTTCAGTTTCCTATTTAAAATCATGACAAAACACACATAACTATAATGGGCTGAAAGTTTTATGTTTCAACAATTATGTTTTGTAATACGTAACCAGTAATGATTATTTTCTCAAAAGAGATCATTTACGTGGGAAGAAATTGCCAATATTAAGTTGGATATTTTCCATAAGAGGTTTTTGATATTTATCCTTTCATCCAAAGTTTTAAACTGGTATTCTTTCTGCCTGTCCCTTTTGGCCACTCCTTTTTTCCTCACATTTTGTTTTCTTCCAGTCCATTCATTCTGTCAAAGACTAGCTTTTAGTACATCTTTTCTTCTGCTTTCCCTCCTGTTGTCCCTTTCTGCTGCCTTCATCCTTCACTATCTAGTCCAAGCTCCTGCTTCACTATCTATCAGACTATATGTAACTCTGCACTGGTCTCTGTATCTACTTTGATAGATACTCTGCTAGTCTTTCTCTCTGATTATACCTGTTCTTTTCTGTCTTCATTGGGTATAAGATATAGTTTTCCTTGACCAGGTAATATGCTGGTTTACTTGAGTCCAGTCTGATTTTGAAGAAAGTGCTTCTGTTTAGACTGCTTTCTTAGTGCCACGTCCACTTGCAGGGCTCTAGCAATGAATGTGGATCTAACTAAACGTGAGAGTTTATTTTCAAAGGTTGTAAACAGGAGGTAAACTGGAAAGATATAAAGGTTTCAATATTCAGTGTGCCTCACCATTAAGGGAATAACATGTTTTAAGTCATTGCTAATATGTGCAGATAAACAATTTTGAATTTGACTATGCACTTGTATTTCCATTCAAAACCCAACACAAGGAAACTTGTCAAGCTGATGTGTGTGACCTGAAAAAAAAGGCAAAAACTAATATGAGTTTTTTAAAATACTATTCAGTCCTTATGAAATGTATCAGGTTGACAGATGGAAAGGGAAATTTTCTATCATATCTTTTTATGTTCAGATCTTTGATCTGACATAAGCAGTGATTCGTTCTTCTTTGGCAAGAGGAAATGAGAGCTACTAGACCTCTAGTCCCCATACTAAGAAGGCTAATATTTTAAGTGGTGGTCTGCCCACTCAGTAGGAAATCTGCAAGGCAGTGATAGTCACATCATCACCAGTTAAATCAATAAACAGTTTTGCTTTTAAATAGGAAGGTGTGATGCAGAACAACTTCCATGTTCTCAATGAACAAGCCGTGACAAAGTAGCAATAAATATATTTTCAGTATAACTTGTCTACTACCAATTTTTTTTTGATAACCAGTGATATATTCAGGGTGTCAACATCTCTGCCTGGTGCTGTCAAGAAGAGAATAAAATTTATTTCTATATGTTGTGAGAGGATGCTTTTCAGTTTTTCAAGTTAGTGTCTTCTCAAAAATGAATCAGAATGAAATGGGAAACAAAAAAGACTAAGCAAAGAGCAAGAGGCAGATATTAATTACATTTTGTACCACTTTATACAGATGATCTTTTGCCTCATTTGAATAAGAAGAATTTCTATAATTACTTTTTGGTTTAGAATCTTCTTGAAACAAAAGCATTTATTGAAAGTTAAAGCATTTTATAGGGATGTTATTAGTACAACTGATTATCATAATGTTTTTCTCTTTAAGTGATATGAGTGAGATATTTCCCAGTGTTGAATTAATTAAATTAATTTCAGTTGCCCAGGATGTGAAGTAGATGCTGCACTTATCCTGAAATTGGTCTGACTCTTCATCTGCTACTACCAGTGCCAAGTATAACTAAAAATTCCAGGATCTCATTTGGTTGCTGGCTCATGGTCTTTTGCGTTGGTGTCTTACAACTCTGTTGTGGAGGAGTGAAAGGCACCTCATGCAAAAGAGAGATGCAGCAATAAGTTTTACTGAGTTAATACTGTGACAGAGTTCAATATAATCAATAGAATTTAACAAAGATTAACAGTGGTTTACCACGGTTCATAAAGTTGGATAGCAAAGTTCACCTTATTAATTACTGCACGGAAGAAATACAAAAGAACATTGAGTTAGAATGTGCAGTGAGGGGTAAAGTGTATGTATCACACTCTCTCCCTGACTAGAGTCAACTTACTTCATGCCAATAGAGTCCTGATGTTTTCACCTCTTGTCTTTATGCTATAAACACTTGATATATCCTGTTGACACACTTGATGATCCATGGTAAGAAAACAGATTGTAGTGTAAAATATTACCATGAATTTTCTGGTTTTTTTTACATTATTGGGTGATTTCATATGATGAATGCATAGTATTTGCTTTTTCAGTACCAAAGCTTTGCATGGAAAGATTGTAAGTAAAAAGCATCTTATTGTTAGAGCTAACAAAATCAAAATGGGATGAAGGCCCAGAATCAAATTTCCTGTTGCTGATAGTGACCATATGCATAAGTTATCCCATCAATTTTTTTTTCCATCATTGGCAGTCTTCAGGACATGACATTTATTTAGCTTCATAGTGAGCAGTAATACATATTCTTTGTCCATTTTCCTGAACTTCTTTTTCTGCAGTGAGTAGAGATCATCATGCTGTAATAGCTTTCTTAAAAATGTAAGATTCATTCCAATAGAGTTAGGTAGTAAATCTTGATAGAATGCAGAGTTGGATTGTAATAATTGATGAGAAGTGGCAGGAGATGAATAGTTAAAGCCACAGCCTATAATTTCAGTAAAATTAAATCTAAAAACATTTTAGTGATTGCTTCTATCTACAGTGATGTTGCCTGGAAATATAAAATCACAGAGCGGTCTCATAACAAACACATCCATTTCTAAAACACAAGTACAGTTTCAGAGGTTGTGTCAGGATATATCTCAAAATGGCAAATACTTGTTCAGTGTCAGGACAAATGTCTTAGGCTTTAATAGCATTGCCTTCACATATCCTTGTTCTCACTCAACACATATATCAACATCAACAGTCTCCTACTTGTTTCCCTTTTGTTGAGCCCATATACTGTGTTCTATTGTACAGAGTGCAGTTCCATTATGATTTCATTTCAGCCCAATGATGTGGGATGTAGTATATACCAAAGCATTGGATATTTATACTAAAACTTCTGGATTTACTGTCAGTAGAGTCATAGGTAAAATTGACTAGACACCATCAGGATTTGAATTGCCTTTTAAACTCAGTTGCATTGTCCCAGATTACCTCTTACTGTGGGTAAGGTACCCTCTTCACCTTTTCTTAAAATTGCTGCCACAATAGATTGTACACACCTGAGCCTGAAAACAATGGAGAGTGCGACAGACATTAATTTGGGTTGCACGTAGTGCATTTGCAATTAGTTGGTGGTCCCTTTCCTTCTTTCCCATTGAGAAAATACATCAGATAAGAGCTATTGGTTAGTTTCCAATGCGATAACAAGGATTGTTATCGATGTTCTAACTTGTGTAAATTACTTGCTGCAGAGCTTATTTGTTGGCTAAAACTTCAGCATTTATTCTGTTTAATATTCCTAATCCTACTCCTTAAATATCAGTCACGTATCTTCCTGGTTTTTTTGGGGAGGTGAGGGTTGATCTATGCAACCACTCCAACCATCCTGCATGGAACATACTTAAGAATAGTGAACAAATAGGTTTATTGCCGAGATATTAGTAGTTTCATTCATTTGAGAGAGTGTGATGAATTAAACACACACTGTTGACCTGTGTATTTAATTAAATAAGGTCTGATTTCAGTAATTTGTGAGGAGAAGGTTTGGTTGATTCTGGGATTAATATGGTAGGAACTACATTGATAGGCAATAGCTGTGGTTGTTATTGTAGGATAGTTGTGGGAATAGGAGAAATGTTAAACTTCCCAGTGCCCACTGTGGCACCTTAACCATGATCTTGACAGTAAATTGGCACACAAACTCCCATAATGAATCCAAATGTCTACATTCCTCTTGGGCGTTGCCATCCTTTGTTGGGTTTACCTTGGTGTTGTTACCTGTGTGCAGTTGTATAAAAGGACAAGTTTAGTAGGTCCTTTGGTAGTATCATGATCATATTGTAGGGCAGTTTCTCCATCTATAATGCAAATATGTCTCCAACCAATGTCCAGATTAGTGGATACAGACTATAAACACATAGGCAAAGTGTAAAGTTGATTTTTGTGATCAGATTGATGTCTTTATTCTTGCTGTCTACTGGTCGATTTTGGTATGTTGGGCTTCACTATACATGTTAAGTCAGAGGTTACCATGTCCTGTGGGTTTGTTTGATTACTGCATTCTGTACTGCACCTCCTGACCTCACAGTATTCTGTGATTCTGTGATCTCTACTACCACAAAAGTGGCTGATCTCTGAATGGATGATTGAGACAGGTGGGTTTTAATGGGGAAGCGAATAGGTTAAAATAGACTGGTCTCAGGTTTTGCTGGACAGGTTAGAAAGAAAAAAAAGTCTGCCATGCATTGATTCTATGTTTTGTACCTCTGCTATCAGTAGCTTTCTTGGTAAGCAGACCACAAGGTTTAGTTACCGTTAATAGCTGCTGTACTGATTTGTGGTAAATTTGCCATGACAGGTTTTCCTGATTGTAATGTTATCAGATGTTTTCTTTGATCAGAAGATGGAGCATCAAGCTCCATCTTTTGCAAAGAATGTTCAGCTCACAGGGCTTCCTGCAGGACCGTACCAATTACACAATTGATATAGTACTTTGGAAAATTGAGTATCCCACTTGGCCTTGGTGGCTTAAAACTCTTGTTCAATAAGCCATTAGCGTTTTATGCCATTCCATTTGATTGAGGATAATACAAGGTATGAAATATCATTAAATTTCTTCTTGAACCAAAATGATAGCCTTCATTCTGAAATATGTCCTTTGGTCTTTTGACACTTAGTCATCATAAACAAGACAGAGACTACTTCATGTTCTGTGAGGATATGTTGATATATCACAGAGTGAAAGAATATCACTGGCCTGATGTAATCAATTTGCCATGTTGGCCACAAAGTTTTTCTTGATTGATATGTAGGAGTGGTGCTTTAGCAGGATTATCTGTTTGCAATTTTATTCTACGTGAAGGACATGACTTCACTAGTTTTTCTATTTAGGTGGCAACCCTTGCTCTATACAGGAAATAAAGTGCTTCTTTACCTGTGTGACCTAATTTTTAGCGTAGCCATACTGCAAAGAGGTGCCACTTGGAATTTAAAGAGCTCATGCTTTTATTTTTCTAATTTTAGTCAATACATTTGCTTTTTGGTTCCACTGTGCAGCTGATTTGCTGCTCTCAGCATGAATTTTCATCTGTCATATCTTGAATGGTGTTTATCTGGCTGTATTTAGTAATGGTTGTCAATCTTGAGTTGTCCAAACTGGAGATCTGCTTGCTTCCCAGTTCAGAGGTTTACATTGACAGAGCCACTGTTTAAACAGCCCACACAATATAGGAAAATATATATAGGATTTTTGCTCCTTTTTTTGCTAAAATAACTTCTCTTTGTTTTCCTGCGTTTATGCTGCCTTTGTTTTCTTTCTGCCATTGCCAGTGGAAATGTTCAATGCAGCAGCCTCATTTAACCTTTTTGCAGAAGTCCCAGTGAATCAAGTGTCTTCTGTTGATGTTACCAATCCTCACTGAAGTTGCTAAGATGAGGTTTCCCTTGTTGAATTGGAAATTCATGAGATTTCAAAGTTTGTATAATGGTAATGGATCTGCATTTTAGAGTATCTTTAGTTTGGAAATTTTAGTGTATCCCTTGATTACTTTCATTCCTCTCAAATTCCTGTCAAATAAGCCCACTATTTTCTGCCTGTGAGTTTTGGTGAAACTCCTTCTGAAAAAACAGTCCCCTCTAGGACTGCTTCTAGCAAGTTAAATGATTTTGTGCTTTGTACAGGCTGTCTTTGGTGTGTTTTCTCAACTTGTCTCACTATTTTGACTAAAGACAAAAGCCCCTTTTCCTATTCAGAGTATCCAAGTCCATCTATTTAAGCACAGTTAAGCTGAATAGCAAAAGCCTCTTTGGTCTGTCAAGACCAGTTTGAAATAGGCAAGTACCATATTCAGTAAAACCCTATTCGGTTCTTATAAGGTTATGAGGGTGTACTGATCCAAATGTCTTACATGCTTGTAATTCTTCAGTCAGAGTTTTTATTGCCTCCTTATATTCTAATTTCCATTTCCAGGATTTACCCTTATTTAAAACTTAATATAATGGATGAACAATATGAACAAATATGGTTACATGTCTTCTCAAATATTGTAATATTAACATCAACTGTTGTAGCTCTTTCTTAGATTGGGGTATCCACAGCTGTTCCATTTTCCTTCAGATATCTAGAGGAAACACTGCAGTGCCCACTATTCTCCATGTACTTAAATACTTTACTTTCTACTTGGTTCCTGATATTTATCAGATGGAATCACATCTTATACTTTATGCAGTTCTTGCCATGCTGATGCTGCTGCTTCTCTCACATTTCCAGGGAAAGGTCCTCTGACTAGAATATCATCTATATGTTGGTGAAGTTTCAGTTCTTGAGGGAGTGAGATTGTAAAAGTTCAGCAAGTGCAACATACGCACTTGTAGGTGAATGTTCATATCCTTGGAGTCTGTTAAAGGTGTATTTCCTCCAAAGTATAAGCAAATTCTTCTTTACCTTTTTCTTGTACGCAGACCATAAAGAACAGATCTTTCACATCTAGCACTGTCATCCATGGGTGTGGGACTGTGTGGAGTGTGGCTGCTGAAATTGCAATTCTGGGTACTGCAGTCATTAGCAGAACTCTTGGCATTTAAGCACTGATAATCAGTTGTTAAATTCTTCCACCCCTCTGGTTTTTAGACTGGACAAACCAGTGAACTGTACAGGGTATGAGTTCTGGAAATAATGTGCAGTTTTTCCAAGACCACTATTACCTCAGAAATCCTTATTTGTGTTGCAGCAAAAATCAGGTATTGTGGTACATAAGTAATCTTTGAATCAGATAGTGCAGGGGCTGGATGTCACATGTAGCCCCTCAACATCTAAGCCCCTCAAGATTTGAGGAAAACTTTACAATTATGTTTTAGTTGTTAATCACTAGCTGTGGCTGGGCATTTATAATTAAGAAATTGCATTTTTAATGTTTTATGTGTAGTTAATCTTTTGTTTTAAGGAAAAGGGAAGAAAATACCGAGATTAATGGGTGTCTGGATGATAGCCACCAGGAGTCAGCAGAACTGAACAGTAACTTAAGCAAAGGAAATTCCTGCAGTGGGAGGTCGCAGCCTCTGATTCATTTGACCACCTGCTCAGGGTCTTGGGTCTGTTTTTCTTTTGATGGATTGTCTTGCCCTATTTCATAAGCATGGTCTGCAATGTCATGCATTATTTCTGCCCAGATAGGGAGCTGTTTGTGGGGATCATTAACACTTAATCCCTCATTGTCTTCTGAGTCTCTTTTAATTTCATGGCATTTTACAAATAAGTAGTTTTAAGAACTGCTAGGACTCCTCTAAGTAGTAGTTTTAGCATCACATAATCAATTGTAGCAGATCATAGAATATCATTGGATTCTTGTTTATGTATCACTTGTATGCAGGCAAATTTTGTGATGGCTGTAAGAGAACTCATTAAGACACCTTAGGGGTTCACCTTGCTCCATTGCACCTATTTTCCAGCTCAGTAGGCTACCTTGCTGGTGATACAATGGCACCCCATATGCAGGTTTGAGTCCTATATTTAAGAGATGTCCTGGACCCCAAGTCTTGTTTGCTTCATGTCTACTCAGCATTATTCAGTAGGTGTTTTTAGCAGCCTTGCCACAAATACTGTGTTTCAATTTCACCTTTTTGCCATATTTTTTCTAGTAAATTTGATGACGGTAATAGATCCTGGAGTAATTCACACAGTGTATCACAGAGCACCACCCTGAGACCTGTCAGACTGTTCTGTTTTAATGATGGGTCTGGCTTTGGAAAACAAAGAATGATCTTCCCCTTGGTTGCTGTCATTGATGTCACACTATATGCTTCCATCCCACAATTCAGGGGATACTATTAATTTCCTAATCTGCACAGTCTCAGATTGATAAGGAGCCTCCATAAGAATAATCTTGACCTTTTCTTCTAACTTTTATTCTTTCTACATTTCTTCCTGTAACTATTTCAGCAGCCGTTCAATTTTCAAATACAGTAGTAACTCAGATGCCTTTTTGTCTTCTATTTCCTTTTATAGGTCTTGCTTCTTTGTATTATTATTCTTCCTATCCTGATAAGCAGCTTTTTAGCAGGTACAAGCATTTTAAGAATAATTCCTTTCCCTTTTCCTTCCTTTGTATGCCCACTGTCCACTTTTGGCTGTTCCTCCACAGCTTCCCAATCATGCCAGTTATCACAAGTACATTTTTTCTAAAAAGTTGGGATTCAGGTTTATTTCATGACTCCATAAATAATCTGTGATATTACTTGCCATACTTTTGACAATCCCAATTTGTTGCAGATGAGTGAAAGGCTCATCACCCAAAAGAGCGAAGTAGCAATATGTTGTATTGAGGTAAAATAATAATTTTGCAGAGTTCAGTACATCTGACAGAGTTCAATATATTCAATGGAATTTAAGAAAGCTTATTACTGTTTTACCAAGGTTCAATTAAGTTTCACAGTTAGGTCCACCTTATTAATTACTGCATGGAGGAAACACACAAGGGCACACGGAGTTAGAATTGAGTTTCGCACAGAGACCAGAGATGCAAAGGATAAGGAAAACCATTCCTTTGAGTCATGACACTCAATATGGATCCCATTGCTTTCTCAACTCCTTAAACAGCCTAGGTTCAACTAGGTCCAATCTTAGTCATAGATTTGGACAATGGTTTCTATATCTGTAAAAAGTTCATACTAATTATTATTGAGTAGATACATGGATTAGTAATGTTTCATTAGTATTATTTCAGTGTTATCACGCACTTACAAAGATCTGTTGTTAGTAAAGGTATTTTTCCACCTTGGACAAGGAAGAGCTCTTAGTTTCAGGTAAGGGAACTTAAACATTGTGAGTGGGCCCTACTCAAGGGGAGAGTAATTGGAGTGCTGCATTTCAGGGAGGGCTCAAAACTGTGCTCATCTGGATGGGAATATGCATAGAGTGAAGTAGTTGGCTGCTAGTCACTAATATAGACACATTAGATATCTTTATTTTAGCTCTACACTCTAGTTTTGTACTTTGGTTATATTTAATTTTTAGGGCTTCAAAGCCCCAAAATATTTTTCCAAGACACCTTGACTCCCTTGTACGTGAGACAGGAGCTTTCCAGCTCACAGGTTCACCACAGGGTGTGAGGTTTGTTGCTCCTTAGTCAGCCTGAACAAAAATACAGCAAGGGGTCAAGTGCATCTGTCACAAGCTCATGGACTAAAGGAATTGCACTGCTTAATCGCTGGAGTGCCTGGGCATCCTATGGGTCATACCACTGTTCAAATAATGATAAATATCAACAGGAAAAGTGAAACTCAAGAAGAAAGTGGCTAACTGAGCAACAGGAAACCAACAGGAGCCTGTATGCCTCGTTGGTTCTTCAATGGCTGCTGAGAGATCTGCTCTGAAATGATTAGCTTCAAGTAGGAATAATGTTTCTCTGGTGTGTGCAATTGCTGCACTGGCTGCTCAGAAACTATTTTAGGGGAAGTGAGACAAAGTCTCCTTTCTCAGTATTCTGAGACGTACTTCTTTTATGTACATGGTATTAAGTCAGAAAATGTATTCTTCATTTTATAACTTATATAATCCTGATCTACTTTCTGTTTGGTAAATGCTGCTATTTCTCTGCAGGACATATCAGACCACCGGTACTTCCAAGTTCACAATGAACATGATGCTCATATTTCTGTTGGCATTTTAGAGTTGAGTTAATTAACATTTTTATAGGAGCAATAATTAACATTTTATGAGCTGGATTCCCTCATCCCTTGAACCTACTTTGGCTTCACTTCATACTGGAACATATAAGAGGGTAATGTTGCAAAATGCTAATGTTCAATTTGGGTTTAAGGGCAAAATGCACTTCATAAATGATGCTGAATTGCAGTAATAGGAAGAGCTCCATTTGAAGGAAAAGAAATGGCAGGAAGCCCTTAGCACCAGTCCAAAATGCTAAGTTAACACTGAATAATAATTATTCTATAAATGTTATTCTGTTTGCTGTCATGTTCCCTAATATTGTCTTAGTGATATGACAGTCCCTCAACTAAGTGTATCAGTGTTATTTTATATTTAGATTGTAAGCAAATAGGGGCAGGCCTGTGTGGTCTTCTGACACTTCTAGCAAAATGGAGTTTTGAGTAAAGTGCCAGAGTGCTATGCCAGGTCAAAATTTTAATTATAACAATTGATCTGTCAGAATATTTGAGGAGATGTTTAGGAAAGCAGCAGTTTTAATGCCATACCTAGGTCAGTTTCTCTCAGTAGCAGTCCAGATTTTATCCTTTCAGTCTGCAATAGCATTGTTGACAACTGCAGACAAAGAGATCCAGATTTCAAGAAATAATAGCAGCAGGAATATTAGTGCTTTTCAGACATAGTTACTTGCACTGTAGAGAAAATGCAAATTATTTGGTGTCTGCTGTATTTGCTTCAGTTTCTGCAGTATGTATGGTGGATTTCTGTGTAAGGTGTCCCACTAATTTAAAAAGAGCAGTTATTGTCATTAGTTCTATTATTAAAGAATGTAACTCAGGTGAAATACTATACTATCCAAGCCCAGACATGCTGTGTTCTTGTCCTAGTTTTGGCTGGGACAGAGTTAATTTTGTCTATAGTTGCTATGAGGGGGGTGTTGAGCCTGGGTCCATGTGGGCATGTCTAGGTTATTTATTCTATATCATGCACGTCATCGCTGGGGGGCATGACTTCTGGTGGAAGAAAAAGGGAACATGACATGGAACCACCACCATTTTTGTTCCTTTCTTATCTGGGGAGTAAAGTGGAGTACAGAGTGGTGGGGTGACATCATGAAGAAGATCCAACTTGGAGGGTTTGTCCACCACAGTTTTATCTTGTTTCAGGCTTGGGGGAGAAGTGAGTACAAATGATTTTTCTGACATTGTTCTTCATTGTCTTGAGGGAATAAAACTGTAGCTGTGGCAGCAGCCACCATTTTCTCCTTTGTCTTCGGAACCCACGTGTTGCTGGCTGCAGTAGTATTGGATCAGTTGGAATCACTTGAGCATTTTTCCATGAAATTGCCCTGTTTTAAACACTGTTGTTATTAGTATTGTTGTTGTTAGTGCTTGTTTTCTTATCTCATTGCTGTTTTTCCAATAAATCATTATCCCAACCCATAATCTCTCCCTTTTTGTCCCTTTCTCATTGGAGGGACAGGGGGAGGCAAGTGGCCACTTGGAGATTAATTCCTAGCTGGTTTTAAAAAACAACTGTTCTTAATGTTTTTGTGTACCAAATAACAAATTTTATTAAGATTTTAGTTCAGAGATGTGTACTTATAGCTATGCTCCATCAAATATTCTTCTTTATAAAACAGTATTCCATTGCCAATCCTTTTAGCTCCTTGGATCTCGGTTTACTTGTGATGAGTGGTCTAATCTATGTGTTGTTCAATATACCTTTCATTGTCACATGAGAGAAATATCTCATTAAGGAAAAATCTTATTTTTTCAACTTTGAGATTTTAAAAATAATTTAAAATAAACTCATGAGAATTTAACCTGTAAAAGGTTTATCTACTGAAGATTTAAGTCCTTTCTCTTACATTTTGCAGAAAAACTAGAGTAGCACTGGAGGCTTGCTCAGCTGAGTTTTGCATCAGTTGTTACTTGCAATCTGTGTTACTTGTCTCCTGATACTTTTTGAAGTAGTAGGAAGACTGTGTGCGTAGAAAAATGTGCAGACTGTGGCATAGTGGAAAACAAGTGTTGTCTGTATTATGTGCTGGAGAGATCACATAGGATGGAGCATTATGTCATTTAATGTGCATGGTTTACGACACTTTCTTGGCTCCAGCTGGCTAGGACAAATGTTCTCTTTCAAAATCCCCTTTACATAAGTAATCCCAACGGGGCTAGATGGGACAGAAAAGAAAATCAAATGCAATATATGTCCTTATTTCTAGTCAAAATGTTGTGGAATGAAAATCAGTGTAGTTTCTGCAGCATTACTTCATGTGCAAACATTGGATAACATGTCAGCTGAAAAATAAAATAGTTAGGTAACAGGTGTGATTGCTGATGATAGAGGCAAATTACTGACTCACAAACATTGACAACTAATTGAATATTTCAAAAGTCAAGCTCTTTAATCTTCACCTGAATTGTAAGGCTATCTTAAGAGGTAAATTTTTAATGCCACACCTTTGATGGACATTATAGCATCAGAAGCAAATGCAAGAATGCTGATAAAAGAGAAAAGCATCCATTTTGAAAAGAAAGTTAAACTGTTTTGCACACTAGAGAGAAAATACTACAAGTCACAAATAATTTTTAAAAAGTTCATGGAGGAAAAAGTCACCCTTTACTAATGGTCTGATGAAGTCTAATGAATTCTTTATCTGTCTTTTTGCAGCTTAAGATAATAAACTTAATTATGTGCCAGTAAGTAATGACAAAAATGGAAATATAGTAGTTTTTCTACAGATTCTTATGATATAAAAGAGAAGTAAAGCTATGTTTATGTAGGTTGAAGGTATCAAAACACATATTTTAAAATATTAACTGTAAAATCCAGGAGCAATTGAAAAGATGAGTCTTATGTAATTTCTTGTTCTGATTTAATATTTTAGCACTGTTGCTATATCTAGCACAAACAAAATCAATTTGCTTATCATTAAAATCTTGATAGACTTCCTCTGGGAAGGTAGCTATTCTTTCAGGAGAGTAAACACTAATACCAGAACTGGCCTAAATGCCCAGCTGCTTGTAGTCTGAGATTTATAATGGTTCTAAAAAGTATTTTGTCTCCTGCAACTTGCCTAACAGATTACAGAACATATGATGCATAAAATATTTAAGAATTTTGGCTGGGCAAATAGTTTTGTCCTCTTCCATCTCCAGTTGATGATTCTATTTTGAGCGTTTGCTGCATATATAGTGATTGTTGAGAGATCAGCCCTTCCTCAGGTGGTTATGTACCAATTTTATGGCACAAGAGGTTGGCTAGTACAAGAGGGCAACCAGTTGCTATTTTGACTGCTATACAAGTTGGCCAAATTTAAATGGATCATAGGATCTAGAGATACATGAATCTACTAAACATATTTGAAAGTGCATCACCCGTGTGAAATCAGTTCTATTGTCATTCACCACAGAGAAGGACTACATCTAGGATACCTGACAATGGAAGAAGACAATCACAAGACATTTTCAGGTGGAATGTCTGGAGGCATGACCCAAGGTATGTATAAATTAGGTACAAAGTCTGTAATGGATATGGGCCTTCATCTTTTATTTCCCCCATTTCAAGTTAGAACTTCTCTTAGCAGTGCATAACGACAGACTTGTCATTGTTCTTACTGTACTGTGGATTCATTGCTAATGTCAACATAGCAGGAGCTGTAAATTGATTACCAATGTCCCTTTCCATCAACAGAAGAATAAAGCCTACTGCAAGTGTTTAACCTGACAAACTTATTCCTATGTTTTGACAGTGTTTAAATGGATCAAAAATATGGTCATCACACAGTTTCCAGACAACCATAAAAGGCTCCTTGGAAGTCATCTAGTCAAAACTCCTTTCCAGCTTTCCAATATTAGATTAATTCAGCTGTGGCTACATGCCTCCAAGTCTTGGAAATCTGCAAGATGGTCATTCTTCACCTCTGATACTTGCTCAATGCTATATTATGCTGCAAGTAAGGAAACTTTTGTCTGTGTTCTACCTTAACATGCCAATGTGCTGTTTGTGGCCATTGCTACTTGCAGACTGGTTTGAGAAAAAAGCTATAATATGCACACCCTGTGGGTGAATGATTTTCCATAGTCTGTGGTGTGTTAACTGCCAACTGAGAGTCTTTGTCCTAGGTCAGGAGGGATGCTGTGCTGAGCTGAACAGAAACTCAAGTTGCAGCATCCAATTTTGTTCATCAAAAGTGTGGTAAAGTCTGGAGAAGCTCACCAGGTATACAGACTGACTGGTCAGCAGTGGATGTCTTTACAATATGTCCTGTTGGCTCCAGTGGTATTTCTAATGTGTAATGTAAAGATCAGATAGGAATGTGATTTTCTCTCTAACCAAAGAATATATTACGAGTTTTCTTCACACCATATTTTCATATCTTTAATGCACCAATTCGTCAGCTGAGAGGGGGAGTGCAAAGTACAAATACTATATTGATACATAGCAGGGACATAGTGAAAGTCAGATTACACCTTTGCACAGACAGATTTAGATTTTATGTTGATGGGGATCAGTTTGAAGTGTCCTGTAGAACACCTGTGTTATTTTTTTGTAAGACTCATGCTTATGACATTCCTAGAATCAATGGTGAAAATATTGTCTTTGTTCATAATTGCCATAAACTTATTTTATGCAGTAGAATTTAGTTTAACTGGTATTGTAAGGCTATACTAACTTTGAAAAAAGAAACTGCGTTTTTGTAGGTATAAAAATACATGCACATATGGGTATGCACATTGCCAGCAGTTTTCGTTGCCAAACTTCATTTTCTAGATTTATTGTACATCTTGGTGTTTACATAGGAAATATATATATATGTGTGTGTATTTGCAATATGTTGCTTTGCCTATGAATCTGACCATCTGTCTGTCGTTTCACTGTAGTATTCTGTCTATTGCAAAGATTAACTGGTAATAGCTGTGTCTTATTAGTTCTATCCCATGGTAAGTCTATAAACAGAATGTCCTTTAGTCTAAAAATTACTTGTAAAATTTAGGTGAGAAACCACATATCCTTGGTTTTATAGATGTATTTTTGAATCTGTCCAGGACTTAGTATTCTTTGAAATGGAGTGTGTATTCAGCAAGTGCATGTTTATTATGTAGTTGGCTGTTGCCTTGGCAGCTAAGAAAGCTTTCTCTTTTGTCTCTTTATGCGTGCTAGACCAATACCAGAAACACTTTTTCTCACTTCATTAAATCTAGATAGACCTTAATGGTTTTTAAAGCCATGCCCCTAGGATAGTAATAATATTGCACTGCATTTTTTACCTTATTGCTAGTTAACTGTAGAATAAACTGACTGCTCTTACCTCTATGTAAAATTATGCTTTATAATTTGAATGTAGTTTTAATCTTTAGACAAGTCCCCTGATAAAATGAAATGAAATAAAAGTAAAACATGGCAGAAACACAGAAAAAAAATACTAACTTAATGGCAATAACATATTTTTGGGATTTCTTTGCTTCTTCCTTGCAAAGAAATGGAGAGAGTATACTGTATTTGCTGAAAATATTGTACATTCACAAAGGATAATATTAATAGGAAAGAAGACACATAGCATTACTAGTGATTTTGTTTTTAAGGAGGAAAAGCCTGCCCTTCTTCTTCTGCTGATTATTGTTGTACTATTTGAACCCCATGGACTAAGAAGAAACAATGAATGTTAATGAATGAATGAGTACCTTCCTGAAGGGTATTGTGGGCATATTGCAAGGACTACTGTCACCTAGACCTTTATCAAAGTAACAAAAAAATTCATGTTTAGTAAACTCCAGATCACTGAAGAAAATTCACTCTTGACTTATCTCTTTCACAGGCTTTGCAGATTGGCAGATCTGCATAAATGACAGGATTCTTCAAGACGTGAGATCTTGCATCACAGAGCTTAGCATTAGGAAAATGATACTTCTGGTATTATATGGACCCATTTGTGCTTCAAAATAACCCAAGTCCCTATTGCTTCAAAGGCAATAATTGTCTTACATGATCAATGAAATAATTGCTGAAAGTAAGGGAAGGAGGGGTCCTAATTGGACACTGAAACATTGACTTGTTAAATTGAACTTTTTTGGAGGTGATCCCTTAAACAAAGATGTGGCCTGTTAGGATTGACATGAAAAACCTGATACATTATTATTTTTCTGTGCTAAATTGCTCATTTAGGCAAATTAAATCTGTCTTTAGAAACTTTTTTTTTTTTTAAGTCTTAGAATAATCATTACTATGTGTAATATTTCTAGTGCAACAGACAATTTAAAATACTGGATATTTTAATATCTGCATACACAGGAATCTTGGTTTTCATTAATAACACAGAATCTCTCTGGCTGTTACAGAGATGAGTCCTTTTGCAGTGGTTTTTTTTGGGGGGGTTTTTTGGTTTTTTTTGTTTTGTTTTGGGTTTTTTTGTGTTTTTTTTTTTTTTGGGTTTTTTTGTGTTTTTTTTTTTTTTTATTGTGCTCTTGTGTTTGCAGTGTTTTGTTTACAGATATATAGAGGGTGAAGCTTTTCCCTCTTTCTAATAGCATTCCAACATAAACTGGGATAGCCTGACCCCAAATAGAAATTATGATGAAAGTAAATGCCCTGCATAGACGACACCATTTCCCTGCCATCTTGTAGAATATGTAGATCATGGATGTAAAAAAAAAAACCAAACTTGTTTTTCTTTCCCTTGTGAAGTAACTGAGCAATTCTGGTATGATCCCTGTTATAACATCGAAGTTCCATAAGTGGGACTGACTTCCCTGGCACTCACTGAACAAATTCCTGGATTTATATGAATATCATATAAACTGTTCTGCTATCTCTGTTCAACCATCCAAGAAACTGAATATTTATCCTGGCATACATTAGAACATTGAATCCTCAAGAAATATTGAAGTGGTTAAAAAAATAGTAAAAATCTGACAATTCTGAAAATTGTAACATGGGTATGAGAACAAAGTTGTAGGGTTGTAAGAAATAGTACAACATTTTTAATGATTTAGTTAAGAAGAGCTAAATTTTTAATCCATCCATCTCCAAAAATCTTAACCCAAACTCTCAATAAACCTTAGCTCTTCCTTTTCATATTATCCTTCTGAAATTGTTCTTGTTTATTTCTGAGCAGTACAACTTTTATACTACTTTCCATTGATAACAGCATAGAAAGCAAGCCAAAATTACAGTCCTATTAACTTACTAAGGCTATAATAATCAATATGACTTATGCCTGTAAAATCTTGGGTTTTGCCCTGAAAAACCTCTCTACATTAATTAATCTCCTTGCTCTCATGAGACAAATTGATGGTTACTGCTGTTATTTTAAAAAAATGTTAGACGACTTTTGCTATTGCTTTGAAACAGTGATAATTTAGGAAAAAAATGAATATTCAATTCAGAAGAAACAAATCTTCAAAATATATAATGGATACCAGTGCTATGCCTTTGTTGGTTCCCTGAAACATTCTGTCTGGAAACGTAGTTAGCGTATTGTTATCTACTGCTGTTTACCAATGTAGGGCTCTTTTTAACTGCATTTTCTGCTCTGCCTTCATGTTCCTTTTTTCAACATTTATAATTTATGAGCCATTAAAGATGTTGTTTGATGTAGGTGCAGCACAGAACAGATTAACTGCGGCTGTAAAACACAAGTTTTGGCAGTGTCAATCAAATTATGCTTTCTGCATAGTAATGTGAATTTTAGTGGTATCTATGAGAAATTGTTTAACTCATTACCTCTGTGAACGCCAATAACCCTATAACTAAGATACAGGTAATTGTGATGATACAGGAAATAGTGATCAGATCTTTGATTCTCAGCAGTTGTCAAGAAACTGGCTCTGACTGTATAGGTTATGCATATTTGTCAAATTCCAGCTATTTTTCTTGAAATACTGAAAATATTCAGAGCTGAGAATTATCAGAACACTTCTTCAATGATGCACAACAGCAGCTCATCAAAATCAAGACCATGTTCTACCCACAAATAGTTTATAATAGAAGACTTAAGCTAAAGGTGTTTTGATAGAGGAAAGAGTGGAACATAAGAGAGTGGAAGTGGACAATTACCATTTCAAGATGACCCTGACTGCATCCGTTCCTGAGCAGGAGCAGTAACTTGCATCTAAGCCAACCAATTCCCAAGTGACCACTTGTTAGCTCAGGCTTGGTCTATTATTTTTTTACTGACCTTGTTGAAAAACAGTCACTTTCGTCAATCGTGTCTATACAGAGGTTCAGTGAGTAACATTTAGAGCTGATCAGGTTAAATCATGTACCTCAAGGACTGCTGTCCTTTTCCTCTGCTCTGTGTGCACTTACCCAGCGCATCATTGAGGATATTACCATTTTACTCTTTAGAATCTCTTGTTTTCCCTGTTTTCTGATGTGTCAAACAGCATGTGCCTTTTTTTTTCCTTACCCTGAGAAGAAATAAACTAGAACATATCCAAGCACTAAATGGTAGAGTTTTTAGTTCTTGGAGAAATATGGTGAGGGTTCAGCAGAACTGCCACACTGGATTTCCAGAAGGTAGAATTTGGCCTTTATAGAAGACTGGTTGAGAGTCCCTTGGGAGGCTGTCCTGAAGGGCAAAGAGTCCCAGAACATTAGATATGCCTCAGAAAGGTACAGGACATACCTTAAAGGTACAGGAGCAGGTTGTCCCCATGTGATGAACTATAGAGAAAGAAGACCAGCCTGGCTGAACAGAGAGCTTCGGCTGAAACTTGTGGTAAAAATAGGAAAGAAGTAAGGAAGGGGCAGGCAACTCAAGAGGGCTATAAGATTGTCATGAGGTTATGCAGGTAGAACATTAGAATGGTCAAAGCCCAATCAGAACTTAATCCTGATACTGCAGTAAAAGATGCTATAAATTTTTGTAAATTCATCAGGAATAAAATGAGTGATAAAGAGAATCTACATCTTCTACTGGATGCAAGGGGAAATGCAGTGCCCATGGCTGAGAAATAAGCTGAGGTACTTAATGCCTTCTTTACCTCAGTCTGTAATAATAAGACCAATTCTCATAGTATTCAGTATCCTGAGATGGAAGACAAGGAAGGGAGCAAATGAAGCTGCCATAATCCAAAGGAAAGTGGTTTGGGCACACTCTCTCTCTTGGACACACACAGGCCTGTGGGACTGGATGCGATCCACCCATGCATACTGACAGAACAGATAGAAGTGCTGACTGATCATTTACCAGCAGTCCTGGCTAGCCAAGGAGGTCCCAGATGATGGAAGACTAGGCAGTGTGGCACCCATCTACAAGAAGGGTCAGAAGGAGGATCCAGGGAGCTACCAGCCTGTCAGTCTGACCTCAGTGCCAGGGAAAGTCACAGAGCAGATCATCTTGAGTGCCATCATGCAGCCCATACAAGAGGATCAGATCCAGTCAGCATGAGCCTGAAAGAGAGGTCCTACTTGACCAATGTGATCTCCTTCTATCTGCTTAGTGTATGAGGGAAAGGTGGTGGATGTCTAGTTCGACTTCAGTAATGCCTTTGACACTCTTTCCCACAGCATTCTCCTGGAGAAACTGGCTGCTCAGGGGTTGGACAGGTGCACTGTGTGCTGGGATAAAAAAGTGGCTGGATGGCCAGGCCCAGAGAGCATTGGTGAATGGTGAGACATTCATCTGACGGCTCATCAGCAGTGGTGTTCTCCAGGGCTCCATATTGGGGCCAGTCCTGTTTAGTATCTTTGGCAAACATCTGGATGAGTGGATCAAGTGCACCCATAGTAAGTTTGCAGACAACATCAAATTGGGTGTGAGTGATAATCTGCTGGAGTGTAGGAAGGCTCTACAGAGGGATCTGGACAGGATGGATCAATGGCTGAGGCCAAATGAATGCGATTCAACAAGGCCAAGTGGCAGATCCTGCCCTTTGGTCACAACAATCCCATGCAGTGCTACAGGCTGCAGGCAGAGTGGCTAGAAACGAGCCCATTGGAAAAGGACCTTTGGGTGTTTGTTGAAAACTGTCTGAAACATGATTCAGGGTGTGCCCAGGTGGCCAAGAAGGCCAATTGCATTTCAGTTGATAACAAAAATAGTTGGGCCATCAGGACGAGTGATTGTTCCCTGTGCTTAGCACTGGTGAGGCTGCAACTCAAAACCTGTGTTCAGTTTTGAGCCCTTCACTGCAAGAAAGGTTCGAGGTTCTGGACCATGTCCTGAGAAGGACAACAGAGCTGGTGAAGGGCTGGAGCACAAGTCTTATGAGGAGGGGCTGAAGGAGCTGGGATTGTTTTGCCTCTAGAAAAGGAGATTCAGAGAGGACATTATCAATCTCTATAACTGCCTGAAAGAAGGCTGTAGTCAGGTGGGGGTTGGTCTCTTCTCCCAGGTAACAAGGGACAGGACCAGTAGAAATGGTCACACAGTGCACAATGGGAGGTTTAGATTGGAGAGTAGGAAAAATTTTTTAGTGAAAAATATTGTCAGGCATTAGTGGAGACTGCGCAGGGGAGTGGTGAAGAAACCATCCCCAGAGGTATTAAGTGACATGGTTTAGAGGTAGACTTAGAAGTATTGGGTTAGCAGCTAGACTCAATGTACTTAAGGGTCTTTTCCTACCTAAATGATTCTATGATTCTATGATTCTATTCATAACTAATATGTCAGATTTTTAAGTACAGGCTTGGGGGAAGCAAAGGTCCATGAGTTTCAAGCAAGAAAAAAACTTTTCCTTTTCTTAATGATTATATTATGACACACTGTTAAAAATGTGTAAAGAGATTCAGATTAAAACTTGCTTTTGCCAATCCAGTCCCATCTGTGCAAAAATTGCTAGCAATAAAAATATTTCGTAAGAGGGAGCTCTCAATATATCTCTTTTATGTCCTTTATAAGTGTAGATTCTTTCGTTGTACCATCTAAAAATACAATAAATAGCCCTAATTTATTTTGCATGTCCCTTTCCTCTTTTACATATTACTTCTTTGAAAATTACTCCCTGAGTCATAATACTAGAGAAAAAAAAAAAAAAAATTGCCAACATATTAAGTGGTGACTAAATAGGCCAAAGTGAAAGATCTCTTTTTTCCTTGTCTCATAAAGTTCATATTGTAATTTAAGTAAAAAAAAAATATATATATATATGTATAAATCACTACTTAAAATAAATTTTTAGCAGACTATCAGTGGGAAAGGGGCTTAACTGTATTCTGCCAGCTGTGCTCTCTCTAAATCAATCTCTGGAGTCATTACAGACGCGATGAAGATTCCTGCCTCTATCTTTTTACAGTGTCCTCTCTTCTTCAAAAGCGCAGCAGAGACGTGACTAGAGCAGGCCGGGGTCTCTGTGATCCACCTGGCCTTGGTCCCTGTAGAGGGACGCGAATGTCACAGTCACAGCCCTACCGAATTAATGCAGCCAAAGAATTGAGCTGATGCTGTCAGTGACCATTGTCATGATCCAGAGGGGAAAATTGTCACAAATTCTGGGTGCTAAAATGTGGAGCCACCTACTCACAAGGACAGTGTTTCTCATCCCTTTTGATAAAAGGCTGAAAAGTGAGATATGGTCCTTTGAATTTATTTTTTTCTAAATGTTCTAATCTCTCTGGTTCAATGCTTTCCTGACTCCTTCTTAAGTTTTACATAACTTCTGCATTTCCTTCTTTTCAGCTGCAGAGTATATTCTTTGGCATGTAAATATATCTCTCAAAATTCAGGCACAGAGAGTCATGCATCAGCTGGTCCATGAATTGTGCATTACCTTTGTGCATGCTGAAGTTGTTGGAAAACTGTTGATTTATTATTTATTGAAGTAATAATGGCCAGAAGTTTTAAATAGACCTTCAATTTGCATTGCTTCATGTACCTTGGAAAAAAAATCTTTGCCATCTAAATTCCTGAAATGTATTTTAAACTCATCTTCCTATGTATCCTGTATTTCATATGGAAAAAGAATTAATAATACACATATATATAAAGTACTTACAGTGTATTCCAGTTTCCTTGATGAGAGGCTAGTTCCTTTATAATTGTTCTGAAGGATTCCATTCTAGCTGTATTTATTTTCAGTAAAGTTGATCTTTCTACTAATTTTTCATTTTTCTGATCCTTAAGCATCCTAATTATCCTTTTCTGCTAATAGAAGCTGCTTATTTTCTTGTTTTATGCTATCTATTTCATCCCACTTACTTTTTTATTACTTTTGAACAAACTATAGTGCACAAAATTTGCCATCTGTTATGATATTTTTCTTTCAAGAAATTATTTTTCTTTACAGTGTGCTAAGTGGTCCTGCATTCTGCTGTGAATCTTCCATTATTTTATGTATCTACTTCTCAAGCCTGAGAAAAATGGCTGGTTCATGCTCCATCTCTCCATTGCCCCCCTCCCTCCTCCCTCCTTTCCTCTTTTGCTTCCCCCTCGCTTTTGTTTAATTTTATTTTGTATCTTATTATGGTTTATAGTTCAATTATCAATCTGTTTGTAATTCAACCCCACGTTTTCTTACTTTTACACTTCTGATTCTTAGCCTTGTCCATCTTGGGTGGGAGGGAGCTGAATGAAAGGCTCTGTAGTGCTTAGCTGTTGGCTGGGGTTGCACAGTGGTGTGTAGAAACTGTGCTCCCTTTTCAGCTATTGAGCTAAACTAAGCTGTTTGCCATGTTTTCAACCCTCTTGAGAACCTGGAATATGAGGCAGAACACAGTTAGTGGGCAAAATCTTCAAATTCTTATAGCCCATCCAGTATTTTCCATTCTTTGAATAGGATTAGAAGCTGACCTGCAGTGATTTTAATTAAAAAAAGGACAAAACAAAATCTCAAGCCCAAAATATTTCCAAGATAAAAAGCTGAATGGCAGAATAGCTTTTTCTCTTCCTACAGATCTCTTCCCAGGGTCTCCACTTTCTCTAATTCAAGGAAAATCTTGAAATGCCACACCTAACTGTCCATTTTTCATTACATTAAATATATATGCTCTTGTATGCTTTTAGTCCAAATTCATGTACACTGAGGAATAGAGGACTGAGTTCCATATGCAAGCACCCTGAAGCCTGACTCAAACCCAATGATCAATGCCTGTAAGGCTACTCTCAAGGAGGACTATAACCTCTCTTCTGCTGCAAATTAGGGAGTCACATAACTTAGAAAATATTAATTTTAATTAATATCTAATTATTAATTTAGTGGTGTCTTGAGTAAGAAAACATTGCATTGCCTTTATTCAGGACAGTTGTCTTTCTAAGTAACATAGCATCTGCAGCTAGCTGACTTGCACAAATGTTTGGACACAGATGCAACCATAAAAAGCAGCTTGGAGGATGGATTTGTAACTATTCTTGGCTTACGAGAAGGTTTAAGCAATACAGAATACAGAGAATTTTGTTGTTGATAATCTAACTGATATGGACAACTAATACTAATTTTTGGTAGTTTTTACTGGATATCCCAGCAGACCATGGCATCCACTCAGGTGGTAGCAAACTAGGCCCCATGGCTATTGGGAAGATTATAATTTATTATCCAAATTTTACAGATGGGAAGACTGAAATGTAGAGTGCCAACAACAAATGTCTCTTTCAGTGCTGTAGCCAAGAACAGAGCCCAGGCCCTCTTAGTCACATCTGTGCTATCACCTGGACACAGAGTGATGGGAATGTCAAGTTCCTGTCTCTTGTCACTGATTTAAGTGATGATATGTTTTTAAATATGTTACTTTTTTTTTTTTTAATGTTTTTACATTGGCCACGGTGGACCTCAGCCTCTCTGTACTGACTAAATTGGTTCTTCTTCACCTAGAGGCATTGAAGGTGTCTGTAGTTGTTGCTGAGAAACTGAACAAAAGACATGGATATATTCATTCTTGTGAGAATGTTCACAGCTGTCAAAACTTTTTGAGGTTTTCTGGGAAACATTTAAATTAGGGTTTTTTTCTGAGTGCTTGGCATTATTATTATCAAACACTTTGTAATTTAAAGTTGATCAATGAAGCAGCTGCTTCCTTGAACTTGCCCCTTAACAGAGACCAAGGCTATAAAAAATTCCTCCCTTTACCTCTCTCCTCTGGGAGAGGTAAATGAGGGACATTATCTACCAAGACAAAGCTCTGGTGAAAAAATTATATTACAGTGTGCAATCACAAGGTGGCATGAATCAATTTATGGGCACTTCAGTATTTCGGTTTGTTCCATCTGTTCAGCACACGAATTACAAATTCAGACACAAACACTGTTTAGAGGCATATCATAAAAAGTTAGCTGAAAGTGATTTGTATCACTGTATACTATATGTGCTTTATTCTGCACACCATGCAGCTGTTACATTTGATGGTTGTTCCAGGCCCAAAATGCAGCCAAGTGGTGATTTTTATGTAGCTGTTTATTGTAATAAGTGCTGTAATAATTTTGATGTTTTGTGTGGTTATACAAAGACATTTGGGTACTGTTTGAAGGACAGAAATGCAAAGTGGGACAACATTGCCTCTATCTTGAAAATATGCAAGTTCTAGCTAACTCTGTATAAATACATTTTAAAATCTTGTAAGTATTACTCCAAACATTTTCAGGAATATTTTTTAAATAATTCTTAAATTAATAAATTATTAAATTAAGACTTTAACCAGAGTGTGAGGTGGGTGGGGGTGGGGGGCATGTTAAGAGTTACAGTGTTTTATGAAGACAGAGGCAAGTACAATTTATACTTTAATACACAGGTACAAATATCTGCCTGGAGCACTCCAGCACTCATAAAAAATATTTTGTTCTCTGTCAAGGAATGTTATTTTGTCCTTCATTAACTACACCCTGGAAAACACAGAAGCAATTCTTTGAAAAGGGCTTGTAATTCAAATCTTTAACTCTTATCACTCCTAGATAATTTATTTAAACAGTAGTTAGGAATATTTTGTCTCTTCCTTCTATCTATCCCACTCAGTAGAATCTTGACCTAACAAACACAAAACCAAATGTTTGATAATATCTATTTCTTTACCTCTGCTCCTCCTGTACACAAATAGACTTGTGTCCTTTAACAGAGCAAAGGTGTGGGCTGGACATATTTGCCAAGGAAAGGATCTGGACATTGAATCCTACAGGAAAGGGTTCACCTTTCAGTGACCTGCATAAAGTGCCTGAACTCTATAGAGAGGCTGGATTTGTAAAGCCTAAGTCTTGCTTTTCTGTAGGCATCCTAGATTACATCCAGATGTGTTAACACCTTCCAACCAAGGTGTTAACAAGGCAGGCAGGGCCTCCAGGTACCCAGTGCAAGACTGTGCTGTAGGGCACAAGCACTGAAGAGCCTGGACAACAACAATATGTTTTACTTACTGGTGGATGTCTAAGTTGGCTCACTTTTACATTGGAAAGTCCATGCGAGGGGCAATATTGCCTTTCAAGTGATGTATTGTGCCCATTTTTCTTCTGCCTAGTCCTGCACCAGGCTTTCAAACATATGACTTCTATCTCTTGAGTGAAAGCCTCTAATTCTAATCTATTACATATTTCACAATGTTGTGAAATAGTGGGAGGAATAGTGAATTTGATTGATAATGAGCGGAAAAAAAAACCCAACAAAATTGTCCATCTCCTTGGGTCAGCAAAATTTGGTTTTGCCTCCTTGCCAGCAGAGCATAGAGCACAGACCAGCAGTGCCTCATCAAAGTGGCTGAAATTATGTGAGTTGGACCAATGCCTTATTTATCCTAAGGTCATATCCCATCCTAAGACAAATTTTCCCTCCCTTACAACCTAGCAATTTGTGGCAAGGAAATATGAAGATCCTTTGCCTACATAATATTGATAGAAACATTTTTCAGAGAAATATTCAGACACCAAAAGAGGACACTTTGCATAGGAAAGGACTAATCAAATTAAGATAAGAGCTTCAGAAACATTTTCACAAAGAATAATGCAAGTGTTGTGGGTATTTTTTATAAATTGCCTAAGAATTGTCAAAATTCAAGGATTCCAAAGTATAAAGGAGTCTGGAGCAAGCATTAACCTGTAAGAAGCTAGTAGAAATGTGCTTGAGTGTTTGTGTTTTAATTTGTCAGTCCACACCATCCTACTTTCAAATATTTTAAAAATCCAAGATAGGAGAAAAACAAATTCATATGACCAAAAGCAGTCAATAATGAACTGTCAAAGCTGACATTTCATGGACAATCATAAGATGGTTTTTATATTAAAAAACTACTTGGAAGATATTTACTTATCAAAAATAGCCACAGAAATCAGAATTTATTAATTAATCATATGCAAACAGAAGATAAGTGCTACATTTACACTGCAATGTGGTTTGACTAGCTCTAAAATAAAACCTGATATCTAGGGCAATTTGAATAAGGTTAACAATGAAAAAAAAAAAAAAGAGAGATAAAAAATAAGGAAGAAAAATCTCTTAGAGCAACAGAATTTATTGTAGGCAAAAGAGGAGTAGAACTCCAGGTTAAATGTTGTACTAATACACAGTCTGGCCCCAATGTCATAATTGCAGTAATCAAATAGTCTTTATTTGTACCATGTCTCTTTTGCACTAGTCTCATGCATACTAAACATTTACAATTCAGTTTTCAATTTATAGCTTTACATTGGCAACAGCTTTTTAAAATATTTAATAAACTACTCTACCTAGCAGTTTATATGTCATTTGGGAATAATGCAACAGAATTTCTGGCAAGTTATACCACCTCCTAGGGTGCTTCTTCATTGCAGAACAAACCAAACTGTTATTACTCCAGTCAGTATTATAATCTTATATGACATCTAAGAACACATTGAACCGTTTTGCTCATATCTGTGGATTCCCTATTCTGATATACTTGTGTGTGGTATGGAAAATGGCTGTATGATTCATACTATTCTTTTTCTTAAGCAAATATAAACCCTGTTTTTATTAGAATATATAAGATTCAGACTTACACCTGAACAGTATCTTTAAAACAAGATTCAGCAATATTTCATGTAGATTCTCTTGAGTCTTAGTTTTGTATGCAGAACCTTGAGCTTTACAAATTGTAGAGACATTATTAATTGAGCAATTAAAATAATACATTTTGACTAGAAGGAAGCACTTGCAAAACTCTTGAATTCTGTTTGATTGCTCATTCCAAATTATTTCTTTTCTAGAGCTGCCACATTAATTGAAACATGGAAAGTGACAGAGCACCATATGCAGTAATCTAACAATGTAAAGGCACTTGTCCTCTGCCTTTCCACGAAGAACAGCTGAATTTTAAGAGCAGAGAATCATCTGGTTCTCAATACTTGCTAATTGGATAAGCATTTGACTGCTAGTCCATGGGAAGAAAGGAAAAAAAAAAAAAAGGTGGGGGTAGGAAATACCATGCAGAAAAGACTTATGCAAATCAACTACAGATTTTAATTTGTTGGAAGTAGAACTTTTAATGCACATGAAGTATGAGCTCTGCAGTATTCTAACAGATCTTTCAGCTGTAAATTGCTTTTGTCATTAAATTAATTCAAAGTTCAATATTTTACTTGCAAAAGGCCAAATGACTGCAGAACTTTGTTGTCCTCTGCTTACTTGGGGGGGAAAGCCTGAAACTGCAAATAATTTGTTTCTACCAGGCTGTGGAGGAAGGAGTCTTCAAATGTAGAGTAATAATGAAAATCAGAATCATAGACTTTTAAAAATTAAATTTAGCCATTTTTAAAAATCTTTAAAAAGCTTAATTTAGCCATTCTTGCACATGCTAAAGGTTGGACATCTTTTGCATCTGAGACATTATTTTGCTTCTGGCTCCTTTTAATAAGTCATGATGAATGTTTAATGATGTTTCTTAAAAATATCCACATTAACTAACCGTGACCCCTTATCTAGGGCAAGAAAAGAGAACACTTAAGTTAATGACCCAATGCCTGGGGAACCCTATATTCTTTAAAGTACAGAACAAGTAAGGACATTTATAGATCTGGTGGGAGATAATAAAAAGTGCCCGATTTACACTGAAAGTCAACAGCAGTCCTCTTCGGACCTCTAAAAACCTCTCAATTTATCAAGTAATGGGAGTGCACACAGGTTATGTCATAAAGTTAAGTGCAGAGATAAAGGCATTTGGGAGGAGAAAAAAGTATCCTGTACTCTTCCTAGACAAATTTTGACTTAGTTGGATAATTTTTCACTTCTATATATAATATGTCCCATCAGGTGAACAGAGTAATCTAAGATTGCTCCATTTGTGTCCTGAGAAGACATGTAACATGATTAATTACTGCTGTGTTCCCTGACAGTTTTAGTTTCTCAGTCTGGTCTTTGTGCAAAACAAAAACTAGTAGTTTTGTGGGGTTCTTTGGGGTTACAGGCAGCCTTTCCTATCCTGAGGCACTGTTGTCCTCACCCTGTATTCCTCACACTTGTCTTCAGGCGCTTCATGGAGAGGCGCAGGCTGGAAGCCTGGCTGCCCTATGATTGCTGTCTATGGGCACTGGAGAGAGAGAGGCTCCTCAGCAGGCACTGCAGCCCATAGGTGAGCTGTAACACCTTTTGTGCATGTCTATCACTCTGGCTAGTTGATGGAGGACTATTGTGGCAATGGCCATGGGAATAACTAAGTTCAATGTATGATGTAGGGTAATGCTGGACCTGCAATTCCTCTCCTGGATGACTACAGAGAAAGGTAGGAGAGAGTAACTGATTCAACTTCCTTCTGAACTTTTGGCTTTTACATTTTCAAAACAAGAGTTTAATGGAAATTTACTTTAGAGAATAATACTGTAACTCTGCTTCTTGTTAAGCACTGTTAAACTCTGCTTGTAAAGCACTGAATAAAACTAATGTTTTATTAACCAAAATAACAGCAACGTTTTCTATTTTTTGGCATAGAAAACATACTTTCTTTTCTGCTTATCCCTTATGAAACAATCTGTGATCCTCTGATTTTAAACTCATTCTATTATTTTGAAGACAGATGCATATTATTGCTAGTTCCCTTTTCAATAACAATTTATTTTTTTATGTCTCATTCTTCATTACTGATAACTTTTAAGACTGAACTTAACTTAATTAGGAAGTTCATTGTGATTTCTAAATGCTTTTGAAACTTTTGGGGGATATCAATATACTATAAAAAGATCAAAACCACAAATATGGTCAAGAGTATTTAACCTATCTCACAATAACTTTGCTTATGAAGGGCAGTGAGAAATATACATAAAGCAATCAAGGGATTTCTCTTCATCTTTATGATCCTGACAAGGTCTATAAATCCATTAATGTACAACTTCAACAGCCTCTTTTGGTTACAATGCATTGAATGGTAGCTTATCAGGACAGAATTCTTTCTTTAAGAGGTTTTCAGGTTTTTTTCTCATCCAGAAAACAGATGTTTCCAGACAGAAACAGAATGTTGAGTTTCATTAGAGACCCATACAATAACTAAGCTGTTTCAAATAAGTAATTCACAGCCAAATAGACCGTGTGTCTCTTGTCTTGGCAATGAGACATTTGGGGGTATAATTTCAGGAGTATCTTTAAAAACAGAAAAAAAAAAATCAGGACAGACTGTTTTTGTCAGGACAGTTACCAAGTTTTCTTTATAACAGTTCATTAGAAGTCTACTATTCTGATCAAATGGGATTCATTGAAAACTTTGTCAAAGCATTTTGTTCTTAATGATAAGACAATATGCAGTTTATTTTTTTCATAAACATGAAATATCAAAGCCAGATGCTAAAAATATTTACTGCTTTTATTCTAGCAGTTGACCACAATGCATTACATATGCACACATTAGCTGGTATATGTTAGCATATGTGCTAACACACATGTGTATGATATATCTCTGTCCAAATACGTGTACCACATGAGGTTTTAGAGTTAGGGTTATACTCAAAAATGTAATGCACTGTATTTGAATGAGTTAAAAAATGTAAGATGATACCTAGTTTTTCACATGGTGTGCTGCATCCAGCTCTGGGGTCCCCAGCACAGGAAGGACGTGGACCTGTTGAAGCAGGTGCAGAGCAGAGCCGCAAAGGTGATCAGGGGGCTGAATCACCTCTCCTATGAAGAAAGGCTGAGCAAGTTGGGAATGTTCAGCCTGGGGAAGAGAAGGCTCTGGGAAGAACTTAGAGCAGCCTTCCAGTACCTCAAGGGAGCTGAGAAGAAAGCTGGAGAGGGAAAATTAGCAAGGACACAGTGATAGGGAAAAGGGGAATGGCTTTAAACTGAGAGTAGGTTAAGATTGGATATTAGGAAGAAATTCTTTACTCTGAGGGTGATGCACTGGAACAGGTTGCCCAGAGAAACTGAGGATGTCCCATACCTGGAAGTATTCAAGGCCAGGTAGGATGGGGCTTTTACCAACATACTTTAGTGGAAGGCATCCCTGCCTGTGGCTGGGGATTTGGAAATAGATAATCTTTAAGTCGCTTCCAACCCAAACCATTCTATGACTCTACAATTCTAGTTGGTTTTCATTTTCATTAAGGTCAGCTCACCGTTAAAAAAAATTATTGTAATACTAGCTGGCATCCATGGAATTTAGCCATCCTTTTAATAAGACCTTTTTGAATTTTCAAGATTTTCTTTGTCTCTTTCCTCCCTCTTTCCTATTCTGTTCAAGTAAACATGGATATGATGCTATCCATGAACTTGAATGGTGCAAAGTTGAAAAACCTGCAAGAGAAGTTCTGATGAGTCAGACTAAAACCTCATCCTTTTTCTTTGATATTTCACCTCTGGCTGTGGCCATACATAGATGACCAAAAAAAAGTAAAAAGAAGAGGGCAAAGATATAGTAAAAACATTTCTAAATGCTTTCTCAGACTTCATGTACATGTATCCATATGGTCATATGTTTAATAATTCCCAATAGTTTTAATTTCTCTGAATCCACTTATCTGTCTGCTACCCATGAAAAATTATAGCAACTATTATATTGGTATCAAAAGACTACCAGATTAATTTCACATTAAGTTATAAATATTTTGCAGTTATGTTCAGCCCTACCCTGTAGACAGTCTGTAATTTACTTCTCAAAGGCTACCAGATAGAATATTGCATTCTTGAAAGTCTAATATATTGTGTAGATAATCAACATGTCCTTTAGAAAGCAGCCAGAGTTAAGTCAAGAGGTTATGTTAAGTTATTCTGAGGTGATCAATTACAAGGTTATTTTCTGAAATGTAATGGGTTTGAATTTTTTCAACAGTTTTAATGTATTTATGTGACTTGCAAAATTCAGTTTCTAGATTTCAATTTAGAGGTCTCTAGCATAATTTCTAGATTTCATTTAGAGGTCTCTAGCATAATTTCATCCATTCCATTTACTTACATTTAAAAGAATACATATGTAAGTTTCCAGTACACTTAGAAACTGGAAGTACAAATTCAATTAGGTGATGCATAATGTAATTATATCATTTACCTATTGCTTTTTTGTTCCTTTATGTCCCTTTTCTTGCTCATCTACTTTTCAGCCTAGATATTAAACATATTCTTGCTCTTTTTCATGTGAATACACAGGACAAAGTTAAAGAGTGGGATGTAACATATTGATAAATTTATGGAAATGAGAAGAAAAAATTGTAGAACTGCCTGGGGAAATCTAAAAAGAATATAAAGGGAGTTTAGATTAGTGCAATATGCATATTAATAAGTCAGAATAAGGTATCCATTTATATCATTCCAATGCTTTCAATCCATTTCTGAAGTTGGTCCCTGGTGAGGAGGCTTAATTTGAAACATAGAAATGCTCTCCAAGTTCCTGAACTCAAAGAGAATGCAATTAACATCACTTGCCAAATGAGCCCATTGCTATTTTTTTTTGACTGTTGGCAGAAACATAGGAGCTTATGCTGAATCTTTGAGATCAGAACACACAGGAAAGTGTCCTATCCATTGCTCCTCCCCACCAGAATTCTCAGTTACTGAGGATGTTTAGTGGCCAACACCTTTTACATGTAAACTAAAAATTGCATAACGTATTTATTTCTATGTAAAATATGAAGAAACAACATCAATTCTTATTTAAACAAAAATCACACGCACCAAAATATTCAGTGACAACTACTATTATAAAATAGTGGCCTACAGTGTAACCAATGATGTTTCCATAATTATTTCCTATGCTAATGATAGATTAAAATGTTGTTTCCTGTTTAAAGATAACTATTGGAAAACTTTGACATTGCAATATTGACCTCCGTAGTAATATTATCAAGACTTTGCATTTAAATTAGAGACAATTCTTCATATTGGGAAATGAGTAATGGAATCAGTTTTTCATCTCTCTATTTCTACTTTCAACCCAATTCATATCATTAGTGATTTAAAGTAAGTTTGCTCTGAGTTGTTAATATCCTGTTTAAAAAGAATTCGACAGCAGTTTCTTTAAAGCTGCTGAAAAAATTGAGAATGCTATTTTACATTATATCACTTTCATATTGTTTATTTTTCTAGAATGTTTCTGACAGAAGTGCTACTGGCTTGAATGGAAAAAGATGAGTTGTTATTCAAAATGCTTTTGTATATAAAGTTTAAGCTTGCTCCAGATGAGAGCAGCCATTTTTACTCTGTGATACAAGTGTTGTTTCTCCAGGTCATCTGAGATTTCAGTCATTTGATTGAAGTAGCAGAAATAGTACTCTCATTTGGTTAGGTGGTGACCTAGGTTCAGGTAATCTCCAGTTTAGCCATCTATCATGCAATATCTCCACAGCATCTATTTCTATTCTCTTCAGTTTCCTTTAAAGTGAGAAGAAAAATATATTTATCAGAGACATCACCATCACCATGAGGTCAAGGTAAACCTCTGGACTAGCCTAAGCATAATAAATAGATATATGTATAGACCTGCCTGTATTCATCCAGGCATATTATTACAGGCAATATTGAAATGGTTGCTTTGTAATGTTTGCCGGACTGAAATATTTTCTGCGTAATGTGTTTAAAAACTTATACTCAATATTTGAAAAGAAGTCAATATTTGTTGCAGGATGATTTGCACAAATGAAATAAAATTAAGTTAAATTGGTTAAAAGGCTTTCAATCCTATAGCATAAAGATTCTGCACATTCTCAGCAACACCATGTGAACTGGTAAGAATAAAGAATCTCAGAAAAAGTGTCAAGGACAGTATAGGTATAGATTAAAGCATTTTCTGTAACAGTGATTCCTTTTCTTCAGGCTTAATGCATACTGGAGGATTAAGGGTGTTTGCAGACTGTCTTTGCATTCATTATGTTGATGTCCTTCATGTCATTATGAATCATCATGTAAATTTTCCTGAGCGGTACACTCTTTTCTAAAACAGTCTCTTTTGTCTTGGGCAACATTTTGAATTTTGTTTTTATTTTTTCACAGAAGATAGAATGGGTAAGATTGGGAGTCAGCCATCTCCCTGCTAGGGCAGGGTCATCCTACAGCACATTTCACAGAATCGTATCCAGACAGTTCTTGAGGATCTGCAGTAAGGGAGATTGCACAACCTCTCCGAGCATCTTATGCCAGTGCTCAGTCACCTGCGCAGTAGAGAAGTAAAATAATCTTCACATTCAGGTGGAACTTCCCTGTGCATCAGTTTCTGCCTGTTGCCTCTTGTCTTGTTGCTTGGCACCACCGATTTTCACTTAATTTACCACCTTTGTTATGTCTGAAGTGAGAAAATTCTTTTTGTCCCCAGCTGTTTACATTGAAGAATCTTACCTCCACTTTGCATTTGACTCAATTTGTAGAAATACTTGTAAGTAGCACTTTCACAGACATGTTTATTTATTTATTTTTACCAACCAGAATACTGTTTAATCAAACTGTTGGAGGTAATGACTATGAAATGAAACAAACATCCAAGAAATGTGAAAGTTTGTCTGATGCACTTGAATACTAGTGAAATGAAATGAAGGTCAGTGTCATCTTTGAAAATACTTACAGGTACTTCCTTCCCTTTTTTCTTCTAATCTTTTTCTGGTTTTATTTTCCTTTGTTTGGTTGGTTTTTTGTTGGTTTTTTTTTTGTTTTGTTATTGTTTGGGGTTTTTTTTGGGGGGGGGTTTGTTCTTTCTTTGTTTTTATTAATCTTAAAAAGGGTAAATTTTAATGCTGATAGGTTTTGCTCTTTTTTAAAAAAATGTTAAACTACTGTTGCTTTGTCATTTTTCTGTATAACTTCAAAATACTCCTCTCTGTATCTGAGAATATGGGACAAGCTTATTGTTATATTACCCCCCCCAAATGCCAGCTTTACTTGGCCGACATGTCTTTATGTTTCTCATGTTGTTAAAAATCTATCCTTAATTGCATTGGGCTGTTTTGAGAGGAATCATGTAAATACTTTTACACAGACATTTGCTGCATTTAAAATGTGTTCCTGTTACATGTCAAAACTTTGGGTTCTATCCATATTTGTGGTAAAGAAATTGTAATAAAAACTGTAGAAACAATCCCAGCATTAACCTTAATACATTGCTTTCTTAGGGAACTATTTCAGGATTCCTGGAACTAGCTCTTATCTGCCTCATTGGTACAGTGGGGCTTTGCCATGTCCTGAAGTCAGATGGCTCTTCTTGCCAAAGTGTCAGATGGTTCTGTGCTTTGAGTCTTGCAGTGGTGTTGAGGGGAGAAAACAGTTTTTATTGCAGTTCAGATCTACACATTAACAGAGGTGGATGTTAGGTATCTTTCTGCTGTTTCTAGGTAGGCTTTTTTTCTTTTTTTTTTTTCTTTTTTGTAAGGAACAAGTAGGTATTGTTTGTCTGAATTTACATTAATATAATTGTAAGCAGTCAAAACATGCTGAAGGCATTTATAAAGGTCCTTTCATTATGAAGCACACACCCACCCACCTCAAAGGTGCTTTGAGAAGTTTCTGATAAGAAGTTGTAGTAGCACAGTGGTGGAAGGATGATTTAAAATTACAGGTTTGATAAGGTTCTTAGTGCTTAAGGAAAATTATTATTTTGATGGCTAAGCTTGAAAACATAGCACAGTAATAGTGTCTGTGTAAGAAACTCTCAGTGGAAATCAGTTCTAACCTTCTTTGGACTGAGTACTCTGCGGATGATGACTGAGTCCCCCAGTGATGTTGCCTGTGCCATGAAGCTGTACCATTACTACCCTTTAATAAGGTACATCAGGTTCGTGAAACAGCATGGCCATGTTGGAATAACTGTCCCCAGGCTGTTTTGTCCTGCTGAGAAACAGGATTTAGTGCTTAGACAGAGCATGGTTACTGTTTCCACGACTTCATTTATCTCCTTCAGCTTCACTGAAATGTGCCAAATAAATGTCCAGCTGTCCAATTCTAGAAGAAAACTGGTTTTATCCTTTAAAAAGGGATTTTAAATGTACTTACTGTGTAATTCACTGTTGAAAAACATTCCCAAATACGTGTATATGAACCATGGCTGGTTGAGGAGCATGTGGAATTTCATTTTGACAACATTGATATATCAAATGGATCTGGTTAAAGGGTCAGAAAATATATGATTTCAAGATTCTTTTCACTTATTCTGGGAGCTTCTTTTCTGTTTCTATGCAGCTTGAAGGCCCTGTTGCCATTGATCCCTGCAAAACTATTAGGGCGTTTTTTCTTTATTATCTTTGCATCAATGCTAAGAATGTGGAGCTAACCAATAGAAATGAAATCACTTATTTTGGATTTTTGGCAGATGAACCACAAAATGCTATTGCACCTTGTTCTGGCAAGAGCACTTGGTGATGCGTGCAAACAAGGTCTGTTGTAATGAACTGCTGGCCAAGAGGAGGCAGCAGAATTTAATCTTAAGACTTATGCCCTTTTGAGCATATGGTGCTTAATGAGGATCTTTCACAGCCCAACTAGTAATGAGAACTAATCTAAAATGAGCTAGCGGCAAACTGCAACAGACCAAATAGGAGAGTCATATTCCATACTTTCAGTGTAGAGTTAATTGCATTTCTAAAATTTAAAGTGCATTGTTGACATTTCAAGAGGTGGATACGAACCAGTGGAATGTCATAAAACCAAAAAAAAAAAACCAGGAGGGGTCAAACAGTAGAAGGTTTTGGCATAATAAACATTACCATTATGCTTTTGTTTATATCACGCTTCACTTGTACTCATCCATATCATGACCACTGCAGCCTAATCAAAAATCTGTTTCTAATATGTTCTGGAAGCCCTTAAAGCATTTGCATCTTGCATATATTCTACCACTGAGACTCAAATGTGAAGGCTGAATTGAATGAAATAAGTTAATGTCCTGATCTTAGATGAATATTTAAACCCCTTCACATAGAGAGAGAAAGAAATGATGAAGGAAAGTGAAAAAAGGAAGAATTAATTTGTATACATACTAAAGCTGAGCAACTTCCACATCATTGAATCTGTTTCAAAAAAGTAGGAATACCTGACACCTGAATTGCATGGATCACACATTTTACCCAAGTGCTGTTGGCACAGATTCTTGTCACAACATTGTTCAAAGGGAAGACCTGGCATATAGTCCAAATTTATACCCCAAAGTACTGGAAAATTAGGAAAAGCCATCTTGACATTAAATTAACTATTTTGTAGACATCTAGTATAAAATACTAAACATTTGCAGGAATGTATACTTGATCATTTTGTTCCAGTTGTAGACCAGGTGTGGTACTGCCTTCTGCACTGACTGCTAACAGCAGCTGACCCCTTCTCTTAAAAGATTTTATCTTGGTAGTTACGAGGAATAGAAGTATTTCTACTATGCCAGGATTGCAAGAACATCATAGAACCAATAAAGGCACACTTAGGCAAAACAAAGAGGTGACAGCACTTGTATAAATATACAGTGACAATCTGGGTGTGTTTGGGTAAGGGGAATAAATACACACATGCACACACACACACACACACACACACACACATATATTATAAATATATAATATTTTTTGTTCCAGATAGGTTCCACTCTTTGTAAAATTTCTGGCTTCCTACTAGAATTTAAAATATTTCTAGATCAATTTCTGGTGAAAATAATTTCTAGGTTTATTGTGGTTTGGTTTTTTTTCATCTTTGACAGACTTTTAAAAAGTATATTGAGATATAGTAATTTTTCATTTCATGAACTTGCATAATAAAAAAAAAATTAAAAAGCATTTTCAGCAATTTGCTTTCTAAAATGCAGGCCCAAATGCAATTACTGTGGTTATTTCATGCTGCTGGAATAAAATAGGAAATATGAAAAGATTAATACTGTTGATACATGCTAGATGAAAACAAAGGAATGACAGAAAGGGGGATGAACTAAATGTGTATCATATTATGCCTGTCTCCATAGAAATCTTAAGTTTTTTGCATTTAAAAATATATGCACAAATAATGTATGTAACACACTGTTTAGCTAGTTACTTTAGAAGTGCAGTGTTTAGGTAGCACAATTTCCTTATCTGCTTTGCTTTTTTTTTTTTTTTTTTCTGTCTGGTTTAGATTCTTTGAGTTCTTCTACTGGCTACTTAGCCAGTAGAAGATGTTGCACTTTAAAAAAATTAGCTGTAATCTTCTTAAAACCATAGGAATAGTTGTGCTCCTGTAAGTAGCTAAACTACACGTAGGGCTTAAATATGTGTATTTGGTGAATAACTACATAACTTGAGGCCATTTCCTCTTGTTCTGTCTTTAGTTGCCTGGGAAAAGAAGTAGATCCCCTCCTAGCTACAGCCCCCTTTCAGGTGGTTGTGGAGAGTGATAAAATTGTTCCTGGCCCTCTTTTTCTCAAGGCTGTGAACCCCAGCTCCCACAGCTGCTTGTCATGAGACTTGTGCTGCAGACTTTTTACCCTTCTCTGGACTTGCTTCAGCACCTCAATGTCCTTCTTATTGTTGGGGACCCAAAATTCAATTCAGGATTTGAGGTGTTTTGTGTCCCAATTGGACAAGGTCCTCTGACCTTAACCAATAGCATGGGGTTGTTCTGTTGTCCGTTGGAGGTTTCTTTTATCATTTTTATCCATACAAACATATTTTAATTTGGATGCATTCCAGTGAGGCAATTAAAGTACTGCATAACTTTTGGTGTATTTTAATTTGTTCTTCAAAGCAATACTTGCTGATGTGGACTAATCAGCTTTAATGTGCCAGTGAAAGCACAGAACATGATGACAGATGGTAAGCCAGAAAAATTCATATAGCTAAATATCCACTGTCATTGTTAACCTAGACAGTGACAACTTCGGTGTCATTTTGTACAGGATATGAGAGTTTTCCTTCAGCTATAGCTAAGTGCTCAAGATTTACAGGACTGCCTGTAGCACGGTGCATTTGAACATGAAACATCCAACTGACATCAATGAGATAGTCCTGATGAATGCTACCAGTTCAGTTAGGCAAGACATAAGGTTTGTGGCAATGTCACTATAAATATCTAATTTCTTAATGAGTGCATCTGTTTTTCCTTACAGATGAACATTCTCATAATGTCCATGCATAGCCATTTATTCACACTGAACTTGTGGGGAGACATTTCAGATATTTCACTGTCTAATTCAAGACAGTTCTGCTGATATTTCTGCTCAATATTTTAAGGGACCTACAAAAGATGCAATAAATAAGTTTTATTTGAACTAAGAAATATGTGCCTAAGAATCTTTTCAAGCAATTGAGCTCTTGGTATCAGCAGCATCAAAGGAGAAATGCACTTCAAATTAATGTTCCTACATAAAACCAGAATTTGATGCAACTGCAAAGGTCTTAAACTGTAGTGCAAAGAGAATTCTACTGTAAGAATTAAAATAACTGAAATTTTATTTTTAAAATAATACTTCTTTTATTGGGATGTTTTAATTTTATTTTAGTTTATGCATTACATAACTTATCATGTCAGCAATAGGGAAACACTGACTTGTCAATATTTACTAGAAAGAAAGTATTAAGATTTAGGGTAAGAGGGTGGGAAAGAGGAGGCTGGCATGATTTCAAAACAAAGCCAGTTTGAACACCTATCTTCCACTCAAATTACCAGTTTTATTCCAGATATATGGTTCTTAAACAGGCAATAACAATTGGCACATTGAAATTGACAACAGTTTTTGGTAACTGGTGGTAAAGTTTATTTTGAGGTGAAGTTTTATATCTTGCATAAGTAAACTTTTCACAGGGCATTGTAGAGAACTCCTTATCTCCACTGAATGTGTTGAGATTCTTTTATTATTATTGAATATTTTATATCTTTGGTACTTTTTACCAACTCTTTCACTCACATACTGTTTTTTCAAATGCTTTGTTGGCTTAACCCACAAGAGACAAAAGGTTTTTCAAAGAAATCACACATATATTAAAGCCAGTTAAGTAAATGAATGGCTCACTATTTTTACAAGCTGAAAAATTTTCAATGAAAATTGTTTCTATGTATCCTCATGTCTTTTAAGGCCCCAAAAAATTTAGGTCAAGATTGGTAAATTATTAAGTCCATATTGAGGTAAGCAGAATTCAGGCAACAGCCTAAATCATCTCCCCTTATTCTGAGCAGCTGATGAAAATACAAGGAAGAACAACATCAGCTAAAGTCCCCTCCCATTAATACCAAATGATTCTCTAATTTTCATATTGGCTGATTTTTGTGCAGCAGTCTAGGGGAAATATACTTTATTTATGCTACTTAATTGCAGAACTAACTCCACATGAAAAAAAAAGGAACAGAAAAGGAACATGTTGGAGACTTTGCTTATAAGCTGTGCTCCTCCAGCTTAAGTGTCCACAATAAGGTGTCTCTCATTTTCATATGTAAAATATTGTTGGGATGGATGAAAGTTTGACAAGAAAGTTTAACAGATATGTATGCTTTGTAGAAAGATTTTTGAATGTAGAATCTCAAGAATAAATATAAATGAAAGCAAGTTTTGATATAGAAGAAAAAAATTGCTAAGCCAATCTTACTGGATAACTAAGAAGGCAAAGGGTACCTTAGTTAGAAGGGGTTTTTATGGCTTAGAGCAAAGGATAAACCCACCTTTAAAAGTAAAATATTTTTACCAAGCAAAAAGATCCCACAGGCACACAAGATTGCCTATGTTGCAAGTAGAAAAAAGGTCTCAGAATTTTCCGCTGCAAGAAAACTGAAAAACAACTTCTAGCTTAAACTGTAACATGCTAACTTTTAGTGACTGGAGAATAGTAACATGAATATGGTAGTGATAGTAGTTACGATAAGCAATAGGTAAAAGCAAAGGTATAGATTGGTTCTTATGTATTAAGATGCTCAACAAAGAAAAGTATATAATGCATTGTAACCAAAACTAAAGGGTCTTCAGGCTTGTCTGCAGCTGGAGCTGACAGCTGTAGGCACAGGCTTTGTCACCCACGACCCTGGACTGCTGTAACATCTTGGATACAATAAACTGCATTTTGAAGAGTCCCACATCTCTCGTTCAGGCGCTCACAAAATATCTTCATGGATTCTTCACGGAGATATTCTTGGGTTTTCTTTAAATATGGCCCTATGATAAGGCTTATATGGCTCAGATGGCAATACTGTATTTAACAATTTCTTGTTAGAAAATTTCCTGGCTGGAAGATTTCCATCTTTTTTGTGTTGCCCTAAGAACGGCTGACTTTTATTCCTCATCACCTAGTTTGCACTCTTTATTAAACTCCAGCTGACTGTTTTATTTCTGCACTTTCAGCTATATCCGAAAAATACAGAGCAGCTCTAATTCACACATTCTGGACTGGATGCCTATATTGTCCTATTCCCTAGACACTACTGGATTGCCACAGCACTTTTTATGCTTTGCTTAATGCATGTTTTGTTTGTTTTTAAATATGTGCAATTGTCTGGAGGGTTCTTTTTTACAGTTCACAGTAAGATGCACACACACAAACCGAATGCAGCCAGTCAACAGTAAAAAGAGAAAACCTGCATAGGTAATTACCTGTACTAGGTAATTGCAAAGTAAAATATAAAAAGAAATTCCAAAATATATCAAACAGATTGTCTGAATGTATGAAATATTGTCTTCTTTTCTTCATTCTGTGATATATTACTGGTCTATCAAAAATATTGCATTGAACAGGAAAGAGAAGCCATCCAAAGATTAGTATAGATGTCATACTTAGAAATTACATTCTACCTCTTTAAGGGTCTTCACATTTTCCTGATAAAATGATAAAAAGAATACCAAATAATGCCTTACTTTTACTGTGAGGACCATTTTCTTTTGTTCTCCAGAATTGCAGGGTTCACAGGATGGAGGACTCTACAGAAATCCTAGCAAAAGAGGAAGAATCTCTGATGAGCAGAGCTGGAGGGAGAAGAAATAGAGAAGCAATATAGTCTGTTATTGAAATGAAGACTGATTTGATATTTTTAACAAGATCTAGAGCTGAACACCTTTTTCATTTGTTCAGTCTGCTGTTGGGCTTACCAGAATGCTGCTTGCTGAGAAAGATCACATCCAGATTTGCAGCTTGACAGTCTACCTCTTTCCTTGGAATAGTCAGTTCATTTCAGCTGCCAGCCCTGTAACAGTGCCACTAATCTCTTAGAAAATACCAGTAACATCTAGATGAGGATGGATGTTTGAGCCTAGTGAGTCTGGAGTTTTACTACGTGTGATTATTTTTCTGATTATTCTTGTTTCTCAGCAAGATTTTAGATTAAGTGTCAGTTCATTGAACCCATGTGCCTCATCCTCACTTCTGCCACCCTCCCACATGATTTGCTTAACTTTAACTCCTCCTGATCTTAGATTCTTCTGCATGATACAGAATTTTTGACCATCAGCCCAAGTCCAGCTTCTTTTTTGTTTTGATTTTGCAGCTAGAATAACTACTTAATTATTTTCTTTCATTTCAAACTGGGTGCAATTGTAAACTTTTTTTGCCCTCCATGTTTCTTCCTCTGAATTACTTCCTACAGTCATATAATAAAAAATACATCTCTGAAAGACTGATTTGCTGAATTCAGAGAGCTTTATAATGTGTTAATCATTTCCAGACTTGAAAATTGCAACAAGGTTTCAACAAAATCTTGAAAACCGCCTAAGTTTTCATAAAAGAAATATCCTTTGTTTTCCTTGCAAATTATTTTGGAATGCTATAACTAGAAGAAGCAATGAGGGCATCAGAATATTACCAGGTGTCAAATGCATCAAAATTGCATTTGTATTATTACTGTCAAAATTATTGAGCAGGGATATGTCAATTTGGAGGGTTAATCAAAGACTTGTTTTTGAAGTTCATCATAAGACTGGAGAAAAACGTTTTTCTTTCATTCTGATGGTAGTCACTTTCTGGATAGTTCTGAATCTTCCCTGCTCAAGGTTGGCCTTTAAAAGCCACATGTCACAATAACGTCATCCTGGGCCTCATTTCCCTGCTATTGCAAGCCAACAGGAAACTTTTTTGAAAGTGCAAGAACAGCGTCAAATTATCATTGTCCTTGTGCTTGCTGAGAATTCAGTTTTCCCTCTGTTTTGGAAAAAATAAGGGAGGAGTGACCATACCTAAGGATTATCAGAAACACCAGACACAAGGATTTTTCTCAAGGACCAATTTATAATAACAAATTGTATTTTGTGTTTAACCTGTGGGTACAATTTTCCTCAAAAACAAAGGGTGGCAGGAAGTTTCTTCCCCTTATACAGAAGCAGTTGACTTTAGTTTTAGATTCAGTGGCTCTTTTCCTACGTGTTTGCTACAGTTCAGAAAAAGATATATTATCAACCACTAGCACTCTCGCTTTTAAAGAAAGGCAATAAATATACAGCCTTTTGAAGAAATAAAAATGTTTTCCTCTTTATCATCCAAAAATAACAACTCAGATTGAAGACATGAGAGCACTTGACCTGAACCTTTTTTGTTCCTGATGGCTTTTGGGTTTTACAGGTTACTTAATCAGCTACAACCTGAAAAATCAATATCTTCATATTTTTCCTTAGCTAGCCAGTGCTTGCCTCTATATATCTTCCTGTCAGATAGAGGGCTGTGGAGGTGATAAAGAATCTTGAACTTGGATTAGTACATTTCACAATGTAGATGTGTGATAAAAACATGTCACAATAGGTCAATCAGTCTCCTGCAAAGAAGTGAACTGCATTTAATTTTGGATTTGGTAAGATCTTGAGCTGACCAGTGTGGTGGGAGAACCTAGCCCATTTTCACATTTTTGTACTTGAATGAAAAAACACGACAAAATAAGAAGACGGAGTTTACTGAAATTCATTGCAGCTAGACTTTTATTTAAGTGAGTAGAGATTCAAAAGTAATGAAAAAATAATGATAATGGTATGTCAACTGACTTGTAAGATTGTGCAAGTTTCCTGCATTTTTCCCTCTATCCTGCTGTATTACAAAGGCAGTAGCAATGGCCAGTAAAGAGAAAATATGCTAAAATATCTTCTCAGACTACACTGTGCAATTTCTAGAGCTGTGCTTTTGTGTGCAGTTTTATCTGTGTCTAGTCAAGTAACATTTACATTGTGAAAGTATGAGTATTGTTTTTCAGGAAATATATATGACTGCCACAAACTCAGGATCAATAAAATGAGATCTAAATGTTCAAACTTACTTAACCTCAAAAATCTGTGAGTTGAAAGGGATGAGGGAACTTGTGTCCAATGCTAGCACATCAAACAATAGCCAATATGGGTATCTGAGCAATATCATAGAACATATTAATATAGATGTATAACTATAGCAATGTTACTACAAAGTGTGTTAAGGGCCAGAAAAATCTAGTAATTCTTTATAGAGATAATTATTTAACTCAGTAATTCTTTAGGTAGAATTTTGATATAAATACAAATTATTTGTGCCTTACTTTGCAAGTTTGAATAGAATTTGCCAATAGGACTCTTATTTCCCAATAAGTATTTTCCTGCTAAAGAACTTTATATTTGTTCTCATCACTGCAGTAAAGCATCCCTTATTTTGAATAGTGATCAGCAATCTTATCCAAACCATTCATTATTGAATGTGAGAGCCTTTTCATAGCTCCACTATGACTTTCTCAGCCTCTGTGATTTAGTAAATACAGGTCTCTTAGTAGATGAGGCACCTCTGAATAGTCAGTTTCAATCATAGAAATCACCATTTCTTTTTGGATATGTAAATCATATACCCAGCTCTCACAGTAGAAGCCTGAAATAGAGGCCAGACATAATGCAGTATTTAAGATATTCATGCTTGGTTATTTTAAGCTCAATATTCACTGAAAGATTTGTTAATGTTCATCCCTTCTAAAAAGTGGTCATTTTATTAATCTCCTGACTAGTGATTTAGTTTGCAATAGATTTAGAAAGATTTTAGTTGAACAAACCCACCACCCTGTCAGTGGTTATTCATACAAGGTGGCTTAAAGGTGACCCTACCTGTGGTGTTCTCATCAGATTTTACATTGACTGAAACTGGCTACAGCTGTAAATTTAAATCTGTAAATGTAGAGGTACTCATGTAAGAAGCAGTTTTCACAGTGCTAATATAGTTGCTGCTGGTTTTCCTTCTCATGTACTAAGAAGAACTAGATTTTCTTTAATTTTCAAAATAGTGAGTATTTAATTTTTTTCAGTGAATATTCCAGGTAGATGACTGGCATCTCTCTTTTTCCTGTGTTAATATGCAATGGTTGATAATTAGTTTTCAGAACTTTTAAAGCATTTTCATAGAAGGAAAGGGAGAGATAATCTGTTTATTTGGTGCAAAAAACCTCAGAGATGTATTATTGATAGATGAACTCTACACATATGGTGCCACTTAAAACAGAGTTTAAACCATCCAGCTCCAATATATAGTCTCTCTTCCACAAATAGTCAGAAACTGGATCTCAACTGTAGTATTGTTTTGGTCATTAACATAATTACAAATATTTTGTCCAGTCTGGACTATATATACAGACTGATAGTATATTTCAGGATTAAAATATTCTTCTTGAATTAATCCTGAAAAAACGTCTGTGAGAGGTTTTATTGAATATTAACAACTGCTGATCTCTCAAATAATATTTTTTTTCTTTGTATTTTTTTTTTCTGCATTGGTAGAAATCTTTAAAAAACCCATAAGATTTTAGCAATAAGTTTTAGAACCAATGGAGCATTTCAGTCCTGTGAATCACACAATTATAATCACTAATTCTAAAGTATTTGTTGCTCAAAATTTATTTTTAAAAAAAGTTTAAGTATTTACCTTAAATTTCTGAAAAATTTTCCATCTCTTACCCTTTCTATTAAAATATAATGAACTGACATTTCTAAATTCCAGAACAAAAATTAGAATCAACTTTGTGCTCAGGCCAAGTGGCTAAGAGCTTTACAGAGTCTTCCACCACCTGAAAACCTTGAAACATATTTTAAAAACCATTCAGGTTGTATCATAAACCTGCTTTAACAGCATGTTGCTTTGTTAATACTTTTCCAAGAGATTGTTTTTCTTATCTAATTTTAGATGCAGTTCCACATTATACAGATGTTGCGCTTTTGTTTTCCTCTCAAATGCACATTTGAGGGCTTTTTATTTTTAACAGGGATTTTTTTTAAAAGAAAATGTCTTTTTCTTAGCAAGCCACCAACAGGTATTACTGTGGAAATGCAACCAAATGAGGTTCCTGCTGTTGTAAAAATATTTTCACAAGCATATTGTGCCTTTTCATGACTCAATCAGTTCTTCTAAATGACATTTTTATAGCTGTTTATTTATATTCCAGGTTTATATTTTCATCCATTTAAGTTTTGTCTGTATTTTTTTTAAATTTCAATTATAAATGATTACCATTTTAATACAATCTAAGACAGAAAAGTAGCAAAATATTAACATTTTTTATCTAATAATCTCAAACTGTTTTGTAACATTAATGAATGCTAGTATTCTTTTCTGATATAGATGATCCTTGTCATTTCAAAGCATTTAGCAGACTGGAAAGTAGATGCACAGGAGGATTAAGTCACTTCCTCAGGATTAAATAAGGAGTTACACAGCTATTTTCTTGCAAGCAGGAGGAGCACAGCTAGATATATTTCCTCTAGTATTTGAGGAGAGTAATTTATGTCTCATGTGAGTACAGGCTTGATAGACAGTGGGGTTTTTTGTCTACATTCTTTAATGGGTATTTGGTAGACTGCAGCCTGGGATCCATGACTTCAGGGTCTTTTTGCACAGGTCATGGAACAACTGAATGTTGCATTTACTGATGGAAATTTGGATCCCCTATCTGTGACACTGAACAACATAATAATTATGGAAACAGGTCTGGCTGTGCACCTCTTGAGCAGGTTTATAGAGGGTGCTCAGTTCTGTCCTGTGGTGTGTACACAACTGGAAATGTGAGGATTTGACCAAAACCACTCCATGTTTACACTGGGGAATGTCATTCCTTAGACTGAAGAGGTGTGCTATGCCTCTTAGACCTCTTGCTCTGAAAACACACACAGTGCTTATGAAATTCTCACCATGCTCCAGAGAAATGCAACAAAACCACAGCAAAGTCTTGTGGTTTATTAGAACATTTACACTTCTCCCTGTTTTAGACATCTCCATGAGCAACCTTGGAAAGATGCTTCAGTGACCGAGTCTTAAAAAAAACACCCAACCGTAAACCACACCACATCCCCCCAAAACCCACAAATAAGCAAAAACTATGATTTACTTTTTGGATCCTTTTCTTGTCTTTCCTTCTATATGTAATTTTTTTTCTTTGAGATATTCATTATAATGCATAAAGATATTCTTTTGTTTGTTTCAAAAATATTTGAATCAAAGCAGAAGCTAAGTGAGAATGATTATTTTTGCAGTATCTACTAGAAACACACAATAAATAGAAAATAGGAGCACATGGATGGATGGATGGATGGATGGATGGATGGATGGATGGATGGATGGATGGACATTATGATTTTCTTTAGCTCTTATTATAACATCTAATGCTTGGCAAAGTGAAATTATAGAGGACATGGTAATTATTTTGTGAGGAGGAATTATCTAGTTTCTATTTATATTATAATCTTTCCAAAGATTCACGGGCCAGCATTCTCCTATGAACTTACTTCAAGATCCAACTTACTTCATCTTTGAAATCTAAACATGTGGGGTTTTTTCTATTCATTTTTTGTCATTGTTCTGGAAAAGGGAACATCAAAAGTAACAAATGTCTCAATACAGAAGGACTTTAATGAAGATACAGGTCATTAGGAAATATTGTTTTGTGCCTCAGGAAATCATTGTGATTTAAACTGATATTATCTTTCAGAAATGGATAGTGATGAAAGAAAAAAAAAAAAAAAGAAATTTTATCATTGCTGTAGGACAGAGAAATCCCATGCTGAAATGGAGATGTCTATCTCCCAGTCATCTGCACTTATTTTCTGGCACAACTGGCCAAGATACAGCACCTTTTGCTGAGTATAGGTATACAGTCAGGTGGATGTGTATGCTACCTTCCCAAGCTCCTCGCTTTATACCACTTTGCAGCCTCTAAAATGTGTGCCTGCTGTTAAAGAAGGAAAAAAACAGCAAAAATTTTAAACAAGTATCTTTCTTAGTAGTATTTGCATACTAATTCTGACTTCTACTCTTTATTTTCTTGTAAAGAGCAAGCTTGTATGTGTCTTGGGACTTGATCAAAAGCATCTGGAGTAGCTATCAACAGATAGAAAACATGTAAGGATAATTCTTCTGACAGGTTTTCATCATTACCTTTGACTTAATTTTTGTAGTTTAAGAGAACCATAAGCATATTTATCTGTGAGAAACTGTAAGTCAAGTCAAAAAATGAGGTTGTATATGAGGGCAAAAGCCAGAGATTTTCTGGAAAGAAAAGTTAAATTATTTCTGCCTTCTGGTGCTCGGGCAGGGGATGCCTAGGACTGAAAAGATGGATGACTAGACACAGACATTGTAATGGACAGATTCCATTATGCAATCAGGGAGACTTTGCTACAGAAAGGTAAGAGTTCTTGGTGTATTGCCCCTTGAGCATGATTACTTGCCAGTGCAGGGAAAGTAGATCTGTGAAAATAAGTTATTTTTTTAATCTATGAATCATCTGAATATTCTAATCCAAGTCAAAAGGACTGCATAAATGTAGCACATTTCTTAAATATACAGTGTATATTATATGAGTTGCTCAGTGAATCAAATCTGACCAAGCTGCTTCAGACTTTATATAAATTCTGTTTAAAACATAACCCTCAGATATATTCAATCTAACCTGAAGTATGAAGTACATCACAGGGGACCCTCATCACCCTAAGCTATCCCTCTAATCAGTGTGCTTCCACATTATGAGACTGATGGCCTGAATTACCTGGAGGACATGCTTTCTTCTCTCTGCTGACTCTAGAGAGACCCTGTAGAAGCCAGGCATCTCAATTAAGTGCCTACAGTTAGATGAAAGCAACTTAAACTTGAATGCACCAAAAATTTGCATATGCATAATGATGCTAAGCGTATAGCTGACTCTACATCCTAGCCAGACATTTTTTAAGATGGGGAGATGGTAGGTTTTCAGTACTTTCACATAGAGCAAAATAAGATGCCCTCTCAGATTTCACAATGATAAACTATATTTGTCCCTGAGTCAGTTTATATCAGATAAAATTAAATTCTAAATGATGGAAGCAGATATTTTTTTGATTTTCATGGTATGGCTTAGCACTGATTAAAACTATGTTGTTTATGTCTTTGGATTAAGATCTTCACACGGCAGTATTTCCTTATTTGATGTTTCTCAAATGTTGCCAGTCTAAAAATTTTCATTCCAATACTTGCATTTGCTTGAGAAGAGAATTTGTAATCTTCTTCTTCTACTAGGCTTTTCCACTCTATTAAGTAATTTCTTGCTGTCTTTAAGATGTTAAAGAACAGCTCAAGCTGTGTCTTATTTTTGGAGGGCTTACTCCCTTTTGGATAGCTTCTTGAAGAACTGTTAGCCAGTTTCTGTGGTACTGGCCAGAAGTAAACTGGGTTTTTTTCATTATTATCTAATTTCAGCACTCAGAACTCCAGTTTATCGGGGATCGCTGTTATTTGTCTCTGCCCCAATATGGGAAAGGTGGTTCTGGGCAGTCTGCACTTCAAGGATGAGTCTGGACTCTTGAGTTTTTGGTCTTCAATCTTGTTTATTAATTCTTATCTACAATATTTTCTGTCTGCCCAGCCAAGGTCTGTTCAGCAAGGCAGCCAAATGCACTCTCCCCCGCCCACGGGGTGGCTGTGCCTTTTATAGCAAAAATTACATCTAACATATTTACCTTTAATTCCCAATACTTTTCACCCTTATTAACAAGTGCATTTTTACCATGAACCAATCCACAAGTGCCAACATCATCACAGAAAATGGAAGACATGAAGAAGAAAGAAGAACCTGGGACCACGCCCTGAATTCTCCATCTTGTCTCCAATACCCCCCTGTACCAAAATTCTAAAATCTATATTTCACCCTGTAAATACATTATTCAAACCCTAAGGTTTCTCATTTCCTCATACATAGATGACTCATCTCTAGAAGGATCAAAGTCAAGCCACCAGACCCTTTTGGCAACATTCCAAGGCCTCCAAGCCCCCGCAAGGGTTCTCTCGGTGACTCTGGACATCCAGAGTGATGTGTTGAGTTCCCACACAGTTCAACTCAAAAATTAGAAATCTGACAAAGCTTCAGATTTCTTTCTATTTCAGTTGAAATCACTTAGACTTTTCTGTGTTCTAATGCTAAAACCTAAGGTAAAATGAAGCCAAGATATTATGGTCATGTAAGTTGTCCCTTTTGCCCCCCTGTTTTGGAAAAAAAGTGGAGGTAGAGGATGTTAGTGAGAAGGGAGATAGAGAAATAAAATCTATGGAAGCTACTATTAGACTGTTTTGCAGATGTATGTTAATTGTTTCAAGAGCTACCTCAAGCATATTAAACTAGAATATAAGTAAAGTCCTAACAATGAATTATTCTTAATGTATGTGAAAAGAGAGACACACACTAGTGAAATTAGAATTTAATTAGATCCTTAATTGTCATATTTCTTGAAATTACTTGAAAATGTGTGAACTCAAAAGGAGTTTCAATAACTCCTTTTGAGTTCAGACTTCAATAACTCAATAACTCAAGAGGCATCAATAACTGCAACTGTATTTGAGAGTGTTCTTGCTTTGATATAAAAAATTGTAGTGTGGAGTGAAAGAAAAGGGAAAAAAGAAGAAAAAGTTATAAAAAATGGTTCCCCAATTTTTTTTGTTTTCTAATATTAAATTATTGTTTCATTGTATATTAATATTATTAATAATATTGTTTTCATAATATTTATAGTGTATTATAACACAACAATAAGTTATAATTGCATTACATATTAGTATATAACACTATAATGCTATTAATATAATGTATTATTATGGTATAAAAGTATATAATAATAAAGAAAATGTTAATAACATAAATTAAATTTGTAATTTTAAAAAATAAAGATATTACTAAACCTCATTTCTAAATAAAATTTAGAAGAATTTATAGACTATCAGATTGTTCTCTGATAAAAACCCTCCACATTTGAAAAAGACAGTTGTAATTCTGCAGCAGAGAGCAATAAAGATTTTTTATTTTCTGTGTGAATGTCACTCAAAGCTTGTTCCTAATCACGTAATTGAGTAGTTCCCATGAAATTGTGCTGACCCTTTTTTGCATTACCAAGGGACCATCAACCCTTAAGACTTATTTAGCTTCATTTTGAAATTTATGTTTGCACTTAAATCAATTACTTGGATTACTTCAAGTTTTCCTAATTAGAAAAAAGACCTTGGAATTGTTTCTTTTTAAGCTGATTTCATAGATATTCCTTGGATATCTTTTGAAAGAACCTTTTAGACTTTAAATAATTAAATAAATAAAATTGGGATAATAAGACCTCTGAAAGTGTTTATTCAAAGCAATAATTTAGGTCCTGAATCAATTCAGGACACTAACAAAGAGAATATCATGAAACACACCGGGGAGGGCTGCTGCTAATTGTTTACATATCTAGTATCACAATGAAAAAAGACTGCTTGAGAAAATAACTGAACCACTGGCCATGTAACAGGAGAAAAGAAAAACTATGATACATAAAACTGAAAGGGGAATTTCTTAATGTTGGCTTACCATAACTTCAGAAATGTGAGAAAAAGAATATCTCCAGAAATCTAATATTTTTGCAGCATAGTATAATTTGATTCCCCTGCAAATTTCCAACACGGAGTTTTTTTCCCAGATGCGTTAGTTCACTGTTCTGCCCTGTTGACTCAAATGTCACTTTCATTTGGCCTTCTTTAGACCATGTAGTAATTACACAGAGAATTTTGAAATGTTGGCTTATTACAGTTGTATTCAAAATATGTAATTGAAGCACTTAATAGGATCATAATTTTGTTTCAGTAATAACAACATGTTGAATCAATTACAAGAAAAATCTATAATTTTTGACATATTTATTATGTGCTGTGTTGCATAAAAAGTAAAGAAAATGTTTGAATTTATTGAAATATATATTTTAACAATATTTCTCTTTGAAACTATTATTGAAAACTTCACCTTACCAAAATATGGGTTTTATCAATCTTTTTCTGACCAAAAAAAAAAAAACCAACCCATTTTAAATTCTCTCATGAATTGTTTTTTTGGATGGTGTTCATGTGTTTCAATAAATCATCAGGCCTGATTTGCAGATGCTGCAGCCTGCTAAAATGAATGCTTTCTGTCCTAGCAAAGCAGTAAAAAAGGTACTGAAGAGCAGTGACAACTCTACCGTGACAAAATGTTCAAGTCAGAAAGGCATGGATTAGACATGGTCTTTGTACAAGAGTGGCTTGACTACATTGTTATCTGGGAGATACCTAAGACACGCATCATCAATTTCTATTAAGTTATTAAATCTAGAGGTAATTGATCTTAGACACTTCCCTGTTTCTACTTTCAAGATTATTCATTGAGAGTAGTTTAATTAGTGGTATGTTAAGCTTCTAGGATTGACTGAGCTCAGGGAAATATCGTGTCTTTCTTCCATGAACTTCACTGTCACTACAGAATAAAATATGTGAATCAAGATTTTTTTTTTTTTTTTTTTTTTTTGTGATATGGATATAATCTTTCAACTTACAGAGAAAGCATTTGGACACATTTACCTTTAGTCCAAGTAATTACAGTGTTTATTGATAAAACATAAGAAACATTGCAGCTATTTCACTGTTTGAAATAAACATATATAATTTTTGTTGTTTATGCTTCCTGGTAAGGACTTGATGTCCATGGATAAGATCAGCCCAGAAAGAAACAGAAAAATCTTTAGACAGCAGCTGTAATTTAGACATTGCATTTTCAATCTTTGAAAAGACAACCTTATGAACATTGCTGGTGTACCTTAAAAATGGTAAACTGCAGACAAAAACATAGCTCTAATTCTACTGATACATTCTTCCAGCAGCAGATTTTTCATATTGTTCTGTAAATGTGTGTGGAAATTTTGAGTAGGATAATAAGAAGTAAAATAGAACCTTAAAACCACCTTCTTCCCCACCCCTCCCTTCTTCCCATCTCTACTTCCTCCTCCAGCAGTGCAGAGAGACAGGGAATGGGGGTTATGGTCATTACATCACAGGCTGCTTCCCCCAGTGTTTAGGGAGAGGAGTCATTCCCCTGCTCCACTAGAGCATCTTCCATGGGCAACAGCTCTCCACGAACATCTCCTACATTAGTCCATCCGATGAGCAGCAAACATCCACAAACTGCAGAAGCGTGGGGACTGCAGTCTTCCATGGTGTGCAGTCCTTCAAGGACAGGCTGTTACAGCAGATGCCACTCTCTCCATGGACCTTGCACAGGGTCACAGACTCATCTCAGGCTCCAGCACAGATGTCCTCCATGGGGTGTGGGCAGATTTCTGCAGCCCAGTTGATCTCTAAGGGCTGCAGGCGCACAGTTGCCTCACCGTGGTCTTCATCATGGGCTAGAGTGGAATCCCACCTCAGGTGCCTGGGGCACCTCCTCTCCCTCCTTCTCCACGGGCCTTGGTGTCTGCAGAGTTCTCTCTCACATGTTCTCATCCCGCTCTTCTCTGGCCACAATTACAACTCCACAAAAACTTTGGTTTTTCTTTCTTCTTAAATCTATTATCACATTTTCATTGCTATCATTTCTAACTGTCCCTGCCTTGACCAGTGGCACACCCATCTTTTGTCCTGCCACAGATTGGCTCTGTCAGACAAGGGGAAATCTTCTGGCAGCATCTCACAGAAGCCATCCCTGTAGTCCCGCTACAAAAACCCAGGCCATGCAAACCCAATACACAACCCAAACTTAATTTAACTTTGGATGAAACAAAATTTTCAGCTCTAAGATTTTTTTATAATCAGTATTTTCCATGGGAAATATGTCATCTATTAATAGAACATGAAATACAGCAATGCTTGTGAAATCCATACAAAGTCTGATTAATGCATTTACCATGTAAACAAAAAGCTGACAAAAGAAGAAAAGATAATAAATGTGTGACAAAAATGCTCAGCTCCAACAATCAGTGTGATTCTTTCAACTTCATTAGGTTTCTGGGTTTCATTTTAGACTCGACACCCAAATACCCAAATAAGTACAAATTATGTTTCTGATAAATAAGGGAAATCTTTAAAATGACTTAAAATATATTCTTTCATTATGTGTTTTGAAAAGAAGGAAGAATGAAAGAAAAGGCATCTGGAAGAACAATTTTTTTTCCTTTTAGAGAAACTTGTAACATGGTGAAACACTTGAATTTTGAAAGAAGAGAAAACTGCTGGGATAAAGAAAAAAGTCCTGAACTGTGAGAACTGTAGAAAATTAATATGTGTATTCAATATTTGTCATTAACAGTGCAGTTCTAGACACAGACAAATCCCTTGGCTAGATTTTGCCTAACAAATTCTGCTGTTTTAAGAAACCTTTAGAAAATAACATGTGCATTTGATCCATACTGATAATTCTTGGGTTTTTTTATTAGCTAAACAGTGTTAAGGCCCTCAAAGTTTGCTTTGCAGCACCAGGTACCTGTATTTGTATTCACAGTCTCATTAGAGTCAAGGCATAATTTAGCTTCAGAAAAGCTGCTGCAATGGGTTATATTGCATCTTAAATTGTTGTGATTGCAGTCTAATATAAACTCATAGAAAGCAATAGGGATTATAGCTTTCATTCTCTAATCAAAGACATTTTACCCATCTGGTGCTGATTATTATATCAGCAAATATAATTATATTTTCTTGAAGTTAAGTGAAAAACTGTACCAGAATTACTATGCCACAGTCATAAAAATGCATTTTTCTATTCCCTTAATGGAAGTCACCTTGTATGGGATAGGAATAGGAGTAAACTACCAATTGATTTTTTGAGGTTTTTTTCTACAAAAAAGACACTGATCCTATACAATCATCTGCTGGGAACCACTTAATACAGTGGCAGTACTTACAACATTATTTCTGAAATGAAAGATTTTACACTTTTGAGAAATATTTGCTTAATTCTCTCAATTTGCCAGGACCCAAATGGAGAGCAGAATGTGTAATAAAAATGAAAATTAGATCTGTAAAACAATTACAAGCACAAAAACCATAAAACACTGAGAATTGTTAGTTTTGTACAAATAGTTCAATTCTTATCACCTCCATTTCATGAACATTTTTTATTCTGTGAGGAATTCTCTGCAGGGAATGCAAAGAGACAGCAAATTGGCCAAGACCAGAATAATTATAAGAATGCAATGAGGAATGTAATATATATAGGAATTGTTTAAGTTGGCAAAAAATACCAGATATAACTTGTCAGAGCAGAAAAATAAAGAACTTGTCAAGATATGTGCACTTTGAAAAAAAAAATTCTCTTGTTTCCCTCAAATTCCTTCCAAAGACAACAATTCTTTTCATGGCTAAATAAGACAAATTCTGGGCAGCTATTAAAAGGTTCTACAGTTTGAGGACAAAGCCCAGTCAAAATAATATGCTACCATATATCAGATACAGAAAATTCTTTGATGTGACAATATAATTTTAAAAATTAAGATTATTCAGATCTTCTGTTTGTGCCCACATTCTTGGCTCTGATGGGTGAGTGCAGAGCTACAAATAAAAGGTATCTGTTTAAAAAGTATGACATTAATGCATTTTAATAAAAACATATCTAAAAAGTTATTAAGGAAGCATTCTGAAGAGGCTGGGGAAAGTATGTATCTAATTAGATTAGCTTGAACCATTTAAAAGTATTGTGAAATGTTCAGGCTAGAGAGTAACTCAGAGCAGTGAAAGGTGGGAGAGGCAGCATCAAACAACTGCAGCATGGTTTAAATGCAAGCAGGAAGTTTAGATCTACTAAGATCTAAGAGGATTTGACCATCACGCTGGTTTGCTTTTGATTTCCATCCCTACCCAGTGAGAAGGCACACATCACCATAATGAAGGGACCTATCCATTTTTCAAGAGAGATTCTTTCCACATCAGCAATTAATCCGAGAATACATTGTAGGACAGGACTAACATGTTTGCATTTCAGCACAGGTAGAACTGGTAAATCTAACTTTGCCAGATTTTGATGCTCTCAAGAGAGAACCAATAGTGACTCTAATTCAGAAGTATGTCACTATAGTTCAAAAACCAGTCTGACTGGTATAAAGTTTACTTTGACTTTGAAATGGCAATGAAGGAAGAGGAAAATTAACTCTTTCTGTAGGAAATGAAGCTCACACTTATCAATAGCTGATCACTCTATTATGAGAAACTGAGTTTTTTTTACTCAAGGAAATAAAAATTTTTGGTTTTGATAACCATTTCATTTGTCTAATAGGAGAGCACTAGACCATGTACCCTGAGCTACTCTGTCCATTTTGTAAAGTAAATGCATCCTCAATGGATGTAATTATCTAACTGTATGAAAGAATAGAAACAGAAGAAAATATCTTTAACATTACAAGCATGAGAGATCCCACTTTAGACATTCAAGATAAGGGTTTATGAAGCCTAAAAAGCTAAGTGAGTAATGAAATAATGTGGCAAGGGCATGTGAAAAACTCAAGTTGCAGGAAATGTCCATAATTTCCAGTGCTGAAGACAGTTATAACCCAAATATTCTGGCATTCTTTCATTTTGATGCAGAAGAATTTTGACTGTTGGGATTTTCTGGCCTTGACTTTAAATGTATAATGATTTTATGGCAACAGTTTGGTTTTTTTCTTGCTTCAGTAATAGTAAGACCTGTTTGAGCTGTCCAAAGTACTTCTCAACAGTTCTGTTTACTTCTCTCTACGAAGTTAATGAAATCATAGAATCATAGAATGGTTTGGCTTGGAAGGGACCTTAGAGACTATCTAATTCCTACCCCCCAGAATGGTCCAGGACACCTTTCACTAGACCAGGTTGCTCAAAGTCCCATCCAACTTGGCCTTGAACACTTCCAGGGATAGGACATTCATACCTTTTCTGGGCAACATATTTCATTGCCCAGCCACCCTTACAATAAAACATTCATTTCTAATATCTAATCTAAGCCTACCCATGTTCATTTTAAAACAATTTCCCCTTGTTCTATCACTATATGTTCTTGTAAAACGTTCTTCTCCAGCTCTGCTGTAGGCCCCTCTTCAGATACTGGAAGGCTCCTACAATGTATTTTCTTCTTCAGGCTGAATAACCCCAAATTCTCGCAGCCTGTTTTCATAGCAGAGGTGCTCCAGCCCCCTCTGAACATCAGCATGGTTCCTGTGTGTGTATGTGTATGGATACAGAAATACATACCCAAACAAAAACTCATGTAGTTTTTTGCTGGAACACAGATGTCATATAAACTTGGAAAGTGTGTTTGTATTATGATAAAGGAAAAAGCTTCAAAGTTGATTGATGCCTAAGATAAAGAGGAAATAGCAGACCATGCTGTGGGTAGGCTACAATGTATCCTTACACATACATTTAGACAAACAGTAAATACCAGAACAGCTTGCAATGACTAAAAAAGCCTGAGTTACTTCAGTGCTTGATCTTCCTTCACATGTAGCCTTTTACTGTGGTCTGTGCATGCTGTGTGGTAACTTTAACCTCCAGTAATATATTTTTCAACCTATACGTCATAAAGGTTCCAATATTGGACTTCCTCACAGAGTTTCTTCCCTATTCCTTATTTCTCACTTTATTGTGATCCATAAAATGTATATGATGCTTCTTCAGAGATGCTAGTCATGTAGCCATGGGAATTCTTTCAGTAAAAACAACTTTTTTTTTTTTTTTTTTTTTCCTCTGCAAAATGTAATTCCTGTATTTTCTGAAGGTGTTACCTAAATGTGTGGAAGTCCCGATCAACTAAGAAACCCAAAGGAATACATTCCTTTTTTTCCATAGACTTTGTTGCCAAGAGGAAAATGTGCATTCTGACCATTACAGATTTCAGAATAATTTCAATAACCATGCCAATAAGGATTTCCCTGTATGTTAGACACCATCAATAATGTGATTTCAGGACATCGTGTAGTGCCATCTCTGGCATTCATTTTCTTTCCTATCAGAACCTCAGATGATCAGAACATCAAGAGTAAACTCTGCCTAGTGGAACAAAGGTTATGTTGCCACGCAAAATGAATCTGCACTCATCTCGGGGCATGTGTCAGTATCTCAGCAAGAGAGCCATATGTATCTCACCCTGCCTGTGTATATCAGTGCATATACCTCTCTGTCCTCCTGCCGGCATTTTCCACTTAGAAAAAAGTATTGGGAAAGTTTGCACTAGGGATCAAAAAATCAATAAGAGGCAACCCTTAATTTTGTTGGTATACTTTCTGTTGCATATTCATAGTTGCTATTTATTCACTAATTGGAGACCATTTTCAGTTGCTAAAGAATTCTAGAGAACTGCAATACTGCTGATGATGGAATTTGCTGATGCCTTGGTCCTGAAGTTGATGTTTAGTCAATGAAGTCTTATAAGCCTTTCATGCACCAAATGCTGTTCATGCTCTTCAGGTTCCTTATGACATCTTACCATTTCACTGATTTACAGAAAATCATTTTGTCAACCCCTCCACCTGTAGGCAGTTAACATCTGATATATCCTGAGCCTTCTGCGGTAAGAATGCATCCTTCCATGCCCTTGTTTTTGGAGATCTGCATCATGTACCATCATGTAAATTGCTTGCTTGGACTAAAAATATGATATTATATTTCTGGTCTATCAGAAAGAAATATTGACATGCAAATATTTTTTTCTGCTTTACATCATGCCATGAAAGATAAAAGGATTATATCTTTATTTCTCTTTCTTTACATCCCCCATTTCAACATCAAAACACTAGTCCAAAGGAGTGCGAATAGGAAAAATGTAGGAAAGCTTTTAGTTCTTGACACCTTAAAATGAGAGGATTAAGTGAGTTTTCCCTTGCCACCTCATTATCATCACAACCTCTTTTAGACTCTGTCAAGTACTTATGATGTGTATAGGTTGTCCTATGCTGGAGCCAGTCCTTATCTTCTAACGTAGCATTAGTTTTAATTTTATCAGATGTTTGGGATTTCAGATCTCTCTTTGATCTCTCACACAACCTTTTTTTGAAGAGATGATAAAACTAATGAATTGCAAATCACTTTTCATAGTTCTAAGATTCTAGTACAGGTATTAGGAAGGATAACACAATACTCCACAGGAAGTTGAAGCTTTTTGAAAACCACTGTGAAGTTTCTTATTAAGAATAATGTTCCTGGACAAGACCTAATTGCATGCGAAATTAGTGCATACATTCAGATGCACTTGAAATATAATGAAAATATTTATTTTTAACATTGCAATGTTTATTTACAATGTTTTTCTGTACAATGAATACTTACAGGCCATAACGACGCTGAAGAACCTACTGTGCTTGTCCCTTAGGGCTCCCTAATCCTGCCCACGGCCCAGGATCCCATTTCACCCCTCTCAGGACATGAGCTCTTGCCTCAGTGATGCCACAGCAGGGCCAGTTTCCAGCTCCATGCAGCTCTGACCTTTTTGGCCATGGGCCCCTCTGAGCCAGGACCACCTGTGGGCCCCCATCCCAGCCTACCCTGACTGGTTCCCATCCCAGTGACGTGCTCAGTGCCTGGGGCTGCCCCAGTGTCCCCTTACTGCCCTACTCCTGGCTAGACTGGTGTGTTGGCGTCTGGCCCTTGTGGCACCCTGACCATATATTTTCATTGGCTTTAAAATTTTTCACTCAATCAACTTTTTAGATGAGCAGCTGAAAAGTTTTTAAGAGAAGAATGAAAAAACAGAAGTAACATGTTCAAGGGGAGAGAGGAAAATATTTTTAATTCTTCCATTTTTACCAGACCTACAAAAACATCTTGGAAATATGAATATTAAAAGCTGAGTTTTCAGATGGAAGGGGATATTGTGTAGCACAGATGGAGATCTCTGCAGAGATCTTCTGTAAAGAAATGAGCTGTTCTGTTATACAGCACATTTTTTACACAAGACAATACTTTACTGATTCACTATGTACTGTCTCCACAGACTACTTTCTGAATTAGCTCTTCTTTACACTGCTTCTCCAGTTCATTTATGCTTTTTTCTCAGCTACTTGAACGTACTTTGTAAAGCTCAGATGGATCATATTGATATTTGTCTTAATGAATATTTAGGCAGTCCCGGAGTATTTTTGTTTAGTGACATGGTAATGCTTTCATATCTTTATTATTATCTTTAAATAAAATTTCAGTGTTCCAAGTATAACACAGAACAATACCATGACAAATTTGATTTTTCATTGTTATGGTGTTCAAGATTTCAACTTGATTTTTTGTATTCAGAAGTTCACACCAGATTTTATATTAACCCAAAGATTCAGTTTCCTGTATTTCTGTTTCCAGTGCTATGTTCTAGATCAGTCTAAGCAATGTTAAGATTAATCTTTATAAATAAATTTATATTTTGTTATATTTTTTGGCTTTCAGTTTTCACTATTTTTTTCTCAGAATGAGAGAAGCAGGTCTTGAACCCTGTCATTAAATCCATGGAAATAAAAAAATAAAATATTCTTAGAGCCCATCAAAAGCAATAGAGACACAATTTTTTTTTTTTTTTTTTGAGGTCTGTCACTGTAATCATGTTTTCATGTCCCCTCAAATGCATTTAGACTCCCAACCACAGGTTCCCAAACTGCATTTCATTCCTGCACATCAAACATTGTGGTGTTCAGACCAAACTAAAAAAAAGGTGAACATCTGATTAAGGTGAGACACATCTGACTGTGCAGCCTCAATCTCTTAATCTCCTTGACATCGCTTGTGTCCCTTGGGCATCAACCCTCAGGCAAGGCTCAAAGGGGGCCTGTGCTGAAATGTTTTTCACCAACCTGTCTGCTATAAATTAATTTGCTTCTTCTAAAGACTACACACCTCTCTGCAGCAGTGGGCATTGGAGGAAAGAGGGAAATAGAAATAGGAGGCTTCATGACCAGATTGTTCAACTCCATCATCACAATGAGTGCTTTACAAATGCACTCACATTTCAGTGGTGCTGCACAGAGACAGAGAACACAGCAATGTCTATAAACATATTGTGAGTTCACGTGAGGTTGCTCATGATAGAAGGTTGTGCTGTTCCTCAGCAATCCTATAGCCCCCGAGATTTTGACTCTGCCCAATTGAGAGGTGCAAAAAATAACTCCTCAAACACTCTGATTTGACTTACAAAAACAAAACCAAAAGAGATAGACAGCTCCACAACTGGCACAAGTCTAGAAAGACAGGAAAAAATGTCATAGGGAAGCACAGGCCCCTCAGAGAAAACTGCCTCCTCTACATTGCTAATGGCAAGTCCTGTCCAGCAGTCATCATGCTTCCCCTCTCTACAGAGATGTCATGGTTACAGTAATGAAGAGCATCTATTTTACTTTCTGTTTCCTCTATTGTGTGTGGTTTCTTAAAGAAAAACACGTCAAGAGCACTGCTGTAAATAGAGACACATATTGTTTCTCCCACAGGAAACACCAAGCATGCAAAGGGAGAAGAATATTCCAGGGATGATCTTGAGGACATACATTCCTTTTATCCTGGGACCAGAGGGATGCTGTGGGTTTGTCAGAAAGACCTTAAGTTTATACTGAAAGTGCTCCTGGAAGTAAATGCATGCCTTCACTGACAGGATGAATCAATTAGATAATATTCTTATATCTACTCCATATGACATTTTCAATTTCTTTTTTAAAAAGTTAAAAATTCAATTTATATTTCTGTCAGTCTGGTCTTTTTTTAAATTTAAAGGCTTCTTACTATTTTGGAGTGTTTCTTATATTAAAAGTACCAGAAACATCTCTTCAATGCTTTACTGACTTAAAATTCTGTCCAAGCTACCAAAGCAAAAAAGGAGCTGTAGCCCCAGTGAAAGACTACTGTGAATGAACCTGGTTGATTTTCAGCTGTTTGCTCTGAAATGGTGCTGTTCCACTAGAACAGAACCATAATTCTTGACACATCCTTCTCAAGACATCCTTCTCAGAGATTTTTGGGGGACACAAAGAAACTTTAAAAATTTCAATTTTGCACCATTTCTTCTTCCTGTTGTTTTTAGTATTGTAATAAGTCCCTTATTTCTTCCTAATATTGCCTATTAGTTTTCTGTTTCAGAAGTCTATGCAGAGGCCACATCTTCCTGTGTATCAACATCTTCTATCTCTGCTGATCCTAGTGGATCAAGTGGACTGATTTTTCTTACATATCTACATCTTATACACTTAGGAAAGGATTGTTGGAAGTTACCCTTATTGACCATCCATGTCAAAACTGTGGGACACTGCCAGTCCCAGAGGGACTCTTCACTTTCACTAATATCTGCTACTTCCTCCTGGACCTTTAAGAATAGTAGATTTTAAGAGAGATATATATTTTGGAAGACTGCAAAAGTATAACAGACTTTCCAGAAGATATCGCAGAGAGTTCCTGGACTGCAGGGTTCTGCTACCAGCCTTTGAGATTTCCAGACACCTGATGTCTTAGAGAAGTTTGACTGAAGGGCTCATCTTCAAGTGTTTGAAAGGACTTACCAGAAATGAAGAGTGAAAGGGAATTATTGCAGTGTTTTGTGAAGAGAAAAGAGGAAATTATTTATAGGTAATATCCAGAAATGCAGAGGGTGCATATAGGGGAGTGTGTAAATAGAAGAGGACAAAGGGGACAGATTGTCTGCTGTAACCAGGCAACTACCAAACAGCAGCTGCAATAGCAGAGAGTTAGATGTTGTCTGAGGTATGAACTGAAGCTAAGCTGGTGTATGTTTGATACATGATTTTGGTGACTGGAACAATCCCTGGAAATCTGTAAATGCTGCTGATGGATTCTACATTATTGTCACAGATGGCCAAATTAATGGCGTAGACTTTCAGTCACCTCACAATGTACAGTCCCATTAGCTACTGACCTCCTTCTAGAAATTTTCTCTTTTCAGATGAAGTCATGATTGGTCCAGCTCTCAACTTACTGCTCTTTGGGAAATATTATGACCATGGTGGTTAAATTACAGATGGTTTTCCTGAACTTGCACAGGGTCTGGTTTGTGTGGACTGGCTGCCCATGTATGGAGAGTAGTTGGTGAGTCTTCCAGCGATATGTTTATATGTTTTCATGGTTTCCACACCAAAAACGGCATGCAAAAATATCATACTGTAAAGTTTCAGATTTGGGACAGTGTTTCTCAGTCCTGGCTTCATCCATAACATCTGGGCGCTGAAGCAATGTCAGAGGAAAGTGGTTTTTAGGACAAGGTATGTGTGCCCCAGTGCCTAAGATGGGCACTCAAGACACCAGGTTCCAGTCTTCCCTCCTTCTCCTATGTTCATGGCTCCTCTCTGATCTCTAGCCTATGCTCCAGCTTTCTCCTGCATTTCCATAGTGGCAGGAGAAATGTCCCCATCCCCCATTCTGATCGGTAAGCCTCATCTCAACACCTGCTGTACTCTTAATAGCTATTGAAAAACAAACTGGATCAACTCTCTCAAAGACAAAGGCAAGTGAAAAGGGACTGAAAGTTTTTATATAGACTTTTTAAATGTTACATTATCTGTGAGTCTCAGGTTGGTTTTACTGAGTGGAAATAGGTTTGGCTGCCAGATTTATTTGGTCAAGGAACTGGGCTTGTGACTTTGCTCTGATTCAGCATTTAAACACGGTTTGTGTGAATTTTCATCTATACCTCTGTGGAAGAAATATCTTAAACAACTTAACCAGCACCGATTCTGATGAGATGACTAAAGAAAGAGGACCTAACTTCTAATTTACCTGCCCAGACAAGTAGATTAAGCAAATGAAGGTGAAATATACTCTTTTAAAGCTATATCAGACTAAATAAAATAATTAATTATTACTTGATTATATAGTCTAATACATTGAGAGCATTTTCTCCAACAGGTATAAGGTGTCTTAGTAATTAATAAATAGTTATGTTTACCAAAATATATGGCACAACTGAAGATTATATTTTTCTTGAGACTCTTCAAAAGTCTGACCTCCATGCCTTCCACATATGGAAAAACTGAAGAGCCAACTAACTAGTAATCCAACCAGAAATATAAAAAAGACTTCTCTTAGGCTGGGTCTCTGAAGTACAACAAAAGTGTGGCTGCATTTAAATAAGTAAATAAAAAATAAACACATAAATAGACAAAAGCAAGAGGTTAGACTTACTGTATTAAGTAGCTTTTTATTTTATTTAGGTTTCCTTAGCTGAATCAAACTAGTTAAATATTTTCACTTCAGGGAATTACCTTATTGCCGAACTGTTACATAATGTTCCTCCCAACTAATGAGTTTGAAATATAAAACTTCGTGGAATTAAATGGTATAAGCTCACCCTTCCAGCATAGGTTGGGCTTTTGTTAAAATTCCTGCGAACATCATTTTACACCCAAAAGTTTTACAATATTTTTTTTCCTCTGTATTTCCATCTATTTGTTTAGTCATCCAGTATTTTGCCAATTTTTGCAAATATATTTTGCAGTTATTCAGTAATGGCCAGTGATTTAAATATCTATAGATATCTGTTTCTTACCTTTAAGAGGATGATTTGGTCTTGAAAGGAAGGATTATCTTATCTAACCAGCTGCCAATTTTATTTTCTTTATTCAAATCCCATTTGTATTGACTGATCTGAATCTTACTTTCTGTGGGGATTCTCTACCCAGAGACATGAAATTGTGACTTCTCAAACATGAGACAGCAATTTAAACCTGATGATGAAAAAACTACTCAACATACAACTTCATCACTCATTTAGGGGTGACACAAATAACATCTGAATTTATTTTAGATAGAAAGCTTGTGTATAAATTTATTCCCTTAAAAGACAGATGCAGTATTTGAGGTCCATCAGGCAATGATGCTTAAATATATGTGTGCTATGCTACCAAATGCCAAATATACACTTCACATACAATTTTTATGGTAGTCTGCAACAAAACAACATACTTTTTTCGTGAACTTTAAAAATTGCATTACAAAAATACATTGTCTTTGAAGTGGCATTCAGGTCTATCACACGACTTCAAAGACAAGTCTAACTGGAGGATATATTTGACTGTACAGTAAGGAAAAAAAGATATGGTAAAATAAACAAGCCTTGTCACATTGCATTTTCCACAAATAAATCACAATAATGAGGGTTTGTCTTTCCTGTTCTCACGGCCAGGAAAATGTTCACTTAGAGATGTAGTCATCAACAGTGAATACATAAATAAATATATAAATGCATAAACATTTTCTTTTTGATCTGTGTAAGATCAAGGAGGATTTTCCATACCTGCAGTAATCTCTTTCACCGTTAATAAAACTCACTCTGACTGACTTGGTGGAAAGAATAAATGTTAAGATATGATTTCAGCTAATATGCTTAGAAAGTGTCCTGTTTCTCCGATAAAACAGAGCCAGATGATACCAGTAGTTTTGTACTTATGCAGCAGTAGCTAAGCTCTACAAGAGTTGGCAAGTCAACTTTGCTGTAAGCTGACAAAGATGAATTTATGTTCACAAGTTTTCTCTTATTTTTAAAATGTAGTTCTCAGCAAATTATTAGGCTTACATTGTGTTCCTTCTACTTTTCTTAACTGCAAATCCACTTGTATATTCTTTTCAAAGCTAATTTTCAGAGTGCAGTTTAGTCACAGATGTACTGCAGTTGGCCTAATTCTGCTCTCACCCACACCAGTGTTAAACCATTGAAAAAAATAGTTGCAGCATTGTGGTTTTTTTTCTTAATAATATTTCCATTCATGAAGATCAGTTAATAAGTCAATTTTGTCAAATGGGATACATAAGATAATATTATTACTTATTTTCTGCATGACCCGGTGTAAAAATTCACCTGGTTTTTGACACATATCACTAAATTTAATTGAGATGTAGAGACATCACAGGATTCACTAGCACAGTATCACTGAAAACTCAGAGTTGGAAGGGACCCACAAGGATCATCGAGTTGAACTCTTTAGTGAAATACTCAGCAATTAATCTAATTTTCTGTAGATGGCATGGTGCCTTTTCCCTGTGGACATACACCATACCACAGAGGTAGCTGGTCCTCACCCTCTAGCCACAAACACAGGCAAAGGAGGTAGGAGTTGAAGTTAAGGAAGATATTCTGGACAAGAGGCATAATTGTTTCAGGGATATTAAAATCTGTATAAGGTACTTCCCCACATGAGCCAATACAGTTCTATCAACTGGTTTTTTTGGCTTTTTCTCTCAGAAATCTCCTTTTGCTCTCAAAAAAAAAAAATTTGAAAAAGATCCACTTTATTTTATTGTAGTCTTTTCTTCATTTTGTCCTAATCAGGATGAGAATAAAAAAATGTATGTCTCATTTTTCGGGCTGACAAAGCAAAGTCAGTGATAGATTCCACAAGAGCTGCAGATGTTTGACAAAATATAATAATTTTTATCAGTAATAATGTGTTTTTTCTTTGTTTGTTTGTTTTTAATTTTGATATGGATGATGCACTTTGTGGGGTTGTTTAAATGGAATAAAACACAGCTGAATTATTTACTTAATAGGAAGTATAATTTCTTGAGTGGTCGGGTATAATTTTGTCAACATTTTTCTCTCCTTGAATAGAGCTCTGGAAACTAGAGAGCTTACAAATATTTTCTGATATATGTTGCTGTTTATCTGTACTAATTTTCAGCATTCTGGATGATGGTTTAGAAACAGGCATCTTTACAGATTCTGTAGATTTTATTCATTCAGTGTCTGAAGAAGGGATTTGAAATGTAAATGGAAGTTATCTACTTTATTGGGAGATATAAAGAAGGACCAGAGCATAACAATATATCAATATACAAGTCACAGAACTGTATTGCCCAAGAGTAAGACCATTATAGTTAGCAATGAAAAAAGTAGTAAACTAGATCTGAGTTCCTTTCCTTCCCATGGACTCATTTCAGGACATATTTACACTTAGGAATAGTTCCTCTTTCAACTTTCCTCCAACAAATCTAAGCAACGCAAACCCATCTGGTCTCTTCCTGCATGAGTCAGTTAATAATATATATAAATTTATAGGGCTTATAGAAATAAAAGTAGAGATGCTTGAGCTCTCTTCAGATTTGTAAATTGCTATGAGTTAATTTTATAGTTTCTGCTTTGGAATATGAAAAAGAAAGTTTATTATATTATTTTTTGACATTTTCTTTTTTTTTAGGAATTCAGTATGCCTTTATCCTGGTAATTCAGGCAACGTTATAAAGCAAATAAAGAAAATGAGCCTTTTAAAAATATTGAAATTTAAACAAACTTACATGGATGGCATCTGTTGGAGCAGAGGAAAACAATTTTCTGTGCATGAGTTACCAAGTAAGTAAGAAAGGTCTTTTGCTAGTATTTGTGTATATTATGATGCACAAACAGTTCATTTCTTTTCTTTTCAAATGGATGCAATAAAAATTATCCTTGAAGGTTGCCTGAGGCTTTGACATTCCTGGCACAGTGTTTGTCCAGCTAGAGCTGTAATAAAAGGAAAGCTTATTAGTATTTTCTTACAAATGAAGATCAATTGCAAATTACTGAAGAGCACACTATCATGTGCTTTAATTGCTATACTGATTTTTTGAAAGATACTTAATAAGAAATGTAAATGTATAGGTTCTCTAAATAAGGGTTTGTACTCCCAAACCAGAAATTCCCAGATGCTGGTGTCTACTAATGGTAAACATTAATCTAGATTGCCTATGAAATCACCACAGTAATAAGATTAATTTTAACTGTCTCAAAAAGGATGAAGGCAATATAACAGTACACTAAAAATTACTCTTTTTCAAATATTTGAAAGCATTCTTATTTTTGGTTCTGCAAATGCATTAGCTGTTACTCACTCCTATTTTTAAATACGCATACTGGATTAGAAATAGCTAATACTTGCTAGAAGTAGGACAACACCTGTGCTCTTCCACAGAATTTGATTTGCTTACTATCTGTGGCGTAGGGTAGCTCAGCCTAACCATCCCAATCTGCTTCCAAATACAGAATTCAGATGAAAACATTTTTAAGTCCTTAATCTACTTTGATAGAGGAATATTCATGGTTTTGAAGTAATATCTTTCTTCTCACATGTCAGTAGGGAAGTACTTACGCTGGAAAGTGATCCCTTTAAATTTCTGTTACGAAGGGAGGTAGTCCTCAAGGCCCTAATTTAAACTAGGGCGTTGCTAAACTAAACGATGAACAAAATATCTAGCCACAAATTGCACTGTCCCAGAGAACTGTCACTTTCTGCTCCCTGTAGTATCTTTTTATTCTTAAAAATTCTGACCCTATAGAGTTTCAGTACATTCATTTGGTGTTCAATAAAATAATGAAGAGCAGTAAGAAGTGTGTGATGGAATCCCACAATTTCAATATTCTTGAATTCAGATGAGTGAATGAGTCTTTGGCTCAATTTGTATTTATTGCAAAAGTATTTAATGATTAAACTTGAAAATGCATTTCAAGTTCTAACTAACTTTTTGTCTTATTCTAAAACAGATATTTTCAAGTTTTAAAAAAATAATTCAGTACTATACCCCCAAACATCTAGTAAATATAGCACTGATATAATACAAATTTAATGAGTCTTAAAATGGTGCAAACATGTTGGATTTGGAATAATGTGGTTCCAACAAAATATTTTTGTCTTTCAAGAGAGACAGATTCATTTTCTTAACTTTTTTATGTTACTGTGTGAGAAAAACAATTGCAAGGATGAATAAATTTCTGTTCTCTTTGTGATATGATGTGTCTTTTAAAATTTATTTAAAGAGTTACCCAAGCAATTTTAGCCTGCAGTACATTCAGAAACATAGATAAGTATTAAAAATTAAGTCCATTTTTTTCCTCAGTAAGCTTTTGCTAAAAGAAAGGTTTCCTGACCATATACTGCAGTCAGATACTAATGATACTAATAACATAAGCAACATGAAAGAGAAAATGTTTGCATGTCCCTTCCTAACAAACACCAGTCAGAATGTAGTCTCTGACCAACAATGTGTCTGAGTTCAGATGCTCATTAAATAATAAAAATATAGAGTAAGTTTGAAAATAAAAATTCTTGCATAATAGGCAAACAAAAAGAATTTTTTTTTAATGTAAAAATTTCAAACAGCTCTGCAACTACTTAGATTTTTATGTGTCATTGCAATATTCCACAGGGAGCTAGAGTTTGTGTTTCTTCTCCCATACAGACTTGGTTTTCCATTAGCATATTTTCTGTGCTATAGTACCTCTCTCCATGAAAGGAGGCAAAAAAATATTTTCAAAAGCCCTGTCGTGAAAAATACAGATTTTGTATTTTTTTTTTGTATTTTGTACTGCAGAGTAAAGATGGCAATATGGCCTGTGTAGTTCCCATAGAATAAACAAATGAGCACTCGAGAATATACGCAAGTTTAACATTTCAGGATAATGGCAACTCTTCCAGGGAAAGACAGTGATCAACTGTTAGAAAGCCAGCTTTTGTGTGGTGAAGCAAAACACCAGGCCAAACCTAGGGAAACCAGAAAAGGCTCATGAAAAACTTCAATCAATCCTAGTAAACAACAATGACACTTAGCTGTTTCCTAGGTATTTCAGTTCTAAACGTGATTTGATATACCATGGAATAAAAACGTTAAGACAAAAGCCGGAAATTTAGAGTAATCCTACTCTAGGCTGCACTAGGAAAGAAGCTGCTGCATTTCTGCATCAGGCCCATAACTGCTTTGTGGATGATGGAGGGGAAGCTGCCCAAGAATTCAGTCTTTGTGGTAGACAGGTGTAGGGATGCACAGGAAGAAAGTCAATCTAAGCAAAGACGCTTCTGGTTTTTGTCTTTCTTCTTGAAATATTTTATTTCATTCACACATTTGTTTAGATAAGATTACTTTGTTATTAAATTTATGAAAAAGATGCAGATAAAATATTTTGAATGCACTTGAATTATAATGCAACAAAAAGGAAAGACTCTATTAGTGAGTTCTAGCAATTAAATGATAATTTATGAAACTTCTTTCTATTATGGTAACTTATTCAGCAGATGATCTCTGGGGTGCAGTAGAGGAACTTTGAACATAATCAAAACGGTAGGTGATGTAAGATTGTGCAGGTTTGGGCTAGGGTAGGGTTAATTCTCTTAGTAATGTTATGGGACCAGGTTTTGGATTTGTTCTGGAAACGATAAAAATACAGAGACATTTTCATTACTGCTGAGCAGCACTTACACAGAGTTAAGGTCTTTTCTGCTCTTCACCCCACCCCACCAGTGAAGAGTCTGGTGGTCCTCAAGAAGTTGGGAGGGCACTCAGCCAGGACGGCTGGCACCAACTGACCAAAGGGAAATTCCATACCGTATGGAATACTCAACTAGGGGGACAAGAAGAAGGAAGAGGGTGATGTTCAGAGTGATGGTGTGTGTTTTCCTAAGTCACGGTTATGTGTGATGGAGTGTCTCTTTCCCGGGCATGGCTGAACACCTGTCTTCTACAGGAAGTGGTGAATTAATTCCTTGTTTGATTTGATTGTGTGTGTGGCTTTTGCTTTCCTTATTAAACTGTCTTAAACTCAATTTACAAAGAGTTCTCTGACAATTCTTTTGCTATTCTCTTCCCAGTCCCAGTGAGGGGAAGGAGAGTGCATAGCTGCACAAGGTTGTTTCTGGCTGGTGTTAAGCCCTGGTAAAGAAATACCAATAATATTTGGAAGAAAAAAATTACAAATATGTAACTGAAATATTCAATATATTTGGAACAGATCCACTGCATGCTGAAGTAAATATTCTGCCAAAAATTGTGTTTGGTCTTGTTGTGTTTCTTAATTTGCTTTTGTATTCCTGTGGTAAACAAATCCTTTTCTAAAGCCTGTTTGAACAGTCTACATAAAACACTGAAAACCAAAACAAATAATTGTAGTTTAAACAATGGAAGAGTGTATGTTCATGTTTGTTTCCCTATCTTTATGCAAAAGATTTTTCTGTCATAACTTATTTACACACAAAAAGCCATCCTGAGCTGTATTTATCTGGCCTGACTGGATAGAAGTGTACAAAATCTGAAGTAAGGATGTTTATAACCCATTCTATCACATGGGTGTTTTTCAGAATAGAAAATAACAAGGCACTTATCACTGGTAACCCAGATTTTACTTTTTTTTTCTTTTTAATGTCTTAACTCTTTTTTTACATATGTTACTTTGTTAAAATTGGATTTGGAGATTATCCTACACCACATATAATGAGTTAGATGAACAACTGCTGTTACATCCAAAAAGCTGACCGAATTACTCCATTGTGTGGAAGACTGAAAATAAGATTTTAGACAGGACTTCAAAGAGATTTGAAAACCTCTGCACTTACAAAAGGGAATAGAACATTTATTAGGGCACCAGTTTCTTAGAAAGGTTCTCTTTAGCCATTAATAACAGAATTCTTGAATATATATATATCTGATGTATCCTCGGTGGTATCTGGTAGAAGGTAGGAAAGATGGTAGAGGTAGAAACCCCTTCTTGTCTTCCTGCCAGAGGTGTTGAGAAGCTGCAGTAGCTCTAAGATCACACACTAAGATAGCTGGGAAAGCAGAGTGAATGAATAAAGTTAAATCCTGATAAAATCTATGATTGATAAGAACTAATGGCAGACTTAAAAAGGACATTTGGCTTCTTTTTTTTTCATAGAACCATAATAGCATTGCATATTTTCCATCAAATGAGTAAGAAAACTTGTTCCTTGATACTGTGCTTGTATTGCTATTAATAGCAAAAGCAAAATTTATTGCAGCACTAATTGCTTTATTACCACATCACTCTGATAATTTTGGCAGTCAGAGAAAACATACTTTTTGATGGAACAATTCATCTCTGCCTTGGAATCTACACATCCTTCTTAGCCTGGATGTCTAAGATTAAAGTGAGGTTAGCTAAAGGGATACCTAGGATTACTGCCCCCAGTTATAGACTACTACAGTTTTCTGGTGCTGTTCTCTCTACACAACTTGCAGGAAAATATAAAAAAATCCACAATTTCTAATGCAGCCCACTCCCCTCTGATACTATTGGTGATTGCTACTGCATGCACAAATATTACCTCCCATTTCAAATTTTGCCACACAATATCAAAAATATGATTTTCTCATGCATCTGTTAATTTCTTACAATTACGAAACATTCTAAATCTAAAGATGCAGTCAGTTGCCTTTCTCTTCAAAAGCCCATCAGGAATCACAGCCAGAAATTTAAATATCCAGGGATTTAAGCATGAAGCAGAGTGCCAAGAGTAGCGTTTCTGACCAAAGGCTCACCATGCTCATGAGAGCGAAGCAAAGAAGCCTTGTTCACAGAGCATTACCTGCTCGGTATGGATGACTCACATAATCCAGTCTTGTGTGCTGGCTAAGGAGCAGGGACTGTCACTGCCATGACTGTTCGTTAAGAAGTCTTTACCCAACACTCTCAGCCTTGTGCAGTACCTCTGCTGGGTGTTCTGTTTGAATTTGTCACTGACGTTTTGTGAGTGATGACTGTTTGCAGAGCTTCTTAATGGGTCTAGGCCCTAAACTCTGAGAGGAATATAAACACTCAGAAAATACTAAAGGCAACATCAAATAGTGTCAACACAGTAACTGAAAATTATCTCATGTGCCATGACCAAAAACAACCTCTAAAAAGATATAAAGCACCAAACAAAGTGAAAAACTGTAGCCAATAGTAACTCAGAATACTTTATAATTAGTCACCCTTTAAGGTGATACTTCTGTAGAGCCTGTTAAAACATAGTTGAAATAATTTAGATACTGAAGCAATATAAGTTTATAATGTTAGCTTTATTTTTAAAAGATGGATTCCAGAACTACTGACTTGAAAAGCTTTTTAAATCCAAGTCCCTAACAAGGTATGAATTGACAACATGAGACAGAACATTTTGTTGCTGATTCCAGGATGGCAATTCAGTATTGTCAACATTTCTTCTGGCTTTCTACCCATTTTATGTGCCTTTGAATTAATTTGTGGCTATTGTTGAGAGTGGATTAATCACCTTGATAATATTAAATTTATTTGGACTTTCAGTAGAGAAGATGTTTAAAGTTAATATCCCTTGAATAATTTACTAAGGAAGTCTTATATAATATAGCATATCAGGTGTCATAGCTAGAACATCTTTTCTTTTCTTTTATGATGTGTGCAAAGTAGAACTGTGTCAAATTACTTGCAAGAGAGTAATTTTTCCATGAGACTTCCTAAGGACACCTAGGTAATAAAGTTGTCATATCTCTTATTTATTGGTAAGTGTAGCAACGACTATTGCAAGAATTAAGCATTCTTTTCAAAAATTTTTTTACCTGATAAAAGAGCAGCTCAGATCTCCCTGAAAAGCATTGCTCATTGGTCATCCTATTTTGTAAAGCTCTCCTGAGATCTCCTGCTTTTAGTTTCCAGATTTTCCATGTAAAGCCCAATGTGATATGGTGTCAAACACCTTAGCTCTGTTATATAAATGTCTAATATTCAACCAGGCAGATACAGACTTGATCCAAAAAAGGACTTACCAGGATTTACCTGTGCTTGCCATACCAAAGCCAAACTTCCAGGCTCCCAAATCACTATTACACTAGAAACAGCCCTTTATGTTTCACCTAACATGGTATTTTCATTTACTGAGGTGCAGTCTCAACATAACACAGCTCTGGGACCTTAGGACCTAGCTTGTGGATTTCTACATTATGTTCCATTTGAAAATAAAAAGCTCTGCTGGGAATAGACTAGCATATAAGCTGAGCACTGAAAAATCAAAAGAGTTTCCCTGGAGAAACAGAGAGGGAGAAGATACCAGCCAAAAGAGTTGTAAAAAAAATTAATTAATTTTAAATTTCTTTTACTGAATATCGTGTAACTTTGTCCAACCTCTGAAAATAGAATAGGTTTTACATATTAAAAGCAGTTGGGATTAATACAACAGAAAGAAAAATCAATGGCATATTACGTTTCTATCAAAAGTTCCTGATCAAAGCAGTTGCTCCATGCAAAAAAGAAAAAGAAAGAAGTTTTCAATAGAATGTATTTTATCTGGTCAGTGTGTTCAGTTCACCAAACCATGTTTATATACGTTTATAAAATCAAGGTGTCTTTTTTCTGCCAGACCAGCCCTATTTCAACTCCTTGTGCAGACTGTTCTCTACATGAATTAAACCAAGTGTGCTCTTACGCTTCGTAACAAGAAACAAGAATGTGATATTGAACACTAAAGAAGGTACTAACATTTATTTCCCTTCCATTTGTTTCCTGTAGTTTTCAAGCTTATTTTCAGAATGTGTGTCCATGTGGCATCCCACCCTTAATGGGAAGGGAGCACACAAGATTTATAGATGCTCTTGGTTGAAATGAACTTCAAAAGTTTGAAGGTGTGCAAAAGTTTACAAAGTTTTTTTAGTAAATTACATTTGACATGGAAATTGGTACAAGTTAGTCCTTGATCTCCCAGCACTGATGCCTAGAAATAGAACACAATTTTTTCCAGTCAACATTAGACTGATAATATAAAAGAAAATCTTTACTAGAAAGCCTTCAGGTACACAGTATGGTGAAAAACCATGCTACGAATTAGATCCGTGCAATTTTAAAAGATCAAGAATTTGAATACCTAGCCAATATATTGTCCAATTAAAGGAGCAGTTGGTTAAGTAATCTCCCCCATGGGTTTTTCCCCATTGGAGCACTCCCTCCAATCTCCTATCCTACCTGTCTATGATTACATAGTGCAAAATAAAATGTCCTTGGTGAACAAACAAGCAAGACTAAACAAAATTTTAAGAATGCATCAATAAATGTTTGGTCACTATGGGAAAGAAAGCTGGAAAAGTACTAGAAGTTATACCTAGGTATTTAACAGTCTGCAAAGCTGCAAATACATAAAGAATACATAAAAAACTAAAAATATTTAGGCATCGGCATAAGAACATTGAAGGGAGGGTTTGGATTAAGATGTAAGTTGAAAGTAAAAAAAGAACTAGAGAGATTAATAAAGAGTGTGAAAGGGAAAGAAAGGAAGAAAGGGAGACAGAGGGAGATCACCAATCCTGGCTCCGGAATTGATCAGCTGATGGGACATCCAGGGCCTTGGGGCACAAGCACTCCCAGCCCTCAAGGGGGTACCTTTTCATCGAGAAGTTTTCCTCACCCTGGAGATAAGTTTCTCACTTCTTTTTGTAAATGAGTAATAATGTTCAGCCCATTCTTCTAGACCTTTTGACACCTTAAATTTTAACTTTCATATTTCTCAGATTCTGTGAACTAGAGTTAGGTGTGTAGCTCTGAGCTTCATATTAAGTGTCAGTAAGTTCTCTTCATAGGACAGTTACAAAAAACAGTCCTTTTCCCTCTTGAGACCAAGGGCAACCATTACAACCTTCAGGTCCAAAAGTATAAGCAACGAAGAACTGAGGGGAGTGAACAAGAAGGATGGGAATTCATAACCCAAAGCTAAAATTGGACAATTAACCCCAATATGCTAATGGACCAAAACATATAAAAGTGTGAAACCTCGTGACTGATCATCCATTTTCTGATAATTTTGGGTCCATCTTGGGTGCAGCCCTGGCTATGCTCTTGTACTGCCGAAGGTGTATCCTTTAAGGCCTTTCAATAAATATCTACTTTATTCTCTTAGCTCTGTCTAGTCTCTGTTCTAGGTTCAGCCTCTCAAGGCATCACTTTCTAGAAATTGCTGAGGGCTTTAAGGGTCTTTGGTGGTCTTGATCCTCCCATTCAGCCCATACCTGCATCTCAGCCTCATTTGCTCACTTGCACTGTACTGTTCTGTGCTTGTCTCCAGGAGACAGAAGAAGGATATCTGTCCAAGAAAAGGACTGCCCTACCTCCATATGCTCCCACTTTCCAGCCACATCCTGGTCTTTCTCACACTGTGTCATTACCAAAAATCCTTAGTTGGGTCCACAGCCATCTGGGCATTTGTGTGTGCGACATTATTCCCCTTATATTCTAGGCTTCAACAGTCCACAGGGAAGTATTTCTGGCTCATATTTAAGCTTTACACACTATTTCCAGCAGAAAAGGCAGAATGAGGCTAATAATAATGTATAATTTAAATAAGAAAGTCTAAGTACTGTTTCAGATTTAAATTCTACCACAATTACTGGATTACTCATCAGGCTGCTGTTGACATATGAGTACACAGTTCAGTTAAATTGATCTTATAGCCTTTTAATTTTATTTTTTTTTTAGCAATTAAGGAAAAAAAAAAAACTTTTGGAAATGAATAAAAGCAAATGTAAAAAATTCCTAGAGAAAAAGGTATAAGTATATTGTGGCAATGGTTAGCTCCTGGTACTGCTGGGATTCTGCACTTAGCCAGTGTACCAGGGCTGTTGCAGGTGAGCCTATAAATGGTTTATTTACCTAATTCTTGCTCTAAAAGGGGCACAGATATTGGTAGAAAGTTTTTTATGCTTGTCACTAGTCCAGCCAATTCACTCATACCATTCGTGAACTGCAGCAGTAAGAAGACACTGTGGTATAATACTTCATAAAGATGACTCCTGGAATAGCTCCAAGCCCAGATTCTATTCAGTTTTTGGCCATTTAAATGATTTTGGTTTTGGGTAAAATTGGGATGCTTAGTTACATAGCAGACAAGTGTGAACAGTGAGTTTCATTTTACTGGCTGCAGTGAAGGGCAGGGCTCAGCACAGGGCAGAACAGCAGAATTAATTACACAATATGCCTTTTTTTTTCCAGTTGTGCATATCCACTGTAAAATGAGTAAGAAGAAAATGTTTACATATTATTTGTAGCACAGTAGGGGTTTGGTAAAGGAATATTTTTAGGCTTGTACCCAAACATGTTCACAAGCAGGCTGGCTGTAAGGCTGTAGTCTTACAACAGGCTTACAGACACTGAAGGATGGTCACCTGCTACCAGAGAATGGAGAGCTCCCTTTGTTTAACCCTGATTTTTTATTTATTTTTTTTTTTTAAAGTTCAGCATTAGCATCTCAGCGATACTGTGGTCCCATTTGGGATAGATGACAAATTTCCAGACATGGACACCAGACTCTTTAAGTTATCCACACAGAAATACACTCATAAGTAATGATGTGAAGTTATAACTCTGTGACTTAGACCTTTGCTTAAGAACCCTCAAAAATATCTGTTGTCACAGTAGCCCTGCCAAACCTTGTTTGCTGATTGAAGAAACTGGTGATATTGCATAGTTTCTGAGGAGCAGTGCAGGGATGACTTCTTCTGTGTACTGCCAAATTGATTGATTACTCAAGCAAGATAAATGAAGTTGGATGAAGAGCATCAAGGTGAGTACTAGGTCAATACTGAATCCCAAATCATTAAATTCATGAGCATAAAGAGGAACTTCTTAAAGAAGACAGGCCCTGTAGGGGCTACTTTAAATGGCAGTAGAGAAAATACGACAACATACAACAGTCAAAAATTTTGAGGTGCTATCCAAAGCACACTGTTGTTTATTTTTCTATAAACCTTCATAATTTTTCATATATTTTTGTGTTTCTGGAGTTTTACCTCTGAATATATTAACTAAAAAATATGAAATATCATGATCAGAGAAAAACAGAGAATGAGAGGGAATAATGACAAATATTTGCTAAATCACTTAGTGAATAACTTAATAGTGCTAACATACTATAGGAAAAATCAATAGAACAGAAGTATGCTGACAAGTTATCTTTTTTTCTTGAAAGGCTGGATAATTCTATGGTTAAGAACATTTCTAGCAATTCAGGCAAAAAAATATATTCCCCAAAGATAATAGGAAAAAAATTCACTAATTTCATGTCTCGTTTCTTTAAATAGTTTCATCATTATCTAAATGTTTTGTTGGGTTTGAGTTTTGCTTTTTGTTTTTTAATTTGAAACTTTTTATTACATTTTGGTTGGTTTATATTTATCATTTAATACAAGTGAAGTGTGGTCAAAATCAAATGCATATTTTAGACACACAAAATTCATGAGTCAGTGAACCAGCTAATTGAATCTGAAAATAAAAAAGGTATTTCAGAATGTTACTGTTGTCCTGAAGATGAGAAAGTTTGTACTTATGTTTTCTAAGCTACTCTGGAGAAAAACAAACAAAACATTTTAACCTGTTTTGTAGTTCTCTTATTTCTCCACATTTTTTTATGTAAGGCACTGTTTCCTTATAGAACAGAAATTAATACAAAGACCGTCATGCCCAAATCTAATTATCAGTCTAGGAAGAAGAAGCATGTGTGAATTAGAAGGCAGTGATATGCTGCAACATTTGTGAAAACAAAATTCTAATAAAGAAAGAATGTGACTCGCCTGTAACTTCTGGGATTGATCCTGCCACACCCCCTCTCCTGCTCTACATGTTTTATGCTGGAACAAATCATAGTGGCCACACTGGACTCCCAACACCCCAAGAACAGACTTAAACATGAACTCTAGTGAGATAAGCTTTCCCTCCATTCAGACATGACAGGAAATAACTTCTGTTGAAGTGAGATGATACAAAGCTCATACTGGTCTCAGTGAAAATTAACATGCTGAGTGCCTTTCAGGACTGCTGGCATTTGTTTTTCACCTTCTTCTTGTTCTTCTTCTTGTTCTTCTTGTTCGCTCTTCTTGTTGTTGCTGTCCTCGTCCTCGTCCTCGTCCTTCTCCTTCTTCTCCTTCTCCTTCTTCTCCTTCTTCTCCTTCTTCTCCTTCTTCTCCTTCTTCTCCTCCTTCTTCTTCTTCTTCTTCTTCTTCTATCTCCATACATTTTCTCTCAGCTGGGAGCACTCTTTGTTCAGTTGATTGTTCTCACTGTCCCCAAGGCTAAACTCATGCAAGGAGAGGATTGAACATCTCACTCTTCAAGTCTCCCTGAAGGCTGTGAAACCATGTTCATTTTAAGTTCTTACCAGGGGTGAAGCTAGAGAATTTTACAAAGGTATTTTTTTACTAGGGGTACTTTTTGAAAATACAAAAGTTTCACTTTTTATTGTATATATATATATATATATATATATATTTTTTTTTTTTTTTTGCATGTTTATACATAAGTGTTCACATTTATATATATATACACTTATATATAGTTGTTGTGTGGAAAAGTAATGAAATACCTGTATCATGGCAGAGAGATCCAAGAAAAAAAAATAACACCACTTTAGTGCCATTGGATCCTAATAAAGGTTGTTATCTCAGACAAAATGTAGTACACTTTAAAAATGAAGAATGTCAAGATGGGACATGCCTGTTTTAAAAAGTGCAGTTATTTTTAGCTCTGACACCAGCTATTAATTTTACAGCAAATGTCTAAACTCAGTGGAGCAAAGAAAGTTATAAACAATTTGCTTTCTCAAGTTTCCAAAAGGAGCTTAAATGGGCTCGTTACCTCAAATTGCTGCTGTCAGATTACCCACGGGGGCTGAGAAGCATGGCCACAAGCAGGCATAAAAACCAGGTGAGGGGGACGGAGGTAGGAGTGCAAGATCTGCCCTCAGCAAAACCAGTGGCGTGACACCACAGATAATGGTTTCTTTGGCGTGTATCACTAGCCAGCGGAAGCGGAGAAAAGAGGCTGGAAACAGGCAAATGACTCAGTAATGCAGAAAAGGAGAAATAAAAAAGAGGGTGTGGACAGTGAAAAAACAGAAAAGTGCTTCCTTGGTCTTAATGGCATATTTTACAGAGTGTTTTACATGTGCCAAAAAGGCCAGAACCTCCTTTTCAGTGAGGTCTGTCAGAAAGTGATGACCTGATATAACTGAGATGGATGGCTGCTTTAAAACACCAGTGACAGACAGAGGCCAGCAGGCTCAGTCCCGAGCTCAGACCACTGGATGTGTTTGGGATGAGGTGGCAGGCCAGTAGCATGGGTCAGAGAGAGGTGGTGTCTGCCCAGCCATTGCTCATTCTCCCTGAATGAGCATTGCAGTATATCTTTAAAGAGCTCTTACTAAAAAACTCAAGAGACATCACTTTTTTTCATGTCAAAAAACTGAGTTTCAGTGACAGGTGTTAAAATTTGCAGATTTCAGTGTTTTTTTCCCCTTGTTAGAATAAGAAAAAAGGGAAACAGCCAATAAAAGCCCTTTGAATTTGAGCATTTGTGTTGGAATTGCACCAAATTGACTCAGTCTTTGAAACTCTTTAGGGAAACTAAACTACACAGAAAAAAATTTATTCATTCCCACATATATAACTGAGTATTTTTTCATTCAGAAAGAAGGCAAAGTAACACAGGAAACCTATCTTCTGCTCAACAAGCAGTTTAATGGTCAATCTGACTGGCAATTGAACATCACTCCTTCTCTACTATGGTAAAAATGAATTGTTGAGGACTCCTCATGTGTGGACACACGAGGCTTGACTCTATGTTTTAGAAGGCTGATTTATTATTTTATGATATATATTATATTAAAATACTACATAAAAACTATACTAAAAAAAAACAGAAAGAAAAGAGTGATCAGAAGGCTACTAAGAATAAGAATAGAATAGAATGCATAACAAAATCTTGTAACTCTCAGAGTCCGATGCAGCTGCATCTGTGATTGGCTCTTAATTAGAAACAACCAACATGCCCCAATCACAGATGCGCCTGTTGCATTCCACAGCAGCAGATAGTTATTGTTTACATTTCTTTCCTGAGGCCTTCAGCTCCTCAGGAGGGGAAAAATCCTAGCAAAGGATTTTTCATAAAATATCATAGTGACAATGAATAATACCAAATTTTAAATAACTTTTAAATAATGTCTCAAAATATTCAAAATTAAAAGTTATTTTAAACTCAAAATGTGAAACACACATTTGGATGTTTCAGAGAGAAAATACCTTGATTTCCTTATTAATATTCACAAATTAAAGGATTTAGTTTATCAGAAGCCAGAAAGAAATATTAGCAATTATAAACGTTAATTATTTTTTCATTGAACTACTTTTCTCTTAGAACATCTTTTCAAACTTCTCTGAAAGAACAGGAAAAGGGGAACTAAGCTCTCTTCATTTCATTGTAAACCTAATTCTGCCAAATGTTTGAGCACATAATTGAGTCCCCAGAGATTATAACTGCTTGCCTGAAGCTAGGCATTTACTTAAGACCTTGTTCAAGTTGGCATGATCTGATTTCCAGGTACCTATCCCATGGTGTTTTTTGTCTGTACTCATAGAAAATGAGCACATGGTGCAGAGGACAGAATACATCATTAAAAGTTCCCCTATTATGCTAGAAGTATATACAATTGTCCGAAACACTTCCCAGTTTAGTGTCTATCTTGGGGTATTGAGATATCCCTGTATTTGTTCTGGGATAATATAGTCACAACACAATGCATTCAAGGAGGGAATAAAAGGAGACAGAAAAATAATTCATCAAATTAGTTTAATCTAATAACATTCAGTGGCAAAAGAATGTAGGTTTCCAAATATCCTGGACAAAGAGAGCTTAAGAATGTAAGAGAGTAAAGAAATGAAGAATTTAGCAAAATGTTTGCGTTTCATTGAGCTTTCTGTTTACTGCGAGTCTCCAAAACCAAGTCCAGAGCTATTGAAAGGATGCATAGCACTAAAGAAGTAATAACCTGATGTAGGGTACACATTCATCCACCTGCAGTTCCCAGGCATTCAGGAACAATTGAACACCATTGCATGGAGTTTCCTGTTAGTGGGCAGAGTACACATGCAACTTGTGTACTCTACATTCATGATGAATCAGTTTGTTAATTGATTTCTTCCTACTCTTATTGCTGTTCTGAAATAATTCTGTCATATGCCTATCTCTAAATTTTTTTGTCTGAAGAGTAGATATCTTTAAGAAACATAAGTTGAAAATGTGTAATTTTCACTGCAAACAACTATATTAACTCATGTATGAGGCTTTTTAACTCATGTAATAGACATCTGCTCTTTGCTGCTTCAGATTCCCTGATAAAAATATCCACTGTCATTCTCCTTCTTACAATTATAGCATCATTAATTCACAATGTTTTTCAAAAGTTCTCTGACACGAAAGAGTTAAGGGAAATGATACTGGGATTTGAACTGGTGGGTTTATGATACATGTAAAGCAGTGCCCTCAGACTGCATGCTATGGAAAAAAATAGAAAACATTGGGAAAAGGAGAATTTTTAAAGCTTCATGAGAATCAAATAGGAATTTGAATGCTGAATATGTTTTCCTTGAAACTGGGAAAATAATAACAAAAGGGAGAGTGTGTTTTTTCAAGTCTCAAGTTTCTTTAAAAATCATAGCATTCTGTACATATTGGGACACCAAGAATTCTGGTAGCTAAACTTTCTGAGGCAAATTAAATGTAAGGGATTCAGTAACTTCCTTTTATGGTCTTTCCCTGACCCTTTTTCATATTTAGATATTAAAGAACTTCAACCAAAAGAGACCTGACTCGGCATGGTCCAAACATATGTGTTGAAGGCTTGAACATTTCCAGTTCAAAGGTCACTTTAATAGGACCAAAGAGTGTGAGAGATGATGCTTTTAAACTTGACAAGGAATGATATTTTGCAATGAGTCTGAATAAAATAATGACATTTTCTTAGGCTTTTACAAAACCCTCTTTCTTATTTCCCATCACATTATTAGACTGTGATCTCCTGAAGTATCTTCTTAAATCTCCAGTTTTAGGAAGTGCAGAAACATCTAATTTTTAAATTATCTTTAGCAACACTAAGTGTTTAGACCTCAACAAGCAGATTTTTTGTCTTCCTGCTGTAAGTCTACAGAGTCCAGACAAATACTTTCTGACTTTTTTCTGACTCTAACTGCAGATAAAGTCTACAGACATCTGGGACCAGGCAAACACTTGGCCTTCACCTGCTTGTGTGGCTGTCCCGATTCCTGATTTGGTCAGAATCAGTTTAATAGCCTGACAGCTGGCTGAAATTTTCATTTATTTCAGCAGCTTGGGAACTGATTACCACTGTTGTGTGACAAAGACATCTTGTCCTGGTATTTTCTTTTTATGCCACCATGTCAAGCATTCATTTTTAGCAACTTAATTCTAAACTTCAGTCATTTGAATGTTGTCAGCTCCTTGTACTTCCCACTAAGTAAAAAAAAAAATATCAATGGCCAAGTAACAAAAGAGGTGCCATAAATACATGTTTAAACAAGCTAACAAATTTAGTTATCCAATATATGGAGAGATGTTCATCAACACAAATGTTCTTGAAAACAAAATGCAATTATTGGTATATTCATGAGAGGCTGTTATTATGATATATCTTAGCACTTGTCATCCTCCATATGTGTATTTTGCTTATTTTTAATTCATTTTTGATCACTTGAGTGCCTAACTGAGGGAGCTTTAACTTCATGCTGAATGTGTGTCTTTTGTTGTGAGAGCTCACTGTTCACAAATGCATCAGAAAAGTCTTTGAAGCTCGATGTAGAGAATGCATCCTCACCCCCATTAAACATTATCCTTCATAAATTCAGCTATTTGCTGACTACCTGCACGACTTCCAGCATCTTAACCCCCAACATATAACAACTGCACTACCCTGCTAGAGCGCAGCTGCATGGTGTTTCGGATAAAGTCAGCAAGCTTCAGCAGTGCTTTGGGCGAAAGCTCTTGCAGAAAGTGAAACATTAGGTGGAAAGTGTAAGACAATCACTCATGGCAAATGAATGAAGTTCAGTCTGTTTGGTAACACTCAAGACAAGTGGAGCAATGATACCTGAAATTAAAACTGAAGAGTCACAAACACCTTTGGGAAAAAGAAAACAGCTTCAAACACAGAGGGAAAACTGGAAAACAGTGATGCAGAAAAGGCCTCTCCCTTTGATGCAGCTTATCACTTGGCCTCTAAAGGAACTCCTAACACTCATGGAAACTCCCTCAAGCCCAGCCCTGCTGGTTAAGTACAAAGAAATTCTCTTGCAGGCTGCAAAGCTTTTTGAAGACTACCAGCCACAGGTGTTCTGAATGCTTCTCAGCCCACCTGCCTGTTGACAATTAGCACTAAGAGAGCAATAAGGTTGACACCCACACAGTCTAATCGAAATTTATAATATCCAACCATGATAAATTAGAAAGTAATTTTAATCTAGATTTTATATATATAAAATGATTGAGGAATATTTTGTTTGAATGTTACCCACCAACTCTAAGGTTTTTGTAAACCAGTGTGAAATCAGAAGATTTTAAAAATTTTCTTATACAAAGTGGATTTGCCTCAGAAGATTACAACTCAGTTTAAAATGATATAGAAAGAAACAAGTTACGCCAAGGGTACAGAGCCATATCTTCAAATTGAGATCAAACACCTCAAATCTATAGCTCATCTTAGGACTGAACACACATTAAGTTTGGCCAGATGGACTGACAGTATTTTAAGAAGAACATTCTGGTTTGATTTTGGTTTTGGGGTTTTTTTTTTTGGTTTTTTATTGTTTGGTCTTGTTTTAATAGCTCATTGCAGGTTTAACACTTAAAAGTAGGTGCTATGAAGTATAAGAGCAGATATTTTAAAATTTTATGTCCATGTTGTAAAGAAAAATAAAAGACAAACAACGAAGTTTGTAAACTTGTATTCAACTGAGGAAAATTTGTGCTATCTGCAGGTATCGTCCTCCAAAGTTGGACCCAGCCCTCAAGAGTGATGCTGAAGGGCCATTTACACCAGGAAATTTTCTTTGGAAAACCAAGTGACACTAGCTTTATATTTGTTTGCTTTGGGGTTTTTACCATTTCTCATACTTTAGGATTTAAATTTTGATAATTTGTGCATCTGTCTGGACAGTCTGACTATTGGCCTGGTATTCCTGGAAGGACACAGTTTGACCACTAGGCTTAAATTCTGTGAGAACTAGAATGTTTACTGTGGAGGAAAATGATATTACTTTAATGCACTCATTTCAGTTCAAGAGCAGGTTAAATTAGTTGAATTAATTCATATGTCACCATCTAGACCTATAAGACTGAGACCCTTCCACAGTAGATGAGATAAAAAGTTCATCTTGCTCACCAACTCGTTCCTGGTAGAAGCCAGCAGCAGCTGCTTGGGGAAAGACTCAAGGCATGTGTAGAATAATCCTAACCTGTAATCTGCTTAAATATTCCCAGCTTTTGTCAGCAGTTTACGGATTTGTGGAGGCAAAGATTATATGCAGATCAGAAAGTTTTTTAGTCATGAATGGACCTGGTTTTCATTTATGCGACTAATCCCCTTTTACACTTTTGGTTTCCAAAATTTGCTTATGCAGGAAGTTCTACCATTAGTGCATTATTAAAAGTACTTCTCTTTTACTTCAGTTTAAATATTTTGCCTGATAATTTTAGCGGCTTCTCATAAGTACTTGTGCTGGAAGGAAAGGCAAATGCTAAATCTCTGTATGATAACTACATCTCTGTATGATACTTGTTCCCTCTTTACCTCCTGCAAGAAAATGATTATTTTGTAGACTTCTATTATATTTGACTTCTTTTGTCTTTTTCAAGCTAAAATCTTTGATTAATTCACATTAATGAATGTTCTTTTCATATAATATCCTCTCCTTTTCTTGACTAGGTTAATTTGTTCTTTTCTAATAAACAGGAAGGATGAGAACTACATAGCGAATAAGTTACATAGGCTTATCAGGTATTTACCAGCCAGAATTATGTTTTGTTTCTGTACTGCTCCATTCCAAATAATTCCCAATGTAATTTGCCATTGCCAATTTGACTTGCACTGATCCAATTAATTAAAAAAAAAAAAAGGGAAGGAAGGAGAAATTGATTTGATGAGAAGGCAGGTGAGCAGTCCTTTTTTAGATTAGCACACTTTATCTTTTGTAACTCCATTCCTAATGCTGCACTTTAAGACAACGAAATTTTTAGAAAATAAGATAGTCAGCAAACTTATGCATTGCCTTTTCTGGGTGGGGTAAGCTTTCCCAAAACTCTAATTAGGAAAATTTTGAAGACGTGGTATTACAGTATATACAATCTACAGAAAACATGACAAGAGAACTCAGATTAGGAAGAAAAGTGATGAGTGGGCAGACGATTTTTTTTAAATCTCTGGATAAAAGGAGCAATGGCTTTACAAGAAGCATGATGATTTGAGGGAGCTTGAGCTGGGGAATATGACCTTTTGAAAGAGTTAAGGCTGCATAAATTGCACCTATGTGAAAAAAAAAAAACGTAAATTATTCTTCTCTCTCTGGTCTTCAGACACATGGAACCAGAGATGGACTGACAAGAGCGAGAGAGCAGACAACTGCTGGGTTATGGTTACAGGTGTAATATCTTTCCTCAAATAACCTGTAGTACCTCTGTAGCCAGTATGATATCTCAACTTGTTTTATTAGCCTCCTGTTGAAGTGATGTATAAAATGCTGTGCTACAGAATTAATGCCCTAGAGTTACATTATTTTGGGGTCACTTAGGTGGGAAAGAAAAGTTGGAAAGGTGATTTATTGGATTGCCAAACTATCTCTATTGTCATATTATTTTTGGTGCAGTGGGGACTTGGAATAATATCACTTATCACCAGTGTATAGGTAGAAAATAGAATTAGTAAATTAGTACTCCTTTGATGACAAGGGTGCCCTATAGTCTTTCCCAACCTTTTTTTTTTCTGTGACGTCTTTTTCCCCATTCTCCTCATTCCCTCTTCTGCCCCCATGATACGATCCGTCCTAAGGACGTGATTCATGAAGGTTCTTTTCACTGATCTCAGGGTGCAAAAACCGACATGACAAGGGGGTTTTGCAATAAAAATCAAAACACAGCAACATGCGTTAGGGAGAAGGGGAATGAAGAAAAGGGTAAGAATAAGGAAAAAGAGAGAGAATGAAAAAAGGAAAGAGGTGTATAGCTACCAGACATGGGATGACGGGGTCCTTTGAAGTCCAGTCAATGAAGCCTCTTGCATGCACATCAGGGGAGATTGTTGTATTGTGTTGGTTATGCTGTATGCCGATTTGGTTTGTTCCTTATACCCTTTTCAGGTGTAATGGTTCTGCCCTGGTTCTCTCTCTCCTTGATCTCCCCATCCGTCTAATCTCTCCTCCCTGTTACCCCTAGCAACAAATGTATCCATCCCTCAGTCCCTCCCTGGTTCCCTATCTGTCACTCGGTGCCCCAACCCTTCTGTGTAGAATCTTCCATCCTGGGCATCGAGTGATTGGATCAGGGGCCAGGACTCCGCCCCTGATCTTCCCCCACTGGTTTCCCTATATGTCTGTTATCCTCCCACCACTCTCACCTTAACTCTCATTCGCTGAAGACCATATTAAGTCTCTGTATCCGCCCATCTTTATAAACCCAGGTCGGAGCCCAGTTGAGGGTCTTCAGTTGGTAGTTTCCCTGGAGTCATTAAACCCAGATTGCACTACCGCTGGAGTCCATCTCTTTTATCTCCTGTGGGATAGTAGCCACTCTCTTTACCGCGGATCCTCGTCTTGCAAGGCGAAAGCCTTAGGCGCTCCCCTGACCGAGCACGCAATTGGGAGAGTGCCCCCGTGCTGCCGGCGGTGCTGGCCGCAGCTAGCCGGGACATTCCTTAAGGTCAGCCGTCGCTGCAGGAGATCTCAAAAGCCCCTAGTTAACCCCGGGGTTTTTGCTATTGAAAATTGCAAAGCGGGGAGAACAGGTACAATAGTCCATTATCTCAGCAGTGGGTGAAGGCCATTGTCTTCTTGGTCCAGTGGTCACTTGCAAAATTGCTCTGACCTTCTCCACACACGCCTCCCCCCACCCTGCAGTAGAGATTTCAGTCTCAGTCTTTTAGGGAAGAAAAGGGAGGTTTTCCATATAGGGGTTGCATGTCTCAGTCCTTGGTGGGAGAACCTTTTCCCATCTCAGTCCATCTGTCATGGTGGTTGATCTTTTTGTGGTGACCACCAAGAAGGTTATTCCAGAGAGAAAGTCCAGCCAAGTCAGGGGGTTGGAGAAATTCCAGGATCAGCGTTGCTAAGTGATGCAGGTGTAAAAGGGTACAGTGTCCCTTTCCTTATTCATCAAGTGCAGCGTCCTATGGGGTAGCAAACACACCTGTGGAAACATTGGCTTGGCCTGGTGGACGACAATTCAAACAGGACCAGGATCTTAAAACAGGATCCTTTTCCTCAGTGGTCTTGGCTTTTCATGATGGTTGTGAGGCAAAGAATGAGGAGAATTTCGGATAGACACTCACACCCCTAAACTAGGCTATTGAAATAACAGTAAGTTTAAAATAAACACTACCTCCAATGTAAATTTTCATTACTGTGATCAGTTTAAGTCATGACAATGGCAGGTGGGAGACAAAAAATCGCTTGTGGAGTTGATTTGTTTTAGTTTTTTTTTTTTTTTTTTTTTTTTTTTCTGCTGTTTGCTGTTTAAATGAAAACATTGACATCCATGCAGAGACTGTGTTCTACTTGGTAAACTTGATTTAAGAACACATTCTACAATGTCTCACTTCCCAAGAGGCAGACAGGATCCACACTGTAAAATTAAAATATGTTATTACTTTGTTTTTCCCTCTTACCTCCACTCTATCCCCTCCCTGTCTTCCCTCCTCTTTTCTTTTATATCTTAAAAAAGTAGTACTTAGAGACTGTTTTGGCCTCTTTCAGAATAAGTGTTTTTCCTCTAACTTCAATCATTACTTCTTCACCATTCTGTTAATTTATTTGTTCTCATTAATTTAGTAAGAAAAGCATTTGTCAAGAACAATTCTTCATGCTTGTGTATGTTTTCAGCCTTTGAACTAAAAAAGGCAGTAATTTTTAAAGATGACCCTGCAAAAACTATGTAGATCATAGGTCCAACAAAACTCTGTTTGTTTTATGAGCCGCTGTTGCATACCAGTGGTTAGTGAAACATGCTTCTTCTTAGGAGGTCTCTGAATACCGCATTGATCCTTAACTTAAATTAATGTTTCAGAGGAAATAAGCACAAGCAATGTTGGTCATTATGGAAAACACCCTGAGGAAGCTAGGGAATGAATATTAACAAGATAGATGCAGCTCCTCATTGTTGAATTTCAGCTCTAATAGATAATGAATAGTCATCTCAATATTTCATTTCAAGGGATAGCAGAATTTTATAGTATGCATTCAACATGAAGGCTCCTGATTTTGTCAGCTAGCAAGAAACATAATGAGATATTTTACTGGGGACCTGCTGTCTGAACTGCAATTGGACAGGAGAACTTACCTGCTTAGGGTGTGGCACTTCTTCTTTTGGGAGAAGAGAATAGAATGCATTTATTTAAAGAAAATAATATATATGCTTATGTATAAACCAAGTAGCAATTATTATCATTTTTTCCAGGTTATTTTGTAAAACTGATGTGGTTATTTTATATGAAATTGGAAAAAGGAAGAAAATTGTGCAGTTCTTGTGGTTTTGATGCAAACTGTGCAAACTGTTGTTTGTTTGCTTGGTTTTTTTTGTTATGTTGTTGTTGTTGTTGTGGTTTTTTGTGGGCTTTTTTGCATTTTTTTTCTTCTTGTCCAGGATTGTGTATAAACAGAAATATATCATTCCTGTGGAATTTTCTTGCATGCTTTGTACAGAAGAGAAATTTTTTTCTTTTTTTTTTTTTTGCAGCTTCACTGAATCATTGTGATTTTTTTTCCCTCAGAAAGGTAAGGAATCTTCATAATTTAAATAAATTTCAAAAGAAAATGCACAACGAGAACAAATTCATTTGATCTGAATGTCAGGACATCTGCAAGCCGCATCCTTAAACAGAACATGTGCTCATCAACAGTGCACACAAGTAATTAAACTCAACCCTAATTTTCCTAAATGTAATTGAATTTCATGGTGTGTGGAGTATTGTTAAGTTACCTACCAGGGGTTTCAATAAGCTTTGGCAGCATTAAAGACAGCATGTTTATACCATCACAGTGAGAATTTTAAAAAGTCACTGATTCCCTAAATGTTAAAACATATAACAAGCTGCTTTTTCATTTCTTTTGAACAGTCAATTCACATCTCTACTCAAATCCCCTTGATGCAGCTATGGCTTTTCAGTATTTTCTGTTTGCTAAAGGCGAAAAAAGTGATAATTTTGCTTCTGCAGAGTGGCATTCTGCTTGCAACTGCCCTCAGCAGCAGGTAAGAATTCCTTATGAATTTATGTGTCCTTTGTCCTGGTGAGTCTTTGGATTTGTCACCATTCTTCAAGAGCCACTGAAAAGTGGACCAGCTTGTGGCTTAGATTGTATCATTGAACTCTTTGAGTTGAAAAAACATTCAAGTGTGTATTTTTTCTTTTGCTTTTACAACAGCTTCATGGCTGGAAGGCTTACAAATGCTGTGAGATGAAATACACATGATTTGGAGTACATTTATTTGTTATGATGTATTCAAGATGCTGTATTTTCCACAGTCTTTTAATTTCCATTTCCCCCACCCTCCCCACCATAGTAAACTATGATAGTTCTACTTCAGAAGTAAAGTCCCATCTTCTTTTCAGATCTGTCTGGAAAAATAGTTTTTGTCCTAGATATGAGAAGAGAGAATCATGAGTTTCACTGCAATTTTTAGGCAACTTATGAGTGGATGTGATTTGTACATCACAGCACCTACAAGGCCAAAAGTAACAGAAAGTGAAATATGGCAATAGAACTAATATGCCAAACCTCGTGCCCAATTTATTAATAATTCTCAGGCTTATTTATGTCCAAGTACAACTATACTACAGATCAGATTAATCTGATGATCAAATGGAAATACTAAGGTAGAGGGGAAACCTATGGAAAAAATTGAGACTATAAATGGCCAAATATATCAATATTAGCAATATTTGAAATGATAGATAACTCTCCCACCCATGACAACTCAAAAAAGCTGACAAGAGGAGCTTAAAACTTTTTCCCAGTCTCAGAGTTTCGACATCATTGGCATAAGTGAAACTTGGTGGGATGTGTCCTGTGACTGGAGGGCCATGTTGGATGGTTACAGGTTCTTCAGGAAGGATAAGCAGAGCAGAAAAGTCAGGGGTGTGTTGCAATGATAATGGAAGGGCTGAAGCATATGGAGCTTGCAATTGTTAATGACATGGCTGAGAGCCTCTGGGTAATGATTAAGGGACAAACAAATAATATAGATGGAATGTCATTGTGGGAGTCTAATGTAGACCACCTAGCCAGGACAATCATGCCATGGAATTATTCTAAATCAACTGCTCTTATCCTTATGAGGGGTTTCAACTTGCTGGAAATTGACTTTGAGCATCACATCTGACATGAACAGATACAGAAGAGTTCTAAAACACCTGGATGACAACTTCATGGTACAGGTACTCAGAGACCTTTCTAGAAAACATATACAGCTTGATTTGCTGCTTGTCAGCAGAGGAGGTCATGTGTGTGAAATGGAGATTGGTGGCATCTTAGCCACAGCAACCACAAAGTGACTGAGTTTAAAATCTCTGTTGACAGGAGGAAAAGTGCCAGGAAAATTTCAACTCTGGGCATAAGGAAAGCAGACTCCAAACTGCGCAGTGAAGCAGTGAGCAAGGTTCCCTGGAATAATGTTTTGAAGGTGGTGAAATCCATCAGTGCTGGCCACTTTTTAAATACCACCCCCCTACAGGCAATCGCAGAATGTCAGAAGTCAAGCAGACAAGCAGAAGGCTGGCTTGGCTGAACAGAGATCTTCTCTTGCAAATAAGGCAAAAAAGGAAGGTATATGCTCAGTAGAAGTAAGGACAGGTGATGTGGGAGGAATACAGAGATGCTGCTTGCCGCAGGGAGAAAATTCACATAGCCAAAACTCCACTGGAGCTGAAGCTGGCCAGAACTGCAGGATGGAACAAAAAGAGGGGGTTTTAAATACATTAATGGCAGAAGGCAGTACAGAAATTGCATCTCCCAAGATGAGGATGGCCATCCCACAAACAGGTACGTAGAGAAGATGGAGATGTTCAATTCTTTCTTTGCCTATGTCTCCAGCACTAAGGGGTTGTCAGTGCCCTGAGTTAGAGGACTGTGGCTGTGAGAGTGAGAGAATACCAGTTGACTCTGAAGTTGCGAGAGATCTTCTGCTCCACCTTGATCCCTATAATTCTATGGGTCCTGATATGATTAATCCAAGAATACTTAATGACCTGGCTGGCACCACTGCAAGGCCCCTCTTAACAATTTTTGAGTAGTCTGGGACATCTGAGAAGGTCCCAGTTACTGGGAACTGGCTAACAGTGTCCCAGTTTTCAAAAAGGAGAAGAAGGATGACCTCGTAAACTACAGGCCTGTAAGTCTCAGTTCCTGCCTGATAAGGTTATTTAGTAGATCATTCTGGTGGGTATTGAAAAACACCTGAAAGGCAACACAGTCATTGTTCACAGCCAGCACGATTTCATGAGAGGAAAGTCCTGCTTATTGAACCCAATTTCCTTTTGGAAATTTGCTTTTTGGAAAGCCAGTTGATATAATTTTTTTGGATTTTAGTAAAGCTTTCAATAGTGTATCTCACAGGACAGAATGCCCGGCACATAGCTGGATAAACACATCATGGATAGGTGATGGGTCAGACACAAAGGGTTATAGTTAGTGGGGTGACATCAGACTGGCAACTTGTCACTAGTGGTGTTCCACGTGACTCCATCCTCTGCCCGATGCTCTTCAAAACCTTCATAAATTACTTGGATGCAGAACAGGAAGGGATACTAAGCAAGTTAGCAGAAGATACTAAAGCTTCAGTATTAAATGACATTTTTGTTTGAAGTGGTAGCATTTTATGTAGCATAAAGGATTTATATTTAAGGTAGAAAGGCAGATTAGTCTATCAATATAAAATGGTGAACTGGAAAGTGTTGAATGTTTTTTAAAAGAGAGAATAAGAGTATGCAGTCTGTAAGTAAAAGTCCAATGCAGTATTTTTTAGTGAAAGACTGCATGGTTTTACTAAAATGGCTACAAATCACTAGTAAAATAATAGAGAGTAAGATGCCTTAGCTTCTAAATTAAATGTTTAATGGAAGTCTCCTGAAGATTTCAGACTATACACTAAGAGATACCCAGTTTCCTATATGCTTCCTCAGCCATGCATATAAATTACATCATCTGAGTGTAACTCAGTAAGGTAAGAAACTCTTCCACCTCCATGAAACAAAAGAGCAGCAAGAAACAGCTCATCATCCAGAAACACAAATCTTTTATCTCGTGTGTTCTAATAACTTGATCTTCCTCAGTGACTTCCATAATTCCTAATGCTCCAACTGCCCAATTCACAACTTTGTTCTCCTTTTCAGTTTTAAACCCCCAAAAAGACCAAGTTAAATCAACAGGGCAGAAACCTACTAAAACATTTCTCCTGCAATATTTATAATTCTTTTCTGTTTGTGAAGAGAGCTCAGTGCTAGCCTGGGGAATCTGTTGTCAGCCTGCTGTGTCTGTTTGGTGTGCATTAGCCACAGAAGCTCTGCCCATTTTTTACTGAAAACTGTTAATCTCTGGATGCCACAGTCATGATCACTGAAGTAAGGTCAGGAAGCAAATGTCAGAGGCTTTATTCTGTGTAGAGCATCTGACAAAGAAGTTCATTGTTATTGTTGAAAAAAAATTTAGTGTGTTTTTGGAAAATATCTATTCTATTTAGATACACCGGTCTTCATCATTTCTTGCCACATCAGAGTGCGCTGACAGAATACCAGTGGTTTATACAGGCTGTGCAGAGAAGCAGAAAGATCCAAGATAATGCTTGTAGCAGCATTTGATTAACTACAAACAAAATATACTCTCCCATAATAATGAATCAATAAATATTTTTCAGAAATCTCAAAACAGCCTGGGACTTCACAAGTAATGGAAATATTTTCCTTTGTTTGTTTTGTAGATTTTCCTGGATGATAGGATTCTTTATGTCTTTGGAAGCTACTATACTAAATTATAAAAGTATCCAATGTAATTACTTTCATATTTGCTATTTGCAGAAAATACATAATTTATTGTAATTGGGATTGAGTTTAGGACTACCAGGACAAATAAGAATAGCAGTCTTCATTCTATAAGATAAAAACAAATTCCTGTACTTCAAAGCTGTAGAGAAATATCTTGTGTGACTCAGAAATAAAAAATATTATATTCCTTTCCTTGAGCAGAGTTAATACCAGGCTGCCTATGACCTGATTGTGCAAGTTTGCAGATGGTGGGAAGTGCTACATATGAAATTTCCATAATTTTGCCATGAAGGGTGGTCTTTGATGTACTATTGGTACCAGGTTCAGAAGTAGTGATGTGACAAAATACATTTTCCTCCATTATTAACTTTGCAGCTTTCCTCTGTCCTGGGCTAATAGGTCTTTTCTCAGTATATGCTCCTTCTGAGACAGAAACAGGAACTGGAAAAAACATGAACTATTAGGCATGAGGAAAACAATTTTTTCATAAAATAGGCTTGTCCAGCATGTGATTATGTCTTGTAAAGTATACACTAAGACTTCTTTAATGGATTTTTTTTTTCTTGAACTTCACTGTTAGAGCTTGTTCTCCCTGTTGCTGGATGTGCTCCAGATGTTAACATTGCCATTTGTTGCTATGGAAATCAATGCCAGAGGTTGCAGGGCTGGTGAGAATGTGCTGGGTAAATCACTTAATGGAACATGACTTTGTCAGACATCTATTATCTTTCATTTATGGTAGTTTAATTTTCTCTCTTACTTTTCTGGGCTGCTACCACTTACTGCTTAATAGCCCTGGTACAAGTATTTTTTAATGTATTGTGGCTTTATTGCAAACCTTTATCCCTTTATTATTCAGATGCTTTTAACCCAGGTTTAAAATAAGTGGACATTACAAGGAATGAACTCCCATCTTACAAGACTCTGTGAACTTTGTGTGAGCTAAATTTTCTCAGGGAAATCTGCTGGGAGAAATACAGGTACTCCAGAAAAATAGGTAATTAGTGTGTGGTGTTTATAGCTTGTAAACTAAGTTAGGCTGTTATACTGATACATTAATACAGACATTAAACTTAAATTTCCATTTGCCCTTCAGTTCTATATATAGTACAAAAAAAGAAGGTTAAAAGTTAGTGATAATAGTGTATGGTAACAAGGAAAAAGAAACATTGGCTTTTAAGTTCAATCTACAAACTTGTGGTATTTGAAGGTGCATCCTGTTTACTGCAAAACGGAAAGGACTTAACTGGAAAAAGGAACAAACATGAGCAATTTTAAAAACATTTATTTTTAAGAGAAGAACCAATCTTTTTTTTTTTCTTTAGCAGAAGCTAGAAAGACATCCTTAGATGCATGAGAGATCTGAGAATTGTTCTTAAGAACCAGTAGTTTTTCTTTTTGCTCTTCTTCCATCTTTCTTTTTCCATCTTCAAGGCCATGTTCTCTGTAGGGAAAAGTGTTGGAGTGACACTAAAATAAGCTCTTCTGATGTTCTTCACAGCTAAGAAGCTGACTGCTATTAATCTTTGACTTCAAAACAAGAAACAACTATATCTGCTGTCACCTAGGAAGTACAAAAGCATCACATTAGCTGTAGTGCAGACTAGTCAACCATTATAATGTCTGGAATAAAACCTTATCTTTTTTAAAATTTACATTATCATTAAAATCCAGTATTTCTTATATATCAACTCTGTATAAATCAAACAATATATTGAATAACTATTCTCATTAATCTCTCTCTCCCTCCCGCTACTTCTTCTCAAAATACATTGTAAGCCTGATGTAAAAATCCAATTAAAACCTTGCCTTATTCTGTTTAGATATTCCAAAGTTGCCAAATGCTTTATTTTATGTGGATGTTCTAAAGTTTGCAAGTAAAATTAATTTTTCATTAAACCTCCTGAGAACTTTGTGTTTTCTCCCACACACCCCCCACAGCATGTGTAGCCAGGTTCCCCTGAATCCACTGGGTGGATGGGACAAATCCAAAGTAGAAAATCTCCAACTGGAAAATAAGTCAGACCAACCAGACCAGAAATAGCTGTCCCTAGCTGACTCTTAAGATGAGAACCAGAAGACCAGCTACCTCAAGTGGTGGCCTTTCATGCAACCTGGGTAAAAAAACCAGGAGGATTTGGAGCTCCATGCCCAGTCAAAAAGTTATAATACTATAGGAATAACTGAAACATGGTGGGACAACTCACATGACTGGTAGATCATGGTGGATGGCTCTAGGTTGCTTCATAAAGAGAGACAGGGAAGAAGAAGAGGAGGAGGAGTCAAAGTCATGCTCTGTGTTAAGGAGAACCTTAAGTGTCTAGAAGGAACTGCGGCAACTGTAAAACCCCTATTAGATGTCTCTGTAAGAGGGAGACCTTACAGTGGGCATCTGCTTCCAAACCAAGATAAGCCCAAGAAAGTAATAATTGGGTCACTTAAGCAAGTTTCAGGTCAACAGAACCTGGTTCTTGTGGTGACTTCAACTATCCAGAAAAATCACATCACCCTGGAATGCTCCTGGATGCGTAGAGTGTTGCTTCCTCATACACATTAGATATGCCAACAAGAAAGGAGTTACCACTGGACTTCCTACTCCCAAACTAAGAAAACTTGCTTTGTACTAATTCGATTCATGATAGCCTTGGCTGCACTGATCTCTGTGTTGTGGAGTTTGGGATCCTGATGAGCACGCTGAAGGAGAGAACCAAGACAAAGATTACAGATTTTAGAAAAGCAAGCTCCAGCTTGTTCAGAGCTCAGCTGAGAGGGATTCTGTGGCAATCTCCCATACTCTATGAAGCAGCTAGAGAGTGCTGAAAGCTGTGGGATATCTTTAGAAGAATTGGAGCAAGAGATCCCAACTTTGAGCTTCTGAGTCTGCTAAAACCCAAAAGAGAAGGGCACCAGAGATGGGAGAGCAGACAAATACCTGTTGAGAACTACAAGGCATTTCCAGAGCATGCAAACGTGAAGTTAGAATTCAGATTGAATTAAAATTATTCAGAGATGTCAAAGACTACAAGAGGGTTCTTCAAGGATGTAAACCACAATTAGAAGCAGAAGGAAGATATTAGCCTGCTGACAGAGGGGAGAGGGGACTTTGTTCCCAACACTGAAAAAGCAGTTTTTCAACACTTTCATGTCCGTCTTTACCAATACTGCTGGGCTCCCTACCTTGGGAATAAAAATCCAGGTTGATGTGAATACAGCAGCTTCCATGAAGAGTTGGTATGTGAACTATTATAAAATAATTCTTCTCTAGCAGGTAAGTTAGGTAAAAAGAATCAAGGAACAATATTTTATCAAGATGATGCATTTTGGCTCTGGAAATAAAATACTTAATATTTTCAATGAAACTCAATTATCTGAAGTAAACTTTACAAAATTTTATGAAGTACTCATAATCATAAATGGAATTAAATACTTTGTCCCACATTTATACTTAGGAAATATCTCAAAAATAATTCAGCATTTCCCCCACATTTATACTCATATCTCAATATCTCAAAAATATCTCAAAAATAATTCAGCATTTCTGCCCTGAAATAGTCTGAGACTAACCTGATAAAGCAGGAAGTATTCAAATACCTACTTCTTCCCTATCTTGTATTTTAAAAATATAAACCACAAGAAAGCCCTTTTGTTGGTTCACTACTTGAATTACCAGTCTTCTACTTTTCTTGGGTGTGTTTATTCTGATGCCAGAGAAAGGAAAACAGAGACCTTTGATTTAACATATGAGTGTCAGTAGATGCTTCTTTCATCAGAAACATTGCCAATCAGGATCTTGATTTTAATTCAGTCCAAGAAAACAAGAAAAAAACCCCAACATTATTAAAATCTAACAGGTTACAATAGAAATATAAAGCAAAAGAAACAGATGAGTTCTGATAGTATGATAAAGTGAAAAGTTAGGTAAATAGTAGTCAGATGGCTGGGCTGCTTATCTTGGCTGTCTGTGGGAGTAGGCATTGGTGCTCTGTTCGCCTGTAGACTTAACACAAAAGTGAGTTTTTGTGGTAAAACTTAAAGGAATCACTGAAGTACCTGTAATGATAACCCTCAAGCATATGTCAAAAATTCAAAATGGAGGATGAAATTTAATTATTTTGTTGGGGAAGATGTCAACTTCAAGATTTTTCCTAAAGAAAAAGGAAAAGATTAGCTGTTAGCAAAGATATATTTTAACAGAGTTGTGCAACAAGAAATATAAGTGAAAGAGGCAATGATGTTGAAAAATTAAGCCTGTGGAGGTTCATCTACTGCAGCAGCTGTCAGTCTTCTTTCTGAGGACTTCATTGAGCGGTGTTGTCCCACATTCCTCCAAAACCTTAGTCATTCTGCTGAGACATGCGGTTTTGATTAAACAGACATACTTCCTGCTGGTGGTTGGAAGATTTTATATTCTGTATGAAAACCACACATTTTCATGAGCCTGTCAGATGTAGTCACAATGAAGCTTGTTGGTTCTTGTTTTATAAGTGTATCTGGAGCAGTTTTGGGGAATACAGAACTCCAAAGATTGTCTTTTTCTTTTCAACATAAATTAAAACACGCATAATTGCTTAGTTTCAAGACAAAGCTAAGTCACAAAATTGTTTCTGGCTCTGTTCTACCTCAAAACTTGAAAGTGTTGCTTTTCTGATGTTTCTGATCCAATTGCTTTTCCAGTGTTTTGGTACAATTGCATTTCCATATCCTCCCAAGTGAAAGTGAATTCAAACAACAAAAAGAAATCTAACAGACTGGTCAATGAGATTTTAGCATTGTTTTTCTGTCTATCATGATATATTTGTGCTTAAATTAGCAGTTGAACATGAGTTCCTTCAAGAAAAGATTTTTGGGTTTATGTAAAGCAGTGCTTTCTAACTAGAAAATTCTGGTTTATGTTTTGACAGCTGTAACTGGCTTTTTGAAGACTTGGCAAATGGGAAAATGAGAAATATAGAGGAAAAAAATTGAAGGCACATGGCTTTGATTACCTTTTTTGGTGGCAAACCTTAGACTCAAGCACTTCATGCATCGATAATGGGTTCTTATTTACTCACTGAGCTCATCTTAAGCATTTGCAGCTCATCCTTATTGCATGCCTATGCATATTTTCTTTCAGCTAAAATTTGGAATAGTTTTGGGTTTTCCACCAAATGTTTGGAGTTGGCATGCTGTCTGGTTTTGTATGTAAAAGATTTCTCTTCCCTTAGGACAGGTTTTTCCTTGAACAAATGTCAGGCTGAAATACAAGAATTCTGTGGCAGGAGTTTTAGTTTCCCCCTTTCCCTAAAAGAAACTGAGTGAAAACCATGAAAGCATAAAACAGCATTATTATTCATTTTTTGTTTTAAGATAGAGAAAAGGTATTTAATTATTCTTCTATTTTTGTAAAGCTCAGGAACTGAATTACATCCCTGCATTATAAGCCCTACAAGATGAAACTCTCTATGATAGGAAATATGCTTTTCTCAGGGATTTTTTCCTAGCATGGATTAATAGAACACATATATAGAATAGAACACTTATAGCTTCTATAAGGCAGAATACTTCAGTGTTGCTAAGCCAAAAGCAAATATTCAGTCATCAGAAAACCTGAGTGTTTTCCATCCTACCTTCTCCTATTAAAGTTATCCACTTCTGACCAGCTTTCATGATGGCAGAATATTCTTTATTTCTCTGTTTTGTGAGTAGCCTCTCTTCTGCAGGCTATCTCAAAAATAAAACAGTGTGTCATAGTGTTTACTAGAAAGGAGAAGAAAATGACTTTTGAATATTTCCATACATTCTTTACAAAAAAATCACTGTAAGAACATAAGTACATCTAGTATTCTCAATACTGCTTTAGTATATGCATCTAGTTTGCTTTTTTAAACTATTCTTTCTTTGGTCTCTTCTTTCTCTTCAATTAATTTCTGAAATTCCAGGATAAAGACAAGCTTTCTTTTCTACCAAAATCAAATCAATAATTTTTACAAATTGTGTCAGCAACAGGAATTTATAGTATACATTTTGGTATCTTGATATTCAAATTTTCCTTGTGGATGTGGGGTTTTGTGTTTTTGGTTTTTTTTGTTGTTTGTTTGGTTTCTTGTTTTTGCTTTCACATGACTTTTACTTTTTTGGTTTAATATATGTGTCAATAGTTGCAAATGAAACACAGTTTCTGTTTTCAGAGACTAGATTAAAGAGAATTCATTAAGTACTCTATGAAATTTGCCACTTTCTGAAAATTGCCACTAATTGGAAACAGAAATATAAAGAGAGTAGTGTAATTCTTTTAGTCTCCGTGTATATTGTCAGTCTGAGGAATAAACCCTTGAGACACAGAAATACTCTTATATAGCGTACTAAGTTATTTTTTATTATTTCTTAAGTAGGATATTGAGGAATAAAATAAAGCTTAATATTGCAATTTTCTACCTTGTTTTATAACACTAAAAGAACACATTTTCTTCTGCTTGAAAAATACCTCCATGGATTTTTATACAGTTGCAATACACTTGTAAGGACATAAAAGGAATGAGTGAGTATCTTTGGGTAGAGCCCCAGAAAAGCCAAATATAACTGCATAACAGCATAAAGACAATCAAGGGGCTGGGAAAATTCGCTTAATAGAAAACACTGAAGTAGCTACATATGAATGAGGGCTTGGCTGAGGAATTGCTACCAGCAAAGGTCAGGACCAGAAACATCTGAGGAACATAAACACCGTGCGTGGAGGAGAGTTCCATAGTGCAAACCGCGAAGCTTTTTCATTCCCAAAATCGTAACTGAGACCAATGCAATAACATTGAGAGAGTATCATGGAAGGGCTCCACAGTAAACAATGAGAGACTGCAAAATAATCTCTCTCAAAAAAACCCCTGAAGTTCATTGTGTACTATATACAAATAGTAGAATTAAAAAAAAAAATTAAGGTAGTGCTGTGGGGGAATAATCCTATATGTGATAGAGGTTCAGAAACAGAAAAAAATCCAAGGACATGAACTAAAATACAACAAGTTCCATCTCAACATGTGGAACAAATTTTTACATTGCTGGTGGCAGAACACTGTAACAGGCTGCCCAGGGAGCTCATGGAGTGTTCCTCCCTGGAGACATTCCACACATAGCTGAATGAGTTCCTGTGTAATCTCTCCAGGTGACCCTCCCTTGGCAGGGGAGTTGGATTGGATGATCTCCAGAGGTCTCTTCCAGTCCTAAAACTTCTGTGAATGTGTGGATGACCCTTTGGTCAGTTTGGGTCACCTCTCCTGGCTGTGTCTCCTCACAACCCCCAGCCTTCTCATCAGTGTGGCCATACAGAAAACAGAAAAGGCCTTGACTCTGTGTAAGCCCTGTTCAGCAATAAGAAAATCATCTTTATATTATCAACCCTGTATTCATCACAAATCCAAAACACAGCCCTGTACCAGCCACTGTGAAAAAAATTAACTCTACCCCACCTAAAACCAGCATACAACATCCATTTAAAATGCTATATATGAAAGCACAGTCTTACACCTATACATGTGAGAGCACCTAAAAATCAAAATAAAAGTAAATTGATCATATTTACTGGAACAACAGCTTTAACATGCTTTTGAATATTTTACTGTACATAATATTTTGTTTTCCAAGCACATATAGCTTCTTCTGATGTTTTCTGTTGTTTTAATCTGTGACGTCAGAGTATGAAACATTGTGAGCTCTGTGCTTTATGTAACAGAAATATCTATTTATCAGTGGTGAGGGAAGGGGGAGGTTTGTAAAATGGAATGTGGATTGTCTAATACTGGGTTTTTTCCCCCACCCTTTGAATCCAAATATAGATACCAATATTTGGGGGTACATAGAAATGCTGGTGAATAAATTATTTGAAATTTGCAAATATTTCCTGAGATTATCAACTGCAGGGCTGTTATCTGTAATTTGCAGATGGTACCTTTTGCTCAGCCTGGAGTAATTCAATTTAATTAACACTGTGCACACTAATAAATTGGTTTTGGATTGCCATACGTAGACTGTATAAAGACTGCTATGGAAATCTTACTGAATTTATTCTGGAAATTTCAAACTGTAAGAAATGTTTGCAGACACATTTTATTGTACCATGGAAAGGAAACCATTGTGTTTCCATGCTGCACAGATCCCAGTTCCCATTTACTCTGGATGAGTTTACTCGTGCTGACCATACACAGCTGTTGTAGCTCCTGAAGGGCATTCTGGGATTGATTAACCATCTGCTGATTCTCACTGTAACAGCTCAGTGACAACAGCATGAAGGAATTTACTTTAGATAATCTGCAAAGATGTGGACAGTACAAATAGTCCTTTTCCAGCAGTTGCTCTGTTTGGTATTCTGGCTACTGCCATTGTGTAATAGGATTTGGATTCAATCTGAATTTTGGAAGCTTATCTATATTGGGTCTGTGTAGGGCATCTAATTTGAAGGTTTAAAAAAACACGCTTGATTTTCTTAAGTGTCAGAGTTTGTTACTTCTTTATGCAATATTATCAACACAATAATTGATTAAAATGTATTGCATATTAATATAAGAAAAAAACTATATTTGGAATTTACTAGGATATTTCTAAAGTTAAGCTTTCATAATTTCACAGGGTGAACAAGTCTAAAAATGCAAGGAGATCTTTTTAACTGAAGCAGAGTTAAAGTGCTAATTTGGAAGGAAAGGGGGGAAAATCCCCCAGACAATCCAAAGATAGCTGTTGTGTTACCATGTAACTGGAAACTTGATAGTTCTCATGATTGTTATTCCAAATATGATAAATATTCATTCTAAATGAGAGCTGGACATATGGTGAAAAGTTTCCCTTGCTGAGCGCAAAATAGCTGGCCAAAATCTGCAATGTTTTATAAAGCTAGAAATATGTTCATTTTGGCAAATGTGTTTTGACTACTTTCCCCCTCTCTGTTTTAAAAGCACAGTATTTTGACAGGAATCATGCAGATGAACTAGTATTTGAAATACACTTTATTCTTTACAATGCATAGATGTCAGTATTTCAGAATCATTAAAAAATTATGATACAGAAATACCCTGAATAACATGCACTGGGGAAAAGTTAGTGATGATTGAAAACTATACACTATGTATGTTGCATATAACAACATTGTTGCTAATATCTTTTTCTCAAACAAACAATTTATAATTTCAAATGAACTGAGAAAAATAATACTACTTTAAATTCTGTGATTTATTATGGAAAAAAAATTATTTATACAGCCATGCAGAGTTTGGGTAAAATCATGGCATAATAGGATTTAAAAATAAATGTTCACCAAACTCTCAGGTCATAGATGCAATAATTGAAACCTCTTGTCTTTAGTGCCATTAATGACACTCTTAACACCAGTCATTTTCATTCCCACAAAGGCAAAACTGATAATAGAGAAAAAAGAACCTATCTTCTAATATTCTTAGGGCTTTTCTATTCCTGTGTCTTCTGGTTTATTGTATGTGTCTACAAACATGCAGGTTAAATATCTCAGTATGACTTGTGAACTGGAGCAGCATAGCTCCATTTTATTGAACTGGTGCTTGAAGTGGATGGAGTAAGCAGGCAATAAGAAAACTACTCTCCTGTAGCTGGGTTTCTTCCAGGGAAATGGCAGAATATGTCACAGTGCTACCTAGCCCAAAATGTGATTGTATCTTATGATAAACTTATGATAAACTACCTTAATTTTTTTTTAATTCTTTGGAGAAGAGCAATATCAATAATGGGTCCACCAATTTAACAAGGTCCAGCCTTGTTACTCTTGTAGAGTCAGGGAGAGACACTACTTCCTGATTTGTTTCATGTCTACATTTACAAGTTACTACCAAATCATCTCTTGTCTGACTTACTCTCATAGAGACAGTGTGGATTTCCTAAAAAAACAATAGCATTTTCAAATTTTGGTTTTTTCTCTATATCATAATTTAAAACCATATTTTTTTACTTTTAACAAGTTCCATTTCCAAATTTGCATCTCATTTTCCTAGGTACTTTATCCAAAACTAAATTCTCTGGCTAGATACTCAAACTGTAGTGAGTTTGATTGTGCCATCACAAGTGCTGGTCTTCTTGATTTAAACTCTAGTGAGGGCTAGTTGTAAAAAACTTTTTTTTCTCATTTGTGTTTATATGAGCAAAATATCCCAGCTGCTTCAGTAAGACTCCATGTAGTTGCATAGTCATCCAAACAGTTTATAGGACATTAAAAACAATTGCAATCACACAATCTAAACTTTCATGACACTGTCAAAGATGAGAGAAGGATAAATATACCTGTGCATTAGAATCTTAGAATCACAGACTATCTTAAATTAGAAGGGATCCATAAGGATCTGACTTCTTTCTCCTCACAGTACTCTCTAAAGCTAAACCATATGACTAAAAGCATTGTCCAGGTGCTTCTTGAGACCTGGCAGGATTGGCACCCTGACTACTTCTCCAGGGAGACTGTTCTGTAACCAACCATAGTCTCAGTGGAGAACCTTTTCCTAATGTCCAGTGTGAAGTTCCTTTGATGCAGCTTCTTTTGATTTGCTTGTGTTCTATTGCTTGTCACTGGAGAGTGTAAATTCGTGCCTGGCCCTCCACTGCCATCACTGGGAAAGTTGTAGACTACATGAAGATGCCCCTCAGCCTCTTCTTTTCCAAGCTGAACAAAGCAAGTGACATCAGCTGCCCCCTGCAAGCCTTGCCCTTGAGGCTTTCCATCACTTTGGACACCCTTCTTTGGATGCTGTCTAACAGCTTTGTACCCTTTTTGTATTGTGACCCAAAACTGCACACAGGGCTTGAGGTAAATCCTCATCTACACCAGCAGCTCCCTTGTCTGGCTGGTGATGCTGTGCCTGCTGACCCCAGGACAAGCTTGGTCCTCCTGGCTGCCAGGGCACTGCTGGCTCTTGTTCAGCTTGCCATCAACCAGGATCCCCTCTTCCCTTTCCATGGCACTTCTTTCTAGCATCTCATTCCCTATCTGCCCATACATACAGGGTTGCACCATCCCAGGTGCAAAATACAGAACTTGCTCTTGTTAAATTTCATATGGTTGATGACTGCTCATCTCTCCAGTCTGTCCAGTTCTCTCTGAAGGACCTCTCTACCTTTGAGATGAGCCATTATCCTCAACAATGTTTGATTTCAGTTTGTTATAGTATCTTTAATGTTCTTTTTTGTTCTCTATCATCTAATTGTTCTCACAGAAGTAATGTCTTCTGCATTTTACTTCTCTCAGATATACTGCATCTCAGTTTTAATCTGTAGAATGTTCCATATCTGTTTTGGGAGAGGAAGGGTGAAGTTTTGTGGAACGTGACAATATTTTTGCCATTTTAATGATGGCAGCCTATTAAGATATTTTGTGCTTCCTACTGTTCTCCTACATTTCCTTGTGGTAAATGATGTGTTTTTAGTCTAAGATTCGGTTTTCATGTATAAATATGTTTGCAACCATGAGATTTTGATGTAGTGAACATTTAAAATAAAGCAGCCTCAGATTCTCCAGCAAGCTGAGAAAGAACCAATATGCTGTTATATTATTCGATTTCTTTCTCTTCTCTCTTCTGACTGGTGCAAATATTATAAATGACAGAGAAATTTTAATAATTGCAAAGTCTGTAAGTGATATGTAATACACTTACATTTTTATAACCGCTCCCCCTTTTTACTCTATATTTTAAAGAAAAGGGTCTGTATTGATTTTTGTTGTGCTTATTGAAGGCATAAATGATTTTCAAAGTTGCAATGGTAGTAATGGAAAAGGGTTACATTCACTGAAGAAAGACCATTACTACTACAGTTTGGAGCTTTTGCTGAAAGGAGATTTTGCTACTGAAATTAGACATGACAAATTCTCAGAGATTAATGGTATTGCTTCAAAACATAAATGACTAGTTCAGAAGGAGACAAGAAACTCTGATAAGCTTCAATTTTTCTCAGTGCTGGAGAGTGAAATACACATCTTGCCTGGCTTTTGTTAAGCCGTGTTAGTGTAAAAGTGTGTCAAAAAGATAGTACAGCATAGAAGACTTACATTCTTTCTTCTAAAATGTACTGAGAATTGATTTAATTTGGCATTCTCTGAAAACAGTGGGAATTTTTCAACAGGAACAGGGTTAATTTTACATGAAATAACTTTGTAAAACCCCACAGTTGCTTTTATCCTGCTTTAAGTGTTTCTGTACTTTAGAAGGAATGTGAGATATCAAAACACAGTATTTTTATCTTGGTATACAAAAAAGCGTTTTGTACATTAGTGCTGTAGTGATATCAATTCTTCCTGATTTTCTCTTACTCTACATGAAAAATAGTTGTGTTAGAATAAATACTTTTTAAATTGGCCTTTAAGGAAGAAATTTATAATACATTTGCTGTTCCATAACATGTATCTAATTCAGCAAAAAGCCTGAGAGTGACCTGAGAATTCAGTCACAAGAAAGAACACACAGTCAGCTTAGTATTTGTAAATAGTGAAACCTGGTGTCCAGGTCACACTTGCACTTGCTTACAGTGTGATAATTTCTTCCAAAATATGTGTAAACCATTCTGACTATCCACTGTCACTTGTTTTTCTCTCTTCGTGTTCTTTTATTGCTCCAAAGCTAATCCTCTTTTCTAAGTTTTCTAAATTCGCTTTCAATTAATATTTTCATTTCGATTTCCTTCAGTGTTAGGCAACATTGTTAACTTTTTTTTTTTTTTTGTGTGTGTGTTGCCAGTATGCCACTGGTTTCTTCACCATACTCCTGGCCACTTTCCAGTACAAATCGACCAGCAGCCGGATGCCCCTGGAGTCAGTGTGTCTGCCTGTGCCATTGCCAAGTTGCAGCAGTCTGAGCTGAGTTCAGACACCCAGCTGCAGCTTCTAACAACACTTGTCTTTTTGGAGTTTTGTAAATACACTGGCTCAGTTAATATGAAAGATTGTGAAGTGGAAGACTAAGTTTGATGGAACCTACAAATAAAAGTATCATATTCTGAGGTTTGTCTTCTTCCTGGGAAATTAGATCCAGTTGTCTGTTCCATTGGCTGGATCTTTCACCTTACTGCTTAGAAATGTGCTCTGATTTAGTCTTGACTGACTTATTATTTTGTAAGTCTCAGTTGCATTTATTGTTGTCTCTTTTCTTGTCCTGTAGAGAAACTTCTCAAAAAACATCTCAAAACAGCACATTGGATGTCACCCTGGAGAATTCACCAATTTTTTTCTGAACCATTTTGCTAGCAACAGCTGCTTCTCCATGCAGTGGCAAACACAGGAGTGCAAAACAAACTGAAAGAAATGTTCAATAGAGAGTGGACTTAAAAAATCAAACCATGCTTTTATGTTCTATGATAATTCTTGTTGCTGTGTTGAGTTTCTCATGTATTATAATATCACCTGAACTAAAATAAACCTGGGGCTTCCATGAATGTTTTATTCATAATATACCAGATACAGCATATAGATTTTTTTCTCCTCTGCTAGAACTGTATCAGTAGCTTCAGTGCTACACAAAAGATCTTTAGGTGCTTTTATTTGTTGTCTTAAGATCTGAAATCTTCCATCACAATCCATATCTGGAAATACAAACTGCTTAAATAAACTCTGTGGGGCTTCTGATATTTGCCTTTGAGTTTCCTCACTGCATTATCATTTCTGGTATCATAGTAACAAGACAAAATCTTTTGTGATATAGCCAACCAAACCAGTATTTCTAAGGAAAGCTCTTTTTGTATTTTTTGTTAATCATTTGCAGCTCAGTTTTAGTGACTGCCAGGTCTTGACCTTGGCTCACAACAATCCTGTATAATGTTTCAGGCTTGGGGTGGAGTGGCTCAAAAGCAGCCCAGCAGAAAAAGACCTGGGGGTGTTTATCAATAGCTGATGAAGATGAGCCAGAGTGTCCCCAGGTGGCCAAGAAGGCCAATGGCATCGTGGCTTGCACCAAAATCACTGTGTCTGGCAGGACCAGAGCAGCGATTGTCCCTCCATACTGGGCACTGGTGAGGCCACAGAGCGACTTTTGTGGGTACCTGCTCTCAACCTACCATCCTAAAATTACCTGAAAGAAGGTTGTAGTGAGATGGGTGTTGGTTGTTTTCTGATGCAAAAAGTGATAGGACAAGGATAGTTTTGCAAGGGTAGGTTTAGACTGAATATTAGGATAAATATCTTCGCTAAAAGGATTACCATTTATTGTAACAAGTAAACCAGGGAAATGGTTGAGTCACTATCCCTGAAGGTAATTGAAAGATACGTAAATGTGGCCCTCAGAGAGATGTTCTGGGGTGGACATGGCATCGCTGGGTTAACAGTAGGACTTGATGAACGTAGAGCTCTTTTTTCAGCCTAAATGGGTCTATGATTCTAGAAAAGGAATTGCCAAAGGGATATACAGGTTTCTGCAGAGTATTAGAGTCTTCACCCAGCATTGTAAGTCTGGTAAAGCAGTTGAGATGTATGGGAGAATCTGAAGAGCTGGTAATGTGCTGCAGAAAATGTCATTAGAAAAAGACACCAAATATAAATGGATGCTTTGATTTTCATTATCAGTGCAGACGTCTATGAAATAAGATCTGACCTTTTCACTAACTAAAATGTAGTTTTTAGATAGATGGTCAAGATAATTTTAACACAAATTCTTAAAAAATGAAATGGTTTTAAATTTTACTTAAAGACAGTTTAGAATATGTTTGCTTCTATTCCAGAGTATTTTCCAGTATTTTCCAGTTTTCTTTTTTTTCTACAAGAAATTAAGACATCATTAAGACATCATTAAGACAACCAACATAATGTAAAATCTGTAATTATGACAAACAGTGATTGACATAATGATATGTGCTTTCTTAACAGAATGAGAAGTTTTGAATTTCAGGATAGGTAGTGTTCTCTATTTTGCCTCCCAGATGAAAGTAAAGCTTGACTTGTGTTTCCTCTGTAATTGATTTTCTTTTTCCATCTTTCTTAGTAGCTAGAAAAAAAGAAAATTTAATCTCAGATAAGATAGTATGTGTGTAGAAATCAGTTTCTTCAATGACTGTACTGACTTCTCCTTAAGAAGGGAGCAAACTTTTTTTCGCAAATGTGTGAGGTGTTATGTTTCAGCTCTACCCATCTCTATAGTGATACAAGCAGATTTCTATTATGCTTCTCCCTGTTACCTGCCAACTTACCTTTAAAGAAATACAGGCAGTGTACATGTTCTTCAGGAATAATGAAAAGGCTGAGATCCTTCACTTCTGGCGATAAGAAGATTCAGGAACTCGTGAAGTTAACATTCTATCACATTCTAATTTCTTGATCACACCTGTTTTTAATGTACTGCAGTACCTTGTATAATAAAGTTCAGCACATACATAAAATGATAGAAATATGTAATTGCTTTAAAAATTGTAAAAAACCACACTATTTTAACTGTACAGAAAGGGTAGTTGCTACAATCATATTTAAGTATTAGATATACATATCTGAGAATCACAAATGACCAAAGAGTGCCGTAGACCTTCTTTGTCTTACCAATAGAATCATTCACACATATAAATTGCTACATACAGGGATAAAATATGCATAATTTTTACAGCAAACACCTAGAAGTAGATGATTTCTTTGCTGACATAAAATATTGTTTCAGATGATTCATAGGAAGTGGTTGTATGTGTTCCTCTCTCAACCTCTGGTCAATGTAATCCAAATCAATTAGCTTTTGCTCAAATAATATAGATCACCTCTTTATTTTGGATTAAAGGCTTTTTCCTCTTTGCTGTGGAATAGAAGCCCATAAGTAGATAACTGTCAGGATTAGCTGTTGTGCACTGAGCCACCTTACAAGGCAGTATTTTTGGTACTAACCCAACATATTTGTGGATTTGCTGAGACTTGAGATGTGTTATCATACCTCATAGGCACTATGTGTGTATCTTATTTATTTTGCTGAGCAAGAAGACATCTAAAAGCAGAAACTCAGGTTGTTGTGTCCAAGTAACAAGCATAATCTAATCACATACTCTAATAGTCACATAATTCTCATTTGACTAACATCTCCATTTATTCAGTGCCATGTCTTTTGCAGGGCTGCAGATTCTTATCTCACTTTTCAACTTCAGTTTGATATTCTTGATCTTTGGGCTTCGCTACTGTGGTAATGCACACATGACCAGCTAAACGAGCTGTTCTTATGGAGATCCATACAAAGTTTGTTTTATCAAATTGAAACACAATAAACTTTTGGCAAAATTGTATTGTTTTTTAATTGCTACAAGCAGTGACAGTTTGAAAGCATATAAACACAAAATAGTCCAATGAGTAAGCTTTCTTGTAGCATTAAAATTATTATAATGAGAAGTCATGTATTGCAAAGGTAAAATATCAGCTTTGGACAGGTTAGGATTATTTAGCTTTCAATATTTAATTAGGTAATAATAGCATGCTAACAATCATGCTAATAATAACATGAGATTCATCTAAATAAAACATACAGTGTTGTCTGTCTTTCACAGAAATGCCAATTAGGTAAATGCATGAAAGATATGGAGGAAATGAGAAATCAGGCATGTAACTTATTAGCTTTGGTATAGGAAAAATTTCTATTTTTGAGTTCCCAATGGATATATCTATGTCTATATCTATTTATCTATATATATCTATATTTATCTATGTCTATCTATATTTATCTATATCTATCTATATACATAATCTATATCCATATTTATCTATATAATCTATATCTATATATCTAATATTAAACAAGTTGTTTGGTGGAGGTTTTTGTATCTTCTAAATGTGTGATTTTCCTATATTTCAACTCTTTATGACTGGTTTCTTTCAATTTTAGGTGTCAATAAGGACTATCTTGTCAAAATAGGTAGAGATTTATGGTCTTCTCATTATGGCTAATTAGAAGAATCATTGCAGATATGATGTTATTACTGATGCTTAATGTAAAACCTTTTCCCTCTGACGCAGATTTCAAGTACATGCACTGTCATTGTTTTTTGAAATACATATTCTATTTCTCTCAAGATTTCTGAACTCTCATAGAATCTGTTGGTCTTCAATAAAACCTCAATAAATTTTAAAAAATTACATTAAAAATTTGTTCAATTTCCCTTTCTCTAAAAAGATTCTTCAATTACTAAAGTCAGGTATCCAGCTAGCAGACTACTGCAACGAACTGCTAGTGAAAGCCTACACTAATAATTCCTGCTAGATAACTGGATAATTTCTCAGTGAAAGGTTCTCAGTGAGTCTTAGTTGTTTTAGTCGCTTGTCTTTTATGATCATCTTAGGGTACAGCCAGTCACAACATGTGCTTCATAAGTTTTATTCCTTAGCCTCAAATGAAGATTGAAATTATAACAGTACATAATATTTATCCCTCTTTCTATTACCACATTTTCTGAATCAGAGTTAATTAGTTTAAATAAAATTTGAAAATCAAGCTGATTAATTTATAAATTAAAAAATCAAGAGATAATACTAATTATTTTTCAAAACTTAGCTATGGATCTCTAAATTTCAGTAACTAGAGGGACTGAGTTTATATGAATGTATAGACCCTCCCTGTATGATTTTAGTTTTCACATACATACACCTCAAATTACCCAGTCAGTGAATGCTGTAAGCAGATAAATAACACATATTATTGTCAGAGGTGTGGATAATTTCCTAGTACTATCTTCTTGAGAAAGTGAGTGATTACCTTTGGTAATCATGCATGACAAATGTCAAATAAGTCCCCAAAATGCAAATATACAAATAGAAGTTTTATAGAGGTTAAGTTGATCAATGAGGACATATTAGAATAGACATCAAAGTTGTGGGGAGCAGAATAATGCATTAGAAGATAAATTTTCCCTACGGAGAATAATTTTGGTTGTGGAATGGTTCAGCAAGCAGTCTTAGTGAAGCTATCACAAGGCATTATTAAGGAGCATTTAGATTATCTTAAGTAGGTAAATATTCCATTCATGGAACGAATAAATATATGTAGGGTACATGACCTTTATTAGAAACCTTAAAAACTCTTCCTAAGAGGCATTTCTAGAACTGGATGAACCTAATTAGAAAAAAAACAGGGATAATTCATACCAGAGAAATTCTGCTTTTTCTTCCACTCCTGCAATAGTGTAAAGTGTGAAAATCTTTCTTTTTGTTTCATACTTGTTATTGATATGCCTCAGGGACTCTGGACATTTCAGTGTTTTTCCAGCCTAAAAGAAATCTAGAAGTGTCAGTTTGTGATCTCCCATCATATTTTATATGTCAAATTTAAATGTCTTTGTACTGGAAATATTTGATATAAACTGTTATTGTTCTCTGTATAGCATAAAGATTGGATTGAATGCCCTTGAGCATTTTATGACATTTCATTCTGTAACTAAGTTTATCATAATTAGAAAACATGCATAATTAATCCATGTGCAGTGCAATCTTTAATTTGCTATGCTTGTCTGAGGCAAAAGTTTGTGTCTTTATATCACATTTTATATAGCAATTGAAAATATCAATTTCCTTTTTGGTTTCCTTTTTTTTCTGGATTACCTTGGAATTGTTTTTTTCTTAAAAAAAAAATGTTTAAAGGGATATTGAAGAAACTCATGAAGTGTTTCATCACAGGTTCAAGAAAAAAATAACGCCTCCCACCCAAAACCCATCAAAGAAAATAATAGTCTAACCAACTACCTTGAATATTTGTATATTATCAGAAGTTTCCATTATACGTATAAAAGGATTTTCTTCTTAGTATACTGCAGAGCTTTGAAGTAATAGCATCTTCAAGCACAGGTATTCTAACACTGATAATTAGACAATATTTGAATAAATACAAATGTTCTGTAGTAGTGTGCATATGTGTGCATGAATAAAGATTTTCTATATGTATATATACATATACATAGGGATAGATAAGGAAAAGAGGAAAGATAATTCCCATTTTTAATATGGGAAGAAAGGGAGATCCAGGGATTGATCTTTGCCTGGAAAGATGATGGAGTAGATACTCCTGGAAATTATGTGAAGGCATATGGAAAACAAGAAGATGATTGGTGACTATGAACATGGCTTCACTAAAGGCAAATCATGCCTGAAAAAAATTGTGGCTTTCTACAGTGGGGTGGTTAAGAGAAGAGTGACTAACATAATCTACCTGTGCTTGTGCTAAGCATTTGAAACTGCTCTGAACAACATCAATATCAAAAATGAAGAAATGTGGATTTGATGGATGGATGTATTAGTTTGAAAACAAACCAGTGAGAGATTCCAAGTCAGAACTACAATTTAATAGGAAGATTAAGATAAAAGCAATATTACAGAAATACTGGCTTAAATTGACAAAGTCAGGATACAACTTGACATCCTATTGGTCACTGTGTTGGTAGTAGTCTGATTAAATGGTAGCTATAGTCTTCTTGAAGTGATAGATGTTGGTCTATTGAAACAGTGATCCTTTGGAAGGGTCTGGTCCTCCTCTGAAGGTCCAGTGGTGGTTATGTAGCTCTTGTCCACTGGGAATCCAGTAGGTAGTGCTGCTCATGGTGTTCCAAAACTCAGATTTTATCCAGGTAGGAATGTTTGGTACTGACCCCTGGGCAGAGTATTTCACAATGGGATGATGTAATTTTATGAGTCATGCAGTGAGACATGATGGCAGAGGCAGCCCCCCAATGGGAGTTATCAGGGATGAGGCATGGAACAAATAAAGAACACTGCCCCACCAGTTTTAACAGCTTAGGAAGATGGTCATAGAGTACATACTTTTGGTTACATCTTACTTTGTAACTTAAGAAAATGGACCTCTTGGTGGGTAAGGAATTGGCTGGAAGCTGGTACTCAAAGAGTCCCTGTCAATGGCTCAATGTCCAGAGAAAATTCAGTGATGAGCAGTGCGCTTCAGAGGCTCATACTGGGACTGGTATTTTTTCACATCTTTTTTTGTGGACAAGGACAGTGGAATTGAGTGCACCCTTAGCAAGTGTTCTGATGACACCAAGGTGGGTGGTGCAGTCAACATGCTGGAGGAAAAGGATGACATCCAGAGAGACCTGGACAGGCTTGAAAGTTGGCCCATGCAAAACCCATGTAAAAACATGTGTTCAAGATCCTGCACATGGCTTGGGGCAATTCCCACCACTAGTAGAGACTGGTCAGAGAATGAATTGAGAGAAGCTGTGAGGAGAATGACTTGGGGGTGTTGGTGAATGAGAACCTCAACAGGACCTGAAAATGTGTGATTGCAGCTCAAAAGGTTATCCCATTTCCTGGGCTAGAATGGGTATCAGATGGACCATTGACAGCCTGAGACCCAGGGAGATAATTCTCTCTCTCTTGTGACGCCCCTCTTCAAGTACTTTGTCAGCTCTGAGGTCCCCAGCACTAGAAAGGCATGGAGCTTCTCAAGTGAGTGCAGAGGAGGGCCACAAACCTAATTAGAGTCTGGAGTCCCTCTTCTATGAAGACAGACTGAGATAGTTGGGGTTGCTCAGCCTGGAGAAGAGAATGCTCTGGGGAGAACTTATGGAAGCCTTGCCCTACCTAAAGACATCATATAGGAAAGATGAGGAAAGACATTTTATCAAGGAGTATGGTGATATGTTAATGAGTAAGAGATTTAAAGTGGAAAAGAATATATTTAAAGTAGACTTTGGGAAAAAAAATTCTTTGCTGTTAGGGTGGAATATCACAGAGAGTAAGCAGATGCTCCATCCCTTGGCACCGAGAGCCAAGAGGAATAAACATTAACATTTTTATATTCTAGAGTATTTTCCTTATCTAATGACTGTTGCATCATCTTCATCCCAATTGTGCTTGTGCTAAGATTAAAAGGAAATTTGAAACAGTTGTCACAATTGTTCTGTCAGCAATACAGTTGACATTGAAGAGGAGCTTACATTCAGTATTTGAAGAATGTGGGACTCTGAATTTAAAATATTCAATGCAAACACACACACACACAGATATATATATATATATATATATAGACATACATATATATATATGTGTGTGTGTGTGTGTGTGTGTCTATAGAAAATGCCATTCATCTGGATGTTACAAATGTTGACTTAGGTTGCTAACTAATCACAGATGTACAAAGCATAAATATGGCAAAGAAAAAAGAAAAACAGAAAGCAAAAGGAAGGAAATTTCTACTAAACATAGAATATGTTAGTATGTTTCTACTAAATATACTATTCATATTTTCTGTATCACAATTAATGTAGCTTTTATTTAATTTTATGGTCATGAATGCAGTTTTACTTTGTATGATACGTTTACTTGAAAAAACATGAAGAAAAAAAATCTCATTTTTAACTGAGATTTCTAAGAAAACAAAGCTCATAAATCACATTATCACAAAAATCCTGTGTCATTTCACTCTATGATTTACTCCATTTATTTGCCAAAAAACTCTGACTGCACTAACTGAGTTAAAGAAATCCCAATAAAAATTATTTTAATGGCGGTTTTCTGAGAGCTGGCAATTAAGCTGAGACTGCTGCAGTATGGGTAGAGCGCATTTGTACTGTACTTTGTTTAAAAGCTTCTAAGTGGAGTGGCGAACCTATCTACATACAATCCTAGAAAAGATGTTGGCTCTACTGCTATTCCTTAAAAAAGATAGCAAAAGGACATGACTGAGAGGACACTGGACTGATATAGTCACAGGGCTGCTGATTCCAGAAAATATGACATAAATTCACTGAATGGAACTTAATTTTACTTTAAGCTTATCAAATACACAAGGAAAACACACCAGTGAGACACTGTTTTATTTGGTAATTGTGAAATTATTAGTCATATTCTTGAAAATGTGTAAAAAAATAAAAATTAATGGGGGATTTTCTACTCCATAAATGTCTCGCTAGCAGCTGCCAAATGGAGCTCTTGGAAGTCTAAGGCATTTGGGGTTTTTTAGTTTGTTTGTGATAATCAAACAGTGCATTCATTACAGTTTCTGACATTAAGTTGCATAACAACTGAATCCAGCCAAAGAAATTCTGACAAACACATAATTATGTAAAATAATTGAACCAGCAGGTATCCTGTATTCTTACTGACTGTATGTGAAAGAAACATACAATGCGTTTGTAAAAATAATTTACTAACCACCAACTTTCTGACATGACTGGGGGCTGTAAAAGTAAACTAATAATAAAATAAGCTTGGAAGAAGACATTTGCATTTATAGCAATGAAGTTTTAATTTTATAATCATCTTAAATCAAGACTTATGAAAATGTAATGAAGTCCAATTTACTGTTAATAGCTGTTTCATTTCTCTGAGAATAAACTTTTTCTTGCATTCCAATAATCTACACTGATAGTAAATAATTTAAGCAGCATGGTACAAAAGATAGTGCTATATATATATTTTAAATGAAGCTGTTTAAGGAAAAAAAATGTAATGGCATGAGGAGCAAAGTAGTTTGTAAAAAAGTAAACAGTAAAAGTAGCCTTGGAGGAAAAATAAGCAAGCTTTCTAGTGTCTGCAAACAACACACTTTCATAGAAGCATTGTCTTGTCCTACGTGCTGCCTTTGCTCTGAGAAGGCTTTGTGGCTTTGACCAACATTGTACCTCTGTATGAGCCCTGAGGGACTACTGTGAGGCACTGTAGGACCTACTGTCCTGGTGTCTCTGCTTCTTCTGCCCCTGGCCGATGGTCCAAGAGTCTTTTTCAGACCCTGGGGCCATTAGCAGTGCTGCGGAAGGCATCTTCAGTTCCCAACATTTTGATCCGTCCTTGGCCCATAACCCAGGGTCTTGAACAATCCCAGGGGCTGGAGCTGTCCTGACACTACTTGTCTGCCTGCCCCCTGGACGGGGTGGTGGTATGGGCCCTAGCTGGTTCCAGTGTTCCTGCCCTAAAGCCCATTGGAAGAAACTGGAAAGAACACTGACCACATGCTTAGCTGAATAAAATACTTGAATTAGAAATTACAGATACTGCTGTGGACTTTCCTTCCTGCAATGGTACTAAGAATCATTATTTCATTCATAAGAAGCATTATTTGCTTTAGTTGCAAAGTCAAGATATTTTCGAAGCATTTATTTTACCAGATCTAATTCAGAAAAGTTCTTTTCTTCTTACAAAGATAAGCATTTTTGGTAACATTTGTTTTTACGTACTTCTTCCACCGTGCTATTTTTTAGTTGATAGGAGAATGGATCGAGACAGGTATCATTGACTTGCTTTCAGAGTGGAAGTGTTATGTTAATAACCTCAGAAAACAGGATAAATCATAACCTTGAAAGGTGACCTAACCAGTGAGAAGATTCAAGATATCTGGAAGATTTGATTGATTCTTCATCCCACTGAAAATGCATCTTTAAAGACATTTTTTATAAATTTAACTTGCAACGCTTTCTGCAGCGTGCTGCATACAGTTTGGTCTATAAAAAAAGAAATATTTTTTGTTTCAAGACAAAAGTGCAGAATGGAAACATAGGAATTCTGCATAGAACATAAAAATGATAATAAAATTTATTTGTTTTTTTCTTTCCCCTTTCTAGCTTAAGCAAGAGGTTGGATTTTTAGTTCACAAATGGTACTTAAAAGGGTGTTTAAAATAATATGTGACATCATTCACAGTCTTATGTGAGAACCTTTTAAATTTTTTTTTTAATCAGATAGTTTCTTAGACTCTGGTAATTCAGCTGGCCATGTATCACTGCACTTGCGGTGAGCCTAGTCCAAACTCTATGCAAAATTACAGCTTTAAGGAGTGTGAGTGCTTTGAGGCTTGTCACAAAGCAACTGTGGAAAAAAGATGGGTTTTGTCAACAAAAGCAACACTGGTATTCCTATAAGCCTTTAACTCCCCTGAAATTGCAGGGACACATGGATATCCCAGCATTTAAAGCATTTTAGACATTCAAGTTATTTTCCAGTAGTATGCAGAACCTGATGTTTTGATCCTGAAAAAAATTTCTTTCAAATTCTGGTGTTTCTTCATATGTGTCTCCCAAAAATAAACATAGAATTTGGAGTAGAAAATTGATTTATATATATATATATGAATGCATGACAGAATATATTTCCATTTGCATCTTAGTGAAATTCTTGCCTGAAAATTTAGAGTTACTTTAGAGGGTGTCATTAACAATTTACCATGCAGGAAAATGTATTAGTCAGGATCGTGTTAGTTTGTGTGTCCATGATTATGGGTGGCATATCCATAGCACCCATAAGGACTAAAGACAGTATAACTAAGTGTTCAAGAAGGCACATTCTATAGATTTGGAACTAATTTTCAGAAGTAAATCTCCTTCCTTTTAATCCCACTTTGCCCCTACACTTATAGAACTTGTGATTGCTGAACTGAATTACTTCAGAAACTAAGGAAAGGGTAGGGATATACTTCTGGAAGGTGAGAGAAACTGGATTAAATATTTTTCAACAGAGGAGAGAATGGAATAATTTAATATTAGAAGATTTCTACAAACCTAAGTTGAATGGACAAAAGAAGGCCATTAGTATATTTTCCTTATGCAACCACTGTTTCTAGCCATGGAGGAGGTTCTGGTGTCCATAAAACCAGCAAATAGTCTGCCATTCTGCTGAACCAGAACTAGACTCTGAACACTTAAGAGTTGAAAGAGCACTTTCATTTCACTAATATGGCAACATGTATTTTACCTGTTTTATGCAAAATAAGTTTGGGATCTTTTCAGTCCCTCTACAGTTCTTCTTGACACTTTAGCTTTATAAATAGAACTTCCTTTAAAATTAAGCAGCTTCACTGAGACTACACACTGGTTACACGTGTGAAAACTAATACTTACTTAGCAAGATATAGCCTCTCATTTTCTAAAGCCAATACACCTTCTGCACTTCTCCCAGGACATTACACAGGCTTTGTTAAATACTTGATTGTTAGTATTCATGAGTTTAGAAAGTACTACTTAGCATTCTCTCTGCTACTTTACAGAACCCTCTCTGATCATGATCAGAGTAGTGAATAAAATGTAAAATTCATACCATTAAAAAAAAAATAGAAAATAAAAAAATAGAAAGTTATTTGTTCCTAATAGAAAAAAAAATCCCAAGGTTCAGCACAAATATGTTATAATTTACCTGTCTATCTTTCAGGCAGAGACAACAAGGCCTTCATCAGTTAAATGGATGTGGTTTTATCAGTCTGAAAGTCTTTAGGATGTCTGTGAACCCAGTACCTTTTTTCTTGGTCACTCCTTCTCAATCCCCTTTGATACCATCCACCTGGCAGGTGTGCACCAGAATATTAACTGAATCTGGATGGGGAAGGAAAACAAGGATATGTTTCCACTGAAGTGAAATCTTTCAGTGGTAAAAGTACCCTTGTAAATACACCAGTTTTAGCCATTAAACTGTTTGTTAGTGGAATGCGCAGTGTCCCCTTTAGAAGCACTGCTAATGGAGCCAATAATACTTGTCTTTCTCTAGCAAATATCACAAGTTTTTCCTTGAATGTCCTTTCAGACCTGAACTATTTTGTTTTGCTTCAAATCTGTTTTTTTTTCACACCTAATGACAGCCAAGTTGAAGACTGATTAGATTTAAAATGGGCATAAAGCTATTAAATCCATATGTTAGATGATATTCAGCTGAAAGAGGTAATTGTTTACATGACTTTGAATGCCAATAGCACAATAAAGAAAATCCCTAAGGCTAGCTTCCTCACACACTGCATTTGGTATCTACTGGAATTAGTTTACTACTCAAATCTCAGCTATCATATAGAAAACTCTGAACACCACAATTTTAATTTTTTTTTAAAGGACTTAAACTCATTACAGAATTCTAGTTCAGTTCTGCCTGTACAAAGTATCCTGATGAAAGACTCATCAGCAAAAACCCTAAGAAGCCATCCTGCTCTAATTTTTGAAGACTTTAGAGTTGGTCTAACAATTAAAATTCTAATTAGAAACTAAAAATCTATAGATATTTAAGTACAGAAAGCTGAAGTAATAACATCACTGAAATTTTTAACATTATTTTTATGATTAAAGTTGGAGTTTACTGTTAGAATGACCCCTATTCTACTAGTAAAAAGCTGCCTCAGGACTGAATTTAACTAGCAAGTTCATGTCTTGACCTAGAAACTGTTCTGAATTTAGAATGAAGAAGGAAACAAGGCACTCTTAGGTATAGGAAGGTGGACCAAAAGTTTTATGATAATTTCCTTTTTTATGAAATGTCTACCATTACCGGTCCTAAGGGAAAATAAAACAGCACCTCTCTAAAAGAAAACTTACAGGAACTGTTATGAAAAGCTATAAAAACACATGCTGCTTAGAATATCGAGGCCATAAAAAGCAAAGGATTTCCAGAAAGTGAAAGAGGCTTTGGATGATACAAATTTTATTTACTATACTGAAGTTATCCATTTCTAACCTCCAGGCAGTTATGCAGTCTTAAATTAGAGATAAATCTTGTGCAAAATAGAAATCAATCGTGTCTATTTTCCCAATATTTTAGGCAGAAAACCAAAAATAAATGACCTCATATTCCAAATGCAATATTAGTGTTCTAGTAAGAATGCCACAGCTGGGATTGTTTATTTCATGAACATGAGTACAGATAGTGTTTGTTATTTATTTTTAAATCTAGATTCAATTAAAAATACAATAGACCACCACAGAGAAATAAGCATTGATTTTTAAAAATTGACTAATGGAAACATTGCAGGAGAACACTTAAATAGGAAAAAATACTTTCAAAGTGTTGGAATTAGAGCCATAATTCCCTGTGTGAAGTATACTAGAAATTCCTCTGAGTTTCTGCTGATACCTGGAGCATACTTATTAGCAAATACTAACAAAGCCTTTGATTCAGGTTCTATTTCTCTTTAATTTCTTATTTTGTTCCCATGAGCAGTGTCATGTATACAGTCAATTTTTTTTTATTTATTTATTTTTCTTTTTAAATTATAGAAATTACTGCCTCAACTATGCAGAATTCCTGAAGAATGACCTGTAGGAACTGAGGACCACTGGTTGGCCAAGATAGTATGGTGTTGCTCAGATAAGAATATGCTATAAGGATCATTTTGTTAAACTCAGAGGTTAGCCATAAGAAGGTTTGTCAGATTCAGGGCCAAAGCTAAACATCTAAGAGGCATCCAAATAGAAAGAAAAATGTATAATAAAAACAATGGCTTTTCCATTCTACAGGTAATGGAAACTGCAACAGCAAAAGATATCACCTGAATATACAGTTTTATTATGTGTACTGTTTTCCAGAAATGTAAGTGTGTAGAAAATGACCTTCAAATTTTTATCAGTATTGTAGGGTTTTTTTTTCCAAAGCCATAGTTTTGAATAAAAATGCAGGTATGAAAGCCTTCAAACAGACCTAAAAAAATAGGAAAACTTGTCCTTGAAGTCCATCAAACCAGAAATGTGTCATGTATTTGTGGTTTCATGTGGTGGTTCAACAACCTGTGCAAGCTTGACCTGTGTTTGTTACCTGACAAAGATTGACAATAGCATTTTCTGGCAAGACACGCAGCTTGGAAGTTCAGAAGATAAAAATTTCTCTCTTAGCTTTGAAGAAACACCAAATACTTGCAGATTTAGTAATTATAAATATCTATAAATCTTGTATGTATTAAGAAATTCTCCCAAAATACAGAAAAAAACCCCATATTTTTCTGAGAAATAATCAGTACTTTTTAGGATCAAATCAAAAGAAATGTAAAACATAAATATGTTGGAGAAAGTTAGAAATAAAACAATAGAAATTAAGTTGGAGAAGATTTGGGGTCTTTTTTCCCTGTTTTAGGATGTACTTAATTATGCTCACATCATATATATATATATATATATATATACACATATATATACATATATATATACATATATATATGTGTGTGTGTGTGTGTGCTTGCATTAAAGTCCTTGAATGACCTCCCTGAAAATTCCTGAAGTAAAATTTTTGCAATAGGCTTCAAAATTCAGTTTTAGAGGGAAGGGAATAATATGAGAATCTGTCTATATTAATAATTTATGGTTAATAAGGTTTTTTATTATTTAGTGGGAGGATAAAACTGTGTTCAAATGTTTTGAGAGGTCTTATACAATTATAAGGCATCAGTCCTGTTATTACATAAAAATATAGCAAGATTCTGACCTCTTTGACCCAGGACCAGAGCAAGGCCCACGATTAAGCAAGATTTGATTATGTGTAAGCGAGTTTCTCATTGTTTCACAAGTGGGAAGCTATAACATAACACATACCAAATTCCATCAAAATGACGCAAAAATCCGATATTTCAAAGATAAAATCTGCCTTTGCTTCAACTGCTAATAGTTAGTGGTAGGATAACTAATACCATTGGAGTTTAAATTCTTTTCAAAAGTGGAAAATATTTTGTGGGATTTTTTCTTTTGGCAAACCAATGAGCTGTGAAATAATAGACTTTAAACAAAACCATGAATGCAATGCGCCAAGACAATACATACAATCTAATTGACATAAATGTCTTACCTAGTGTCTTTGAATCATAGTTTCAGTATGATCATGACAGCTGTCTTTTACAATTACCAAAAACATTTTCTATGAATCTGGTGCTGAAAATAGTTTATTTCATTAAAGGCACATGAATTCTTCCTTTCCCTCTATTAAATCAAACAAAGAATCTATTTCAATTAACTATTGTAGATAACAGCGAAAAAGAAGGATATAAAGTAGTATACCATCTGTGCTGTTAAACCTATACACAATGAATTGTGCCAAAGATGGAATTTTTATTTCAAGTAAAACTTTTAATTGCTTTGCTTTTATGGGTTTGCTTACCTTAAACTTTTCTGTCTATAGATAACATGTGCAATTTCCATTGATGTAATTGGAAAAACATACATTTTGAGAGTTGATATAACAACATACATTTTGTCTTCCTTCTTTATTGAACACATAATTCTTACCTTTAGTTTCCCTTACATCTTTTCTGTAGTTATCACCACTAAACTTCAAAGTCAAGTTTTGCAAAATTCACTTACATGTAGAAAAGATGCCGTATTCCTCATCATAAAAGCACTCTTACCTAATGTAGTCTAACTTTTATCTTCAGCACATATTTATGTTCATACCATATTCCTAGTAGGCATATAGTAAGCTATGTTTTGTAATAAGGAAAATATTGCCACAGCATTTTTCAATAGAAGGTAATATGTTGTCTGTAGTACACTGTCAGGTCTGTTTTTTCTGCACTCGCTGGCCAGTAACAAGAAGGTACTATATTTTTGGAAGAAAACCAAAAATATTGATGCTTTCAGATATCATTTGCTTCCCATTATGTTCAACAAGAGATAAGCAATGCAAAGAGTGGCGATGATACTAAAAACAAATATGAAAAGAGAATATTATGAAATTTAGCCCCTCTGATAAGACACAGCCATTTATTTTAATGGATTTGTGTCCTAATATTACTTTAAATTTAGTTCCTTTCACCTCCATCTAGTCACCAAAAGTGGCATTTACTTTAAGCTTATTGTCAAGACACTCCCATTAGTTAACAAAAAAAATTAGTACCGCTAAAGGATCACCTGATTATGGATTGCTTATCAGAAGTGTGTGATAAAAGGCCTAAGCTAGAAACTTTGTCAGCATCTAGTTACTCACCAGATTGCTAAAAAAAACGTTTCCTACAGAACTTCAGAGTAGGATATATTTTGCCCACCTTCAAATACCTAATAGTTAGAAACTTAATTTAACCTTTCAGTTCAAGTGCCCCGGTCAGTGTCAGGTATGATTAGCCATGTAAGAGACATACCACCTCTTGATGTCTTAGGATGAGATGATTTACTGCAGAAAATATTGTTTTCAGTCAGCTACAGACAGATTTTAAACAACTTTTTTGCATTAGGCACTTATTTACTCATCTTTTTAATTTTTGTGATCTTTAACATTTTTTTGCCAGCTACTTCTTTATAAGCCCCTAATTAACCCAAAATTTATTTAATTTGTTCCTGAAAAAAATATTTTATTTACCTGACCCCTGTCAGGTGTTATAAAGATTAGTATTCAATAATAATTTAAATCTTGGTGTGAGCACTGGCAGAAAAACAGAAGATATTAATTTCTCCTGGGATAAGAAACCATCTTTGCACATTTCTGGAGGATATGTGTTTGTACTTATTTTCTGTGTGCATTTATCTTTCTATGTCATCCCAATTTTGGTGCCATTTGAAGCTTTCCTGAAAATACAGTATAGTCTTGCCCCATAGTAAGTGGTTCTGCTTCACATGGTTAAGTTCTGGATTTAGTCTGGAATCTAGAATTTAACCATGCTTCACATGGTTAAATTCTGGATTCCAGACTAAATCTTTTATTAAAATAATATTTTAAAAATAAATTATATTTAATCCAATATGTCTCAAAATTATGTAACTTCAGTGACTGAAAGTTATTTCAACAATATTTATCTGCATATTTTAGTGAGCAATCCAGATATAGCTGAGACCATAATTTTTCTTCCTCCTTATTTCCTTCATTACCTAGATCAGTGAGTACAGTTATTGGACCCCTGTAGCTAGATAGGTGACAGCCCATCACTGTACGCTTAATTTGCTTTGGGCGTCAAAAAAAAAAAAAAAATCTGCTGCCTGTACCAACAATGCAGAACTTGCTAGTATATTTTTTTTTTAATTTTAATATTTTACTAGAGAATAAACATTTGATTTTATGGCTACAGCAGGCTAGACTAGACTGTGCTGCACTGTATTCCATTGTGCACTAGTTTAAGCTGATAGTCCTGATGTACAAAATACTAGCATGGAAGTTTCGCCATAAACTTGCATGGATTCCCAAACTCACTAAAGCACACTTGTTAAGATAGAAATTGTGTCTTTAAATCATGCCTAAGTACTTACAGAAATTGTTATTTATTTTTATGCTTCAGCAACAAAACTTTAAAGTTATGCCAGAAAAGAAGCAAACAATGTGGATGTTAAGCTGGGCAAATCACACTTCCTTTCTGAAGCTGTGTAACTTTGTGTAAAGGATTAGATTCAGAAGGCCTCTATCTGTTTAAATGCATAATACCTAATAATAATGCATAATAAAATGTTTCTACTACATACATGTCTTCTTGACAGCAGAAAGCACTATGATTTCAACATGAATGAGGAAGACTGGACCAATTTTATCGGTTTTTCTGGGACTGGATGATGTCTATTTTGGATGCTGTTATGTGACAAGGAATGCTTTTAAATATGACTGCTAAAGAACAGTCTCTGACTCCTGAGTAAATGGATAAGTGCTGGGTGTCTATATTAAGACACCCAGCACTTATCCAAGAGGCAATATCCCATGCCTCTATTAGCAAAATCCCCTAGGATTCCATGCACATTAGGCTTCAGAGCAGCTGAATGAAGAGTGTAGGTATCTAAAAATTATACAATGCTTGTTTTCTTATTGTTGAGTTCTTACTTGGATGTAGCTTTTGAGGAATAATTGCCAAATGGAACAGACTTCCTGTAACTGAATGGACTTTGTATTACAGGATGCCATGTATCAGAGTTATTTCTCTACACTGTATTCTAGAGGAAACAGAGAAATAACAGTGCTTTAGAAGAGTAAGGACAGAAGTCCGAAAAACAGATTTGCAGAGTATTTCAGAGAGTGGAAAGCATGAAGAAAATGGATCAGCGTTTAATTCAAAATGTATTTAAATGAGGAAAAAATAGTGTTGCTACAGGCATATAAAAATCTTATTGTGCATGGCACTAAATTTGATGTTAGCTGACACACCAGCACTCTGAATTAACTACTAGTGGCATATTTCAAATTCATTGTTGAGAGACATGTTGACTTTTTTGTCATAAAACCTGAACAGCTGTATTTTAATAAGGAACATAGGGGGGAAAAAAAAGTAAGTTATTAAATGTATATCAGTGAACACAAGTTACAGAAGAAACAATTTCTTTTCCTATTCAGTTGTACAGTGAAGCAGTTTTTATAAAAGTTTCTTTTTGATTGGTCCTTGTACTAATACTACTTTAATGTAGACAGCCCTTAGTCATTAGGACTCACTATTCTTTCACAATCAGCATGTTGATTTTGATAATATGGGAAGAAAAATACAATTGTTAAATAATCAAATATCCCCCAATATTGTTTGACCTCACACTTTTAATTAATTTGATATCAGTAACATTGTGTTGCATAGAATCTTTTTTTTTTTTTTTAAACAATGTAAGGAAAAGTTAACAACAAATAATTTCAGTACCATTGCTTTACCCTCTTCTCTCTTTGCAAGGCCATTATTCCTGACCCAGAAAAATCTTGCCTCCAGAAGTTGGTATTTCTACAGCATACTTGCAATATTTTGTTAATTTCTGTGTAATGCAGTTTTAGCTTTAGGAAAGATTAATTCCAATAATTACTCAGAAGAAATCCTCTACTTTTTGTTAACTCCTATCAGGAATGATCTAGGCATTAGTACTTCTTTTGGATTGAGGTTATATATTTTAAAGAGTAAGCTCATAAAAAAAAACAAACATTACAAAGTGTGGAAACTGATTAATAATGTTGAACCCTTCTGAGATATTCAGTTTCAATTTATTAATTTCCATCATTCTGGATGATGCTATTCTTAAGCTTGCTGAGAATTTTGTTTATTTAAAGGAGGGAAAGAAGTAATGATTCAAAGTTTAGCATTCATATTCCTTCTTTCTTAACAAAATACTATACATACAGCAGCCAGCTCTCTATTTATGTTCTCATTCACCTGTATGTTTTCAACTCTCAATATATTTCATATTCTTATTAAAGTTCTGTGTTTACAAGTCCAGCTTAATGATACCAACATTGATTTCCCATTACCTGTGGATTAAATTTTTACAGTTTCCCTTATAAGTGGCATAGAATTCCACAGAACTTTCCGAAGCAGAATTAGCTTAATAAAATAGAACTGAAAAACAGACCTTAAATAGCCCTTGGAATAAAGGCAGGGTGGCAAAAGATTAAATTAATGTAAATTAGAGGAATTTGGTTGGTGACAGAAATATTACCACCATAACCAAAACTCAATTAATTTTTCCTGAGATATCAAAAAATCAAGTTGTCCAAATAGCATTTAAGATTCACAAGTATAGTAGTGCTGTGGAAAAAGTCTGTCTGGCAGCCAAGGTTTCAGTGGGACTGAGTGGGAGGTGTAGGGGGACTCAGGATAAGGGCAAAAGGAAGAAAACTGATGAAGAAAATTATCTCCATCTCAGCCAGACGTAGAAGTCATATCTAGAACAACAGCTCATGTCAGTGTCAACAAAGCCCAACATAAGTGAACCAGAACTCTAAAAACCATAACTTTGCAAGTAAATATTTAATCAGTGAGTACTAGAACAAATTTGATCTGATTTTATTTTCCTGTACTTTTATTTCTGTCTAATAAAAACATTGAAACATTTTGAGTGGAAGTGTGCTGATGCCTGGTGTGGCAGATGCACTGATGTCTAATGGGAGATCATGGCAAAGCATTTTCAGCAATTATCTTATTTTTACCTTCTTTTCTTTCTTCTTAGAAATACTGACACTTGAGCCACACGTGCAAGAACATAAATATCTTTAAAATTTTTATCCTTCTATGAAATTTGCTTCATGATGATCAGTGAATCAAATAACTATTTAGGGACCTGTGAGTTCATATGTACCTGGAGCATGATCTTAGGAAATTCACTTCTATAGAAGCAGGCTGATACCTAACTCACTGAATAATGAAAATATTTTCAGTGTTGAATTGAACTCTAAACTGAGAAAGGAATAATCAGCTGCATCCAGTGGTTTCATGAGTCACAAGCTGCTGTCAAATTCTATTGTCAGAAAAAAAAAGAGATTATATTAGAATGAATTAGTAAGAGTATTGTTTGTCAGTTGAAGGACTTCTACTTTATCAAACACTGTAATACTCAAGGAGTACTGAACCCCATTTTGGTCATCACATTTTAGGAAATAATGAAATGGATATATCTCAGTGGATGTAGTTATAACTGTGTTGTCAGAAGTCTAGAGTATGGGGCTGGCAGGGAAAATTGTAAAGAGTAGGGAAGGGAAACGGAGGAAGTAATCCAGAAGAGATGTGATGGAGTCTTCTGTTAGTTAAACATTTTTGTAAGCCAAAGGCAGTAATCAGTTCTCAAAATCTTTTGGACAAAAGCAGTTGCAGCACTAGAATGCTAGATATTATGTTAGATATACAGGAAAATGCCAGAGATTAAGTGTTCAAAAAGACTATTTAAAGATTACAGTGTCTTTATGAGAAATTTGAAAGACCACACTGCATCCAGATTTATCAGAAATGACCTTGGTATGATTAATCTTAGGTACCTTAGGGTATGTGTGATATAAGAGATTCTTTGGTGTATACTTCAATCAGATTTTCAGTGGACTGGCAAGGTGATGGGGAAGAAAAAATGGAAAAACTACCAGAAACATTAGGTTAAATATCCATGGAATAAACATAATATTTGCCTTTATGCCTAAACCTGTAGAATTGAGTCCCTGTTGTACATTTCTTCTGATATATGAATCACTAGTTTCACAGGATTCAACATGAAATGGTGCAACACACAAACTGTAAACACTGGAATCAAACATATTGGTGTAATTTTATCCTTGGTGACTATAGCAGTTCAAGATGGTGAGGAAAAACATTTGAAACAGCAAAAAAAATCCAGATTTCCTCTATCAAATAAGCCCTGAATAAGAAACAAGAAAGCTGAAAGCATTATTTTATTTTATTTTTTTCAGGCTATGCAGATATATTAGCTTTTTTACTATCTGACATGAAAAGGATTTTCCATGCTATTTCAAAGGTAAAGTGTCTTCTTGACTAGATTGAGTCTGTTAGGGGTTCTCAATGCTTTTGCCCTTGTAAATAAGGAACATCAGTAATTAGAGGAAGCACAAAACTGAAGTGATTTAAAACTTCTTTTCCACACCTGTTTTTCCCTCTTCAACTTATTCAGCAGTTACCTTACAGCCAGCTACCAGAAGTAGTAGTTCTGTGCTAGATTCTGATATACAGCAAATACAAAAGCTCCATCTGCCTTTCCAAACTCAAACAATATAACATTTCTCTTGTTCCAATATTTAGCCAGACTCAGAACATGGATTAGGAAAAGCAGCCTGAGCTAAACCATATTAAAACAGAGATTATACAGATTGGCTCCCTGCAGCACTGCAAAGTGCTGTCATCACTATTCTGTCTGTTCTAGTGAAGACATCTACGTCTTGATAGGAGCAAAAGTCTTGCAAAGGGGTTTAGCAGAAATTTACAAAGGATCAGGCTAGTATAAAGAAAATACTTCATTCCAATGTTTAAATTAATTTAATTAATTCAAATACAGTGCAAAATAAGGGTTTTTTTTTTGTTTTGTTTTGTTTTATATTCATAGAAACTGACATAATATTTTTGTATTTTATTGTTTTCACTGAGAGCTCTCAGTAGCTTTCATTGATTTTTAACCTTACTTTCTAGTCACCCAGCATTTTGGGAAGTGAGTCACTTCCTAGCAGGCCATCTAGGAGGTTTCTTTGTAACTGCTCATTCTTTAGCCAGAGCCATTTTTCTGCCTTAGTACTGGTGGAAGACAATGTATGAAAATTTGGGCCTGCAAATCTAGAGGCTTAGAACATCAGTTTCAAAGTCCTATTCATTGCCTGTTCAGTCTCTCTCTCTCTCTCTTTTTTTTTTTTTTTTGTGTTTTTTATGCTATTTGATCCATTATTGAACAGCTCAATTTAGAGAAAAACAATCTCAGGGAATATGCAATCTCAAAAGTTTGTCTACCTGTTTTCTGCATTAGCTAAAATTGGAAGAACAAAACAACAAACTATGCCGCCATAAACAAATACACAATAATTTCTCTTAGTTTTCAGATTTTACAATCCATCCCCATATACAGATACTATTTATTGTTCAATGATCATAATGACAGTCATGGTGAAGGAGGAGAAAGAGCAAGTAGAGGAGAAGAAGAGGAAGAAGAAGAGGAAGCAATATTAAATTAATTTTAGTGAACCATATTCATACTCTGTAGGGGTTGGGTTGTTTATTATTCCTGATAATGTGTGAAACTTGAGAATCTGTTATCAACGAGTCCAAATGAATCTCTCAGAAATGTATGTTTTTTTCAGAAACTCAGTCAATGAACATATTTTCTTGATTCTTGAATAAATTGTCCATATTATATATATATATATATATATATACACACATACTGTTTCAAATATTTTCAAATATAGAGTAAGAATTATTCTGAGCATTTGGGCTTTTAATTTTCCAACTACTCTTCTCATTTGTTTTCTTTCATTGAAATTAAGATTCATTTTCTTTGTTAAGAAGATAAATGTGGGAGAGAGTTCTTTAAATCTCTCCTTAACACCAAGTGAGCCTCATTGCTCCTTTAAACAATGCTTAAGTTTCCCCCTTTCCACTTTTAGCAAAGACCTCTTCCACCATCCCTGTGATTCTGGGATCAGAAACACTGGATGGAATGCAATTGTGATGCAATTAATTTTGGCTGTGCTTCAAATGATGCAGGTGGTGTGGACACATCTTTGGACTATTGGACTTTCAGTCAGGATGCACACCTAGGTCTGTTTGGTCTGGATTGATTTCACTCTAAAGTAAGGTATGGCCAAATCAACGCCACTGGTTCTTCTGCAAGCAGCATCTTCCAGCCTAAAATGACCACTCTTTTTCTGAAGTGTTTATCCATTGCTATTTAGTAGACAGCAATGGATTCTCAGAATAATTCTAAGGATGTTTCATTTGCATGTCTTATTTTGTTTCTATTCTGGTGGTACAGAATTATGACAGGGGATCTTATTTGTATTGTAACAAGAGCAAGAGTTGATGAGTTCCTAGAAGGGCCTAACCCAGAATTCAGAGAGAACAGAGCTGATGCCCTATGTTATCCTTCAACACGAGCACACACCAGTGATATTATGAAGAGCACTCTGTGTATTAATTGCAGTAGGATGGAATATTTTAGAAAGAAAGGCAATCATTAGCTTTGCATATAATACTTTTGACATGATGGGACAGGTAGAGGTGCAAGTAAAAGACTTACAGGCAACGATCTTGTTTCCCACTTATTCATATCAGTTAAACTGCTTTATTATTGTTTTAATAACCATGACATTTTGAATGAATGTTCATTTAGGCTTTTAACTAGGAGTGTTGCCAAGACACTGCTGTGCTTTTTTTTCCCTAACATTTTCCTGTTCAAATGTCTGCCATTTGTCCTAAGCCTCTTTCATCTACCCTTCTTTGTTTCAATTAAGAATTTATATGCAGGTTGTTTTGAAATACAAGATGCCTAACCCCACTTATCAGTATTTGACAATCTGTTGTAATCGATAAGTGCCTTTTAAGGATTAACTTAAATATTTGTTGTAGAATCTCTTTCTATTTTTATCATAGGTTCTGCAATTTTATTTTTAGCGATCATAAAAAGTCCAACATGTCCCTTACTTTTCCAGTAATTAAAAATTATCAATAGATTTGTGTGATATGGAGCAAGTTTTGTTTCAGTGGCTGTTCATGCTCTTAACTAGTTTCCTACCTTTCTAAGCAAACCTTGGAGCTTTAATTTCACTTCTCTGTATCCAGTTGTGATGCTGGTGAGGAAGTTTGGAGAGTGTTATAAAAACAGAAAAATAGACAAGGCTAATGAAGGCAATATTGCAAGAGTTAACTGTTATGTCTGACACGAAATCTCATGTAGTGGAGATTGTGAAACAACCAACCAACAAGAATTGCTACCATCCACCTCCCTACCTCCCCTCATTTTGTCTCAAAGCTACAGGTGCCAATGGAGGGTAAAGTTTGCATTTCTCCTCAGGAGTAAGAAATGTGTGAGCACATTAGTGGGATAAAAAAATGCAAGAAAAAGAGCTTGAAGGACGGTCAAATGCTGCACCACAGTATTTGAAGATGCTGGTTGAGCTGCAGTTAAATGCTGTGATCCCAGCTTCCCAGGTGCTGGCACACAGACATACAAGCCTCTGAGGGCACAGACTTACTCTAGTTGCTGGCACAACCCACTCTGGCTGCTCAGGATTCCCCTGGCCCCTCATGTGGCTGATCCCATTGAATTCTCATGCCTAGAAATATGCAGGTGCTCTTATACACATACCTGCTCTCACTAACAGCCCTTAAGTCTGGTGTGACCCCAAACGTCTTTTGCCTTATACCCCATAATATGTCTCACCCCTAGACAGCAACACCCCTTAGTCCAAGAGGTGATGGATAGCTGCTCCCCACACCTCAAAGGATGGGTTCCATGGCCAGTAGCTCTGCTGGGACAGCTCAGGGAGGGGCCTGGAAGTCCTGGTGCTCCTCAGGAGTGCTTCCTCTTTGCTGGCACCTGCCATGTGCATTGCAGTGCTTCTCTGGGCTTTTGTGATGAGCCTTTGCTGGGCTGATGGCCCCTGGGATGGGCCAAAGGAGCTTCCCAGCCTACTCCTCCCTCTGCTGTGTATCTAGGCTGCTTTGTGGGTGTCCAGAGGAGACTTGCCACATAGCCAGCTAGATACAGACTTGTCTTTGTGCAGTTTAAAGGGCACATTTAAATATTCTCTTTGACACACTAAAATTCAGGAAAAAAAATATATCTGCTACTTGTTTCATGTATCCATCATAAATATAAAAAGGAAGATCTAAGATTTGTCATGGAATTTTTAAATTAAGTTTGGGGCCTTGACTCTGTAATTTAACTATATTTTTAGTAAGATTTTTTTCCAAGTCCTGCCTTGTCATGTTGGTCTTTAGTTTCGTCAGCCATGAGTTTGACACAATACTTAGTTTTTTTCAAGTTTTCTTGGCTAGAATGGAAAAGAGAAAAACACAATAATGGTGTAATGCTTGCACAAACGAATTTAATTTTTCAAGGACTAAAATGAAATTTCAGCTTTTTCAACTTTTTAGTTGTCATTAAATCAGCTTGATAATGGGTCACAAAACATAGTCTTATTTTTGACTTACACTTGAAGACAAAATAACTTTTTTATGTATTATACACATGCCAGCCAAGTGCTCCCCATGTTGCCTCTTACTCAAGTGCAATCCTATTGAGCACTGCTGAACTAGTCTGACACCATTTCTCTCTACATATACTTCAAAATTTTTTCTTTTTATGTTGAAGATAAAAAAATCATTCCTACTTTTTTTTTTTTTTCCATTGTGAACAGGGCGTAGTAGGTTTTGAATGCTCTTAGACTAAGATGAAAGAAGGTTGTTGAAAATCTGTTTGTAGCTGAATTTATTTTGCCTGAGAAGTGTAAGCTATCTTCTGAAGCTAGAAATATGGTTCTATAGTTTTTTAAAACTAGATTAACAAGTTTGCTGCAGCCAAACCTGTGTCATCAAATTATCTTCAAATGTATATTTAGCAATATAATTCACACTATTTTAAATTCATATATTTCAACAGGAAAACAGCTAGAGATTGTTTTATGATGTACTTTACAAGAGTTATCCTTTTCTACTTTAAAGGAGATGCAGAAGATTTTAGTTCCGTATGTCTACACTAACATACTACATTATATTCTGAACACAAAAGAAGTAGAGATTTTTTTTTCCTAAACTTGTAACACATAATTTCTCTTCTGATTGTTCATACACATGGCATCCTAGCAAAAGGCTTGTAAGTCAGTGGATCACAATATATTTTACTACAAATGCAGGAGCTTAGTTGAGAATTCAACATCCTTTCAATTTGAAAATATATTATTATAATAACTGGATTGAGGCACATTATGAAGATAGAGAAGTCTCAGGGAAGTCACCTTTTTCAAGAAAGACAGAAAATAATTGCAATGTGAGCCCCATTTTCACAAATTAATAGCTTTTCTCCTGAGGCTTCACAGGCTAGCTAATCTTATGTTTAGCAACACAGCCTTCAGGGCATATCCCTGTGCCTTTTCTGAACAAGGAACACTTATGAGTTTATAATATTGCAATTAAGTCAATGGCCACTCACTCACTCATAAATGAAACTTAGCAATCAATGATTAAAAATTCAGTAGAATTTGCATATTTTGGATTTGTTAAACCCTCAGCATTCTTTCTAGATGAACATCATGTCTTATTTAAACCTCTCTGAACAGGTACATTTAATACTGGTGAGGTTCTTCCTGATCAGTAAATCTCCACAGCCTCATGTACAGGTTAAGTAAACAAAGGTTGGGAATGAAGTGAATGTAGGTACTGTACTAATGATAAATTACAGGACCAGTGAAAAAGCAATGTAAGAAGTTTCTCCCCATTCTAACAATGATAATTTTCCCCCCAGAGCAATTACTCAAAAAAATTACTTTAGATACAGAATTCATGTAATTACAAGAAAATAAATAATCCTCAGTCAGAAAATTAGTGAAAACCTGACTTGTCCATTTAGACTTCTTAGAACAACCAATAATTATATTTAATAGGTTAAAGGGGTTTTTTTTATTATTTTCAGTGTGATATACTGACATTTTGTACTTTGAAGTCAGCAGACTTATTTGCACTCTTCAGAATACTGGTCAAATTATAACAAATGTCTATCAAATTGCTTTGTTTATATTTTCAACTGCCCCACTTATTTACAGAAGAGACACCTGAAGTATATCACCAGCCAGCAATGGGTCTGGTTATAAACTACTTTTTTGCCAGAAATATTTACTTTGTTGGATCAAAATAAGGGGGTGCTTTGGAAATAAAAATGCAAAGGAAAAATAAATAACAAAGGAGAAAGCTACTACACAGATACAGAATTTTAAAAGCAGTCAGTCATCTCCAAAAAAACTCACACAGGTTGAGCTTAATAAGATCCATAATATTTCTGGAAAGGGAGCAGTTTTTATTTTTTTGTTATGTGAAATGCAAATGAAAAACAAAATAAAACAAGCAAGATTCCAGCTCAGTTGGTTTACTTGCCTTAAGGGTGAAAATGTCATGTCCCTGCAGCCCAGTGGGGTACAGGAAGCAAATAACATCTCCAGGCCATGGTCACACTTTAAATACCCAGTAAATACACTCTTTAAGAAAATATTTCAACCAGGAGCAAACAGCATGCTTCTGAGTCCTGAGTTTTGCAGACTTTGTTTATCTGTTTATTTTTTTATTTTCTCTTTTTTCCATATTTTTCTTTTTTGAGCTAATTTCATGGACATGTCTACTGGGTGAAGTTTAAGCTGCCATCAGCTGCCAGATGTTTGGCAATAATTTTCATTGGCTTCAAAACACACAGTAACTCCCCCGTAAGCTGTTATTGCACTTATTCCTAGGCTTCTGCACTTCAGTAACCACTCCATTTTTGGGATATTTGCCTATCTAGCTTGATTAATCTCTTCAAGACTGTGCTTCTGTTGTTTCCGGGTTCCTTATCTATCACCCCTTCGTCCTGACACTTGTTTCACCAGGCATTCCTGTGCTGCCATGGAAGAGTGTTTAAAAAAGAATAAATTAAGCAGTGACACAACCACTCATTCATGCAGCTGATCTCTTACTGTTGTTCTGTTCAGTCATTACTGCCAAATGTCCTGTAGCACCACAGAAACTAAGGTTGTCATCCCTTATGACTGAGGCACCATCAAGAGCAGGGTCATTATTCTCTTTTTTAATCACTGTGCAATGATTACTTCTTGCTGCAGACAGCTGATGTATCATCACCTGGGATGTACTGCATGGATACTGTACCGATTGGAATCTCTCTCTTCAATATAATTTGCTAAGGGACTAATGGAAGAAAACCTTACTGGTCTAGTTAAAATTATCTACTCTGATAGAGTTGATATCAAGAAAATGTATTATTCTGTCTTTAATTTTCTTACATCTTGAGTATATTTAAGGAATCTACTTTGCACCATTTTTCAGCATGAATATTCAATGAAGTCTACCTGGAAGGTGAAGGTCCTTCATCATTTAAACATTATTTTCTAGTAAGTTGATGATATGAAGAGGCTTGGGGAGCTCCAGATGACTCAAACTTCTTTTTCAGGCTATCAGGCAGTAAGACTTCCTGTATGAATCAATAAAAGACATGGAAGTTTATGGCAATAAGTGACAGCAAATACATAGGCTGTTTATCTTGTGCATTGTTTTGTGTATATCTATACAAGTGCTTCACTGTTTAGTGGCTTCTTCTCTGTCTTGCTGATGGGAAATTTTATCTCACCAATATACAGCTGATATACAGGTACCCTTTCCCTTTTTTTTCTACTTCTGTAGTGTCTAACGTGGAGGAATCCATATCCCATAGCAGGGTCTTAAGTTGTTAGAGTACAAAATATACATTAAATTGTGATTTTTAGGTCTGGGTCAAAATTTGGCTAATGAATCAATTATCTATTTGATTTTCTTGTACATGCACCGGAAGAAATGTATACATATGAAAAGAGAATGAGTAGCCAAATGATATCTTAGCATCAGAAAAAGCATGTAGAATTTGTCTGTGGGTGAGAAATGGCAAGGTTTTTAACCCTCAGTTTCTATAAGCACTATCTGTAAATAGCTGAACAGTCAAAAGGAGAATAAATATTATTTGGTATCAAGTCTTTCATACCAAGGAATTAATCATCCTAACCAAGGATTCATATAATTACATTTTTCTAAGCTCACACATTTCTGCATATTACTTTTATTTTTTTTTCAAATGACCGTGGAATAATGCAGTTTTTTTCTCATAGTTCTCTATTTGTTAAACCTGATCATTGTCATGGATGGACATGGTTTACATTACTTCAAAAGACTAGAAGGGTCAGAATTATATAAAACTATCTTTGCACTCCTCCTTTTTTCCCCCATTTGTTTATTTGGTTTTGTTGTTTTTGTTGATTGGTAGTTTTTTAAAATGAATTTAAAACACAGCTTTGCAAAAGAGTGATCTTGTTACAGCTACTTGGAATGTCAGCATCAATTTGCATGATGGGCTTGGGTTTTTTTTCTTTCTTTTTTAAAGTAAAGACATCACCTGTTACTGATTAACTTGGATGTGACTCCTGGAAATAAAAAGCCCCATTCACTTTCAGTAAATTCTAGCTGATTTAAAGCATATCAGTGTCACAGCAGAGCAGTAAAGATGGCTAACCAATTAGTCAGACTGATTTTGCAGTTGTTTTTGCATCACTGAAGAGAATGAAAGCATTTGGTCCAAAAAAGGCAATCAGATCCACATTCCTTCATGCACAGTATTTGCGTAGAGGTCTTAAAAATTATTCTTGCTCTCTTTTGTGAGCTGGAGAATGTGGTGACTCAAACTCACATTTGAGTGTTTGAGCAGGATGTTAGAAAACTAAGTGTGTCTCTGTCTGTACACAGCTTATAATGGCCCTAAAGGTTATGTGTAATGCTTTTGCTGTTGCTATGTGCTTTATCAATGAGGTCAGACCAGATAATTTAGGTACTTTCTAGTCACTAACCTATGGAAGATAGAATCTGATATTTTTTCCCACCTGGTAACACTCCTGGTTCCAGAATTGTCATTTGGTTTTTCATCTACAAGTTTGTAAAAACAAAATCAAGTTTTAGAACCTTTTCATAACAGACTAGACAATAGACTAATATCAGTATTTGTTCAACAAAAAATCAAGCAAACAAAACCCAAAAAACCCAACCAAAACAACAAACAAAAAGACCAACAAGACACCCCACCCACTTCAGATGCTTATAAAAGATTGTAGCTTGGCAGGTAGACAATTACCCTGACAATAGTGCAGTCTAGTTTATAACATCCTGTAAACAACGAGAGTTATCCCACAGCTTAAGTACTTACCCAAGGCTGAAATGCTCATAAAGGATTGTGCTTTAAGGGCCCAAATTCTACATCAGGTCTTGGAAATACAACATGAAAAAATACAGAACTCAACTTCAATTAACACGGAAGTTAGTCATACAGATCAGGCAGAACTGAAGTGCTGAAACTGCACTTCAGAAATGATCACTTAATCTCTGCTCATTGAGCATCCCTCTGTTTGATGGTAATGCTCTCTGGATGCTTACAATCCTGCACCTGCAAACATGGAGAAAGAAGAGCTCTTGCAAGTTTTGTTTGCTATTTAGTACTTATATTTTTTCTGTCTTTTTTTTTTTTTCTCTGTCCATTAATGGGCCAGATCTGGCCTACGATCTTACAGTAAATCTGTCTCATACAAATAATATTGGACCTGGGACACAGATGAAGCTCAGTAGTCATCACCTTCTTTTAAAACTATTTATTCTTTTTTTTCTAGGTCTTTATGGGAAAAAGATGTCGGGGGCCAGAGCAGAGAACAGTGGTGAGGGCAAAGTACTTGGACTGAGAGAAAATTGCAGACTCGAGACATGGTCTTCTGCAGTATGTTAAATCCTTTTGTTCTGTGTGGAGAGGCTTGGTTTTATAGGTTTAAAAGAACTTGGCATATTGAAAGCATCTAAATGATGGTACAGAAGAATAAAGCTGCTCTCCATACATATACAGAGCGTAATTCAGACTGAAAAATAGAGAAAATGAATTAAACAAAAAGATGGTCAGCATCCCAACAGATGAGTGAGAAAAAATTAATTCTGAGAAATTAGAGACAGTTTTTGTGATATAAATAGCAAAAGTTTAGCACTGTCTTCCAAGAGGAAAATAACTGATGCTGAGCATTTTCAAGAAGGAGCTCAGTTTCTTTTGTTTGCTTGTAAAAAATTTTTGCTTGGAGAATATTATGTAATTTAAAATTTTATTTTACTAAGATTCAAAGCAAATATTTAATGAAAACCTATTTTAAGTATAACAGGAAAATTCACGCATAGAATTCTAACTGGAGTGACTCAAGTTCAAATGAAATAAAATGGAACACGTTTTTTATGTCTTCTGCACACATAAAATATATAAAGAATAGTGTTAAAGCTACATTCCATATTCTAGAATATATAAGGATTAAGTTTTTTTGTGCAAACCTAATGTGATCTTTTAAATATATTGTACAATAATAATTAGGTTTTAATTGTATGGCTATAAAATATATTTCTTTATAGAAAATCTGTCTGATACCATACATAGGGTTCAATAGTCTCTCTTACTAGAGTAGCTGCTCCACACTTTTTCTTCAGTTCCCCTGCTATTCAAACACCACTTTGAATGAAGAATCTGTAATTGTGTGTCAGAGTCTTATGCCTCACAGTAATATTTTCACCAGTCATCTTCCCTTTCCCATTTTTTCTTTCCTTTTTCTTTCTTTTTTTCTCTTTTTTTCTTGATTTTCTTTATTACCACTAAGGAATTTATGCTGCTGCTATTCTGAGATGTGCTGGTTTTTAAGCAAGTTCCTAGAGAATATGAATTTAAGCTCAGATTTACTAATGAGGAAAATATAAAAATATTTTGTGAGACATTCCAGAATTATGAGTGACAAATCTGAGGTGAAGATCATATCCATGAGAACACTTAATAGTAGGTGATCTTTCATATATAAAAGCCAGGCAACCAGCAAAAGAAGAATGCATCATTATAGGCATCCTTCAAAAGGGTTTTCTTGGCACAAGGCTCCACCATCTTTTCCCAGATACATTCATTTATATCTGCTCAGGTTCCTTTCCAACAGCCTTTTCCTAGACTGTTTCTTCTCATTCTCACCTTCCTAGAGACCCACTCTCATGATCTGTAATACTTCGTATTCTCCATAAACAGCCTTAATTCTGGGTTCCTTTTTTAGTTGTTCTGGCCTCTCTACCACTCTCCAGAGGTTTTTTTGCCTGCAGTTTCCATGGAGACAGCCTATCACCATACTGGGTCTGTGTTTCAGCATCACTGATGAGCCCTCTTCAGTTTTTCATGTTCACCTTTCTCTCTTCTATCTATCTTAGTTCAACTTCTTGATTTCTAGATCGAGCCCTCTGATTCCATCTCTGATTCACTTCTACTTCACAGTTCTCCTATGCCTTTTTTTTATCAGTGCATCTTTTCTGCTCTCTTCCCTTGTTTCAGCTATTGGCATAAAGTGTGGTGACACAGACACTTCCTTGCAGTGCCCATATTTAACCAGGCCTTACCTGTGAAATAATTTTGTAAGGAGCCTCTTTCTTTATTCTTAGAGTACACCCGTGGGCTCTGGGGTGATAGACCATATGAAGCCTGGCTACTAGGGTGATAAGAAATGCTGAGGTGAAAACATTAGCATTAATTTCTTTGCCAAAATAGACTTCACTTCTTGTACAATGAACTTTCAAAAAGTCCAGATTTAGGCTCATGTTGACAAGCTGGAAGAACAGATTTTTTTCTAACAAATATTTTCTACTTAGTTTCATTTTTGGAAATGGATAATTTAGGGACTTTCATTAGGCCTTTAGATTTTACATCAGGTAAAAACAGATCTCAAATTCTAGTGAGGAATAGTTCCCTAAATTCTTACTAGTGTCAGCAATAAGACATGTATCAGGGATTTATTTTATTTAGTCATCAACATTGCCACTCTCTCAGTTTAGGATCTATACCTTTTTGAACACCATTGCATAATAATTCAGGGAATTATATAGTTGAAAAGGGGATGTAGCATGCAATTGAAAGGTGATTTTTGTAATATAATGTTGAACAATTTCGATCAGGTAATACTGCTAAAAAGTGTGTTTCTGTAAATGTCTGTTCAATTATTAAGAACTTTTTATCTTGCTTTTTGAAAGAAGACAACCCTGCCTCTAATGTCTTATGTTTTTCTGCTCACAATTTTTCTCTCTGTTATCCTGTACTTAAAGCAACTTAGAATTATACCAACATCAAAAATCTCAAAAGGATATTATAAAGGTTATTATATAAAGTAACCATTATACTACTCAAGAATTCCAGCACAGTAATAAGTCACTAATACAAAAAAGTTAACCAAATCAATGGTTTTATTCATATGAGTAATCATTAGGAGATAAGTTCACAGAATAGGAATTTACTTATTCCAGAGAGGGCTTTAACACAGAGATGTTTTTCTTCAAGAGGAATTGGTTCTGTAACTGTTTTTAGCAAATAAGTGACACAGCCTTACAGCCTTACAGGTATTAGGAAATGGGTCTTCCTAAGACTCAGGTAAAAAAAAACCTGCCTTTCTCATTCATCAGTGAAATAGTGAATAAGTTGTGTACTGATAGGGAAAAAAAAAAAAAAAAAAAAAAAAAAAAAAAAAAAAAAGTTGTACATTGGAAATACTATGAGAACTGTAAAAAGAAGCCTTCTGTCTCAGAAATTATTTTCAATAAGATTTGAACTTATATCAAAGGCACTAAGGCTTTCAGGTGTCTAAATTCCTATAGGTTTCAAACATCAGCAAAATAGAAACCATGGGTGAGATTCATCTAGCCTTGTCCTAGGTATCAATAAAAAAAACATCTGAGGAAGTCTTCTGAGACCCCTTTAAATAATCAGTAGGAAAAGCTAGTAATTTTTGGTATGCAGAGCTAGTGCCCATCATTCTTCATTTAGAATCATGGAGATTGGAAAGACCCTTCAAAAGTCAAACACTCTGCTGAGAACAGATCTAATTAGATAAGGTTCCTCAAGGCTGTGGTCAGCGTCCAAGGACAATGATTCCACATCACTCCAAGCAATGTGTTCCTGTATTCCACCAGCTTAAAATAATGTTTTTCTAATACCTAATCAGAATTTCTGTTGTTTGAACTTGTGCTCTTTGGCTCTCATCCTGCTACTGTGAACCATTGTGCTGACCCTAGCAGATGGTGCTTGCTGCAAGGTACGAAAAGGTTCCCACAGCCAAAGCTCTGACTGCAACACCAGGCACACACAGACAGCTGTTGAGCTGCTGGATGAGACCCCTTCTGCTCTAGTCTTTTGCCTTAGTGACAGGCTTGAACAGACACAACGTGGGCCCCCACATGCCCTCTATACTTGCCCTCAGAGATTTCTGTTTGTTTTCAATATGTTTTGCATTACTCCCAGCAGTACCAACAGTGCTCAAATGGAAAAGCAATACAACAAAGAGGTAGACAAGCCTCAGTAGTCCCTCTGTAACGTCCTGGAATTTAGCCCTGGCAAAGCAATGGACCTGAGATGCTAGCTTGGGTTGAGGCAACAGACTGGTGCCTTGGTCCCCACAGGTGGGAGTTTTCAGTAACTGTAACTTGCCCCTTCTCTACTGTGTAGACAAAAGCTTTAGGGGCAGTCAGCTCTGATAAACTCCTTTACAGGTCTTTTTTGTCCTCACCAGCACCCAGGGAAATTAAACTATTCTAAAACTGCATATCTGTAAATGAAGCAATAACACTTTTTCAAGCCCTCCACCCTCAGTGTGACTACGACCTCCAGGTCTTCTTCATTTCTCATTTTTCTTGACTCAGGTTCTTGCCCAGTCATGTTTCGTCAAAGATGGCTGTTGATGGAAGCGGTTCTTTCCCCTGTGTACTCTCACAGATGATTTGAAAGGTTATCTCAGAGCTGGCAGAAGATGTGTATCCTTCTGGAAGAAGATGTGTATCCTTCTGGAATACAAGTAAGGGTCATGCTATTTACCTAGAGGGTATCTGGAATGCTTGAATGCAAAGGACATACTTGGGGAGTGACTCAATAAGTCCTGGATCTCCTCTGGAAATTCCTCTTCAAAATTCTTCAGTGAAGATCCTTCACACATTGTGCTCAGTATTAATTCATCCTCTGTATGAGATACCTCTGTTTTATTCTGAGGAATGAAGTAAACTAAAATTGTCCTTTGAAGTATATTTTCCCATTCAATTCCCATTAACCTACCATTTTAAAGAATAAAATCTCAAATTTACACTGCCAGTAGTACATCACAAGTTAAGTACTGTGAGAGCAGTAGGGATTTTCAAAAGAGCTGCAAAGTGCAAAATGCTCTAATCCTACTGGTGTTTAGTGAATGTTTAGCATGAAGAAAAAATCTCTGTCAAAATGGGATTTAAATAGACCTGCTTGATTCTAGCATGTGTTTGAAGTCATTGAGTTGCTATTAGCATTTCATCATCATAAACTAAATTTCTTCTAAGATTAAAGGGGATGAGTTCTATTATCTTTTGTTGTTAAGTATCCTCAACTAGACTATATGGGCAATAAATACCAAAATAAGATTTTTACCTATATTTATGTTCACTTAAAATGGGCTTTGTCCTTCTCTCGTTACAGCTCTGTCTTTCTCTTGTTAATTATAATGTGTTTATAAATTCAGGTATGCTACATATATTGCATGGAAGCATACTTTCCTGAAGGAAAGATATTACTGAGTAGAGATCATACCAGCACAAGCTAAATAAATGAAACTCTGATAGTAAATTCAACTTTATTGAAAAGAAATTTGGCATGTATTCTGTAAATCAAAAGTAATTGCAGCATGATTCAGCAGAAACAGAAGTCTTCAGTATGGTAACACAACTTTTTAAAGTAAGATGGATATTTATATTTTAATAAAAAACCATATTTGTTGATCAGCAAGCTCAAGGGAGTGAACTTTCCTCTATTTAAAAGAACTGTAGCTAAGGAGAAAAGAAAATCCAGGTCTCTTAAAAGTAATAATTTTAGTGGCTCAGATTTCAATTACTGCTAGTAAGAAGCACCTTGAAAAACTTAGCTAGTAGCAAATTGCTTTTCAAAACTCTCTGAAGCCTCTCTGAAGCCTCCAAAGATCCAGACTGGCTGCTCAATAAAGCTTTCTCCTACTTATAGATTTTATGGCTGTAGATTGTATGATTATAGATATTTGTCTCAGTTCTGCTAATGTGGTTTAAATGATTAAACAGAAGTTTAGTTTGGATTTTAACCACTGTAGGGTTCTGCTATTGAAGATATATAAAATCAAAGGGGAAAAGGATCAGGGATGTACAGTGGCCTGTCTCCTCCCACCAGTTTAGAAAATTGTCTACAACCCATTCTGAGGAAATGAGAATGAGAGCTTAGTCTAACAGCAACTGGAGGGAAAATGTGACCCTTTTTTTAAAGTGTTACAGTGTCTCAGGGCATTACATGTTAGGATAAGGACCAGGGCTGTCTTATATAATAATTATTTAAGTAAACTGTGCAACACATATGCACAGTTTGCAAAGTAGACTATAGAATATCTACTGAAAATTCAGGAAGAGATGAATGGAATGAAAAAAAAAAAAAACCAACAAAACTTTTTCAGCTGCTTTGAGGTTATTTAATCAGTAAAACAAAAAAAAATTATATGCCCTAATTATTTGAAAATTAGATAGAAATCTACATGCCATCATCTCAATAGTTCAAAATATTTAATAATTATTAATGAAGCATGTAATAACTTAAAAAATGCATATAGTCATATCTTTATAGGTTAATGTACTTCATCATAAAAAGCCTTCAAAGAATCCATTATCTATCATGTAATATATGAAAAGTCTATACATACTATGTTCTCCATTACATATTCTGACAAGTAGTCATGTATTTTGTGTTAAACACCACTTCTGAATGTCACCTTATGCTGTGGTATATCCTCATAGCTCAAATAAAAATGGTGTCAAAAATCCACTTAAGAACATTTCAATAATCTGTTCTGACTTTTGAGCCTTCATGATTTAGCAGCAGTTTTAAGGATATGTCAAGCTATAGCCCAGTTCAGTACTTCACAAGCGGTATGGCTGTCTAGAACCATTTATCTTTTCTTTTATGCAGTCTTATTTAAAGCTAACTGCAGTGATTTCTTGTCTAGCATTGAAAATACCAAAGAAATTAGCTCACAAGAATATAGGTCTGAAGGATAAAGGAAAAGAGTTTCACTGAAATATAGTAGAATTTAGGTGTGCCTAGAGAATCAAAAATAAGCTAAAATATTTATTTTCATATTAATTAGTGATAGGATGCTTCCCAGATTGAGTATTACCTCAAATTAGTTTGGGCTATGGGATTAATAGTTTTATTTTTTTCCCTATACACCATCACAACTCAAAGGTTAATTCATGCTCAGTCAGAACAAACAAATTTCTCCACAGAAATAAGTCAGTTGTAAAACCTTCTGGAAATTACTTAACTTCTGGTTTGCAACCTTACCCATAAGAGTTTCTACAGCAGTGTGTTACTACATTACTGGCAAACTGAATTAGTTCCTAAAGATGGTGGTTTTTTCTCTTGAATGCATTAAAGAATAGCTTTTAAGCAACATAAACAATAACTGAATTAGATGCAGGGCTAAGTAAATACCTGAATATTGGTGGTAGTGTATATGTTGTAGGATGAGATTCAGAATAGGGGGAAGCTGTTACTTATTTGGATTCTGTGCTAGAGAGTGGTAGAAAAACACTGAGAAGCAGAGGGGAGAGAGAAAAGGGCAGCTGATGCTGCAAAAATCTGTTAAATTGAGATTTTAAATACACAAATGATTATTATACAGCTGTGCCATAGGATTCACAACTGTTATACAAATGGCACAAAAAAGCTGTGATGTTAGGATTTATATAGCAACTAGTAATTTCAATTTAAAACAAGGGCCATACTGGATTAACACCTGCCATTTACAAAACCTAGTGACCTGGACAAAAGAAAGGGATTGAGGGTAGTCTAGGAAGTCAATTTAATAACAACCCTATTCATTTATTCCAGCTCTGTTAAATATTCTACATCGTCAATGTAGCCAGGCTAGGGAAATACCCTTACCCTTACCTGTTACTTTTCTTCTGGAGATACACTAATCCAAAATGGCTACTGAAAAAAATTAAAAAAAAAAAAAAAAAGGGGGGAGGGAAGAATGTGATGTTTTTGGTGGTTTTGTTGTTGATATTTTTCTTTATTTTATTTTAAAGCTACCTAAAGCATGAATATTTAACAAGAATTTTTTATGATTATGAATTACGACAATTTCTTTGACAGCAGAAGTTATGAGCTATTGTTTGTCACATTTGTACCCACTGATTCATCCCTGCCATGATTACTACCAAGTGTCTCAGTGGTGAACTCCTATGCAGTTAGATAACTCTTCTGTCTTTCAACAATTGGAAGCTTTCCCCTTAATTTGACTTTATAAGATAGAAACCAAACAGAATCCAGCCCTGAACCAGTGGTCATTTCAGTACCCAGGATGGTGGCATTGTTTCAATTCAGCTAGAAACACCCAAGTGTATACTTTGAGTAAAGGAAAAGAAGCTTCATTAAATGATCATGTCTCATTCGCCTTAACTGAAGAAATATTTTCTTGGGTCCAGATGCTGAGAGTTCCTTTAAAACTGGACGAGTACAAAATTAACAGTAAAAGTTTGACTGTTCTGGTAACTGATGGTGGGTGACTGACACTGGAAATGTGAAAAGATGTGCTGTGCTGTCTCTGTGAGAAGGCTGATGGCCGGAGATGGAGGAGAACATGTCTGATGTAGGAAAAAAGTGAAGGATAATAGATATCTGGGAGAAGACAACAGGGTGTTTTACTGGATTAAGCCAGCAACAGATTGCTGTGGAGGGCAAGGGCGTGAGCTGAGTAGATACGGAAGTTTATATTGTCAATTACTACAATGCCAAAGCAAATAGCGTCCATCACATGATTTTGCAGCTGAACTCTTCTCTGTTGAGAGGATATCAATACTATCATGTATGTTGTGATGCTATCTTTATGATAAATCAAAGTCATAATAAAATTACGTTCATCACATCTCTTAAACTATTTGTGTGTGTACTGTGCAGTCATTGACCTTCCTGAGAGCTGTTTTTAGTAGCGAATAATCTCACTAATACCTTCAGACACAAATTGGCACATTCTTTGGCAATATAGTAAGTTTGCAATAAAATTTTTTGTCTTTGTACTATGAATGTGATTTTCTTCCTCCTAAACTAGATGGTCATCCTGAATTCTTCATTGCTATTTTATGTAGACCTCTCATATTATGAAAGACATGATTGGGGATGTGTAGATTATGTGGCTGATCTCATACTTGGCCATAAGTCAGTAACACGTCTTAATTAATTTGCCCAAAGTTTCTCTTGACATTGGTTTTGTCATATAATACAACAAATATGACTGTTAATAATGTGTGATGTTTAAGCTTTCACTAGTCTTTGTCTTAACTACCACTTAAATCAGTACCTGTTCTGATGTCCCTGTGTTTATCACTAATTCATTTAGTAAAGAACAATGTCAAAATATAGCCATTTCTGCCTCATGACATATCTTTCAGATGTGTGTAGATTTGAAGGATTTCATAACACTGAAATAAAGATACAGGAGTTTTTTTCAAGCTTCTTTGAAGCATACTGCTTTTTTTGTGTCACAAAATGTTAACACGTTTAACCAGAGTGTTCAGACTGAATATTTATTTGATTTGCAGAGTAGTTTCATCCAGTGAAATTGGGAAACCCGAAAGCAGAAGTTTCTGTTGAAAATAAAGGATGTTTATTAACTGGTGTAAATAATAGCAAAATGAGTTTGAAAGCTAAAATAAAGTATCTCATCACAACTATTTCTCCAGTAGATATGTGGAAAGTAGAGGGCACTGAGATCAGATTAACATCAGTAGAGTTAAATAGCTAACTTTAAACTATCTGTCAGCAGTTGTGACTATTCTATCCAACTAATACCTATAATAATTCTATCCTAATGAAAACAGAAAAAAAGTAGTTATTATCAGTGCATGTTTCTGCAAGGCCTTGTGTACCCAAAATAATATACATGGAAAGAGAACTGGGAATACTGCACTCTCAATGTGCAGTTAGTATAAAGGTTTCCTTAAGTAAGAGAGTTGCATAGATTCTTTAGCCCAAGAATGTAACTCAGAGTTAAGGTACCTGAAAGTGTGAGTTACTTATGTCTTCTTGAAGGTCAACAAAGGAGAAGTAGCACGAGCCTGGAAATGGATCATCAAGAAAAAGAGATTACATTTTCATGTATTTGAGAATGAATTAGTTCATTCCAAAGGCAAGAGGTATATATAATCAATGAGAAATATTTCTAGCCTTAACTAGGACTTTAGAAAACACCTATCTTTTGATCTGAAAAATTATTTAATATACCAGATATTCATTGCTGCCAGATACATCTCCCTGGTGTTGATTATCTCATGCTACTTGGATTTGTGCTGTATGCCCTAGGCTGACAGGCAGGAACAGGTAGATAATATGAATTTTGTTCCTGTCAAGTTACAGATTATTTTTAAGTGAAGCACAACTTAATTTTATGGACAGTTGGCTGAAATTTATTTTATGCTTTGGTGAAGCAATTTATAACTCTGATGAACTATGAAGTATTTGATTATTCTATATTACCATCTTTCATTTGTTTAAATGAGAGTTCTGTTGGCATTTTAAACCACTGAGAGAGCAAATTTTATCTTGGACTGGACATGTTAGTTGCTAGTCATCAAATATATGTACAGTCTTCTGAAACAAGTACCTGGTAAATTGAGAGAGGCAAGATAGGAACAGATGGAGTTGAATGACACAAATAATAAATACTATTAAAAAATAGATAAGATTATAGTTACCAGGCAAAAAAAAAAAAAAAAACCTTTAAGATTTAATCCACATGACAGTTTCTGAACATTAAATACATTTGATACACATTTGTATTTAAAGAAGGTTAAAAATATTTTTTTTTAACAAAAAATTGGATTTCTATGATAGGCAAATAACTACAAGACCTCTTTGTATGTATGTTTACCAAGCTGTGGTATGGAGTCTGATATTTGAGATCCCAGGCTATGGCTCAGATTACTGCGCTACTTTAGTCTCTGAACCAAGGTTGCTAGCACTATTTTCAGTCCTGTTATTTGTGTCTTCAAGAAACAGAGATGCCACATGTGCCATCATTATTGTGGCTTTTCTCTTCACCTTTATTTTCAGTACTGGCTTTCTAAGAAGATTTCAGGCAGAGTGTTTCAGACAGTTCTGTGCTATTTGCAGTTCCTTTCTGCTGTGGTCACAGGGGGACCCAAGCAATTATACACCTGCTCAGGCAGTTTTTTAAAGTGTGCCACAATGCAGCAAATAATACTTGTACACCCAAAATCCATACTACTGAAGCCAGAAAGACATTGCACAATTGGTGAACATGTAGTGAAAGGGAGATGATGAATTCAAAACAAAGTTAACAAATTGTTATATTGTGAGCTTTATTCTAAAAGCAGATTGGAGTCATACCCTATTTTTCCAAATACTGTAAACTTTTGTTGAAGACAGCTAGGCAAAGAAACAGATTCACTTTATTCCTTGTAACTCAGCCAGTGCATTGCAAGAGCTACATGGTGCAAAGCTCAGTTCCTATTATACTATATTTTAACTTGCTCTTATGTACACCAATATTTGCCTACCTTTCTCAGAATAGTGGCAGTTAACAGAGACATCTGCTTATTCAAAATAAAAATACAAATATTTAAAAGTAACCAACTTCTAAATTAATTAATGTTTTATATAATGTATATTAAACTATTTTTTTGTTGTTGTTTTTCCTTTTTTTTTTTTATTTCAAGGACAATTTGTTTATCAATATTTGAACTGTCATTTCCATAAAATTATGGAAAAGAAAGAAAAAAATAATGGTGGAACACATTGTATGCCTTTAATATTCAAAGAAGAATGAAGGTTTGGCTTTTTTTTTATGCTGTAACTAGAAATAAAGGTGTAGCAGGAAAAAAAAAATCTATATTGCATACTAAATCTACCCCTTAATTTCAATAAGATGCAAATAATGTTCTTTTCTTCATAGCTGTTTTTCTTACAGCTGTCTTTTACCTACAGCTATCTTCTTTAAAATAGTTTTATTGAATTTGTAAGTTTATTGCAGCAAGAAGTTAAAGCTCTGTGACTGCATCCTTATGGCTCATGGTTAGTTATTTAGCTGTTAGTGTATGGAATGTATTCCCTTGCTGTTTCTGTATGGCATGAGAAATTTGAATGCATAATAGTATTGTAAATAACTTTCTTGTCAGCCACAACAATAAGAAACTAATACATGTGATTAAAACTTGCCTAGTTAAAGTGAAATGTAGCATCAGAAATCTTGCCCTCAAGGTAGGTGGTCTTCCTAGTGAAAAAATTTTAAAAAATTAACTCAAACACAGTTATAGCCAGCATAACTTTTTTACTGGTAATTGCCATGCTTTGCAAATTGTGCTGTCTAGATCTAATTTGTCTCTCATATCAGTCACATTTCTCATTTAGTTCTGTGATCTCCACTATGGTTTATTTTTTTAAAAAATATTGAAGAAAAAAAATCTAATATATCAGAAAAAATGCTTTTCCTCTTCTATTCCATTTTTGACAGTTGTCTGCAGTAGTTCATAACCTAAATCTCTTCTGCTGAGGAATTTCTCTTCAATCCTTCTCAGTTCTTACTGTTTCTTGTTGGTCAATGACACCTGAATCATCAAAACAGACATTGTTATTCCATTGCTGAATGATTGTACAGCAGGATAATGACCTTTGCAATGTCTATATGGCATCAAACAGGATGGGAAACATGCAGAACTTCTGTAGTACAAGTGTCACAGGGCTTTCTGGTAGCAGAGGACCACTGCTGCTTCTTGCCTTGGCTTCTTAGTGAACCCAAGTGCTTCCTAGCTTCTGGAGGAAAACTCATCAGTTTGCCTTGTAAACATAATCTCTTTAGTTTCGTCTCCTATTTCTTCTCAATAAAACAGTTCTGAGATACTGTATAGGAAATGGGGCCAACCTTAAGTAGCTGTGAGAGCAGCTTTTATGTAATTTATGTGTCAAAGTGGGAAATGTAATAGCTGCTGGATGCCTTGAGCAAATTTTTTTTGCAATGTAATCAATGAATCAATGCCTTAAACAACAACAACAACAAAGCAAAAAAACCAAAAAAAATCAAAACGAAACAAAAAAAAAAAAAAAGCAAAAATAAGGACACAAAACTTTTTCTTACTTTTTAACAGTTCAATTTTTTTAATCAGAACAGATATTGGTGAAAAATCACTCTCAAAAGCCTAAGATAAATGATTAATCTTCCCCCTGCCTCAGATTATGTTCTTAAAAGCTCATTACTCTGTCATCTGTGCTGACTCTTTAAACTGCCAAGAGGTCTAAAGTTTTAAGTTGTTTTACTGTAAATTTGCTTTCTTATAAATTGTGAGAGCTTCAGAAATGTAAACACAAGGAAAATTTTCTTTGAGTAACAGAAAGCTCAGTATGTGTTCAAAGTGCAAATTAATTTTTATAAACTATTTGAAAAATATTTAAAGTTGACCTGTTTATATATATTTAATTTTTAAAAGACATCCCATTTTAACCTGTACTTTTATAGGAAACAGGCATTCTAAACAGTTTTAACTTCTACTGTCTGATAAGATACAGCCCCCAAAATTGTTTATATTGAACAAGTTCTTGTTATAATGCCTGGATAGTCCTAATCCTCAATTCATTAAACTTTAAAATTAAGCATAAAATGATAGATTTGCCTTAAAATTATGGCCTTTTACTGAAACTTTGCATGCTTTCATATTATTATATTTGTACTTAGAATTTTCTTTACATTTTTCCAGGTAGTTTTAAAAACTACCTGTACAAAATGTATGTCTGTACAAAATTTATGAGAAAGAAGGCTCATAGTAGTGTTTCTTAAATCAAAACATAGCTAACTAGGGAATTATTACTTGTGATAACTTGATTTTATTGTGCCAGCAAACAAAGACTTTCACAGAAAAAAGAAAAACCCAAAACCTATGAATATAGCTACTCATAAAAATGTCCACCCTCTCATTGTTTTCTGTCTGAACATAACCAATTTGTCTTCTGAAAAGAGGTCAGCTTTTTTTGCTGTCATGCTGACAACAGGGCCATGCTGAAGCAAAAACGAGAGAAGGTTGGATATGGAATGTGGGAAGCAGGTAGCTGGTACAATTAGAGGAAATTGCTAGGTAATGTAATTGTTATTTACACTAACTACACTGTATTTATTTCAGAAATGAGCTATATCAGTGTCTGTGTATAAATTAATCAGTTTTAGGCCATTTCCCTTGAAGTTCACAGCTTACAGCACTGGAGTCTGTGCTTAACAAAGCACTTCATTATTAAAATTATTCTGTGTGCATGTTTATTTTAATATTATTTTAAGAAATACAAGGATATTTGATTGCTGTCTATGTTAATTCTGCATGATAAATCCCAGCTAAATGCTATGGACAGTTGAAAAAAATTGGTGTGTCTTAATTCTGTTCTGATAAGTGAAAAAAAGATATCTTTTCAGCACATCATGTATCTTCTTATGCATCTTTCTGTTGGGTTTGCATGGTCCAGTTTTAGTAGTGGAGGGGATACAGGAGTGGCTTCTCTGAGAAGATGCCAGAAGTTTCTTCCATGTCTAGCAGAGCCAAGGCCACCTGGGGATCCTAGACAAACATGCTGCTGGCCAAGGCTGGGCCAAGCAGAAATGGTGGCAATGCCTCTGTGGTAACATATTTAAGAAAGAAAATATAAAAGTTATTGTGCAGATGTAATTGCAGCCAGGGGAGAGTGAAATGAGCATATGTGAGAGGAACAGCTGATATCAGTGAAGAAGGAGGGGCAGGAAGTGCTTCAGGCACCAGAGCTGAGATTCCCTGGCAGCCCGTTGTGCAGCCCATGCTGAGGTAACTCTGCCCTTGGAGCCCATGGAGGTCCATGGGGATACAGAGATCCATCTGCAGCCTTGGGAGGGCACCACACCAGAGCAGGTGGATGTTGTGACCCTGCGGGAGACCAGAGCTGGGAAGGGTCCTTCCAGGGACCTGCAGACACATAGAGAAAGGATCCACATTGTAGCAGGTTTCCTGGTAGAACTTGAAGGATTGGACTCCATGGAGGAGTGACCTGCATTGTAGCATTTTGTGGAGAATTTTTACTTGTGGGTTAGACTCATGCTGGAGAGGTTCCTGTAGGACCATCTCCTGTGGGAATGACCCCACACTGAAGCAGGGGAAAGACTGTGCTAAAACAGTGGGAAACCTTCACAAGAGCTTTACCATCATCTGCTAGTCTAAATTGGTGAGCCTTCATAGGCTGTCATGGGCTGATGGAATGACAGCAGGATTGCCAGCTCACAGATACCCATGTGTTGTTGTTTCACCCCAGGCAGCAACCAAGTTCCACACAGCTGCTTGGTCATTCCTCCACCAGTAGGACTGGGGAGAAATTTTGGAGGGTAGAAGACAGAAAACTTGTGAATTCAGATGAAGACAGTTTAATAGGGAAAGTGAAAGCTGTGCACACAGGCAATGTAAAACAAGGAATGAATTCACAGCTTCCCAGGCAGGAAGATGTTCAGCCATCTCCAGGAGAGCTGGGCCTCATCACATGTAATGGTTACTTGGGAAGACAAACACCATCAAGACAAACGCCACCACTCCAAACATTGCCTCACTTCTTTCTTTTTCTTCCACTTTATGTATTGAGCATGGTGTCACATGGAATACCACAGTACCCCTTTGGTATTTGGGGTCAGCTGTCCTGGCTGTGTCTCCTCCCATGCACATCCAAGTTCCTTGCCAGCATGGCCGTATGAAAAGCAAAAAAGGCCTTGGCCCTGTGTGAGTCTTGCTCAGCTTACATAAAGAACAAAATCATCTCTATATTATCAAAACTGTGTTCAGAACAAATCCAAAACACAGCTCCATAGCAGCCACTGTGAAGAAAATTAACTCTATCCCAGCTACAACCAGCCTACCAAGCTTGTTTAATATCTTGTGAATAAGGCACACTTAACACTACCCTAAAGCAGTAGCAGCAACACATGCTGATCAGGGGCATTCCTTTGATTTTTCTTGTTGAGCATGCACAGGAAATACACTGCAGATGGATTGTAATTTTTAAACAATGCTGATTGTTTCAGATGTCTCTCCAACTTCTTCCCCTGCTTCTTGTTCTCTCTGTAACCATACCTATTAAAAAGAGCTATTATGTGTAGAGTTGCTATTTCATATATACACAGGCATCTGTGCTGCTTTTAATCTATCTAAATAGTTTCTTCCTGAGTGAAGACTACTTATCTATTTTCATCCTCAGACTGCGTGGAATTTTAATATTGCACATGAAAAGATTTGTAAAGACTGAATAATATTGTTACTTAAAGGCAAGGGTCACTCAAATACCACTATGTTCAAAACAGGGTAACTTATAATTGTGGGGTTTATTGATTAAAGTCATGATGGTAACAGACAGTATTGGATAGCAGATATACAGAGAAAATTAGAGGAACAGTGTGCAGCCTCCACATTATTTTTGCCTAGGTGCATGTTCATTATAAATGTAGACATACAAGTTTTTTTTTTAACTTTTTCATCTTCTTAATAAAGAAAGATGTCCAACGGCTGCTGTAAAATGAAGTGAAATTGAAAAAAATTTCAAATAAGTTTCCATTGCTTCTGGACAGTTAAAATATTGCATACTTATAAATGTAAAATACATTACTAAATGCACTTTCACTTTATTTGCAAATCTTGGTTGTGGGTATATTCTGTATTACCTGAACACAGTAATGGAACTAGCATCACAGTATCATTAAAAGTCTGGTTCTAATTTTGTCATGTTAAAAAAAGTGATTAAAAGAGGCTCAATTGATCTGAAAGAAAGTAAATTTTGCCTTTAAAACCTAAGTGGAAGTCAGATTTATCTGAATCTATTGGTACAGTGCTTTTCAAGTCTTGCTAAATTATTTTTCCTACAATGCTTCCTGACATTGCTCTTCTTTATAGGAGGTACAGCATTATATCATTAAAACATCAGCTCCTGCTGGGAGATGCATTCAATGCCTTGGAATGCTGTAAGAAATAGGTGTTTTTTAAAAGCTGGTTTCAGTCAATTATTTACTAAGTAAGAATATATTTAGGTGTCAATAGCAATTAGTCATTGAAGATTCTTTTCTTTTAATTAAAGCTCACACTTTAAAATATTAAATCAAGACAAGTTGTTCTGAAGAGGAACACTTTGTCCCTCACATTTCCTACCAGACACAGATATTTTCAGGACTCTCCAAACAGTAGGAAATCTTTCTTGTAATCTGTTCACTTCATGCACGTCAGCATCAAAACACCGCTTGTAGGCTATGGACCAAGCTGACAATGTGACACTACTATTACCAGGCTTTTGTAAATTTTAGGTATAGACCTGATCTTATTTATTTATTTTAAAAATAGGCTTATTTCTTATTTGTAGGCAGTATATGTAAATAAAATATGTATCAAGAAATTGTTTGAGCTGTAAATTAGGAAAACTCCTTTTAAGCCATTGTTATCTGCAATTAACTACATATTTGAACACTCATGAAATCTCACAATTTACCCAGTAGAACATAAAGGACTTTTTGTCATATAAATACAGTTAGGGAAGCAAAGGAAAAAATTGTCTCTGTAATTTTTTTATGGAACTATGAAAATAAAAGGAAAAAAGCTAGGAAACTTCTTATGGAGTACTAGGAGCCAAGGAGATGTCAAATACTTGCCAATAACAGAGGACTTGCACCGCCCATAAGGAACTTTCTTTTAATGCAGAATACCCAGAATTTTCAGCTGAGAAATGCAACAAAAGGTCTCGAGTATTTCAATTGGGATACTAGGACTTTTTGAAATCACTGTCCTCAGACCAGTTTAATCTGCAACAGAGAACAAAATATCTTTCCATCAAAGGGTAATGAAAATTTGCCACTGGCTTTTTAACAATGAGGTCTGCTCCTCAATTGTAAAAATAATAATTGCTTTATTTTTTAAAAGTTTGATTATCTTTTAAGTGGAATAATATTATGACATAAATTGGTTTTAAACTTTTTGCTTTACACTTCATCAGTCTCAAAGCAGGAAAAAAAATTTCAGATTGGTGAAAACTAGCTTCTAGATACAAATTCCAGTTGGTAGAAACTAGATTTCCCTCCCTCAAAATAGAACGCCAGAAAAGTGAAGAAGCAAAAATAAGCTGACAAAAAACCCTCAACATTTCAAGTAGTGGAAAGCTAAAAGCAAATAACCTTATTGAGAAAACACGTGTGTAACGCAGAATTAATTTTCTCCCTTCAGAACTAAAGAATTGAGATTGGACTTATACTGCATATTGAATATCAAGATGCAAGTATGAATAAGGAATGAAAAAGAACTAAAGGTGACTTGAGGAAAAAAAAAATAAGCAAACACATTAATGTAATGGACTGTTCAAAACTGAGATAAAGTAAATGAAAATGAGGATATTATCTGCTTTTAAACCAGAGAAAATCCAAGTAGTATAGTCAACTTTTATTCTACAGAAAACAAAAATAATTCCAGCTCCTTCTTAAAAGCATGGGCTAGTATTTTTTTTGAGAATATTTAAGGTTAATAAAGGAACCCTGTTTCTCTAGGAATGCTCATTTTCTGTGTAAAACACCTCAGTCACACTCTGACATATACCTTGAATAAAACTTGCAAAAAATGTAGCAACACATTTTATAATACCCCTCATTTTCTAAACCTGGCCTGTATTTATGACAGTAAATGCATGTATTTATCAAATTGGCAGGCACTGAAAGTACTTTAAAAGAATGTTCTTCTCATACTTTATGAAAGCTTCAAAGTGATCTGTAATAGCTGGATGTGTAGTTAGTCAAATGAACAATAAAAGACTCATTTCTGCAATGTATCTGCACGGAGAAAGCAGAAAATCGGTGTGAATGTGCTAATCACTATAAGGAATTCAGACATTGAATTTTATATTTTGAAAGCTGATTATAAGAAATGAATGAAGATACCACTAAATTTTTTGCTTTTTCCCCTGGGCCTATAAGAATTGGAGTCTGTTTATTTATTAATATTAGTATCAACTGTATGCATTCTTGCTCTTAATTAAATTTTATTTTGGTGTTGCCTTATCAGTGAGAGTCAGATGGGAAGAACTGAATTTTGAGAATATGGGTTTTTTTCATCATGCTGGAGATAGTCACTTTGATTTTATTTAAATTCATCCCATGTGACTTAACTCTAGAAACAAAAGCAATCTCAACTCTAATGTGACTTTATAGTCTCTGCTGTCTTTTCTCTTTACAAAGTAAGGTGGTTAGGTGGAAGGGCAATTAGATGAACATCCCCACAGATGGCTGTTCAATCCTTTTATTAAAGTGTTAAAAATATTAGATAGTAGTTGCATGTTGATTGCATTTATTTAACTTTGGTTTGGGGGGTTCTGCTGTTTTGGGGGGTTTTTTAGGTACTGTATTGAAGTACTATGAAAGCATTTAGGAAACTAAAACCACAAAAACATAATAAATCACTGAAGGAATATGAGGAATTAAGAACAAAATCACACAATTTTGTCAGTGTAATGTTTAAAAGCACATAAAACTTAGAATTGACTGATATCAAAATAGAAGGATCAAGGAAAAGTAAAGGAAGCTGATATTTTGGTAAAACCTTTGAATTTTTTCAGTTCTATTAAACATGTAGTTTCTCTAATTTAGACCTGATTTAAGGAGAATATGGGTTTAAATCTAGAAACTCTTGGAATGTGTCTGTACTTCATAATGGAATGAACTATAAAGATAACTTTTTGCTGGCCCAAGCTGGTTTATGTACATGATTCAGTGACCACTAGGCAAAGATACTGGTTAAATCTAGGAATCAGACCATCAAACCAGATTAAAATATTTTCACAGAGCCTTATCTGATATAATATTTCCTTTTTGTTACCAGAAAAACCAAGAGGATCTAGACTACCATTGACAAAGTATTTTTAGTATGGAGGAGAAAACAGTATTAACATTCTAGCTAGTTTAAGAAAAGTGATCAAAAAGTCTTGCCTGATGTCTAAGACATCAGACAAAGGCTTGATAATATTTTAGGGCGTGTTTTGATTCCTTCTCCAAAAGGCTTGCAGCAAGAGTTTGAATTCAGAACTCATACTGTGGTGCATTGTTTTAATCCTCCAGAGGCTGGACATTCTTGGATGTGTGTCAGTCTTTTAGAAAGCATTGTAAAGAAGATATGCAAGCAGCTATTTTCCATAGATTGTCCTGGTTCCAGAGCAACAAAAGTGGATGCTGGTCTATAGAAATAGCTTGGGAGTAGTGTTGTTACTGAGGCCTTCAGAATATGATACTGGAAAAACTGAATGACATGAAACCCAACAGTGTTTGAAATACTGTGTATGTGTACATTTCCTGTTATAAAGAAACTGCTGCAGACATGGAAAGAAGATCTTCATGTGTCTAGAAATAACACGTTTTTTAAAGAGTACTGTGCAAGGCTGTGATTAGACTTCACTAGAACAAGTCAGACCATCCTTTCTGTAGTGGGGAGCAGTAGCTGCCAAAAGGCAGAGACACAGCCTGTTTGTGAAGCAATGGTGGATTTAAGCAAAGACCAAAGATCTAACCAAAGATCAAAACACTGACTGAGAGAGAAAACCTGTAAACCTTTGCTGAAAGAGAGTCTAATGCTGAAGATGCAAAATAGCCATTAAAACAAAAACGCTGCTGGAACAAAATGATATAAACTACTGATTGTTGGGGTGGAAGTGTAATGAAGAAAAAAAGGGGTTTTGAAACATCGTAAAGGAGTGAATAATGTATGTAAGAAAATTCAGCTTACATATAACGAAAGAATACAGTGATGTAGTGATAAGATTGGATTCTGACCCATTACACCTTCTTCTCTGTTATTAAGCTTTTTCATGTTTTGTGTGTTGTGTATCTACTGTTTAGCTTGGTTTGAGTATCCCACAAGATGATGGGACAGTTAAAATTTGGACCTCTCTAGCCTCAATATTAAATATCTATGTCATGCAGCTCCTGCAGACATTGCCATAGATAAGTCTAGATATCCTTTCACCACTTTTCTAGCCTCACCATTTGTTTAGATTTCCTGCTAGTCAAACGTGTGGAAGTATGTCTTATAAATTATTCTCTCAGGTATGGCTTTCCAACATCTTAATTTCTTTCATCATTAATCATTTCATGACAGCTTCAATGAACTTTATTGAAGCTTATGGAGTTAAAATGAGGCCTATCCTAAGTAACTTCACAAGACTGTGAATGTTTCACTTTAACTGATTTTTTTGAAAATAACCAAATAAAAATACGATATAAAGCAATGGCATGAAGGAAGATTTAGGCAATTGAAATGTGTAAGTAATGTAGAATCTAAATCTCATTTAATACAACTGAAGCTGGAATTAAGATCTAGAAGCTGTCAAACTTGTGTTTTTCTTTCTGAACTGTGTTATGATTCCAAAACAGGCATGCATTTTTACCTCACAGATGTTGACAAGTATGTAAATTACTCATTTAAGCTCTTCTACTGTAATGGCCAGAACAGTCTAAAGATTGGAACTATTCTAGTCTCTATTAGGGCTCCAGATGGTGCTGAAATGAATTCTACTTGACAAAAAAAGTTGTATCTATATTCTAGACTTAACAACATCATTATGTTCTGTAGCTGGAAGGCACGTAGTTAATACTAAGGGTGGAAAACACTTTGTTAAAATCTAAATCTGCTACTGTTAAAATGGTAAATTTTACTGTAGTACTTTTTGTTTCCTTAAATACTTGTTTATATTATCCTAGTGGCTAGATATTTCAATTGTCAGAAAAGATTCTTGTTTCTTCACCTCTTAACTAGAACCAAAAAAATATGAGTGTCTGACAAAATAAGCCAGCTTAAATGATGAAAAAACACCCTTAAGGAATAAATAGAGGGAGTTACATCTAAAAAAATCCAGTTCTCTGTTTATAATTTTCAATGTTAAATTACATTGTAAAAATGACATAATGCAATGCATGGTAGACTTGTTCAGTGAATTTAAACATTAACTGAGATTTTTTTAAAAAAGATTTTATACTTTTATCAAGGAAAATAAAAACTATGTTGAGTGAATAATCAAATGACACTGGAGAGCTTTAAAAGAAAAGCTTATTTAGCTGCTACTCAGGGACATAGTTCTGACAAATTAGCATACTTCAGGTAGTAGGTCTCTGGTCTTGATAACATATGTGATGGATGATTCATAACAGAAATAAGTATTGTTTACTTAGAGTTATGCTGTCTTTAATGATACATGTTTTAAGCTCAATAAGTCTAAAGAAAAAGAAAATTTTTGGTTTTCCATTGCTAGAAAACATTATCATAACTCCTGCAAAATGTCAGAAAAAAGTATTCAGTAATATATGCTGGTGAAGAATATTCTCTCATTAAATGTCAGAACCCTCTGGATCCAATCCTGTAGAACTTCAAACACTTTTTTCTCTAAAGTAACTTTAGGCAATATTGAGAAAAGCACCCCCATAGACTTCAAAGAATCTTTGCTTATACATTTTAGGTTGAGTGAAACTAAAATAATCCATTTATCTCAGATTCAGAAACAGACAAGAATGATGTTATCAGATTTCTTGTACTTGTGGAACAGAATTGATAATATTTGTTAATTTGTTTCTTGACAAAAAGCAGGAAAAATTTGTTTGTACATAGTTTTTTAGCAAGATGAGTCTAGAACACGAGTCTTGTAGTTGAAAACTTCACTTAGAAAAAGTTAATTTGTTTCCTGTTTCCTAAAATGGAGGTTAGCATAGGTTTTTCCTGGGTTAACCTTGATTAAATATCAAACTCCAATCTGGTCACCCGTCTTCCCTCCTCAACAGGATAAGAGAAGACAGTATGATGAAAAATCTTGTGGGTCAACATAAAATCAGAGTGATGGCTTATTAGTTACTGTCAGAGCAAAGCAAATCCTCAAGATTTGACTTGGGGAAAATAAAATTAATACCAAATAGAAGAGTTTGGGGATGGTAAGAATCAAAGATAATAAACAAAATGTCTTTCTTCCCTATATTTCAGATTTTTCTTCACTCTCAAACTTTCTTCCTACCACCTCTGTCTATTCTGCCCCTGGAAAAGCACAGGGGGCTTCAGTCATTTCACAACAGCTTCTCTCTGGCCCTCCTACTCCTCACACATTTTTCCTGCTCTGGTGTCTGTTCTTCCAGATGCCACAGTTCCCTGAGGAAATGGTCACTGGACCCATCAGGGGTCCTTTCCAAATGCTAGAAAGCAATCTTCAATTCATCCCCTGGAGTCCCACCTTCTCTGACCTTGGCCTTTCCAGGGTGCTATCTCCCTATTTTTCTATCTCCCAATGTTCTCTCCTCCTCTCACCATGTGGTGCTTTCTGTCCTTTCTTGCACATGTTTTTCCCAAGACACCACATCTGGAGCTGATGGGCTCAGTCCTGTCATGCACTAGGTCTATCACAGAGGCAATAGAATTGTCTGATTTAGTTGTATCCAGCACAGGGCAGTCCTAGCCTCTCCTTACAAAGGCCTGTCCTATAGCTCCTCACTGCCAAAGCCTCCTCACTGGGCTCCTGAATCCAAACAATGTACAAAAACTGGGGTATTAATAAATCTATTTAAGTTAAAAAATATATCATAATGAAAAAAAATCCATGTAAATGTATTCTTTTAAGATTTGTAATGACAAACATAACCACAGGGTATATTAGCTCATGGTCTAAAAGTAGGAGTTGTTTATGCAGATGGAAAATTCAAGTCATTAATCAAAAATCATTAGGAACTCTACACTGTTTTCTTTCTTTTTTGAACACCTGTTTTCATATGACATTTTTTTCTGAAATACCTGCTTGCTCTGCTAGCAAGGTATTCTGAAATCATCAGGTATAGGAAAAAAAACAGACAGAAGATCAAGCTTTCCATAGGAACACAGATAACAGATAGAAAGAATATGGACTCAAGCTAGAGCTGTTTTCAATACAGTAGATGTCAGTGGGAGAATAAATAGAAAAGAGGCAACTCTTATTTCCAGAGGAGACCCTGTCAGAGGCTATCTGAGTTTACAGTATAGATGCAATGGCTAATGGGCTGGCCAGTAGGAGTAAGTCACCAAACCAGGGACCCTGATCAGTGTTAAGACATTCATGTTAATCTGAACTAGTTGACTAGTTGCAAGACAGCCATGAGGCTTTGGCAATCCTGCAGCTACCTCGGAGCATTTCTACAAACCAATGAGCTGCAGGGCTAGCTTAGTATTTTGGTTAGGAGGCTGCCCTACTGAGACCACATATAAATAAATTTTATTACCTCTTGGGTTTGGGTTTTTTTTTTTTTTCATCTCTAGACTGTGTTCCCAAGGCTTTGGCTTTGATCTTGCAACTGTCTTGATGGCCACAATTTCAACTCTAAAACCAGCTGTGCAGTACGTAGAGAAACTGCAGATACCAGGCTGAAGATATGTTTAGGCCATGTTGTTTTTTCATCCTTCTGCTATTGGACGGGGGTGCTGAGACCTTGAACCAGATAAATGCTAGAAACTTTCAAAATAAGCTTTCAAGCAGTGAAACTGTATAACTATTTAAAATACCTGTACATTTGTGTTATGTGAACTAAACCCACTGAATTAAATCAGGATTGGATTCTCACTCAGAAAAAGATGCTAAAGCTGAGAACTTTGTGGAAAAATCACAGGCTGTTGGACAGCAGAACTGGCTGTTAGTGTAATGCTCTTTTCCAAATTAATCTTTTAAGTGCATGTCAGAGAGTGGTTTTCCAGAAGCAATCCCCAAGTACTTCAGTGGTATTATTTATGCCTGAAGTCCATGTTTTGTAGATGATACAAATTATTTATCTTCAGGTTTACTCTCCATTTGTCTAAGTTAGAACACTGAAACTTCTTTGGCACATTACCTGTAGTTTAGGTGTTATTCACCAGAAATAGTTCTTCTATTTGTAGGACATTATCACAATTAAATCAAAAGCACTAGGGCTAGAAGAGGTGATGATTTATTACACTCATCTCCCAAAATAATAAATTAATTATTTTTGAGCTTTAAAGCCTAACTTTATACAGGAAAGACTGATCATTACTGCAAGTATTAACCCAAAAAATGTTACTTCCTAGTAAACTCATTCCCAAGTAAAAGCTGGGAGATCTATAGAAAAGGTGACTCCAGAAAACCCATTCCAAAGAGATTAAGCTGTCACAGGCAAAGATTTAAAAATAATTAAGATATTGCACAGTATTGTGGATAAATAATCAGGATTGCCATCCACAAAAATTCAGGCTTTATACCACAATAACACTGTCTAGGAGCAAAATCCATCTCTTATTACTGATACTTTTAAATACTTTTATCCATTAAAAACACCATGTTAATATCATCCCAGTAAGAAATATTATATAAACACAAGTGGGCTATTTTGTCATTACAGATTTTTTCATACCACTACTTTTTGAAAAAGCTGGCTGCTTCTTCTGGGTGATATTTTCTATAATTTCTCTGCTAGGGTATGTAAAGAAGAGCTGGACATGAACATGACTGTCTAGAAGTTTCTCTCATCTGTTAAGTTGCTATTGTCTTACCATCTTGCCCTTATTTTTGAGCATATCTCATGCCATTTTCTATAAATAACTTATCAAACTGATGTTTGATTTAATATTGGATGTAAGGTTGTTTTTCAAAACAAATACATGAAATACCAGGAAAGTTTTCTGGTCATGGAGATGTGGAGGTTTTTGGCACAGGTATGAATTACGTGTGTTAAAAATGGAGTTAAAAAATGCAAAGCATTCCTTGGAAAATTGATCTTCCACACATTCTCTAATGAAACAATAGTAATTATATTTGTTTTGAATCGTTGAAACCTTTACATGTGCATTGGAATTGAGATTTATAGAAATTAATATTCTGAAGAAAACCTTTATACAGGTAGTGCACAACTCAATAATAGAATCATTTAATCTAGCTGCACTATTTTAAGTAGACAAAAACCTCTACTTTTATTTGATTTATGCTAGTCTGAATGATGAGCTGCATGACAATATTATTAGCCAGTGTGACCAGTAGGTGTTAAGAGTCCTCCAAGGAAGCATCATGATATGTGTAACCTAAATATATAAGGCAAGGGTTGCTTAGGGTTGCTGAGGGTTCTTCAGCCTCATTCTTTATGAACTTTTGATGTGAATGATAAGATGGAAAGGTTTAGAATTGAATTTGGCTCTGAGAGCAGGACAAAATGGGATTTGTCTGTCTGTAACAATATGCAAGCTTAAGGTGAAATACCCACAGGAAATTTTAGCAGGGCCTTTGATCATAGAAAGTTAATGGTTAGGTATGACAATACCTCAGTACTTTATCATCTTATTAAATGCTTGGATGTATATATGACTTGTGCTGGTCTAATAATGCACTGATTTCTCAGCCTGGTTCTGAGTATTACACATTTAACTAGACTTCTGTTAAAACAAAATCTAGTATCTTATTCATGATTGCATTAAAAATATTAACTGGACAGTGTCTTAAATAAATTCCCTTACTCCTCAGAGATATTGCAAAGATGACTTCTAAAATTTGATAGGGATTTCCCGGTTCATTCATATTCTGCATGCAGTAGAAATAATCAGACCTGTCCCTGCTTTTCCCAGTATAAAGGTGAGTAAAACTTGTCTATGTTCAACCCTCAAAACTATTTCTGTTTTCCTTTGGCTTAATCCTGCAATAATGGGTGTTTGTTCACTTGGATTTTGAATAAGATCTGAATACAGCCCAAGACTGACTAAATTAGTCTTTGACTCATTATGCTGGAATAAACTTAAATTAATATCAGGTTTCAGCCATATCAGCCTGTAAGAAGGATGACTTTGGGTAGTTTTTCAGTGTTAAAAGTAAAGTAAAAGTCTAGTCTGTAAAGAAACATGGTGTGGTATTTATTTTTTTGAGATTATTTTACTCAATCTAAACTTATTTTTATTCTCTTTATTAATCTATATCAGGGAACATATTACTACATTTACCTTTTAGAGACGTTATGAACGTTTCAATTAAAAATATTAGAGAAATGTTTTGAAAGCCTTGGTAGGTATCAAGTAATAGATGTTTGGGGTTTTGTTTTAATGGAAATCCTGTAACTAAAAGAAGATAAATAGGAAGATTTTCCAGAGGTGTCTGTTAAGAAAAGACGATATTTAATGTCTTCCAAAGCTGAATTCCTTTAGAAGCAAAATGAAGCTGTGAGCCAGGGTGATTAAAAGTAGGATTTAAGTTTTCATGGACAAATTAGAGAGATGGGCAATCTCCAGCCCTGTGAAGTTTAACAAGGGAAAGTGCCAGATTCTGCACCTGCAACGGGTCAGCTTTGATTGTGTGTATAGACTGGGCAATGAGAGGCTGGAGAGCAGTGCTGTGGAAAGAGATGTGGGGGTTCTGGTTGATGGGAAGTTGAACATGAGCCAGCAGTGCCCTGGCAGCCAGGAGGGGCAGGCGTGTCCTGGGGAGCATCAGGCACAGCATCACAGCCAGGCAAGGGAGGGGATTGTCCTGCTCTGCTCTGCACTGGGGATGCCCCACCTCAAGTTCTGTGTGCAGTTTTGAGCACCACAATGTAAGAAAGGCATTAAATTATTAAAGAGTGTCCAAAGGAGTGCCATGAGAATGGCAAAAGGCTGTAAGGGGAAGCCGTATGAGGAGTGGCTGAGAGTGCTTTGCCTGTTCAGCCTGGAGAAGAGGAGACCAAGGGGAGATCTCACTGTGATCTTCAACATCCTCACAGGGGCAAGCAAAGGGGCAGGCACCCATTTCTTCACTCTTGTGATCAGCACAGGACTGTGAGAATGAGCATGAAGCTGTCAGGGGAGGTTTAGGCTGGTATATTAGAAAAAGGTTCTTCACCCAGAGGGTAAAGGCTCCCCAGGGCAGTAGTCACAGCACCAACCTGACAGAGTTCAAGTGTTTGGACAATGCTCTTGGGCACATGGGCTGTGCTGTTGGGGTGTGCTGTGTAGGACCAGGAGTTGGACTCAATGATCCTTGTAGGTCCCTTCCAACTCAGCTTATTCTATGATTTTATTTTTCTATGATAGAATAATTAGATTTTCCATAGTAGGGAATACTGTCTTAAGATCTACAGTATATTTAAAAACTAATCATAGAATTATATAATGGTTTGATTTGGAAAGAGTCTTAAAGATCATCTAGTTCCAAATGCCCTGCCACGGACAGGGAGGACACGTCCTTTCCTAGACCAGGAGGTACAAAGACCTATCCATCCTGACCTTTAACACTTCTAGGAATAGAGCATCCACAGCTTTTCTGGACAACCTGTTTTAGTGTCTCACTATTGTCACAGTGAAGATTTTTTTCCTGACATTTAATTTAAACCTGCCCTCTGACAGCACAAATCCATTCCTTCTTTTTTTATCACTACATGCACTTGCAAAAAGTCCCTCTCTCTCTCTCGTAACCTATTTTAAGTACTTGAAAACTGTTCTAAAACCTTCCTGGGTCCTTCTCTTCTCCAGGCTGAACAATCCCAACTCTCCTAGTCTGCCTTCATAGGAGAGGTGCTGCAAATCTCTGATCATATTTGTGCCCCTCCTCTGACTGATCTACAAGTCAATGTCCTTCTTGTGCTGGGGGAACCCAGAGCCAGATGCAGCACTCCAGCTGGAGTCTCATGAAAGCAGAGTAGAAAATTCCCTTCCTCGCCCTGCTGGCCACACTGCTTTTGATGGAGCCCAGGATACAACTGGCTTTCTGGGCTGCAAACATACATTGCCAGCTCAGGTTGAGATTCTCATCAAGCAGCACCTCCAAGCTCTTCTCAGCAGGGCTGCTCTCAATGAGAGCAAGTATGAACCTGCATTATCTCCTGCTGAGCTGGTTTCTTATGCAGTGGTATTCAGTGCCTCCAAAAATTTATTCAACAATTATGAATGACCTCTAAGAACTGTAAGACTCACTAGACTAAGTATGAGTCTATATTTATATACCAGTATGACTGGTATATAAAATATGATTTCACTAAAGCTCTGTTCATAATGCAATTACTTACCATTTGGACACTTTCATGTGGCTCTGCTTTAAAAAGTAGTGCAGAATGAGGTTTTATTCTACTGCTGTCACTGTTCCAACTCTTTGCTTATTTTTCCCATTTTAGAAACTACCTTAGCCCAGGTTCTGAGATGGTATTAAGAGGATGCAATTACACTACACCCTTACAGATCAGGATTGGAAAGCCACTTGTGCTTAAGTTGCACTTGATTTCAGTGTTATGAAGACTAGGATTTCTTGTTATTCTGACCTCTTTGCTAGAGCTGTTCTGTATAGTGCACTTTCAAAAGCCTGTTTCTATTGCATCTGTTCGCTTTCAAGAGTATCCTGTGGTGGAATTGCCAAAGGCAGGAAATGGAAAGGCAGAACAGGCATCTAACAGTAGGATCTGTAGTAACTTGAGACATGAGTATTAAGATTGGTGACTCTTTCTAGGTTACCAATTCCAAAGAAAATAGGATCTGTTGCCTTTGAGAAAAAGATAAATTCTGCTCAGAAGCCAGTTAAGAGAACCCAAGGAGTCCCTGTCTTCTCCTGTAGTTTACCACCACCATGGTATTTAGCAACAAAAGGTCTCTTCCACTGTTGGCACTTCCCAGTTCCAATAATTGTCAAACGATGTCATTGTATTCAGTAAGGGACAGAGAAATACATTTTTTTAAACTGTCTTCAGTGACTAATCCAGACAAAATAGATTCAGGTATGAACTATGTTTAGAAGAAGCCTATCAAAACAGCAATTCAGGTGAAAATTCAAAAATCAAAAAGAAGCGTGGATTGTAAATCCAAAAGTTGAAAATTACACCTAATCATGGAAAGAAATAGAAAGTCCCTCTGACTGGAATGCTAGTTGCAGTAATTTATGTAAAGAAATGTGAAAAAAACTCAGCATTTAAGATGAACACTAAGCCACAACATACATACAGTAGGCAGGAACCTATGCACAATAGGATTGAGAAAGAATGGAAGAATTAGGAGTTTGTAAGAAAATGTAAGACTTAAAGTTTGGAATGTATGACCCCAGGAAATATGGTTTGCCAATAGCCTTTAGTGGAATTTTGTGCAGAAGATTGCTAAGGTTTAGGCTGCCAAGTGATCTGCCCTGAGGTAGAGACATTTGTTTATAGTGCCTAACAGAATATGAGAACAGTTTTGGGATTGTAAATAGCATAAAAAACCCAAACAAACAAAAAACAAAACAAAACAACAAAAAAAAAAAAAAAAAAAAACCCCAAAAACCAAAAAAAAAAAAAAAAAAAAACCCCAAAAACCAAAAAAAAAAAAAAAAAAAAACCAAAAACCAAAACAAACAAAAAAACCACCAAACACCAAAACAAACAAACAAACAAACCCAAAACCCACACACACACCAAAAAAACCAGAACCCCAAACAAAGAGAGGTAGTTCCAGAAGCCTACATCCATCCATCTACCCCAAACAGCTGACTCCTGCCATGCTTAGGTTAGACGTGCCCTAAATCTTAGCTATTGCCATTTTACCAGGATAATAATAAGAAGAAGAAGAAAGAAGAAGAAAGAAGAAAGAAGAAGAAGAAAGAAGAAGAAGAAGAAAGAAGAAGAAAGAAGAAAGAAGAAGGAAGAAGGAAGAAGGAAGAAGGAAGAAAGAAGAAAGAAGAAAGAAGAAAGAAGAAAGAAGAAAGAAGAAAGAAGAAAGAAGAAAGAAGAAAGAAGAAAGAAGAAAGAAGAAGAAGAATCTGACTTATCACTTAGGAAAATGTTAAACATCTTTCAGAGGAATGTATAGCAGAATATGAAGCAGGTTTGGGAGATAAGGGTATAGATGACCACATTTGCACTTTACTAGAGAACAATTTACTGGCTTGTTGACATGCACTTCTAAACAGATACGTTGCTATAAATCTGGATTGTGTAAGTTATCACAATCAAAATAATGTTGGGGTTTTTTGCTTCCAGATTTAAATGTCTTGAGTTTAGTAAAAATTCTTTTCATGCTGAAAAATATTTTCAAAATATATGGAAAACCAAGTAATCAGTCTGGATTTTATCCTGTTCTTGCTTGCACTTTACAAAAGCTTTCCAGCTAACTTTTAGTGGGAGTTGGGTTTTTAGGGATTTAAAAAACTGTAGCATCTGTTTGGTATAATATTATAATATTTTCCCAGTCTTCCGGAGGTTTTTTGGAAGACGTTCCTAGCAGAATTGGTAGGTCAGTCAATCAGTGCTTGTTTTCAACAGCTTTGTTAGTATAAAAAGTGTCCCACACCATTTGATTTTCTGTCAGCATCAGAAAAAAAATGGATAATGATTCACCCTCTGGTGTTTTCAATACTGTTATATGAACAGATTTGCATTCTGATCTGAATCATGAAACTGATTTGTGTGCTACTTGTGCTACAAGTATGAATGTCATCATGACATAAACAGAACGTCTTCCATTCAGAAGGTAAAGCTGAAAAAATTGTTCCTGGAACACAGCATTTTAGGTGAGACCATAGAAGCCTATTTTAGTCCTTTTATTACAAACATTATATTGTACTATCCTGAGGATGCCTTAGCTTTTTGAAATATATTTGTAATAGAAAGTGGAACTACTCAGATTTTATTTACTATACTTTTACTATAGAGAGGAAAACGATAATGGAATACAAACATAGGTTACTCTTCTAATCTTCATCTCTTATATGGTGGGATTTTCAAGCTGCAACTCGAAAAAACCCTAGTATCCCAAGATGTTTTACACTTAATATATCTATCAATAAGTAAGTAATGAGAAGAAAAGTAATTTTTTGACTAAATAAAAGGAATAAGAAACTGGCAAAAGCTATCTAATATAAACATTAGTGGGAGGAAAATTGTTTCAATTGGCACAAAGGACATGGATCAAACACTTAGTGAGAAGAAAAAATAAATAAGAAGTCCCAGGAGCCACTAAAATTGGAAACCAAAGTAAAGCTACAATAGTTGAGAACTGTAACAGACTCAAAGGATATATGGAGTGGATGCTAGTCAGAATTCACAGATAACCCTTTGGCATGAATACCTTCTGAAATGTTATTCATCCAAAATAAACTTCTTAGAAGACACAGTAGTCCTACTTCACCTTATACCTAGAGCTGCATTTTGGCAGAAAAGGTAGTCAAACATTCACCAGAGGTAGAGATTATAGACTGCATTCATAAAGATATTTGCATTTTCAATGATATGGGAAAATCTAGAGGCATGTGAAAAAGTATCAAGGTGACACACATGAAAAGTCTTTGAAAAAGGAGTGACTAAAGAATCTGAAGTCCTCTCCATTACAGGGAGAGGACTGCGCAGGATACCCTGCCACTGTAAAGCAACAGGCTGATAATTTTCACATATGCAGCCTGTAGCAAATGCAGTGGGGAGAAAAAAAGCACATTGATGAAGCAAGAATGGAAACATTTTGCTCCTGACTAATTTGTCTTACCAAGTAATTAAAAAAAAAAAATTAATTTGTTTTACCAGGTAAATAATTTGTTTTACCAGATAGTGAAAATAGATTAATCACTTATGTGCTTCAGTACTGGAAATGAATGAGTGACTTGCACTGTGAATATTGTGTGGATTTGTAGAGAGGTAGGAGTGGGATCTAGGCAGCTGCAAGTTATAGCTGGAGATTAAAGTTGAAACTCAGTGGCACTGTTGTTCTTTTTCCATGTGTCAAAAGGAAAAGTGTTCACAACCATATTATTTCTCTTCTTCCTCTTAAGCTAAAAGCTCCCTTGCTTTTAGCAAATGCTAAAAGCAGCATTCTTGATTTTCTATAGTGTATGCTGTAGTCTCCAAAATACTGGGGATGTTTTTAATACTTTATCCTTTTTATCCTTTTTATAATCCTTTATTTTGTCACTTTGGTATATGCCAATTACCAACAAAGAAAAAAGATAATCATTAAATCATGCAATCCCAAAGTAATGTGGTTTATTAGAAAGGCCTTCTGAGCTGCACTGCCAGTGTTAATGCAATGCATATCCTAAATCAAAATGGATCTGGATGTCATTAAAGGATTACAGCATTTACATCTTGCATTGGGTGATGGACTGTTCTTTCCAAAGCATAATACAAAAAGGTTTTGTAAAAGATAATACTTGGCAGACCTAAGAGAAGAGAACATGCAAAAGTAGCTGTTGACAGAACAGCCCTTCTAATTAAAAAAAAAAATCTAAGAAGCCATCCTGAAACAACATACACATGACAGGACCATGAGCTGAAAAAATATCATCAAAGGAACCTATGGAGTAACCACAAAAACTGTTCAAAAGGAATGTAAGATTTCTTCTCCTCAGCATTTTAAATGGTCTGCACCATGTAAAACAGTTTCAAGTATTTCTTCTTTACTTTCTTTACTTTCTCTTCTTTACTTTCTTTACTTACTATTTACTTCAATATTTGTGCTGATAAACCCCTAAACAAAAACAACAAAAAAAACATTCCAAAACAGCTTTCAAAAAACTGACCACATTTTTTCCACTGTACTATAAAAGCAGATACTTTGGAATCTGATATTGTCCTGTAATTCTATCAGATGAAAATGCAAATGAACTTGCAAAGTTCATTTAGTTCAAAAAGTTCAATCATCACAGTAGAGATCTATTATTTTAAGAGATATCATAGAATATTGCAGCTATCCAGCATTCCCAAGTTAAACAGCCATTTCAGAATGAAGTAAATATATCTCAAATAGTTTCATATAATAAGAAAGAGACATCAGAGATTTACATCATGCGTGATATGCTAACTAATAAGAAGTGTAGCCAGGATTATGTTCTAATGCTAAGAAGAGTGATTGTTGCACCTTGAGAAATTTTGTACTGTAGAAATAAAAATTCTTGCAAGTGGTATAGGCTGAAAATGGATTTGAGATCAATTCGGAACCTGAAAAATAAAATAAGCTGAATATAAATTTTTGAATAATGAATCCTTTGGCTACACTTACTGATTTCCTTTTTTTTTCCTCCCCTAATTAAAGTGTATTGTATTACATGAATATATAATTAGCTTATTAGATTTTTAGGAAACATCCAATCAAAACTGAAAACAAAATCATGCAGTGTAAAATTCCTCATTTTTCTTCTTCATCCCCTTCCTATTCAATGTGACTTTTGCATCTGTCACCTGCATTGTACCACCTGGGATATTTCAATTAATTTTCATACTCTTATGCTAAAGTGTTGACATTAATGTGTTGAAATATTTATCAATTGACAGGAACAAATGTGCCCACTAAATTTTATATAAGAGATGAGCAAGAGTTCTGAACAACCAGTTCATATGGGTGGACACCCATGCAGAACAAACTATTGTTATGTGATTAAAATGAAGTATTTAATAAAATTTTTACTGAATTAAAACTCTCTTAGTTTTCAAAGAACTGTGGGAGGAGAAACAGTTATCAAGCCAACTCTTTTTGACCATCCTTTAGCAAAATTTCACAAAATGCTCCAAAATTTGTGGGACTTCATAACAAAAGCAGCTTGTAGAGCTACAAAAAAAGAAATCTATGGTGCATCCAATATATCTAGACAGAAAAGACAGCCTGATTTTCTGTGCTTGTTGACAGTGATTAATACATGAAGCTCCTTGGAAAAAATCACATGATATGCTATAAAATTGGAAAGATGTACAGATCAAAAAACACATAGAGTCCTGAGATGCAAAATACTGAGAATGATGATGAACTCTTTCTTCTATAGATTGGGGCCTCTAACACAAGATTCAGCTTTCAGTCAACAGAATAAAATGAGTCACAAAAGAATAAGGAAGGAAATGGAGTATCAGATCATGTGAATTTAATTTAAAGCAGTTAATTTGGGTGTCTGTCCATAGGACAAAGGAGCCAACATTTTGTGTTAAGAGGTTTTATACATGAAACAATGGAGGGCATTTTGCTTTTTTTTGTGAAGTCAAGATCTTGGAGCAACATTTTGGGTGTGTGATACTTCTCTTATGAAGGAGGAACAAAATTCAACCTGTATGGATCAGAGAATTTGAGGCAAAGTCCTACAAATTTATTCATGCAGGTATGTTCTGCAAAAAACACATATGGGAGTCTGGAACCAGTAAATCCAGAAAAACTAGCCAGATATACTGAAAGCAGGAATATCACATTATTTAAGATCTTTTCTATTAAAAAAAAAATTTAAAAACCCATAAAAAAAAATCAAACCCACACACACAAAAAACCAAACACAAACCCCCAAACAAACAAAAAACACAAACCAAACCAAAATCCAAAACCAAACTCACACTACTACCACAGCTGTCCTTTATGATGCCCTGTGTGTCTGAAGTATTTCTCCATTACAGTTATTCTGAGCAGGGAATGGCACCTAGTGTCAACAGCAGAAATCTATTCTCTCATGATTTCTGGCCAGTGACAGGTGTAGAAAGGGTAGCTAATCTTCTACTTGTAACCCTTGCCCTGCTTTTTCTATTTCAGTCAGAGTTGTCCTACTCTATGACTTGGAAACATCCTCTTCAACTTCTGTGTGCTATAGCAGTCACCTGCAGCTGTAGAAGAAAGCAACTACTAATCTGAACTCTGAGTCCCTATTGAGAGAGTTCTGAGAAAAAGTCAAGCTAGCTCCAAGTTTGAGGTATTCTTATGGCCAAAGTTTTTCTTAACTCTTACTTGAGCATGTGCATCCAGGGGCAGAGTACAGAAGATCAAGGAGAGCAAGACTCCTCCTAAGGTTCTTACAGTAAGCAGCTTAGAATTTCAAAGAGAAAGTTTGGAGGAGCTAGGTTTTGTTAATCCTCTCCCACTGTGCTGCTTCAGACAAGTGAGCTGAGAAAGGCACATGATTCACCCTTAAGTCTTCAAAAGGAGGTGCTCTCTCCTCCATCCCATACTTCACATAAGGCTCCTGCTTTGAGGGCAGCTCTGCAATACTCATGGGAATGTGCTTTTACTCCTTATAAGAAAGAGATCATTGACACAATGGGTGCAGAAATTTTTAGCTTAAACCCATGGATAAGCATGAAGAAGCAGAGGTCGCGTTTGAAGATTAGAAGCAGTTTGATTGTTAAATGCTACCTTCAATTAGTCTAATCCTCCTTTTCCTTGGACCATGTTGGAACATTCTGGATAATAAAGTTTAAGGCCTTGTTTGTCAGCTGGCCTTCACAGAAACCTTCTTTTTTTCAGGTTTGCTAACCATGGGCAAACCAAATAGTACTTTTTGGATGTTTATAAGTATAGGAGAATGGTACTTAAGAACTGCATTTAACAAATATTTGGAAAAGGACCTCTTAATAATCTTATTGGAATGAGAAGGGTTCTAAGATGAAGGATGCAGAATAGCAGTATCTCTGAAATACATATTAAAAGGGCAAATATAATTATATAAACTAGATTACATTGCTTGGTGGATAGGAAATATTACTCCATCTGTGATTAACTAGGCAGGTACCGAGTATATACGAGGAGGCTTAAATTATCTAGATTTTCAAAACAGCCCAAGTTCTTTCTTCTGACAGACTTCCATCCCTCATTTAACTGAGTAGAACTGTGTGATTTATTATTATTATTTGGAGTGGATTTATATATTTTATTGTGTTCATGAGATTTTGTTTGGTTGCTAAAAGACCTTAGGTTATCTAATATTTTCCCATGAATATAAGGAATAATTAGAATCAGTTTAGAAAATAAAAGATCCCAGCTAAGGGACACATATTAAAATGAAGTTATAGCATTTCTGGATCATCATTGACTAAATTAAATGTGCTATTTTTCCATTTCTGTGGGGAAAAAAAAGATCCAGATTATTGATATACATGATATTCACAAAATTGGTTGGTTGGTTGGTTGGTTTATTTGTTTGTTAATAGGAGTTTTGTTGCAAGCAAACTAACTGACTATAATTTTGTGATTCAGCCAGTAGAAGGTCTTTGAAACTTCAGCACTGATTACTAGATTGGACTTCACACCCTTGAAGAAATAAGTTGCAGGTGATGTCATAGGTGTAAGCACTCAAGCCTCATTATTACATCTTCATTTTAACACCGTTTTCTGATTTTGCAGGCTAGCAGCATTTAATGCAATTAGTGATTTTCTATGATTTAAAGAAAGATGAAACTTAATATCCTGACAGTTCACATTGTAATACTGGTGTCACACAATACAAATTGGAGTTTTGAGGACAAGGATCTTGAAGAAAAAAAATCCTAATTCAGTATTTTTTAGCTTCAAATTTCAAATTCTCAAACATGTAATTGTAATTGAGGACTTTTTTTGCATTAGATATCTGTAGTTGTATATTACCCAAACTTTGGATATGGGGAAATAGGTGTGAATAGAATTTGATAAAATAACCAAAATATTTGTTTTAATATATTTTCCCTGGACTGTGTAATGTGCAGAATGATATGCAGTTGAATTACTCCCTAATATAAAGTTATATCAATAAAAAAAGTTTTACAGGTTGTATTTACAAAATATAAGTGTGAATATTTAATAAAAAAACAAACAAAACCAAACCACCTCTCAATGGTTTGGAGATAGTCAGATGATTATTGGAACAGTAGTTTGTACTATGAAACTGTTTCTGAAAAAAACAGTAAATACTAGGGAAAGTTCAGTAAGAAAACAGAGTGCTCTGTGTATCCTGCTATTCTGGTTGCAATGGAAATACTCTGTTTTTTTTGTGTCTATGCTCAAAATAATTATTGAAAATTTAGAAGGTACAGCGAAGAGGCGTTAGTTAAAAAATGTTAAAAAAAGCAACAACAAAACAACTTGTTGAGCTCAAACGGCCTGGTTTTTTTTGGTTTTTTTTTTTTTTTGGGGGGTTTTTTTTGTTTTTTTTTTTTTTTTTGGTGGGTTTTTTTTGGGGGTTTTTTTTGGTTTGTTTTTTGTTTTTTGCTTTTTTGTTTTGTTTTGTTTTTTTTTTTTCTCTGAGAGAGAACTGCTTGGTGGTTGGTCTGCAGGTAGTTCAGTGTGAACTGATCTTTTAGATAGAAATAAAATATTGTGAACGCCCATGTTTGGAAGTTAAACTTAGACTAAGACAGAGTAGAAGTGAAATATAAATATGATGAGAACATTTTAACAGTGAATCATTGATTAAGTATGATTTTTGTGGATTCCCCATCACTGGAATTCTATAATTGAAGCTGGGATATTCCTCTGCTGGTCAGTATTTAGTTCAAAGAGAAATTACTTTTTATTTATTCCTGTTACAGAAACTATTCTGTTTATCTCTGTACTAGAAAAATATTAACAGTTTCTTACACCTCTAAATTGAAAGACAGCTTCTGAAATAGGACCAGGAATTAAATATTCAGCCCAATTAGGCTTAAATAAATTAATATAAATATTTATAATAAATCTAGCTGTTTAACTTAGTGTGATGATTTTTTTTTTTCCATATTGTCCTGGACATCTTTTCTGTCTTAGGCTGGTTCTAAGAACTGAGAGAAAGAATAAAATAGTCAGGGTTTCCTGTGGTAACATTTTACATCCTTACAAAAATTTATAGGAACAAAGCAGACTGGTGTTCATTGTATAAAAGAAAGCGCTTTATGCAGATAGTGGTTATGTGTGAATTTAGTCACATTTGCTTTGACCTTTGGGTGCAAAAAACTGTCAAAACAGACACAGAGAACAAAGCTTTTAGGTGGACTATTTTATGTTAAAACCTCAGTGTGCTTCTCAAGTGCAGTTTTAAGAAGAAAAATTAAGTTACAAAAGAACTTTCTGATTTAAAAATTATTTTGCTGGGTCTTCTGAAGAAAGTTGAGTGGATTATTTTGAAAAACTGGCTAATTTCAAAGAAATAGTTATCACAGTGGGAAAAGCTATAACTTGTAACTATAATAATATCTCTACAGGCATGATAAATGTATCTGTGATTGGACCAATTGGGATTTCATGGTCTGAAGCATTATGAATTTGTCAGTTCTGTTCAATTGTTTCCAGCAAAGTGACTCTATCATATTGTTCATATTATTTGAAAGAAAAAAAAATGTAAAAATCAAAATGAAAGGGTTTAAAATTAGATTGTGTTCTGACTCCAGGCAATCAGTCCTTGTCCAGAATCATTTTTCTATCTGTTGATAGATTCTTGCTGTAATATTCACAATCCATTTGTGGCTAGTCACAGCCCATTAGCCATCTGTTCTCCTAATAAGCAACTTTCTTTCTGTAATGTAAGTATTTAATTTTAATAAACTCTATCTGCTAAGCATCTATCTTACACATAATAAGGAACTGTTTCAAAAAAGGTTACTGGGACATATAAAAGCAATATTTTTTTATGTATTTCCTTGGATACAGAAGGCAAAGACACAATTGCAATAGCTTGAAAAAAATAAAATACAGATTATTGTAAATAAATATTAGTTCCTTAAAGAGTGATATGAACAACAAATTTTGAATGCTGAAACATTTGCCTAACTTGCCAGCTGTAACTTTGATTTTATAGATTGCACCATGCAGCAAAAGATCTGATAACAGCAATGTTTATAAAACACTTCAAACATAAAGTATAGATGACTACTCTGCTTTTAAAAATCCACTTACTTGTCTTGCTTTCTTATGACAGTTTGGCAAACAATGAAAAATATCAACTGACAAATATGGAATTATATCTACCAAGTTTAAAAAGCATAGTAGAAAATAACAAGATTCTCAGAGTGATCTCCAGTTTCAAAATGTGCACATGGGCATTGTGATAATTTCTATTTATCTAATTATAATTAACTTCTGACAAATTTCTGAATGAGATAGGAGTCCCACAGAAATTCACATATGTGTCAACCTATAAGATTATGGAGGAACACGTGGGCTTCAAGTACTTGAATTTTACAGCAGCAATAAAATTACCAGTTTTAGTGGAAGTGTTGTTACTTGTGGGAGGTAGGGGGAGAGTAGGCGGTGGTTTTGTTCAGTTTTGTTCGTCTTTGTATTTGGTTTTGTAGGTCTTGTTTTTGTTTTGGGGTTTTGGCATTTGGTTGTTTTTTTGGTGTTTTTTTTTTTTTGTTTTTGGTCTTCGGTTACAGTGTAAGGTGTAACTAAAGTATGTATTCTACCACCATCTTATTACCTTCTGATGAGCTCTTAAAATGGGTGGAGAACTGCTTCTTTATCTTTGCTGTCACTCAACTGTAGTAACTCCCTCTGGGAAAGCAGCCGCCACTCTGAGGGGACCATCTCTGCTAATGGAGCACCAAGGACTCCCTAAAACAGCTCATAGAATTATGCTACCCCATTGTGAAATTCCCCACTCTGGTGGAGGTACCAAACATTCCCACCTGTGGATAATCTGGGGCGTGGGACACCACGATCTCCCCATTGGATACCCAGAGGATAAGAGGTCCTGACAACCACCACTGGAGATCCAGAGAAGAACCAGACCTTTCTGCAGAATCTCTGCTTCAACAAGACCGCATTCCATCACTCCAACAGGACTGCAGCTATCCTTCAATCAGACTGCTACCACCACCCTGACCAACAGATTGTCAGATCACATTCTGGCTAGGGCAATTTAAGCCAGTGCCTCTGTACTATTGCCTTTCTTGTAATTGTCCTATTAAATTGTAGCTCTGACTTGGAATATTTTGAAGGCATTTTTGTGGGGATAATTCCTCCTGCTCGTTTACTTTGAAACCAGCACAGTGTTTTTTAAATTCGGTTATGTAGGAAAATGATAGAATTCACTCGAGCTCTGAAGACTAGAGATCCTACCTGTGATTTGGAATTTCCGTAAACAGTTTGTGGGGAACTCTGTCTTACTTGTCCCATTCTCCCTTATTTTTTTTTTTTTTTTTTTTTTTTTAATAATACTGAAATCATCTGCTTACGTGTCATTTTGGAGAAAACACTGGTTATCCTATTCTTCAGTTCTCTAGTGTGTTGGTTTCTTTTTTTTTTTTTCTTCTCACTTACTTTGTTTCTTGGCTTTTCATTTCTTTCACTTAGGTTAAAAATGTTCTCCTGCAGCTTCCACTGCAGTTGGTCTGGTTAGCATAAATCTGAATATTGCTCTCACTCCAGGAAATATTTTTGCTTCATATTTTGAATTGGACAGGAAATAGGAAGGCTACTGAGATAATGTTGTTATTGTGTTGTGTATAAAATAATAAAGTTTAGACTAAGAAGACGTACTTTAAAGATAAACAATTTGATTTAAGTAAAAGAATGTCTGAAAGAATTCCTGTAGCAAGATAGAAGGATCTTTCTTGTAGAAAAAACTGTGGAAACTGTGGCATTCATACTCCCTAGTAATTGCATGTTCTGAACATGCATATGCTTTTAAAATTTTCTCTTGAAACAGAAGAAAAGTTTTCTGTGAGGCAAAATTCTAGAAGTCTCTGCAGTTAAAATTAAAATACGGTCATATGGTTTTAAATATTTGGACATATCTAGAAAAAGAAGTTACTACAGCAAAATTTTCTGAATAAATGAGTTTTGTTTCACTCTCTTTGTGACGTGGAACTTATTCTTCTGTAACTTCTCAATTAAAGTATTCAGTCTGGATGAAATTGAACAAAGGATAAAGATCTTGAAGGCTAAGTTCCAGCACATTTTATTAAAGGGCTGTCAGAGAAGCTTCAACAAAGATACAGCTGATGGATCTTCGTGCTTTATTCTGGTTTCAACTGTGATAGAGTCAATTTTCTTCTTACTAGCTGGTACAGTGCTGTGTTTTGGATTTAGTATGAAATTAATGTTGATAACACACTGATGTTTTATCTTTTCCTGAGCAGTAATGTACCTAAAATAAGGATTTTTCAGTGTCTCATGATCTGCCAGTGAGGAGGCGAACAGGAGACTGACCTGAACTAGCCGAAGGGACATTCCATGGCATAGGATATCATGCCCAAAATGTAAATTGAGGGGAGTTACCTGGAAGGGGCTTATCTTTCCTTGGGGCCAAGCTGGACATTGGTCAACAGGTGGTGAGAAACTGTGTTGTGCATCACTTGTTATTAGTAGTATTGCCATTATATTTTACCTTATTGAGCTCTTCTTATCTCAACCCACAGATGTTACTTTTTTATCCTCATGACCCCCCCATTCTCCCCCCATGCCACCAGGTTGGGGGATGTGGAGAGAAGTGAGTAAGCTTACTAAATGACATGTTTGCTTGCATAACAAGCTTACTAAAAATTAAATAATATGGAAGATTAACTGTATTCCACAGAGGAAGCCAGCCTTCATCTGTTTGTTGTTAATGGAATTATTAAATTGATTGTGCAATTTTTTTGCTTTTTACTATTGCCAGTTGCAGTGCCTTCAGAAAGTACAGAAATTGGATGGAATTTCAAGAAGCTGTACTCTCAGCTGTAAGACTGTTAAATGGTTTAGAGTATTTAGCTTCTTAAATTTCATCTAGTGTACGACTGAACTTTCAGAAAAAAATCCCTGTCATTTAATGCTGAATTTAATTTTTTTAAGCTTGTATAGGGTTTCAGCAGTGAGACACTGGTGTAGTCTGATTTAAAGGTTTCATGGCGGCCAGAAGATTTTGAATTCCTAACAATACTAGGAGAAACCAATAATACATTGGGAAAACCACCATATCTGCCTAAATTTCAGAAAGCATTCTCTCCATTCATTGTTCCTGACTCCATTGTATTGTGCTCCTGTGTTTATTAAAAACTCATGTCAGACCCTTTGTCTTTCTCAATGCATATAAACTTGTGAATGTAAAACATTCTTCTTCCCAACTTGCTACTCTGGTCAAAATGCCCTGTCTATTTTAGTGCCCAAAAATTTTGCATCAATTTCTCACTAAAGTAGAAAATACATTGCTAATGAAATTTTGAAGTCGTACTGTTATAATACTCATCCCATCTCTCTTTCTCTTAAACACTGTATTCAAAAAGAAAATAAAATAAGTTGTCATCTCTCAGGTACATTTAGATCAAACCAATGCAGGTAAGAAGGCACATTATAAAAATGTTAATTAAATATTGCAAATAATCTCAGGAAGAAGGTGAAAATGGATGGGTTCATGAGTATCCTTCCAGCTCTCTTTTTATTACCTTGGATATCATTCCACTATATTTAAGAGAGGAAGAAAGCTGAAAATTGAAAAGACAGAGTGCACAGTATCTGGCCTAACCACTTTTGACATCTGTGGGTATATATATGCTTCGGTTTTCCTAGGCCACTGAAGGTAATGCTGGAAAGTGCTGCATTGGACTTGGACTGTCAGAAGTTTGGAAACCAATCCCAAATCTGTAATTGAAGTACTATGTGTTTGGAATTAAAATCCATAGCTGATGCTAAAGTCCACTTCTTATATAGATTTTTTTTTTCCCCGAGGAAAGTTATTTTTAGCAGCAAGGCATAAAAATGTGTCACAATACCATTTAGAAGGAAAGTTGGTTCCAGGATAATTGTAATCAATTCAACATAAAATGTAAAATAGTTAGTTGGTTTTGGTTTTTTAAATTTTGCTTTAAATATATATTCAACAATAAGCCTTGACATAAAATATTTTAGATCACAGTCTGAAAATTGAGTATGTAGATGTGCACATCAATATCAGGACAGGGACTTCATCTTGAACATTCAAAGGAAAAATGTTATGATCCAAATTCAATTTTACTTGGCTTAATATTGATTTAAACATTTGCCATCGTCTTGCTTTCAGAGTTGCCCATTCACTTCAGAGAGTGTGATCAAAAAGTTCTCTCATCGTGAACAAATGCACTATTCATCTCATACAATATGAAGGGCCTCAGCAGGTGTAAATTGGCTTTGCTCCATTGAATTCAGTGAAACTGTGTCACTTTTCCATGACTGGAAATGTGGCCATTTTAACTTACAGAATAGGTTATGTTCAAAGAGGTCTTTAATCACAAAGTTTAATGAAGAATTATTCTTTCATCTGAATGTTGTCCTAAGTCCAGCCTTGGCTGTCCTTCCCCTGAGCTCTATAGGCAGCACTGGTTTCATGATACAGACAAAGATCTTTTATTGCTTTATGTAGTTGTTAAAATCAGGTTTTTAACCACTAAAATAAGATCTTTTGCTTAATTTAGACAGTGTTTATAAATGAAGTAGAGTTGGTATTTTGTTGAAGGTTGCTTAATAGACTTCTCCTGGGAGTTGCTATAGTAACACAGTGCAATAATTGAACCTTAAAGGTGGTGTCTCGTTTATGTTGAAAGATAAAGCATGCAAAGGGAGAGAACATAGAAGTCTTTTTACTAAATCATTTAAGGTCTGTTTAAGAAGGGGTACTGAAATGGTAAAATTCCTGTTGTTGTGGTTTTGGTGTGGGTTTTTTTTGTTTGTTTGTTTGGTTGGGGTTTTTTTGTTGTTTTTTTTTTCTAACTCAGAATATATTTAAGCAAAATGTGAAAGATAAAAACCTGTTCAATCTTTTTTTCTCTCAACTGCTCAAATAAAAAGGAATGTGAATATTCCTTGAGTTCAATACAGAATTTTCAATTTTTATTTAACCTGTAAATACAATTCAAATTCAACTCATCAAGAATTAAACCTGCTTTCACTATAGATGCTGCCATTCCAAAGGGCTGCATTTTCATGCAGAAATCTGTAGTCATTCGCTTGTTCACAGGACCATGAAAGAAAGAACTTTGTGGGGCATGGTGGTATTCAGAAATTTGTTGACTTTTGCATAGCTGGTATCAGTGGCAAGATTTGAGCATCATTTGGAGCTCAGCTAGGACACAGCTGAAATGAAAAAGTGTCTATTTTCCAGATTTGACATCTAAGGGTTGCACTGTACCTTATCATCAATATCAAAACTAGGAAGTAGGATTCTGAAAGTATGTTCTGTCATCTATTATTCCCCAGCTGAATTGCTGTAATCTATATATCTTGGCAAATTTCACTAACATTTAGTAACTCCTGTGCAAACCATTAATTGATTCCTTTCCATAATCTCCAATGTATGCAGTGCCAAACAATACTAAACTTTATTAAAGGAAGCTTGGGGATACAATAACAGAAGAATAAGTGAATTTTGTTTCCTGACATTTCACCGGCTTGAGCCATTGCTGAGATAGGAATTACAAGTTTGGTTTTGGTTAGCTGCGGTTCAGATGTGACATTTTTGATCGGGTGTGTGCTGAAGGACATGACTGTATGGTTCACATCGTTTAGAAGCACGGTCAGAGAAGTGGGGTTTCTAGCCTTGCAAGTCATGTAACTAAAGATATGAATTGAGGGATATGCCTGGTCACAGCTGGAAGGAAGGGCAGAGCAGAGTTACATTAGATGGTGCTAAAGTTGTGAGAAACATGGAGTACGAGGCATCAATTTATGTCACTCTGAACTTCTTTTTGCACTCAAAATTCAATCATCCACATTCAATAAAGAATCATGAGGTTACAACTCATACACCTGTAAAAATAGGAAATATACAGGTCTTCTGAGAGGAAAATCATTGTTCTACTGTACTATTTCATAGATTAAGGGTATGAGTGGAATCTCTAAGGAATTTAAAAGAAGAGAAAGGAATTAAAATACTTTTGCTGATATAAGAATTATCTGCGAATAATATGATGAGGTTAAATCTTTCTCATTCTATTAATTTAAACCATGAGTCCTATATGTGAATGGGATTTAAAATTAATACAGGAAGATATGAGACTTTTAATAAGGCCAACACTAAGGTGAAATGATGTGGAGACTCTAAAACTTATCCCTAATAACCTGACAAAATAGTATTTTTTTCTATAACATGATGAAAATGTTAATGTATTTTGCTTTGAAATTGTCTCTGATGGATGCTGCCTGCATACAGATTTTCCTCTTCAACAGAAGGCTTCAAGTAATTTTGTGATTTTTCTGAGTTGTGTCTGTTTGTCCCCAGCTTTCTTACAGGCTTCCTTTAGGTACTGGAAGATTGCTATAATGTATCTCTGGAGCCTTCTCTTCTCTGGGATGAGCAACCCCAAGTCTTTCAGTCTTTCCTTGCAGGAGAGATGTTCCATGCCTCTAACAGTCTCCATTACCCTTCTCTGGACTTGCTTCATCACGTCCACAGCATGATACCAATGTCCATCAGGATATGGAGCTGTTGACCACAATCCCTTTAATTAGAACTAAATTGCCAGAGTTGTTTAAGTGCCCATGTTCTATTTAGAGTCTGCTCACCACTGATTTTCAGAGGGAGGTGGGCACCAAAATTAGAACTTTTTCCTCCTAAAGAAGTGCATAGCAGAAATCTTTGCCACTAGTAAGATGCTACAGGCATCAGAGCTGTGTCAATAAAATCGGTGAGGTATTTAGTGACTGGAATGTAAATGCAGAATGCTCATTATGTTGAATATCCAGATATGGGACTGCAAGTAGATTACACAGTAACCCTTCCTGGCCAGTTGCTCTGACTACACCACAGCTCTTCTGCACAGACATCACGAGAAATTCAGCATGAAATTTTGAATTGGGCATGAGAAGGAAAAAGGAAGTGTTTTGTTTGTGGTTTGGTGGTCTTTTTTTCCCAAATGTACTTTTATTTTAACGCATGCACAGCAGCAGGTTGATTAGGACATTGAAAATATGATGTAGGTCAAGAAGGAGGTGAGCACAGTTCTAAACTTGCAGCAGAATGACCCCATGCAGCTGCACACACTGGGGCTGACTGAGGAGTTAGCAATCCTGCAGAAAAGTAATAGAGTTTGACCTAAATATGAGTGGACAGGGTTCACTGTAGAAGACAGACTGCATACTGAGCTATGTTGCTGTGACTAACAGATCAAAAGAAGTTATTATCTCTTTTTGTTCTGTGTTACTGAGGCTGCATACTTCCTATGCCTTTTATTGTCCCAGTTCAAAAAGGTGTTGAGAAAAACAAGTCCAGTGGTGGAAAAATCAAGATAATCAGAACTAAGAAAACATGAACTAGAATAAGAAGCTGAGAAGGTTGGACTTTTTTAAGCTGATACAGTTTTTATTTAAGGGTAATTGGCAGTTACTTGAAGAGGATTACAAAGGTCACAGACAACTCTTTCCCAGTAGAGGCAGGAGAAGTGATAAAACAATGGCCCTGAGCTGCAGCTTGGAATTAGATATTGGCATATTAGATATTATCCTTTCCTAGCCAAGTTTAAGGGGATAGGAGTACAGATATCTATATATATATAGATATATATTGGTATGTATGTATGTGTGTATGTGTATATATATGCATTTATGTGTGTGTGTGTGTGTGTGTGTGTGTGTGTAGCATTGTGTCAGTTTACCTAGAGATATCATAGAACCTCCTTGGAGATTTCCAAGACTTCAGTAGGCAGAGCCATGGCTGATCTGACCTAGTTCTGCAAAAAGTTTCTCTTCAAGTAGAAATCAAATTAGGTGACTTCCAGAGACCCTTTTAAGACAAACCTTTTATGACTCCATCAGCTGCTTAAAGTTCTTACGTCAGCTGCTGAACTACATCTGAAAGGACTAAAATATCACAATGGGGAAATTGTCAGGAATGTAAAAATGGCTGAGGAAATAGTAGCCTCTCCCTGTGTTCTTCACCTACTTAAGTAGTACTAACCAGAGGAGTGTGTCCTTTCCCTCTGAAATGGCTCTCAGTTTATGTACAGATGCAACATGACTTCGGACAATTTATATCATGGATCATTTTTCCTTCTTACAATTTTCAATTTATTTTTTTTAACTGGCCAGTGGCTTTAAAATATATGTGAAAGGGACTGTATGGTTAGTTATTGCTTGTTCCAGCAATTTTCTTTCTGTGGGACAAGTAGTCTCATTTTTTGCTTTTGAATGTTGAACTTCCTTGAAAGAGAGAAAAGGATGTGAGTGCAAATTTCTTTTAAATAAGCTTCCCCTAAATAAACTCAATTACATTTTCACTGAGAAAAAAAAATCAAACTCTAATAGTCTTTGAGATTTTCTGATTAATATATAATTCCATTTTTCTTATTAATCTGGGCCAGGAAATACCTGGGTTTGATAGTTCAAGGAAAACCTCATATTTTTTATAAAAATTTTTGCTTCTTTTACCCAGAGACAACTGAATGAAAACAGAAGATTTTCTGGTATCTACATTTCGACTTCTCTCAGAAGGCTTAAGACAAAGGCTTTCTTTCTCTCAGTAATTCTCTGACTGATATTTCCATCTGTACTATTAGTTTAAAATACTTTTAGATTTTATTAGGTTGTATGTCTAGTGTCTGGTCATAAAGAACAAAGAAAAAGACCCATTGAGGATCAGATGATCAGACACATTAGAAGGAATGCTTGTACCTTTCTCCTCAGGCTATCAGAGAAGAACAGTCAGCTCCACTGTGACCAACCAAGAGGATTCCATCAAAGAAACTTCTTTTCTGGAATGCCTTGAAGACTACAGTAGCCAGTATGGGGCAGAAAGAGATTTGGGGAATGTGTAAAATTCACTAGAGGTTATTTTAAGTGGGAAACTGAATATGGGGTTCTTAAGTGGGGGAGCAAAGACAGGGAAAGGGACAACCAGAGGTAGATCAAGAAGGAACAAGTACATGCAAACATGCACATGAACAAGAATATGAAAAGGCAGAAAAGAAAATGTTACTGCCAGTTGACTGTAAGCAGATGGCTAGCCAGCAAATTTATCCACATTATGCCCTGCGGTTGTGATTGTACTGTGTCATGTCTTCTTTTTAAACCCTATCCTTCTTTTCCTGGGTGGAATATTCTGGGTTTGCAAAGCACTAGTGAAATAATGAAGAGACAGATGTGAGAGTTAGCTGCTGTAGGGACCATAAATCCAAAACAGCTCCCAGAAAGACAAGGGAACCCGAAGGTCAGCAACAGCAAAGATCATCAGTCTGGACACCTTGCTAGAGTGAATTGTTGAGGGAAGGGAGTGTAAATGTACTGTCTATGTGTGTGTGTGTAATGACAAGAAATCCAAATACCATCAGCTGCAGTCAGGCTTCAAATCTCAAGTTCTTGTATGTCCTGGTGGTGGTGGCCAGGGAGACTCAAGATGTCTGGGGGAAAGCCACTGGATATATTTGAGTGCCTAAGGCCACTCAGCCTCTGGAGTGATCCGTATTGTCTGCTCACTTTTGTGCAGTAGTTGACTTCAGTACTGCACAGATGGAGAGGAGGAACAGGATTGGCCCATCTGTGCTGTTCACATTTGTGGGAATGTTACTTTTTTTTTCTCCTGTGTGTTCTGCTAAAGTAACATTTGCTGCCTGTCCAATTGTGTCTGTACATGTATCCACATATGGGTAGTACGTGAAGTGCAATTTTGCATATATTTACTGTCATCCTCACTATTGGCCAAACCTGGGGATATTTAGCTGCAATGTCTTTGCATCTTTTAGTCCATAGTTGTTGGGTGTTTTCTTTGTAAGATAAAAGATAGCAAAGTAAATATAAAATGCCATACTTCCTCAAGTTTGAAACAAATTAAAATGAAACCAAAACAATAAAATATTAGCTTGTGGCTTGTGAATGCTCCAAAAATTAAATACTAGCCAAAGATGACTGTCAGAATTTGAAACTCCTGGAACCTGTAATAAGAAAAAAGTAATTTCAGAAAAAAGAGAGGGAAAGAAAAATTGAAGTCACAATCAAATATTCATCTATTTTGCCTAGATGTATAGACTAGGCATAAATACTGGAAGAAGGCAGGGGGAAAACCCTTTAATATTCTTACATACTACATCAAAGGGAAATCCACATTGCAGAATCTTGTTGTAAAATTATTTCAAGCATCTATGAACCAGATGTACTGAGAATAAACAATGAGCCAAGTTATGCCTTTCAGAACCCCTGGACACTTGAAACTTCATAGGAGTAGAGACTGTAGCTTCTGTTTCCAAAATATATGGGTAGTGCTTGATGTCTTGTGGGAAGTTAAAGAGTAGTTCCAGCTAACTGGCTGGATATGTAAAGACTCAGCAAGGAGTCCCTGAAAATGCTGGTCGGACACTACTGGGCAGTGAGGACAACAGACAGAGAATGACTCAAAATATGTTGGCATTTCACGAATGTGGGCCAAACGAACACACTGTTTAAGTAAAAGACTCCAAATTCTCACATTACAGTTTTCCCTATGCTTCTCCAAGTTCAGGTGTGATGATGTGCTTTTTATTATCTGACAGTGGTACTGGGAAGTGACTCTAGTTACTGGTGCAGACTTTAGCAAATTCATCTTTTCTGTGTGAGTTGCAGGTTGACACTTTTTCTTAGGAGTAGTTCACTTTAAATTTTTGTTTATAGAAGTTTATATTGTTTGCACCTCCCCCATTAGCAGCCATGCTAACTCAGAAGATTTGTTCCTATCTGTTAATGAAAAGTTAAGAAAAGAGAAAAACACTTTTCAGGTCTGAGTTCCTTGATTCCTGAAGTCCCTTTCTTTCCCTGTCCAGCTCACATCACTGACTTGTTTCCTAGTTTTTTATGTTATGATATGTGATTGAGGCCCTGGGTAACAGCGATAATTCTATTTATTGGGGTTTCTCTCATGGAATGAAGTCACAGCTATAGGGTCTGTCCTTCTGGCTTGTATTATTTGTATTGTCAAAGTCATGATAAAAATGTTGTCAAGAGCAATTAACAATCAGTTGTTGCATCCTTCTAGGAATTTGGCCCTGTGATAAACTAGTGAGAAAATTCCATTAGCATTTTGCAAATTCAACCTCTCATAATGAAGCAGTTCCAGTATTAGTCTCTCTGATAACATAAGAATTCTCAGATATTTTGGCCCTAAGATTTTGTATCAGATTCCTACAACTTCATTAGTACTTTATTCTTGATTATCCTTGTACAAATAATATAGCCATATCTCTTACATCTATTAAGCCTAGTTACTTTGTAGTCTTAGACATCATTAACACAAAATGTTGATTCACTATCTCTATCCTTTTATTGGCTTTCCAGGATAGAAGAGTATCTTTCATTACCTTCCTTCTGTCACAATTACTTCTCAGCTAGATTTGTCATGAAATGTTGCCATGAAATTCATAAGGAAAATTTTGTTCTGTGTGCTTGACTCACAAAACTCCTACATAATACTTCCAGTTACTTTACTTAAATTGTTTAATGTCTGTTATTGTTCTGACAACTTATGCAGTAATAAAAAGAACAAGTGCTTTAAGACTGAATATTTTGCACAGGTGACTTAAAATTTATTTTACTTATGGAAAGGGTTTTTTAATATTATGTAAATTTCAAGTTTGAAACACAAATGCACTTGGTTTGTCCAACTATAAAATTCACGAGGAATAATAATAAAATAAGGAATTCACAAGGAATAATTATAAAATTCATGAGTATTGTGCTGGGAGCTAACTTAGCTGAAGGCAAATACATGTTTATCTCAAGTATTAGACATGAATATTATTTTGCTAATTACAAAATTGTTTCCTATTCAGTTGAAGTTAATAGGAAAGTTATATTGAATTTCTTTGGATCGTGAACTTAAAATGTTGTCATACTTAGAAAAATCCTGAGTCATGTTTTGGCTTTTTCTTTGCTCGTGCTGTTTGTTAGCCAGAGGCAATAGCTGTGCACTTACAACATCATTTCAATCAAAGCAGCAAAGTCACTTTTTCTGGTTACATACACCTCTTCTAGAAGGAATTTCCCTGTAACAATTCTGTAATATTTGCCTACAAAATCCATTAAACAAAGCTTATAAGATAGTCTGGGAGAAAGAGAGAACTCTCAAAATTTTAAGGAAAAGCCAGAGGAAAATATATTAAATAATCTGCTACAGATTTGGAATTTGTTTTAAGTGTTCCATTACATTATTAGTTTTGTGCATTATTGTTTAAATATAAATTTCTTGTGTCTGCAAGATCACTCTTTCACAATACAACAATACCATACGAATTAAACACATGTATGGTATATTTAACTTTATTGTTCCCATGGATAAACAGAAGATTATAATAAATTCTCATATAACCTATGAATTTTATAGATACATAAATATTATATATTAATCTATAATAGCGTTATTGTGATATGTATATCTGATTCTTATTTCTTAGTTGAACTTGCTGGAAACAATTTTTTTTTAAGATTTTATGGTTAAATTGAAAAAATAAATGTTGGAGAGAAAGAGGAGTAAGGTATTCCCAAATCTTTTGTAGTATTGTAGTGATTCTAGAGAATGATGTAAACTTAGACATTACTCATCTCAGAGTTCATAGGCAGTATTGTGTCATGCAATTTAACCTCCTCCTTTACCTATGGAGCAGAATTTTACAGATGAATAAAAAAAAATCTTTCTACCAATTTGGTTATTGAATTACATGTTTATACAGTGTGTAAGGTTTTTGTCACAATGACATTTGTAAAAATAAATAAGTTTAAGTTTTTTCTTTTCCAGTCTTTCAGGTGGGTAAAATAGTCGTCACTCAAACCCAGTACTTTCAAATGAATTGCAGTGATTTAAGCTTGTATTGTGAGTTACGTTTTGAAAAGTGTAGAGCTGCATATTTTCAAGTGAGTCTGTGGGTGCACAGATCTCTATCTCTTACTGAATCTTTATAATAGGATTTATAGCTGTGAGTCATTCTGGTGCCTTATGAAAAAGGTTTAATCATCACTGGAAATATGTGTACTATCTGACTATGCAGTGACACAGAGACCAGAGATTCAGGGAGAAGAGCAAAAACAGGTATGACCTGTTCAGAGCTGCTACAGTTTCTGGTGACTGACTTATTCATTGCTTTACCCAGGAGCACAGAGGTAGAGCTCTCTGGAGTCAGGGGGCATTTAGGCTTTGTGCAGCTGCTGACCTGCCCCCAGAAGGAAAGGGTCAGAAGTGTGCCTTCTTGTTCTGATTTGTAGAGTGGACAAAGAGGTGTTGGAGACAGAGCAAAAAGTATTCCCAGCATCCTCAGACAGGAAGCAAGCAGTAGTTGAGGTGTATCAGGGCCACATTGTTGTTCCAGGCCTGGGAAGAGATTGCTTGTGGCAGGGCTCAGCTGAAACTGCAGCTCCTTGTGTGACCTTCCCAGCAACAGTGAAGAGTAGTGCTGCAGCAATTGCATTTCAGCCCATGGACAAAGCAGCACTGCCAGCTGAGGCCAGGGCCTGACTGGCAATGTTCCTCTTTTGCTAGGAGACACCAGCCTCTGTGTGCTCTAACACAGTTTCCCTGTTAGAACCAGGGAAAGTAGGAATCTTATGCTGAAAGACGGTCCTCCCATTTGGGAGCAGTGGCAGTGTTATGCTGGTCTATCCCAGCAGTGCCCAGTGCTGAGCAGCTGAGCTGCTCTGTGCGGTGTGCTTTACCTCCTGCCTGGCACACACCACTAGCAACCATCACCTTTGCCTTCAGGCTTGAACTTGTACCTGCTTAAACAACAGCTCTGTCATTGACCTTAAGGTAGGCTATGTTCAAGATGGCATTTTCTACTTAGTACTTCTGCACATAGTCTGAGCAAGATGGGGCCATTTATGCAGGCCATGGCATGAAGGCTTGTCTGGTCAAGATACCTGTGAAGGTATCCCTTGCCAGCCCCTTGGGAACTCATGGACAAAAAGATAACGTGTTTGGGGTAAAAGACTGAAGAATTTATCCTGAGGGATGGAAAGATGTTCCAGTGTCTCAGAACAGGCTTTCAGTCTATAAAATGGGGTTGCAGTAATTGTGGACACTAAAGGGCTTGACAGTGTTGTTCAGGAAAAGAATGTGATGCACTCAACACTTGAATGAGACAGAGTAATAGGCTAAGAATCAGAATTTGCATGACATAGTCTATCCTATTTTGGCACATGGTAAGAAGAAAATTCAGTACTAAAGAGTTATTCAGATCTACCAGTAATAGATACTGCTCCAACCCAGGAGTTTCATTACGAATTGATGCTATGCAGGGGAATGTAGGGCCAGGACTCGTGTTAAACATGGCTTATGGTCCTCTTATCCCTTTGGTTTTGTTTGCTCCTATTTCTTTTAGAGAGTCCATTAAAATCATCTGGAAGGAGACGGGAAATTGCTCTTCTTTTAGAGGCTATTGAGCTTGCTCAATACTCAAAATACTTAAGAATTGAAAGGGTTAGGCTAGGGAAGAATTTCTATTTGCAGTTTGAAGCCTGAACGTCATGGATATTAAGAAAGTTTTCCAGACTGGGAACTGAGAGCCAGACTAGGGATAACATGAGCTATCCAAATGGCTGCAACTCTGAAAAAATGTCCCTGAATTGACTGTGATAAAGGCTTTTCCTCCAAGGCTGCAGTGTGGAGTACTTGTCAACCCTCCTGTTTCTCCACATTGGTTTGTATTTTCTCTATTTAAAAGTTTAGAATTTTTAATTCAAATGTTCTGTGGGGCTTTCAAGTTTTAGAAACCTTTCAGTCTTTTGCAGAAAATCTAGCCACAGTTATCAGTAAACCTGCAAACAGCATAAGAAGCCCTTGTCAGTAAAATTCCTTGTGCTCACTATGCTCGAGATTTGGGTAAGCTTAGTTTTGTCATGAAGCACAAGTTTGTTGGAAGCAGCAGAGATGGAGCTCAGGCTCTTTGCCTCAATCATAAAAAAGTGTGTGATGCCTGGAAGCAGAGTCCAGCTGAAGAATGTGATGAGAAAAGAGAGTTGCAAGCAGGGAAAGAGGTTTTATCTGCTTTATTCACACACACTGCATGCTCCTCTGTTACAGCTCTGCTGCTATGAGCGATCCCAGTGGAACCAAAAGCATGAAACCCATTGAGCTGGTGAATATTAAGGGTTAAAACACTTTTACGTCTCTCAATAAACTTCCATCTTAAATAGACACATAGAGTGGAAGTCCTGTGCTGAGTGAGGTTCCTCAGGGGTTGGTATCAGGACCGGCGCCATTAAACATTATTGTCAGCCATGTGGACAGTGGGATTGAGTGCACCCTCAGCAAGTTTCACAATTGCTCCAAGCTGTGTGGTGTGGTTGACATATTGGTGGGGAGGAATGCCAACCAGAGGGACCTACACAGACTTCAGAGAAGGTCCCATGCACACCTCATGAAGTTCAACAAGGTCAAGAGCAGGGTCCTGTATCCTGCACCTGGGTCAGGGTCTGATCTTCTCCACCAGTGATGGGAAGAGGACATAGTAGGAGAGATTTTTGAACTAAAAATTTGCATTTTGATCTTTGATTTCTTTTCTTATATTGATGTTGCACTTGCAGTCTTTGAAATATGTGCTATCCTTTCCAAATGTGCTTTTATGTAGTGCAGTTATAATTTCTTAGGATTTGTGCTATAGAATTAATTGCATTTTGGTTACTGCTATGTACTTTACATGTGAGGTTCCTCAAGCAAATTTCCCTAGGTTCTCATATCCAATAATCTAATTGACAGTAAGCAAATTAGTTTCAATCATAAAGATAGATAAGTAATATAAATATTTGTTTCATCTCTTCTGTTTTGCTTAGTACCTGGTGGGATTGCACATGCTTTAATTTATTCTGGATTCATCCTTTTGCTTATGACCTTCCTGCATATTTTTCAGGTATCTTAGATTCTGGTTGGCATCATCAATGGGAAACCCACTTACAACTCCATGTCACTTTTAAGTGAGCCTTATTTTCTAATTTATTTAAAAGTCAAAAGTCCTGTATTCTCCAAAAACTTGTTCATTAATGTGCTAACAAATACTGTTCAATTTTAATTTTTTTTCTAAAATTTAGGGTGTTTAAACAGTAGCTGGACTTACAGGAGGAAGATGTTCAGCAAGCACGCCCAGAATGTGAATTCAGGTTTCTCCTTTTGCACTCAAGTAAGTGCACATATTATAAATGTATACTGCAAGATTTTGCCACTCTAATTTGACATATAGCAGTGATTTTTGTACTTATTTTTATGCATAATCTTTTCATTAAGAAAAATATTACCTGACAGCTGGATACTCGTGGTTGCTCAAAAAAGTTCAATCTGTCCATGTGGAATGTACAGGCTTCAGTAAAAAAACCTTTGAAATCCTATCCTTGTCTTTTAGAAAAAGTTGAATTCCTAAGATTTTAGTCACAAATCATTGGAGTTAATTAGACCTCTAATTGCCCCAGTTTTCTAATGACATTACAGAATCAAATTACTTTGAAATTCACTCCTAACAATGACAAATTTCAATCCAAAATGTGTAAAGCTCACTTTAGCAGAGAATTTGGTTACAGAGAGTATTAGAAGCATTTGTCTGAGAACAGCCACATTATACCAAGTACCTTTCAAACCCTGGAGCAAAGAAAATTAAGTTAGGTACAGAGTTTGTTACCAAATAGAGATGAAAATAAGGAGACAATGAATATCAGGGACAATTTGTAATGCTGAGATAATGTGTGTTGTGAATATAATGAAAACCCTTTGATTTGGATGCTAGGTGCTGCATAATAGAAAAGCTATGGGGAACTGTCCTGTGTCTGCAAACAAACTGACCAGACTAGCAAATAAACTTGTTCTGCATCTGGCTTCCACAGAGAGATAACAGACCTGTAGATCAAAAAAAGTAAATTCGAATTTCATGTTATGCAGAATCAGACTAGCCACTAAATCTAATATTACTAATAATAATAGAAATACGAATAATTTAAAAAAATCTGGTTTTGTGCTGTTCATGAGTCTCACGTATTTATTTTTATTGTGGAGTACAGACCTGGATTTCCCATTAAATAATCTGGCGGGGGTCCTCTAGGTGATTTACAAGCATGAGAATAATTGCATTTTAAGCAATACATTAGAATGGAAAGATCTTTCTTTTCTGGCAGCTTTCAATTTTTGCAATTTAGAAGATAATTTTTAATCTTTTACCTGATCACGCTGCCCTCCCAACAGCACAATGTCAAGATGCAGTGCTATTGCCAGCTTACAGCCTCCAGAAAATTGCTGGTGATAGGTTGGTTCCTTATTTCACCACCCTGAGATGTTATGGGGCAGTCAGGTGTGGTACATCATCTTACTACATCTTGACCTGCAGTTTAGGTGCATCTGGCATGTATTTTTTAAGTTTTTTATTTTAAACAACTGCCAGTTTTTGTTAGCTTGTAGAAACCCCAGATAATGTGAGTTAAGCATAGCTGAACACGGTTGTAAGCACCAATTTTGCATAATATAACTGGGGGTTTTTATTGTGGCTCTTGTATTGATTTTTTCCCAGCTATATCTGAAGCATGCATGAATCAGTAGTGAAATTAATTATTCTTACAAGATACTGTCTTCTGTGGGTTTCTGAGGTGCACAAGTTAACTCAGCAGCCATCTTTAGTTTATTGAAAATAAAATTTAGAGTCTGTACGATCAGTCTTGAGGTATGAAAAGTACCTGTGGTGGTGCTATCTCATAACTTCCAACAGGAAACACAAGTCTGTTGCTGTTGACAATAAAAATGGGGGAAGTTTGGAATTATGGTAGCTGCAAAAAACAGTTTTACAAAACCAGTCAGATTCTCCCTTTTAACAATATATGCTTGATGCTACATATCTGTTTGTTCTGTGAAGCTACTTGAGAGTTTCATAACAAGTAATATTGAAGTTTGCAGTCATTGCTTATGGGTAATACCAAGGGGATTTTTTATGTCTAAGAAATTAATTATACACTGTCATTCCACAGAAATCTAGCATTTCCTGAGCCACTTCAATCCCAGTGGAGATGAGAAGGTGTAGTTTAAGAAATGGCAAGGACGTGCCAGGAGCAGCCTGCATAATTTTGGCAAGCAGTAGAGTTACAAGTAGAATATAGCCTCTTGGTGCTCAGGCATTTTGTCATTCTACCTGAGCATTAATAGAATTGATTAGCTAAGGTAATGGTGCCCCTGGGGTGAAGGTGCAAGCCTTCTCAATCACTTTTAATTTTTCATATTCACATAAACTCTTGTTCTTCATTCAGAAACTTTGAAAGAAAACTGAAAAATGCAGTTTTCAAATTAAAGAAAATAAAACCACAACAAATGCCTGCAGTTCTGCAAAACATTTTGAGGGAATTTAAAAGGTTAAACTGTCATAAAATAATTCTCCTTGCTTTCTGCTTCTTGTATGTATTACACTTACTGAGGCACTAGCTCCTAATATTCCATTTAGTTCAAGTCCTGAACCTGAAACTTTTTATCTAGCTAAAATATTCCTCAAAGTAAGAATTAAGCATGCCTGTATCTAGAGTGTGTATGTTCCAGTCTCTTCTCAGTCTTTAAAGAAATACATTTTCATGCAAATTCAAAGAAACTGCTCAAGGTAAAAGTTCAAGAGTATCTAATGTGTTTAAATATTGATGTATATTCTATTGCAATATTTTAAATGTGCCTTGCCAGAGCTTTGGGGTGCATGCACAAATCAATTTAAAAACACACAATCTTATGTGGAAGCATGGAAAGAGAATCTTCAGAAGAATTATCAGTCTGAGGAAGGCTTATTCTCACTAGCTAATTGAGAAAGGTAAGGTACGGTATAAAATATATATGCCCATTTGTGTTTTCCCTTTGTAAACTTAAAATTGGAAAGGGAAAGTCTTCATTACTTTTGGCACAAGTAAAAGACCTTTATAAAAATTCACTGCTAAATCTCAGTAACATTTTTGATAATTCATTTGCATTCATCTAGTATAATGCAGTATAATTAAATAGCTTTGTAGACCAAGAAAATATTTTGCTTAAAAGACTATTTTATGTTGAGGAAAATTTAGTAAGGATAGAATGCCAGGAGAGGATGCAAGCTTAACTCATTATCTCAATTCAGGAGGGAAGAATAGCTGCAAGACTGCAGCTGTAGGGGTAACACGGGGTTAGTCCAAATGTCCTTGTGAATATTGTCCCACAAAAGTCTTCCAGGGTTCAGAAGATAACTGGCATTTAGGGAGGAAATCTAATCTTTGCTCTGAAAATAATGTTTTCATCCAGAAACAAATGTTGAGAAAGCTAGGCATATAGGTTATATTTAAAGCTAGGTTATATTTATGCAGTATGCTGTGTTTATTTCCAAACTGTGGCCTTTACTGTTCTGGATCAGATATTATGCTAAAATACATAGAATTCTTTTGTTCAACTTAAGGTTAGGTACTTTTCAGTGTTATCATCCATTAAAAGTATGTAAATGTTTTTAGTTAAGTCAGTGTGTTATTACCAGAATTTTAACAGAATTGGTTTCATATGTATTATTATCTCTTGAAATAAGATGATATGCCAAAATACATTGAAACTCACAGTTTAACTGGTGGTAAATATCAGGAGAATATTCTTGAATGTATTTCTTTTGTGATTCATATTTATAAAGTCCAGAGTCACTGCTCGGAATTAATTTGATGATTGGCATTTACATGTCAATGATGTCAAGCACAATATGTAATTTTTCCTTAACACCGAATAAAACCCCTGTAGATCTCCCCGTGTGCCTTAAATGAGACAATTAGTGCCCCTTAAACCTGTTCCAAGTTTCCTGTGACATAACCTGAAGCTTTGGGAAGTACATCTCAATCATGTCATTAGGATTAGTTACATTTTTTAAACCTCTAAGGCTGTGTCTGTGCTAGCAGATTAATCAACAAGCATTTCTAAGCACTGAAATATGACTGCCTAGTCCACCAAACTATTCCTGTTTCCTAAATACAAATTAGTGAATCCTAAACAGTTTCTTGGCACAGCTTGAAGTTTGTATCACTCCAAGGATTGTTCCCAATGTTAAGCTTCCTTCAGCAAGTCCTGTGATGGAGAATAAGAGAATTTGATCATAATTTTTGAATATCATAAATCCAACAAGCTACACCATTCTACTTGTACTTGAGAAAAGTTACTGGGCACAATTAGTCAAGTATTGTAATATGGACATTGTCCTGATAGCCTTCCTTATGCAAGAAACTGAAAGAAAAGTTTTATCTCTGCAACTTCTATATTTCTAGAAAGCACAAGATCTAAATAATAGTATAGTATTTTCTAACTTTTTTATTAGTAAAATTGGACTAAAATTCTTCTATTCTCACTGATAAAATAAAAATTAAACAATTTGTCTGCAGAGTGAAACAATAGCAACTGAGAATAAACAGACCCCAATCATCAAATTCAAATTCTACCACTTCTATTATGTAAAAAAAAGTATAATTGGTGAAGCCAGTTTGATGTTAAGCCATGCTAATTGAATGGCATGAAATAATGTTATTTAAATAAGAAGAAAATTATATACAATAGATTCCTTTTTCTACAATAGATTTTTTGGTTTTTACTCAGAAAGTATAAGGCTTAGAAGAAAATCAAAGCTTTCTTCAGAACATTCTGAGCTTGTGAAAAGTGCATTTCTTACAAAATCACTCTGATTAGAAAACTCATGTCCAGCTCTTCCTTTGATGCATATGTACGAAATACTTGTCCAAATTAAATTTGTATTTCAAAAATTCTCCCTCTTCAGAGTCTTTCTGTTATTAAGAGATTTTACTTATATTCATGCTGCAATATCTGCAATTATTACTGTGAGATTAAACATCTTTTTTTTTTTTTTCCTTTAGGCAGGTTTCCTAGGATAAAAGTGAAGAGGAAGTTATTTAAAGCTGAGATTACCATTACTATGTGTGTGTTTGTTTGTATATTTATCTACAAATTGTGTGTTAAATTACATGTGTGTTTACATTAACTTAAAATAATGTGCTTTAAATATCATGGGTTTTTTTCCCTTACAGCCAGAATTGTAGCTATTAACATGCAGTGTTCTGCACAGAAAACTAATTGTATATCTGCAAAAAAATATGATTCTTTAAAAAATAAATATTTTTTAGTTCAAGAATAGAGAAATGCTTTATATCTGCATACATGTATAAATAATTGGATGCCAGTAGATGGTGCTCACTGTGTAGTATAATCTCTGGGGTTACCAAGACCAATAAAATTTGTTGCTGTGCAGTCAAACCGGCATCTGTGCACTCTTTACAGCTACTCTGAACAGATGGTAGGAATGTTCTGTCTAATTTAGTGTGTAGTACTAGCGTGAATACAGATCCATATACCACATGAAGACTTCTGGGAGACTCCTTTTGTTGGCAGTAGAAAGATTTCTACTGCCCTTGTGGGTGACTCTTTGAAGTAAACATGGTGGCCCAACAAGTGAAGATATATTGGGAGGGATTCAAAGGAGCAAGGGTGTGAAGGGACAGCCTTGAAACAGAAAATAACTAATGCCAAGAAGAAAAAAACAAAGAATACCAACAGTGGGTTGAGGAGAGAAAATAAGGTGATAGGCAAGTAGTTACAATATTTAAGGAAATACTGATGGAGATGGGATAATAGCAATTGAAGTGGAATAAATAAAGCTGAATAAGAGAAAAGACATAAAAAACCAGAAGAAAATTAAGAAGATTAATAGAAAAATATCAAGAATGTAGACATTAAGTGACAATGATACATGCAAGGAAAGAGAGTCATTATGAGAAATACCAGTGTGTAGTGAAGTGGTTATGTGTACTACTAAGAAATAAATAATATTGGACTTCAGATTTCACATTAGCCAATGCTATGTTGGTGTAAGATTTGAACAAGAAGAGCAAGGATGAAATGTCTAGCAGTTCTTCCATTCAATGCACTGACTTGTGCTTTTACTTAAAAATTTGGGAATAGTAAATATCTATGGTTATTTTGCTTGGGGTAAGTCTATGCAGAGCATTGCTTTCTGTCTTTCTCCTGATGGACTGTTGCATTCAGAGGCATATTGTAAGTGATACTGTTTTCTCTCTGTGGTGATATTTCCTTTAGTTGTGATTTTGGTCCTAGGGAAGCTGCCTGGTGTCCCTCAGCCTTACCGGTGTCTGGACTGTGCCATAGGACCTGTTCTTTGGTTTCTACCTGGCAAGAAGGTTGATAGATGTAGGATATAGCAGCTGGAGAACACTATCAGCTCATTCAAAAGGTCTCGCTTCACATTTTCTGTGGTACAGGGGTGGGCAAAAGGATAAATACGGGCCCACTTCTGTGCAGAAAACTCCCACTGAGAATAGAGGTAGCAGGGAAATGAGTAAGGCCTTCTTCCTCTCTTCCAGCAGTTCATCAATAGGTGGAAGCAGAGATCCTTCCCTAGACAATCCTCAGCCAACCTGTGGTTCCTTGTTTTCAGTTCTGTGGGGTGGAGGCCATGACGTAAAACCAGAAAAATGTCTTTGCATGGTGGAACAAGTGATGAAAGAGAAATGGGACTGTGGAGAGTAATATTAAAAGAGCAGAGAATGTCAAAGCTATTTGTTAGTTCTGTGTACACCAGTGCAACTTAATGGTGTGGAGAGGTAAACAGGGCTTCTATTTAAGACATCATTTGTGTACCTAGAATTCTAAAAGGTTTACAAGAAGATTACTTAAAAGTTAGTTTTAAAAAATATTCAAAACTCATAAATTTATTAGTTTTAACACCTTTTTCCATCTATGTTCTCCTTTATATGAAATTAAATTAAAACACCTGTAAGAAGAAACTAAAAGAAATGTAACTAAACTATAGAGCAAATAAATCTGTAAAATGTTATTAGTATTGCTTATTAGAGATTCAGTTGTTAGAATATCTTTAAACCTACTTTATCTACCAACTCTTCATTTGTCTTTGCTCTTTGTGTGTATCTTGTAAGAATTACTAGCACCTAATTTAGTGAACACAGCTGAATACACACAAATTTGAAAAGCAGAATGACCTGATATACAATTCAGTCTGTTTAAGGTATATAATGCTGTTTAACTTTAGCATCTCTTGGTTGTAGAAACAGAATAATCCTGCTCTGAACATGGAAATGTTGATCCAAAGATATAATCTAAGATTAGTCATACTTCAGCTGTTTCTACACTTTACTGATAAATTTTGTATTACATTATTAATTACATGTAAAATATTGCAGTTGTTCTTTCATACTGGTATTAATTTAGCTGACTGGTTTTGCACAATGTTGTGCATTTAGAGGTTTTATACAATGATGTTGTATACGGGTGAGTTAGCATACACATAACACCAGCTAGAGTAATGGTGTTTATCTGTCCAAAAGAGCACTGCATCTGTCTGGCAGCCCACTCTAGGTTGGATTGTTGTGTTTGGGACCTAGAAGCAGCATCCTGGTCACCCTTTCATTCAGCCCAGGCAGGTGTTACAAATAGGTGGGTGTGTGGCGTGACGTGCCAGTATACAAGCTATAGAGAGACTGAGTCCTGCTCCTGCTCTGATTCAGCCTGACTTTTCCAAGTGTGCCTCTCATTAAAGATATAAATACTTCCTTTGAAATCAATAGGACGATTCACACACTTAGTCAGGCATGTACTTTAAGTAGATTGCTTAAGTGGGACCACTCTGCACCATCGAAATGACTATACACACTTCAGGACAATGGAAAATCAGTCTCACAGTTATTTTAAACATGACTCAGAAGATCATTAGATTGGTCTTCAAATGTCTTCTAGTGAAAATGAATAGCTCAAGCAAAATATGGAGAAACATCACTCACAACATCAGAAAGACAGATATAAAAATATTTTTTCTCTGGTCATTTTGAGAATGTTACACCTGATTGGCGGTGCCGTATCAATAAGGTTAAAGAAATGAATTGTTATTCTAGCATTATTTATTAAAATTAAGTGCTTGAAAGAAAACTAAATGGTGATTATCATGTTTCATTTTTTAAATGACAAATATAAAATTGTGCACCCTCTGTAAATCTAAACACTTGCTGATTTTCAGTTCTGTTTTTCTTTCCTGAAGAATATAGGGCTCAGTCTGTACAGAGCTCTGCTGTGATTTCTTCAAATGGTTACTCTATATTAACAGAGTGAAATTTGTTCTTAACAGGGATAAAATTTGATATAATAAGAAATTAATGAGGTTTTCACAGCACAGATATTTTGTTAGTAGAATAAATAGAAGAGTAAAGGTAAAGATAAATAAAGTTTAAATTAGAGTTCACTGTTATGATGACTTAAAACAGCTAATGATGGTTATCCAAGGTCCTTGATCACCCTTGCTATATGTAGCCTATTGTGCTATGTTACTGGAACCCAGGCAAAGCAGCATAATGGGAAACATCTGAAGTTAAAGACAAATGTGGTCTCTCAGCATGTATTGGACTCAAGGTCCAGTTTTTTTTGTCTTGGAGTAGTAGAATTTACTTGTTCTATATGCTTGGATTTTATGACTCTGAAATCCCATTCTTGTTTCATTCCAGATTCTGCATTTTTTCTCATCCAGCAAATCAACCTGCATAATTGCAGAAAGGTCAGTTTTTGTTTTTATTTTTCTTCAGCAAATATTAGCTCTCTATTTATATAATTTTACTTGGTACTACTGATTTCCATTATACTAAAAAATTTTTTTTTTTATAAAATCCTCTTGACTTGTTGAACTGCCTCCATCTCTCTCCTTAATTGCCCAAATATAATTAGAGGTCTGAATGAGATGAATCACCTTGGCAAAAATTCATCCAGCTTTGTTGCCAAATTCAAAGACTGAGTGAGGGGAAAATGGTACACTGGCACACTTGATTTAAAAATAATTCTAAATGTAACTCTGTGTAATATTAATTCTAGATGAAACTCTAGAGATTGATTAATTAAAATGTATTGTTGTAAATCTTTTGTGATGTGCTCCAATACCAAGTGTATCAGAGCACAGACTGTGGTTCAGCATCTGTATCCTAGAAGAGAGTAAATTACCAGTGGTCTCCTTGCATGGCCTTCTACCAGGAGAAAATGGGATAGAAGCAGTAAATGTCTAGCTGCTATTTTTTATTTTCTTAGCAGCGGCCAAACAGTGGCAGGAAAGAGTAAGGAGCAAAGACTGATTGCCAATATGTCTACATTGAATGAAGAGGGACCTGAAACTGCTGCAAAGTAGTATATAGAGCATTTCAATTAACTGATAAAATAGGAAGGAGGGCAGGTCAGAAAACACCCTTTTTTTTTTTCTGTATGTGTCATTCTTTCTACCCTCGGAATGTCATCTGAGGAGATTGTTTCCACTGTGTGAAATTTCTGCCATGCCTTTCAGAGTCTGAGTCCAGGGCTCAAGTTTGGAAGAAGGTTGGGGTGCATCAGCTGTGGTGCCCAGGAAAAAATAGGTACCTGCTGGAGGTGTAGTGGCATGGGCTCTGCCAGAAACCGCCTCTGGTGGAGGCAGAACAAGCAAGGACAGCTCAGCAGCTTTGGCTGTTACAGATGGTTTGTTCTGTGGAACATGGAAATGGGGAAAAAGGAGTAGGTGGGAGAATTGAAGGGGAAGGAAATGGTAACTTTGCTATGGTTAGGAGAGTCAAAGCAGAAGAAAAACTGAAACTCAGAGATATGTGGTAAACTGGGAAAGTTCTGTGAGAATCAAAGTGAAGAATCGTGTTTCCTGGGCTGTTGGGATCCACTCCAGCTAGCTATAGACCCTTGCCCACATGATAATTCATAGACAAAGGTAAAAGATTGAGAAGCACTCTCCTCCACATGGAAACGTTGTCCTTTATTCCAAGACACACATCAGGTGGACAAACCCATAGGAGGAAAGAGGGTGTTCCCTGGCAGCAGGGAGCTTTTATACCCCAGGATGGGGACAGAGGGAGAGGTCCACAGCCAATGGGACATCAATGAGAAGTGGCGAGGGGAGGGGTAACCCAGGGGAGAGACCACCAGGTGCTACCGGGACAGGTGAGGGAAAGACCATGTGATGGGGAAATGGGGTAACAAACCACGTGATATAACATAAGCTATACAGTGCAATATAAAACTGTTCTGTGCAAATTCCCAATCACCCAGTGCAAGAGAACAACTAAACTGGTGCACCACAACAACAAAGATTTTCTGCAGTGGATGGGAGATGTAGTGAACAGCTCCCTAGGCGGTCTAAAAGACAAAAGAAGCAGTTATTTGACCATTCAAGTAGAAGGGGCTTGGAACATCACCTGACTACTTCTGCAGGAATATTAGTCTGGGGCTAGTATCTCTTTCACTTTGCCTCATCCCCTGAAAGAAATCTGAAAATGGTAAGTGAAGAAAGAAAGTACCTTTCAACAAAACAATTATTTTCCAGAGGCAGTACAGTTACCTCCACATCCACTGCTGTGGTTCAGTCTAGCCCCCAATAAGTATTTATAGCATTCTGTTCCTTGGGACTCTTCACTGCTTCTTTACGTCCTTCTGTCATGATTACAAGACCAAGCCATAGCTGCTCTGAACTTTTTATTGGAATTTTAATTTCATCTGACATCATTCTCACCCCTTTCCAAAAGAGACCCTTTGGGTTTTGGGGTTTTTTTTGGTGTGTTTTTTTTTTTTTATTCTTTTTTTTTCCTTTAAATACATACTTCTGTATTTCATTAATCAAAAAGTCATTTTTCAGTTAATATTCAAATGTCTTCAGGCCAGACACTCTGACCTGGGCACAAAAAGTGGACAGCACACCTAATCCTTGAAATGTCACTCACTGAAAGGTTCCCACTGAATTTAACTTCATCTTTAGCAGGATGTAAATGCACAAGCCAGAAATTTGTAAATGTGGGTGTCCAGCCTGGAAAACCAAGACACAAATAGCAAACACAACAGTGTTTACAGGATGGATTAAAAAAAAAAAAGCCAAGACATTCCTATCAGACTACTTATCCAGAACTGGTTTAAAATAGACCTTCAGCTTTCTGTAGGTTTTACTAGATTTTTTTTTTTTAATGTGAACTGAAATGTTTTAAATATCTTCCCCTTCTTTTTATTTTTACTTCTTACTTACAGCTGCTTCTTTCATACTTCTTTTCATAAACATATGACAAAAAAACCCATCTGATTTGATAATCTTCTTCCTTCTGCTAGCTTCCTTAGAGGCTACATTCATCTTCTACCATTTTTATATTCACAAGCTAAAAGATGATTGTAGGAGGTGTTTTGACTGTGGAGAACATGCTCTCCCATCTGTGGCAGTATACAAAAGCGTCTTCTTGCAGAAGGGTTGTTTGCAGTTGTTTCTGGATAGATACCAAGATGTGTAAGTCTATTGATGAAACATGCTTAAGTGAGGAGAGATTGTAGCATAATTGCATATTTTTCACATCCTGCATAAGAGATATGCTTCAATAGTACTCCACCTGCTCTTGGGTAGGTTTAGTTTCCTACCACAATTTCATCTCAAGCTTCTTTGTGAAGGGTTTGCATATAGAATACAACATTAAACTCCAAAATTAAATTTCTGAGTTTCATCTACCTCTGTTACCCATTAGGAAAGCAAGATGCTAGTATTTGCTCATCTTTACATAGATTACATATGGGACAAACTAGAAGAGCAGAAGAAGAAAGATTCTCAGACTATTTAACACACATCTGAATTCACTGTTAATTCTATTTACCATTTGAACAATTATGAATGATGTAGACAAAGTAATGAATAAAAAGGAGAATGAATAGAAAAATGCTCTTCCACATATTTTTGAAAGGTTCTTTCAAATAGTTTCATTTTCTATATACTTTTCTCTTTCTCAGAAAAGAAGGAAAATTACATTGCCCAGATGTTGTTCTCTTTTCAATAATGTGAGGGTAAATTGCTAATCTAACTGTACCATAGGTAGAAAATAATATTATATGAGCATTCCTTAAGGATGGTAAAAACTAATGTAAGATCATTAATTCAAACTTGAGCATGTCACTTTTACATATTAGACAACATCTGCATATTCACGAATGCAGATACATTATGAATGTCCTAATAGTTTAATTTTCACAGTACAGAACTGAAGAAGGAACTTCAGGTTATTAGCTGACAAAATCTGCTTCTGAGATGAGACTCTGAGTCATGTTTCTCAGTCATGCACGGGTAGCAGAAAAAGAAAATTTAAGTATAGAGAAACAAAGATACTCTAATTAAGTCTTGGGGTAAAATTTAAATTACAAATCTTACATTATCTTCAACACTTTGTGCCCCTGCACTGAATTCCAAAAAGGACTGTCATAGTCTAGCCCCAGCAAGCAACCAAGCCCTGCAGAGCTGCTCTCTCATTCCCCCATCAGTGGGGTCAGGGAGAGAATCAGAAGGGTAAAAACTAGAAAACTCAGGGTTTGGGATAAAGACTGTTAAATAGAGAAAGCACAAGCTGTGCACACAAGTAGAGAAACACAAGCAATTCATTCACCACTTCCCTTGGGAAGGCAGATGTTCAGCCAACCCCAGGAAAGCAGGGCCCCATCACGTATAGCAGTGACTTGAGGAGACAAATTCCATTACTCCAAACAACCCCCTCTCTCCTTCTCTCCACTTTACATACTGAGCATAATGTCATATTATATGGAATATCCCTTTGCTCAGTTGGAGTTACCCATCCCACCTGTGCCTCCTCCCAGTTTTCCATGCTCCCCCAGCTTCCTCAGTAGTGTGGCAGTACAAAAAGTGGAAAATACCTTGGCTCTATGTAAGTCCTGCTCAGTGACAGGGAAAACATCTTTTTGTCTTCATCATTTTGTTCAGACAACTCCAAAATGCAGCTCTATGCTGGGCACTGTGAAGGAAATGATCTGTACCCCAGTCAAAACTAGCACATCTGGGTCATAGAGGTGAGCATTGATTGCAGTACATCTTGCAGCAGTCAGCATCAGTTTAGGCAATGTTCTCAAGTTCTTGAATTTGTATTTTTTTTGGAGTTGAGGTCTGTGTCCTGACTGGTCAGAGTAATGTGAGGAATGGGGGTAAGTGCAGTTCTGTTTTGTGTGGGTTTATTTGTAGACAAATTTACCTTCTTTTTAGGACTGCCACTTACTCTGGTATTGCTGTTATTCTTGCAAACCAGACTACCTTGACTTCAACAGCAAGAGATAAAACACCTTTCTTTACTTGAAATTATTACCACCCAATGTTAGCAATCTCACCTATGATTACAAACCTCTGGAGAGACAGAGACCTGTAAAATCTTGCTCACATTGTAGATAATTTTATTTCATTGAAAATTAAGTGTGCATATCAGCTATTTTGTTTGTACATCTGTGGAAATACCTCAAAAATATTTATCTGAAGTTAAAAAGTCTTAGAATTGATAGAGAAACAGATATTTTGCAGCAATAATAGTGACATCTCAAAGCATAACAAGGTAGAAAGTTGGACTCCCCTCATAGTCTTATTTGTCTATAAGTATCAATAAAATAACTTGCTATGATTTATGCTACAAATTGTATGCTGCAACAATGTATGAGCACCATTATTTTTACAAGCAGTTAGAAAGGTATTCTGCTTTAGCAAATGATTAATACTAAAAATTTGGATGTGTTTTCAGTTCTAGAGGCACTTAACCTGTATCAGGAGCAGATTAAAGTGGAGTTAGCCACTCTTGGAATGCCAACAGGACACTATTTCACAGTTGTCTGGAAAATGAACACAAAAAAAAATTGGCAAAAGAATGCTTACCAGACTAGAATAATTACTTCTGAAGATCTGAAGAGATTGGGTCCTTTCAAGACCTGGCCTGGACAGAATTTCAAGAACTAGAATTAATTTACTAGTAAAAAACAGTGCTTTAAAAGCTAGACAAAACTCAGGCTGCCATATTCCTCTTGCAACTGTGCCTCGTGGTTTGTTCTCTGCTGATCTGTTTCCTCAAACCTATTTGTTTGCTGGAGGGAGGAGGTAGGAGCAAGGGGAAAGACTGATGGCAAGACTGCAGCTGTGCTAGTGTAAATTACCTGAAGAGAAGGAGCCAAAGCCACAGTGTCACAAGTAGCAGAGAAAATTAAAACTTGAGGAAAATTCCTGTCTTGGCAGGGAATTAAATTATCCTTGGAAGTGACTTTGTGTGGTTAATTATACTGGGCAATTTAAAAGGATTGGGCATTTTATTAGAAAACTTAGGTGACATTAGTTTCATCCTAAGTATAAACTAAGAATAATAATATTGAAGTAAATAACAGAGGTAATGATTCAAAATGAGGGAACTAGAAAAACTGAGAAATGAGAAGTAAGACAACATATATATGGTTTGAAAAACAGCATAATTGTGTGAAAGGAAAAAAAACTCCATTTTTACCCTGTTTGATCTGTGAAATAAATAGCAATTAAGGCCATAGAGGAAATAGATTCTTGGGGAAAGCTGTAATTAACTGTATTAAGTAAAAAAAGTACATGGGTATTTTTGGGCTTTTGTTTTTGTTTTTGGTTTGTTTTTTTTTTCTATAAACCCTCGTTTGACCAGTGCTACAACAAAGCATAATTTGATTTTACTTTATGGCATTTTGAAGCAATAGTAAGACACTAAAGAGGATCTAAATATTTTGTTTTTACACATCTTCATTTAGTCTTTACTTTTATTATGCATGCCTTGTCCATTTGAAGAAACTGGAAGTTCAGCTTAAGTTAGAAATGTTTAAAGACTTGCTTCTCTCTTGTTTGCTTTAAAAAATAAAAATGAAAAACAAATCATGTTACTTATGTCTGGATTCTTATGTATTTTTATTCCTGCAGCTCATGCTCCAAGATTCAATCAGTTTGGAGAATACTTAGTGTGTCATGGATTTATAAGGAAGTATTTTCAAGGAAAATTTACTATTGTGAAATAGCATAATGTTTTCTTATGAAGTATAAATAGCAAGCAAGAATTGTGGTAAAGATTAATTCTGCTTTTTCCATACTGGTTGCTTTAATAGGTTTTATTTGGAAGGCTAAAAGTTAGAAATCCAGGGAAAAGCATATGAGAGCCTCTGACAAAGCATAAATTGTGGAGATTCCTATATAGAATAATCTGCCATTGTAGATTAGAGCAAGTCAAAGTTTGCCCAGTTTTATAGCCTTTAATATGGTCTATAAAATTGGTTGGGGTTCATTATTTTTATTAATTTTTTTAGAATTATATTTGTACTTCAACTGAGAGTAGCACCTTATTTTGCTGTTTTGTGCTCAGGAAATATGTAGCTCATCATTGTCCCAAAAGTCTACAGACAGAATAGACCAACAAGAAGCTAGGAAGAAATTGGAGACACAGCTCTGAAGCTCACACAAATATCTTGCTAATGACAGAATCCTTTTGTTATGATAGAAATCAAGAAAACTCCATCTCAAAACGATAAATTGATGGAATCTAGGAAAAGCTGGAAAAAGAAATAAACATTAATGGTCGTCTTATGTATCCATGTGCTCCTGATAAGCCTGCAGAGTAGCATGAACTAATTTGATTTATAGTGTTAAAAAAGGCCATAACTATTTAAAAACATAATTGATTGCAGCATTTTGGTGGTGTAGTGGTGAAGTTTTTAACAATTTATGTTACTATATAGAATTGCTGGTTGGTGTTATATGTTTTTCTTGATTAGGAATTTTATTTATTATCTCCCTTTAGTAAAGATAGAGAAGAATGAGGAAGAACTTAGTAAAAATGTAGGATAAGTTAATACACACTAAGTTTACACTGTGCAGTTAAAGGGAGAATGGTCTTCTAGTTTTTCAAAACATAAAACCATTGAAATTTTCATTATAAATATAAATATGAATATACATGGGTTTTTTTATCATGATGGTGGTGAAACACTGGAAGAGGTTGCCCAAAGAACTGTGGCATCTTGAATTGTGTCCATCCCTGGAAACATTCAAGATTAATCTGGGTGAGGTGCTGAGAATACTGATCTATTTGAAGATATCATTGATCATTATATGGGGATTGGATGACCTTTAAAGATTCCTTCCAATACAAAATACTCTATAGTTCTATGATATCATCCCAAATCCCTCTTTTTTCCCTAATTATGACTGTTTGCAGAAAAATGTTTAACTGCTGTATGTGTAAAAATGACACTTGAAATGACAATAATAATTTGACAAATAAATGTCATCTGAGCAGTAGTTAAATTAATGCTTTCAGTAGTATGGAATAAAAACGTAAAGACAAACTCTAGCTCCAAAATATATCATGATGTTTCAGCCTTGGAAAACTGTACACCATTATACAGGCAGTATGCTTTATATATAATTTTCCAGGGCAAATTTACTTATTTTCTGTGTAGTCTGTACACCATGGCTCTTACTCAGCCTGCTATTTTCCAACAGTATCATTCTGTCTTGGATCAAATGCATCTTTAAATCTTCTCTTCTTTCTTAGTATCTTCACATCATTTTGGCTCCTATGACAGATGTTGAATTCAGTGTATGGTGTGTTTGTATGTAGGAATTATCTGGCACCAAAGAAAGTCATAGTTACTGCTCGTCTATAGCATGCCCTCCAGTCTGTAGCATGTGCCATTACTTGCTAAAGTACAGAGATACAACTCAGGTCATATTTCATTAAGGTGTCTTCACACAGGCTGCATAAATTCACATCAAAGCTTAGCAACTGTGTGAAAAATAGTCATTTAGCAGATAAAATTTGTGTTAGTCTGTCATGATGAGGTCTTCCATACCTTTCCCTGATAATAACTAGAGAAAAAGAACAACTTTCATCTTCACCACCTCAAGCTGAAAGCTCACTTTGAAAAGTAATGATTTTACTTAGGTTTTCATATCTCTTATAACGTGTACTATGCAATTAGAAACTGCTTTTTTTGAAAAGCACGTTGTGCTTCCAAAGACAGTAGTCATATGTTTCTTGCAGAAGAAATTCCATTCTAAAGTAATATTGACTTATCTGAATTCTTGTGTTGGAAAAACCATCACAATTTTGAGTACTGTTTTTCCTTGCAATATTTCCAGTATTAACTCATATATACTAGAGTGGAAAGAATTATCTCTCTGACTCATTTGTTGCAAATGAATGTCTTGGGTTGTTCAAAGGACCAGCAAATGTATCGGCAAAACCAGATATAGCACTAAAGTGAAAGAGTGACAAGATCTGTTGTAAAAATTCACTCTATTATTTACTAGATAGTTAAAGCCCACAGAGGAAAATCAATCAATATAGAACTAAAATCAGCCAAAAAATTATCTGTGCGGAGTCTGGGGATGTAAAAAAGTAAGGATGGAAAAAGATAAGGATAAAAAGGAGTAAAAGAGACTTTTCCATTGAGTCACGAGGTTCATTCTAGACCTCTTTGCCAAACTTCGCCCTGGACTTGACCAATGGTTTAGGCCTAAAGGTTTTATCAGCACTTCAACTTAACAAGTACCAAATTTATAGCCAATTTTAAATAATTTAGCAAAAGATTTTATAGAATTTATTATAAGCACAACTGTAACTCGTTTATTGGCCTATCTTACACAGGAATCTAAGTTATTTAAGAATCTAAGAGAGCAATGCTCATAATACATTTTCTATTGCATATTCACAGCCACACACATACAGACCTAAAGGAGAATTCATGAGATACATACCTGTGAAAAATTCCCCTCAAATTCAGTGAAGTGCTGGCATCTTTACGTCCCCACAATGGGCAAAAGGAAGAGCCTCAAGGAGTGGGGGTATCAGCTCAGGTTCTGTCACCATTGCTCAGTCCTCCAAGCACAGCAAACTTGAGAATTCACTGTCTCTGAGAGGCCCCACACAGAGGAAGGTTGCTGGTCACAGCCCACTGGGGTCCAGGAGAGCTCAGAGCATCTCACTTAGAATGGCTGTTCATGTGGTTGCAAGAGCACTGGATTCAGTCACAGTAATTTTCCATCCTGCTAGTAATTTGGGCCCCTAACTTTCTTTGAAAGTTCAATAACAAAAATGTTGTTCCACTTGGGTTGTTATTCAGGCAAGAAATTTAAGTTACCAAAGCTGTTTGTCAAAAACCAGGAGTTCATTAGACACAACTAGTTCCTGGGAGCTGACAGCGTTCCTGAGAGGCTCAAGAGAAGCTTAGATCTGGTGCTACTTGTCAAGGCCAAGGCCTAAGGAGCATTTCTGAGATCATAGTGGAGAAAAAGGAAAGAATGTGGGGGGCATGCACTATCAGAACCATAAGTTCTCCTTTCGGTCCTAACAGAAACAGGGAACCTAGCAGAACATGGACATAATGTTAGTAATTCAAAAATACATTAAGGAAAAAGACCTCAAGGTTCAACTTCATATGGAATGTGTTTTTATTAAATTGCACCATCCATTCATAGTTAAAATAAACTATACTGCATTGGAGGAAAAAAATGCAATACTCAAGAAAGATTATATAAAAGGTCTTGTGAAGATCTCAAATGAATCAGCATTAGCTCTTATAGAAGGAAATCAGCATATCGTTATAGTCCCTGCCAAATTTCAACCGCTGCTATCAAAACAAATCTATATTAATTTATTCAAGTGCTTACAGTAAATTTTAATAATTCACTGCAACTGTTTCCTCCTAAATCAAACCATTGAAATCAGAATGCTTCAAATTCCTGCTGTTTTGTACAAGCCTAAATAGAGATATATTTGAAGAAAGTCATTTAAAAGGTAATAGTTTGAAACTTAAATCTTTCCTTTAACTAACATTTTCATCAATCAAAATCTTTTCCACTAGTAGTGGAAAATGCAGATGTTTCTATCTGCATTTCTTTCCTGTTAACATTGCTAGATTATACTGTTTAACCAGGAAAAACTTAACTTTCTTGCAATAATTTGTATATATATTCTTTTAAATGTTTATATTTTTGTAGTTAAATACTGAGTTTACTTTTCTAAGACTATTCAGTAATTAAAAGGACAACATACTTCTGTATTTAATTAATACTTTTATATGTAATTAGACAGTGCATTCCAAACTGAAACACAAGGTGATTTTGAAAAATAGTTAAATTTTCATGTTCATATACATTTCTTGCTCTTATTTTTGCAATGTTTTTTCTCTTTTCTGAGCATCCTCTCTAGTACTTTAGGGCATATACATAAACCATAGATATTTGCTTCCCTCAGCCCTAGCAACTGAAGGAGAGAATGATATGAAAATGGAGGCCTTCTGTCTACAGAGGCAGTGGTCTGAACAAGGCTTTGGGCTGCATTCACAGCAGGAAAGGGATTAGTATTTCAAGCTGAGGGTGTCAGCAAAAAAAAAACAACCCTTGTTTTTAAAGGGTTTTTTTATTCTTGCTTACTAGAAGTACTTACAGATTTTACATATTGGCAGAGAACATTTGTTTTATGATGATGCAACATGGTTTAAAGAGAAAAAAAATGTTTGGGTGGAGTATCTGAATCAGTTTGCATGTACTAATGTTTTTTTTAAAATAGGCAGTGATTATTGAATTTCATCTGCTATCATATTGCCCATTCTAGAAAAGTTCTAGAGCTCTTCACGTTCAACCTTTATTTTTATGACCTTGAATAATGTAATATTGGGTTTATTCTCTCTCTATTCACAAGATTTTTATCATAATTTTATAAATATTCTTGACAGCAAAACTCAGTGGGCTTTCAGTCCTTGTTTTGTGAAAACTGGCTTTTAATTCCCATATGTTGTTAGCCCACCCTCAGCTAGTTATTTGTTCAAGGGTGCAGTGCCTGTCCTAAAACTTCTGGGCAGCAATTTAAGCCTGCTTCTTCTTCATGTTGCTAGTGAATACTGAGAACAGTTTTGAATATTGAGAACAATTTATTTTTTTCCCTGACTGCATCAGAACTTTGAGTTTGTTTCTTTGAAAGAATGACTGGTCCTATAATGGGTTTTCCCTTTGATTAAGAGCTTTACTCTCCTTATTCCCTTTTCTCTATGTATTTGACTGTTTTCTGATTGTTTATATTGTGGAGAAAGCAATGGATTTGCTGCATCTACATTCTCCATTCTCTTTTATGCCCATAGGAGGGAATAACTCACACAGAAAAGTAACATGTAATTATATTCCCTTATTGGACTGGAAGTTAACCAGCTCACAGTAAAGTCCTTAAAGAAAGAGAGCAGTTACCTAAACGAGTTCTGTATTTAATGTCTTACTCAGTCTCCAATTATGAGGGTATTTCAGATTTTCCACAGCATCAAAGGAATACTGATCCATTTAACAATGGAATAGTCTATAAAGCAGCTGTCACAGCAGTAAAGACAACCATTTTAAAATCTAAGTTTGCGTATGCTGATTTGAGTCATTAGTCTTTCAGCCCATTTTATATGGTTTAGTAAGTATTGACCTCAAGGTATCTTTAATTGGTGAGACTGCAAGTGTCCCTTGTACCCTGCTTTCTCTCAAGTGCTTACGTGAATGCTTCATTTAATTGCTGACCTTGCTTTGTTCTCTTTTGGCACTCTTCCTGTCTTAGGAGCCAAGGGAAGGAATTAAGAGTTTTCAGGATCTCACGTGTTTGGGTGGTACTTCCCATTCCCTGAATTTACCTTTCTTTCCCTGCTAATGATGTTAGTCCATAATGAATAGTCAGTGCAAAGCTGCTAAACCAAGCCAGTCTTACTTTGTTATCCTTTTCAGTTGAGAAAATATCAGTAACCAAATAGTGTGCATGGAAAGCCATTGATCAGTCATGCTGCAAAAGTATACTAACATCAGTCCTCCTGCAAAAGTACACTAACAAGCTTGAGAGAGAAGAGGAAATTAGCATGCATCTGTGAAAAGGTGTTGTTCATTTTCATTGATCCAGAAAATAACAGTTGAATGGCTGAAGAAATGAGAGAAAACATATCCCAGGGTTGTTTCCTCCCTGGCATCCTCCCCTTTTGCATCCAATTTAATGAGTACTATTTTCCTAAATTCTAATTCTTTGTTTCATTCATGTCATTTTTAGTAAGTGCTAATTTGCTAAAAAAAAATTACACAGAATGTATCATTTCTACATATCATTGGAGAACTAGAGAGTTTTGATGTATTCTGGGACATCCTTAGGGAGCTAAAAAAATGCTATAGGATTTCATGAAGAGAGCATTATTATTAATACATTCATAATTTGATCCCTGTTTGGTTTTAATCAGAACTGTATAGTTATTGTAGCATATTATATTAAATGAAAATCTCCCAGTTACTTCACATTATACTGCAGTGGGAAAATTATCAATTTCATTAAATAGATTTTATTTTATTCATTAAACAACTATGTACTTTGCTTGTTGCTTTTTGGTTTGGTGTTTTTTTTTTGTTTTTTTTTTGGTGTACTGCTTATTTATCAAATTTTCATTGTGACTTCAGGGACATCTTTTCATCAATGCACATTTTATTTAGAACAGAAGCATTTAGTTTTACTCCTGGGTAGCCTATAGCCTATTGCAGGATCAGATATAATGGAGTATGTAATAGCAGGAATGTTGTAGGCACTCTCAGGGCCAGGCCTCTCTAAGCATTTTAAAATTCCATGAACAAAACATGTTGAATGGAACTCTTTCACTTGTCTGACCATATGTATATGCAAAAAAAAAAGATTTCTTCAAATCACTAACAATACAGGGAGAGTTTGCAGCCAAAAACCAGTTTGTCACAAGCAGCTACAGTACCCTAGATATTGTTGCATCTGGTTTCATCAGACAAGCAATACCTGGCTCTGCTAATACTGGGTTGGGAAATCACTAAGATGTTTAAAGGAAAACAGGGCTGTGACTGTGATGGAACTGTTATTGAGCATGGAACTGAACCAATATTGCTGCATAGCTTTAAAGCTCAATTCACTTCCTCTGTACCAAGAACACCACAACAGTTACTCTGTCTTATTGGTCATGGTAGAAAGAAGAGAAAAAGAACTCTGAAACCATTAAATCAGAGAAAGGAAAAAAACACACAATTACTACAATACATAGGAACTCAACTGATATGAGCAGAGTATACTGGCTATAGTGGAAATAGGAGCCATCAATTCCAGGTCACTTTCAGAGTTTTTAATCTGGGCATTCATTCTTTTATGTGGATTTGTTGCTTGCTTCAGTTCCATACCTTTGTCTCCTTCAGGGTGTTTACACCATCATCCCTCCATTTTCCCTATTTGCTTTCTTTCTGTGTTTTCATAGGCCTTTTATTTCTTTCTCTTCAGTTATTTTGTCCCTTTCTGTCTTACCCTGATAAATTCCTTCTGTCCTGACCAAATTTTCACCTCAGGAAATAAACAAGTATACACAACTGCCAAAATAAAACAGAATAGAAGAAACCACACACTTCTGTGAATGTGTCAATCTTTGGCATGATTTATTCATGTGACAATAAAATACAGGTGGCCATATTTTTCTTTCTGTGGATATAGTGGTGTGCTATTGACAACTAAAACTTTGAAAAATGAAAAGCCGGTTCCTTTTTTTTCTTCTGCTTATGATAAAGTGATATGCAATCATACCCTTTAAAGGTATGCATACATTCTTGCTAAGATATATTCAGTTCTTGGCAAGTGTGTATTTTTTTTTTCTTTTTTTGTTGTGGCATGGACTTAAATTGATAAGCAGTACCCAACTGCTAAAGAGTTAACATTTTCTACACAGATTTGTTGCCTTCCAGTACTTCCACTCTAGTGGTGAAATGACAGTAGATAGTTGGCAAAGATTCTAATATTCTATTAGAATAGAATAATAGATATTCTAATATTCTTTTTCTTCAAGAAGTACATCAGTTTTTGATAAGATCAAATGGGTAGCTATTGGTTAAGTTTCTTTGGTGGATATATTCAGCAGACTAAAAGGGAAAGAGAAGACACCTGTATGCCAATAAAGCAATCTTCTGAGTTTGAATAGGTTCTGCTAGTTTGGATCAGATAGAATCAGTGTGTTGTTTAATGACAGGAATGAATAAAGGTGGGCTGAGTTGGCTGAAACAGTGTGACTTAGGAACAGTCTTGAGCTCCCGGTATGCTCGTTCAGAAGTGACAAGAGTGAATGACGCAGCACTGCAAATCAAGAGTCAATCTCTTTATTGTTGAGAGCTAACATTTTTCAATGGCATCTTAGCATTCAGAATCTCTCACCTAAGCCTCACTTAACTATAAGAAGTTAAAATGTACTGCCAAATATAGTTTTTTACATGCTAATAATCAAAAGTGTTTGCTGTAATCTGAAATCCAGATGCACAGCATGCGACAGCACGTGACAGCATGCGACATGCAACACCACATGTCAAGGGCTAGACACGTGTGAATACTTTTAATACATGAAAGCACTTACTTAAGCATTTATCTTATGTATCTATACCTGTTCACATTTGTACATCTATGTACAGCAATTATGTTATTTAACTGAACAAAAAGAGTGTGAAAAATCTAAAGGCAATTCTTCATAAAATACTTATAATAGTAGTGCTATATCTTCCTTTTGATTTGAGTCCAATCCTCTAAGCTCCTAACATATAAATTTTTGAATTACAGTGTGATATTTGATAGCAAGTAAGTCTTCCTAAACTTGTGCTATATATCTGTGTCATTCAGAACTCGAGGAAGTATAATAATTTAACTCAAAAACCATCACGAATCTTGCATTAGAAAGCAACTTTGACCATTGTGATGCATTATGAATAATAAATAGTAGATCTGAGAATCTGAAAATATATACACAAAATATACATTATTTTATATCTTAATCTTAAAAGGAAATAACAACATTCCAGAGTTCGGTCCTTCGAGGGCTGCAAGATGAATATTTATTCCAATGTGGTCAAGTATGTGGGCTGTAGGGAAATAAATTGCTTCAGCAAGAGTTACATGGGAATGTTTGGTACGTCACCTGGAGCACATCCTCACCCTCCTTGTCAAACCTTGTTGCTTGCAGGATTGTTTCTCACACTTTCTCATTTCTCCTCTCTCTTTAAATATGCTCTGCCAGAGGAAATGCACAAATGGCCAAAACCTCCACTTTGTCCTGTTGTGGGTCCATTGTGGAGAAGGCTGAAACCAGCTGAGTCTGGGACAAGACTCATTCTATTCTCCTGCCAAAGCAGCCATCCCTGTAGCCTTCGTGTTGCCCAAAATCATGCCACCTACACACAATACAAATGGAATTTCAGAGATGTGTTTAGTTTTTCTGGCTTTTTGCAGCCAATAGATTTTGGATCTGCAATGTCTTTGATCATAGAATCATGGAACTCTTTCGCTTGGAAAGGACCTTAAAGATCATCTCCTTCCAACACCTCTGCCAAGGGCAGGGAGAGTTTCCACTAGACCAGGTGTCTCAATCCCCATCCAACCTGGCCTTGAACACTTTCAGGAATGGGGCATTCACAGCTTTTCTGGGAAATCTGTTCCATTACCCTCACAGTAAAGTATCTACCTAAACCTACCCTCTTTTAGTTTAAAAACATTGCCCCTTGTCTTATTGCTATATGTCCTTGTGACAAGTCCCTCCAGCATTCTTGTAGGTCCCCTTAAGGTAGTGGAAAGGTGCTAAAAGGTCTCCTTGGAGCCCGCTCTTCTCCAGGCCAAAAAACCCCAACTCCCTCAGCCTGTCCTCCCAAATGAGGGGTTCCAGCCCTCTGATCATCTTTCTTGGCCCTCCTCTGATCTTGCTTCAGCAGGTTCACATCATTCTTATGCTGGGGAACCCAGAGCTGGATGCAGCACTCTTGATGGGTTCTCAGGAGGGAAGAAGAGAGGGAGAAGAATACCTCCCTCACCCTGCCAGCCATGTTACTTTTGATGCACCCCAGGACATGATTGGTTTTCTGGGCTGAAAACACATTGCCAGCTCATATTGAGCCTCTCATCAACTAACACCCACAAGTCCATATTCTCTGGGCTTCTCTCCCTCCATTCTCTACCCAGACTTTATTTGAGCTTGGAATTGCTCCAACCCAGATGCAACACCTTGCACTTTGCCTTGTTCAACTTCATGAAGTTCACATGGGCCAACTTCTGCCTGTCAAGGTCCATCTGGACAGCATCCCTTCCCTCCAGCATCTCAACCAGACCACACACCTTGGTGTCATCAGCAAATTTGCACTCAATCCACTCTCAGTGTTGCTGAAAAAGATATTAAACAGCATTGGTCCCATTACTGATCCCTGAGAAACAATGACTTCAAATCACATGGAATTATTATAAGGGGAAGAACTTTTGATGTACTCCCAGTCTCGTGTCCTTAGCTACACTGAGTGAGCACAGTTTTCTTAAATTGACAGTAACACTATTTTATGGATCACTCACTGCTTTCAGAGACGACCCAGTTTGCCCCCAAGTACTTTTCCCAATATACAAAATTATGAATATATGTTTAAAAATAGGAATCAACTTATCCTTTAGGAACATTTCAGACTGAGCATTTTCAGACTGAAAAATTCAGCAACTCAGAATTGCTAGAATATGCGCTTGATACGTGGGAAAGTCTGGTACAAGCTCCAGCTCTAAATGCAGCTGGAAGTTGGTATAAGACTGTGGGCTATTTTTCAGTCTGTGTCCTTCCATCCTTTTTGTAGCAGTTCCACTTTTGGTAAAGATATATGCCTGTGTATGTATATAATCAAATAAAAGGAATGACATTATCCCAAGATTTTTAGAAAATTTATACATTTCCAGCATTCTGTTATGATTTTGGGTACATGCCACAATTGGTAAAATGTATTTTACTTTCTTTATCATGCATACTTGTTTCACATAAATTCTAAGGAGAAAGAATATCTTGAGCCTGAGGAAAAATCATTTATTGGATTTTGTTCATTTCGTATTAAAAAATGGACAATGGCCAAAACATTATATGTGGAGAATGATCATTTTTAATGTCTGTAATTTTCAGAGACTTTGCCAGGGTATTGGCAGCAATATAGAATGCTTTGAAGCAAGACCACTATTAAAAATACAGTTGTTGGAAACATTTGGTAGTGATTAGATTGTTACTAACATTTTAAGTCTAAATTAAGGAGAAAATACAGGAAGATGAACAACCCTGAGAAAGGATTTCTTCCTAAACTGAAATCATTAAACTCTGAAACCTACCTTTTCAAGGTCCTTCATTGTAATCCATTATCTTTCATTCTCCTTTGTACTACAAAATTGTCAGTTTGATGATATATTACACATAACAATGTCATTACATTGGCATAACATGACAACTGGGACTCATTTGAACTTTTAGAAATTTCTAATCCCTAAAATAAATTATGAACTGAAGACATTTCAGACATAGAAAATAAGTCACTTGTTAGAAAGAATAAGATTCTCCATATATTTTGGAAAGCTACACTTTTCTAAGACATTTTCTTTTTCCTTTTTTTTTTTCCTTAATGCATATAATAAACTTACCAGGAAATATAGTCCATAGATGTCCTTAAGCTTCTTGTCCTTAGGCTTACTGAAGTAATGAGTCCTCCTGTAGATGACAACTCATTTACATCAACTCTCACCACATTTTAATTAAATTTCCTGGAACAAAGATAAGAAGTTTGCCATAATTTTGATCAGTAAAATTGCTAACTGACTCCTTAACTGTTCTTACTTTAATTTTTTTCTTACCTTTAAAGAAATTTGGATACAATTTCTTTCTTCCTCCTCTGTTGAACTGTTTTGATTCTTGATTTTGCGTATTCAGTGAGACACAGCAGACCAGAAAGGGCAGACTGAGGAGTTTGAGATTAATTGTGACCAGACACATGCAGCCTCATTGTTTCCAGCCTGCTCAGCACCTGAGTATGCAAGTACAAACCTTGAAATGCTGGTGTGTAACTATAGTGCCTTCTGGTCAGTTGCAACTTTTGGACCAACAATTTGCAGTAATGGAAGATGCTTATCATGAATCTTCTAGGCATATTTCCCTACTGAAGCAGAGCCTATTCAGACAAAATATAGTTCCAGGAAGAAAAGTCAAAGAAGGCTTATCTCTGTACTGTTAGTGAAGAAGGAATTCTGTGGATCAGTTTCAGAAAGAAGACAGGCTAAGTTCCTCCTCTGAATCGTTTTCTGGAGCACTATCTTCAACAAGGATATCTTGTCTCTGGAGTTATGCCTGGATGCTCTCTGACATTTGGAAGGCTGAGGGTCTTTTCTGGTGTTTTCCACTGTTTTGCATGCTTTGAAAGTTGCAGATTCTTTGGAGCTTGTTGGTTGCATGTAGTAGTCTGTTTTGGGACAACACTTGAATGTGGTTGTGTAGCTTCTATCACATTTACTCTCTTGTGAGAAAAGGGTTTCAGAATAGTGGCCAACTTCATGTTATTATTCAAGGATTTTGATTTATAGGAGATTGAAAACTGAATATGAAGCTGGAAGTGCAATTGTAGATATTTTTAGGGTCCTCTGCAGCTAGAATTCTGATGCAGACTGTGTGCTTGTTTCTCTTACATGCTACTTTTTGAAGAAGGATGCTGTGCGTGTCTTGTACTGGAAAGTAAACATAACTGATGGCTCTATCAGGAAATGTGTGGTCTCTGCACATTATAATAATGTGACATAAAGGATAGCCAATTCTATTCCAAATGGTTGTGACTGTACCTCATACTAGGTTTGGGGTTTATTCTTAAATTTTTATTATTATTATTCTTACTCTGTAGTTTATTGCAAAGCTCAGCAGACATAAAGAAGATTCAGATTTTTAGTCTCTTGGCTTTATGAATAAATACAAAATGTTTTCATTTTGCAGCTAGTATTTTAAAGCTTCTCACAGATTTGCATGATGATTCAGCTCAGCTTTACTACTTTGCTGAATTAGCACAGTTAGTAAGGAAATAGCACTTGTTTCAATCAAAGGCCATAGTCTTACAGATTTTGAGATCTGCTTGAAGTAGCTGTAATATGTGTGAAAAAAAGTGAAAATGAGTAGCTTTACGGATGCCTTCAGCTTTGAATGTTTTTACCTGTTGCTAGAATAACTTCACCTACTTTGCCTATAGGCTGCTTGTCCTGCAGAAATATTTCCATGGAGAAACCACATTCTATGTAGTCTCTTCGTCTCTTCTAATGTTTTTACTTGCATGCTACTTTTTTGCAGGTAGCAGCCAATATATTCTGGTAATGTGCGGGGTATATACTCCCTTTTTTTTTTTTTTTTTTTTTTTTTAAAGGACATATGCAAAAGTTTGGCTAAATTATCATTATCACTTGAGAAGGAATGATCCTGGTATCGCTCTGATGTTTTAGCACGCGCTTTGTGCTGATACATTGCCCACTTCACAGTTTAAGGGATATGTGAACAGATGCTGCTGTTGATAGCCTGAAGTATAATGAAGTCTTGTCAGAGTAGGTTGTTATAGAAATAAATGCATTATATCAAGTGTTTCTTCCATTCCACGTTACTTGAAACTGAAATTAAAAATGCCATTCCAATAAAATTCTGTTAGGATTAAATCCTTAAAAGTAGACAGCAAATCATAAAAGTCTTTTGTGTTCAAATGCCTGAACAGCCCTGTGGATTCTTTTTAAATGTAAAGGTTGGTACATGCAAACCAGAAAGAAGGGTATGTAGAAGGAAAAACAGTGTGTGGAAGATTGTGGGAGAAACTGTTCCAAATGAACATCAGGCTGCATGAGTTTAACTGAACTAGAATGTTACTTTCTTGTGTTGAGATACTAACAAATCTTTCAGTGCCATTTTTCAGGGATCTAAACTTAAGCTTAAACATAGACTTCTTTTTATCTGTGCCTTTCCTTGCATTTATATTCACCTTTCTACTGCTCCTTGGCTTCTTGCAGTTGACATTTTCAGCTGGACATGCAAATTTTCAGGATCCTGAGTGCATTGACAAGAGCAATATGATGTTAACGGTAACTGCCTCTCCCTCACTGCAGGAGCTGTTTAGGGTAATTTCTGTGTTCTTCTAACACACCATGCAAACTTTGCTCTTTCTTTGCAGGTCTGTAGGTCCGTGTTAAAGCTGAATTTACTACATAGAAAGAGTGTTGCATATACTGGATACTTCTTGCTTTTCTCCTTGTTACCCTGCATTCCTTCAATTGTCCACAGTTGAGTTTACAAGTCGAGGCTCTCTAGAGCCAACCCTGGGTCACTTATCTTACCATCCCATGCCTGGGTTCCTCTACATTCCACACAGTTTTCAAGCTGCTTTTAAAGCCTCCACTGTCATGCCAAGCTTGTATTTCTCTGCTTTACACTATTATGTTAGAGCCATGAATATTTTGTTCTACTTGTTGCAAGAGTATGTACAGGATTATAGTTATATAGTACAGAGTTGTACAAAAAGAAAGCAAACTAGTCATAGACACCTAGTCAGGCTTTTATAGCTAAACAATCTAAAACAAAGTTCCAGGCAGGTCAAGAAAAGTACAAAGTAATCCTGGCAAAGCCAATTTCTGAGGCCTTGCAACATCAGTACAAAACATATGGCCTATTCTTAGCAATACTGTATTTTGTGGGCTATGGGGTTATACTGACCTCTATGTAATGCACCTGGAGGGAGAGAATGCAATTTCTGAATTCCAGTAAAGCATTCAGAGACTGTTCTTTTTATACTCTGAAAAGACAAAACTCATACACATTTTTAAAGTCTGTGCGTTGTGTTTGTTTGTTTGTTTGTTTGTCTTTCTGAAGTTTTCCTGGATTTCTTTTGTTGGGATGAGATATATTTAGTACCAAGCAGGTTTTGTTTTCTTAGCAGCGGCATTCATATTCTTTACTTGCCTTCTGATCAAGGTGCCTCTTGAATTTATTAAACTGCTATTTTTTGATATATGTTGCATGTAAAAAAAGTCTTCTGTGTAATATTTGATACATTATAAAAGATATAACAAGGATTGATGTTATAAATTTTCCTTTTTTGAAATACACACTCTATAATCAGTATTGAAAATTCACTATTTTGCTTGTAATTCCACCCATAAGATTAAGAGCAGTTTAAGGGGTCTGGGTCATCTATCTCTTTAACAAGAGGGTTTAGCCAGAATAATTGCTTTAAGGAGAGATTGTTCTCAGCCCTGAATAGAAGAGCTGGACATTTAGATGGAAATAGCCCATGATTTGTACTTTCAGGTTTATCTCAAAACGTGCTGTAATTAGATACTTAAAGACAAGACTGTGTACTTTAAAACACCACTCTCAGTACATGGCTTACTCTTGTTAGTAAGAGAAATGTCTTAATCTTGAAAGCTCATCTGGATTGCAGTACAGCGATGTGTAACCTGCTGATTCAGGGCCCAGCTGTCTCTGTAACACACCTTCCATGCCCACCTGGGTCCTTGAATTGGTTTAAGTCTCTGAACTGGGGGTTGAGGTGAAAAAAGTAAACAAATTTATATACACACACACACTTATAGATACTAAACCAGTAATATTTCCTTTAATTTTCCTGTCACCTAACAATGCATGGATGATTTATATGTTTTCCTCAAAAAACATATAAATATGTAGTTAAATGCTTTAGCAGCCTCACTGAATGTGGGAAATAAATTCATGTTTGCAAAATTTCTGGGTGCAGCATGAAAACATACAGACCTTGAGATTTGAAATCAAATTAGATAAAACATCATATTGCCTTATTTAGAGCTACTGACTCCCTTTGAAGGTAATAATTTTAAAGCATTAAAGTGACTTAGCTTGCTAGCCCTGTTTTTCTGTGACTACACCTTCTTAAAAGAAAGCTTGAAAATCCATGTTTAAAATATCCTAAATTCCATTTAATTGTGCACATTTTACTGAGTAATTTATTAGTGTTAAGCCCCCTTCCCTAAATAATTTCAAAGACTAAATAGCAAGGACTTTTATGTAGGTTTTTTTTTTGTTTGTTTGTTTTTTAGAGCTAAAGGGTTCATCATCTCCCCTTCAGCTTCTCCTGGAAATCTGACATTTTAGTTTGCAAACAAGGTGGATGAAAATATTATTAATTACTCAACAATATTTGAGATCTATAATTGTTTTTATAAAACACATTCAATTTGCAGTTGTATACCAGCAAACACCTTCATGCAATAAAAATAATAAATAAGAAGTAACTTTTTAAAAGAGTATATGATGGAGAACTGCTGTAACTACTTATTCTGTTTGACTTTGAGGAGATGTTGAGTAGATGGTTTGCATAGCTAATTCTGTTTTCTAGATTTTCCAGATGAGAGAAAGAAAAACGTATATTAAAAACTGAGACTTTGGATGGTATAATCTTGTATAGCATTTTATCTTACATCAGAACTTCTTGTCTGAACACCTAGATTTTTCTTTAATGCTGCTTTTATGAGTGACTTTAAATCAGTCTTTACTCTGCATGCAATGAATTCAATTTTGTACTGAATGCTGGTGGCAAACTCTTTTTTTTTTTTTCTGATTTTTGTTAGCATTCCATAGATATTTACACTATTCACACTTTTCCTTTTTTATCCTCTTAAAAAAACCATGAAGTCTCCTATGATCATGCTTTACAGGGTAGAAGAGTGAAGGAGGTTTTTGGATGCTGGGGATTTGTTTTGATTTGTTTTTGTTGTGGAGTGCCAGAAAGGCAGTAGATTGCAGCCAGTCAGACTGTATTCTATTACACAATCATCCTGAGAGTTTTAAGTGCCCACTGGGCACCTAAGAGCACTCAATGAAAGAATTGTGTGGAGTTGTGCTGCGGCAGCAAAAGGGAATAAAAGATGTTTTGAATGCCGTAAAGTTAAATTGATCCCCACAATGACAAGTGCCAGCAAGAGATCAGGTCACTTTTTTAAAATCTTAAAATTTTACCCTTTTATTAAGCACTGACTCTTTGACCCAAGGTAAATCACCCTTCCTCTTTATGCAAACTATAGCTAAATTTGATCTAGGTAATGGAGATACTGACACATCCATGGTGACAGAAGCTAGTCTTTTCACCTTTTTGCATGTGTACTTCTCAAGTAGCATCCACCTAAAATTGCAAATGCTTCTAAGAATAACTTTTTTCAGTTATGTCCAAAGCATGCTAAAATTTCCTAGGTAGCCATCTGTGACCATGTGTCAAAATCCATATTAATTTTAAATAAGGACGAAGGACTTTGCAGACTAGGCATTAGATTTCATGAAAACTGTTCAGGGAAACTTTAAAAGTGCAAGTATTTTATCCACATATTTCTTACAAGGAATTCAATACTGCAGGTTATAATTTATATTGTAGAAAGCCCCAGCTTATGCTCTTCAGGAGGTAATATTTGATTTTGTTTAGGCTAAACTGATCTCTTTAACACTTTTGATTTTTCATAGATCAATTTACAAGACATGAACCAAATATTAAAATCCTAGTCTATTGATTGGCTGAACAGATTGCAAGGGAAGAAATGGAATCTAAAATCTGTGTCATTAAAGATGTTGTGAAAGAAGTTTAACTAATTTTAAGCTAAAAGTAGTTTTGAAAGATTAGAAACATTCTTGATTTTCACTTAATTCATCATTATGGGCCATATGTGGTAAAATATTTTACAGCTAAACTTTATGTATATCTTGAACTCCTTATTCAGCAAAGCACTCTGGCCTTGCCAAATTGAGACTCTTGGTACTCCAGTCCTGGAAGCTATTTAAATTCTTAATGCTTATTGATGTCATTGAAGGTTATTCTGTGGCTAGAATTTGCTTTAGTGTGCTTACAGGAAAGCCATGTTGTTAAATTAAAATTGGAGTCCCCTACATTTTTGTTTAGAAGCAATATTTTATGCCCAGTTTAGTAAGTCCAGAGACAGTTTATTAAGCTCAGAGCTGTTCATCAGCAGCTGGATTGTTTCACTTGTTAATGTATTTTGGGGTAGAGCTAAAATAAGTGTAGGTGAACAGGCACAGTCTTTATTTTGACTCTTCACTTTTCTGTATAAATATGTATCCTACCTTGAGCAAGTGCATTTGTGGTTTATGCATTTGAGGAATCTATCCTGCCTTTATGTCAAATATCATGTGTTGAACAATTGTAACATTGTGTAAGCTTCTAAAAAGTACCCTTAAATAAGTATATTAACTAGTATTTATACTTTGCATTACGATTTTCAAATCTGTATTTAAAATTAGGCCAGTGAACCTTCATTTTACTGAAGTAGCAGTCCATATGATATCATATAAGTGGTACAAAAAATGGTTACAAAAAACCTCTCCTATTCTCTATCATGCTCAACATGCTTCTTCTGCCCATTTCATTGCCTTCTAAATTCTATCGTTTACCACAGTAGTTTCCAGTAGGAAATTTGGTTAAAAAATCTATATCTGATATAAAATGAAGAATTTATTAACTAATATGAATATGCATTTTTCTGAAAAGCATCATCATTTAAAGGTAGTGTTTTAATCATGTAGAAGTTTCATTACTGTTTTCATTGATGGAGGAGAGCCAGATTTGACTTTCTTTAACTTTTTCTTGTCATCATTAACAATTTTAAAGTTTCCATATTTTATTTTATTATTGAATGCATAAGTAAACAATTAATAAGTTGAAATGCAAACATAAATTTCAGATCTGCACACAAATGTTAAAAAATATTTTGAAATTTCTTGTGATTTTTGCAATAGAGTAATCTAATCACTGTTTCAAAAAAATCACAATAGTCTTCAGGATTTATTGAAATTATATAGAGAATGAAAGTGTTTATCATGAACATATGTGCTACATATAAAATTCTAACTATTGATTCCTCTGTTTTTTGCACACATATATCCTGTTTATGAAGATTTTTTTTTTCTTTCTGTTTGTTTGCTTGGTTTTATTTGTTGTATTTGGTTGTTTTATTTTGGGGAGCATTGTGACTATAGATCAGCTTAGGACTTTCTCACTAAGTGGATTAACCATATAGTAGAAAACCAAAATGTTTTTATTTATGAGTTCACATTTTTCTGTTAAACACAGTTAATTAAAACAACACAACACAGGATTTGGAGAGTGTTTTAAATTACAGAATTTTATAAATAATATCAAAATCCTTTCTTTATATAATACGGCACAAGTGTCAGGATCTATCTTGACTTTTTAGAGAAGGCTAATGCAGAATATATACTGATATCAGGAAAATATTTTATTTCTTAGTATAACCTTAGGATGTGGTGGCTGAAGGAAATGATGATTCACTTTATGACAGGGGTGATTAAATTTGTGTAAAACACTTTTGAGACAGACATTTTATATTTTGCAATTTAAAAGTGATACTCTGTTTTGTGTATGACAAATAATATGAAGATAAATAGATTAATTCAATACTGATACACCTCTGTGTAGAAATTTTCCTAAATATCTGAAGCTATTAGGGAATGATCATTTTCCACTGCTCAAGTAGGGGGGGAAAAGCCTTACGAAATTTAAGCAATTAATTTTTTTAAGAATATTATTAAGTCATGTACTAGGACTAGTATGTAGCTGTAATGAGAATACTTAGTAAATTATGTTTGGAGGTTTAAGACAGAAAAAATACTCTAGACCACTAGCAGGAAGAGTTTACTTAATCTTTAACCATCTTTTTTCTGTTGCTTCCCAACCCTGCTCTTTATTGGTATGCTGACTTCTCTGTGTTCTTTTTCCATCTATGCTTTGCATCTTCTGAATACCTCAGCTTTGTCCATCTCAAGGTTCACCTAGTCTTTTCTTCTGATTAACTTCTGCTTACAGTCATCAAAGAGTAATCCTTGCCAAGGATCCAAAGGCAAATCCTTGCCTTTTGCAGAAACTATCTGCAAAAGGAAAATTGTCACATGGGAAGTGCTGAGATAATGCTCTTTTGTCCTCAATCTCTTCAAAAGTGAAAATAAGAACCCTCTTTCTTCTGACTGAAAATTGTTTCAAAAATACCTTTGTATACATTAGAATATTTTGCTTGAGTAACATTAATATTAATCTGTATCTTCACCAGATATTTCTGATGACTCTTGAAGGCATTAGGTATTGTCTGTTTACCTCATTCTCCTTTATAGTTCCTGCTTTCTTTTGCCCCAACTAAAAGGGTAGATTACACTGAACATATGCCAATTTTTCATTTCACCCTGATGTTTTAGTGGGAAATATTCTGTAGAAAACCCCCTCCAGAAACCTCTTTCAAATAATGGTTTGGATGAAACAGCTTTTTCTTTGAGGGGGACATTCTATGAATGCAATGCAGTTACAGTATATGGAAATTCCTGTGGAGATTAAAGAAGAAAATAGACTCTCAAGTCTGGTTATGGCCCTTTGGCTCCACTGAGACTCTGTAAATGACTTTATCCAACCATAAATAACCAGAGGGACATTTTCCTGCAGGCACATCTGTGCCACTGATGAGCCATTAGTTTTTCCCCTTTGGGTCCTGTGCTGGTAGGAGGCATGTTGAGAGTGATGTAGCTGACCTTCATCACTCCAGATGAATCCTATAGTGGCACTGGCTTCATTAAAGACCAGTGTCACTAGCATTACAGTGGCCATGGAGCAGATTGTCAGATGAAGAATATCTGCTCTCTAAAGACCATCATCATTTGCACTGAGTGAAAACTGTGTAGTTGAGATGTAGCTTAATTCTGAATCCTTCTATGTGCAAGAGTTTGTGGCCTAGTCTGTAACTGCAGTTAATTCAGTACTTACTTGCTCAGGACATTCTCAGTAAGGAAATCTGCCACTTCAATATTACTCCATGAATGCTTGAACAAAACGAGTTACTTTATTAGCAAAGATTACTGCCTAATGGAGAGAATCAGTTTTCTTTTACGGAAGAAAATTTCAGATGAAAATGGCATTTATGTCTTTGGCTGCTTCATATGAGATTGATCCTGTCCACTTACTTTTCTAAGAGCTTTCTGTTCTTCCAAAACTGTGATGCAGAGCAGCATATGCTGAAACACTGCCAAGTGGCTCACAGCCGAATTTGCTGTTGTTCCTTTTTGCCCTGTCACAGTACTGAAACAGTCCTCTCCCAGACAAATGAAACCATCTATGAGCATGACTGATTGTGAAGCTCCTCAAATAATAATTCTTCTGAAATGTCCTTACTAACCAAGGAACCCTTTTAATGGAGTGCTAGGTTAATCTGAAGGAGTCTGCTGATAGATTTTGCTTAGCAGTCTTCATTCTCCAGCCTTCTTGAACTTTGTCAGCTGTGCATTTTGCAATGATATTTCAGAATCTGGACACTTAAGCTGTCACCTTCCTTCTCCTGAAAGTGAGTCTTTGAGGAAGAAAACAACCAGTTAGTAGCTTGTTTTGAAATCTGTATTTTGTAATACTGCCTAATCTTTTTGTCATCTGACCATTGATTATAAAAAGAGTGTTAACTTCTACACTGTCAAGACTTTCTCCAGTTAACCAAGTATTTTCTCAACTAGTGTGTCTTTGAAGATTCTTGGTGAATCAGGTTAGGTTAGGTTAGGTTAGGTCAAGTTAGGCTGGAATATATAGTACCCCTCAGCAATAGTGTAGTAATAAACCTTATTTTCACCAAAAGTTAAAAGAGCCTTCAAACTGTTTTCTCTGGGAGTAAATTACCTCAGAACTAAAGCTCAGCAACTATAGCAGTTTTCACTGTTTTCTTGGGGGAAAAGATTAATCAGCCTCATAGCACTGTAAATCCATTTTTGTTTGAAGAATAGAAAAATATAAAAGTCAGGTGAGTCAAGACAAGCCCTAAGAATTAGTTTTGGACCAAGGCAAATGGTGTGTATGAAAGAAAGAGATGGTGCAGGGATCTTTCTGGATCTTGGTAAGAAAGATCTGACAGCAAATGGCTCAATAAAACAGCTGGTTTAATAAGAAAGAGTAAAAAGAGGAATGCAGACAGCATGTAAATCTTGCATTCCTTCAGAGGCTGGGACCCCTGCTTTCATGCAGCATTTGATTGACCCCAAATATGTTTTTTGCATTATATGCTGTGCAGATCTTGTCTGTGGATGCAAATCCTCTTTTTGGTCATTCAAACAATTATATAAATCATTAACTATTTGACATACAATGGTTTTCCAGTCTGAATCACTAGAGAGATACTTTTTTAAGATCTAGTACTGTCAGGAACAAGCTAGAAGGAAGCATATAGCTTAGTAGAAACTGATAGAATTAGTTTTTCTGAAACACAGAAAAACTATAAAACACTAGGAAAAAAGCTATAGTATACAGGAAAATAGTGTTTTATATATTATTGAAGATTTTATGCATGAGGAGTAAAGCAGTTTTGAATTTCCTATGGTCTAATATTTGACAGGTTGTGAAAGTAGGGTGTGATTTTACTTCTTTTAGAGACAATGACAAAACTCCCATGATTTATATGTGAAGTAAAATTTTTATAGAAACGGCTGACAAGCATTCCAAAAACCCATATTTCTTGAACTTTAAGTCTGAATTTTATTCTTAAGGTTAAATGCTTCTAGAATTTTTCAATAAAATCTGTTACAGAGTGATTCTTTGCTAATGCCTGTTCAATTAGCAAATAAGAAAATATGTCCTAGAAAGCAGGTGGACATAGTTTCATACTGTGTTGGTGGTTTTTAATATTTATTGTAAATGATACAGAAAACTATCGATCGCTAGTTGGGCACAGCTTGTGTTCATAGCAGGTCGTGAGGCTTCAGCTTTCATGACCACAGCATATGCTGCACACTGGGGGAACTTGCCCAATGACCTTCCATTCTTTGGCACTCTAGTAATTGTGATTGCTGATCTAGACAGTATCCTGCTTTTTTGATCCACTTTCAGTAAAGGTTGCTTTGAATGATGGCGCTGAAAACACATAGCAGTCCTTTTTAAATTTTTTTCCCAGGATCCTTGCTTGGATGTGATAGCATATTTCAATAAAATTACATAATACTCTGAAATCTTCATTTCTGAGCCAAAACCTTTAATTCTTTTTTTTTCCCCTAGAACTTATTAGCTCCCCACAATTGTATTGTATTCTTTTTTGATTCACAACTTGTTCTGCTGACTTTGAAGAAAGAGTTGTGAGAGCTGTGAGTATATTGTCATTACAGCCTATACTTGCTTGTTGACTGATGGCTGTGAGTTCACTTTCATGATTTACATGTGGACTTATCTGTGTTGTTTGCTTCCTATACATTCAGAGATACATCATCTCATGTATCTATCTCAGTTTGCCACCTTCACACAAGCCCCCCTGTGCTTATTGACATGATAAGGATGTGCCACCTACAGAGAAATTACAGGGTTTTTCCTCTGCTGTGCAGTACACAAAGCTGATTTTTTTTTTGTGGGTTACATGCGTATCATCACACCTTCCCTTCACAGCCCTTAAAGTTGATGTGATTTTGCCATATATATGAAATATATAACTTATACCTTATTTAAACAATCATCTTGAAAACTCGAAAACTAGTTTTTACTAATAGATCATATACGTTAATTAGACTATGGAACCATTAGATAGGGGCAAAAATTAGAGAGTCAGAGAAGCATTAGACAATGTTTTAGATCCTTCTACCATGTGTGTGTTGAACTCACAAGAAAAATGCAGTATATTAACTAAAATTTCGTTTAGCATAATACATGAGGTAATTGTTACTTTTACCAGTTTGAGCATCAGCTTCTGGAATTGCACAACTACTATAAATTTGTGGGCTCTTTCCACCTTGCATATATGTAATGACTATTGGTTTTCGCAGAATTTCTGAATGGGAAAACACACCATCATGAGGGGTGCTGAGACATTGCAGTTATCTGTGATTTATCCCATATCTGTGCAGAAACAGTTCACTAATCATCATCTAAAAGCTGGTTCTCTTAAACATTACACAGCCTTTTTCATTTGGTTAGTGTTTGTGGTTCATATTCAGGCAGCTGTTACCAGCAAATTATGTTGGTATTCTAAAAAGGAAGTCACAGAATTCACAGAATGTAAGTCTGTAAGAGTGGTAATAAACACCTGAAAAAATTAATACATTTTAGTAAAAAAAAAAATCCATCTCATACCACAGCTGTTAATGGAACATCAAAATGGAGTTTTCTCTCTAGAAAAACAGGCAAAATTGTCAAGCACAGTATAAATTTTTCCTTCCGTTCTACAGAATTAAGTGCACCAGATGAATATACTAATGGTCACAAGGGAAGTGCAAGACCTAAGAAGCAGATATTCCTTTATCTACTTACCCATAACATAATGCTGACCATGACCGTAAATGCCTTTAGTGGACCCTGGGTATGATGGTGCTTCCTTCACACCAATATATCCATTCAGACTGGGGGTGTTTTCTATAAAAGAGTAGAAATTCTTCCAAGAGAAGAGAATTACCAGAATAAGAATCAGTTTTTGGGTAACCTTACCATTGAGGGGGAGATTCTTTGAGAGTTGATACTCCAATTCAAAGAGTTAATTTTTTTTCACAGTAAAAATGCAAAACTATGTAAAAGAACCTCATATGAATAGATCATCAGAAGACTGCCAGAGTGTCTTGTCTCTAGAATTAAGAATGTTGTCACATTGAATAGAATGTGTCAGAGCTGTAATTCATAGTCAAATCATTTACAACAAAGAAAGAGGAAATGTTGTCTATGGATGCAACTGATTAGCAGAAGAGCAGTTTTAAGCAAATATATAAATTTCATGCAAAGCTTTCAGAAAAAAAGTTATGAAAACACTTTGTTCTTCTGTATCTAAACTTCTTCTTTGTCTGAAGTGTTTAAATGCCTTTAAATGCTTGAGATCATGAAGAACTTGAGGAAGGGAAAAAGCAATCTATTGAATTTTTCTACAGCCTATGTCTTTAATAAAGCTTGTTATACATTGGATATTCACTGGGACTGTAATGGACATATTGGGTACTGGCCTACTGCTCAAATAGCAGGATAAATTATTTTATATCCATTCATATATTGTTTTTTATTTTTTAAAAGGTTATCTGCTCAGCCTTGGGGCTCTTATAACTACTATTCAAGAGTGACTGTGATGGATTTGCATGTGATGTCAACAGAAAATTCACCATATGTCAGCTGACCAAGAAAAATTCAATTTCATTTTCCATCTTTCATATTTTTCATTGTTTTGCTAGAATGAGTAGAACAGATATATTAAAATTTTAAAATAGTTCTGAATTTTTAAAGATTGGGTGAAAACTGATGTCTGTTTCCATTCGCAAATTTGTATAATTTAATAGATAAATTCCATACCAATATCAAATAACCAAATTATCTCTTTCAAGAAATTTAGTCCTATTTTCACCCCCGCTATCAATAAGTGAAAATCTTTCACATAGACTCATGTGACAGAGTCAATAATTGCAACCAGACTGAATTTCTTTAGCTAAGTTTACTTCCAGGTTTCTGTGACTGTAGGTCCAATAGCCTGGGTCTCTCTCCCAAGCCCTCCTCCAAAATGACACTGGCAGTTGCCATAGCTTATGGAAGGTGCCTCTTGTTTTGATGTATGATCTGGTCCAGCATTTCTGTGGAGGGTGATTGCCATATCCAAGTATAGAAATCAAATTAATATTTTGCTTCCTCTATTGCAATAGAACAGAAACTCTTTTAAGTTAAATGTATCTATAGATCCCAAAGTCTTTATTACTAGTTAAAATAAGAAATTTAGAGTTCACCTAACAGCTAAGAAAATCTTTTGCTTTTTCCATTTATACTTCTGTTCAGGAAATACCACACTCACTTTTATAACCCACTTGCATTCAATTTCTGTAGAAATTACAAGGCAATAAAAGAAGAAGGTGTGATATCCTTCTACTGTAGTATTTGTAAGCAATTGCTTAAAATAAATAATTATTCTATTTTACATGTGGTTTACCTGTGCATCCTTTTTTTCATAAAGCAGCACAGAAGAGGTCTTCACAGTTTCCGAAGAAAGTTAGAAAGCTTTTGTGAAAATGCGGTGGACTTTTTTTCCTAAGACTCTGTCTGTTGAGTGAAGCTCCTGGAATGCTAGCACATTATTAAAAGGCAGCAAGAGAAGCATACCAGCTAATTGTTGCAGTAGGACTTGTTGAAGTTCAGGAATACCAGGGAAAAATTAATATTGTTCCTGCTGTGCTTGATCGTAATTGTTCAGATTTACCAGCAATATACCAGTTCAATTAATCAAGTTAAAAATGTAAATACAAGGGAGTAAAAAAAACCATCAAAACTTTGAGTACTTTGAAAATGAGAGATAAAAATCAGATGTAGAAAGGAATGATTAGAGAAGATATGTTACAGATCTAGTGGCAGAATATGCAAGATATAAACTGCTCTAAGATTTGGGATACATAGCCTAAGATGAATAATATAACTTCAGTGACATAAAAAAATCAAATAGCTGTATTTGTACTGCGACAGAAGAGACATATATTTCATTCTTATAAAAAAGGATGTGGTAGATTATGTGGAAAGTTGTAAATGTCTGCAACTCAGCAGACCTTGCCCATGGTAACAGCTTCATAGTATACGGCCATAGGTAGGCTTAAAAACTGGTGCAGCTAGTGCTAGCATATGCAGTCAATGTTACCAAAACTTTGAGTGTCTGCAAAATCCAAAATATAACACCAAATTAGAAGAGGCTTTTCTTACAGTGATGTTGTCAACTGAGCATCTAGGTGCTGTAATCTTGCAAGCCCACAAAAAACCAGAGATGATAGAAGCAAATCAGAGCTTGGAATCAACCTGGGCCTTTCAGGAGGCAGTCTCATTCTAAACTCTAAATTATTAAGAAAGAATGAGACCCTAAGGTTGTAATAAGACACTATTCAAATGGATTTGGAGTTGCCCCTGCTTATAGCTGAGAACTAGGCTTGGGACTCACAGACCATAATATCAATTTAACAATGTGCTTTTGTGTAAACCACAGGAAAAAAAATAACACAGACTAGTAGAGACATATTAAAGGATAAGATTTTTTACAGGTAAAAATAATTCCACCCATCGCTGTCACACACAGAAGCTACAAATCTGTTATAAGAAAATCTATTTTCTTTGAACAAGCACTGTTGAAGTCTCTTTAATTTCAAATGGAGACTTGGGTGAGCAAACTTTGCATATTGGTAGAAGTCTAAGTTCTTTAAATGGAACTATATTTTTAATACGAAACCTTAATAAACATCAGAAGAACCATACTGGTCTATGAATGTTAGCCAAGGTAAAACAGACTGATCTCATTAATTAATCTTGTTATTAAATGAATAGCACTGGTGGTGGAGTTAGAGAGTTCACCCTAAAGAAATCAAAACATGGAAACAGCAAGTGAATGATGATCCTTCTCTCTTTCACGTCAGTATACTACCTATGAAAGGCAAATATAATTTCAGTACAGAATTTATCAGTATTATTCAGTACAGAATCACAAGAGTGTTGGGAGTATACATAACTCAGAAAAGAAAGATTGGAAGGTAACAGGGATTTTCCCCTAAATTCAAAGCTATTTCTCCTCCTGAGTACAGTCATCTGAATATGATATGACTTATCAAAACGAATTCTCTGTATATTGTTTTTACCTGTTTCATTTCCTCTAAGGTGATATACAGTAGAAATATGGGAAAAGGTAGTGCTGGCTAACAAAATAAATATTCTACTAGTATTTGAAATGTTACTAGGATTGCTCATAGTCAGTAAAAGTCCGTAAATAACTCATTTAGAGGGTAGGAAATAATGGCATGCCTCTAAGAAATGTTTTTATTAAAGAGAATGTAAAAGCCCTGGAAAATTTCGCTGACATATGCTTTCAGGAATTAACTTTATTTTATTTAACAGCTATCTTGGCAGAAGGAAGAAAATTTTTAAGTCTGTCAAGCCAAATGACCTATGTGCCTACTTGATGCTCCTCTCTTACCAACCTCCCTGAAGCTGTTCCACTTTTCTCTAAAAGCATGCCCTAATTATTATAAATTGTTCTATTAGGTATTGGAATTTATGGCTAACTGTATTCAAAGTTGAGATGCAGCAGACAGACACACAATGTGGACAGACAGGTTTTTCTGGGGCTCCTTGGTAGGATGTTACCAGGGGTAAGGAGCAAGGGGTACAGTCACACAAAGAGAAACGTTCCTGGGCAAATAACAGAAGTTCATTTTGCCTGGGGAAAGAGGAGGGGAAAGCCACACCTTTACTACATGAGGTTGTGTGAAGCAGGTATCTGCAGATGCTCTCCTCATTTGTGCGTTGAGTAGCAGAGCTCACACAGACTTCAAGAGTTCAATTGTTGGATTTGGGTGGAATTCCCAATGTCAGCCTTGCTACTTTACTTTCAGATCTTAGGGTGAATGATGTGGCACTTCAAATGTCATCAAGTTTTTAAACATGAGGAAAAAACTCCACAAAATTAGAAAGAATTAAAAAAATAATCCCTTTATTTGTACATGGAAAAGTTTTTAATTAAGCAGTCCAGTAGAAGAAATTACAATTGGCCTTTGTACTTCAACAGGCCTTTGTACTTCAGCATTCAATAATGTGAAATAAATTAAAAGGGATTTTGAAAAGGACTAATGGGTAAGTGACTGATTAGGTGGAATTTTATTAATACTATAGGGAAGATAAAATATACTCTATATACCTCGGGTGATTATAAGTTTGTTGCTTTTTCCTTGATTTTTTAAAATTTTTATTCTTTTTTGTTTTATAAAATCCAGGAGGCAAGCATATACTGAAATGAGGGGGTAATTTTCTGAAGTCTCTGTAAGAATGAGAAAGGTCATGGTTTTCTTTATTTTTGCCCTGGAATTATTGAAAGGTTCACAGAAAATTAGGCATATTTTCAAGGGCTTTGTGACCTTTCTTGAAACAATGCCAAATAAGTAGTAATAAAATATTTCCGTAGAACTACCTTCCTTACTATTTTAAGATTCTGTTTTTCTCCAAGTCCCTTTTTGTTTCCACTGGTGGTGACAGCAAGAGATTCATAGCATTGGAATAAATATTACATAAGATCCTTACAAAACAGATGCCTCTAGAAATTCTCTTCCATCCTCTCATTATCATGGAAAGCAGTTTTTTAACCATCTTTGAAATGCCTCCCAAAAAGGCGCTCTAAGCTCATCTACTCGTGTCTGTGAGCCACCTGCATACACATCTGTACAGGAAATGCTGGTCATATTTGCCATAATTACCAATTGTTCTTCTGTTTTTCATTTCCAAGGACTTAATATAGAACTATTTATTTTTCTGTTTACATTGCATGCAAATATTTTGCTTGGTAATGCTAAAGTGAGCAGTGAATACCATTCCATATGATTAGTGTTGTTCCACATGGTAGCTGGAATCTATTCAATTTAATGACCTTAACTGGTTTTTCAGTGGGATATTTTTTATTTTTTTTTTTTTTTTTAGTCAGGCTGCCTAATTAGATTTCTGGATTAACATTAGAAATGCCCTTCAGGATGATAGCTGAGGGATTTTTAGTACTGCATTTTGTCTCTGACCTTGGCCACTCTCAATGTGTTTGCATTTTAAATTACCATGCTTGAATATGGGTGGGTTAACAGAAGATCCTGAGCAGCTTTAAGCAGTATTGCACTATATTGAGTAACCCTATATAATATGTACACTGTGTAATATAGTATTACACTATATAATGCTATACACTGTTTTGCCTCATATTGTTCTCTACCATGGCTAGATTTGACATTGCCTGTAAATGTTTAGGTAGCTGGTGGGTCTAATTTTCACAGCTATTAAGGTTCTCAGGATAGAAAGAAATGAAATGGGCTTTACTGCCTCTAAATTAAAGAGAAGGAAGTGATGACACGGCTGTGAAAACACTGTTATAAATCTGTTATCAGCAAGACTTTTGATTTCTCTGCAGCCTTTCAGGTTTTGAATGTCTTTTGTGGTTTCCTAGCACTTTTTTTTTCTGTTCTGTTTAAGGAATAGGTACTTGGGAGGAAAAATTCCTATTGTTACCTCAAGTATTTTACCTCTTACAGTGGATTCAGATCTTTCTTCATTTTGTCTCACAGTCCTTTGTGTACAGAGCACATGGAGAGGGAAACCAAAATCAAACAATGTGCTAAAGGTCGAAATATCCTTGATAGGATTATAGAATGTGTTGCACACTGTGTCTGAACAAAACAGGATCACAGAAAAGAAGACAGGTCAACTTGTTGCTTGCTGCAGAAAATTTAGAGGCAATGGAAAAATGTCTATGCATGTAAGAGAAAGCAAGGGACTCAGATTAAGAAGCTGGCAGAATCAGCAGTGAAAGAAGCCAAGAAAAACAGATGCCAGATCTAAATACCAATTCTGTAAGGACTGAATCACTTATTCAGCAGCCATACATTGACTGCCTACAATAATTGACACGGGTACAATGCTGTTGTCTGCTTGGGGAAGAGTTTTTGCATAGTCAGATTGAAATTATTCAGAGAGGTCAAAAATGGCTGTGAAATCATCTCTCTATTTTTTGTTCATACAGATACTATAATGATCCAGATGTCTGCCCTTCTACAAATCATTGAGCAACTCTCAGGGCTGTAAACATAGTGTTCAAAACATATTTCACAATTTGGATTACACTTTGCTGTCTGATACTTTTAATGTATGTGTGTGTCGAAATACTTTCAAATGTATTTGCAATATCTATTAAATTCATACGTTTGTCAACTTATGGTCTAATAATAAAAGATATTACAGACAGTAAAAACATGGATTAAAATGATCAATGTTGTGTTGCTTAATCCTGCATTATTTAGAGCTTAATGAAAAAGCTGTTGTTGATATGACAAGGCAATTGTTCATGCTCAAAAATGTGAAAGTCTTCTTTCACTTTTGAGTTTGCGGCTAAATTTTGTAAAAACCTAGCACTTAAGATGTAGGGACCTTGAGGGCCACCAATTTCATTTCACTGCTCCCATACAGGACAAATTGTACAACACAATTTCTCATCACTGTTTGTCTAAACTGTTTCTTAAAGCCTCTAATGAAAGAGACTTTCTAGCCACATTCAATAAATCAGTGATAAACAAAAGAACACTGTGGAAAATATGCTTTGAACTATCCAAGTTCTGCAGGTAAATAATTACTTAGAGAAGCATTCACTGTACACTGCACACTCTTTTCACTGAACTATGTCTAGTCTTGCTTTACATAGACACAGTATAGAAAAAATACATTTAAAGGACTCAATGGATACATGCTATTAAACCATAGTATTGCACAAATTAGGAAGTAGAAATAAATTATAATTGTAATATTTCTGGATTATGGTTTTTGAAATAAGTTTTTTTTTCCTCTTAGAGTTTGACATACTGAATAATTTTAATAAATACTCCAATGTTTATTTTATGCAAAAGCTTGTCTTTTTTTAGGATGGAAGAGCAAATTGTTATAGCTGGATTTCCATGTGATGAACTTCATTGATTTTTATTAACTGTATGCTTATAACAACCTAATTTGGATACTTCAGCATTTAGAAGTAAGCAAGGAAGCAGGCAGCTCTGATTTTCCACAATATATACAGTTGGTTCCTGTCAGTGAAGAGGATGTCCTTTCATACTGTATAAAGCAAGTGCTGTATAAAGCAAGGCTATAGTTTATTTACTAATTTAATATTAAAGAAATATCCCGTCATTTTGATCTTAGAATTCGGGAGACACAAATAGAAACAAGTCTTGCCTGCCACTTCAATGCTTAATGTTGAAAGTTGGGTTTGTTTTGAAACTGGCGGTGCAGTAACAGTGTTAGCAGAAAGAGTAAGTATTTTCAGTTACCATAAGGCAGCATCTTAATACCATCATAATTCTCCAACATGGAAGAAGGAAATAAGTATGACGTCTTATAAATGAGTGGTAAATATTTGCTCTTAAAAAATGACTTGTTTACTGAATGTTAAGTGATAAAAGTAAAATGCCAAATAATATTAAGGCTTCTGCTTATTATAGATTATTAATTTTTTCTTGGTGCTCTCCTTAAGTGTAAAGATAGTATACTGATCATTACACTAATTTAATTACTTAGTTTGTGTATATTTGAAAAATTATCCTTGCATTTTCATCTTTATTTGTTGATCTCTTTTGCTGTAAAGGTGTTGCAGAATGTTTCTAGATAGTTATGCTTCAGCTGAGATGTGAATAAAATTCAGTGTCAGATAAAGTGCTTCTGATGTAGAATTTATAAAGTACATTAGGACTACATAAGAGAAAGAACTGGCAAGACAGCTTGATGTGTACACCCAGCAAGAGATAAATTCTTAACTATTATTGTCTAAACAAGCCAGGTACAGTAGAGTGCTTCCTGTTGGGAGATAAAACTATGGAAATAAAATTTTTGTTATAAAAGTGAGAATTTTATTTACAAAATTTTACTGTCAGAACTTTTCAGGGGCCATCAAATCCTTAAAATATTTCTCTAATATTTGTAGAGATGGACAAGATTCTCCTTTTAGTTACCTATCCAAAATTTATTTTACATAATGCAGGGGACAGGATTAAAAAGAGAATTTGAATCCAAGAATAACTGTTCACAAATTAAAGCTGATACCTGACAGGAAAAGTGCTGCCAACTTTCAGATTACAGGTAGTAGGAAAAAAAAAACCAAAAACAAAAACAGAGTGTTATTTCAGCTCAGTTGTAAAACTCAATGCATGTAGATCAGGAACTCTTAGAAAATGGAAGTGTAGGAATAATAGAAAGAGAAAACTTTGTCAGAAGAAACAGTGGGAGGAAATATGGTCACAAAAGAGTTTGTGGATACTACACACAAAATGCGATAAATAAATAAATATCGAGTAGGAATATAAGTAAAGCTTGCAGGTTATTAAAAGGGTTTTAAGAATTCATAGATTAGTTATTTAGACTACATTACATTCGTGGAGTCAAATAAATTTGAAGACACATTTACAGTTTCACTTGGAGACATCAGTGAGTGACAGCAGTTATAGAACCTAACACACTTTTAACAGCTGTAGTGGCTCAAACCAAAGGCCGAGTTGTGTTCTGTATCCCTCAACATCCACAAGTGAATGGCTTCAAAAAGGAAGAGCCAGACAAGGTTATAAAATTACACTTCTGTGTAATGCTAATTTCATGCTCCAGCTACTTTCACATTGAAAATCTCCTGAGTCTATGTGGCCCTATTAATTTGCAACCCACCACAAATTTCTCTTCCATAAACCTTTCCAGTCTCCCAATCAACCAACCTACATGAACTTCTTGGATCCACATTATTTTTTACAAGGTCTTTTGCACCTACTTTTTTCTGTCCTGAAATGTATTCCTACTGGCTCACTTTGACACTTCCTCTTTCCTGCACTGGAAAAGAAAATGAACAATTTCTGCCCATCTTACTTTATGCCACTTGTAGTTTTATTATCCTCTATAATTTCTCCTTTCATTTTTTTCTTTTCCACAAGGAAAAGTAACAAGTCACTTCATAGGTCAGTATACAGAAATCACTGAGACATTTTCTAATGAAATAAAAACATATCTATAAAGTGCTGAAGTTTTCCAATGTGTGGGAAAACTTAAAATATAATTAATTTTATGGTGTGATTACCAATTTAGCACTCATCAAATAGAATAATAGAGAGATGTGATATATTCACAGAGATTTAGCTGGATCAATATACTTCTATTGATTTTATTAGTTGTGTGTAGAGTTTTATGTGATAATTTCTGTTCCTTTACCATGCAGAATTGAGCAAGTGATGAGGAGTGCTTTCTCTTTATCTCTCTTTTCCTTTGTTGTTACAAAGCTTAACCAGTGCCACAGAACAGAGGCAGTTGATTGTTGAGCTATTCAAATTTCTCATTAGATGAACTGGAATATTTTGTGGTCATTATTTGTGCTCTTCTAAACCATTTGTAATAGGTTTGTTGTTATCAGAACTTTCTTTATTTTCTTCTTTTTGTCTCTTCACTGCAGACCAGTCTTTTTTTTTTTTTCCTGTTTCACAGAGTCTCAACTCCTTCTTTTCATATATTTTCACCCTTGTTGGTCTGAGGCTGTTTTAGTGATTTCCCTCTATGCTATTTAAGACCATCATTATCACTGCTCAGAATGACTCTGAAGAAAAGTTGAACCTCCTGTTAAAGCATTATGGGAGGCAATTTACAAAACCTCTCATTTATCACTACAAAATCAGCTTTAGAACAAATTCTAAAGGAAGAATTTGACACTGAAAAACCTCCTACCATCTAAAAACTTTTATCACTACTGAAGTCCCTTAGCTACCTGAGGAAAAACTGTACCACAAGTAGTCATTCAAAGACATGAGAATATGTGTTTCAAGATGAAATTCTAAATATATTCAGTTTCCTGTTTCTTCTGAAAGCCCTTTCTTGACTAGTGATATTTTTGGGCTTCAGTAACTATTATTTTTAAGAATAGAAACATAATTCTTCTTTCTCATATCTTTCCTCTTCTCATGAAATCTAATTCAGGTCTTGATTTTTATTGACAACGTGCCCTCATTAATAAAAAGCTCTAGACTCTATCTGGCTTTGGAGCTCTCTGCTCACCAAATCTTAGTCCTTGAGAGGTTTCTTTGATCCTGCTACTCTCTCATTTTTAAAAGACAGTGTTCTAAAGAAAAACAGCCTTAATTTTTCTCTCTGGCCTGGCACTGACTGTTTTCTAACCCCAGCTACCCATGCAAAGAGCCTTACTCATTTCCATCTGGGTACAAATATTTCTAGTCAAGAGACACATCAAAACTTCTTCTTCCTTTTCCTTGTCTTCCTTCCTACAAGAGACATAAAGAACTGCAATGAAAAATAAATGCATTAATAAATAAGCAGTCAGAGGATCCAGCAACAAATCACCCAGAAGGAAAGCAATGCAGAGAAGGAAGCTGAAAGAACCATCAGGTTTACCAGCAGGCAGTGACCATGGAAAAAAAAAAAAAATTACTTGTTTGAGGTAGTCACCCTGGCAAGTACATGGCAAGGACATCTGGAGAAACACTGTTAGTTTACTTTTGTGATGATTCCTTATAAAGTCTGAGTTTCACAGATGACCTGGTTGTTAACTGTCATTCTACACCTTATGATATTTAACCTTGAACATTTTGACACCAGCAATTTCAATTTGAGAAATTATAGAGATTTTGTAGGAGGATGAAAAGAACTATCTTTTCCCACTCCACCAACCCCAAGCTGTTGTAACAGAATGTAAGGAAACAAGAACCCAGAACATGAGACATCTTCACTTTCTGTGGTCTAGAGCCGAGTGCTCTAAACCTCTGACACTGATGAAGAAGAAGGTTGCTCTTTTTGTTGCCGACAGAATGAGAATTACCTTAGTCTGAGATTGCATCTGAATGTAAATTCCGGAATTGCTTAAACAATTCCTACATTTTCCTGGAATGAATCAGGCAGGGAGACATAGCTTATGAAGTGTCTTATACATGTCTTTGAGTCACTTGCCTCCAATGACCAACAATCCACTCCAGAAGATTAGAAACAACCAGTAAGGATTTGTTGAAATTAAAGAAAAATCAGGCACATCATCCTATGCAGTCTGCAACTAATAATATGTGAGAAGACTTTAATTTTTTTTTGTTTCTTATTTCCATTCTTCTTTTCCAGAAAAAGGAAAGGTAGGTCCCAGCTGGTAGGCAATCTCATACTCAGCTACTCCCTCACTCACCATCCTCAGTAGGACAGGGGAAGACAAGAAAAAAATAGGAATGAGAAACTTTTTGGATCAATATGGAGTCAGGAAGATCACTTAATAATCATCATTGTCAGCAAAACACACTTTATTTGAGATAAATAAATTTATTGTCAAGGAAAATAAATATGGAATTACTTATTTGGGCATTGGAAGGAAAAGGAAAATAAACCAAACATTTACATACTTAGAAAAAACACCTTTCCTGCTCTTTTTTCCACGCTCAGCTTCACTCCAAATTCCTGTTTCCCCCTTATTGTTGCCATAGATTACTCTCATCCCTACAGAGAAGCAATGCACCATGCAAGGCTGGCGGAGTGTGTGTGTGTCTATGTGAGAGTTACAGTCAGTACACAGCAGTTTCCTCCAGCTACTCCTTACTTTTCATTTTCTCTGCTCCTATTAGATTCTTTGTACCACTGCAGCAGAGAAAAGTACCTGAGTTTGGATTGAGTTAGCTTGACTTATTCAATTTTTTTTTTTTAAGTGAATATGTCTTACAGTATGAGAATACTTAGAATTCCAGTGTGGTACTTCTGTGATAAAAATCAACAGCATGTGGCTCACATAGGAACCAGCTATTTTTAGGTAAAATTCCTGAAGTGGGATATAATTTTAAATCTTCTCTGCATTTTTATTTCTGAAACTGCTTGCCAGACTTGAATGATACATGATTAATAATTGAGCACATCTTATTTATACATTCCTTTACAATAGATGCATGAGAAGAAACCAGAAAATTAAGGGGGTAGGGGAGGAAAAGGCAAAAATATGTTTCTATGGTAGATCCTGCCAGAAAGACATGAGCCAGTAGTGATGGTAAATTTTATGCCAATCTACATGTGTTTAACTTTCTGCATTACTTTCTACACTCCTTCATTTTCATACATGTCCCATTCACTCTTGCTCAAATGAATCAGTAGAAAGATTGTTGTAACTGCATTAGGATTGAGGCTAGACTCTCCCAAAATACATGCTGGTTAATGGGGATAGAAGTCAGTTTAAAAATCAATACAAGGTACGTTTCTCCTAAATAGGATTCTATGTAGTCAGCAGAATTACCCAATAACTTCGGCTAAGTTGATACTTTTTCTTGGCATGTAACAATTATCTGCCTGTACTTCCAACTGGAGCAAAATAATATTGTCAATTAACTTCATTACAAAATCTCATGAATATTAAAATTAGATTATTAAAATTAGAATATTAAAATTAGATCTCAGTTAGTCTGCCTTAAAGAGATCGTACTAATGCTCTACTTGTAATACATTGAAGTAACTATCATATCTACCTTTCTTCCCACTAAGAATTGCTGGCAGTAAACGGATCATAAACCACCAGTGTCTTCCTTCTGAAGATTAAAAACTTCTACAGAGAAGACTATGAAAAAGCATATTGTTTTCACCATTCTATTCAAAGGAAATAGGAAATAAGTGGGAAAAAAAAAAAAAGAAAATTTTGAAACAGGACTTTGTTGGAAGAGTAGTTTAAAAAGGCATAGTACAGCATTACAGACTTAGCAATTGCCATGGTCCTTCCCATGTTCCCAGTCAGAAAAATCTCTGAAATCTTTGCACTGTCCATTTTTGCAGAATGTAATGAGGTCTACCTTATTCAGTATCAGTGGTAGCTGTATCTATGTGTTTCACAGAGATAAGCAGAACTATTCTCCTGGAATAATTTGTACATGGAATTATATGTCTAAGGGTTATTTCATTCCCCACCAGCAGTAGATGTTTGTTAATTTTAGTTTTTAAACATGAAGATTTATATACACAGAGTCACAGAATATTTAGTTTGGAAAGTCCAACCATTAACCTAACAAGTCAAATCTCCTACTAAATCATATCCTTACAAGATAAATCTAAATGTCTTTTAAATACCTCTAGGGATGGTTACTCAACCATTTCTAAGTGCAGCCTGTTCCAGCGTTTGACAACCCTTTTGGTGAGATAATTTTTCCCAATATCCAAACTAAACCTCCTCCAGCATAAATTGAGGTAATTTCCTCTTATCATGTTGCTTATTACTTATTAGAAGAGACTGGCCCCCATCTTACTGCAGCCTTATTTCAGGTTCTAGTAGAGAGCAATCAGGTCCTCCCTAAGCCTCCTTTCCTCCAGGCTAAACAACCACCACTCCTTCAGCAGCTCCTCATCAGACTTACGCTCCAGACCCTTGACTGGCTTTGTTGCCCTTCCCTGGACATGTTCCAGCCCCTCAGTATCTTTCTTGTAGTGAAGTGTCCAAAACTGAACAGAGAGATTTGAGGTGTGGCTTCACCAGTGCCAAGTATAGGGGGATGAAATGTTCCTCGGTCCTGCTTGCTAAAAAAGCTTTTTAAAAAACTCTTCTACTAGATTTGTAGGTTTTATTATTATCTTAAGTGTCCAGTTTCACTTAGAATTTTACTATTTACTTGTATAGTTAGTTCTTGGTATACAGTGGTTTCAGCCATCACAGCTTCATTTTGAATTAAATCTTTATCTCACTGCCACATTCTGGTATCAGTGTTGTCAGGAATAATGAGTTTAAACCTGCAGGTAGTTTTCTTCAGCAGCATACAACACAAACATATGTCATGTCATTTTATTACTTTCAGAGTTTATTACGTGGCTTGTTTCATACATGTCATAATATATTTTCTGCTTATTTTCCCATTAACCACTACAATGGTGTTTTCATTGATTCTGACACATTGAGCACATTCATCTTTCTCTGGAATATCTACAGTTAGCAGAGAAACAAATTATACCAATGTTAGGAACTTTGTATGCTGGTTCATTAGCAGATCTTGTGTTACCTTCCTGAATGGTGTTCTTTTGAAATTCCCCCCTGACAGCTACGACTGTTTTAAAACATTTCTGCCATGCCACTTGCTTGTTACCATTTTACAGCTGGGCAGTCAGAGCCTTCAAAGATGATCTGGTGGAACAAATTTTACAAGTGTTTCTCATCTACTTCAGCAAGTTGTACAACTTAATATCCTAAATTGTTAAAACAGAACACGGACTACAACAGAGCTATCCACAAGAAAATGGGGACAAATAGAATATTTTAGAATTTTGCAACAGGAATTTTTCAAATAGATCCTTCTTCTTTTTGACATATGCAAGGGCGAATCTTTCTGAACAGTGTCTCAAATATTAATTTTATATTAAAAAATCATCTTACAGTACAATACTTTTTCTTTCTTTTCCTAAGGAAAACCTGACTGTATTTGTCTGGTGAATATACTCAAAGGCCCACATACTTCTATACAACTGCCACAATTATATTCCGTGTTACATATTTCCAAAAACTACCAAAAGCCTAGTCTGATGAAAAAAAATGAGGCTAATATGGAAAAATATCACTGCATACATATTTCCAGAATAGAATTGACATTATTGCTGACAACTACAGATCAGTAGGAAAAGTGTGAAGAAAACACGGGTCTTCCATCTGCTTCATCCATCTGCTGAGAAAAAGAGCTATGTTACCATTAGCAGGTCTGTCTCTGCAATACTGTGTCTTCTATGCACATTTTCATGACAAAAGGCTTAAACATCTATATTGTTTACCTCTATAGGTAAATGTACTAAATAGCATTAAATTTTGCAAACAGCTCTAAGTTTGCTATTTTTTGAAACAAATGCATAGTAGAGTATAATTCCCAAATTTCTCCTTAAATTTCCTGACTTCAAATCAGTGATTCTTTAAAGTGTCTAATAAAAGAGTCTAGTTCAATATTAGATATACTGGATAAATCACATTTAATATTTTTTGACTGAGGATTTTGGCACAGTGTGTCATTTGGCTATTTTCTATTTGCCTATATTCTATTTCAATGTTGACATCCTTTTCAAAATTGAAAGAAATAAAGAGGGAATGTAAACTTCAGGTCAAATAGTATTCTCTAAGTCCATCTGTGGAGGTTATTGTTAAGGAGATCAGTTTTGTTGAACTTCTACATTAGAAGTGTCAATCACAAACACATAGAGTAAGGCAGATTCCTGAGGAATTCTGTTCAATATTCATTATTTTTCAGTATTCTATATTCTTTTGTCCTATGGGTTGGGAGCTTTAGAAAGGAAACCAATTTTCTAGTTACATAAATCCTGTCCAGAGGTGGCAGTAGCTTGTATCTAGCAGCTCCAGGCATTAAGATTTGTAGAATCCATACAAGGCCAGGTATTCTGCCCTTGAGCACAGTGCTCATGTGTAAACACAGTAGGCCCTGTGGTTCACACAAGAATGACTGCAGCATTGCATTCATTATTTCTGCTGCTGCACGGGCATCATAAGTTCTTTCAAAATTTACTCCCTTGCTAAGTTGAGAAAGTATACTGGAATGGTTAAAGTTCAGATCACTATCTCCGGAATCACTCCAAGAGCTTTTCTGGTCTCCTCCTTTCCTCAGCATTTTCATTCCTAATTAAAATGAACTCCAGATGAGGAAGGTTTTTGTTTGTGATTTTTTGGGTTTTTTAATGTTTAGTTCTGACACATAAACAGCTTTAGAATACTCCTGGGAGACTTTTTAAACCTGTTCTGTTATCTTGAATGCTGGGAACTATTTAGAAATAAAACTCCAACAAACTATCTACAATGCTTATGAATTACATAAACATGGCCTTAATTTTTAAAATAAAGTTAACTGAGACAAAAAGATTTTTCTGTTAAAAATAGTTTAAAAAAAAGGTGTAAGTATAGAAGGTTATTATTCTGTAATATATATTCATCTTCTGAGTGCCCTCATGATTTATAATCATACGTAGGACAGAGCTGGTGAAAGGGAGACAGCTGAGTCTCTTTGGGGCTGCCATTGGGCAGCTGCAAGAGGCGGACAAATACTTTGCCTGTTCAAAGCCCTGATTGCAAGACCTTTCATACTGGTGGGGAGAGTAATAGTTTTGGAAGAAAAAGCTTTGCATTTTGCTAAAGAAATTGCACTCAATTCTGTTGTTTTTCACCTTGTTGCATAGTTGAACTACCACTGTTATTTGTTAGAGCAGTGATTTGTTTTGTTAGACCCTGTGAAGGTTCTTTGGTTTTGGCCGTGGTAGGGAAACAGAAAGAGTCACACCTCTGTTTTCTCTCTTACACAACATTTCAACTAGTAGCTGGAACAACTAGGAACCATTTTCCTCTGTTTTTTTCAGTGCTTAGCCCCATTGAGCAGATTTAAATATATGAACAAAACATATCTTGTGCATGAATCACCAAAGAAAAAGACATTAAGGTGGTTTCATAAACATGTTGGTATTTATTTTTAATAAAGTATGGATTACTTCTTTTCTATTATGATGAAAAAACAACATTTTTAAAACCTGAACCAGTGCTGGTTAATATGCAGAAACTAAAGTGTATTGTACATGATCAGAGAAATTGGAATTTTCTTTTGTTTTTTTCAAAGTATGGTTGCCAGTAATTTAAAGGGTCTCTTAAATCATTTGGTATTGAAGACAATCAGCAGCAATGAACATAATCTTCTACCAGAAGCAGCAAAAGAAGTTATTAACTCCTTCCTTCCAAATTTTATGTACAAAGATATATAATATATATAACTCTTCTTAAAAATCGAAGCCCCATGTAGTTTAAAAGGTTATAGTTATACAAGGCATTTTAATAAGGAATTTGTTTCTTCAAAGATTTGAATGAAATGGTTTATTTTAAGCAGCTAGTTGTCAGATGCAATCTCCTCTCTTGTTTTTCAAGTTCATGGCATATAAAAACAAGAAAGGAATTAATAGTCTATTATGTATGTTTTGGCTTCCTTATGAGCTGTCACTCATTAAATAATCTCATATACACATAAGAACTCTTTCTGTGCTGTAATATCAGTGTAAAGGAGCATTTCAATAAGTGAAAAATTCATTTGCTCTCATCTGAAGACCATCTCTATTATCAGCATGATAGAGTTGGAAATCAAATTATATATATCTGTATCTATATATATCTACCTCTCTTTCTCTCTCTCTCTCTCTATATATATATTAATATATCTCAAGATATTTTGAGGTGATAGGATACTGTAACAGTGAGAGTTTAAAATGTTGTTAAATGAAAAAAAATTGTTCTTCCCTCCTAGATTTTTCATAACAAAGGTGACATTATTTTGTCCTGTCACCTTTTAGGGAGTAATAAGATATATAGTATTGTTTTAGAAGTTGATTGAAATGTTGGCAAAAAAAGAATAGCACAAAAAGGAGAATTTAAGTAATGAATTGCAATTAAACTTGACTCTCAAGAAAGTGCACATTTGTTTCTTTGCAAGTACCTTCACCAATTGATTGTAATCCATTGTTACAGAAAAATTTACCATTCTTCTTACATTTCTTTGGATGAATATCAGCAGAAAAAATATGTATAATCTTTCAGCTATGTCAATGTATGTGCAAACTTTATGACTGTGAAATGAAATAAATCAATATTTAGGAAGCTCAGAACAGAAGACTGAAGGCATTTATAGTGAGTTGCATTAATCAATTTACTGTGTGCTTAGCATTGTTTAGCTGAGCTAATCATGGAAGATTAACCTTTAAAAATTTATATTAGAAAGTATGATGATCCCAATCTTGGTTCCTAATGCTTTTAGCTGTATAAACAATGTTTGACATTTACCAACAGTAATGTCATGGAAAAATGTTCCCATACCCTGTAAATGACAAAGGTTTGAATTTTTTTTTTAATATATATAATTTTTTAAGGATGGAATTTAAGATTTTCAGCTGTGCCAGTTTTAGTTTTTTGGGGGGAGGGGGGAATCTTTTTTTTTTTTTTTTAATGATGACTTAAATGATGACATCACTTAGGATCGTTAGAAGATAAGATCATTAGAAATCAAAGATCATAGAAGTTAAATGTTTAACACTGAAAAATATCAGGCAAGCAATCAGATTTTTGTGCTGGTCACTGTTTCCTCACTTTATTTGAATGAAGTGATAGCACTTTAAAGACTGAATGTGAAAAAGACTGATTTTAGCACATGTTCTGGTCTTCAATCACAGTAGCACTGAATTAGATGAAAATGTATGAACTTCCAAAAAGTCCTATCGTTTTTGCCATGGTGTCTCATGTTTATACCTACTTCTGATCTTTGCCTTCGGGTAGTGCTTTAATATAAATATTCAATATTGAGAATGAAAAAGAAATAACAATTACTTCCGATAGATTCTGTGTTTACCATTCAAATTTTCTAGTAGCTTTCTTAATAGGAGCTCTGAGGAACCATCAATCTTAAGTTAGTCTGCCAAGATTTTTTAAACCCATGGTCTGAGCCCTCCTCATGGTCCACAAATTTCTTTGCTAAGTTTACCAAATACAATTAAGAAAGAGACATTCAAATATTTTATGAAGCAACTTCTATGTACGCGGTTCCAGAGCTTAAAAGAATATTTAATAATCATTGAAAAGGAGAAATTTTGAGATAGGCTCTGTTGCAGTACAAATCCTTGGTAGCAGTACCAGAATGCCATGGATTGTTTTTCCATGTAATACAAAGACTGTCATTGACACCTCACTGGACTGGAACACGTTTCTTTTAGTATCTGATGATACATCAAATCTCAAAGTGTGTGAGTGTAGATGGCATATACCTTAAAATACAAAAGTGTTTCATACTCACCCATGTTTATTCTTCTATGAAAAGCAAAACCTGTTGGAAACACCTGAAGAACATCACCATACGCAGTGAGGCTTTGGGGACACAAATTGAGAAGCATGAGTCATGTAAAAGACCCCCTCAAAACTGGACTCATTTTGTAAAAGGGATAAGGACATTGAGTTGAGAGATGTTACAACTGCTAGATGCAAACTTCCCTTCTAAATACCCTACACAATAGGGAGATTTTCAGGATTTAATTAAGCCACTTTTTAAAAAACTATTTGTGTTAAATCCAAACAAGAACTGCACCTGGCAGAAAATTGTAGTAGCTTCATTCCTGTGACAAATATTATTCATAACAGAATTCCTAGAAACAAGGGTGTCTACTGTATCTTAACTTCCATTCTGAGAAATTCTTAATTTGAAGAATAGCTGTTAAGACACAGTTTAAAATTTAGAAATGTAATACCTGCTCCTGTTGCTGCTGCATCCACACAGATTGGCAGGAAGTAAAGCTGTGCTCTAGATCTGCAACCAGAAGGGCTCAATCAGCCTCATCTGAAGAATTTGGGTATGTTGTTTCAAGAGGGAAAGGAGGACAATTTCTGCGTCCTCTTAGCATCTCATGGAAAATTTAAAGGCTTTTCAAACTCCTACAGATTTCCCCCTTTTTTTTTTTTTTTTTTTTTTTTTTTTTTGCTGGCACAGTTGTACAATAGCAGATCCCAACATGGCAATGTCTTCAGGCTTGCATCACACTAATCCAAGTGGTCTAGAATTCTGCTTTTAATTTCAGCTCGTTCTTTAATCTGAATTCCTAGTACATGGTGGTTCATATCCAAGCAGCTAACAGCATAAAGCAAAACACAGTATCAGTTTAACATAGTAACAACTTAAGCAATGTGAGGCTAAACTGTGCTGTCAAATTCCATATGCCATGATGGGTAGTCTCTATGTGCATACATGGAATATTCATACAAGATATATGGATACAGTAAACAATACAGTAATGTGACATTAAGCATTTGGTTCCAGTTAAGACCAATGGAAACTGAAGTTTTTGAGCTCCAAGCAGGAGATTCTCACATCATCCAGTCACAGATATCTGTTTCAGAAAGAAAATGGAGATTTTTCTCCAGAACTCTCAAAGTTTGGTTCCACAGGTGTGTTCAGAAAGTAAGACTTCAAAAAAGCTCTGACCCTTGACTTTTTCTTTCCTCTTCCTGTCCTCTCTGATCCACAATAATGGCTTGGATTCAGAACATTTTAATAGGGACAGTTTTTAATTTGTCAGTAGCCTGATAAACTGTTATAACTATGGAGAAAAACTTTCTCAATATACAACACTCTAAGTGGGTCATAAATTTTATGTTGAAATAAAAGAAATTTTATTTCTCCTGATGGTTACACCTGATTTGTTTGTATTATGCCGAACTCCTGCTCACTTTATTACTGCTAAGACTTGTCTAAAACTGAAGAAAGACTGGCTATTCCCAGTCAAGCTTATACTACAGAATTTATGGAAAATTAGATCTGCACAAATATGTCATCGTGTTCCAAAGCATTAGGTTAACAAAATGTTGATTTTATGCCTTTATTTGTTCTTTATCCTTTGAAAGTAATGGGGGAAGGCATTGGACTTATGAGCATTTTGAAACAAAATTTTAGGCCTGTAGACCACAGACTGGGAGATAATAAACATACTTTTAAAATTTCTTCTGCAGTACTTACGAAGTGAGGAGAAATCACACAGCTGACCACACTGCAGCTACTTAATGCTGCTATAAATAGATCATAATAAGCATGTGGTGTATGTGATTGTCTGTGCTGACAAATGAAAGGGTGTGAATTTTTCAGCATCAGTGGAAAGACGGGAAAAAGCAAAAAACCTTCCTGATTGCAGCTGCAAATGGTAGCAATTTTTGCTTCCTGCATTAATGAATGTAATTCATGTAACACATATTACATCATTCAACAGCAAAATTCTCACATTCAGTTCACAGACAAAAAGTATTTTAATTAAGAATATCAATGAGTAATGACAATCCACTTTCAGAAAAAGCAAAAAAAGACATTTCTTTGGCCATGTAGAAGGAGCTGTGATGCAAATATATTTTATCAGTGTAATAAATTCACTCTCCTAAAACTCTTTACCAAAAGAACATCCTTAAAGACATGTTCTGGTTTATTTGTCAGTTTTCTGTTTCTAACCTTCCTTTATGTGCAGTATTTGACTGCAAACCTGCATTTTACAGTCTCTAGTGATTGAATCACTTAATCTTCTATAAACATCACAAGTTCAAAGAGCTTTCAGCATCTGAACTCCAACACAACATACAAACTAAAATAATTCATTGTCTAGAGACCATAACAAATTTTAATGTGCATTTACAGAGTAAACAGAGGGCTGAAGGGGATCAAACCATTCAAAGTGAAGGTATGCATTACAAAATCCACACATTACTGAATTAAAAACTAAAAAGTGGTGTTTTTGTTCAAAAAAGGAAATAAAGATGTTTCTTGGTGGCACGACATACAGATAATATTAAAAACTGGCTTGCATGAGGACCAAAGTATGTCTACTCTGAAGTTATATCACACAGACTGTAAGCAATTTACAGAATTGAAGTTGGTTTTGCATATACAGGAGTTGCAAAATTAGAGAAAACACACTGAAATATAGAACGCACACACACAAAAAAAAAGGATGCATATATATAAACCTCCACATAGTCATCAGGGGTTGGCCTAAGTTGGTACTTGTCATCACTGAACAAGAAACAAATAGAAAGACAGGGAAAAAACCCCAAAGAGGGAAAAGAATAGAATATAGAAAAAAAAAATCTCAAAAGAAAAATATCCTCATATGTTTTTCAGAAACAACATCCCCTAGTTTGCTGAGCTGCTTAGTAGAATATTCCTATTCCTCATGAAAAAAAAAAAAAAAAAACCAAAAAAACCCAAAAAAAACCAACAAAAAGAAAAGAAAAACAAGACTTTTTATAAAGTTTGTGTGTATTCTATTTATGTTACATCACTATAGTTTGTTTCATTATTTGGCCTCTTTTTGCTTCCAGGCTGGAACAATTCTTTCAGTGTAGGAAACCAAATGTCATCCATGGTTAATTCTGTAATACTGAGGACTCGCAGGCCAACCCCTGAGAAGTCAAGGATGAGGCTTCTCCTTGCCGAAAGAAAAGGAAACTAGGTCTTGCTGTTACAAAACGTTTGATTACATCACACCAGTTCTCTTCAAATAAAATATCAGTGATACGCCAAAGAAAATAAGATATATCAAGAAAACATGTGGTATCCTCTTCTTTTTATAATATTTATTTTATTTTATTTTATTTATTTAGTAATTTTGTTTGTACTTCCTGAAGAAGGTGCTCCTTGTGTAGAGATTTAGAGTACATTGGGTGCAGAGTGGTGGTTGGAGGTTAGGGTCAACTTTGCTGTCCGCTCCGTGGATTTTACAGGCGATTTGCTCTTTGCTTTAAGAAGAGAAAGTGATATTGGAAAAAGTCAGCACTTTTAGATTAAAGCAAAGCACCCTTCACAAAGCCACAAACAAGAAGCAGGACAGAAAGTCCATGGCTTGTAGCTATCCTCGCACCTGCGGAAGAAGTTATAAGATATTCGCTCATCTTGCAGATTTCCAATGCTCCTTATAAGGCTGTTTTAAACATATACATTTATTTATTTAATTAGCTCGCCAGGTTGGCTCTGGTGCCCATGAATGTCTTGGCATGCACTGCAAACAACAACACATACAAAGTATTTCAGTCCCAGGGAGGTTTTTTTTTGGTTTTGATTTGCTTTTTTTTTTCTTGTCTGTCTTTTTAAACAATATTACCCAATGAAACCATAAACCAAGAGGAACAAAATCAAACACCTTCCATGTCAGAGTGTTCTTTACAAAATAATTTCCAGCATCACATCATCGGTTGCTAATAAAAAAGTCATCTATTGGCTAAAGAGTGTTTTCTTGTAAACCAGAGTAGGAAGATACAAGCAAATGACTGCTATTTACAAGGGGGAAACAGACTGCCAAAAGGTTTGGACTATTTATTTTTTGAGAAATTGTATTATCTCAGACTTTGTTTTCTTTTTAAAAAGCTACAAAAACAATGGTCTGTATAATTATTTCTAAACCCACAACTTTAGTATGGTAGCAGAATAAAACCATTCAGGGCTAGACTGATTAAACTGAAATGTTCACACACCAAGGACATGAGTATTTAGTTGTCTTAGATGCCAAGTCTCAGTGCTTGATAACTCCCTGTATCATTTGGAATTACATTCAGAATTTGAAACTAATTACTTGAAGTCAAAACTATAAATGTAATTTGGTAGCACTGTAAGTAGAAGTTCAGCTTATAACAGGTTGATGCACAATTAATAGATTTTATATCTGTGTCATGTATTTGAAAAGAATAAATATTATTGATGGTTAGAGGCATCACTCCTATACAGGGTAGCAATGGTGTTATAAGCAATCCATAATGATGGACTTGTAATACATTGTTAGGGCTTTTAAATCTATTAATCATGTATAAGGTATTTTTGTAAAGAACTTAATATTAAACTAAATTATGGATTTCATTGCAGCCCCCAAAAGCACATTTATCTTATCATAAAGAATATACAGAATGAAAGCAAAAACAAATCCAGGCAAGTGCTCATTTTTTTTTAAAGTTTTCAGATGTAACACTGTTTTTTGTATCTGCAAACTATAAGTGAAGCAAGAAGTATTTCTGTCTTTAGTAATTTTTTCCTTTTTGAAATGGGGATTAAACTAAATCACAGATTTTAGATAAACACTGCTTGCTTTGCTAAATATATGGTGTGAGATGTTACATATATAGCAGTTTCTATAAAACACTCCTAGTTCTCTGTCACATACACAAGAACTTGTAAGCAATAGTGGTATTTCAATTATACGTGTGAACCGAATTGCTAAATAAATATTAACTTTTAAATGAAAACTTTTCTCAAAGACATTAATAACACTTTTCCAAGAGAAGTCCAAGGGAACTTTAAGCTTAGTTTCTACTGAAAGAAGACGTGAGTGGGAAGCCCTGCTGTTCTCTTGCCTATCTGATAATGATGGGCTGTAGTTTGCTGCACTGCCGTAGTTTGCTGCACTTCCCAGGACACTTGTTCTGCATTGCAAACAAGCAGATGCACAAGCAAATTTAATGCAACTTTTTCCTGTGTGTTGTTCTCACACTGATAATATTTATGATCTTGAACCCAAGAGCTCAATTTCTGGTTTTGGTTTTACTGCAGCATGACTTTGTTCTCTCTCTCTGCAAAAGCTAGCAGTTGACAGATTTTTATGAAAGCATTTCTTTCCTTAACAAGGTTAGCAAAACTGAGTTAGAATCTTTGTTAATGTTAGGTCATTTCTTGGTGTATTGAATTATTTTTACTTGTTTTATTTTATTCAATATTTTTTCTTTTTGATTGAACTAAAGAAATATGTCTCAATACAACTCTAAAGAGGTCTTTAGAGATACATTTTGTCTGTACAAAATACATATAATGGAACTTGGAACAACCTCATTAATGTATTTAAAAGAGTTTTTTATAGCAAGTAATGATGTTAGTATTTAAGAATTTTAAAGCTATGCAGAAGAGAAAAAGTATAAGTTTAACTTACAATATGTCACAGTAGGAAAAGCAGCACCATATGTGCAGACCAAATAGTCTCTGATTTTTGTTTTCATTTTGCTTTTTTCAATAAGACAATGTGTAGATCCCCAAATTAGGGGGTAATATACAATGCATACACACAACCTTTTTATTTAAAATGGTCAGTTTCTGACTAAATCATGACATCCCTCCAATTAATTTCACATGTTCTACATCCATTTTCTTCTCTAAACAGTAAGTTTGTTTATTTTGCAGGGAATTTAGACTAGAGTACATGCAGTAAGTGGATGCTAAAGCAGTTCTAAACTTATTGGAACAAATTAGGGGAAATAACAACTAAAACAATTTCAGTTTCTATGTGAAAAGGGGACTATTAGGATTATTAGAAAAAAACTGTAATAGACTGTATCCTCTGCAAGGTTTTGGGAACTGGTTATTAGATCATAATCTGATTTAACAGTTTCCAAAATGCTGTTTAATCCAAACAGAGAAATTTTTGGTCATATATCAGCCCACACAAAATTGATTTGAAATATACAATGACATATATGGCTATTAGGTGTGCTCTCACCTTTTTAGTGAGATGCTTTATGAAATAAAACTGAAGTTTAAGTATACTCAGATTTCATTTTTCTTTTCCAGAGAAGAACTGTATTTTTTCTTTCATGAACCTAAATATTTGTTTATATTTTGCAAGAGTCAAAGCTGCAAAGGCAGAACAAGAACATAGCAAAACTGAAAGCAGCTTTTTAATATTTTTTCCTTTTCCTGTTCTATCATTTTTGCTCATAGTTTATTACTTTGTTTTTCATCTTGAAAAAAAATGTAACAAAAATTATTAATAAATTTCTGTTTTGACTTAGAATTTGGAAGTCATATTGTGCTTAAATCCAAGGCTCAATTCCACTGTATCGAAATTCAGGCTTCCATGCAGGTGTGTATTTAGTCTACTATTCTGACTAGGACTTGAACAGTATCACCTGAACTGTGAGCATATTGATGTAAGTTAAAAGCTGTCTATCTGACTGTGGATTTGATAAACAGATTACTCATTATCCCACCATTTCAAGCATTATTTTCTAATTAACAAAATGACAGCTAAAAGAAATTTTATTGCGGGGCAACAACATTGGGTAAAGCTGAACTGCAATTATGTAATCCTCAAAGACATTCACTCAGAAGAACTGTCAAGTAATGTATATGTGTATTATTTCTGCATTATTAGTTAAACTACACCTGATGTGTGGGTCAGACATTCTCACCGCTCTCACAATTTCACCTGTCAGCCATGGGGATCCAGTTAAATTCTTCTTGTGATATGTAAATCCCCATTAGTTGTCTTTTATTTCCTGCTCCTAACATATATCTAAAAGGGCAAATGTCCCTGAAATAGCTTTCTCCTGTAAACAAATGCTATATTGCCAAAGGCATGTGATGATGAGTTTTTGTGCAACAGCATGAAAGATTAGTTCATGACATTAAAGTGTTTGAAACTGTGTTTTACTCGAATTTATGATTTACTTAAATGTTAAGAACACAAAGAAAAAAAATAGTGATAAATAATTGTGACCCTAGTGTTCAAAATGAAAAAAGTTTCTGTCACAAATGCTTGCATTTTAAGGCTCACGGTGTATGAATCCCACAGCTAAACATCAGTTTTGCTGTGTTAATGAAATGAATTTTAGAGCACCTAATTATAAAATAAAGCCACCAGAAGTTATAAATTCTTAGTAAAATGCAACTGGTAAAAATGTTAGTTACTCATTCCATGCCTGAATGCAAACAGGCATGACCCCTTGCCTTCACTAAGATATGGATCATACAAAATTTGTGTATGATACTTGGGATTTGGGGATGCAAGCAGGGATGGTTGAATAACTTTGCCCATTTATTTTCACAACTGGATGAAACACCGACTTGAGAACAAAGCAACTGCCTCAGGAACTAAAATTTTAGCATCCTCTATTTGTAAGAATACCTTACATGGTAAACCACCCTGGGTCTCAAACAGTTTGCATCTGCCAAAATTGAAGTTCAGTAAGTTTGACATTCCTTGTGCTTTGTAAGGTTTAGGATTTGTCAGGGATGTAGTAGCATCCAGCATTCTGAGTCTCAACAGCTGTCAGAGCCTCTGAAAATTGTCTCCTTACACTTGTCTGTACAATGCACAGTGTATTCTCATACAAGTAACAGAAGGAATCTGAAAATTCAACAGTATTTCTTTAGTATTTTACTAAACAGATACTTTAGTTAGGGTATCCTTGAGTTTCCGTTAAGTAGTAACCAACTGATCACAGGAAAGAGTAATGCCTTAGTAGAGTCCTGGCTTTGTGCTGACCAGTGCAGGAGAAATACAGCCAGTCACAAAAAGTTCATCCCAGATTCTCTGTACAGATTACATTAGGCCAAAATATCAACACATATGTTTCGGAGACATATATTTGGGCTCTGCTGGGTATGAGTTAATTTTGTTGTTCTGCTGATTTCTGAAATCACAGAGCTGTTGAAACCTTGGAAGTTTCATTTTTCAGGAATTTGTGCTGAGGTTTCCCATCTTTAAATGCCTGTAAATTTTGTAAAAATTTATCTTTGCTTTATACTGTTAGATTTGAAATACTCTCCTTGTCAGCCCCAGTTGAACCCAGACAAAATAATAATTTTGTATTATTTCCAGGTAAAGTAAGTAAAAGTTCATGTGATACCTGCCTTAATTTTACTGGGGACAAAAATGAATCATAAGATTACTTGGAGGATATTTGCAGTTTTATTTCCATAACTACAGGTAAAACCAAGTATGACTGATTTAATTTGAAGTTTTGTTTGAACACAGGTTTTCAATAAATAGATTCTTCCCCTCTGGCCTTTGCTATCATTCTTATTCCTCTGAATTGCATAAATCGCAATAGTGTATATCTGTTCTATAGTGATGGGATAAATATGCCTGCACTCAGGAAGAAATTTTCTTATCCACAAACCTAAAATCCCCTTTCCTTCTTTGGGGGAATGACTTCTGAACCGTGTTTTAGGGTTCAGTCATCTGTGTTTAATTCTGGGAAATTGAATGACTGAATGAAGATGAGCAGTAAGTATCACTCATATTCAATGGAGACACCTTTTTTTAGGCTTTTACTCCATTTTTCTCCATTGGCTGCAAAGTAATCAGCTTAAAATAATGTGATTTGTTCATCACACACTGCAGAGGACAAATTACTTTGTCTCACACACCAGAAGAAACTTAGAACAGGTTATGTATTGAATTTCCCTGAAGTCTACTTAGACTTTGCATTCAGCGTGTAACTCTGTTTATCTGATGTCTATTCCTTTTCTGTTAGTGATACCCAGAAGAGAAGATGGGAAAGAAAAATGGGATTCTAGATGGATGCTTAATCCTTAGCTTTTACTAGATAAGGCAGCCAGAGGTGTTCAGTCTTGTAATGAGGTAAAAAATATTTACAACTTTCCAACCCTAGAGGAGAGAGATCTTCCAGAAATCTGAGCCACAATAACTTCTGGAGCCCTTGGTGAGCTAAGGGAGGTCACAGCCTTTACCTTGCTGCCAGCTACACCTCAGGTCATGTTCTATGCAAACTTGAGATGGAAATGCTTGGAAGAGAAAAAACTAGAGGAGACTTAAAATATTGGTAGCTTGCAGGAAATATACTTGGCTTCAGACAGCGGTCCAGAAGAAGCCATAGCAAAACTAAAAAAGGACAACAGATAGCAGTATGAAACGAGAAGGAAAAAGGAGTGGGACTTTGAATGACTTCTTCATTTTCACAATGCCAAGATGGACAGAAGTAGAATTAAGGGTATACTGGTGTAAAATAAACTGGAATTTTACATTCAGATCACTTTCTACATCATTCCTGACATTAACTCCTACCTAGAGAAATATTTAATTCTTGTCATTTTTGTCTTTCTACTAGAACATATCTGAGAGTCATCATTCCCTGTTTAATTCTTAAAGAAGTTCTCTTGTTCACATCTCATTTTTAAGCCTCATGAGTAGACCCAGGCTTCCTAATTGGGCCATCATGCATATGAAGAAGCTAAGAGAATCTCTAATGTCTTTCTCAAAGATGAAAATGAGATCACCAAAATGATTCAACCCTGTTATCCTTTTGCTTTGAACAGACCAGAGGGAGGTGTAAGATCCTTAAAAATATAATTAAAATGGGCAGTTCATCAACATTTATAGATGTTTGTACTTTTCTGATGAAAATAGCCAAAAGTGACTGTCAAGTTTGAACACAGTTTCTCAGAAAGATTAAATAGATAGTGTACTTGACTTAGCCAATTTCTCCATCTTCCTTGACTTTCTCAGTACAATGGCATCCTGCCTGCAGTCACAAATGTCCAAATATCAGCCATTTGTAGCAGACATCATATTTCTCTTCCATGTTTTAGCTGGTGTTTGGACTTGCAAAATTTTAAAATCTTTTCACATGTGTAAGTAAAGCATTGACTTCAGCTCTTTCTATTTCAGTGAGAGAGTACTTTATGAGAAAATGGTTGCTAAAAGAGGTGTTTGCATACAGTCTGTGAAATATCAGTGTTAGCTATTTAAATAAAACTTGCGTGAGAAGCAGTCCAGGCAGCAATGCCTGTTGCACTCCTTCAAAGCTTAGGGGGAGAGTTGCAAGCCTAACCAAATGCAATTGATAATCATTATTGTTTCAGAAAACCTGGCAGGAGGTTTTTTGACTGCTCTTATCAGCACTGGGCACTTTTCCCTCTCATTCTTTCCTTCCATCCTATCTCTCAAAATCATGGAAAAAAATACCTTAGACCTTTTTTTATGTGTGACAGAAAAAATATATACTGGTGCATTTGTATTTATCTGTATGAAATGGCCTTTTCGAAAGCAAATGCAGTTTTTTTTCTGACTGTTCTGTGGTAACTCATCCTCATACTTTTATATCGTTACTGTACTTTCATATCGTTATGCCCTCTACTGAATGAAGGTGGAATTTAGCCTGTTAACAAAAATGCTTGAATTGACTCATTTTTTTAGTAGCCAGCTTGTGCTGTTGCAACTAAACATGCCTCCAACACAAACTGCTCAGCATTTTTGTAATGTGTATATAAATTTGTGTCTATTTGATATACACCACGTTTAATTAAACAGTAAATTGAGCCATTCTTGAAAGATAAATTTACAACAGGACTTTTATTTGAAGAAAAAGTAAACTTGTCCTTTTTCCCCTTTGCTTTTTGTATCTTGTTAATTTTTTCATCTATTGGAAAGAAAATTTAGGTGGGTGTTACTAAATAGTACACTATAACCCTCAACATCACTGTCATGAAAAACACATGCAAAGAAGGTATTATAACAGAGACAGAATAAAAAATCTGATTTTTTGTTAATATTTCAATATGCGACATGCAGTTCCCCTTTTATCATTTTTCACACTTGACACTTAGGCTTATGTTTGACATACAGTCAACCCAGCCTCCTTCTGTTTATATCATTTATATAAGAACTATTTTCATTAAATTCAGCTATGTTTCCACTGGATGAGTGTGTTTTTTCTTCTGTCTGATTCCTAGATAGCAAGTGTTTTGAGGCAGGGACCATTCCTCTGATCCTTTGTTTGCCTGGTGAATAATGCAGCTGTTACAGAGATTAGAACAATGTCTCTGACTAACAGAAGGCGCCTCTGTCTAAGAGCTATGACTCACAAGTTTTTAATGGCTTTAGCTGGAGCAGTTTAAGATGATAGTGCCTCCATCTCTCTGCCTCCCCCTCTTATGGAAATTAAATCTCCAATAGCAAAAAACCCCATGCCACCTATTTACTTATCTCAGTTTAACAGCCCTGCTTTAGTTTATCAGCTGTCATTGATGCCTTTATGACAATATAGAGGCTAGACACTGTCAACTAGGAAAGCTGAGCAGTAGACACTTATTTCCTCTTACCATCCAGATTTGGGGCAATAACTTTGGATTGGAGCAAGACAAATACTTTGTCGGGCATAATTTTGAACTGCTAGAGCTAAATCAGTGTTCACAATCTAAAGCCCTCACCCTTGGTATTTCTGTTTTGCAAGTTAAAAAAAAAAAAAAAAAAAAAAACCAAAAAAAAATTTTAATTAAAAAAAAAAAAAAAAATCACCCCTATAGCCACAGTACACCAGTTTGAAAATTGTGGACTGTGAGAATGAAGCTCAAAGTCTTTGGCCAAATACGTCTGAGATGTGGGATCAATTATAACCATGAAATATCATTAATCAATATTCAAAGACTCTTCAGGTAAAAGATGGCCATTGAATAGTAAATACTGAATGTGTGGTAATAATTCAGAAAAGTACAAAATAAGTAATTGACCTGTTATTTTGTCAGCATTTCACAACTACAAACCTATGTAGTTGTATTATCTAACATTAGAATTCTCCCAAAGGGCCATGCACCCTCTGAATGTATAGCTCCTTGTGAGACCTACTGCTAGTTCTTGCCTTCATGATTGATTTGTTGTTGTTCCTTGACAAAATATTTTATCTTTTCAACTTTTTCTTTCAGTAGCACAGAATGAACTGGAGATGGATACACCATCTTCTGTAGCCTTATTGAAGTCATTTTTATAATCCTTACTGCCCCATGGCTGTGATTTGGTGGCCAAAATCCTCAGTCAGTGTCACAGGAAACAAAAGCAGCAGTTTTACAGCAGTAAAACTAGCAATGGCAGCAGAAGTAGCATCCAGATTTTTTCTTTGTATTTTTGTTGGTTGATGAACACACAGATTGACTGTTTGAAGCACTGTAAATGGGGCTGTGCAACTAACTTTCACATTTTTATTCACAGAAAATTAGGCAGCTTTTTTCCAAGATAGTAGCATTCATGAGTAGGTGGGGGATCAAACTTCAGTGAGATGGATCTGACTAGAACACCCACACACAGACAGGATAACAATTTGCACTGCCAAAAAGTACAGTGGCAACTTCCTTATGATACAGTAAAATGGAGTTTGGAGTAGTCTTCTCAAGGAAGGCAGCAAGATCATTAGCTTCTCTTCAAATACCGTCCAGTTTTGTCATCAACAAAGAAGAATTGGTTAGTGCTCTAGCATAAATATAGAAACAATCTCTGGAATATTTTTAAAGCTTTTAAATGATTTAATAAAATATAAAATCCCTTTCTAGGGAATAAGAAGCTACTGATAATGTTGAGCTTTCTAGCTAGTCTAGGCTAAGGTTTGAAAGAGAAACACAAGAAAAAAGTTGACCAAAGTTGAAGAAAAAGCACACAGAAAAAAACTGAAGAAACAAAACCCACCATCAATAATGCTCTCTCCCCCTGAATGTGCAAGCTGAAAAGAGCAGTTTTCAGGTGTTTTCCTTCCCTTCATTCAGTTCCCAGAAACCTTCACTGTCCTAAACTTTATCAGATGGTACGAGCAGAGCAAAGCTTCAATTCTTCTTGTAATTCACTCTCACATTATGAGTAGAGGAGAATTCATCTTCATCCTCATCCTTTAGTCAAATTTTTTGCTATTTTAGATGAATGACATCCTTTAGACTTCAGCAGAGTTGTATCCGTTCCAGCCAGCAGATAATTACACCCATTCTTTTCCATTTTATGTGATGCAAAGGATTTTCATAATGAAGTAGGACACCACAGAAGGGAAACTTCCTGCTTCTCATCTGAAAAAAGCGAAAATATCCTCTGCTTTGCTGTATATCTGTCATGTAACAAATGGGTTGTGTTCTGAAGCAAGGAAATCCCATCAATTATTTCAAGATCAGGCCCTGTCACATATGCTGCAATCTCTGATGACCCAGTGCAATCTGTCTGATTGTGAAGTAATGAAAACCAATCTGAGTGAGTTGACAAACAAATCATACACAGCTTCCCCCCCACCCTTTTTTCCCCTCTTCTTCCTTTATTTTCTTCTCTTTGTTTACTGAATGTGTGCCCACCTGTAATCTTTCTAGTAATATTTACCAAATAAAGTTGTATCAGGCATGTAGAACAGAACTACTGTGATTCTGCTACCTTGGGAGCTCTTAAGTGGTCTCTTACCAGATCTCTGCATGTGAATTTTGTTTTAAACATGAGGTTACGCTGAAAAGCTTATTTTTAAGCAGCTAAAAGAAAGGAAGAGATATGATTAAGTGCATATGTAGCAATCACAGACAGTGATCACACACTGGTAATGTTACTAAAAGAATATGAAAGATCTCAGTACATGTCCATTATATAAATAACATTGTAGATGGGTGAAGGGCAAAATTATTTTGTTAGACTTTGTACATTTAGTTTTAACTGTGTCTGTTCTCACTGTTTCATGAACAGCTTCAAAAGAAAAAAATAATTAATGCAGCATCCAAATACCACAATTTTTACAGAAATATGAGTTACAGTGATGCTGACGTATATTTAACAACAAATCCCAAATATTGTCTCAAGAAATTTCAGAAAACTATTATTTTCTCTTGTGATTCATTATTAGTGTTTAAACATGGGTATAACTAAGGTTGAAAATAACATCTCTGATTTCAGAAAGAATATGTTTGTAATGAAGCATACCCAAGTACTCAGTCTGGTATGGGCACATGGGATTGCACAACTGCGCAATCTTGTAGAACAAGAAAAAGGAACAAATATTAGCTGGTGATTACTTTCTCTTCTTAATTCCCAAACCAGTGTTTTTTATAAAAGGGATAGAAATTAGTAGAAATTTTCAGTAGTATAATATCAGTGACTGGCAAAGGCAATGAGGGATGCTTACAAAAAATAGACAACATGCTTGTATCAGGAGTTAGAACTGCAGATACATCAAGAAGAGTTTGTTTCCGGGTCTAGGTGAACTAAGCACTAGGAAAAGGATTTTAAGTACTTGTATGCATTTTGTTCTATCAATAATCACACATATAAGATATTAAGATGTGGGGTTTTTAAAAGAAACTTAAGGCATTATTGAGTTGATTTTGCATTGGAAAGCCTTAAAAAAACCCAAAGGGTGGAGGGTTAGCTGCCTTAAAGGTGTTGCTTTGTCAATCAATTTATTCAGAGCACATTAGCACTTCTAAAAGACATTTACAGTTTCAAGACCAAGAGCTAACTAGTTATTAGGGCTACATCAACTAACATGGTTTGAGTTGATTCTATTATTTTGAGAAGCTAAAAGAAGTAGAGCAGCATCTTTTCACGAAGAGGGAATCAAAGTGTATATTTCAGGTAAAAACAGAGGTTGCAGTGCATAGAGGTGTAAATTGGAATTGTGTTTTTGTAAGCATTTCTTAGAACTGCTGAATAAGGTTCAGAACAAGAAGAACAAAACTGTTATTGGGTTTTTGCTTTCATGAAGTCCAAAGGAAACAGAGACATGACTTTTTGCTATGCCACAATCACAGTAATGGTTGGTGCCTCCCAGACTTATGGGTACTCAGTTTCTAAAACAGTAACTATGAAAGTCAAAGATTCTTTAAGGGAAGAAAGCAATAATGGTGGCTGTCACCTTGATGAAAGCTAGAGCAGACATGTTGTTCCTTTTCTTTGAGAAGAGATGGAACATAAATTAAAAAGAATTAAAAAACCCCAACATGGAAACTGGTTTATATACTAAAAGATTCCAAACTGGACATAAAATTAGTGCTTAAAATAGGTTGATGACAAAAGTTTTCTAGATTCTCTAGATAACAGTAGAGACAGGAAGTAATGTCCTCAGTTTATCAGTAAGAACAGACTGAAGAAAAAAAAAATCCTCCTTTTTTTTGCATTCATGCCTGATGATAAGCTTCTCAGGGTGATTTATGATGCCAAGAATCCAGGTCATTCTGCCTAGGTAAGTACCACCTTCTCCTTTGAGTTACTTTTCAAGTCATTTGTTGGAACACTGCCATCACCACAGGAAGTTTTGGCATGTAGATCGCTTAATAGATGAATTTGTTACTTCACGAAAGAACAAAAAGTTGCTAGAAATGTGCAGAGTCTGTGTATAAGCAGGCAAAAAATTGACCTAATTGTCACTTCTTCATTTGTAATTCTCTGAGACTGATCCTCTTGAGTTTGAAAAGCAGCTAATGGCTTTGAGTTCTTTAACAGAGTATTGCCAGAACTGCCAGAACAGGAAGAGCTTGGGCGATATACTCATTCTCAGCACAACAAATTCTTCATCTGGTTTTGCTGCTATAAATGTTGAGTGATTTGAATGCAGACAGCAGTTAGTTTCATCCATGAAACAATGACATTTGCTGCAGTTTAGAGATTATTTAGCTTCCTTTCACCTGAATTCATTTCAGCTCTTGGACCCCACCTAATTCCTTAGAATTGCAAAGCTTTGTCATACCTCTGTGCTTTTACCTTTGGACTAAGATAGATTGTTATGAATAATTCAGGAAAAAATATATCTGTCACTCCACCTGCATAGGACATTTTTTGGATGTATGCAGATTACTCTGTCAAATTACTCAGATTCCTATTAAGCTGTGATGAGACACTTCATTTGCTGCAGCCCATAATTATGAAATGAAAGGGTCAATCTGTGTTGGCTTTGACTTCTGCTTGCCTAACTTTTTTGACTTTGAGACAGTTATTTAGTGCTTCTTAGTATATTATATGAAGACTCTGTGGGACATGTTCGCATTATCTATTTCTTCCTGTATTGAATCTCCATTAAGCTTACTGTAATAAATATTTTTTTTTACACTCACATAATATTTTTCACAGCAGTGCAAAATACCAAATGGGCCTCGTAGCACATTAATTTGTCAGCTGTGGCTATATAGTTCTCTGACAGTTATCACTGATATTCTTACTCTTAAACAGAGTAAGAGAATAGCAGAAATATCTGTTCAGTTGGGAAGTGCTGATGTTTTAAAATGGTAGTGACTGTAAAATGTTTTTACAGAGCTACATAGTAAATATCTATTGTTAAGAAACAAATAAATTCTGCAATGTACTTCAGGATAGAAGAAGTCGAGTAGAGTGTTATCTACCTTTTAAAAATAATTTTTAGGGACAAAATAATCATATAATCAGAGTCAATTTTTTATATATTAGTAGCCAAGTTCTTCAGCAGTAGCTGAATACAGAATTCCCAATGATTCGACAGTGTCATGTTTCCCATTGTAATTGTATTTCACAAGAATCTGTGAGCATGGCAGTAAAATTTATTGTTTGTCAATAACTACATACCTGCTCTTTATACTGGAGAATATTTTATAAAATTACCTAGGGTTAGTAGTACTTTTCTCTTCAAGCATTAGTGCTGAAGTCAATGTTTTACTCAACATGAACAAATATCACAACCTGTACATCTTCCAAGTACAAATATGTACTTAATTATGATACATTTGTATTCAAACGTGTTTCAAAGTTCTAGGTTGGAGGAATATATTGCTTACATATAATGTAATCACACAGCAATCTTGTGCATGCATAAATATGGTTAGCATGATGTAAAAGAAGAAGACTCTGATAAAGTGAGGAAGTTGTGTTGATTCTGTATCATAAAAAGACACCTATGAAACTTCATTTCTGCTTTATTTGAGGTCTCATAACTGACATATCCCTTCCCTCAGCTGAAGTTGCTCCTCTAAGTTAGATAAAGCTCAAAACTCCCAACTTCCATGTGCTCCTGTGGGTATTTCTATTTCTGTAGAACAAAGATAAAATGGAATGAAAATCCAAATCTCACCCCACCTGGAAGATATTCCAGGACAGGCCAAGATATTCTCAAGTAAAGGAAAGCAAATCTTGGTTCTCAGCAGTTTAACTGATGTTTAAAATCTGATGTCAAAAATACCACAAATCATTTGTGTAGCAAGTGACCATTAAATTGAAATTAAGCATATGAGTGATTCCTGGTACACTTTTATTTCTTCAGTATATAAGCTATACCTCTGATGAATGTAGCACTTCTCTGTGCTGTGTCATAAAAAAATGAACTAATAAACTGAATTATATTTTATCTGTTCATTTTTAAATTATTTTTGATTAGGATTGTCTGTACTTGATCTGCATTAATCTTTGCTCAAGTAAAAAATTAAAGATTCTTTTTTCTTTTTTTTTTTCTCTAACAAGGGCCTTTCCATGTAATGACCTATAAGATCTCAAATAAGAAATGTCCAGTAATCAGCCAAGACATTGCTTGGACTAAGGACATACACAATAGTATAGAGAAAATTATATATCCAAAATGATTTAGTGGATTAGCTGTTTTGTGCACACATCAGCCGCAATGCAGTATAGTCCGTTACTACATATTTCATAAATCTCTGACTATTTTAATTAATTTCACATAGGATGAATAGAAAGCAGAATTTTTCCTTTATGGAAAAGTCTGCTGCTTTGAAGTGTAAGAGTCCAATGGAAAATAAGAAGTGTGTACGTTTATCTGAAAGGAAAGCTATGGTAGATTGTGGTTTTAAATCAAGTGAAATATTTATTTTCTTCTTAGAGCTCAGATATTTTTGGAAGAGCTTAAAAATGAAAGTGGCTCCATTTCAGGGAAATAAAACTGAGTGTAAATTAACTTAATTTTTAAATGTGTATGCAGAGGTAAAATATTGATAGTATATGCATCACCTTTTTTAACAGCAATAAGAATTTTTAAGAATTTATATGAATAATCATATTGTTCCAATCTGTAAGGAAATGCATTTTCCTCACTAAAAGAGTCTTTAACTTTTATTGCCTGTAACTTTTAAATGATTTCACAAGAGGTGTGCTGTGAAATTTGTTTTAATCACAGTTTTTGATTCAACAACACACTAGCAGAAAAATGATGCATCAGAGTTAGCTTCCATTACATATTCTAAGGTAAGCTGTAATTTTGCGCCTTACATTGGCCCTCAGTTTAAACAGAAGCAACTCAGAAACCCTTAAACTTGAACAGTTTGTTTTCCAGAGGATATTTAATAATTTACAACATCTCAGTTTTTTATCTTGTCCATTTCTCTGTTGCCATCATAGAGAACTGCACCTCCTGTATATTAATGTATTTTTGAATAACTGTGAATTTTATGGTATCAATGTAGAAAATTAAGGCTGATATTGATTACAGGTGATTTTTGCAGTGGTGACCAAAATCCCCCCAACAAAATGTATAAAATGTTAATTTCTACATGACAGAAAATGAAAGCACTGCCATTTTAATCCTTGATTCAAAGCCAATGATCAAGCACTTGAAGATGTCAAACACACACTCTCTGATACACCCATGGTCTTTCTAAAGCCTACACAACAGAGAAACTATCTCATGTCTTTAAGGTCCACTTAGATTTAGAAGTCAAGTTCCTTATGAAAATAGGATTGTCAGTGAAAGTAGATTAATTTTAACACATGTTGAAGATATAAGTTAGGTGACTGGTGTAAAATAACTTAGGAAGAAACACATCTGGATGAGTGTTTTATTTAATTTATCATGCAGAGACATCTTAAAATGAGATGAGTCATTCACTGGCATGCCCCTGTCTCTCCACACACACTACAGGGAAAACTAAGCTTTGATTTGAGAGCTAGCCTTAGGTGGGTAAAACTGGTAGAGATAAATCCACGTATAGAAGTTTAAGGTTTTTTGCTTCTTCTGCTCAGAAACTTATTTTTCAGATTTCAGGAAGTAAAGAGATAGCAGGAAGAACAGAACCAGACAGAAGGAGGAACAAATGAGCACCACACTCTTCCTAGTCACAATTCCTGGTTACCTTGTTGATTTAACCTCCTTTTTACATGCTGGTAAGCAATCAAATGAAAGCTCAAAATGCTTTACCATACCTGATTGTGGACTTTGTTTGGGGATTTTGGCTGCTGCTTCGGGGCTGGAGGTGGCACGTACACGCTGATTGGCAGAATTGTGGATGCTACTTGGGACAGCTGCTGAGATGTTTTTACGAGGTTTCATGTCTTGCAGCCACATTGGGGATGCTTCAAAGGCTTGCATTCGCCGAGAGTGGCTGTTAGCATTGACTTTGAGAAATGCCTGGGCCTTGTATTCCTGAAGGTCTCCATAGTTGGCATCGGTCACCCTGCACTCATACAAGCCTTCATCCTTTTTCCTCACTTTTGATATCTGCAGCTTGTGGGAGATGTCATTCCCTTGTACTTTCACTGTCTGCAAATTTTCCAGGAAAAAAAAAATAGAGAAACAAACATTGTCATGAATTCTTCTTTCTTAGGAAAAATTCTATGGGCATAGCACCAATTTACTCAATGGTGTGATTGTGCTTACTGCAGGGAAGTTACATCAAAGATGAGTATGGCTAATTGTATCTATAAGGATGCCTTCTTTCCAAATCTGCTTAGATAGTTTGCTCTGAAATTTAATTAGCCTCAGAAAAAAACCCCAAACTACCATGTTCATTCCAATTAATTGCTTAAGATTATGAACATTCTTAATGAGCTTTCTTATGTAAACCTAGTATCTGTGTACTTTATTGGTTAAACCTTTCCAGTTTGTTGGCTTTATTGAATAATTCAGTTTCTGAACTAGTGCATTAACAATTTTGTTGGAGATGAAGATTTAAACTATGTAAAAATAACTATTTATTAGATTAGCTTGTACTCTTCACTATATTGAAACTATATTTTACATTCATTTTGTCTCCTTCAAGTATGTCAAAATTTTTGATTTTTTTTTCTGTTAATGATAACAAGAAATATTGTCAGGTTGTTTCTTTTGTCTTGTTTATCTGTGTACTTATTAGAAGCACATGTTCAGAACTTTTTTAAAAGTTGTCAGCTAAAAAAAACCTCCTGATTTATTTTTAATTCATTCTAATATCTGAGGGCAACATAACATATTTTTATTTCTGATAATTAAAACACACATGAGTAAATTATACATCCAGAAATGTGTGATCAGTATTAAGATGCATTGGGAAAAGTTAACACAGTTTCCTTTCTGTATGTTCATCACTTAAGAGAATTTTTATTTAATTAATTTTGTATTACTCTCTATCTGAATTAGTATCTGTTGCCCCACAGGAAGCCAGTTAAAAGGCATTCCACAGGATATAAATCTCCAGCTTTGAAGAACTTCTGAACCTGGTTTACTTCCACCACTGCATAAACATAGATGCAAAGGTTGCTTTGTGTTTTATCAGTGACAGCCAATAAGGAGACATCAAGATGATGAATAAATACATGGTAGATCACAAAAATAGAGAACCACTAGACTGAAGCTAGACACATGTTATTGGGGTTTGTACAATATATTGTTTCTGACAGTTTGGCCTACTGTAATAACCAGTGTTGGCAAGGCACCTATTATGCCTTCTTGATAAATCGAAGAGCAATACTCGTGAATATGTCATTGCTTTAAGGTACTGGATGGACTTTATAGCCTGATGTGTTGTAGCCAGCTCTGAATTTATACTTGGCAAACTGAGCTGAAAGTATAGATTATATACTTACAGGCATAATGTATGCAATATTAATTGCACAGAAAGTGCTGGATAGTTATTTAAATCATATTCAATAACAATATATATCTCTACTGAACAATTCATGTTCAGCAAAAGGATTAAAGAAGATTCGTATGAATGGAAAGAGGATTGGTAGGTCATATTGTTACTTCATTTGTCCCTGTGCAAGAGCCAGAAAATTAACAGTATTGCATAGCCCTGGTGAAAAACAGAATTGTTTTTGACTTTTGCATTTGAAATTTAGAAAATCTTGCAGGCAACACATATACATGTTTTCAGTTTGTGCTACTTTATCATTTAGAACAGATAGAAATGGTGTATTTCAGCCCACATCCAGCATTTTAAAAAATATTTTTAAATGTACTTTAGTTTTCTCTTCATTATGATAATTTACATTAGTACTAATGGAGCTGTGTATGCCTTAAAAAGAAAGGCTACATTTCTAAAAAGTAGATAAAAAGTAGATTTAGACATCTACATAATGTTGACTATTTTTATTACAAATGTAAAATAAATGCTTTATGCAAGCTTATAGGAGCATTGTACATGCCTTCTCATGAATTACTATTATACATAATGAAAGAGATTTGCAACTTCAAAGATGAGACAAGCTTTACAGTCTATATTGTGTCTCAGTTCTTATGGATTACTTCAGGGATTTCAAATGACCCAGTATTGATAAGGAATGAATTATCTGCTAGCCATATGTCTAGTAGAATAGTATCCAAGGACCACATGTGAGCCTCATTTGCAAGACAGTCTACAAATGCAACTAAAGATATGGTCCATGACACAAATCCTTTCTAGTCGATGGTGACAAGTATCACAGAAAATGTAAGTATGGCTAGAATATGTATTGTGTGGAACACAAGATACCTGAGTCCTCATTTATAAATGCTTTTCAGCTACACTTAGGTGTACTTTGACCTGATGTATTATCTGGTTTGTTATTTGTAGGCATAAAAAACCAGCAGAGTAAAGGATTTGTCAGAAATTATTCCCCTTTATTTGTTGCTGTTTTAAGCTTTGCTGGTACTTAAAGCCTTGTCTGCAGCTAAAAAACACTTCCAAAGCAATTATGCCAGAGAAAGGGAAAACCCTTCTAGGCTCAAAGGGAATATTCATGCTGCACTATCTTCTAAGTATCTGTGTCTTTCCTCTGCAGTGAGCAGCACACCACCATCCCACCACCATACATTTCTTGGGATGCTGAGGGAGGAGGATGTGACCTATTCTGAGGTCAGAAGCAGCCTTCTGGCTGTGCCTGACTCAGGACATGAGTCGGCTGTGGAAGGCATTCTCTCCCTGCAGAGAACAGCTGCAGGGGGAATAGAGCACCGCTGCTTTATAATTCTGTTCAGATAAGATTCTGGTATAACCTCCAAGCAGCAGATTGGTAACGGGCGTCAGAATCTCACTTTTGTAAAACTGAGTCTCTGTGGTCAAAAGTTGAGATAGCTCCCAATGGGGAGGTTTTGTGCAAAGCCTTTCTGAACTTTCTTTCTGCCAGCGTGTATGGACCTGAGAAAACACTCGTTTAAGCAGCTGCACACCGCGCTAACGGAAAGTGCAGCTTCATGGACAAATTTCAGCCTCAAAACCAACTTTGGAGTGCTAAGGCAGACTCAGCAGTTGCCCAGGGTAAATGAAAACAAGAAATGCAACGACTGGGTGCAGGCTGAATTTTTCACAGGGTATAAGCAGCGTCTGCCAATAGACTTTGCCTCGACCATACTGGTCGATGCCTCCATGTCCAAGGGTGTGGGGGGCTGCATGGGGAAAGGCTGTCCTGACACCCTCTGCCAGGGCCTTCAAGGAAGTAGGAAATGGTCACAGAATGACAGAATCAACTATTTAGGTTGGAGAAGACCTCTAGGATCATCGAGTCCAAGCGTTGAGCTGCAGGCTGCCAGCTACCCGCAGTCTGCGGCGCGGATGGGGAGGAGATGCGGGGCAGGAACTGGCTGGGCGCTCGGAGGCGGGGTGGACCCTCCCTGGGAAGGGACCCCCGGCCGGCGGGGACTGCCCGCGCCCTGCGGCGACACTTACGCTGATCTTCGTGCCGTCGCTGTCCAGGTCCCGCTCGGGCAGGAGCTCCACCTGCAGGGAAAGGAGCGCCGCCGTGGGTCTCCGGCCCTCGCCCCGCTCCGCGCCCGCTCCCGCTCCCGCTCCCGCCCGGCCGCGAGCCCTTGGAGCGGCGCGCCGCGCCTGCCACCTGCGGGCCGCGCCGGAGACAGCCGGGAACAGCCGGGGAACAGCCTGGGGAACAGCCGGGGAACAGCCGGGGAACAGCCGGGGACAGCCGGCACGGGCGGCCGAGGAACGCGGACCCGCGGACCCTCCGCCCTCCCGCCTCGCATGGGCGTCTTTTCCCGCGCCCCGTGAGGAGGTAGGAGTTGGCATAGGGAACAGCGTCCCCGAATGGCAGTGTGAATGGGCATGGCTCTTCCTGCCCCAGTCAGAAGGATGAAATCACGCTGTTGACTGATTTTGGTTTTTTACTTCTTCAGGGGCATTGGTTCCCCCTGCGTCCCCCGCCCCCTCCTGCTTGTGCCCTCCTGTGGCAGCTGCTTACGGAGTTAGGGCTGCCAGCTCGACTGCGCTAGCTGGAAATTGGACGGCACGTGAAGGATCTTGCCACATGGGAAATAAAAAGATTCTCACGAGGAGCAATCTTTGAACAGCTGCTTTCCAAGGGAAAACGAAATAAGGAAAAGCAATAATAATATTAATAATAATAATACATATAAATAAAAAGGGGGAGAGGGGGGTGTAGGGAAATAGACTTTGGAAAACCTGTATGGTTATGTGAACAGCCCTAGCTGCATAGTGGAAGTGACAGACACCAAAGGCACCAACCCCTGAGGTGGGCATTTTTCTGTGCAGGTTCCTGCTCTGCCATTTCATAGTTCAAATTAAGTCCCTTAGGGAGATACAGAACCTCTCTCTGTTCTTTCCATCTGCTTTTCCAATCTTTCCTTCTCCCTTTTCCTCCCCATCCTTTCTGTAGCATTCTCCAGATGGTTTTAAGACTCCATGGAAGAAGATCAGTACCTGAGTGCCTGTCACCTCAGCACCAGCCTCTTGGTCCTCAGCTGCCCGCAGAAACCACCACTGGATTTCAAGGTACACCGAAGTAGAGCCACTTTGGAAAGCACAAGACATCTCCACATTCTGCCCTTCAGTGGCCGTGACATTTCGGGGAAACTCTGTGAATTTTGCTGTAAAACAAATGCGTAACATATTGGTACCTTCTAATCATTTATGCTCTGCTTCTTGTGTTGTGTTTTTTTTTTTTTTGTTATTGTTTGTTTGTTCCCCCTCCCCCAAATTCTCTGTTTTCTTTTCTTCTTCCCACTCTTTTCATTTTTTTTCTCCCAAGTGTCCCACACATTATCTCCCCCAGTTTTTCTCACATCCAGGTATGTTTTTCCTCCCCTATGCACAAATCCACCCTCTTTACACTCTCAATTCTGCTTATGGGAAATACTATAGATTCCCCTGCTTCCTCCCATGAGCTGGTGAAGTTTCACGTAATTAGATCCAAATGCCCTTGGGCAGAATGCAGTATTTCACCAGACACACTGAGGGATTTTGTACAAGACCATTTTAGGAGAGGAAAAAAATCTGACTGATTTCTTGTATTTTGTAGGGCTGGGCTGTAGACCTGTAAATTGTTAAACTTCCACTGCCAGCAGAAGCAGCTGTTGGCACAAGCACCTCTGGGTACTGTTCTGAGTGAGTGTTACAATCACTCCTCAAATTTCCTTTTCAAAGGCTTTACCTGACTTAGTTACTCAGATTCTGAGAACCTCTACTTGCATAATCAGACCAAAAATCAATTCACCTTCTGTTTCTCAGTCCCAGCAGACACTTTCTAGAGCTAACCTTCATATTTGTATCTCAGTCCTTCAACAAGATCTGCCCATTTCAGTTCACCACTACAAGGTATAAAAGCTAATGCTGATAGATATTGTGCAAGACATCAGTAATTCTTTAAGTCTCAGTCTTTACTTCCTTCTCATCCTTCCTATCACTCACTTTAAAATTGTGCAACATAATGAATCATGATAGTCAAGTGAGGAGAACTGCAGAAAAACAATCTAATAAATAAATGTGTTTCAAGAAGAGGAAAAATTGGAAAGACTCTGCAATGTCGCTTTCTGTTATGAATTGCTACAGATTGACTAGAGCACATTATGATCTGAAGGAAATGTGATGCGAAAGAAATATTGCTCATTGTCTCCTCCCCTCTTCCCCTCTCTTTATACAGTGTTCCTAGCCAACCTGGAACTGGTGGGATAATTTGGTAACCAGTGTTATTTCTCTTTACCCTTGCATCTGTGCTTGGCAGCAAATACTTTCAAAGCTGATAGCTTCATATTCCACGGTGCCCCTTTTTCAGACCCCCACCCCCCACCAGCCAGCCATTGCTAGTCACCGACTTAAACTGCAAAAAGGACAGTGCATTTTGTGCGTTCGGTGCTAGTAAGTTTGTTTTGGGGTTTCTTTTCGGTTTGCTCCTTCTCTCCCCTCCTGGTCAGTACTCGCGAGCGGCGTGGGGACAGGGAGGGGAACACTGCCGGCATCCCCCCCGGTGGCACCGCCAAGCGCGAAGCCGCGGGGAGCTGCGGGCAGGGGCGGGCGAGCAGGGGCAGGGGGCGGCGGGCAGGGGGCGGAGGGAGGGGGCAGCGGGCTCAGGAGCGGGCGGGGGCAGCGGGCGCGATCTGTCCGTGGTGCTGACGGCGGCGCCGCAGCCCCGGGGTCCCGAACAGCCGGTTCCTGCAGCGCCGGGGCTGCTTGGAATGCAAGGCGCGCCGTTCGGCGGAGAGGGAGGGAGGAAGGCGACGCGGGTGGGGGAGGTATTCAAAGGAGTCGATTTTCTCTTTTTCTCTTTTTTTTTTTTTTTTTGGTGGGGGGTGATTGGTAGAAATGCACATTCACGGAATAGGAATGAAGGTCTGACTCTGAGGATTGCAGGATAATAAGTGAGGAAAGGGAAGGCAGCACAGACTGCAATATTTTAAAAGAAGCAGTAGGTTTAGCCAGCCGCCGGTACTTGGTCTGAAAGCAGTAATTATGCATGCACGGGTAGGTGTTTATTGTATGCAAACATGCCCCTATAATAACATGTACAACTCAAACACATGCATGTCCATTCCCCAGCACCCCTTTACTCTTCTGCAAGGTGCCTGCTGTTTCCCTCTTTGCATTTGGGTAAAGGAAGCCTTTTGTATTTCTACTTTGGGGAAACTTCTCACTTCTTTTCCTATTTACAGACAGTTTTGTCTGTACAAACTAAATGTAAACCTGATGCTTGGTGTCCTAATCTCTTACACATTTTCATTGTTTTCCTTCTTTTCCCCTTTCTTCCTTTCCCCCCCTCCCCCCCAATCCCATTCTCAGCCTGTTCTTACACAGAAAACCAGACAGACAGACAGATATTTGACAATAAGTGATCTTACCTTGGGTAGAAAGTCCTTGTTGAATATACATAACTGAAAAGAAAATGAATCCAATATAAGCTAGAAAGATCCCCATCATTCCAAGATGAAAAAGTCACATCAGGGAAAAAAAATAAAAAAATCCAAAGGTGTCCTCAGGAAACAGAGAACTGATATATAAGTGTATGTGTGAGTTTCAAATATCTGAAGAGAAAGAAATTTGCAATGTTACAAAAAGGCTCTGTATTGTAGACCTGGCTGCGACACTGGCAGCATTCTGCTGCTCAGTGGAGTCTTTTTCTTTGAGAAGAGCGAGTATTGCAATACAGCGTGGTTCAGATGAGCTGTCTCAGGCGCTGTGTTGCTTGAAGTCCAGATACAGACTAAAAAAAACACAAACCGTTGAAAAGTGGGTATCAGCTGCCTTCTGTGCCTTTTTTCAGCTACCTGGCAGCTTCGTCCAACGTCAGCTCTTGCTGCTCAGGATGGCGTGATGACTGCCCTCCCTACACACTGATCCAGCTTGGGAAGAGAGGAGTAGGGGAAAGAAAGGGAGGGGGGCAGGGGGGGAAAGAGAAGTCTACTGTGCTTGTATTGCTACAACTTTTCCTTCTAATGGCTGCGATAATGCCTTTAACCCTTCATTCTCCCTCCTCATACTCTACCCCTCTACCTGTTCTAACTTCTGCTGCCTGATGCTGGGCTATATCTGCAGGTGTTTTAGTGGGTTTGTTTTTTTTGTTTGTTTCTTTGGGGTTTTGGTTTGGTTTTTTTTTTGGTTTTTTTTTTTTTTTTTTTTTTTTTTTTTTTTTTTTTTTTTTTTTTTTTTTTTTTTTTTTTTTTTTTTTTTTTTTTTTTTTTTTTTTTTTAATACTGCTTATGACAGAGGGAGCTTTTATTGTACTGATGTAATCTTCGGTCTTTCATCCCAAAACACTCAGTGGCTAAGAGGGCAATGCAGTGGTTTGATTTTTGGTGAGTTAAGCTGTTTCTGTTTTCTCCTTTTTCTTTCCCTCTTACAGGATCTGAGAGGAAAATAGTTACTCAGTAATCCTGTCGCACTTGCTATTTCCTGCTCTAAATAACTATGCTTCTAGCATCTTACATTAAAATTACTTCATTTGTCTTCAAAGGCAGATAAAGAGGATGATACTTAGAGTGTGCTTAGGTTGCTTTATACACATTTCTACAGAAAAATATTTAACTAGATAAAAATGGATTGTCATATCTTACAGATTGCTGACATTAATGCATATATTTATGTACACCAGAGAAGGTGTTTACAGTATATTAAAGAATGCTTCCTCCTGCAGTGAATCTTCCTTGCTCCCTGTTTTCTGCCTATGTATGTTAATAATGTTCAGATAAGAGACTAACCTTGACTGTGTTAGGTATTCAAAACACCCTGAAACACATCTGCACTGAGAGAAGTTCTCTGGCTGAAATCGCCCTGCTGCTTGCAGTAAGGAGCCATCTAGAAAGTGCTTGTTGCACTAAGCAATCACCAAATACCTTCTGAAGGCTGAGGCAAAGATTAAATAGAAACTGAAAAGAGCACCTGATAATCACTCAGACAGCCAAATAGCTGAACTTAACTGCTAATCACAAACTAAAAAAAGCTACAAGATGGTACCAAATTAAGACAATTTTATCTGCACAGGCAGTATGTTTTTCTGGAACAGGACAGGTTCTGTCATTCCTGGCAATGGGAGTGCAGCAGTTGCACAATGGCACAAAATGCAACTTTCACCTTACTCACTGCACTAGCCAAATTATTGCATGCATACAAAACATCTGACATAGCTGCAGAGATCTCTTTCACAGGACTAATGATATCTGATTGGAGAACAATCTTTTTGACTAAATTTTAGCTTTTTCTTTTTTTCTTTTTCATAATTGTGTGAGTTGCCATTTTTATTCATAAAAATAAGGGAGCCATTTCTCCATGGCAGTAGCCTATTCCATTCATGTCATAATTTAAGCTTACAATAATTCTCAGCAAAAAAAATACAATAAATCAAATATAATTTAAATTATTAAAATGATCCACCAAATGGGAAAACAATTGTGTTACTTGAAAGATTTCCTATTAGCACAGAGATTTAATTACTTTAAAGGAGGTCATGATGGATATATTCAAAACCAAAGAAAACCTGTTAAACAAAAGAGAAGTATCAGTCTTTAAAGGTGGTAGACCTAAATTATCTGAAATAGTCAAGGTTTGTCAGGTATTCAATGATTAAATGCACACTATAGAGATCTTTACAGGTTTAGATAGTGAATGTTTCAATAATGTCTATAAAAGAACTCAGTTCCTTTTCAGATGGGCAGCCAAAATCCAAGTCACTCCTGAAAAGGAAGGCTGATTATAGGATTCACTTCAAACCCATGTACGTCATCAGTAATCAGTAGAAAGTAGAAATTAGAGACATATTATCAGCAGCCAAGTTAAATGCAAATTAGACAGGGGGAAAAGAATCTAAGCAGTATCACCTGGTTTAGAAGAAAAGCAGAAAACAAAAAACAGATCACTTTTTTCTCTTTTATTTGCTTCTTCCAATTCAAGACACTTGATAGGTAAATTTAATTTTATCAATTTTTAATTTAAAAGGAAGAATAATTCTCCCAAATAACTTCTAGTCAATGGAAGTAATGAAATATTAATGTCCCAGGGACATACAAAATAATATATATGGTTATTAAAATATCAGAACAGAGGATGTAGTAGGCAATGGATTTAGTGGAAAGAATCCTTTAACTTGGTTACATGTTTATTATTTTTATTTTATTCATATGCTGCAACAAGCCATATGATTCCATAAAATACTTTAAACAGAAAGCAGAAATTATCAGTGTTAAAATTCCTCCTGATGGGTGTGACTTCTCCACATTCAACTATGCTGTATGAATTTGGGCAGTGAATTTGTCTAGTTACCTTGTGTGAAAGGTCTGCCTTTTGTACTGTAGAAAAACTTTTAATGTGGTCTAACTTAAGTGAGAAGTACCAGTTGTGCTTTATAACATGAATGATATGGTTCATGTGAACTTCCTAATGCCTTTTTTCCTCCCTCTCAATGATCAGCTGATGTTTGAGACCATGACTGTGTTGCTATCCAACAAGCTAAATTAAATTATTTTTTGTATTATTTTTGTGTTGACTGTTTGATATTTTCAGCTCTTCCATCATTATTTCAATTATTTCTTTACAGTTTCAAGGCAAATTTTTTGTTTTCTGATTAAATTTGTGACTTATAAAAGTTGAAATGTGGGCTGGTTCTCCTCACTGGGGATTGCTCTTTGGTTTTGTTAACCCAAGTGCTCATATAAGGCTGTCCCAGCATGTCATTGTTGTCTCTTTTCAACAGTGTGTAATTATATATCAGAAGTAGCACCATAACTCAGTAGTAATTATTTTGGTAGTAATTTGGAAAAGAGCTTGTGCAGGGTTGACTATCAAACCTGATAGTATCAGGGGCCTCTTAGACAATTGCATACTTATTCAGTTAAAGGAGATAACACACACATAGAATCATTAGTACCCAAACCAACGAGAGCCTTGTTTATGCTCAGGGAATTTGTGATCATTAAAGAGAGAAAATCTAAACAAATTTTTGTCTTAAGTTCTTTGGGGACTAGAATTTCTCACATTTGTATATGATGTCACTGCAGGCTTCCTGAAATTTAATACAGTTGACTGCTATTTCATGATGAAAGCAACATCATAACCTTACTCATGACCTAGAATAAATGTAGAATCCTTCAAAACTAGTAGCATTTGAGACAATTGCCTGTTTGAAGAGCACTTGCCAAGTGATGCTTTTTGTTACTTCCGTGAGACTGCTTGTTCTGAGTATTGTTCTGCATAAACACAAGCCATACTCATAGTTTATAGGGCTGTACTTTGTGAAACTATACATTTTCGTTGTAATGTTTCTGTGCTAGCTTTGCGTTTCAGGGTTTCAAGTGGTGGTTGTTACCTTTGGGTTTTCTCCACTTATTCAAATGTATATCAACTATCTGTGAAACCAGCAGTGGAAGAGGAGAGGATTAGAAAAATGTTAGAAATTAGTTCTATTTTACTTTAAAGATATTTCATTTTAAATACTCTTGCACTCTTCCTCCTCAGATAAGAAGCACAGTATTTTACAGAGGTATCATTTGTATTTGGACATTTCACTCTTGTGAAAATTCCTGCACATTTGGCCATTATCAAAAATGTGAATAAAAATGGATTGCATATGCTCAATAGTAGCTCACATCCCTTAGAAGTCTGTATTCATTCATGGTGCCTAAATTCCTCAGAGCCCCACATGCTGACTGAGCGAATATATGACATTTTCACAGAGTCAACAGGCATGCAAAGGGACTAGCTGCACAACCCCCCCTGCAATTAGTATCTGGAGAAACGGGAGTAAAGTAAGAGAAAAGAAAGATTCTACAACAAAATGAGGCATCAATGAAAAGGTTGAAAGTTAGAAAATATCATAATGAAGTCTGTCCGTTATCTTAATCCATTCCTTTCATTCCTGGCAATTATGATCTACTGCAGGTGAACCCCTCCTATTTTTAACGAGGATTCATACTTCACTCATTAGACAAAGTTCTGCTAGTCTAAGAATGGATTCTTGCTTAGGCCTGAGAAGTAAAGGAAGCTGTCATACGTGGTACTTACACTTTACATGCATTGGAAGAGAATGAATGCCTTCCTCTCAGGGCAGTTAAGTTCTGCTTAGAAGCAGAGTGTCTGTCTCTGGCTGTCAGAGTTCCTGAGGGACTCTCCACAGTCCCTTACATCAGACATTTCCTATAGGGTCAATAACAGTGTGCTTCTCATTTCTGAATGCCCACCTCAGGACCCTCATGGCTCAGATGAAGAATCACTGAGCAGTCACAGTTGCAATTAAAGTGAATGGATGTTGTGATTGAAGATGCAGATTATTATAAAATGTGACAAAATCCCACAACTTGGACCCTGGGTAGCTCAGCACTAGCTGTTGTCTATGTCTCTGCTGCCTGTCTGTAAAGTGGAATATATTACCTTGTCACTTCAGAGAAGTTTTTTTAAGACAAATTAACCTTCAGGAAGCTCTCAGAGCTTTGCATGATGAGCACCATAGGGAAGCCCAGAAGGGAATGAATAATTCTGTCTTCAGCTCAGTGTTTGAGTGGTGTGCATGGGTGAGGCCTAGGGACACACAATGAAAAATAAAAATAAGCCAAATGTTGAAGACCTGCTGATTACTTTAATTCCATTTTTCACATACCCATAATGAGGTGGGGGGAGGATCTAGAAAAAATCCCTGTGTCATGGTATATTTAAAGACTACATTGCTTTTGTATATGAAGAGAGAGAGTTAATTCTTGCTTTGCTGTCTCTTGAGTACTTGATTTGAAACTTTAAAAATGGTCTTTCAGTACAGCTTTTTACGTATAGCAGAACATTTTATAGCTCTCTCTCTACCATTGTCTCTCTACCATTAGGCAGCTGGGAGAAAAGCTCACAGAACCTTAAAATGAGACTTTAGGCATCAATCCAAATGCTTTTCCCTGTTTTTTCTTAGCTTTTATAAGAGAAAAGCAAAAAAAAAATTGTTTTAAGCATAGTCTGTACACTAAGTTTATAGAAAACATGTGAAGCTAAACTTTTGATACAGAAAACCTTGATGCTGTATTACTCTTGTTACAAACTTCCTACTTTTTTTCAATTTGTTTTTTACTTTTTTTTTTTTGGCCAGGCGGTTCATACCCAGAATAATGTAGAAGTTTCTTTGAGGCATGATACATCCATTTTGACTTAAGAAAATTTTTGAAACCTGGAGTTCCTAAGTTGTTTAGAATCATATGAACAGAACTTTTTAGCAAACCAAATTTAAAAAAAAAAAATAGATACAGAAATGTTAGGATAGGATTTTATATTGCCTGAATTATGTGTATTAACTGCAATTTTTCTGAACTCAACCTTCAATGATATTTCAGTTTGATTTCCTTCTTTTTTAGCTCTTGGTGTCCCTGAGGGTGTATACCAAACAGAATAGAAGCTGGGGATGTTTCTTGGAAGAAAGGTACATTGGAGAGCAAGACAGTAACTAGGCTGTTTTGTCCATGCTATTTGGAGCACTGTTGGTGAGGGATGTGCCCACCATGTCCAAAAAAATGGGAAGGGCAGGAGACAACTATCATGCTGGCTAGATAGAAAAATTCATTCCCTTCTTTGAACAGTACTAAAGCAAACAATATTCTGTCCATGAAAGAATTCTATTTTCTTTTTTGTATAGAGTTGGCTCCAAAATTTGCTTGATTCTTTAAGACCTGTGTCCTGGTTTAGAGCAAATTTGAGAAGAAATTTACAAATTTACAAATTTTTAAATTTTTTAAAAAAGTAATAATTTACAACCATCATAAAGTCACCCTAGAAAAACCTGTCAGTTTGATGAAGGAAAAAGTGTTGTCATAGGGCTCAAATAGCATGTTTAGTTTCCTTAAAGGACTAACAACTGGATGAATTTATATTTTTCATATTGCTAATTTCCCTGGTGAATTTATATTTTTCACATTGTTAATTTCCCTTTCTTTCCCTGCCTTCAGTGGCACGGGCATGTTGGTTATAAGTGCACACTGAAAAAGCAGCAAAGAAAGCAGAATAGATGTTACATTGGGGTTACTGATTTTTTTTTTTTTTTAGTGGCTTTGTATTTTTAGTTGGTTGCTTGAGGTTTTTTGGTTGTGTTGGTTTTTTTTTTTTCTGTGGTTTTGGTTTGGTTTGGTTTTTTGGTTTTTTTTGGGTTTTTTTTTGTTTGTTTGTTTGTTTGTTTGTTGTTACTGTTTTCTTCCAATTGTGAAGGTTTACAATAAATCATGAAGGTAGAGAGTAGCCTTAGGGAAAAACTGTTTTCTTGCAAGACAAGTTCCTTAGTTAGCACTTGAAAATTCTTCTGTTGTTTCATAGGATCTGTTATCTGATTGTTTGGTTTTGGAACAAAATCTTTGTCAAATAAGTCTTTATGAACAATGCTGCTCTGTGGTCATTTTTGCTATGTTGTAATTTTCAATTGTCAGTTAAGCTTTAGGATCATCCACAAGTTATACAGATTTAACCATATTGCAGTCTTATGAATTTCTATCTACTATAACTGTTGCATTTCAGAAAAATCCCAGTCCATATCAAGATTAAATTATGACATTGCTGTCTTCATTAAATTTTTAAGGAATTTTGTTTTGTGTTTTTAGTCTATGCTATGCCTAGCCCTCTTGTGGACAGTACTTTAAAGAAGGAGAAAGCTGAGGACAGGAATAGATTACTGCAACTTTTCCCAGCAAACTGGGAAACTGGAAACTGAAACAGTCAGTGCAACTCTTAAACAAGACAGTCTGTGAAAAGTACCATTTGAACATTATCTGCCTGTGATCAGCTAGGACAAGATTGCTATTCCTGATTATTTATCCAGGAAAACATGAGGCATGTACAAACCTTTTCAGCTAAAGAATTCAATTCCTTTTAGCTATTCTCCAAAGACCTTTATGCACTTTTTTAAATTCTAAAAACAACAAACAAAAAAAGACATGCTTCATAAACCAATGTATTGAAGTACCTTTAGCTTGAAAAGGGAGAGAGCTCTGATTTAATAAAACTGTAATCTTTCATTATGTTGCTGATGAGAGCAAATATAAGAATCTCAAAATAAAATAGGCTGTTTAGTCAACAATGGATATTGCATATCCCTTTGAGGTAAGCCAATGACAATGCAAAATGCCTACTATAATGCCTTTTCAACACATTGGAAAACTTCAGAGAGGAGAGGATGAAAAACACTGGCAAAGCTTCAGATATTTACATATCAAATTATTCCATTTTTATCAGTAAATAAATTTGCTTTCATCATTTTAACTACAGGTATTTCTTTTGCTTTAATTTTTATATAGATCAATGAAACAGCTACCATAACAGTTTCAGCCTGTGAAAGGAATTTTCTGGAGAGGAAAAAAGTAAGCGTCAGCATTTGTCTTCGGGCATTATTTTACTGCATTAGTCTGCCTATGAGACAATAGTTTTCAAGTAAATTTGATAACTGGGAGGTCCTTCACAATGCAGGACCGAGAAGCCAAGAGGGAATTGGAAGTTCCAGAGATCATTGCAAAATGGGAAAGCTTTTCTTTCAAAGGTAGCTGGTAAGCAGAAACCCATCCAAGACTAATTTTCATCTGAGCTTTAGCAGAAAGGAACTGTCCAGTATTAGACATAGTCACTGTAGAAACAATCTCTTTTTTATCTCTTTCTCTCTCTCTCTCTTCATTATCCAGTGAATCAGTTTTGTGAAAAAGAGAAGAGGATTTTTTTGTGAAAAGAACTTGTTCCACTGTTTTTTCATGCATCTACACTCTGTAGAGAAAATGACATCCATGATATGTAGGATCAGTATGGGTGACATAATTTGCCCTATAGTATCCAGCCTGGTACAATAAATTCATTGTACTAAGACCCATGGAACAGTAGTCCACAGCCTAGAGAGAAGTGCCTTTTTCAATAATCATTAATTAGATATTCACTTTCTTTAACATTCAAAATTATATTGAAAATGGCAAAAAAGGCATGAATGTTTTGAATGTTTGAACCTACTTGGGGGTATGGTTTAGTAGACTTGGCAGGACTGGATTAACAGTTGGACTCGATGATTTTAAAGGCTTTTTCCAATCATAATAATTTTATAATTAAATGATTCTACTTTAAAGACAAATATTCTTTAACAACTAAATGAACTTTTGATTGGTTAAGTACAAGTATTCATCATCTTCTGTACAGGAAAAGCCTTAAGGACTATTCATGATTCTGCATTTTGACAACACAATTATTAATTAGAAGCTTAAAGACAGAAGTGGATCCATGTTGAAGTCTGAATATGCTTGTGATTAAATGTTAGGATTTGTTGATTGGAAATGATTGACAGGTTACTTTGTTTTTCAGGATGATTTATCAATAAGATTCAATTTGAGCTTTTGTTTTTTGGTTGGTCGGTTTTCTTTTTTTGTTTGTTTTTTGAGAGGTTATGTTTTAGAATTATGACTTGGAGTATTGTGAAAGAAAATAAGCCACAAACTAAAGCAAAATTAACTTTATTTGGGCTAATCTATTAAAATAGCTTTCTGTCTTTGTGACGTTCCTAATATCTCCTCATTTTCAGTTTGATAAGCTGATTTAACTAATGGGAGATTTTTTTTTTTACTTCAATGGCCTAGGGTTCACAGCTTCTCTGGGTGATATAGAAGAGTGTTTACTATATAAAAATTCCATTTGTCTCACTTACTTGGACAATGTCAATATGTTTCTTAAAATCAAACTCTTTAAAATTATTTTCAGGAAAAAACACATTTAAAAATAGCATTTCTGAGTTGGTTAGTCAAACTGTTAATATTTAGCACTTGTGTGGCAAAAGGTTCTGTGTTTTTGGATTATAATTTAAAAACTTTGGGGATGTAAAAGTCTTGATTAGAACTCTCATTCAACATTGGAAGGACTGGAGATGTTTAAAGAAAGACTGGATATCTCACTTACTACCATGGTTTAGTTGACTTGAAGGTGTTAGGTCTTAGATTAGACTCAATGATCATAGAGTTCTTTTCCAACCTAATTGATTCTGTGATTCTATCAATTTAACTGGATCAAGAACTTTGGTATCTTTTTAATCACTCTCTGGGGTGGGTTTTTTTTGTTTTTTTTTTTTTTGTTTGTTTGTTTTTTTTTTTTTTAAAAAATTTATTCTAAAGCATTTCTAGTCTTTAAGGTAAACACAATGTTATGTGCCTAAGAAATATCATTTGTGGATAAGTAGTTTTTCGAATGCTTTATTTTTCACCTTGATTGCTAGCTTGTCATTTTGAGACGGTAAGAAAAAAACGGTCTGAAATAAAACCTCGGAATTGCTGTAGATTCTTTCTTTATTTTTTTCATTCTTCTTTATTTGTTTTCTTTTAATTTCTAAATTTGCTTCTGAAAAACTGGGTAATATCTGAGATACAGGAAATGCAAAAAACCACACACAAACCCTAACATTTTAGAGCAAGTATGACTTGAAGTGCCCTTCTTTGAAACCTTGTAAAAGATATAATTCAGAAGATGGGAGGAGGGCATCTATAAGAGGAGACTGAAGTCAGACACAGCATGCTGCGTAACCAAACAAAATTGTGTTGCCTTTCATTGTTTAATATTCCTAGCAGTAAGGTGGTACCACTTAGGATGTTTAAAAGTAACACATGGTGGAGCATATAATTAAGTGAAGCCTGAAGAATAACTATGTTAGCAAAGCTCAGCCAAATGAGAAACCAGGGTTGGGACTTTTATTATCATACTATGACATAATACTAAATAGTACAAAAATAGAAATATGTAGCTAATGCATCTGTTGAAAATTGAAGAAAACTGCAGACACAGGCATTTTAACAAAAAAGGACCACTTTTACCTTCTGTAGAATACTACCATTCCATATTCTATATAAGTAAAATAAAATTTTATTTATTAAGGGCTTGGTAAAATTTCAGAAGAATAACCTGAGACTATTAATTGATCTAAATGGAAACTGGCTCCTTCCCTCTCTTGAAATATTTCTATTTTTCTCTGTAGTCATACAAATAAAATGTCACAAATACTCTGAAAACTGCAATACCAGTTAAAGCCAAGTATCTAAGCTATTAGGAGAAGCTATTGTAAACTGAATTTTTCAGCATGAGCCTGTTCATGAGGGACAGCTCTAGGGTTGCCACAACAGCAGCTTTTTGCTGCCACTCCACAAGATTACAAGAGAATTTAATTAATACAGCATTTGGAAGAGTGAAAAGATGTCTGTCCAAGATAATTCTCTAATTCTGGAACGTTGCTTGTGTCGCAGTGGGCTTTCCTCTGACTACGTGAGATGGATTTTAAAAGGACAAACAGAAGATGTTTTGAGCTTCATCCTTGTTTCTCTCATTACACTCTAGGTACAAAGGTTATGAAAGTAACAACTCTTAAGTCATGTTTTACTGGCAGTTCTTGGGTTCTTTAACACTTCTCTGAAACAGGAGAGCAATGCAGCTGCATATCCTAAAGGTGGCTACTGGCATTACTAGGTTTCCTAGAGTATTCCAGGTGTTGGCATAAGGTTGGCAGTTTCACAACAGAGTGGGTTATTTTAAATTTGTTTGAGAGTGCAGCTAGACACAAGTTAGGATATTTTAAGTTGCCATTTAGGCACAAGGCACATATGCTTAGGCAACCAATGCACTCATAAGATTTCTGTGGTTCTGTCCATTCTTCCATAAAATAAATGTCCAAGAGAAAGACATTAACATTTATCTATGCTAATATAATCACTTGAAGGGATGAAAAAAAGATAAGATGGAATACAGATACAGAAATCTATGAAAAATTAAAAAAAATCCTTATGGAAATAATATTTTCTGAGAATGATGTTGGTTCTCTCCACAAATGCATGATATGAAGCTTTGGTAACAGAGGAAATCTTTGGGAAAATGATTCTTCTGTTACTGAGATCAAGTGATACTACCTGACATCTCTCTTAGATTAAAAAATAATAACTCTTTTTCTCAGGAAGATTTTAGTAGAGTTTTGGATGAAAAAGTTATCTCTTTAAACTTTAAAAAGCTTTGCCTCCTGGTGCTGGGAGAGATGTCATATCATTGGTGTTTCACCGTGAATGCTAGGGGTGTCTTGCACTCTTAATAGTCTGATCCCATAATTTCAGAAGAAACTGAAGAAAAAATTTCTAGTTGAAGGAAAAAAATGAACTTTGATTTCACACCTCTATATAGAGGCTCCTCGGAAACTGCCATCCACTTAATGCTTTTAATTGTTTTAATTGTTTTCAATTACATACATAAGAAGTGAATATATTTGGTGGTGGCTGGTTTGTGTTATTACAAAGTAATGCTAAAAAAATACAAATTATTGGTATAGTACCTGAAGCAGAAAAAAATAAAATAAAATAAAATGTCTTTTGTCTAGACACCCATCTGATTGAAGGTAATTTAAAATATAATTTAAAAGTTCATTTAAAATTTTGCTTGGTAAACAAAAACAGGGAAAAGGTGGCCAGCGCACAAAATCGCTTAGATCTCTACAAGTAAAAATATGTGTCACTTATTGTAGGAAAGAAGTTGGCTGACCCTGCTGTTCATGTCTGACAACCTGACCCATAAACATTAGGAAGAAGCTACCTGCCAAGAATGCTCAATTTACATTGCCTGCCACATCTTTACAGCTGGAACAGGAGATGCCTAAAAGCCTTTTTTTTTTTTTTTCTCTTTACTTAATAGCAAGGCAAAAGTCTGCTTTCTCTTGAATCTGAAGTAGGACAGTGAGTCATTCTAGCTCTTTGTACTGTAAAGTTGGAGGCATTGCAGAGGGCACTGCTCTGTACTATAAAACCAAAGGGAGCGTTTCAGGTGTAATTCTCTCCAGTGCTGGTGTAAGTACTGCCACGGCAGTTACCACATAATGCACAGCACTGCTACTCAAGTTGACCCCCGGGGAGCATTTAGTAAATTGTAAAGGACTGTGAAAGCACAAAATAAAGAAAGATGGACTTTTCTTCTGAACACATTGGTCTCATTTCTGCAGGTACTGTGAAGAGCAATAAGGAAGTTAAAATTTGCCCAGCAACAGCAACTACCTTTGCTTTACGAAAAAGATGGCTCCATCCTTGTCCTGGAAAACCACAAAGTGGTCCTTGCAGAGCCTTCCACCAACACCTCACAGGAATGATCGAGAGCAGAGAGCAGGGTGACTTTAACACTGTGACTAGTGAAGGCTTTTATGAAATCATACAGATTTCTTGATCTACCACTGAACAACAAAGAAAATAAAGGGCCAGCCTCCACCCCAGTGTTATGCTTTCCTAAATTTATCTGAAATGCCCAGCAAGTATGAGGAAACACTAACCAAGAATGTGAATGTCTTCCCCCCTAATGAACCATCTACATATCAAAATTAAGTATTATAGTGTTTTGACAAAACCTTACAGTCCAGCCAGCTGGTTAAATCCTATCAGGCATAAATTCAGAGGAGCTCAGCTCTGATCCTTGCTCTGGCATTGACTTTCCCTGCATTCGGAATGCTGCATAGAATTAGAAGTCCTTTATCCAGATTTGAGTTAAAGATGTTAACTCTGTCCAAAGGACTCTGGAATTTACAAATGAAAGCTAATGTATTGGTCCTAAGTGTAACTTGTCAGTGGTCACTCACTAAAATGGCCTGCTTGCTGTAGCACTGTGTCATTACTTTTTGTGCCCAGTTCCTCTGAGAGTGATGTTGTAATGTCAGGGTCTAACTGAGGTTTTCTGGCATGGTACTGCCCTTCCTGGGAATGCCATATATCACAGGAACAACATAAAAAAACCTTAAGTGATGTCCTCAGGCCTGTCAGCTTCAGTGAGTTGCTTTAGTTTGTATCTTGTAGAGTCTTACTATTAAAAATGCACTGGGAGAGACAATTACTTGCAGGATTTCAAATAATATTTTATCAGGGACTTTTTTCTTCAAAACTTTGGAAGGAAAATGAACAGGAAAATGAATGCCCAAAAAAAAGCAAAACTGACCTTTTCAGCTATTAACTATAATTTGGTTTGGATTCTCTTTGAATCTGGGGTGCAGGTGTGCTTTTTTTCCTGCTGCTTTTCCATAGTAGCTTTAAAAATCTGTTGAGGTCTCTCACAAAACAAATTCTTTGAAAATGTGGCCTTTTAAAACTTATTTTTATTTATTTATTCTTAGAGCAACAGCCATGTAAGACCACTTTAAAGGCAAACAGCAGGAGCAAGTCCAGACAGCAAATGTAGCACACCAAGCCTTTTCTTAGAAATTCTTTCCACCCACCTCTCTCTGCCCCCCTCCCCACTGCAAATAAAAGACTGAAGAAAGGTAGAAAAAGCTTACACAGCATCATTTGCATCCCTGCCTTTAGCTAGTCACATTTTCCTAGCTTGAAGTGATATGCATTACTGAAGAATGTCCAGCACTCTCAAGTAAATATGTGCCACTCAAATAAATAACTACTCACTGAGCTCCTCTTTACTCTTGGGCAGTGTTTATAATAACCCATATACAGCCCACTTTTCATTTTTCATCCTTTCTTTCATTTTTCAGGGACCAAATTTTTTAGCAAGTATGTCAGATATACAAAGGCCAATCAGAATGAAGTAACAGATTGTAGTAATTGTTGAATCAGTACAGCAGTGTTGTGACAAAGCAATATTCAAATGTGTCTGTCTGCTTTCAGCCATTTAAGTCAATGCATAAGGTAAAGATCTGTACAACAGCTGGTACTATGAGACTTTGGATGTCTAATCTCAGGTGTCTGGCTTAAAATATTGGATTTACATTGCATAAAAGTATAGTTAGTTATTTTGTATGAGTTAATAAACCAATATAAATTAATTTAGTAACATCTTCATTTTATTGCAGCTTGAAAAGGAATCTAGAACAATATTTAGTAAGTTATAATTTGAGCAATTCTCCATTAACTGCATAATTTCTCTCATAGATTCTGCTTCCCTAAGTTGTCCCACTAATCATTTTGCTGCTTATAAGTTAGGATAATTATAGTGGACTGAACAGTGTCTGAAATTTTAAAACAGAGCTTTTGGGGGTGATGTATAATTGCTCTTCCTTTTTATGGCTACCTGATAAAGGTCAGTCATTTATTATTTCCTTGATTTGTGGTTCATTTAACAGATACCTGTATGGTTTTGGTGTGTGGCTACTACTGTGATCTACCAGCAAGTTATAATTGTTTCAAGGTTACATTGCTGAACCTTTCTAATCATATGAGTTGAATATTCCTAAGCTATTTGGAGTTTGGTGTTTTAGCAACCTCCATGGACTCCATAAAAGAAATTTAAGGTGAAGCTCTCAACTTTTCATCATATGGTGAAATGGTGGTATCTAGTGCATCTTCAGAGGAGACTGAAAAAATGCACATTATTTAAAAATAATTTTTAGCATCTTCCAGTTTTATTTCAGAGACAAAATCACTAATTCTTTAGTATTAAAATGACCATGAAATTTCTGTGTATATTTATAAAAGGGGAGAAAGTAAGTAGGACTATTTGTACTAGGCATTCAGGTGTATTAAACAATATCAGCAAAGCTTTCTTCATATCATCTGCTTTCAAGTCTATAATTCCCCTTGAATATTTGTGAACACCTTGTGTTTGTATTAGCTGGGAACTATAAAAGACAATAATCAAGATTTATTCCTGTATTCAGTGTATATCAGAAAAACTCCCCCTTTTAACAGCAGTTGGGGTGCCAGAACAGTCTATACATTCAAACAGCTTACCTGACACATTCACTGTCTTAGGTTACACATTGCAATCACTATCTTGATTTGTACCTTTGGGTTAAAGTACTCATCCTTTAATGTGCAGGATTCAGGATAATTTCTCTTCTGAACCAAGGGTTTCAAACCAAGGGTTCGAACCAAGTGTCCGGTTCTGCTCCACAAGGACAATGTGCTAAATAGGTCTGCAGGTTATTTTGGATAAATCTGTTTTATAGTTATGAAGGTTTTTGTTGTAAGATATTGTGCAGGAAACAAAACTGTTTAGAAGTTAATTAGGCAGCTCTATTTAATGAATGTTCATTGGTGGCTGTTAAATACATTGGCGTGGATGCAATTTCTGCCTTGAAAAAAAAAAAAAAAGAGAAGAGTGTATGAGTGAAAGAAACCTTAAACTTCTTATTTTTGCAAGGTAGAAAGTTATGTCAGTCCATATTTCAACATTTTCTTACAGTTTTCCTCTAAGTAACCTCTATTAACCATTGTTAGACGTGACACTGAGTGACCTTTGGTCTGTTCCAGCATAGGTCCCATTATGCACTTAATGACACATCTCTGTGCTCTTTGATACCACAGGACCCAGCTTCAATCTCAGAGAGGGCAGACTGGAAATTGGGAATGAAATGCCTTGGAGCATGAGGGAGGCTACTTCCTCAGGGCCCCCTGCCTCTGTCTTACAGAAGCTGGAACTTGTACCATGCATGAGGCAAGGCTACAAAGGTTACCTCCTGATGAGGTCATTGAAAAGCTGATTTCTATTTCTGTCCCTGACACTGCTGCAGAATTTTTGCCTGATGTTAGGCAAGCTGCTTAAAATACATTTTTTACAGTGCTGACTAATAACCTTTCCCATTTCTCTAAGACCGGCTTTTGATACCTGGTGGTAGGAGCTCCCCAAATGGCAAAGCAGCTGGTATTGACGGACTGATGTGGAGGCTGCAGCTTTTGGGAGGTGAGATCCAAGAAGGCAGAACAACCAAGTCAGAGTCATCCCAGACTGTGAGTTCCCCAAATCAGTGGTCCTCAACCTTGTTGCTTTAGCTATCCAGTGTAAAGTGGGGATAATATTGCAGTCATACTTTATGGGCAGTTGTAAAACTAAAGGCATTGCCATTCATGAAACATAGTCACGGGCACCACAGAGAAGTCTAAACAAATGGCCTCAAAGGAGAGTTTGAATAATGCAGTGCAAACAAGACCTAAGGGCATACTTTACAGAAAAAGAAGAGAAAAAAAATTGAGCACCTCATTACTTTCCTGAATGTAATCCATCCTTTTACAGAGGAAAAACTGGGGTCATGTGTAAGGACTGGCCAAGTAATAAAAACACAACACTGAATTAACACTGCAGAGGTGACTTTTTCTGCATGCCTGTCATTTACTTTTATTTTCTGGCACTGGGGGTGTTTTTAATATGGCATGGGTGGGGAATATGCATACAAGCTAGAATGAAAATGATGTCAATTATTATTATCCTCAAAAACTTAAGAAAAATTATGACCTTACTTTTTTATTGGTAATTCTGTCCAAAGACAAGATAATTTTCTAAAATTAAGGGTCAAGCTCCTAACACTCAATTTTAGCAATGACAAATTATATGGTGGCTTCAGGAGTTGGTAAAATCCCAGCGTCATCTGGTATCACCAGCCATCTGTCAAAAATTTTTGGTGGGTACACTCCATTAGTTTCAGAGCCACTAACAAAGGAGAATCTTCTCCTTAAATTTTCTGTAGATTGCCTTATGTTTTCGAGATAAGCCCTTCTGTAGCCTCAGAATGTACTTCGAAAGAGAAATTAGGACACCCAGAGCAAAACAATCATGCCTTTTCATCTAAGGGCTGGTGCCATACAAAAATGGATGCTTTGGGGCAAGTGAATCAAAAACAGGGAAACAGACCTCAGAAAGAAAAAGGTGTGATGTAGTTTGTACATGGGATTTAGTATCAACTTCTCAGTTATGTCATCTTGCTGGAAACATTTTTGATCTTTTTTTCCAAATTGAATTGTGTGAACACTATTTCTGATTTTTTTCGTGTGTCTAGCACATATTCAGACCCACAAGATTCTCTATTGTCCTGAAATAGCCAATTAGGAGAGTAAGAAATAGGCTTTGCATTTTTGAAATTTGGTTGTTTTTTTTTTTTTTTATTTTTATTTTACTGGACTTTAGGTCAAGTGTGAGCTAACAGGTTTCCAGAGATAAACCACTGAATTTCCCTCATGTATCACATTGTGCATTGTTTATCTATAAAATGGGGGTAGAAAAGTCAGATGCCTACCAAAAAAAATTAAAAGGAAGAAATCAAAATCATTGAATAATCATCAACCACTTTTTTTTTTCTGTTTTTCATTGTGAAAACATATATTTCCATCTAAATTTTGTGGATGATTCTAGCCTTTGTTTCAATGTCTTTTTTTTTCTTTTAATCTTCATGCTTTTTGAGTCCTGATCCCTGTAAAACCTTCCTAATATTTTAAAACAGAAATGAACAATCCTTTTTATTTTATATCCTTTGGGAAAGAAAGATTGATTCTTTTTGGAGCTAAGGGGTAGTGGTTATTAGATTTACATGTGTGAAGAATTGATGGAAGAAAGCTCAGCTGAAAGAAATGAATTTTGTATTTAGTGTCAGCTGAAAGAAATGAATTTTGTATTTAGTGCTGAAAGCAATAAAAGGTCATTTCTCAGCCAAGCACCTGTGCAAATTCTGTGATCCATATTCACAAACCTCTTCCTGAAGCACAGCAAATTTATTGGTTCTAGTGTGAAAACATTATTGCCGGGATCTTGCGGTCACTGTGAGAACTGATGTCTGGGAAATAGATTTGATCTCACAAAGCCCTCCAAAGACCAGCAGATTTCAGACTGAATTCCAGATGCTGGAATTACATCTTCATGGAAGCAGTATGAGATAAAGCAAATGATGCTGATTAAGGATGCACCGTGGTTTCTTCCTAACGTTTGTTGTCCACAGCCTTTTTTGTGCACTTTATTTCTTCTGAGGTTGAAATTTGACGTGTAAGTTCTTAAGAGAGAAGTTTATACTGAGAAATTGCATCTCTTTTTTGACTGCAAAGAGAAAAGGAAGAGTCATTGCCTTATATAGCTTTCATATCTAATCTCATTCATATCACAATTACTGTTTAGAAATTACTGGTTAGAAATCAAGTAGCTGGAAGAAAAAAAGTCCTTGGGTCTCAGCTGTGGATTGCATCAGTCCAAGAAAAAACTGGCTGCACTTTATCACATTAGTGAGGGTTGCAAAGCAGACTGTATACATATAACTTAAAGTTTTTTTGGCTACAGTGAGCTACTGATTTGCCATGGTTTTGACAATGAAATATATCAAAGTTCTTTTAAAGTACAGAGGTATAGTTCAAAATGAAAAAAAGCCAGTGTACAGTGCACTGAGGTCCCAAATTTGAGGAACCTACACAAACATGTATTGAGACTTGCATTGCACATTGTTGCCCAGAGTTTCAGAAATAGCTGCATATGGACATGCACAGCATCCATATCCTTTATATCTCTTTAGCTGGCCATGGTGTTAAACATGCAGGAACAAACAGGCAAGAGTAATAAACAGTCTTAACTCCAGTAAAACTATTATGGCAGAGTGCTTTTGCCTGATACAAGTTCTAAGAAGGAATTGCAAATTACAGGTAGGTGGGTGGGTAAGTAGATGGTTAGTTATTGAAATAATGTGTGCTACTGCATGAAAAAAATACTTCGGAAACTAATGTCATTTAGTGCACCGAAAAAGTGTCAGTTCTCTTGGTAAGGAAGGTTATGCTTAAGAAATTTCCCCTGTGTATATTCATAACAGTGTTGGTACTTCACAAAAAGACTGTTGAAGTGGTGGAGAGTAGTGTTGGTATAAATTCACATCCCACGTTTTAGGTTCTTATAAATATCTAACTGGAAATTCACATTTACAATACACACACATTCCATATTTTTCAGAGACAGAAAACTACCTTTCCTCTAGTTCTGGGCCCTCAGTTTGGGAAGGATGTTGAGACACTTGAGCGTGTCCAGAGGAGGCTGGTGAGGGGCTGGGAACACAAGCCCTGTGAGGTACAACTGAGGGAGCTGGGGTTGTTTAGTCTGGAGAAAAGGAGACTCAGAGGTGACCTTATCACTCTACAACTTCCTGAAAGGTGGCTGTAGTCAGGTGGGGGTTGGTCTCTTTCTCCAAACAGCAACTGACAGAATGAGAGGACACAGTCTTAAGCTGCTTCAAGGGAAATATAGGTTAGATATTAGGAAAAGGTTTTGTACAGAAAGAGTGATAAATTTCTGGAATGGTCTGCCTAGGGAGGTGGTGGAGTCACCATTCCTGGATGTGTTTAAAAAAAGACTGGATGTGGTGCTTAGTGCCATGGTTTAGTTGAGGTGTTAGGGGGATGGGTTGTACTCGATGATCTTGAAGGTCTCTTCCAGCCTAGTGATTGTGCGTAACTCTGTGAATCTGTCATTGGCTGAGAGAGAGCTTGAGCTCCCCGCTTTATTCTTCTGAATAAATCTGACATTCAAGAGCAAAATAAGTGGGATAAATATTCTCCATTTTCTCATAATGATTCCCTGATTGCTTTATTTGGTTTGGGGGGTTTTGTTTACTTTGATTTGTTTAAGGTTTCTGCTTGTGTGTGAGAGTCAAAAGATTAATTTTTATAACTGTCTATAGAATCCTAATTAAACTAGAATTCTGCTCTTCCTCTCCTCTGCACCATCATCAGTAATAAATATTCTTCAGCTGGAATTCATCTGTCAAGTCTGGTGGCAATATATGAACCAGAGTTAAATCCCATGCGATCTTTGAGTACTGTCTTGGTTTCGCAGTACTATTACAAAACCTTTGTTTTATTCAGTAAAATAAGCAGATATACATCATGTATGTATGGGGATTAGATCTACTGGGTATGAATATGGGGGTTTTATAAACATTTTTCAAGCTGTAACTGTGCTTTAAAGCTTTGAAAGTGGTGACACAGCTACTTTGACAGCATCACCACTTTAAACCTTTTAACATCACTGCAGGGTATATTAACACACCTAGTTTTGCTGTAAAAGAGAGGATCACACTCAAACCCTGAAGTAATATAGTAAGTGCTTCAACAAACATCGTCAGCAGCTAACCACTGACCCACCCTCTGCCTGGGGTAAGCATTTCTTGCCTGTGAACTTCTCTTATTTTCTTCTTAAGAAAGCAATTGATTATGAAAGAAGGAGGATTTTATATACTAATGGTGGACTTGAAATTGTATTTAGAATACAAATTTGATTTTTAATGATGTAACATACATAACCCCCCAATTACTTTTACAGTTCAGAAGTATACTATGATTCAGCATATTTTCTCATAACACTAATATGTAGCATGACATGCTTTAGCTTAATATTTTTAGCCTTAGATTTTCTAGATTGATTCTTCAGAGTGAAGAGCTGACATTTTCTTCTGCCTAGCATAAGCAGATGTTCATGTGTGTACTCATGTATGGTACATACATAAGTATGTATTTCAATTTGGTTTGAAAAAAAATGAACCTTGCATACATTTATGACTTAATTATGTTTTGAATGTAATAGTTCTCTGGAAAATATAGCTCCACTCAACATATTTTCAAGAATTCATCTAAAGACACAAGCCATTTAAATTTCTGTCCAGTAAATGTCTGCTTCATATTTGTATATGGATGAGAATCTAGGATTCACCTTAATAAGCTTCGTAAAAATGTGTTTTCACAATAATAAAATTTTAAAAATTCCTGTCAAAGTAGTGTGAATTTTATTTCACTGAATCTCTATGTATACTTAAAATCACATGATCTCCTTGCAGGGTGCCAAGAATATATACTTTGGAATCAGTCCTATTACTAGAACTAAAGCACTGCTGGTGAAATGAGAACTGGGCATATGGTGATTATGCAGAGCTATAGTGAACAAACACAATGAGTAAAACATTTTTGTGCTGTTACTACTTAAACTCTTCACGACTCTAAAAACAGCAAGAGCCATCACCACTTTAGGTCAATATATCATAGGAAATAAACAACACTAACCAAAGTCTTTGTCGTTTCTTGCAGTGGAACATTGAATGTTGGTAGGCACCAACAATATAATTATTTTCTTTACTGAATCTGAGAGAAAAACTAGAAGGATTCCTAAATACTGCTAGCTCCAGCAATTATGTCCAAGGAATATAGTGATGTGTTGTATCTAATTATTTTTCCAGCTTATTCTGGACTGCTTCTCTATTCAGAAATGGCATTGTACAACATTCTCAGGCAATTTATTTGTTTCCCATTCTTTATTGTGAAAATTTTATGTGATTACATATATAAATATATTGACATAAACATAAACATAAATATAATAAAACCTAAACATAAACATAAACATAAACATAAATATAAATATAAATATAAATATATAAATATATATATCTATTTTTAATTTAACTTCCTTTGAATGAGCTCTGCTCTGTTTTGTTCTGTGCCTAGTGACATGAAGAAGGAGTTTGCCCCATCCTCTTCATCAACAGAAAGTACCAGTGTTCTGTGTCTACAACTTCATGCTTTTCCACCCTGTCTCATACAAGCCCAAAGTTTTTATCAATGAGGCTTTGCTTAGAATATTGATCTTTACTTTTTCATGAATGGGTCTTCTTTCTGTTACTGGAAATCTGTGCTTTATAATTCTATAAATGGTCTTTCTTTCTAACATGACCTCAATACTGCCCAAGAAAATTATTTGAAATTATATGCCCATAAGTAATCTTTAGTTTTGTTTTAGAAGACTTTATAACCTTGAAGTGAAGTAAGTATGATGTTGCCATTGAAAATAACAGACCACATTAAGCACACAGCACAGGCTTCACAGTTTGTTGGACAATATTTGGACTTTTCTGGACCTTTCTGGAGCCATGTTTTAGTTTGTGTATCTAAAAACAGTTCTCTAATGACTGGGAGACTCTTACATCTTAAACTCTTGTGCAACTCTATGGTGTATATATGTTACTAAGATACAAAAATATATGTATATTGAATACACAGTTATGGACATATAGCATAGTGGTTGTAATAATAAGCACTTATTCTGTGCAAAGGATCTACCTATGATCCTAGGTAAAAATGTTGTGTAGAGAAGTATGGGCATGACTTGGTAAGAGGGGCAGAGAAGGGTAAGTGGGTAGGACAATAATAATAATAATAATAATTCTGTGGTTATTGTGTTAAGATTTAATCACACTAACAATATAAATCTTAGGTGTGTTCCTTTTGCCCATAGAAGATTTTGAGTGTAATTAACCATGAAAAATAAAACACCCCCTGTAACTTGATACAATAAATTGATAATAAAATACATGTAAGTCTGGGTATTTCTAGCTTGTAAAGCGTTTCAAGATATACTTCTCAGCAATATTTTTATATTCATCTTTCATTTGTTAATGAAAAGCAAGGAACACTTATTGGTTACTTAAAGCAAGCTAGTAAAATAAGCAAAAAAGTCTTCTGCCTGTGAAAAGATTTACAGTCAAAGATCTGAGCCACTTTTTCAGAAGCACAAAATTGAAATTTAAAGATCAAATCACTGCAAGAATGGAAAGTGTTTTGTGTTCATGTATATAAAGTATTTTATTTCATGGTTCATTATAAATCAAGGCTGTGCCCACACTTATTAATTGCAGTGTTCTCTTGTTGGTCCTGTTTGGAAAGGATGCTGATTGCTTTAGCACATACAGAATCCAGATTAATTTATTTCTTGAAGGGAAAGCTGACTAGAATTACCAATTATCTTTTTGTAAATATTTGGTATATTGCACCTTTACTTTTAACTTCGAAATTGCTGTTTGTTATTTATCTTTGAGGTTTGGAAGCCTCCCTTACTGAAGAAAAATATGACAGATGAGCAGTGTCACACTCAACTGAATGATAATTTTTTGTGTGTTTTGTGAATGGGGAAACTATAAGACTGTTTCTTAGCTCTGCTGCTAAGGAGGCTGGAAAAGGGGAAATATAATGTCAGATTGGGTTTTCTTGTTGCATTATGTTGTACATAAGAGCAGATCTTTTTCTAGTAAATATTCCCATAGCATTACAGTAAACAATCATACTCTGGTTACAGCATCTGATGATTTAACTTTTTGAGACATACTGTTGGTAAGAATTAAATGATTGCAGGAAAGTTTGAGAGAAAAGGGCATCAGGAACACAGAAAAGAGCAATCTTCCCAGGTTTACTTATATGGGTACACATCTGCAAAGACTTAGGTGGTGTATATGACAGATAAAGGCTCACTGTCGTTATTTTTTGTTGCTACTGATCAAAATACTGAAGCAGTGTGATTACTTCAAACCCTGCAACGTGGTATTAGCTACTTCAAAGCTATACTCTTTTTATTATGCTGAATGTGTGTTGAAGTAAAAGCATCTGACAGCATATAAAAACAAAAGCTGTGCTAACTTTCATGTACTAAACACAATGAAACTCATCTCTAACTTCAGAAGACCTTAGTGTAAATATTCTGTCAAAGCTACAAATTGAAAATGCCTTTATAATCACTAGAAACAGAATATAATTTAAATATTTGCTTTAAGATGAATTACATCTTTGACTCCATTGATCATGGACTGATTGTTATTGCTTCCAAAGGAAGCTTAAGGTGGGTAGTTCAGATATGGATTTCTGGTTGAATATTTCTACATTAATCAGATAGCTCATTACGCTCAAAATATTGTATTTGCAAAACAGAAACATAACTTACATGCAAAGCTACGAATTTATCTCTAGTGTCAATGAAATCTTAAAAGCCTAATGACATAAATGTTAGTACAGATCTGATTAGTTTATGAAAAACAAAAGAGAAAGAAATAAACTATTACAAAAAAGGCCTATTTAAAAATAAATAAGTACAATACAATTCAAAAATTTATATGCACTTTTTCTAGTACCTGTTTAATTTCTCTGCTCTTACACTTATCCATCCAAAACCCACTGAATCCTAAGGTAAGCAACTTCAGTCTGACTGGAGATGAAAGGGGGATTTATTTAAAAGGATCTGACAGTGTCCCAAACTGTTCACCAGGAAGACAGTGATGATGTAATTTTTTTTTTTTCCCCTCAGGAAAAAAAAGTGAAATCAATGACAATGGTGTCCCTTTCCTCACTATAGGGTCTACATGGGGCTAGTTGGTAACATGTTTTATACCCTTGCCTTCCTTGGTCTGCAAGTCCATGTCACACTGAAATTTCCTTATACAGTGTAGGTTAGATATGTTCAGTACTTTTTTGCTGTTCTTTTTGCTACCCTTAGATTTGTTTTACTTAGCTCCCATGGTTGCATTTCTTTGCCTGCCCTTTGGTGAGCTGTTTCTAACTCTGGAGTCTTCAATGCCAGCCTCTCCTTTACCATTCCATGCCTGCTCTCTCTGGCATTCTATCCCTTGTCCTCCACTTCAACAACTCTGCTGTCATACTAGGACTGTGTTTCTCTACATTGCATCATTATGCTGCAGTTTTCAATAATCTAGTTTACCCAGAATAGCTGTTTGTTGCTACTACATATATTTAAAAATATGGTTATACCATAGAAAAGTAAGAACTAAAATTAGACATATCTACTTGGTCATTGGAGAAATTTCTGTTGCAGCTAAATATGTCAAAACAAAGCGCCAGGAAACAAAACGCAAGTTTGGACAAAGCATGCCTGAGGGATGTCAGGCCTGAGGACTTTGAGCATCAGTGGCCAGCTCAAAGACATGGCAGAACTGCTTTCCTTGCCTATAGCATGCATCACTTCCCAGAAATGCTTGTGGACGCAATAGCATGAGGACCTCAATCATTAGAAGGACGACATTTCTCTACAAAAGTCACTAGGATTTGTGACATTTAGAGTAATGAAGATGTCAAGATTCCATCTGGGATTTTCAGAAATGGATTTTCACACTGTATAAAGAGTATGAGCATTTTGCAATGAGATGTTACACTATGAGAAACCGATGGTGATTTCTATTTTCTTCTCTAGTTGCTGAGATTCTCATTGCGCAGATTGAACAGTATTAGCTCCATTACGCCATGCTACCCTGCAAAAAAGACACGTGACTATTGCCAATAGCTTGAATATGAAGGAACATAAAAGATGAACCTATAAAGGTGTGATGAAAAGATGTGGGAAATGTGGGGGCCAAATTGATAACGTTCAATATAAGCCCAGTTGGAATCTTGAAAAGTTCCTTAGCTAGTTTAAACATGGATCTACCCCATGTATGAATGGGGGGAAAAATTATTCTGAGCTCTAAAGAGAAAAGCAATACCTTTTTGTGACAGACAATTATAAAGTGAGCTTCAGAAAAGATTCATGTAAAAGGGAGAAAATGAGATTTTTTTCAAGAACGTATTCCAACTAGATTGATTCAATAAGATTGGTTCAAAGGAGATTTCTGTTGAGATCCGTTTTTTGTTTTTTTCCCCAAAATCTGCGTGAGCAGGATTTTGTGGAAAAAGGAGTCCCAAATGACTGCAGAAGGGAAAGAGAGTGGACATCTATGGATGAAGAGAAGGTGTAGTAAGAGGAAGCGAAAACCATTGAACTGCTGCAGTGTGTGCTATCACTAAAAGGACACAAGACCCTTTTAGCACTGTTCCTGACCTGCTCAGCAAGGATATTGCACAGCAAGAGGTGGTGCATTACAGCCAGCAGGTAAAGAAGGCTGACACACAGCAGCTGCTGCAGGATGCTGGCAGCCATATGTGGGTCCACTGATCCATTGGAACAATGTAAATTTCAGAGAATGTTTGTCAAAATTTCATTCATAACCAATTAAAAAAAAAATCCTCATTGTGACACCCAATGGAAGGCTTTAGAAAATCATTAAAAATATTAAAATTGAGAAGATTGGTCTTTATGCCATGATAAATCAGACACCAGGTAGTATATTTTAATTTTACGGAAAGAAAGCAACATGGAGCTTGAACTACCATGTTACTCAACTGTCTCATGTCTTCAAGGTGGTTTTTATTGCTTTTCTAAAAATCTTGATGTATTTGTGGAGGAATAATTACTAGAAATGTGTAGGGGTAAAAAACAAAGAACAAAATTAGAGTGATGCTTCTACCAGCCACCTATGTAAGCAATTATAATGCAAAAAGCATCTGAAGCAATTTAAAGCCTTCAATTGAAGTTCTTATCTACTGTCTAGTTAGAACAACAGCAGTAACATAAATGGGTTTCTTTGCCAAGTTTGGTATGATTTCTACCCCAAATGAAATCCAATTTGAGTCAGAAAGAGGTGATGATCTTTTTAAAACATGATGGATTTTTATTTGGTAACTTTTTAAATTTATCATCCCTGTTAATATTCATAAAATAAATAAATAAATTACTAAACTGTACTTGTTAATAAAACAGAAGGCAGCATAATTCTTGCCTATTCACTCTAAAGACTTGATACAGAAAATAAAGGTAATTTTACCAATCGTCTTCTTCATTTTGATTAGATTTTCATATGTTACAATGAAGAATATGCAATACTGATGAATTCTCTGTAAAGACAGTTTTTCTAAAAAAAGAAATTTATTCAATCCTTTTGAAAATGTTTACATATGAAAACTGTCAAATTTGCAAGTAAATTAATGTCCTGCACATTTCTTACATTAAAATTTAAGTTAAAGAGTAATAAATGAACACGTACATGTTTAATGAATTTTGTTAAATCTCACTGCAATGGCAATGCATTGGCTCAGTTACAGTTAAATCTGTGAACAGACATTATGTTAATGAAATCATTAGAGCTCTGTTCTTTGAAATGTTACTTGAAAAGCTGTTCTACAAAGCTCTTTCCATTGTGAGAATGAGACAAAGGCTGAAAATATCCACCCTCAGACATAAAGGACTGTGAAGGAGATAATGCAAGAGGCAGATATCAGAATTCTGTTTACTTCTGGAAGGCTAGGTTCAGAGTGGCATTAAGTAGCCAGCAAAAACATTTGGAATGGTTTCATCACTAAGTCCAAATGGAATATAAATGCATTTTTAAATTGGGGATTTTTTTAATTGGTTTTAGTTTATACCAATCAGTGTTTGGTTCCCTTCCAAAATAACCTGGTGCTGATACTTTCCATTCTGTCACCTAATTTATACCATTTACTTTAAGAGTTTAATTATTATTTTAAAAAACCCTTGTAACTATGATGTCTTTACAATATAGAGTACATACTCCAACCTGCCACATTTGTGTACAAAAATCATGACTGCTTTTCTTTAGAATTGCACAAAAGCTCTACTCACAAATGTGGGCTCAGTTTTGACATTTTGCCTCCACACTTCTGAATATTTGACTGTCATGCTCAATTCCTTCATGCGCAGCAGGATTAAAAAATTCCTGATTTTGCCATCAGACACACAAGCAGAACTCTTTCCCATTAAACTAAAGCAGAAATAATCTTGAGGTGTCAAAACGGAACCAGTTACTTAATTTCAGTGTTTCCTTCTCATTTGTTCACCAGTTTATGGTACATACCTATCCTTATTTCTTATACTTGAGTCTTAAACATCTTCTTGCTGGTTATTCAAAATCAGCCAAGCACCTTCTTCAGCAAGAATTGTTCTGTGGAAGGCTCAGGGAAGACATCATGTTACATACTGTTGTTGCACTGAATGCACCATGGATGAGACTTGGTTATTTCCATTGAACTGCCAAAATGCACATAACATAAGGATGTAACATATACCATAGTAGTATGTACTTTTTAATGTAATTAAGGTGTTTTAAGTTTGTTGAAGGAAAACTACAAAAATCTGCACAAGAGACTTGTTTTACAGCTGTATCTTTTTTGCACCCCATCCCGAGTTGTTTCTTAAAAAAGGAAGGCAGAAATCATGACAAATTGTTGTGAGACAATTTGTTCTCTTGAAAGTCTGGAGGCAATCCTTTATTACTTTGGAAAGCCACAGTATCAGAAATGTTTTCTTAATGATTCTTACATTAGTGGACAATCTGTCTTTGTCCATTACAGAGTCAATAAACTACATAACTAAACTATATTTTTCAAAAGAAAATATAGTTTCATGCTATAACTTATCTTGACTTTCACTAAGTGAAATTGAGGTTCAATCAACCATTAAGATTTTTGATTGCAATCTTTTTTACTAATCTTACTCAAACAGAATTTGGAGACCAAACAAATGTAAATATATTTTTATTAACTGAAGTACAGGAATTTTAGTATTCTAGTCTCTCCTAGGTGCTCCTTCAGTTTTCCTCCATCAATGTCTGAAATGTAGGGACCTTATACACACCTGCCACACTCCTTCATTTTGGTTTCTCCAAAGCCGGAGGGAATCTGCAGCATTACAAAGGAGCCTGCCTTGTGAGTTATGCCCAGTCTGTCCTTACTCTTTGTTATGCTGCATAGCATAGTCTGCCCACCATATGGGTATGCTGTGTCTTATGGTTTTGAGGACATGAAGTTGTCAACCAACAGGACAAACCAGGAGGAACTTCAGCCTTGTAGAGGGTTTGTATGACTACATCTAAGAACATAGCCGTATTTCTTCCTAGGTTATTGTTTGTCACATCTTTCATTTTTTCAATAACCAGCCTAATGTCTTATTGAAATAAGTGAAGATTGCATTTCCTTCACAGTTATGTAAAACAGGACCCACATTTACCAGCTCAGATGAGGATTTAAGAAATTAAATTTTTGCACTCAGGCATATTTTTTTATAGGTGGAAATGTGCAGGCTGGAAGTGTAGCAGCAATATAAAATGCTATGTACAGATAAGCAGGCCAAACTGTGATTCTTAGGAGATTCAACAGCCTCAGCTGTGCAGTTTCTTCACTCACTGTGGTTGTTACAGGTGATTAGCCAATGGCAAAACTGACCCCATAGCTCACCCTTTCTGTAAAATCCATATCTGTATGCCTAATATATGTGTGCTTGCCTTTCTTTTCCTAATGTCTCAGCACAGTATTACATTACAGCTGGGTACTCACAGGAGCACAGGATAGTGTGGTATTGGCAGCAGCACACTGTGCAGCCAGCACAGCCCTGGTGAGTCACAGCAACAGTCAATCAATACTGTAAATTACAGTGTTTAACATTGTAACCATGCTGTCATATACTCTTCTGTACTTCTGTCAATGCTTATCTTATGTTCCCAAATGCATGAACTCTTCTCTACTACAAAATTCATAGAAACCAATGCAAAACATACTGGTATCATTCACTGGATATAAATTCAATAAACATAAACCAGAAGTAATATACTTACCTTTTCCCACCCACCCCCCACCACCGAAGCCCTTCTGGAGTGGCACAAAAACTGCACAAGGAACAGAATTTTCTCAAATTTCCGTGTGTATTTAAACTATGGTATCCTCTTTTGCTCTGGAGTACTGGACTGGAAAGCCGTAGCTTCGAGAATCTTCAACTGATATATTTTCAGAACAGAGCATAAAGTAGAGGAGAGATAAGTGGAAAGCTGGCATGGTACAAGGCAGCTCTGAGCAGAGACATGCTGCTCATTGCTCTCAGAAAGATACAATATATATTTGCTGTTAGTGTTTGTTAGTGTGTTTACAGAACCATGTTTAAATAATTATTTAACTTTCAGTTAGCTAGTGCGTAGTCAGTTCTAGCACCTGCAGCACTTCTGATGTTGATGTATCCACAGGTATTCAAATTTTGGGGGTCCCTTACAGTAGCAAGGCTCAGTCTTCAAAATCATGAGTTTCCACTAGACACGGGATTAATCACAGCAGCATTTTATTGCTGCGGCATTTAGGCACCTCAGTTTAATCGAGCCATGGACCCACTTCTGATCCATGCAGAAACTTAAGCATGACTGTATTAAAGGTGTTTCTTCATAAAAAAACATCTGAAAATTATTGCTAGTTATTACCTGTTGAGTTCAATTGTGGACTTGATATTTGAGCGAAATTTAGATATTTTTTGTCCTTGGTTGTGGCAATGTGAGATATACTTATGAGAATTGGACAAAGAAGTAGTAGTTTTACCCTATTTCAGAGCACCAATTATTTTTTCACCAACTCAATTAACACAATGAAAGAGCTCTCAGTAAATATATCTCTTTCAGGCTGCTACTGTGGCTTCTTAGGGTAAGCTCCTGGTCTTGAAATTGGAAGCCCTGAGCTTAGCTTCTTCTCCTTTTTGCTGTCACTATGATGATCATAAGTAAATGCCACTTTCATTTTGTTTTAATGCCTGGTAAGTATAGCTAATGGTCTTCACCCCCTTCAGCAGAGTGGATTAATAAACATATGTGAGAGAGTCTACGCTGTAGAGTTATATAATTTTATTATTTTGAAGGTGTTAAATATTCGAAGACCAAAAACATCAACTGCCAAAAAGTTAAATGGGGAGGAAAATAAATTCTTGTTTTCCTAGATCTTTGCACAAAGCATCTGTATATTATTATGTCCTGTTGAAGTCGAAGGCAAAATTCTCATGGGCTATAAGGGACCTAAGTTTTGTCTCATGGTTTCTAACATAACAGAAGAGTTCGCAGATCTGACCTAATATTGAGGTCTAAAGCCCTAGTGAAACTAGAGGAGAAGCCTGCAGCTACTCTTGTTTAAAGAAAAAAGTAGGGAAAGGGAAAAAAAAAAGGAAAAGAGATGAATGACAAGCAAGGAGATAGACTCAGAATGGACAAAAGGAGAGTGGCTCAAAGATCCTGCTCAAAAGATTCAGGCTGTGCACAATGCAGCTATAAATTGCTGAAAGATAGGCTTTCTTGTGAGTTGTCTTGTACTTGCCACTTCTTACTGAGCTGGAAATACCCTAAGGATAGCCTATCATCTGTAGAAGCATTTTGTCATTTCTGTCCCTGGGAGTCAGAGTGGGAAATATACAGCAACAAAGCAATCATTACAGATTCACAGTAATAAAAATAATAAGAGTAATAACAAAGAATTCCTGTAAAAAACTCTCTTTGGATGACCTGCTCACATTAAGCACTGTAACCTTCTAAAGAAACTGCAAATATTGTAGTATTGTGCTCAATTGTCACTGAACTTTCTGTCTCAGAAAGTCCCATGCCATAGGACAAGTTTGTTAGCTGTAGGCTTGCTCCTTAATATGACATCTTTTTCCTTTAATCTAAATTTCCAAATTCTGCTCAAAAAATGCTTCCAGGAGTGCAGGCAATATAAATGTATTGTTTCCATTCATATAGAGAAAAGATTAATACTTGGGTTGACGTGTATAATGCAGCCCTTCCAGCAAAGCAGGGTTAGTAAAGTACCTTTCCATCAGTCAATGGAAATAAAAGACACAAAGACCAAGCATCAACCAAAAATGTGACAGGGAGTGTGTTGGCATTCTCTTCTGGGCTACTGCCCAGGCCTTCAGGCAGGTCTTGTGTATGTGGAAGAGCAGATGGGATCATAACCCCACATCTTGTCCCATACCAGGCAATACACAATAATTTTTCTCAGTTTAAGTAGAGTAAATGGAAAAAAGAAAGTTATCACATTCATCTTGCTTAAGGCAAGGAAGAAACTTACAAATGTAGTATTTGCTGAAGCCATTTGAAAAATTTTGAGGAGTTGAAAATCCAAAGATATGAAGTCTCTGCCGCTGGGGCAGCTACATCACTGGGTCTGCATCTGGTTTATTCTGATGTCTTGTGAACTGGAGAAGAGAAGAGCTTAGAGAAGAGGCAATGGACAAGGTGTCCATGAAGGATACCTGAGTTCCAGTATAGCTCAAATTAGCTGTTTCTAAGAGAATGATCTTTGTGTAGCTGGAACAGCTGTATTACTTGAAAGCTGAGTTAAAATTATGTAGCATATCTTAATATATTCAGGCCAAGTGACTTTGCACCACACATTCATGAAGGTATGTGGTTTATTGTAATTCAAAGAATTACAGTAAGAATTTCCAAATCATTTCGCAGGATAGTGCACTGTAACTGTGCATAGCATGTAAAGTAGGAATACCAAAATGATATTCTGCTCCTACTGTGTGTTGCTGCCAATTAAGGAGTAGTTTTATAAAGAACAAGCATATAATTTCATATAATTTCTGACTCCTGAGAGCATTACAAACCTTTTGACTAATGCAAGTGACCTTTTTCATTTGATCCACAAGTAGCAGATAATAAACAATATAATACCACAGGTCCTAGAGACTAGAAAGGAGATACTTTGTCAACATGTGGAATCCAAACTCATCCATGAGATGCTCAGATTTTTTCTTCATATCAACTCATTCATTCCTGGACAGAATAATTTGACCTTGAGAATAAAAATAAGATTGTCCAGAAGTTGTTTATTTTTGTTTGGTTGGTTTTGTTTTTATTAATTTCAAATATTTTAATCTTTCTTTCCAACCCAGCTTTCCTTCACAGGTCATGCTCTTGTGCTGGCCAAAGAATAGTGTACAATTTACTTGATTTTATACATGGTAGAAAAAGTAGGAGACTGAGAAACATCTCAGTTTTACTAATATCATTATACTGACCTTTTTCACAGTAAGAATTAATAGCCTGAGAGAAGCTAATGTTTTTAGCCAAATGCCTAAAGATCTTCATTTAATACATGCTTTATTCTAAGTTTTGCTTAATCAACAACAATTCAGTGGTAACAGAGGAAAAAATTAGCAAAATATATCTGTATTATACAACAATTTACACAACTAAAGGTCCCAGTTTGAGACTGGAGAGTAACTTTCCATTCTCCTTTTTAAGGATAGTTTGTAGTCAGCACTCAGGAATCATCAGAAGTGGGGGAGTGGGATAGTCATAGTTGCCTTTTTCTCCACTACTGCCTCTTCTTCTCCTGTCAAATTGCTCACCTTAGAACACCAGGTTCACTTAAATCTTGACTTTTTTTATAGAAGAGAGAAAATAGTTTTCTCAAGGTCAGTTTCCTGAAGTAGTAATTGGTTTTATAACAATATGAGCTTTTGGGGTTTTGCGTCATAGACTAATCTGTAAGAGATAATGGGTGAAATTTCCAAGAAACCCTATTTCACCATACAGTGGTATAAAGATATGTTTACACAAATCCCAAAAATAGAATTTCAGCATATTCTTTTTACAGGTTTGACTTGAAGATCCATTTAGTAATATTCATTTTCTTAAAATTTTTTTTTCAGAGGAAGGACATGGAGTAACTTAATCACACGGCAAATTTTTGTTTATCAAGTCTATTAAAGGTTTTCTTTGGTGGTGGTGGTGAAGATCCAGACATCATCCTTATTCTACTACAGATGCAAAAGAGATTGTACTGCAGTTTGGACTCTTTTGGGTATGTTCTGCTCATTTTTGTGTTCAAATTGAAAAAACAATATGATTTCTTTCTTAAAATTACTAGTGCTTGCAAAGGTGTTTTTAACTCTCTATCCACTAATAAACACATGCATAATTCCTGCTTAAATCCTACTTGAGTCAGTCTGCTGAGGTAAGCATGCCTTGCTGGGGAAGGATGGAAATGTGCAATGGTCAAAGTCAGTACAAGTGATCAAGAGATTTGTGACAAAGAGTTTTCAGTCTACCAGCTTTTCTTTTTTCTCTTCCGAAGGAGCACTAGTTCAAGTAGCTGGAAGAACTTTTTCATCACTGTGTTCTTTGAGTCACTCCCAATGGTATTAGCCATTTGGGCATCTATTAATACAGTATGTCTTAAATATGTTCTATCTCTGGAAACATTGAAGTTTGCAGAAGTTGTTCCCATTTAATAGATTCTAATCTGATATTCAACAATTAATTTTGGAATTGTAAATGTACTTAAAAATAATTCTCCTAAACTCCTGAAAACAGTCCATTTGCGATTCAGGAGGGAAGCTCCAAAGCTTTGTTGCTATTCAAAAGTAATGCAATTCTATTGACCACTATCAATAATTCACAGAGTTGGGTCAGGAACTATGGTTGCAAAGGGCATTGAATTATGGATCTGTACTTTTCAAAAAACAGTAAAATTTTTGAAGCTGTTGGCCACATGAGTCCAGAGAAGGATGTTTAATGGATTTTGTACAGGTGGGTTAATGGGTGAAGGACACAACTGTAATGGTAAGCGTTCACAAAGTAGGAAAATCTGTAATGGCCTCCACTGTCCACTCAAATTTTGATAACTTGAATTCTCAAGAATAGGGTCATTCAGAAGAAAACAGAAAATTAGTTGTCTTATGAAGTGAGAGTATGATACTACAAAGACAGAGGAAGGCTACTACTTGTGAATGGTGATTTCTGGAGTAGAAATTAAATAATGGAAAGAGCTATTCTCACCTGTCAGCTATCAAGGCCTTAACTGCACAGATCAGCATATCTGGAAAACAGTTACTTCTCTCAGGCACCTCTTGATATTAAATGATGTGGAAAATTTTGGTCCTATAGATGAATTCTCAGAGACTCTATATATAAAGAAAACCAGAATAAAATAAGAATTCTTTCAAAATATGTATTGGAAAGAGAGTATTTAGGGACAAGTTGAGAAATCACACGGGCCCATGAGAGCCCAGAAGATAATGTGAAATCTGCAATTTAACTCTCAGGAAACTGAAAGAAAAAAAAAATTAATTCGAGAATATATTCCATAGACATTTACCAAAACCTGTGAAGTTTTTGTGGGATAAGAAATTGGTAGATAGCTACTGAGCACGTATCTGTGCTAGTGAGTTTTTGGTACAGAGATAAAAATTTGCAGGTCTTTAATAAGCGAGCCTTTTCAGCAAATCTCAGGAACTTTATAGATACTAATGTATCTGTGTCATTGGTTGTAGGTATTGGTAAATTTGCTGATTCTACCACGTTGATTGTTTGCTAGTGACATTGATCTGCTCTAAGTTATGTGTCCCCATAGGCTGCACAAGGACACTGGAGAGAATTTGGCCTCATTGAGACAGTATTCCTTCCAGGATCCCTTAGTGCAAGCAGAAATCTGCAGTGTGCCTGGTCCTTTTTGGATATGCAGTGCAATTCTGTCATCTTAGGTAACACTTAAATGTCAAAGTTTGGGTTTTTTTCATAGATATTGACATCAAATTTACTGGCATATCCTAAAAAGAAATTGATAGAATCGCTAAAGAAATTTATAGAAATTTTCAATAAATTAATAGCATTAAAAATCAGGAAGAGGAAATTGCTTTTAGAAGTTAGCAATAACTTCACAAAAAAAGGCAAATAAAACATGGGCATTTTCATGACCACTTTCAGAGAAAAACAAATCCATTTGGCAATTCTGAAGAGAATACATAAGAAAGTGTGTGTCTAGATGAGCATATATATAATTGTACATACTCATCAACCACTTCAAGAAAATATATGTATGTTGATAGTTGAAGTCATTTCACACACTTGTACAGACAGATCAGGTGGAAGAGGTGAAATTAGCCCTTTTCTACTTTGCAAGCTGTAGAGTGTTTCAAGAACCAGAGCTGCTGCCAGCATAATTTAGACAGGCCAGGCTGCTGTGCTGCTGCAGATGCTTTTCCTGGGTTGCCTGTGGGTAGTTCTGCAACCTGCAGCTGTCAAGGGTATTTGGAGCAGCCACACAGTTTCATGCCATCATTTCACACTGCACAGAGTGGAGCTTGCATGGCAAGACCTTCAGTTTGGCTGCCTCTGGCTGGCATGTGAGTTTTTATAGACCTAGAAAAATAATGTGTGAATTTGCAAGTGTGTCTGTATGCAGCTGAGTGGGTTGGGAATTTCTTCTTCCACGGAAGACCTTTCCTCTCTGGTTCATTGAAACCTTCCACATTTTATAACAACCCCTTCCCATGGCTTTAGGGATTTAATGGGTTGCAGAGGAACGCTATGCTTGGTTTCATTCCCAATGTGTTCATGTAAAATTCACAATAAAGCAGCCTTGCAGGCTAAATAACCACTCTTGTTACATGGGTCCCAGGACAGGCGATGTGAGATGTGGGGCCATCTGCCAGGATGCACTCCTGTGCAGAGCCAGTGTGCAGAGATTGCTCTTCTTACCAGAACAAATGCAGCCCATCACTTCTATGGAGTAGGAAACGGGTCATTGTTATAACTTAATTGAACAATATGTGATATATATTTTTCCTCCTCATATTTCATAACCAAAGTGCTCTGGCATGAATTTTTTAGTATCAAAAACAAATGTACTCATTTTTCCTTGACTTGTGTTCAGTTACTGAGAACAAAAGTGAACATTAACTTATATACTTCTATCAAAGTAAGTTATTTTATACCTAACTTTTCACAGAAAGCAAAATAAAGTTTTGTTCAGTTGTATTACTTTTTTTGGTTTTACTCTCCCTGGTCTCACAGTTTAAATACTGTTAGGGAAAAGTCTGGAAGCACTTCAAAGTGAAGAAAACAATGAAAATCTGTGTGATAAATTATATGTTGTGGGCACAGAGGAATTGAATGTGGAAAATAGATATTCATGGTTCATTTCTGTCAGAAATTTGTTTGTGTGTAGGTGTGTAAGCACATTTCTGGTATTTATCCCACTGATAATTTGCAATCAATGACAATGTGCACACATATTTATTTGGATAAACATCCCTGGGTTATTAATTTTCTCTCAAGCTAGACTTTGCAAAATGTTCTGAGGAACCTCAGTCTGCTAGGTACTCTGAAGTTCAATAAGATGTGGGCATCTAACTGGTTTAGGCAGCACTGAAAATACACCTGACACAGATATATGTTAGCATTAATATAAAGTGTAGGTACAGCAGAAATTCCAGTGTCAATGCATAAAAAAGGTTATGTCACTTTAGGGAAGTTGTGCAGTGCAGAAAACCAATGCAAAGGCATAGTATGCAATATAACCACAGTCACTGCTCTATTTTATTTAGAAGAAAAAAATCACAGCTGTGACATCTGAAGAAGACCACAAAGACCCTTTCCTGAAGACTGTAATGAGAACAGGTTATGTTACTACTAAGTTCCACATTCTCATTACAAGCTTTTTAATGAGAAAGGATTAATTTTCTGCCATTTTCCATTCTCATTACTACTCAGTCAAGGGAATGAGATATCAGGAGTTTAATGTCTAATTTATATTCAATGAATCATAGTAGTGAGCTGCACTCTTTTGACCTTTTCAATATTTTATACTTTCATTGGGTGGTCACTTGACTCCTGCATTGTTTATAGCCTTACTATAGTAGCTTATAGAAGAAAAAGTGTACTGGCTACCCAATTAAAACAAAATAACAGAAAGGTCAATTTAATACCACACACATGTATCAGTTCAAGAATGTAAACAGTTTCAAACTTTGGAAATCTTTTTTCTGAAAGGGCTACAAGAATTAAAATTGCTCTCCAGTGTGTGTGACCAACCTTGCAACCATGAATGGGGAGTAGAAGAAAAGAGATATATTCTGTAGTGACTGGGGTCACTTTTCCTTCCTCTTTAAGCACCCACTTACACCCACGAACAGATTAAAGGGTAAAGATTAACAAAATACTTTGCCATGTTTTATGCTTCCTTACCCTCACTTTGGAAAGGCCAGTGAGTGCAGAAGGAGCAATATGATGAACAATCAGGTCCATTGTACTGCCAGTAGCTAACACTTTTTGAAACACTCATTAAATATCTATGTGAAATACTTTAATATATTTTTGCAAGACTTGTCATGTAAAAGTGAGATGATATAAAGGCCAGCCAGGAAATTTTAAATCTATGAAAAATTGAACTGTAATGTCAGACTGTTAAAAAAATAAAAAAAAAAAATCTGCAAACAAAATTACCAAACCAATATGATGTATTTCAGTGGATCATTTGAAATTACTAAGCTACCAGAAATTTGGAATCAAACTTCCTCTGAAGTGTATACTTAAAAAAAAGAAAAAAAATCACATGCAAAAAAACCTTTTAATGTATTAGTTTATTTCAGATTTATTTCAGTCCAAATATATATATATATATATATATAAACCAAACAAAACCCAACCCAAACAAAACAAAAAGAAAAAAAAAACCAAACCACAAAAAACCCCCAAACATGCAAAAAAGAAAATAACAAAAGAAACCCATCAAAACCTACACCACCCTGCAAAGAGCTGTATCTTGAAAATATGATATCTAATTTGTCCCTTGTTGATAATGGATTGCATACAAATTTATGGATTATGCCATGACTTAATTTGGAGTCCCTTGCAGAAGTCATGAAACTCAAAATTTTTGGTAGTAAAACATCTAGGAAAGAAAGAAGTAGTTAAAAAATAAGAATCCATTCAGTTGTTTTTGTGTGCAACTTTCAATCTATTTGTTGTAATTAACAGAGCCTGTTTACAGAGATTAGATAATTATTCTTTTAAACCTGACTAAATAATTAACTTATGTCAAACAAATAGCACTTCATTACTGGAAAGAAATATAATTGATGTTCTGCAATCCTCAATATAATAAACATACTATTCATTCCTTAACTATTAATTCTCAAAACTCATGTTCAACAGTCAGTAATAATTAATTTACCATACCATGCATGTCTTACTATATGTAAATTAAATCCAGTTTGAGACCCATTGTTTAAAGCATTACTCAGAATGTCATTGCTGGACTCCCCCAAAAGAAACATCATTTAATACAGTTTGTGAGGCCAGAGGGAGAAATAACAGTTTGGGTAATGAGGACACTATCAGACTTGTGCCATTTTAACTGAAAGAAAAATTAATATATGAGATCCTTACAAGACAGAATAGAAAGAAGAAAGTGACAAAAGTAATAACGTGAATATTGAAGGGACTCTTCACCTTAAATGAGCCCAGGCAAATACATTTTAGTCTCAATGATATCAAACTGAAATGCAAGAATTACAAGATATGTGCCTACCCTGGTAAAAGCAAGTCAGAAGTCATTACTGCAGACTGTGGTGAAGTCACCATTTTAAATAACACACGATTATGTCCCTTGCTGATATAGCCGGTGCAGCTTTAAGGATCAGAAAATTAATTCAAATTCTAGAAAAGAGTTACTCCACTAGTATCCAAGTAGTAAACCAAAATATTTTGCACCAAACATTGTGAAAGAATTTCAGAGGGAGAGTGTATAGTGGTAAAACAAAATAGAAAAGTAGGTCCAAGTATCATTCAAAACTTGTGATCTGCTAAAGCTTGTCAAGAAATTCCAAAAGAAGAAAGCTGACTTTCTTGAGTGATTCTTTGCCTTGCCATCATGAAAAAACTCTTATCATTAAGCTGAAGTGATGCTTTTAATAGATTGATGAGGTAACTTCAGGATATAGTATTCACCATAAATTAAATGGAAACATTTTTAACACAATCCTTACATATGATTGTTACAGGTTAATATTGGAGCAAACTATAGGTACTCTTGCTCTGAAAAACTTCTGTATTCAGAACATGACAACCACAACATATTGTTTTTTAATTTTTTCTCATGAAGTTACTTCTGTATTAGCAGCTGTATTTCTCTCATCTGACCCCTTTGTTGACAAGACTGAACAATATGTGGTTACTGTAAAAGAACAGATACCTTTTGATAGTACATGAATATTTTGAAACATTCTCTTTTACTTCACAAAGTATGCAGTAAAATGTGATGAATCAGCTATTAATTATCTAGGATAACTGGGAATATTCTGAAGGGAATTACTCTATACGTGGTATTTATTTAGTCCCTTAATCATTATATGCATATTTCCTAGCACAGGTGCATTGGATTTATGCCTAGTTAACCACTTGGTTTGTCATATTGTACTTAGCAGTATCAATAATATATGTAGGCATATATAATGTATGCAGACATATATAATATATGTAGAAATATATAAACACCAAGTATAATCACTGTGTTTATAGATAGAGACCTACAATCATAGAAACCTTTAGCTTAAAAAAGACCTTTAAGATCATCATGTCCACCTGTAGATAAATTTATGATGAAATTGTTTTTATTGAAAATTAGACTTCGTTCAGAAGTTGCACATTAAAATAAAAACAACAAAAACCTCATTCTCTTAATTCTGTTGACTCTCACGCTTGTGTTTTGCTGGTTTTCTTCTTATACTTCACTTTGCTGTGATGGCAATGGTAGTTAAAGACTCTTTGGGCCTTGTAAAGCTGAGTCATATCCAATATGTTTCCAAAGGGCCTAAGCCAGTTAAGAATCCCAAGTCCCATGGTCATAAATTAATTAGGCATTTGAGTCAATAACCCTTAGGGTAGTCTTGAAATTACAGATGAGCCAATTTTAAATTTACGATCTCAGGTATTGGTAGCAATCTAGTTTTGGCACCACTGAGTTCACTGCATCCTGTATTAAGTCAAATATTCCCCTGAGGATTTGAGCTTAAAAACATATTTCAGTTTTGGAACCTGGGACCAACTTGGGCTTCTAAATCACTTGGGTGCCTTCATGAATTTTATTCTTTATCCCTAGGCAAAGGGATACTACTTTTTCTACTTTGTGGTGGTGGGTTATCAACAATACTTTTTATATGGAGGCTTTCTGTTCATAGTATCTTTCAGAGCAATTATATATCATCATGGGGTGAACACATCTGCTTCTACTTTCTGGAGATGAAGTCTTGCCAAGGACTCTAGTGGGCTCTCCATGAAAATATTTGCTCCTTTGTGCTCTTGTGCCATACTGTGAAAGTTAGGAAAATAGAGTAAACTTGTTCTTTATCTCCCAGCTAGATCCTTACCCTCTGGTGCCACTATACTTTGTAAAGTGTTTTTTTAGCTTGTATAGAGGTCAATAATAAAATGTTTTATTTGATCGAAGGTAATTCAGTATTCAATTGGACTCCAGTGATCAGAAAGTAGCATGCAAATTAGGAAGCAAAATGCATTCCTTTAGGTCTTCCTTGGAAATATACACCTGTCACTGAACTGGCTGATTTGAAGATTTCTATTTTGTTACACTTACAATCACATTTATGTAATTTAATTTTATTTTACTTTTAGGTAGTAAATACCTTAGCTTATATTACAAGGAAGATGTAATGTCAGAAGAAAGGACAGAACAACCAATTAAAGGTGACCAGCTCTTGAAAGTCTGAAAAATAAAGTTCTGATGAGCTCCTAAAAGATGGACCCTTTCTTCTACTACCAATTGAGCCAAACCAGCACTCAGAATTACACAAGTTGGAAGAGATCCACAAAGATCATCAAAATCCAACTCCTGGCCCTGCACAGTCATACCATATGCATGTGACTATTGTCCACGTGCATCTTGAGCTCTGTCAGGCTGGTGCTGAGACCACTTTCCTGGGCAGCCTGTTCTTGTGCCCAAACACCCTCTGGGTGAAAAACCTTTTTCTAATATCCAATCCAACCATGCCCTGTCTCACCCTCAGGCCATTTGCTTGAGTTCTGTCACTGATCACCAGAGAAAGGGGATCAGAGTCTGCCCCTCCTCTTTCCCTTATGCTGAAGTTGCAGACTGTAATGAAGTCTGTCTTCAGTCTCCTCTTCCCCAGGCTGAACACACCAAGTGACCTCGGCTGCTCGTCATTCAGCTTCCTCTCAAGGCCCATCAGCATTCTCATAGCCCTCCTTTGAATGCTCTCTAACAGCTTAAAGTCTTTCTTATATCGTGGCACCCAAAACTTCACAAAGGACTTGAGATGAGGCTGCCCCAGCCCAGAGCAGAGCAGGACAATCCCCTCCCTTGCCTGGCTGGTGATGCTTTGCCTGATGCCCCCCAGGACACACTTGGCCCTCCTATCACCAGAGAAAGGGGATCAGAGTCTGCCCCTCCTCTTTCCCTTATGCTGAAGTTGCAGACTGTAATGAAGTCTGTCTTCAGTCTCCTCTTCCCCAGGCTGAACACACCAAGTGACCTCGGCTGCTCGTCATTCAGCTTCCTCTCAAGGCCCATCAGCATTCTCATAGCCCTCCTTTGAATGCTCTCTAACAGCTTAAAGTCTTTCTTATATTGTGGCACCCAAAACTTCACAAAGGACTTGAGATGAGGCTGCCCCAGCCCAGAGCAGAGCAGGACAATCCCCTCCCTTGCCTGGCTGGTGATGCTTTGCCTGATGCCCCCCAGGACACACTTGGCCCTCCTGGCTGCCAGGGCACTTCTGGCTCATGTTCAACTTGACATCAACTAGGACCCCCAGGTCCCTTGCTGTAGCCCTGCTTTACAGTGTTTCATTCCCCAGTGTGTACATTCATCCAGGGTTGTCCCATGCCAAGTACAGAATCCAGCACTTGGATTTCATTTCATTTCAAAAATTTCATATTTGGTCTTGGTCTACAGATTTGCTGAAGCAAAATTTCCATGTCCTTTCAATACCATGCTATCTCAGAAATCTCTTTGCTCTGTAGCCCTGTATAAAACCCTGGTCTGCTTTCAATTACTGTTTTTTACATGGTCCTTTGTATCTTTTATCTGCTCCACCTGAAACAGTCTTTAATGCAGGAACAGGAAAAAAAATTCTTTACCCATGACCCCTAGGTTAGCCTTCACCCAACAAAAATAAAAACAAGAAACGCCCCGAAAATACTGCTATTGAACAATCAACCAAAAAAACAACCAAAAAACCTTGTAAAACACAAACAACCCAGGTCCAGAAAGGCAGAGATGAAATTCATTAACATTAACAATTTTCTATTCTATCTTCACCTTCTTTTACTGGACTTTTGCCCGTCCCTTCTGCCAGCTCTGCTTTTCGTGAACTATTTTCTGGAATAAACAGAAAGAGTGAAACTCAGCTTTAATTTTTTTAAAATAAATTTTTCTATTTAAATTTTTTTGAGAGCAACTCGAGAACATGACTTAGTGCTTTGAAAAAGCAAATTACAGAAATCTGATAATAAGTCGTGCTTTAAAAATTTAATTCTTTTACAAAAGTTACAATTTTTGACTTTGTAATTTCTTGGACAATCTGTTTTATTACTTTTTAACTCTTTTTTGTGGTGTGTTCACCCTTTCTTTCTCCAGTAATCTGTCCTGCCCATTTTAGCTTTTAGAATAGCATGCTGACTTGCCAAGCCATGTGTCACTTGTCTCTCTCCCCTGACATTTTCATCAACCTTTCAAAGTGGTTGACATCTTAAGTGGCAGGAGGTACATAAAAAAAAATAGGTCTAGCAGGTAGACAAGCTGTTATCTTATGTTAGGGAAAATATATTTTCTGCATTTCAGTTGTGCTGAATTAAATTGTTAAAACATTAATTTTAATGAAGGTTTCATCCTTCTACTCCATGATTCTAACTCAATTTCTTCTAAGTATTCCTATATACTGCTCTTCCTCCCTGGCTTTAAGAAATTACTTGATTTTACAATGTTGCTATGGTGCCGTCTGTAATGTTTCATGGAAAGTTTTGTTCTAGGACTCCTCAGTTCCAGTATCTTCTTTGGAACACTGGTTTCTAGGAATACCATACCTCTTAAAAACCTCTAAAGCTTTCTTGAAGTTTCGATGTTGAATCAGTTTGTGACTCATTTGGAAAAAAATAGTCAAATTTATACAAACTGAAAAAATTATGGCTTTTTTTCAATGTTGTTTTTGAAACTAAATAGATACAGAAGCAGAGAATAGATTACATCATCAAATAGACATTGGGTTTAAAAATATTTCTTTCAATTAGGTATACTTTTTTAATCGGTTATATTTTGCAGAAATTTAGGTGGGTATATTACATCCATAGAAGTAACTCCTGGCACACTTTTTGAACAGAGAACAGGGAATCTCAGGTGATGAATGAACAGTTCTCTTGCAATTTGTTTTTGTAATGACAGCAACAACATAGTAAAGATTTGTCACACTAAAAATTATTCGAAATTAGCATTAGTTCCTTAGTGTTGTGTGATCTGAAATCATGCATGTCCAATCAATTCTCTTGACACAAATGCAATATTAAATTTACATAAGCTATCTTGTCTGTCACATGTCCAGTAGTAAACCTGGGTCTTCGATACTTATATAGAAAATTAACAACCTTCCATTATATAATTTTTTCTTTCTCCATCCTCAGTCCCAGTTCTGATATTGCTGAGCATGGAAAGTAACATTAGATATGTGGACAAGTTCTTGAATTAGCTCTGTGTTATTCATGTAGGGATCCCAGAGAAAAGACTGAATTTTTGGTGTTCCCAAACAAGTGAGGAAAGAGCATGAGTTCTGGCATACAAGGTAAAGTAGAAACAATACAAGGCAGAGCATGGTAAAGGGTTAGGGTTCCTATTTTACTCCAACTGTTGGGTATAGAAGCAATCTTGGACCTCCTTTGCATCTTAGATACCATTACTAATTGCTGCAGGAGCATCATATTTTGTGTCTTTCCCTCTGCCACCTGGACAGAAAGAGCTTTACATTCTGTGCAAAATGAAGTAGTGTTTGGTCACTACCCCACGTGTTGTAGCCCCTGGAAAGGGTTTGGAGCATTTAGGATCAATGCATTGTGATTCTTCAATTACTTGTTTTCCTTGGGAGCACCAAGTAATCTCCTGTTCTCATGATCTTGACCCATCAACTATAGAAATATATTAAATGAATGGTCTTGTCTTTGACTGCCAACGTGGAGGTATATGCTAGTTGGAAAACAAACATTAAACAGTAAAATTTTCCAAAGGACAGGGATTCCATTTTTTGCCCAGTTGTGACATTTTCTCAAGTAAGCTATCTTGGGAGTATGCAGTGGTTGGTTGATGTAACATCTTCCTTACCTGAAATAGCATTTGTCAAAGGTGAAAATCTTCCAGGATTTATCTTTATTTTTGCCCATATTGAAAACTATTAATCAAAATAATGTAATGTAATTTTCAGTGTCTGAATAATGTCCAGATTCACCATCATTAAAATAACTCCGAAGGAAAAAAAGAAAGGGAACAAGCCAGTGCTTGTTTTCAGCAGGATTGGGTAAAGAAGCAAAAAACGTTAATGTGGAAACATTAGGAGAATGAACAACTAGGAATACATGGCAAGAAAACAGCAGAAAGTAGAGATGGGGTAAAAGGCTATTAAGCTTTTGATGTGCTAAGAGGTGAGGGAGACATCCAGCAGAAATTCAGTGTTTCACTGGCTCTGTTAAACTGCACTTGGAAGCTTCCTGGCTCTTCAAGGAGTACAAAGTACCCTTGAGTATAAATTATATAAGAGGCTCCAGAGACTAGGTAGTCTGGATCTGAAGGCAACTATTCACCTGTTCTTTTTCATTTAAAAATGTGAATATGAGTATCCATTAAAAATAAGTGGGAATAAGTGAATCATAACTTTATACTCAGGTCTCTGACTGCAAAATTGAAACTGACTGCTTACTTAGTCCCAAATTTACTTAAACTCTGGATAAACCACAATCATCAGAAGAACACAATAACTGAGGGTATAAAAAGGTACACATGGAATCCAGTGGAAGCGGAGCACAGACACACATGTTGTACTCAAACACCATGACTGACATTTGACTGGAAGGAATATGAGAAGAGTCAGTACAGTAGTCAGCTCAGTAGTTCCCTTCCCACTTACATTCCTACACTGGAAAAGAACCAAAAAAGATTTTACACTGGAAAAAACCCCAAAAAAACCAAAACAGACAGAACCAACATAATTCAAACCAAATGGAAAACCTACTGGGATATGTTCAAAGCAAAGCATTCTAGTCTTCAAAGAAAGATCACTGTACAGTGTAAGTTCTAGGAAAAGCGGTCTAAATGTCAGAGGAAAAAGATGTCACAGAATTTTGTGATGGCATATAGCTTTTTCATCACAAGAGCAATGATTGATAGTCTAGAAACACTGGGAAAAGTAGCACTTTGATCCAAATATCTTTGAACATGGAGAAAGTTTTTATTGGATCTGATTAGTGTTGCAGCTTGTAATTCACACTGGACCCCTTGCAGAAGCATCTTCCTGCTTTTTAAGTGAGGCATCAGTCTTCCTTGCAGGAGTCTTGGCTGCAATTAACTAGCTGAGACAGCTGAGCGAGGAAGGTATTTAAGTGCTCTTTCTGACCTATTATTCTGAAGTAATTTAAATCAAATATATCTTCAGGTACACATTAGAGCAGCCATAAAGTTACCTTAAGTTGAAGGAGCTGTCACATCTCAAGGACAAAGAACATCATCTGTATTTGATTCTTACAGTATCATTTAGCTGCCATGAAAGGGTGACACAGCAACTGATTCTGCATTTGGAAGCACCTTCTTCTAAACAACATGTAGGAACAGAGATCTTCATTTCACTTTACCCCAGCATAGATCAAGACAAGGTCAGGACCATTAGAAATGATTTCCAATTGCTTCTTTTCACTGATTACAAAATACCACAAATATAAAGCAAGATCTGAATCTCATAGAATGTAAGTAATGAGTTACTTTCTCTGTTGGAGGTTTTGGTAGCTCCAAGAAACTGTGATCCATTAATTGCAAACATCTAAATACTTTTAAACAAACTACTACAATTGAATGCTGCTGAATTTTTAAAACTATTAAAAACTGGATCTGGATCAGGATCTGGAGGTGTCTTAAACCTTTCACCATCCCACTGCTTCAGTCATAGAAATTATTTGCTCCAAAATGACATTCACTGGTGAGAAAATTTTAGATGGCCTGTTTCTAAACTTTGGGGTGATAATAAATAAGCTCTCCAAAACTACTGACAAGTGTACATATGATCCATTTGAATTACCTGTATGTTAAAGTCCGTGTCACCAGGAATCAGCTCATCAAATTAATTTCCAGTTGCCAGGTGATGGTTCATCGACAATACCTGGTTAACTTCACAGTCTGGTTTTTTGAAAGATACAAGGCTTCTCAAGAGAATAAAATACAGTCTTCTTGAAGAAAGGAGCAGAATAAATCACTCAAATGATACCACGCTTCCCTACTTTTGTATTCCAAGGAATACTGAATTAAGCTTCTATGCTTTCAAAATTGCAGTTTTCTCAAAGACAGTTTGGAATCAGTAAATATCTAAATGCCAGAATGAGCTTATTCAAGTTTCCTTTTGGGTATTCACCTCAGTACCATCCACATTATGCATCTAGAAGCGAGCCTGATTGCTGCATTCTGAGCTGTTTCTTTTTTCTGTGCCTTCTCAGATTTTGCTCTCTGCAATACTGGGAAGACGAAAGGCATTAGTTTTCCTCAATCAGAACTCAGATATTGTCTGATTTTGACCTTAATGCCCCCCTTCATATCTGCTGGCAACATATAGTAGAGATGGAAACCTGACAAAGAAACCATGGTTAATCATGCGTAATATTCCTCAACTCTTGTATAGATTGCTATCTTACTTTTTCCTTAACTGCTACTCGTAGGACCATTAATGGATAATCTTAGTCACAGCAAGACTTTCATTGAACCCACAGTTTCAAGAGACCAAGACAAGAATAAATGGTCTGCAGCTATAGAAGTGTGGTTCCAACAGCGATGAACTTACAGCTTTTCCTGGCTACTGGATTTTCTGACGCAGCATCACTCTATCTCCCATGGTCTGTCCTACAAATATTTTCCTCAAGCAAAAGAGGCATGAGTAAGTGTGATTACACCTTCCTTTTGCACCATAAATATTAGGCCCACCAATAAAGGTATCGCCCTTTGACTGGACAAGGAATAAGAAAGAGCCAATCAAGGATGAGAGCATGGAGGGTATGGGACAAAGCAGGATAGTGGTTGAACCCAGACTTCCAATGAGGGAACTTCAATCTGTCAGACAAATCTCAGCTGACTTCCAGCAGACAGCTGACCAAAACTAACTCATCTAACTTGGAAACATCATGTGACAGACAGAAAATAAATTTGCCAGTGACTTACACGATGTCTGATTGATTACTGGCTGTTGGAGCAATTTGGAAGACTGCCTTTGCTGTGGATGCAACTACAGCCTGTAAATTTATCATGCCATGGCACTTCCTGTGGGTTCATTGCCCATTGACAGGTTCTTTTCTTCTCTGTCCCTTCAGATTTGTCCCTTCAGACCTTCAAGCCATATCAACGGGTCCTATTTCTGTCATTACCCAAACCTATAAATGTGAGCAGTTCCCCTTGTGTGAGAAGCGGTCAAACATTTGAGTTATGTGGGTAGTGTCATGAAATGTGATCTTTGATTATTTAAATAGAAGATTCCCTGGTTCTTTAAACCTGAAGGTCTGGGTAGCACTGGTTTGCATTAAATTTAATTTAAAGAACTTTGGTCATTTTCAAAGCAAAATTAAAGGCAACATTCCTCTTTCCTTTTCCTGATGCTATGCAGAGAAAAAAACCTGAACCACTGCAAATTGCTGATTTGGTTTAGGATTGTAACTAATATCTATCTTTGAGAAGATAATGCTCCATAAATGAAAACTGAATATTAATTAGTAGACATCCCTTTTTATGTAGACATCCCTTAAAAAAAAAAATCCAGATGTCAAATGACAAATTTTCATTGATTCTCAAAGTATTGTATAAAGGGAAGACATCAATTACAGGAAAAAAAAAGATAGAAAAATAATACAAGCCTGTTATGAATGCGCCAAAAGTAATATTTATATTGTCTAATGCTTAACATTATAGGAGAAAATGAAGCAGAGACATTTTTTAAAAAGCTTAGGCTATAAGATGGTATACAAGACAAACGTACACACAAGCAAAAAAAATTCCACACTGATGTTATGCTATAGATTAGTTTCTGGTTTGTGCTCTGTTCAGCCACACTGAAAAATGTTCCCTTGTATTTGAACACCTTCAGAAAAAATTGGACTCTTTCAAAATTCAGGCTCATTAACAAAAAACAAAAAAATCAAAAAAACAAACAACAAACAAACAACCACAAAAAAAACCCCAAAAAACCCAAACCAACAAAAAACCTAAACCCAAATAAACAAACTCACAACATAGGAGACATGGAAGTAAGATTAAGGTTTTCAAGTGATCACTATACTTGGTGTCACTATTAGAGAGTATTTTCATGTCAATTTAGGAAAACTTTTTCAAAGGGATCAGCAATATTTTTGAGCTCACCATCTAGGTTGGTATTAATAAATAGCACCTGAGGATGTTGCTGGGCCCTAGAAGATGTGATCTGTCCTGCAGGAATGCTACCCAGCACATCAGGGGTTGATGCCAACTTGGATGTCTAGACATTTCCTGAATAAGTTTCTCAAGCACCACCAGGGAGTCTGTCTGCTCCATTGTGCAGGGCTCTCAGGTTCACTAGCAGAGGGTCAGGCTACCCAGCCATGCTGCTAAGGATGGACTAGATTTTTTGAAGCTTTCTATGAAAGTTTGGAGGAAAGCTTTTCTTGAATATCAGAGCACTTTTACAAAGCATTGGTCAAAGTGACTGTTTTCATAAACTGCGGAAACCTATAGTAATTTATGGTCTACCAAATTTTAATGTAGACAGAGAATTATAAGCTGATTTTTTTTCTGGTTAAAGATGCTTCAGTCACCATACTAGGACCAAAAAAAATACAGTTTCTCTCTACATTTTTTCATGAGGGATGGGTATATCCTCAGCTGGTGTAGTTCAGCTGAACAAAATGTGTAGTTTAGCTGAAATGAAGTTTTTCAGGGGAACTTTCTGTCTCAGCTGGAAGTGAAAATGGGTATTGGCCATGGGTTGTTCCTGCTGTCAATGATAATGGGAAACTTGATGGTAGATGACAGGAACAATTTGTTAAGAGCTCCAGCTAACTCCTCTCACAGTTTAAAAATATCTATTGGGATTGGCTGCTAGATGAACAGGCATTTCTGAAGAACAGATGGAACTGAAAAATCGTGGCTCAATAAAGCATGCTAGAGGTGGGGCTAATTTCTTTTTGAGCTTCTGTTAATGATAGTGGGTGGGGATTGTTTCTCCAGTCTGGAATGGTTTAGGGCAATGTGAAATTTCTATGCATACACAGTGCACTATCCTTCCCCCTGTAAGCCTAAGGTTTCTGCAGGAACATGTGTCATCACATATAATATGATTGCTAATATGGTGGGAGGTAGTATTATATAACAATTTGCTGTTATATTCTTGTGTATTAGCAAACTACATTGAACCTGTTTGAGAATACTTAGTTTTGAATTGTTTTAAGAAATTTACTATCCTAATAACTAGGATAGTAGAGAAAAGCTTACTTCAATTTTCATGAGGGTCAAATTAAGATTTTAAATCTGTTCTTTTCAATAGGAGCCAAAAGGTAGATGCTGGAGTGTGTTGCATCCCAAATAAGAGACAAGCAAGTGCCCCAGCAGAATCAACAAGTGATTGGGTAGTAGTTTGAATCCCTCCCATCTATTACTCATAGACATCAGTAAATTATAATCAGCTCTCTGTCTTTGTGCTAAAGTGAACTCATATCTGCCAAAATATTACTCTAGCTAAGGGTGGCAGCCTTTAGGAAAAGGGTGACAATGACCAAATGATGAACAACAGAAAAGGTCTGAGGTTTCCTAAATTAGATCTGTTAAATCTTTCCATCAAAATATTAAGGCAAATCAGGTAGAGATTATCTTAAAGCATATCACAAATAAAATAAGTTATCAAGCAATTTAATGAAAAATTTAAGTATCAGATTTTCAGAAATCATTGCTATTAGAAACTCAAGTGTATGAATTGTAAATAACCTTTGTCTTTTTGAGAGCTTTTATTTTGATGTAGACACTTTGGAAAGTTTCCTCTTGCAGTAAGTCCAAGGTATCAGTAAACATATCTACACCTACATTCAGATTAATTTCTTAAGCAATTCTGGTCCCTGCATCGTGTATATCCATTTAAACATTTTAAGATCAAATAGGGTTATGAATACACAGCAGAAAATTTACTGGCTTGCTGAAAACCAAAATTTTATTAGGAATTTGAATAACAATTTTTGAATCAATATCAGGATTTTATCCAGTCCCATAATGTACTTAAGTATTCTTTAAAGTAGAGACTGAATTGTAAATTTCCAATTTTCCTGGTAAGCTCCCTACCTACCAATGTATCAAGTTGTTTGTTGTGCTTCCTCTTTTCCTCAGTAAATATTTAGATATTTTGAGCAGGAGGAACAGCATAAGCAGGGGAACTGAAGAACAACTCACTTTCAAGAAATCTTGTGGTGATAGGTATATGAAAGTGTCTCCCTCACAGCTGGAGAAACTTGTGATACATTCTCACATGACTCCTGAGGTGTTTAATGAAAGCAAACAGCCATTTGTCTCCTGATTTTGCAAAACATCTGAATCTACAACTTCATTTTAACTGCTTTTCTGTGTGTTTAAAATTATCCCAAATAAAGCAAAAACAGTTGCTTTTGTAAAAGTGGTATAAATGCTTTTTTTACCTTTTTCTTTTTCTCTTCTAGCACTTTTGGAGACATTTGTTTGAATGTACAGTAACAGAATGGATATCTTTTCCTATTATATTAGTTCAACTTATTCTGGTTCTCCTTCCTTCATCTCCAATTTGTTATTAATGTAATGTTCATCTCTTTTTGCAAATATGCCAAATATTGAAGAATCAGTCAAGTTAGAGTGGAGGAGAGGAGAGGAGAGGAGAGGAGAGGACTTCAGTTTGAAGGATCTTACAAAAATCATTTAAGCCCAACTGCCTCACCAGTTCAGGGTTGATCAAAAACTAAAGTATGTATTAAGGGCACAGTCCCCAAAGCCTCTTGAACGTTCACTGGTTTGGGGCCCACTTCTCTAGGTAGCCTGTTCCCATGTTTGACCACATTCTTGTGGCTGCCTCATAGTTCAGGCTTAAGCTGAAAAAATGTGTTCTCACAATCTGCTTCTGTTGTGGTCTGTTGTATAGTGGGACACTAAGACATCTAACATGGCACCTTGTAAATGCCGGCGGAGACACTCATGGGATTTAAAGGTGTCTGAAGAAATGCCTACATGCCTTATACCTTTAGAAAAATGATATCACCATATTAGCCAGTGAGCTTTCTTTTGTAGAGTAACAGAGATTCTCACTCCATAGGTTTTCTCTTCATCAAGAAACAGTCTTTTTTATTACACTTCCTTTGCTTCTACAGTCCCATAGAAATCATATTGTGCTAAATCAAACAGGTTACCTATCCATCCTGCTGCAATGTGACTTACTGACCTCTGTGTTATGACCTTTGTGTTAAGAAACTGGTATGAATTCTACATCATTTAAACACCTGAAGTTTTTAACACTTAACATCTTCATTCTTGAAATTATGTTTCACAAATTTTTAATGTGATTTTGATTGTCCAAGTGTTGAGTTAAACTATTTTTGGTTAATAATGTACCACTTCTCAACATGTCTCTTCCTTAGCTAGTCTGGTTATCTGTTTGCTGGAATACCTAATTTTCTTAATCTTGTGTCTATTAATTTTTGCTCTCAGTTTCTTCATGTCCTAACAATGCCTTTCCTTCCATGTGAAAGAGAGAAAAGTGTAGAAATGAAGGCCAGCCAGAACTTTGCCTTTGGCTGTAGTTGTTATACTTGTCAATAATTTCAGCAACCATTCTAAATGAGAATTCTGATGACGAATTTTATTGTTTACCCATTTTGGGATTACATTTAGCTATCAATAAGCGAATCATTTAATACAGATCATGTGACATTTGAAAGACACATAAATACAAATCTAGAAATAGAAAAACTCACCAAGTAATTATTAGGAGTCTCTTCTCTTTCCCTCTTGAATTAAAAATATATGCAACCCTGATAGAGCAGTGCAACTTAATAAATAAAGCCCTTTGAAATCAACTAACAGTCTTTGTGTATACAACACTCTAACTGCAGAATCAGGCTGACAATTAGTAAGGGATTCTACTATAAAAGCAGACAGCAGCTTCTTCATGGAAAATGAGAAATACAAGAATTTGTTAAAACCCTATCACTGCAAATTAATAACCTGATGTACATCGAAGTGTAAGATTTGTAATAATAACATTAATAAGGTAAAATTATTGATGACAGATGAAAACTAAATTAGAGAAAATAACTTCTGTATTGTTTAGGAGGTGTCAACTTGGAGTTTTTGTTTAGCAGGTGTCTGTTTTGAACAGAAAACAAAACAGATACAAACCTCAAACTCACTTAAAAACCACCTTATAAAAAGAAGCAATTGAGGAAATGCCTGTTATGGTTTGCTCTTCATTGTTCACAGATACTGAACTTTCATAGACTGGCAGAATCACTGCATATCCTGAGTTGTAAGGGAGGCTTAAGGCCTTTTAAGCTCCAACCTTAAAGGCTGGAACTTAAAGCCTTTTAAGTTCCAACATCGCCTTCATGGGTAGGGACACGTTTCACTAGAGTGGGTTGCTGAAAGCCCATCCAACCTGGTCTTGAAAATTTCCAGGGTATCTACAACATATCTGAATAGCAACTCATTTTTTCAGTCAAAACAATGTGAATTACTAATGGGGAAATATTATTTCTTGTCACCTCTTGTCATTTCTTGTCAGCAAAATGAGATTATGAGCAAAACTTGTGGATGACGTCTTCCTGAAATTGTCTCTTATTTGTCACAAGTAGTTTTATATTAAATTTGTTACAGTGTGCCACATCATTTTCACATTCAATTTCTTTGTTTTCCTCAATTTTAGTGAATAATATTGATTTTATAAATTTTTTTCTGAATACATAATGAAATATCTTCTTTTGCCCATGAAAAATTTGTTCACAGTTCATTTTTGAGAGGCTCCCACAGTTTTTTATTTTCAGAAGATGTTGAAATGTTTTCTTATTGAACTGTTCTTTTTTTTTTTTAACTCAATAACTGATATTATTACCTTTCTCTCAAAACTATGCATGTGGGGGCTTTAAAGTTCTATAAATACTTTTGATTGCTCATTTCCACCATAGCCAGAATATATCAAATGAAATTTTATTGTCTCCACACAAAACTTTATGTCTCTGACTTGAATTTAATACTGAAATTTGTTGGATTTTTGGGATCTTGGCTGCTTGGTTGGTTGAAATTTTTGGGTGGTTTTGGTTTTTTGTTTGTTTGTTTGTTTGTTTAATTGGTTCTTTTATAGCATACACTGCATTTAAAATTCTGATACAAAATTTTGGTTCTGAAGTGTTTGAGAAAACTTCATAGTTCTAACTAATCTTCTTGCTGATAAGAATTGTTACATATTAATTGTATCAGGGATCATGAAAGAGCGTTTGGGCTCTCCAAAGCATTTGGGAAATGCAAGCTTTTCTGACATCAGTAGAGCTTCTATAGGTTTACACCAACAGAAAATTAGTTAGGGAAGTGATATCTTTGATTGAAAACTTGCCTTGGACTAGACTTTATTGTCTGCATCCTTTACTTTCTATGCACCCACATCACTGTGTGATGTTCACAAATTTTTCTTTTGTTTTGTATAGATTTTCTTACATCTGTTATTACAGGATCAGTAGTATTGAGGGTCTCTGAGACTGCAGAATCACATGCACACAGTGCAATCATTTACATATGAAATTTAGCAGAGAATAAAAATTTAACTGGAAATATGATTTTTTTAAAATAATTGGTTTCTTTCCTATGCAGCATTTATTTTCTCTTTTAATATGGTATCTTTTTAGGCTAGTACATAAAATACATTGTGAAGATAATAACTGTTTTTCTGTATATAATCATTGGAAAAAAAAAAAGTTATTTCTTTCCATTAATTCTGCATAGTTTCATGAGTACCAATGAGAGCATATGTGATAGGGAACAAAGTGTATGCAATGAATTAGTGAATTGCTCACGATTAACTTGAAATCTAACTAGATAACTGCACATTAGATCCAGGAACAATTAAGAGATAAAGCTTCAAGGTAGCATTTTCACAGTGAATTCTCAGAGCAAAATGTGCATTAAGTAAAGCAATCCAACTCTGTTTTTGAAATTGCTTGTAAACCTGCCTATGAGAGCAGAAAACTATAATATTGATCCTTTAGTATTCTGCCTGACTGCATCAGCAGTCTACATTGCTTGTGTGTCTTTTACATAACCATTGCAAAATACAGACTAGATGGAAAATCTAAACTGATCCCTGTATAACACATGGAATGGGTAACTATGTAGGTACAGATGTTTCCTACTCTTGAGCTATTTTCAGATGGTTTTGTAAAGCCCTAATCTCTTGTGAGGGCTTGACTACACAGGCTGCATATTTTAGTAGTAATTTTTCTATTATACTCTGTACTCTATCCCAGGATTTTTTTCTGATGCCTGCATGCTATATTGAAACCTAAATAGATACAAATAGTCTTTGGTGTTTATGGTTGAACAGCTCACTGTAGGTCATTGCTGGTAGGAAATGCTTATAGTTTTCATAGCTGAATTTTCACTCTAGCCACCTTGAAAATGTTTTGACTCGTTGCTTTTTATGATTTGAGAAATATTAAAATCTACAATTCTAAGTGAGAATCTAAAAAAGACTTTTTTTGCTCTTTGTACTGTCACACTGGCAAGGAGTTTGGGTGGGTGTGCATGGGAGGAGACACAGCCGGGAAGGGTGACCCTAACAGACCAAAGAGAGGTTCCAGACCATCATGATCAGCATATGAAGTGGGAGGAAGAAGGAGGAAGAGTGGAATATTTGAAGTGACAGTGCTTGTCTTCCCAAACTACCCTTTACTTTTAATATCGGGGTCCTGCTCTCCTGAAGATGGCCAAACAACTTCCTTCCCATGGAAAACAGTGAAGTAGTTCCTTGTTTTGAAGTAGTTCCTTGTTTTGATTTGTTTGTGTGCACAGCTTTTGCTTTCCCTATTCAGCTGTTTTTATCTCAAACCACAAGTGTTCCAGCTTTTACCCTTCCAATTGTCTCTCTGATCTTCCTGATAGGGGAGTGAGCAAGCTGGTGGGTGAGGCTTGGTTGCTGACTGGGGTTAAACAGCAACATTTGGTTTGGTTTGGTTATTTTGGGGCTTTGTCAGGTGCTGTTTGTAAGCTTGAGTGGGATGCCATTGCTGCTTATAAAAGAATGTCTTATTTTTTGGTTGTTATTAATTTTTTTTATATGTTCTGTGAGCTGCTTGGCTTCTACAAACTGGACACAGCCCCATTATTAAATTGAATATCTCTAAGGTATCTCCTATTCCAACTTTGACATGCTGATAAAGCATACATTGAAAGCAGATTGCTTATAAGATTATAAGATTAGAATGCTTAAGATTAGAATATGCCCACTGGCTACAAGAATTTCCAATGTAAGGAAGAATTTGTATCAAAAATATTACATCTAATTATTCCATACTCTTCCAGTACCTAAGAGATATGAAATACCTGAAGTTTTAGAAAAAAGCTGCAGGGGCATTTTTTGGAATAACACTACTATTATTACTAATTCTACCACTGCTACTACTACTAATACTACTACTACTACAAGAATTTTCTGTTCCTTGACCTCTAAATTGTGCATCTTCTCTGTTAATATGAGCTTTTACTGAAGGAAAAGAACAGTGTAAGTAATTAAGCCTATTAATCAGAATGTAGAATATGGCATAAACAGAAAATATAATTCTGTCTGGACATATTTGCAATGCTAATGCACTATAAAGAGGCTGTAATATTACTGTAAACCTCTTTTTATTTTGTACCTCAAGTCACCTTTGCAAATGGCAGAGTTCCTGTCAACCACACATATATTTTTTTTGTCACGGTCTTTTGAATAAATGAGTCATCACTGAACAGAATGTTTGATTGCTTCCTTCTCTTTATTTTCAGCACTGAAAACTCCCCAGACTCACAAAACTAACCAGCTTAAAATAATGAATAATTAAGTCACATGCATTTGATCCAAATCCATAATTTCTTGGTTTTCTTCCTAGAAAATCAGAAAATAATTAAGAGACTACACAAATGGCTGGATGTTTATTTTAAATCCACATACATTCTCAGCAAACTCACAGTAACAGAATGTCTTACTGTCATGCACAAGGAGAAAAAAAATCACATGGAAGACTGCTTTGTAGGACCTCTAAAATAAATTGCTATTATTTTTTGGCTAATAAATGTGTAATCATTCCCTTCCGAATTGTCACAGCTTGTGTTAAAATAATCACCAGATAAGAAAAAAACGCCTAATTTATTCTGATAAATGCAACTTACAACAACTTCAGTCCTGTGGTTTTGATGTGACTCAGAATAAGAAATCTGCAATAAACAAATGCATTAGGGATGGTAAAAACTAGTAGAGGTACACTTTTTCAGCTGTGAATTAATTTACTTAATATGAAGAAAAATATTCATTGGGTTTCCTGAAAATAGAGAAATTGCCTCTTGTGGATGCTTAATTCAGGGCCTAGAAATATTTAGATCTGGTGGAGCTGAGAGGCTTAGCTGTACAAAGGAATAGGCAAAAATCCACTGGACTTGTGGCACAGAGACTTATTATTTGCAGGTGACTTAGCAGCTCAAAGCAGGCTGAACAGAACAGTTAGAGAAGGGTGGATAGCATGGTGAGCAGTGAAATGTAATAGCAAAATTTGTGTTTCAGGTGGGTGAGTAGAGGTGGACAACACTGTATTCACAGGGCTGCATTAAATTGTGTGTTAGTAGATATGATAGCCTCTTTTCAGAATTATGGCTATGCCTGTAATGGCTGGCATTTACTGTGAGAAAGAGCAGTCTCACTGAAAATTGAAGGCTAATAATATCTTAAAATCTGATGTTGACAGTCAGTATTCAAATTTGATGGCCCTAATTTTCCCTTTATTTACACCATTTTTATGATTATCTAATTCCATTCACTTCAATAAAGCAGTTGTGCCTGATTTACAGGGACTGTGTGAGAAGTGCTGCCAGTCTTGTATAATCTGTTCATAAAAATTCCCACTATCAAACAACTTCTCTGACAACACAGTCTTTAGGTTAAATGCCTGACTGCTCAAAAGTGCATTATTAAAGCCAAATTCTGTCCTTAGGTGTACTCCAAAGAAACATGACTTTGGTCTGTAATACACAAAACAAAACACTGACGAGGACCATGATTCATCCAGCCATATGCCTTTAAATTAATCACAAATTTTAAACAGTGATTTAACTGAACTTACAAATCATATAAATGCAACTGTTTTTTTATTTTGCAAAATCATCCCAGTTTCTAAGCAATGTTATCAGCTTTCTGTAAGTGATGCCCTTATGATGCCAGAGAACTTGTTAAATTCATAAGGCTAACACAAGTTACAGAAAATGGGCTCAATATGAATGCTCTAGAAAATGCCAGTATGAGTTTCCATTATGAAAAAAAAAAGGTGTGGAACAAGAATATTTATTAATAAATACAATTAATATAATTTTGATAATGTGTGCCATCTCCATACTAAAAGCTGGGTCTCTCCATTCTTCTGTGGCAAGTGTAAGTCTAAGGCTGCTTCTGGAAGGACAGATTAATATATCTGTGAAAAATGAAATATTTAATGATACAAAACAGCAGGCAGGCAGAACAACACATGCAGCAGAGCAAAAGCCTTTAGTAGTGAACAGCTCCCCTCTAAGCCAGCTCACTCAGTTGCCATTACAAAGAAGATGCTACAGCTGGGGTTTACCACTGAAAATTGCATTTTTCTCCCAGTCTATGTCTCCAAATCCCAATGGTTTAGCTGTACTGGGAACTGTACCATGACCCTGGTACAGGGGCTTGACCACTTGACCAAAACTTACTGTTGGTAGATTGCAAATTGCACTGGCAGTCCATTTGGCTTGCAGGGTCAGGGAGGGAGAGAGGGACCACTGACTTGAACATGCCTGATGTAAAGCTGTGGAGCAGCACAGAGAATCAATCAGTTGCATGGGTCTTCTGAATGATGCACCAGTCTAGACAAGGCTGCCCTCTGCCAAGCCCTGCTTTCTGACTGTGGATTGGGAGGTGGAAGATGAAAAGCTTCCTTCACTTTTGTGGCGATGTCTATTTTAGAAACACTCTGAGTATTGCCTCTGCTATTCTTCCCAGCTTAAAGGTGCATATGTATATGCGTATGTATATGCATATACTGTGGTGGGGTTTTTTTGGTTTTGATTTATCCCCCAAGTATTCACATTTAGAAAACTTAGTAGCTAACTGAAGACTATATTCTTGCACGGAGAACCAACCTTTTATAACAAGTGAGCATTTATTAACCTGAAAGTGTAACACTGTCCTAGAGTGCTCAGATTAATTAGGATTCATCAGGAATGAAAAGCCCTAGTGTGGTGCACTACCATAAAAATGTCCATTTCAGCTGCTGAACATACATAAAGAATTGGCATATCTTGCTGTTGTGCTATGTTGTCAGTATTCAAAATAAGTATACACATATAAACTCTTGGCTTGACACACTAGAGTTTCTAGAACAAGACCAGGTGAGAGTTTATCATAAACTGTGACCATTTTTATATTACATATTACCTTCCAAGACTTAATGCCTTGCTCTTTGTACGGATAATGTAGAGATCTGATGCATGGCTAACATTACACAGCCATAGCAGAAAGAGTAACTAATATTAAGTAAAAATTTTGAGTTGTGAGTATGAATAGAAGGAGCTAATGATTTGCCAGATGCCTTTGATACATTCTTGGTGGGGTTTTTTTTTGTTTTGTTTTGTTGTTGGTTTTTTTTTTTGTTTTGTTTTTTTTTTTTTTTTTTTTTAATTTGGTCGTTGATTTGGAAGGATTTAGTTTTTAAAGTTTTTTGTTTGCTGTTACATTGATTTTCTTTTTATTTTTTTTTTTGTTTAAAAAAAAGTTAAGATTAAATGCTGTCTCCTTGAGTGTAACACCAAACAAATTAGCAAAGAAAGTGTCTTATCTCATGACACTCAAAACCTAAAGCTCTTATTTTGATTTTAGCATTTTCTCAGAGCCAGGTCCTCTGTGCTTCTATTGCTGAGCTTGATACTTCTTTGGAAATATCTCTTTCCAGATCTGCAGTGCTAGACTGTATTTCTTGCTATTTTGATTCTGTCAAGTTATGTTCCAGGACTTTGGGAGCATTGGTTTCATGTATTTGCTCATTCAAACTGGATTTGTCATCTTTGAACATGTTCACTCTCCCCTTAAAAACTTCAAAATAGAAAATGTTAACATCCTGCATCATCTTAAGACACAATAGATCTGCAAGATTAAACTCATGGAAAGTATCTGTCAGTATTTAAAAAGGTGCTGTAGGAGTTTGTCAAAAATACAGATTTTCAGAGTTCTAATGGACCAAGACACTAACTTCTGATATCCTGAAAAGGTGCTGAAATTCTCTAATGAAATTTCATGGAAAACCTTAGTGCCAATTTTTCCCTGATTTTTTCTTGACATGCCTTCTTCACCCTTAGTCTCTATGCTTGTTTTCTTTTCACAGAACCAAGAGCTTGCTACTATACTCAGTGAGGCCAGAACGATAACACATTGTTGTTTCTTCTAATCATAAATGACATCTTGTAATCTTGTAGGAAAGTTGAGCTTTGGAAGTGGGTGTGGTTTTATGAAATTCTTTCCCTTTTCTATTCCTATTTTATTTAAAGTATTTTTCCTATCTATTTAGGCCATAAACTTCTCATGGCAAAGATTTTTTTCCTCCTACACAATATATAAATATGAAAATGTGCTTTAGCCTCCGCTAAGACTTCAAATTGTGACCCTGGTACACTTCAGCCAATGACTTTGAAGACTTTTGCTCCCTTAGAGCAAAGAAAGAGAACAGAAAAAAAATATTCAGCAACCAAGCTCTTGGTTGATAAAATACTCTTGGTTGATAAAATACTCTACCATACTTGAATTATAGTGTTTCATACCTATAAAGGCACCTGTTACTTTCTTGCATTAACTGAAATGCAGTCTCTAGTTAATGATAATTAATCAATATTAATGCATGACCTGGGCAAATGGAATGAAGAAAAAGAACATTGTTATGAAAGGGTTACTCTATACTCTTCTCTCTAAGGAAACACACACAACAAACTTCTGTCAGAGTGAGCAAGTGCTGTGTTGACAGGGTTAAGAACGTTCATATTGGTTTTGCATTTTTTTCATGCTTTCTTTTGATTTTTTATGTGCTCTGTGTAGAATGAATCTACAGGACAGTAGAGAAGAAAGAAGGGTCAAGCAGTGCTAAAGAGCTTATTTCACAGTGCTAAAGTTACTGAACCAATTGTAGAATGAACACCCTGGAGCTGATCTAAGGTGTTGCATGGAGGAGCATGAACTATTCTTTCTGGATTAGTTTGGAAAAATCATCCTCTTATGCAGAACTTCCTGCAGGGAGTAAGATAATAAAGATTTGGATGCTGGTTGACAAATATGGATTAACAAAACTCAAATATTTAGCATCTGGAAAGGCAGGATTCACCACTTTGTCAATGCAATTAGTTGCACAGACTTCTATGTCTGACATTTTTCTTTTATTTATTTTTTTTAAATGACAGGGTTTGACATACGTGCCAGGTCCGATGTAACAGCAATGGCTACAACTTTCTCACCTTCTTCTAGGAACCTGAAAATGGCAGAGATCCCATTTGTAAAGCTTCTTTCAGAATCTAATTTCACAAAGCGGGAGGGAAGAGGGGTTGCAGTTAATCAAAGCCTTCCTTTTTCATTACCTAGGGAGTAGGTAAGGGAGTTTTCTGTAACTGGGATTGAGGGGGCAACAGTGCCAGGGAAGAACAATACTTGGAGGGATCAGGCTTTTTTTCAGGACTAGAAATCAAAGACCTGTCAGGCACCAGGTCCTGGTGAACGGTTAAAAAGAGAAGGCAAGGGGCTCATCTTTAAAAAGGCTTAATGATCTTTGTCAAATGTTTACTTGAGATATGTTTAATGAGATATGTTTAATAAATGACAGCTTCTATTCAAAATGAAAAGACAGATTTGTCCTCAAAGAAAAAAGGAGAGGTATATGTTGGCATTTCCTGAATAGCTTTCCAGACTTAATTGTTGACAATAGCAGACTCATTTTTCCTCATTTTTTCCTAATTTTGTAACAACTATTTTTAATGCTGCTTCACTATCCTAAAAAGATTCTATGCTTCTGCTCACATCCTCACCTCTTTTAAGTACAACTGAAAAGTTGTGTGATGTTCTCATCTGCGATTTTCAATTTCACTAATCAAGTCCTTGCATTTCATACACATTACAAGAGAGTATTTTGGGAAGGCATTTGTTTCCCCTATTGTTTCCCACTTTTTGTCAAGCTGTTCAGAATGTTTTTCATCATCCCTCTTCACTTTTGTTTCCATATTAACAAATGAACCTTTGTTAAGCTGAAGGTTTGTACTGGAGAGAGAGTTGGAATGACCACAAAAGCTTTCCTGTTGTGCTGGCTTTTGCTGGAGTAGAGTTAATTTTCTCCACAACGGCTGGTTTGGGACTGTGTTTTGGATTTGTGCTGGAAGGAGTGTTGGTAACACAGGGATGTATTTGTTATTGCTGAGCAGCACTTACACAGAGCCAGAGTCAGTTCCTCACCCCATCCTATCAGTGAGAGGGCTGAGGGTCCACAGTTGCGAAGGGGCACAGCTGGGATAGCTGACCTCAACCAATCCAAGGAATATTCCGTATCACATGGCATCATGCTCAGTATGTACAAATGTGGGAAGGAGGAAAAGTGGTATGCTTGGTGTGATGGTTTGTCTTTCTAAATGTTCTGATTTAGGAATGGCACTCCCTAATTTAGTGTCTTCCTACCACGAGACTGTCCCAAACCAAATGCCAACTGCTCATTCCCACTCCACTCCTTTCACTCTCCCTTCCTGCTCCAGGGATGGAGTTGAGAATTGGAGGCACAAAAAGGTAAAAATTATGGGTTGAGATAAGAACAATTTACTGGAAACAGCAACGAGATAGGAAAGTTAACTGTAACAGCAACAATACTAATAACAGAGGTGTACAAAGAGGGTGATTCACATACAAAAATGCTCACCAAATCCCAATGGGATGTGACACTTTTATCTATTAAACTCTTTGTCTGAACCCACAAGTTTTTTCCCACTTTTACCCCTTTGATTCTCTCCCCCTCCCACTATACAGGGAGTGAGTGACCAGCTGTGTAGGGGTTGGTTGCCAGCTGGAGTTACACTATGAGACCTGTCCTTCACAATCATCCTTCTGAATGAACCTGACATCCTGACACAGAACTTCTACAAAACCCATATTTGGATGTCAGTAGTAAAGGCATTGGTTCTCTTTTATATTGATTGCTTCTCTCAGAAAATCTCTCAATGCTTGTTGATGCACTCCACCCTCTTTGCTGAGGTGTGTGTGCTTCAGGGATCTCAGCAAGTGTGTCATAAAGGTGCAAGTGTTTTTATCTGTAAATTAAGCTCTCAGATAGTTTTAGGATCATTCCTTTGCTGGAAGAAGGGTCCAGAAAGAGAAAGAAAGAAAAAAACCAAGTGGGTTGGCACATGTTTAAATAAATACAAATAAGAATTATTTATCTTACTGTAGTGATATGGTTTAGCACTAGCTATGAATTTTTCTAATTTTGCAATTCCTTACGGTGCTTCTTGTTTCTCTGCTGGGAAGTACAATGTTGTTCTTAATAAAAACACAGCATTGATTTTACTTAGACATATATTATACTAATCCATGAATAAAATATTAAACATTGTTTGTTTCACCATGAGGGATGTCAAAACCCTTGTAAAACAAATTATTTTAGATAATATCAATATTTCTGTGGCTATTTGTTTAATTAGTATACTGCAGCTCTGTAACAGTTGGCCTCTCTTTGCTACCTTAGCAGCAAACGAATCTCTTCTGAGTTAAAATAATCTTCTGCTATATTTAGAGTGTTGCCTTAAGTTGCTATATACTTTATCACTGCATTTCTTCACTTTTACACTAATGTAGACTCACTGATGAAGGATTTTCCACCTCTAGGTGGAAATAAAGTAGGAAAATAAGCTTGTTACTTGTGGTCATCTACTCAGCACAGGTGTCAGAGAACCTGAATTGGGAGACTTGTTGAGGTTAAAAGCGACTGCTGAAGATCAACTGGTCCATCCTTACTGCTCAAACAGGGTCTTCTAAGGGAGGTTGATCAGGACTGTGCACAGTTGTGTTCTAAGTGTCTCTAAGGATGAAGACTCCACAACCTCTCTGTAAAATCTGATCAGTGTTTAATCACCCTTCAATTATTTTTTTCATATATTCAAGTAGAATTTCTTATATTTTAATTTGTGGCTGTTGCCTGTTTTCCTTTAAGTGGTCAATGCTTATGAGAGTCTGTCTCCTTTCCCTTCATTCACTTCATCAGGAATTTAAATTCTTTAATAAGTTCCCTCCTGAATCTTCTTTCCTCCAGGCAGAGGAGTCTTATCTCTCCCAACCTTAGCTGCTGTCCCTTAATCTGCAGAAACCAGACCTGGACAGTGTAATCCAGATAGGAACAGGAACACATCCATCCATTTGATTTATTTTCCATTTCTCCCAATGTGCGTCATCTGCAAACTTGCTTAGGATGCACTCTGTCCCATCATCAAGGTCATTAATGAAGATGTTAAACAGCATTGGCCTTGACTTTGACCCCAGGGGTACAACACTAGGGAGTGGCTCCAGCTGGACATCATGCCATAGAGCAGGAGCACATCTGGTGCTGCTAAATCTGACATGACCAAGACCCTAATTTGAAGAATTTGTTTCATCTTTATGCATCTTAGATTCACAATACCTGGAAAAGGCTGTAGCTCTTCTTAGGTTTCTGATTAAAAGTGCTATGTAAGACCTAGGCTTTTTTTTTAGTCAGGTATTTTACCCCTTATTATCAGTGATAAGTTGCAAATTACCTTTCTCTATTAAAAGATTTACATTCATATTTTTATGCAGAAAGCCACAACTTCCGTGTTCCAAGTCTTTTTTCTTAACAGATCTTGGGGAAAAACTTTGCACTCAGATTTAATTTCAGCAGCATCAGCTATTCAGCTTCAAAGAATCCATATTTTCAATTATTTTTATGTTATTAAAAGAAGAGTCTGAATTCAAAGAAGAAAAATTTTCAACTCTTAGAAATCATGTTGTATAGGCTAAAAGGTGATTTATTTTTTTTCATTTAGGAAGAGTAGGTTTCTAATCTAGTTTAGCAAGATTTTAGACCAAGTAGCATCAACCTAATAACTCCTAGCAGTACTCTATCTCTGTTTTAAGTGCACATATAAAGTATATACTATGGCATGTCTTTATTTTTTTAAAAATGCAGTGTAATAAAGAATAAACATTTCCTGCACAGAGCAAATTGAGACATGACAAAGAGTTAAGTATTCTATAAATGCTTCTGGCATCCTATAAATCATCAGCTAAAGAAAATGCTGACAAATATCAACATCAGTGGAGTATTGATCTACCAAATGCACTTCAGCCTCTCACTAAACAGTTTTCTTTAAGCATACAAATTAAACAGACAAGAATGGAAAATCAGACCTTTGGTACTACCAACATCTTCAACAGATTTGCAGAAATTTTTGTAATTATTCTCTCCTTCTGTTTTACTGTTCTCAGATTACTTCATATTAGAGATGAAGGAGATGTCTGCAATATTGCATTTCATGTTCTTCAATATATGCCATATGAAAACAAGCATTTAGTAGCATTCCACCCAATATGTGTTCAGTGTGTACTGGAAATTAGATTTGCAGTTAAGAACAGAGCAAGACTGTAATACAAAGAAAACTTCATACTGGACTTGTATACTGAATTACATCATCTGGATTCTAATATAACTTTTTATCAGTGTGGGTAGCATGGTTGATTTCACCTGTATTCCCTATAAAAAAGAGCCCCCCTGAGAATGGGTAACATTATGAGAATCCTTTAGCAGGTGACATTTAAATCAGAGCATCCAGAGGCAGTGCCATAAGCAGATATGTCTTTTTCACCTAATAAGCCAGGGCTGAATGTTAAATGCAGACAATAATATTTTATTAACATTATCAGGGTATTCAAAGAGAGGTTATGAGGCAAACAGGTAACTATTTTTATATCCTTTCATATTTCTTCTAAGAAATAATTGCTTCTAGGAGTCAGATTATTTCAATTTGTTTCCTCATATTTGAAGGATTCCTTTGTAGAAGGATTCCTTTGTTAATGTAATGATTTAGGGGTGCTTAAGTTCTACAATTCAGGTCTTGAAATTCTAAAAGACAAAACAAACTCAAGCATGTAATCATCTAATTCTTGGGCAGAGTAATACAATGATTAAAATCTCAAAAAGGGCAGAGTAATACAATGATTAAAATCTCAAAAAGCCCACTTCTTTTTTCCATTGCTCTGTTTGGGTTTTTTTTGGTAGGGTTTTTTTAAATTTTAAATTTTTTTTTTATTTTGCTGGTATGCTTCTGGTTCTACCTAAATTAAAGCAACAGTGAAATTAACTCAGTTTGATGTTAATTTTTTGTACCCTTTGATAAAGGATTCTATAAATGGAGAAAAAGGAATTGACAAAAGAAAAGGAAATAGCAATTACCATTTTAACTACAGTTTTTTCATTCAGCAAACCAAACAATCTCCATATACTAATGACTGGTATTAACACATGCATTTCATACTTGAAAGTTTAGTCTTTAGAGTTAGTTTATCTTATGGATATACTTTCTGTAAATATATACACATGCATGTATATGTGTCTGTCTTTGTCTATGTGAACATGCATGCATTTTTTCTGAGAAATAAATGACCTCGGGTATAGAACAAAAAAAGGTTATTATGTACGCTCAGTGTGAGTGGAAGGAATGACTCATGAGAAATATTGCATGCATTTGTTATATAAATAGGTTAGCCTTGTTTAAAGGTTGGCAAGTTCCTACCTCTGGTTCATTTTCATTTATGTTTTACAAGTCATATTATGTATTAATTATCGTATTTTGATCACGCTGCTTGTTAGATAATGCATGAGCATCTCCTTTCAGATCTCAGCTGAAATTTTAAATGCACACTGAAGTACATGTCTAGAGAGCAGTTCCTCGGAATATGCTTTTAAAATTGAACTCCAGTGAACAATAGCTTAAAAGTCTAAGACTGCAGATCATAACATTTTTATAAAGTGGGCTTATGTATATAATGAACCTGTGACCCAGACAATAACTCTTCCCTTTTTATTTTCCTTTTAAAGAGGCTAAACATTAACTTATTATACAAATGACATTGCTGTATCTTGTATCTCACTAGTTATTTGCCAATGATTTTTTATACAATGCCATTGTTTAATGAATGATAAAACTCGTAGCTTCCATCAGCTGAAGAAGCTGACTAGACACTTATATTTAGGCAGAAATATTGTAGACAATAACATTGCATACCAACTGTCCTGTGTTTGTGTTGACTCATTATTTCACTTCACATCAGCTTTATTTCCCCAGAGTTTAATGGGAGGTCCAGCTGACACAACATATTTTGTTTAGAGCTCATCAATACTCCTACTAAAAATCCAAGGAGAATTTTAAAAGAGTCACATGAGAACAGGTCACCCATCTTAAGTGACTATCAACATTTACTTGAGCTCTGCCATGAGATTTTCTAAAGGAGACTAAAAGCTAATCTTATTTAAGTCTAGGTTGTTCGTCTTCACATCAGTGTAGGAATCTGCAGAAATTTAGGATAATCCATGGTTGCAAATGAGAAAAATAAAAGCTAGCATTATCTGCTAGGCAAGAATGACTGACAGAACAGTGCATCATTTTAATTTTTGAACTTATTCGAGACTATAACATGTTTGTGATTCAAATATAAGAAAAATCATTGTCCTGAAAGCTCAAGTTGGTTTAAATTGGCCAGTATTTGGAAGAAAAATAAAAGTAAATCTATAAGCTAAGAATGGAAAAATCCTGCAAATGACATGATTGTGTAGAAGGTCATTGTCAGATAAGATTTTTTTTTTGGATGTTGCAGTTTTTTAAGGGAAGGAATAATTAGGATAAAGGTTTGTGCAAAGATCCACAATATAGCATTGAGTGCTTTGGTTTTCATCTCTTATCATAATTAGGATATTAGCTCAGCATAATCAGGCCTTTAGTTTGGTACTTGCTGCATTCACACACAACAATAAGATGATTCCAGTCTAAAGAAGAACCCACCCCAAAACCTTACAATTTGGGTAGAAGACGAAGAAGTAGAACTAGTAAACGAAGGATAACAGAGAGATTATCAAAGCTGGGAAATATGAAAAGCTGATGTGCTGCACATCACTTCCTGGATCACTGTCAAGCACCACTAAGACATAAGTGAGAGTAAAAGGCAGATCTGAAGAATGATACTGTGGCAGTTCATTAATACAAAACTCCTTCCTCTGTAGTATTCACCTTCATAGACAAAAAGTGTGAGAAAATCTCTTTCCTCAATTAGGTCTCTGAGAAAGTAGGGGCTGCTTTACCTTACCATTTCCTAACATGTTCTTACATTGAATGAAAGAAATATGAAGCCATTCAGAGGAGATGAAACCAAATTGCAATCAACCAAATGAAGAAAACCCCACAAAAAAAAAATCAAAAAACCCATTCTCAAAATGCAACAAACCCTTCTTCAAAAAAACCTCTTAGCAATTGCAAACATTTCTGTGGAGAGTAGGAATCCATCCTCACACCTGCAGCTAATCAATTTATGCCCTGAAGCATGATATTTGGTTTACCCTTATTATTAATTTTGGCATGCATAGCTACAAATGTTGTTAGTGTTCATATAATTAGCCCACTTCTTTTTAACATTCAACCGGGGTATTTGACTTGATGGCCTCCTGTGAGGGTGAATTTCACAGGTTGATTATATGCTGCATAAAGGAACATTTGCATTTATCATTTCTAAATTTATTGCTTTTTAATGGCAGAGAAGAAAACTGGAGAGTAAAAAGCCATTTTATTGGCAAAATCTGTTAGGCTGCCCCAGTGAAAACTAACTAGAACATTGTTGTTGTTTCAAAAGGGAAGAAAGGAAATCCCAGAGAGTCCTAAATATAATTTCTTCACTGTTTGTGTGTTTGGGTAACAGTGGATGAGGAATTAACACCAGGACAAATATTGAATGAAAAAAAAAAACCCAAAAAAAACAAAAAAAAAAAACCATATCCAAAATGCAGCAGAAGGGAAAAATGAAACATGTCAGTGTATACTAGATAGAATTAGGATGATGACCTATGCGCTGTATCATGCAGGAAACTTAGTTAAAAACAGTCCTTGTTCACTTTAGAGGAAAGAATGGGTGACAAAAATGTCAAATGGGAGTAGTAAAACATTGACAACAATTACTTTAGTAGTATGGCTGAAACAATATTAGATAGAATTCAAGAATTTATATTATCATAGGAAAAAACTAAACAAAACAGAAAAAGTGAAAAAACTGAATTAAGATTAACAGAATTAAGTCACAAAAGGAAGCCCTCTAAGACATGGCCAAACCATACAATGATAATGGACTACTTTCAAAACTTCTATGTATGGCTTATAATGATGAGAACAACACAAAAAAATACCAAAGGAGGAAAATAAGTAAGTGGGGAAAAAATTAGTCTGAATAAGTCAAGCTCAAACTCTAAAGAAATAGACAAAAAAAATCAAATAACAAAAACATTTGAAACATCCACATATGAAAACATTTGCCATATGTATGAAAGAGTACCTTGCCAAAAGCTAACGAAACCCAACACTCCCAGCCCAAGAAATTTTGGGCTACATCATGCTAGATATCTACAGAACAGATTTATCTCTGAGCTAGCTGCTTAGAATTTATGTATTAATAAATGGGAGAAACAGTTCTGGGTTCATTTGGCCTATCTTAGGTAACTACCTTATGATGTAGCAAACTAAGTTGCCTCTTTTTCCTTCCCTTACTTTGAACAGAGACCAGTAGTAAGTAGACCTCTCCTGCCTGATGCTGATCATCACCACTGAAGTAATCTCTAGAGCTTCTATAAAAATCAACAGATAACTTTGAAACGTTTGAAAATATAAAGAAGAAAACATCTATTCTCTTTATGAAGAAAATGTTGAGCAAACAGCATGCCAGAGAACAAGCCACCCACACATTTTATCTTTCATTGTTTGCCACCTTCTGCATAGGTAGCAGTGCACTAATGGTGAAAGATAACATTTCATAGATTAACTGTAAACTGCTGTCAACATTGTTCTGAGTAGGCTGAGAGATTAATAAGATCTACTGGGCACCAAAATGCTTATTGAAAGTGCGAAAGTGTTGCAATAGCAACCAATTAACTCCTCAGAAGGACTTATTTATATGAGTAAAACTTTGTTCTGTCATGGTTATCCTCCTTTTAAAAGAACTTGACTCATGTAGTTCTAAACCAAAGTAGAGTTTGGTCATGGGATTAGGTATGTCCTAGCTAAGGAGAAATATCTGCAACAACAGAAATTATTTGCTCCTCAAAGGTGCTACAGACTTCCAAACACTAGTCAGCCAGGAAAAAAAAAGGTTGAAATAGGAATACAGTGGGATTTACCAGAAGATACGGAGAGTCCGCTTAAAATCACAAATTTTAGAGGAAGCCTGAAAACATAAGTGGAAAGATGGAAAGCCATAGAAACTTTTGATGTGTGGAGAACCTGCTCAAAGGTCTGCAAGTCCAAGAGTTGACAGTAGTTGCTTGCAAAGGACATGACCTGATAAATGAAGATTCAACAGTCTTAGGTGAGCAATGGTCTATCATGTAACTTCTATGTCATTAACTCCACAGAAGATACTAACAAATCTTTCCATGCACCTGCACATATGTTTCCCTGAAAAGGTCTTGCAAGGATAGAAAGGATTGGATGAGATGCTTATGTATTGTAATTATGACCATGTATGTGGGAATGCAGATCTTAACAAGGAGAAGGAGTATGGAAAAATTATGCTTAATCTCTGTGCCAGGACTTTTCCCTTGTGTATTGGATAAAAAAAATTGTCTCTGTAGATATCAGGTTAAATTTGCTCCCTACTGGAGTTAAAGCAGAAGTTAAAATCTATCAACTCTTATGAAAGGCTTAAAACAAAAATCCCTGAAAATCAAGACACAAAATCAAGACAGCATACAGCCTGGTTGCTGGGGAGAACATTACCTCAGGTTCAGTGTGGGGGTGTGCAGTTATTTAATGACAACCATAATGCAATATGCGAGGAATAAGGTACCCCCTAACTGGGGTGGTATCTACAGCTGTATACATGCCCCTCACAGGCCTCTTTTCAGCTTTAGGAAGAAAGAAATCATCAACCCTGAAATACCTACGGCGGGCAATGGCCATTTACATAGCATAGTATTGTCTCACTTTGTGATCTCTATAAAAGGTTCTGGAAGACCACGTGGCAGCCTTTATTGGACTTTCACAGGTACTTCAGAGAGAGAAAGGGAGAAAATATGCATGTTTATAGGAAAAAAAAAAGAGGAAAAAAGAAAAGCCATTGTTGAAACAAAAATCTGGTTTTTCAACATGAATATTAACATCTTTTTTTAGCTTTCTTCATGACTTTGAAAAATGCAAGTTCCACAAAGCAGTTTCTAACATCTATTTATGGAGAAAGTGATTTTTAAAAAATTTCTTTAAGCAAAACACTAAAAGTAGAAGCAACATGAAATCTGTGTGACTTTTTTTTTTTTTTTGTGAAATCCAATAAAACACACTGTTATTTTGGTGACCTTGGAACTTTATTTTTTGTCTTATTGATAAATAGATAAAGATTTGGGCAAACAACTGGTCTCAAGCACATCCCTTAAGGTTGTGTGTAGATGTTGCATTCTTGCTCCTCAATAGCTGATGCTAAAAATCAGTATCAAACTAGAAGATAGTTCCCATTGTTCTCATAATAAATTGCTTATTTATTGTCTTTGAAATCTTTCTCCTTACTTATAGCTGATTCTCAGTCTTGCTTCCTGATGTTTTCTTCATCTCCCCCAGATTCCCTTACATTAATATTTTACTACTTATGTAGTTATAGCAGGCAGCATCTCTCCTCTTTGAGGATCTCCTGCTCCTCCTGCTTGGGTTTGTACAGGAAAACCAATCCATCAAAGAAAACTCTGAAAGTGATTTTGCCAGCTTTGAGCAATCTATTTAAACTAAGAATAACAATGGTTCAGTACCACTTTAAGGCAGATCTTCCTGGATATGTTGCAAAGCCTGAGCTGTTTAAATGCATGGAGGATTGTTTTTTCACCTAAACAAGAACATTTGTAACCATATAAACTAGCTAGATGAGTAAAAAGCACTATTAAAATAAAATATGTATTTATGAAAACCCCCAATATTTCAGCCTTATTGCTCTATTTATGCAGTATTAAATCTTAGTAAATGGGCAAAATGCCAGGAGAAATTGAGTAATATTCAAGTATTAGAGGAATGCCACACCTGAGCAACTAATATAAACCAGAAAGGAAACAGTAGACCAAAATTAAAGAAAATATTCCAAGGTTGTGCTGCATTATTCAGTATTCAAAGGCATATATCAGAATAGTATTTTTCAGTGTTTAATCAGATCTTCTTTTGCTTACCTTTTTCTGCCCATCACTGCACATCTCCTTATGCCCTGAGTAATGTGGTGACTTCAACCTGTGTCAGAAGGTTTAGTGCTCTGCTACACAGCAGTAACAACACATCCATCTTCATTAGAAATTGTTCTTCTACCTGTCCATTCATAAGGCCTTTCATCCACTTCTGTACAGAATGGTACAAAAAAGGGAAAATCAAAATAAATAGGAGAATAAAATGTTTTAGTGATTTGCTTAGAGATTTTGAAAACATCACATTAACTGGTTTGGAGAAGTTTATGCATTAAAATTTTGGGAGTGGAAGAACTTTGATTTTCTTCTCCACTTTTTTATTTTTTTTTTTTCCTAATTTTCGTTTTCTTTTCCCATTTCATCTTCAAGATCAAATAATCAAAAACGGGAAAAAAATGACTGAAGAAACATCTCCAAAACCAAAAGGTACTTTTCTTTCATTATGTCTTGTTATTCTTGGAAGAGGAAAGAAAACCACCCCCACTATTACAAAAGATATCTTTTGGCAAGCAAAATTTAGAGTGAAGAGCTGGATAACCAGCTCTAATATGCCTTTACCTTGCCAAATGATTGTGTATATAAGAATTCCAGTCTGGTCGTTTCATTTTTACTGAGAGTGTATAGTAATTGCTCTTCACTAAAATTATGGTGCCATATGATACTTTTTATGTAATTATAAACTTTTAAGTTTGTATTTGTGAAATTTTGTCCTTTTAATGATCCTTTACATCTATCACAACACTAGATATGACCAACCTGGTAGCAGACAGATTATCTCGTCAGAAAAAATGATTTAGATGGTATTGATTCAAGATCTTGCAATGTCTTTTGGAGTGAAGGAATAATTACATCCCATTCTTCCAGAAATCATTATATGTAATTCCAGGTGCTTTCTTTTCTGAAAGTGTGAACTAGCAAAGGCTTACTAACTATGCAAGTACTTTTCTCTTCCCTTTGTATGGAGGATAAATTTAAGTGCCTGGAATCAGAACTAGAATAGACTCTGGAAAAAAGCACACAGTGTCCCACATCAAATAGCGTATGCTATCATATACTATCTGGTGAAGTTGACTCCAAATTACTAAGGATATAATGCAAAAAGAGGAAATATAAATCCCATCCACAAGATTAATGCAGAGTTGTCTCACACAAGACAGTGAAATAACTTTTCAGGTAATAAAAAAAAAAAAAATTGATTATAATAAATTGTAATAGGGCATTTAGATATTCCATATCTCCTAGATAACAGTTCCTGAAAACAACATGTTTCTGTCCCATCCTAAAGAAAATACTATATTTTTAACACAGAGGTTATATAAGTGGGTCTTATCATGACATAGAGACTACACAAGTCACTGGTGTGTATTGTTTAATTAATTAACATTTTAATTCACAAATTGGCATCATCTGAAGTGAGATAATAATGCAAAATACATTAGCATGAACAGCAGGAGTTCCTAACTTGCCAGCTCCGAAGGATTGATTGAGGCAGCATCATTTAGGTGACTTTGGAAAATTACTTAAATGATTTAAAAATGCATAATAAAGTTTTTGAACTCTTACTGTAATTGTGCCCGTGTGTGCCAGTATATTTTAAGATATGGTTAGATATATGTTAGTGTCATATGCAAACAGCCTCTAAGTTTTTAAAAATGTAGCTTTCTTTGAATTAACAATACAAATTAATTATAAAACTCCTTTTTATTGTACAGAAAATACATTAGAATTATATATTAGAAGTGAAAATAAGCTTTATCATTTCCCCTTATTAGAAGACAAAACCACAGTCATCTTTACTGCAATACCTATAGGAAGAACATATAAATATGCTATTAATGAACTGTGTAAAATTAAAATTGCACTTTGTGTAAACTGTGTTCCTTCCTGCAATAAATCATCAGCAGTACCAATTTAATTTCCTTTCTGACTACATCCTAATGGGAAAATTGAAGAATAAAAATAATGATCTGAGGCTTCCCTTCCCCCTTCACATATTGGATGAATGCTCATTTGCAAAATAAAAGCTACAGACAGCTTAATAATATACTTAATAGACAGCAGGTAGGAAGTGCAAAGACAAGAGGCCAAACTCTGCTCCCATGTTGCCCAGTTCCTCCAAAGGAATGCCTCCAAATCTGGAAAATGTTATGCCAAAGGTTAAGCATTGCTTTCATGAGCTTTTGGGAGGTGAGAAAACTGTTTTTTTTCAATGGGTTTGTTGCAGGTTCCTGACATATCTGGCTGCAGCCCATTCAAAATAATGAACAAGATCTCTTGCTAGACAAAAATTTTGCAATGTATAATACAAAACAACTTATAGATAGATTTAATAGCACATTCATTTCAAGCTAGATAATCTCTGCTTTAAATAATTAATGGATCAAACCTTTTAAATAGACAGAATGAAATAATTTCATTAAATTGCAACTTTTGTATTTAATTTAATAGAATATTCTGACAAAACCAATTTAAAATAAATATATATCACTCACCTTCACTAGCTGAATTACATTAATGCAGTTAATTTAGTTATATGTTCATGAATTCAGCATAATTTCCCTCATTTTCTAAAATTTAACTTTACAAATGATTTAACATGGCAAAGAAAGAGGTTGATGAACCAATACATGAGATCAGGTAGTTGGGTTCAGATGATTTACTACTAAGTGCTTATAAAGTGTCGGACAAAGTAAAGATGAGCTGCAGTGGCTCCCAAAGCAAAAATAACTTTTATGAAGGTGAACATTAGTCATAGAATTTGGAAAAGAAGCAAACAGAATTATATGCCCCCACCTACTGCAAGTAATTTAACCAATTTTCAACACTTAGTACAACATTTCTGCAAGCATATTTTTAGAGGATTTTTCTCTTGAGACACCTGTCTAAGCTTTCGCTGTTGCAAAGCTGAGCTAGAATCATTAAGCCACCGTAACATTATACTTATAGGAAATCTGTCAGGAAAAGGGACATTTAACCTTTAAGGAAAACCTGCCTTTACAAGAGCACAAGGATTTCTTGCAGGAGTATAATGAACTACCATGACAGTGGACCAAGAAAAGCAAAGTGAGAAACTTTTCTCCTTCACACCTTGATAGCAATTTAACTGTTGTTAACTAAACAAAAGACTTGATCACTATTTTTGTGAGAATCCTTGTCCAATAAATATTGAGTATAGGTGAAGCACTCCGGCCTTATATTCTGGGGTACATAATTCAAACCCAAGAGAAGAGATGAACCAACAAGAAACGGTGGAGTGAGTTCAACACCATTATACACACAAGAATTTAAAGCCATGAAGAGTCGTTCAAACAGGAACAGTCCTTGTGAAAATACAATTAAGATCATGTAGGGAAAGAAATCTACTGAAAAAGTCTTTGAAATACAAACATGTTTCTGAGGGGAAAAATTTGGGAAAACTGTGACCCTGTTTCTTGTTTCCTTCTATTCATGTACTAGACCCTAATGAAATGGTAAAAAAAGGAGATGGCATATTACACAGCTTTTCTAACTGCTGTTTTACTAGGCTTCTTTTATAGCAAAATAATAACACTAGAAATTTCACTAGTCCTCCTACATAGTGATTTCTTTTTTCTCTTTCTTAAATGAGCTGTTATTAAATAGAAATCTGTAAGCAGAATCACATTGCTCTTCTGCATTAGCTGACAAGGACTATGACAGAGATGTCATGAGAACAGTTTATATGGGCAAAATGACTGGATTGCTTTTGTGCTTCTTACTCTCTTTGAGGAAAAGTCCATATTTCTGTCTGGAATAGGAACTTGTGATAAATAGAAATTGCTTCTAAAATGTTAGACTAGCTGCCATAGATGAGAAAAGATAAATGACAACCTGTAGCAGATATGGATAATGGATTCTATTTAAGAATTAACAAGTTCAGTGCTTATACTCTGCTTGATTATGCTACACACTCACTCCCTTGTTGTCCTTTATATTGTTTTGTCGGATGCAGTAGTGCAGCAAGCTGACTTTTGGCCATCAGTGACAATATGTTTCTTCTGCATAAGACAGGCAATTTTATACTAACTTGAGCTTAATTAAGTTTTCAAGTTCTTACATTCATCCCTAATGTCTAGAAATATCCGGAAATCCATCTAGAAATAAACTGTTGCAGAAAGTCAGAGGATGTAAGTTTAGGTATTTTACCATAACTAATTTACACCTTACAGTTCCTCCATGCGCAATTTTCACCCATTTAATCTTCAGCTGAGCACTATAGGTGTCCTGTGCGGAAATGTAACTAGGCATAAGAAATCAGGATAATTTAAAAAGCTAGATGATGCAGTGGCTGCAGACTGATAAAAAAAGTTGATCTCAGCTTTGCAATTAATATGGATGGAGATGGGTTGTGTTCAAATATCATGTTAACTTTTCATGACTTAACAAGATTAAATGTTTAACAGGTACCATGCGGCTTGTAGACCACGCCTTACATAATCACTCCAAAAAATAAACCAAGGGTTGGTTGAATTGTGCTATTTATTTTCATTGATGTTATTTGCAGGTTAAAGTAATCCTACCATGTTTATGCAAAGCATTGGAAATCCTTATATGTGGAGATGAAGAGTCAATAATCATGTCTTTGCAAGCAATGGCAGACATAAAATTAGCAAACTGGCAGGTTTAGGGTTTCTTCTATGATCAGACTAAGGGATTGCAATATGCAAATATTATTGTGTACTGAAGCTAGTCTGTCCCTAGTCCTGCTGAATTTAGTACAACTGTGTCTGACTCTCAGTTTCAGGATTTAGATCTCAACAAACAAGGTTTTCCCACCAAATATTCAGTCTGGTTTATGAGACTGCTTTACATAGGCATATCACAGAATTACATGCTTAAACAGGGAAATGAAAATGCATTTTCCTTAACATTTCATCACCTGTGCAATATGACTTCTTTCTAGAATATGCACACACATATTTGCTTTTTCCTGCCTACATTCTAAGAAAAAAAATTTTAAAAAATCTTTGCGTACAAAATTTCGGCCATCCTTCTTTCATCTTCAGGAAAGAAGTACGTGACTGTTGGTATGATAATGACTTCCCTAAATGTGGTTGCATAAGTAACAAAGTACCAAATGGGGAAAAAAGTGTACTTTTCTTACTAATTGTTGCTCACCAATTCTCTTTATGTTCATTGCTATATCCTCATTGCATTCACCACCTGCTGCCAAGAGAGTTTTCTTTTAGTCTACCAGGCTGTATAAAGTTACACAAGTGTTTGTTTGTTTGTTTTATCACTTCCATGCACACTATTGAAGGGAACGAGAGTGTTGTCCTTATGAATAATTTGGTGAATCAGCTTGCAGTTCTGCAACTTAGATTACTTAATAGTAAAGAAAAGCAAGGCAATTGCATCCAGCTCCTTCTATGTACTTAGAATATGTATGTACTATGCCTTAGAATCCTCGTAATATGCTAGAATCAATGATACCCCATACCATAAAAACATTAAAGCAGTCCACCTTCTTTTAGAAAAAAAATGTCTAATGACTTATTGAAGGGGACCTCTAAATTATTTAACAGAAGAAAATAATTTAACATAAAAGTGTTTTAAGGTTCTTTCAGAAAACAAGAACATAAAAGCTACTCTGAACAGGTGGAATGTGCCATGTATCTGCTGGTTCTTTGATATAATATAGAAAAAACAGCATGATAAGCAAGAGCGAGTTTCAAAGAAATTTCTGCCCAAGCATCTCTTTTTGTTCTATGACCATCCTTAATATTTGAATAGTTTGGCTGAAACAGTCATAAGGTATATAATAAGAATATAATAAGAATATAAACTGTGTTTCTATTTCATATTAACTCTTAGGAATACCTTTCATCAGGAATGAATGCACAAAGTAATTCAAGGGGTTTGTGGATGAGAAACTCAAGATGAGCTGGCAGTGTGCACTGGCAGTCCAGAAAGTCAGCTGTGTCCTGGGCTGCATCACAGGAAGTGTGTCCAACAGGTCAAGCCAGACAGGGTCCTTGTACCAGTTCCTGTAGTGATAGGACAATGGTAGGGAGATTTAAACTGAAAGAGGGGAAGTTTAGATTAGATATACAGAAGAAATTCCTTACTGTAAGAGTGGTGAGGCACTGGAACAGGTTGCTCAGAGAAGTTGTGGATTTTCCATCCCTGGAAGTGTTCAAGTCCAGATTGGATGGGGTTTTAAGCAATGCCAGGGGGGTTGGAACAAGATAATCTTTAAGATCATTTCCAACTCAAAGCATTCTATGATTTCATGATTCTAATAATTTTTTTGAAGAAGCCAAAACTCCACCATCTTTCTCTCATTCTTATAAATCATAATTAACTGAAAAAAGTCTCCTTGTAGCCACTTCAGTAACACAGGCACGAATTCAGAAAAGTGGTAAACAAAAAACAGCTGTATGCTATATCCCAAGTCTCATATAATGTTGATGAAATTGATTCCATAGGTATGTCCAGTTTTCTTTTTTTTTTAAATTTTTCATTATTCTTGAGGTGCGCGTTCCAAAGCTACCTATGTGTCTAACATACTATATAAATAGAAAATAGTTTTCTCTATTTAATCATAATTTAAGCAAACATTGACATTAAAGACAGGGGAAAATATTGTTCTGAGAAAAACTTTGAAAATAATTGGTTCCTCACCAGAGAAATAGTCTCAGAAAAACAGTTTTTGACCACAGAAAGTACATGTTGCTGTCATTTTTCTTATTGAAGAAAGATGATATTTCAATTTTTTTTCCTACTCTGAGTATATTTTAGAATAGTGAAGCACTGTAAATTGTGTAGTCTGTATTTTTGATTGTCATATAGTTGAAATGCATCTTCCCTGAAGTTACTCTTGTAAATGTAGTGTAATGACACCTGAACACAGTTTAAAATGGTAACAATTCAGACATTCCGGACATTATCCATAGAAAAAACCAAGTGCTAAATCTCTTCTACTTTAATCACAACTGCTTTGGGATTCTTTAGGCAAAGGGTTCATTGCTTAAATATCTTATTATTTTTGTTACTTTAATTTTCTTGCATACGAAGATACCACCTCTGGATCTGGAAATTTCTGAGCTATGAACTCTTGCAGGCAGGGACAACAGAATGGAGGAATGTTGCTATAAGCTTGTCCTGTCGTGCTTTGCCCTAGACCCCTGCCATCTGTCCCTGCTGGAGATAGAGGCCTAAATAGATTTTTAGTCCAATTTAGCATAGACATTCCTAATTTTTTTTTAGTTCCAGCATGTTAAAGGCATATCCTCACTCCATCCCTTCCCCCAGCACTCCACATCACCACTTCTTATTTTAATCTATATAAGAAACAAATTGGATAAGTTTTCTCTGGAGCCTGAGTGGGTAGAAACTCACCCAGTGTCTTTCAGTAAAATCTGTTTGCTTGGCAGAAAAAAAATGTCTCAAATGCAAAGATGAGGGGTTTGTAGACTTAGGTCTTATTACAAAAGGATCTGATTTTTTCAGCAATCACTGGTTAGGTTCCTGTGAGTTTTACCAGATGAGAGACAACTGAACATTAAATCTATAGTTTTGCTGGTTGCAGTTTTTCTCAGATTTGGCAGTTTATACAAGTCTTTATACCAAGAATGCTGTGAGAAGTTACCATTTTTCCCTTGCTTGCATTGTGTTTTGATAGCCTGACATTTGTTCTCTTCAAATACATGAGCTATGAGCCTGTCTTGCCACTTGTGCTAGTTCAGCTTATACCAGTTAAAATCAAGTTTGATACCTCTAATGCACTTGAAAAGTACTTTCCTTTTCACTATCCTCCTGTGTATTATCTTTTCATAATATCAAAGAACTGCTATTTTCCAAATATCTGTGAGGGTTTTTTTTCCTGTGTTGCTTGCAATATTTGCGGCTCAGTTTTGCTGTTCTTCTCCAGCCATCCATAATTCCACAGCTCAAGGTCAGCCCCAAAGGAAAACATGCATTTCTGACCTCACAGCAGACAAATTCATATGCGGAAAGTTGTGTAAATAAGAGGGGGAAAAAATGCAATAAATATTCAGCTTGCCAGTCAAACTTTTATGTATTTCCATAATACTATTTGACAATGGCATACAATGCATTTGAGTATGAAACACTTCTGATCTCAGAATGAGACATAATTCCTTTACATTTACTGCTTCAGTAGAAGCATTGTAGTTATAAGTAGTTGGCAATTTCCTATAAATCAAAACTTCTGTTTCCTCCTCTGTTTGTATAAACACACGAATTTTGACAAGAAATACCACTGAAAAATAATTTTCAATAATAGGCTGAAATTTCTCTTTGCATCTGTAAAAGAAATATTCCATGAGGATAGTACTGCTCCATTCCTTTTCTTTTTTTTTCCTTTTCTTCTCTTATTTTGTTTTCTTGTTAGATTTTTGTTTACTTTAAGGACTAGTTCACTGAAAATAAACATATCCTTATCTCATCTAATGTGAACTAGAATTGCCAGCATTCACCTATGTTTCCTGGGATCTGAAAAATTAGTTCCTAGGAAGCTATGAAATTCCAGTTGCAGAATTGCTTGCAGTTATGCCAAGGTGCTGTAAAACATGTCGCAAGAAAACTCAAAGGCTAAGGAGGAACTTTATCTCCAAAATTTTCATACAAAGGAATTTAGAGTAGATTTCATTAAATGTAGATTTTTACTAATTCAGAATGCTTTAGCACAAGACAAAATTTGCTTTATATATTATTGCAGATTCTCATTTGTTGTTAGTTGGCAATGAAGAGAAACCTCTGAAGTGCATTCCTAATAAGCACCTCTTATTGTCTTACACCACACTCCAGTGTGAAAAACACCCTGCTGCTTTTTGCTTGCTCTGTCACATACATATTTCTCTTGATTATTTCTTATATTTGCTGATTAAAAGGTATCATTAAAAGAGACCATGTGATCAGGAAGTAAACAGCAAATTATCTAACCTATTCAATTATACCTGTGAAGACTATTTTTAGCAATTTAAAATCTCAGTATTTGTATCACTCATGTAATTTTAAAATAAAATAATTGAAGTACTTTGAACACAATGGCACAGAGTGTGAGAAGCACCAGCTTGAATTCCAAAGTATTTGTTCCAAACAAAAGTACCAGATTGGAGTCAAAACCCAGTGTTTATAATTTTAAAATACAGTTTTAAAAGACAGGCATTTCTACAAAAAGCATATATGTTTCAGCAGTAAATTTAGACTCCAATTCATAAATATATTTAAGCAATCAAATACTGCAAAATTATTTTAATCTGTTCAGCAGCAACTGCTCAAGTGGATAAAACTTCATGTGTTTAACTATCTCATTGAACGGCAATACACACTGCAAAACTGAAATGTCAATAATTTGGAATTTTTAGAAGATTGTTGAGCTGTTAATAAAGTAAGTCATTTAGATGTTGCCACAACAAATAAAAAAATAATGAATTTCAAAAGGGATTTGTAAAATATTCTTACACTATCAGAAAACATATATCCTGTTTCCAGGTTTCCTTTAGGGTCATGAAGCTATTTTCAGAAATGTCACAAGAAATGTAGAATGTAACCCATCTATCAAGTAATTTGAGCACTACTCATTGGCTTTTGCTCTGTGTACGTGCATATTAAATGAAGGCAAAACTGAAAGATGCTTTGAATACTAATATTTGCATATTATCAGAAAAGTCATCTTCTGGGAATGGTACCTATAAAGAGTTGTTTCAGTAAAGTGACAGAAAATAATAGCACCCTGTTAGGTAACCTTCATGAGGAGAAAGATGAAGAGAAGTATATAACTATCAAATGTCCTGAAAAATAGGACAATATTTTCATTTGCATTCCCTCTAAGGGTAATGGAGGACTGATGGAATATAGGAAAGGTGGGAAATATACATGTAAACATTTTTATTTGGTTTAAGTCCTGGGCTTAAAATATGAGAAATGCCTGAGAGTAATGCTAAGCAGCCAGATCAAGGTGATTTGTGAAACCCCCAAGAACTCATGTGATTTGTGACACTAGATTAAAAACTGACATGATTGCTTTAAAAACTGCAATGGTACATTTAAAACTTAACGTGAGAGAGTTAGAAATTATGAGGAGTCTGTTCACAAAATAATGATCTGTACTCAGAATACATAGCTGACCATACATGACCATACATACATAGAGAAGACCGTACAAGCTCAGAAGACCATTGCTGTTGCCTTAATTTTGCTTCTTCAGCTATTCTGTATCAGGGAAAAGCCTATCCATATTTGAAGGATTTATAACTTGCCATGTCTTCAGGGCATTTTCCATATATAAAGACTTACAATCATCTACCTTATATTATTTTTAAATGGTTTATTTTGTATTCACCTGCAGAGCAAAGGAAGTTTTTTCCTTGCACACGGTGGTTTTTGCTTTAAATGGAAATTCCACTCTGATTAAAAAGTTGAGCCTTCACTTCCAACAGGACAATTATTAAAAATCTGCAATAATATTTTAACTGAAATATCACTGTTTGAAGGACTGTAATGCTGTGATACAAAATTATTCACAAACCAGCTACAGAATAGTTTTAATAGGTTCAGCCCTGTGGGGATTTTTGCAGTACACAAAAATCTTACTTCTTTCCCTCACCATGACTGAAAAAACTAACATAAATTAAAAAAAAAAAAAAAACCAAAACAAAAACCAAAAAAACCTTAGACTGAGGGTTGTGGTTTAATCCCAGTCAACAACGAAGCCCCACAGGCCTCTCACTCAGAGTGGGGTGGGAAGGGATCAGAAGAGGAAAATTCTGTTGAGATAAAGACAGTTTCATGGGGAAAGCAATAGCTGCACATGTAAATAAAGAAAAACAAGGACTTCCTTCAAACTTCCCATGCACATTCAGCCATTCCCAGGAAAGCATCTCCGTCATGTGTAACAATGACTTAGCAATACAAATGTCATTACTCCAAATGAGTCCCCTCCACTCTCTTCTTCCCCCTCTTTATATGCCGAGCATGATGTCAAATAGTATGGAATGGTCCTTTGGTTATTTAGGGTCAGCTGTCCCAGCTGTGTCCCCTCCCCATTCCATGTGCACCCCCAGCTTCCTCACTGGTGGAGTGGGATGAGAAACAGAAAAGGACTCAGCTATGTGGAAGTGCTGCTCAGCAGTAAAGAAAAAAATGCTTGAATTATGAACACTGGTTCCAGCACAAATCCAAAACACAGCCCCATGCTACTCTGAAGAAAACTAGCTCTACTCCAGCTAAAACCAGCACACTAGTCTAAACTCTAATAACTTCATCCTCTAGTGTTTTCTGATTCTATTACCATAGCAACAATTAGTTTGTCTTTAGAAGGCAGAAAAAATATTTCATTCAAGCAGTAGTGTACATGTAAGTGCTTGCCAGAAAGTACACTTGTGCAAAGGACCACACACATTATATCCTCAGCAGGTATTGTTCATTATTCGCTGAACAGGAACACTGCAATTGATATTTTGCCTTTCCATTTTTCTGTAGTGATTTCAAAACGACCCCATCATGCATTGACCTACCTCTGCTGTTGGCCACCCTCTGCATCCCCAAGCCACCACACATAAGTGCCAGGACTAGAAGTAGATCATGTGTTAGATCTTTTCTCCTATGTGACTACTAGCTGTGTTGGGGAGGTGAGTGTGTTGTTTTACTGCCATGATGTGTGTAGTGTGCAACTAGTCCCTGCTGCTCCACTACATCTGTAACATCACCAGAGGAACCACAGGAGTGCAATGCAGAGCAAAGTGCATAACGCTGCAAGGCAGGGCAGTGCTGCAATAGAGCTCACAGTTGTGGCACTGATTTGCTTCCTGTCTTAAAGGCAATATTATTTGTGTCAACAGAAATGGAAGAAAGCAAATCTGCATGAAGCAAAACTTGAAACTATCACTGTAGAGTGGTCAGAAACATTCTGCTCCCTTAGACTCACCACTACTCCCTTAGTCTCTATTTTAATTTAATGTCATCTGACAAATCAAAGCAGCCACAATAGCATAAGATTCTTTCTACTTGAAAAAGATGTTGCACAACATAACTCAAGACACTACTGCATGCTTCAGGTCTTCAGAGCTCCTTCCCCAATCTCTTGCATAGTGTGAGTGAATAGAGAAGGACATAACCAAGCCCCTAGATCAGCAAAAATTACCAGTGGAAAGGTTTCCTCTCTCCAGCACTGTAGAAAACAAGCATCCATGTCATACAGGCATCCTTCCCATTAGTTAAAGCTCTTGGAGACTGTAAGAGATAGAGACTAATGTCCACTGCTTTTTTTCTTTAGTTAATGATGTGCTATACAATTACAATTTTTGTAATTATACAATTATGAAAAAAAAAAATTCTGGAAGACCTTCCTGTTCTGCAGCAGGAAAACTTTAAGGCTTTTTACCATGACCAAACCACTTTCTTTGCATGAAAAACTGTGTCATTGCCAAAAACATGGCTGAGTTTCTCTTTCATCTTGTGCTAGAGCCATAAAAACTGTCATGTTCTAATGGAGAAGAAAAATTTATGTATTCAAAAATGACATTTCCTGTTCAGAAAAGTCAAAAGTATTTTCACTGGAATGCTTTATCTAGCTCTGGTTTCCAGTGCTGTATTTTTGTTTATTAAATATTAATTTAAAGTGTATGATAGTATTTTCTTTGTATTAGCAGATTTGAGTTTTAATTCTCTAGGCTTGTCAAGGGGGCTGATTTAGTTTCCCATTTCCTACAGTTCTGTGTGAGTGAGTCTCATTAAATGGAATTGCTGTTCTGCATGCAAATCAGAGAAAACAGTTTTGGTGGACAGTTCTAGCTTATTTTAAGTTGAATACACAGCCATGCCTGCTAAACACTATTGTCTGTGCAAGGTGCTGCGGAATACATCTGGTGCTGGTAGCTGAGTCTGTATGATGAAAATTGAGATGCAGGTTGAGCTCTGGGTGGGAGCTCTAGACAAGCAGCTGTGAAATGCCAACGCTTTGTTGAACAAAGCACATGAAGACAGGTGGTGGCAGCCAGGTGGATGGACACTGGGAGACTCAGCAGGAATGGAGTACTTTGCAGGAAGAGCAAGAATTTTCTGTGGGCACACTGTGAGGTGTAAAAGCCCAGCAGTTGCTTTGTTGGTAGAAAACAGCTGGGGATGTTTCTGTGTTAATGTGCCATGAATAAATTGCTTTATGGACCTGGATATCTGAGACTCTGGGAAACTCAGAGTGGATCCAGTAAGGAAACCTGGCCTGGCTGTATAAGTGAGGTGTGTGGGGAGTCAAGCAGGGCACCTGTCAATCGCTGGAGCCACCCGGTGTGACGGGGCTGTGGTCCCAACAGTGAAACTCTCCGGCCTTGGAGAGTTACTGCCTAGGAGTCTCATCAAGAGTCAAACAGGGAAGTTTCCTTTACAAAGTAGCGCATGTGTCCATTTTGCATGTCTTTTGTTACATATTTTTATGAAATGTTACCTACTCTTTTCTATAATTATGCTCAAATCATAAGATGCCTATCTCCTGATGATTGTTTTTATATAGGAATATTATAAATAATTCCCACCTGGTATCTGTGAGCTAGGCCCCTAAGATATTCAAATTACTCTCATCTTGGTATCTCAGAAGATCTTGTCCAGCCCTTCAACATTGTCTGGGAATACTATTGTTCAGAACTTGGGGTTTTTTTTTCCCTTCTGTGTATTGTCATGAATATGTGAATGTAGAGCAGAGGAGGGTGTGAGGAGGGAGAAGGAGAAGGATGGGGGGAGTTCTTTACCACAATAAACTATTTATATCCCAAAGCTAGACAGTTTGGGAAGATCTTCATACTTATCAGAATGCAGGGACATCAGTCATCTAACCTGTTGACTGAGGTGTAAGGTGGTAAGGTTTGCTCTTGGCTCACTATGCCATCCTATTCCTTGTGGGCACATTCCTGAGGTGAAAAGCTACAGCCACATATTTTTAGCTTCTGTGTTCTCAAAGAACTCTTTTTTGAAGAAATTCTGAAAAAGGTTATTTTTCTTAAAGGTTTGATGCATGCACAATTTTATTTCATTTAATAGAACTCCTCTGACTTAGAGGTCATATCAAATAACATTAAAACACATTCAGCAAATGAGTAGAAGAAATTTGAACTGTCTCCAGATTATTTTTCCTTGTTATATCTTATTGCTTTTTCACAGTTGCAGTGATCAGGTTGCCTCTAATCTGCAAGAGAAGAATGTGTTCTCTTTTACTATTGCTTAAATCATTTTGGAAGGCCTTTATGATTATAATACAAAATGACTGATCTGTGTGACAGTTCCTGAAACCTTGAGATTTGGTGGGACTAGCTATTTTGTAATATTCAGAATACTATTTCATGATCCTGCACTCAACAAACCATCAATCATTGTGAGTAATACATAATTATGTATTGCTTAAGAAAAAGGGTTTTTTTTATCCCCAAGGTAACATAAAATACAAGTAATTACTAGGGGTATGACATTTAAATAGAGATGCTGTCTCAGACAAAAAAATCTACTGTAAAATAAGTAAAAATTATAAAAACAAAGCAAAAGCAAAACTAAATAGCACTTAAATATCACCAAAGAATATGCTTAGAATGACTACAAGCAGAATGTCATGAGATGAACAAAGATATGTGTGTTTATCACTTCTCCCATAGGAACAGGAATAAGGTAAAAAATGTGACACTCCACAGCTTTTATAATGTAGGTGATACAACTCATTCTGCTGCTCTAGTGGTGGAAATGAGACATGAATTATTCTGGCAAAATATCTGTGTGAAGCCAGGATGTGGATTTTGCATAGCTCTTTGTTTCCTGCCCTGACACTGGCCCTGAGGCATTTTGTTATGGTCAAGAGCTGAAAGATTCAAGAGATAGCAGTACACAATGTATCCACCTCTGCGCCAATGTTAGTGCCAACTAAAATGTATTATAAGTCATGAAAGTTCAAAGGAGTCCTAAGGTTGTTAAAAGCAAGAAGTTTAAGGATGTTGTCTTCAGAGCTGGACCTGGCTATAAAAAATAATTTTGTTTACCTCACCTTCAGTCTAAACAAAGGGTTGAAAAGCAATGGAAGAGCATCCAGGTTTTGTTTTGCAATATCAAGAATTATGTCACCTAGAACACAACTTTTTGCGAGGCATTTTCAGTCTGCTCTTGACACTGCTGAGTCTGAGTTGCAAAGGGGCCTCAGAGACTTGATAATATACAGAGAACTGCAATTCAGACACTTTCATTCAGTAAGTTGAATGTCACTCTCAGCATCTAATCATCATAGAATCATAGAAAGGCTTGGATTGGAAGGAACTTAAAGATCACCCAGTTCTAAGCCCCTGCTGTGGCCAGGGGCACCTTACACCAGATGGGGTTGCTCAGACCCTCATCCAACCTGGCCATGAACACTTGCAGTGATGTGGCATAAACAGATTCCTGGGGACGCCTCTTCCTGTGCCTTACAACCCCCAATGTAACTTTTTCCTGATTTCTAATTTAAACTTATTATCCTTCAGTTTGAAGCCCTTCCCCCTTGTCCTGTCATTAAATCCTTTGGACACTGGAAGGTAAAAATCTTATAGCTGGAAGAAAAGGGGGGCTGAAGCAATCTCTGCTATACTCCAAGATGTTTTTACAGTTGTATTGGGTTGCTTCAGTGGAGTGAAAATCCATTCATACAATACTATGTTGACCCCATAACATGTAACTTACAGTAGAAGTTAAAATTTGGTGTTCAGAATAAACTCACACTTCCAAACTCTGTCTTCCAGTAAAAACAATACTAAGATTTACAAAAATTTCACCCTTGGCAGTTAAGCTTTGTTCTTGTTTTCTGTAAACCACCACCTACAGAAAGAAATGGTAATTTGGATGAATGACTTAAGTCACAAACATCAAACCTAGCCATAAAAGACTGGATGACAAAGGGTGCACTCTTTTTGGAGGCAAAATTATTGTATTCAACTGTTGGTGAGCTGTTGCAAAGAAGTCATCCTCATGTTCTGTTCAATATGTCATTAACTGCAAGAAACAAGGCATTGTGCAAGGTGAGGAACATTTCCTTTCCTTGTAATCTTCCACTTTTCCTATTACCTAGGAAAAGAAATGTTCTTGGAACCTGTTGATATGAACATAGTGTTAAAAGTGTTTCTTAAACTTGGCTGTGGATAAATTTCACTTTTGCACCTACTGTATTGCGCACAAAGATGCAAAACATTTATTTATTTATTTATTTTTAGGAAACCCACACACTTCTTTTCCTATAATTAATTTACCTTTTTTTTTTTTTTTTCATTTTATAGCAGTGTGTTTTGTTTGGTTATTGGGGGTGTTTTTGTCTTATTGGAGCAGACCATTAGGTAAAGTGAACTAAGAAATGAAAAAAAATTATACCATACCAATTAATACCCAACACCACAAGATCTGGAAATACTTATCTGATAACATCTTATTGGTAAATTTTACAAGTGCTAGGTTTACTTCTTTATTTTCTCTTATTTTTTTCTTCCCTTTCCTGTCACAGACTTCCTGCCTCTACTTCTCCTTGAATTGTGGTGTCTAATGGGTACAGTATTATGAGAAACTAGAAATGCTGCAATAAGGTTTGTGAAATGTGTTTGAAGGATATTAAAAACACAGAAGAACTATTCTTTCTGACTGAAAACCATTAGGAATTTTTCATCATCTCTTTCAGAGGGAAGAATTTGTGAACTGTTCCTCTTTTTCATCAGACAAACCCACAGCTGATATTAACAGAAATTAAGGGGAATTGGTCTCTCTAGTCATAAATACCACAGTGAATAATTCAGGTAAATAATTTTGAAATAATAAGTCATATAAGCTAGTCATCTGCCTGTAGTCTTTCTTCTACTTTAGGAAGTGAGCCTGCATATCTAAGTTAAAAAATGTTTATTCTGTTATTGTAAATCAGAAAGATCTTTAAGAAAAGGTTTAATATAGAAGTACACCAAATTTCTTAGCACAATAATGAATGCTTGCTTATTTTCTCGATTGAACATCTATTTTCAAAATGGTATTTTCTTGAAAGAACATTAAAAACTCCATTACTGACCTGAAAACTCTGTGTTTTTATGCACATAATTACAGCTTCACTTCTTTCCATCAAAGAACCAATAAACTTTTTTAATCCAAAGTAATATTTTAAATGAAACATCATAAAAAATCCATAGTTTAATTTTCGACTTGTTTTTCCTTCAGCCTTTTCCTATCAGCTGACTAGAAGGAAAACTGGGAACTTTTCAACAACATTGGAGTTCTCTCTGAAATGCATAAAAACACCTTCACCCTTTACAAAAATTCCCACAATGACTTCAAGTGGCAACCACCTTTTACTCAGTCATGCCTCATGTGGCTGCCACCCTCAGCAGCAGTGGCAGGAACAAGGCCTCAGCCATGCCAGAGTCCCTTCAGCTGCAGAGGATGCAGCAAGGAGCTCTTCAAGTTTGAGGAGCATTACTAAATCGCAGCTGATGTTTTCCTGGTCTGAATGCCATTCCAAAACTGAGCCCCTGGGAGTCCTGGTCATTGCCCACTGGTGAAATATTCCTGGTATTCCCATTTCTCTTGGTTCACACAAAGGGCTGTGTGCCAGCTGCATGAAGGTTTCTGCCTGTGGGGTGACCTTATCCATTTTAGCAGGGTGAAGGAAGCAGTGAGAATAGCAAAAGCAGCCCTCCAACAACCTACACTTTTATATTTGTGCACACATATGATGTTTTCTAATGTTAACAAGCACTTAAATACACCACAAAACAGACAATGAACATTAACACAGTTCCTTTTATAGTTGCTTTGCAATATAGCACAAAACTAGAATTAACTCTGCCACAGTTCCATTTTGTTTTTAAAGACTGGTTAACAGGTTGCAGTAAAAAAGCCACAGCGTTTTGATGTTTGCCTGTAAAACAAATGCAGTCAGCTGAAAAGTTCTGGCTTTTCTCCCCTGAAATTAAATAAAAATAAAAGAAAATCCAAAAATATATCAACACTCAGTTGAAAGTAGCACCCAAAGGCATGTCAAAGGCAAAGCATTTGGGATTTATCTAGGATAAGTGGAGACCCTGGCTTGTTTCCACAGGAAAAAGATGCAGCAAATATTTCAGAAAGTTGGTCAGAGCCATTACTTTACCTGTAAGAATTTTATTATGGTTATATTAAAAACTACTTGATCTTTCCCTTCTTAATCAATCTAAGTTAAATACAAAGCAAATTTTCTTACTGTTTCAGGCTACCTAAGTTTCAATGACTTGCTTAATTTATCAGTCTACAGAGTTCTCTGCTTTCAGGACAGGAAGAGAGTCATCACTATTTCATAATTATAAAAATCTAGTTCAGAACATGATCATTAACGGATAGTCATAGATAAGAAAAAAAGAAAGGAAGCAGGGCCTCAGGAGACATTTGTTGCAGCACATGTAAGGCAAATATACAAAAAATAAACTCTTTAAAGAGGACAACAAGAAAACAACAACCAATTCAAGAATCTTCTTTTAATAATGGCTAAGAAGACATTAATGCAGTATTTATAAAACATAAAGCTGAATTTAAAGAGAAGGAATTATGTATTTTGACAAAAATTATTGACTGAGTGATCCAAAGTCATATATGTAGACATGGTGAAGTTAATTAAATGTGTTATTTGTTTTTAACAACAAATTTATTCTACCTACTCTTGTTATACATCCCCAAAAAATCAGCTTTGCACAAGTATTTTATTTGGTTTAGTACAAAATACAGACAGAACTCAAGTACAAAAGACAGAACTCAAGAGACTTTTAAAGTTCTGTACTATATAGAAACCATCTTATGTTAAATTACTTGGCATCATCAGAAATCTATTTTATGGATTTTTATGTTAGCATATGTATTCCTGTAGGAGTCAGTAAATACCAAATACTCAGCACTTCTTTGTAGGTGGTCAGCAAGTTTGACAATTAAGCCCCTTATTCCCATATCTCAAGAGTATAGTGCAAGTCCAGGTCACATTGGAAGGCATTAGATTTCATGATTGAATCCCTAGTTTATGGGATTTGTACTCTTGCATAAAACTATTGGTACTGAGTAGTTTTTCTCATGACTACAGGATTTCTATTATGGGTGTCATCTTTAGAAGAGGATCTTGAAATTGTGGGATATTTTCTCTTCATAGAGAGTTGTACTGAGCTACCGAGCTGTGAAGGAGATGAATGCAGTCATTTACTTGTGATCCACCTGCTCAGCACCTGGGATCAAACCCAAGCTGTGTGTGCCATGATTTCGGTCTGACAGAGAAGTCAGCTGGGCATACCCATCCACCTTCTCCACTTTCCATCAGATTCATTGCAGGAGGTAGTTCAGGGGTGAGTTGCAGGTAGGAATGCTTGCTGGAGTGGACATATTTGTAAATGAACCTATATTCACATTTATGAGGAGCAAAAAGGCTTCTACCAAAATTATGTCCCTTTTTTGAGAGAGATGTCCCTGGTCAAAAATTCTCTTGGCGTCTGAATTGGTGCAATATTTGAGGCTAAGCAAGGCTGCTGAACTCTTCCTGTAGATATTGCCATTGAGAATCAGAAGAGTATTTCACCTGATGTGTCTGTCTGTACAGTGGTGTGAATGGGCCACACATGCCTGTCTAAAGAGACCGTGGCCATCATTCCTCGAGCTTTTCCCCGGAGAAGTGAATGCTTCTTCCTCCCTTTGTCAGCCATGGTGTCACTCTTGTTTTCAGAGTATTGCACCCATTCTCATGCAGAAAGCAGTGGGGACAGAGACCACAGGGATGCAGGGATTCTTCTGTGGTAATGTGCCTCCGCTTGGGCAGAAGCTCATCCAGAGTTTGCATTCAATACCGGAGAAAGTATAAACAGCTTTATTTCCATCAGTGATCTGGAACACCTATAGTTGCATTTACGCAGTGAAGGGGAATTTAAAGTTGTACCTGCACATTGGTGACACTTTGTGACTCTGGAATAATTTGACATGGAGGGCAAGACAGCTCACCTGCAGAAAGAGTTAAACTCTCTGGAAGCAGGGATGCAAGGGACAGAACATTTTCCTTACAAGGAAGTGAAGTCCCCTTGGTGATGAGATCAGAAAGAGCCTTAACACAGTCTTGTGGCCATCCTGGAATGCAAACACTTAGAGGCCCAGGCTCAAGGGACACCTTCAGGCAGCAGAGGGGCTGGGGGATAGACTAGAGGTTGAGTTAAGGTGTCTCATACAACCTCTCTCTGGTGCAATTTTTTTTAAGGAGTTAGCTCTTAACACGTGTATGCAGGCTTCTTGTAGAATTGTTCATAGTCATAAGATTCTTTCCAAGGCATCATTAATTTATTTTATTTTATTTTGCTAATATTTAAACAAAAACAGTTGCTTAATTCTTCTCAAGAGATACAACTAAATTTCCTCAACAAGAGAGTACATACAGTCTTTTCCCATTATGTTCCTCAGTATAAAGTTCCCATCAGGACCGCTCTGCCAGGCATCCAATATTGCACCTTCCACTTACCTGCCCTGCTGGCACCTCAAGAGTTCACATTCCTTGTGCTCTTCTACTGAAAAAAGTGGGCAGCCAGACCCTGCGAATGCAGATGGGTGTTGCCCAGTCTTTGCTATATTTTACCATAAGGATAAGTCACATTCACATTTATTAACACTTAATGAAAGGGAGGAAAGACAAATGTGACTATAACATCCTGAAATCTGTTTCTAAATTTCTACTTTCCATTAGTGATGACAAACTAATCAAAACAAATCAAAACCAAACCAAAATCCCAACATATCCAGATTGCCACAAAGTCCATAGAAAGAAATTAATACTTTTAGAAAGCATGTAAAAATGATAGTCCATGATTTCCTGGTCCTTTTATCCCTATTATAAGGGCAGATTCTTTTAGTTTAATCAGAAGATGGGCACAACTTTACTGTCAAGAACTATGTTCTATCATTGTAATATTTTATACCACAGCTAGTCTGAATAATTGCATTGGTCTTTAGTACCTGGACTTTTTTCTTTTGGGATGTAATGGAATAAGCTGAAGTATACATTTTATTGCTTCTTATAAAATCTAAGAAACAAAGCAGAACGTGTCTATTTCCCAAGGACTAAAATCAAGAAAAATATATAAATATAACACAAAACTATACCAAACATTTCCTTCACTCACAAGGCAAAATTTTTAATGACTAAAGAATCACATTTCAATCACATTGCAAAAGGTCTTTCAGAGGCTGTGTCTTCTCTGAATGTATTATTTGAGAGAATAGGAAACAGCACTTTGGTAAAAAAACCCCTGACCTGAATCTGCAAAGTTCATTCAATAAAATACATTCAGTCTCCAAAACAGCTGAAACAAGAAAAGCTTCAAAAATAACAAGCAAATGATTCATATCCAGGGGAATGATGGCTTGGTGGTTTAGTTTTTTTGTTTTTCCTTTTTTTGATAAAGGCACAAGTGGGAATTGCAGCCAGCACTTTACACTTCTGTTTCAACCCTGCTACAGACCTTCTTGTGATATTGAGGAAATCTCTTAGGAATGCAGTTCATCAACATGTATTTCTTTGGTCAACTGCAGAAATGTTTGCAGAACTAGTTACTTCTGGCAATATGGTACAACTGAAAACCAGAATTTATTCTATTTGGTCTGAAGCAAAAGTAGGGGTAGGTTTGAGATACAAAGAAAATATCGAAAGCTTTTCATTTTGTGAAGGTGAGATTTTTTCTTTTTATCTTAATCCTTGCTTGCAGAAAAAAAAAAATCCTAAAAATTTGACAGACATTTCAACAAAGCTAAAATAAAGAAAAACCTTTGAGAGATTGATGCTGAGCTTTAAAAATGCAATAAAAAGAGCACTTCACCCCATCACCCTCAAGGATGAAACAGGTTTGTCCAGAGTGCCATGAACCACAGAAAGTGCAATCTCCCCTTTAGGGAATATATAATTTAAAACCAGAGACTATAAATTGCATCTTTATTATGTGGTTTTTATTGTTTCTCTCAATCTGAGGAGCCCCAGCTGAAGACCAAGATCTCAATTTCGCTTGGGACTGTGTAAACAGAACAAAGCTGTGATGGGGATAATCCAACCCAGTTCAACTATGCAGGCTGTTGTGTTTTCAGCACATGTATATATGTATGTATGTATGTATGTATGGGCCAAGGCATCTTTGCAATGCACAGAGCACAAACAATTCCCTTTTGCAGCCCAGGGAGCAGCACTGGGATGGTGTGGAGGCTCTTCAGTCACCACAATGAGCAACAATTTCTGCCAGCATGCTTAGGACCCATTGCTGCACTTAATATGTAGTAGGAGACATGGTGAAAATGGGTATCAGAGCACTTGAAATGGAAATGGGCAATGGTGTTCATGTGTTAGCGCTATGGCCAGTGCATGCTAACCACCACACCCAGTGGGTACTGTGTTTTTCTTAGGCATACAGAAGTTGTAGGAAAAATTTTAGGGAAGGACTTGTTTTTTTGGTTTTTTTTAAAGGATTTTTACTAAATCTTTATGAATAACAGAGGTTGCCACAGATCCTGAGTAGCAGACCAAGAAATCCGGTGCTCGACTCTATTTAAAACTGGGATCATGCACACACATTTTATAGAATCAAAGAATCGAATCCCACAGTTACAAAGGTTGGGAAAAAACCTCAAAAATCATCAGTCCAACATTCATCCAAGTTGGTAGGAAAGAGGTCATTAATAAGGTTAATCTCTGATTTATCATTTGCTCCATGACTTTTCTCTGGCCACGTCTGAAGCCTGACCAGCAGCTTAGGTAAAAATACACCACACACTGGAGAGTGGCAGCAGCAGATTAAATGCTACTTCAGCTTTACTGAAGTCCAGAGAGTAGCTTTAAAAGTGAGGGGTTTTTTATGCCCTAGTGATGTCTGTTTCACCTGGACAATCTGGATGCTGGTGGAGTGACAGCCACCATTCCCAACCCAGAGCTGAGACCATACACACCACTTTTGAACGTCATCTGCAATCACCATATTTAACCCTGAGGGGAATGGCATCTTGAATGCTAATGTATAGACTAACATGGCTAGGCTCTACAAACAGGAATACTAATCTGGATTATTTTTTGGGAAGCAAGAGTAAGCAACATTCAAATCTGGTTTATATGTGAATTTACTGCGTATTGTGTTTTGCATAAACAGAAATTAATGCTAAATTGAACTGGGTTTGCTGAGTGCTGGAAGGTACTATGGGGTAGCTTCTATTTTGGCCAACATGTGGGCTGTTGGCTGGCAACACTGATAGTAGCTGTCTGAAGGCATTTCAAATTTATTATAACTCCATGAAAAAACAGTAGAAAATAATTAAAAAATTAAAATGCTTTAACACTTTTAGATGATGCAGTAATTTTTTTCCAGTGGAGAGTTTTTTGTTCCTTTCTTCAAAATTCTTTTTTTTTTTTTTTTATTATTGTTACTATTTTGAGTTTCCCAGTCTGGGTCCTGTTAATCTTCAGTTGTCCAACCTATCTTCCACTGATCTTAGACATCTCTCTTGTCTAACAGCAAATCCTGGAAGGTTAAATCAGCGTGTAGTGTTCATCTGGAGCTGTTTTACAACTACCCTCCATTTGCTTCTTCTCCATCCACATGCCTTAAGAAATCCCACTCCTTTGTTTTTTTGAGAAACAGTATTGACTGGCTGTTTCTCATTTTCAACTCTTCACTGAGATGCCTGGCTCTGTTGGGTCATGTAACACTCTTGTGTTATGCAAAGTAATTAGTAAATAGGGCAACAAGTAATCCAAAACACATTAGTGATTAAAGACAGACATATTTTCTGCAGCCCAAGAGGTAATACTTGATGCTATAATAAAATGCAAATGTTTTAATAGTACATACTTTCTTCTTTCCTAATCTTAATTTTTTCTTTTATAATAAATTTGTATTCCAAGATGCTCCATGCTAAAATAATGTTTGAGTATACGTTTTGTATAGTTGAGTACACGTTTAGTAAGTCTTCTAGCCAAGTTCACCAGTGTAAATATTCCCAGAAGAGATTCCTCTTGCCACTGAAGCCTACTCTTGCTTCTTTTGAACTGATTTTCCTCCCCACAAAAGAAAAAAAATATGTTTCTTGATCTATAAGAAAAGTTTGACTCACTTTCTATATAACAATCAATGCTTTGCTTTACAAGTTAATTTACTGACTCAATGATAAAACATTAACATTAATTCATATAGATATTAATATTTCTGCCTTTGTACTGCATAGTTCTACACACAGAGTTGCTCAGACAGTCTGTGACAAAAAGCTAATGGCAGGTGACATTGTTTTTCACTTTTATCAGATACTTCATGGTTTGATCTAGGAGACATATTCTTCCTTATATTTTCATTTTCCTTGAAAATTATAGTCTATATTCTTGGCTTTTGCTATTTCATAAACCCAAGGATTTTTTCATTCTTTCTATGCAGGCATAAAATGACAGTTCCTTTAGCAAGGAAAATTATAAATTGGATTTTGTTTTGGTTTGTTTTGACAACAAGACATAATGTATCCTGTTGTTTCAAGTTTAATCTTCCTTTTGCCCATGGGTGATTAAGCTCTTTTCAGAACTAAGTTTGTTAAATACATATTTGGCTAATTTAGAAATGAATGGTGGAAATTAATTATATTAACATATCATATATTATTTACCAGACACATCAATTATCCTATAAATATGTATTTACAAAGCACAAATTATTTCCTCAATAACAATAATTCTCTGGATAAACGGTACATAGCATTTATTTTCTCATCTGAGGATCTCAAATTGTTTTTGGCATGAAGCGTCATAAGAAGTCTGTTGAAGTCATCTGAAGAATGCTTATCACAAAAAATACATGACTTATTTTTCAATTGACTCTGATTTTAAAACATCTTCCTTTTTTTTCCTTCAAAAATAGTATGACAAGATCATGGCAAGATCCTGCAGTTTGTTCCAATCTTTTCTGAAAGGAAGGGAGACACCACATGTGGCTCCTCTTGTGTCAAGTTTATTTGGCCACGGTGAGTTTTCTTAGCACAGTGAGGTGATATTCCTCTGAGTTTTCTCTCTACTTATTTATTGAAATTCAGCTAATTGAGTTGCAGAAAAATTTAGCTAGTCAAAATTTGCTAAAAGAGACTGTGATTATACAAACTTGAGAAAAAGACCCAGGTATATGTATGCATCCAGTGATACTGTCGTTTCTTTCATTCAATCCTGCCCTTTTGCTTTTTCCTCCCACATATTTTGTCATTGATGAGATACCTGTAAAACTTTAAAATGTTATATTGTGTTAAGTAGTACAAATCCACAGTCACATCAGTGTAGTAAATATCCCAATTACCAGATGCTCATGAGGCGAAAAAAAAAGAAATTGTCATTTTTGTCATATTGCTGGATGGACACTTTTTATGCATTTGAGCCTTGCAGAAACAGCAGCAAATTAACAAAATATGAAAAAAATCTCTTATTTCCAAATATGTTTCAATAAATATTGTCATGATATAAATCCTTCAGACCATATTTTTCCTGGCCTCTGAATGTTTCATTAAGTACCTATTTTTCTGTATTCTAATAAGGTGAGAGAACTGCATTAAATAAGGTTACAAAAATTTCCATGACCCTAATCAATCTAAATTATAATTCTGAATTTTTTCTCTAGGTTTTAAAATTAAAACCTCAGCAGCAAAAAAGAAATAGATTTCTTTGTGTGTTTCAGAAGGTATTTATATATCACCTGAATGGAAAGAGTACTCAATAAGCTATGACACACAAGCCTGCTAGAAATTCCAGTCTTGGTTTGAGATTAAAAACACAGGCAATAGAAAACAGATTATTGAAGAAATATCAAATTTTATATGAAAAACATCTAATTTTAATCTTCATCAGAATTATGCTCTTGGCCAAAATTTTGCAGGTAAACTGCAAGGTATAATGATGCTGTTTGAAAATAAGATTCCATTTTCCTGACACCAGTTATTCACTGGTGCCACATTCCTGACTCTACAGTTGTTCCAAGCAACACCATTCTTCCAAGCTTTTCTTAGAACACTTTCAGCATTACAGGGCTAGATACACAGGGATAGCTGTAAGGCAACAGGAAGTTTAAAACTTTCACATATATATTTTCAATGAAAAAAAAAAAAGGTGTTGTTTATAAATGTCATGTTCACGTGTCCTTCTGCACAGTGAAGTGAGCTGGCAGCTGCCTGATCAGATGTGATCCATCTCTGACTGGCACCTGAACTTTATAAGGGGGCTTTTAATTTCAGCCCAAATTTGTATATATCCAATTCAGAGTGCAGGAACATAAAGTTCAAATTCATCTGCAAAGGAATGAGTAAGAAAACTGGAGAGAATATGTTTGCAAAGAAGGTAAGAAGATGATGGCAATGACTTTGAGTTTGCTGTAGATATATCTGATAGATTACTGAATAGTATTAACTTTTTAAAATAATCTTTCTGGTTAAGGTTGCCAAAGCAACACTCTGAAGGGATGCATTGGGAGATGAATTTGGTCCACAATATCATTAGGAAAAATATAGAGAGTTTTGGTGCAAATCTCACCTGATATTTTCTTTCAAAATTATTATAAAAATTTACATTTTAAAAACCAAGCTTAAAAAACAACAAAAAGCGATTAGCTTTTCCTTACAGTAGTGAGCTTATTGGTTGGTTTATATATTCCATTGTTAATTATATCTGTCTCCCAGGAACTGGCCCATCGAGATGGACATCTTCAAGACATCCTGGGGCTAACAATACACAAGGAACACATTTATCTATCAGAGCATTCATAAGTATATTTTCTTAAGAATATGAAAAGACACATTTCCTGGAGCATTATGAACCTCCATGGGCCAAAGAAATCCTTGTAGAAGAATAACCAAAGCTAAATTACCCATCAAATATCATGATCACTCTTTGTGCAGTAACTTTAATGCCAAAACAATATTATTTCTGGCTTATATGTATTGTTAGACATTTCAACACTGTCTGAAATAGACAGAGCCAGCAAATCACAGAGATGTAATGAGTAAAAGACATTACCCTGGCTTTAATGAATCCCACCACAGCCTTTAGAAAAGTTCATGATATTGAGTTATTTTGCCACTATTAGTTACATAGCTAACGAACACTCGTACACTGCTGAAGTTTGAGTTAGGAAAAAAGCAAAGCCTGCCACATTTAGGCATATTCTGCAAATCTATTTATTTGAGGTCTTCATTAATGTGGGTTTTTAGACTTCAGCACAGCTGTTAAGTAAGGAGAAAAGCCTAAGCCATCATTTGGGCCTTCCATATGCACTGAGTGCTCTCATCCCTTTCCTAGCCATGCCTCAATACCACGGATGTAGAGGAAAGCTGTTGGAAAAAGTTCTATCACCTTCATCAGAGGAAATTTCTATTTTGTCAATGTTATTTTCCATTGACTATTTCTAGCCACTATAAACCAAGAAAATTTGTCTACATGGACGGCAGAAAGTGACCATATAGGTAAAGGATTCTTAGTGTTACATTCTTTACTTTGTTGCATTTCTACATTTTATCTATTTCAGTTACATTTCCTGGACGTAAATTAGATCATGTTTTCCTACTTGATATCATAAAAAATTAATTATGTTGCCATCAAAACTTTCATTTATAAGAACAATTGAGACATTCTACATGAACTGTATTGTGACTTCCTCATTTTGTGTGTTATACAATAGTGCAGAACATAGGCTGTGACCATATCCTCAGTTCATTTAAATATCTTGGTTTGTTGACTTCATTGCATATGAATGCTATGCCTGTGTTCTTCAACTGCTCCTCCATTGCATATGAATGCTATGCCTGTGTTCTTCAACTGCTCCTCCAATGGGATGAATGTTTAATGTAATGAGGCCATTCTTTTTCTAAGACTCAGATATGACAGAAAAAGGTAAAATTGAACAATAATTTATGTTTAATTCCTTTAAACAATATCCAGATAAAAAGTCAATCACTTTTATACTTTTTGTCATCTACTTGACTTCCTTTTATTAGTTTTCCTAAGAGTATTCCCAAAGGACCAGGTATTTAGACACTGCTGATATTTTTCGGTTTTGATCATGGAAAATCTATAGGTTTTCTTTAGCCCTTTTACAACAAATTTTGTACCAACAAATTTGTAATAAACACAATTACATAGAAAGAAAGGTTTTTTTATCTTTTCACAAATTTGCATTTGTACAGTATTTTTCCAAAATATTAAACAAAAAAATATAATTTTCCACTAACTAATTGTAGGGGCTGTATTAAAAAAAAAAAAAAAAAAAAGGGAAAAGTAGTTAGCTTTGTGAAATAAAATTTGAAAAAGATAGGAGTCTAGAGATAAATCTTCATATCTTTATAAAAAGCACACATTTTTAAGTTCCACAAAACTGAGAGCAAAGGAACTGCTGAGGGCAGAAGACTTTCTGAGAGCAGAAATACAAACAGAAAATAACACTTATATTTTTACCCTGTCTTTCACAAGGAGACACTAAAGTTATAAACTCTGATTTCATTGTGTATTTATGGTAACAGATTTGTTGGGTTTGCACTTCTCACACTATTGTAATAGTAATTTCTTTTAAATCTAGGTCAAACATAACAATAGTCTGAATTTTACTATTAATGTGACAATGCATTTGTATAGCAGCATCATAGCAATCCAGCTTGTTGTACAGAATCATACAAAAAGACTTCCATGGAATTTGATAGCTTTGGGGTGATGACTCAGAATGATTTCACTGATCCTGGGAAGGCCACTCCATATTGGCATCTTAGAATCCCTAAAATTGCCTGATAGTTAGGCCTATGTATGACAACAAGTTTTTACTATTCTGCAGGAAGGAATGAAAAATTCTGTTACTCCTGCATCTGCTCAAACATCTCTCATTCAATAATTACTTATTGTTATTTTGATATCAAGATACAACATGCTTTGTGTAAAATTTTCATTCCAAAATTCTCAATTAATGAGCTAGAGGAAGCCTTGTTTCCCAAATACATTATTCTACTAACTTCAAAACTAAGAGATCCATGACCCAAAGACCACTGAAATCAATGTCACAAATCTTGCTGAGTACAGGGAATATTGTGCAAAGTTTTCCTAGACAGTGTTCCTTAAATGCTTCTGGCTCTTTTATCATCGTTGGAGAAAAATGTGAAGATGTATGAGGCACCAAGGTGATATGCCAGCCCTATTATAAATGCAGCTGTAAAGTCATGAGAGTGGTTGCTAGACAATCTATTTTCAGCCTTAAAAGCCTGTTAAGACAAAGAAAAGCAAAAGACGTCCCCCAGCTTTTAGACGAAAGACCAGGGGGAAGTATGAAACTAATTCTTTTAAAAAAATCTCTGAATTATTGCAATCTGAGTTTTCTATTTATATATCAATGTATTAGCATTACATACTGTGTGCAGTTCTGATAATTATACAGAGACACCTGAAGACAATTGTTTTTAACACTTAAATCAGAAAGAAAGCAGAGTTATTGTAAATACACTTAAATCACATCATCTATAAAAGTTAAAGAATTGCCACCCAGAATGCTTCTCTTTTCAGAGAAAACTCTTTTCAAAATATTTAAGCTAAAAATCAACCATATTAAATACATGCTAAGGAATAAGAACATTAACAGCTAATAGATAAGAGAGGAAAGAAATAATGCACAAAGTTCACACAAATAAAAACAAGAAAAATTTAAAGAAATGTTTAAACATAAACTCCTGCATTTATGCAACTAAGGAAAGTCAAACCAGTCATTGCTGAATTCCTTTCAGTATTAAATAGTGTGCAATTAGGAAAGAAACAAATAGATGAAGAAATTGCATTTTAATGACTTTCTATGTTAATAAATTATATATATGACAGTTTGAGTAACTATGGAGCTCAGACACATGGGAAAATGAAAGGCAATGATAGGAATGAAGCTATGATGCCCTCATTACCAGCAGTGATTTTGCATATTGCCATGAGTGTGTGGGAAAGCTATACATTTTATTTCTTAAGTAGAACATTTTAAAAAATGTGACAGTGATTTTGTTTTAAACTCAAGTGCAACAAAAAAAAACTGAAAAATCTTTCTGAATATTCTTCCCTAGTAAGTGAAGAATTTGTTATATATTTTCAGCAGAGGAACACAAGATTCCAGGACCTCGAAGGGAGGTTTTCATAGTGCCTTACTTCAAGCACCACAGTTCAGCATTTACATTAGCATGACAGGCTTCCTATATTACCTGAGTAATTAATGGAGATAGATGGGCTCCTCCAAATGGTAATTCAGAGCAAGAACCTAACCAAGGTGACCTGAATTGCTCTCCATGGGAGCATCTCTCTCCAACTACAGAGGAAGTTCAGGCCTTTTCCCAATCAGCTTCTCTGGATCATTAAGGTGCCTCAAGTGAAAATCCTTGAATACCTCCCTGTGCCCACCCTAGATGACCAGACACTGGGCTAGAGGACGCAGAGCAGCATCATGCACCTGCTGGCAAATACTAAAACAAGAGCCAGAGGGAGAGGCTGGAAGGGGATTGGAGCTAAACTTCCTGCAGATTACCAAGTGAATTCCCAAACTAAATTTCATTTTCTTTGGGTCTTATCTTTTTCTAGGAAAAAACCAAACCACACAGAATAATTGAAGGCTGCTCCTGTTGTAAGGGGACAAGGGGAGAGGGACTGTGTGGAAAGACACATGCTATATATAGGGATGTCTGGAATTCCTGCAGATGAATGGTGTCTGGGGCCTCATTGTGTTGTCAGCTTGCTGCAAACCATCTGTAAAAGAAAGGTTCCTATAAGAAATTTTTCCTTGATGGCTTAAATTAAATCTATTTCCCAGACAAAGGTCTCAGAGATAGTAGAAAGTATTTCTGTGCCCATTTAAAGCCCCTGTTTCTCTTACTTGTAACCAAGAGGACATATAATTTGCTAAACAAACTTAGACTAGATGCATTCTCTGAAACTGCCAACAGCTCCTGTAGCTATTTTTGCACTGTGTTCAATTTGGAGTATCTTTAAATGCAAGTGAAGACATCCTAAAAGAACCTGGGGATTTTGTTCCCTGGGAAGTATTTAGGACTTACTTGCCAAGTGCTGCAATCAGCAACATTTTCTTTGCTCATATATTGCTATGAAACACAAGCATAAACCAGCTCTGGCAGGGATGATTGAGCATTCTCTAGAGAAGGCATAGAATAGAAAAATCTGCTCAAATCTCACCCACCATTCCCTTTCAGTTCAGTTGCAGAAGCTCCTAGAGCACTGTAGGCCACTTCTATGCTGCTAGTTCAGCAGCAGTGCCAAGTTCAAATCCAGCTTTGCCAGCTAAGCAGCTTGAGACAGTTACATCTGCATTGCCTCAGCCCATCTCTGGCTCTCATTAGCTGTGCCCCCTCTGTGCTTCACTTGGAGTAACTTGACCTCTCCTGCTATCCTACAGTCCATGTCCTCTATCTGTCTGACAGGCTCTCCTAGCAGATATATAGTCCATATATATGACTTGTCCCAGGAGCCTTTCCTGCTGCATCCTATTAGCATGCACACAAAATCTGCTTCTTAGGAAGCCTGATATTTGCAGAAATGTGGAGCAGGTCCATGACAGTCATTTTAAGCACTTGATTGTTTCTCTGCTTTTGATCATACACTGGGAGTTGCAAGTCTCTTTGCTCTTTCTCTGTTTTGCCATCAACAACCACTGTAGTGGCCCTGAGAGAAAGATATCCTGCTTAACCAGTGACAGGCCTTTCAGGAAATTTCCCCATATGAACAGATTATAGCTGGAGTCTTCTCTTAGAAGGGACCAGCCTCTGCAGCCTGATTTACTGTTCATCACTGGCAAGGCACCAGCTTTGAAAGAAAAAAGCCACTGTCAGTGTCAGAGTAACAGAAGGAGGCAATCAGTCATGTGCTCTTCCTACACAGGGAATGTCAACTGCATTGCCATTTGTTCAGTGTGGCCTGAGGGTGGCTGCAGCCCTGAGAAATCTTCTTTGAGAAGAGTGCGCTATAATAATTCAAAGTGATCCTGACCATTTGGCAGCTTTGTGGGCATTCACTAGAAATCTCTTCTCATTAACAGATTCAGTGAAATCTCCTGATCTCCATTCTTGATCCATGGAAAATGTCAGGCTTGAAGGCTCAGAAGGACACAGGTTTTTGAGTACCATCTCCAGAACAGTATTTCAGCATGAATCTCCTATCCAACCAACCGTGGGGCACAAGGTAGATGCTGTCTTCAAGACCTGCCTCTCAGGCTCTAGCCCTCAGTTATGTTTCTCTCACTAACAACATCTTTTGAGGATCAAGGTCTTCCTTGATGTCTCCACAAATAAAGACTGCTGGAACACATTTAGAGTGAGATAAGTTGGGCTCTTAAGGTACAATTCCTGTGTCTCTAACTCTGGAAGATCTGTGTCTTCCCCATCTTGATCCTGACCATCTTTGGGGAGATGTTTTCTTCTTTTTAGCAACTGTGATTTCTTTAGTGCCCAACAAAGCTGTCCAGTTCCTATGAAGCTCAAGTTGCCCCTGGCAAACCAAAGATCTCTGAAGGTGGCAGAAGCTGAATTAAATGAGCAGAGGAGCAGGAGATGCAAAGACAGTAGCATTTAGCAGGGCTGCAGGACTGGAGGTTTTTGTTAGGAGGAGAAAAAACCTGGCAAGGTACCAGTCACATCTATACTACTACTGAGAAGGAGATGACTCAGAAATCTAAAGAACCTTCCAAGGGGTGCAGCTTCTCCATGCTAGAGTGAAAGAGTTAACACAACACATGACTTCATATTTAAGCTAATGTCATTACATATGTATGTCAATAAGTTTCTAGGCTGTCACCTCAAGAGGCCTACTTGTTACTTCACTTTTGAAGTGTCAGAGTAAAAAATTTCTTCACTGTGACTGTCTACTGACTAAGGTGATCATTCTTTAGGATGACACATCTTTAGCTTATCTATTAAAATATAAAGCCCATTAAAACATATCTGTTAAAATATAATCCCTTCAGAGCAGAGAACTGCCTACCTTTTATTTTTTCTTCTTCTCTACTGTTTTTCTCTGCATTTTACACAATGCAAATGAGACAGAATAATTACATATAATTGTGGTAGGCTAGCCTTTGCAAAGAGCCAAATACACACCCAGCTGCTCACTCACTCCTCCTTCTTGGGTGGGGGGCAGAGAGAGAAAAAAGGATAGGAAAGCTCACAGGCCAAGATAAAGATAGGAATATCACTTACCAATTACCTTCATGGGCAAAACAGACTCACGATGTGGAAAATTCGTTTAATTTTTTTGCCAATTTCAATTAGGTTCATTGTGGAGCCAGACTTTGCTGTGCCTGTCACTGGGCAGCCCATAACCTCATCCCACAGAGGTCATCCTGCAGTCCCTCTTGTACCAAAACCACAGAACCCATACAGTATAACTAAAATAATAATTAACACCCCATCTTGCATATTAACATGAATGCAATCAATTTTGATATACCATCCTAGGGTTTTAATTGGAATCATCTACTGATCTAAGATTATCTTCATCTGATCCCTGTGCTATCTTTTGGTTTGCATCACAGATTGGTCTCAATGCACACAAACTGGATTCTTTTTGGATGAAGGAATTTGGAGGAACTGGAATGTGGTCTTTAGCAACAAAACAAACACACTCCATCTGCAAGAGGGAATTCAGTCTATGCAAACAGTCCAGAGCTGGTCTGATGCCCAGCATCAATTTTCTTGCCCTTCAAGTCTATTCTTACTAGCTTACAGTATTTGAAAATATAAGTGTAGACAATTTTGTATCCTAAATTGAATTATTTTGAACTATTTTATTTAAATTCAGTTCTGCCCATTATCACTGTATTTTCAGGCAGTTATTTCCCTCTCTCACCTACATAAAGTGAACAGGCTTTACTCAAGAGTCACACTGGAGGAAATTTAAACAGGTCACTTCTCCTTTGTTTATTATGCATGTCATTGTCATCCCTGTGTCCACCAGATATATGCATTGGAGATTAGGAAATGGAGGTACTGGGGAATTTGTTGTACAGCTTAAATGATGTTTCCTAGTTGATACTGTAGGACAGAGACAGACACTGCTAAGGAAGGAAATTTCCTTCTGCTCTAGAAATGTACCAAAAATCTCTATACATATTTCCCTAAAATTCTAGCATAGTGTAAATTTCATGGAGTGATGTATCAATGTTCTCATTATGCTCCACATGTCTGTACAAGAGGCATCAGAAGTCCATGGAAGAGACTAAATTAAGTTGCTGAGTAGATGAGTGTTTATAACACAATAGCACCTGGAGGTCTCAATTAATTATCTCTATTGTGTTTTGCACTGTATGAATTCACTTTAGAACACAGTTTTTATCCTAAATACCTTAAAGAAAGATTTTGAAGAATCTTTTGTCATGTCTTAATTTCTCTTCTACACAAGCTGGAAGGACAAATGTAAGCCAAAACTACAAAACTAAATTTTGAAAATCTGACCCTGTGCCTCCTCTAATAGAAAAGAAAAGAAAAGAAAAGAAAAGAAAAGAAAAGAAAAGAAAAGAAAAGAAAAGAAAAGAAAAAGAAAGAAAAATTGTCAATTTTGCCAGCAATGCTTTTAATTCTCTTTCCCAGTATTAATACTGTAGTCATCAACTCAGAGCAAGGCATTTCGCAATCAGAAAAATGTTTTGAATACTTTGTAGACAGAGATTTCCTGAGAAGGCTTTTCAAAGGCTTTTTCGTTTGAAACACTATTTAGATTTCACTATAAAAAGAAATTTATGTTGCAGAAGTATGTTAATGAATTTCAAACATACATCATCACTGGAAGAAACTGTTTAGCAATGCCAAAAAAGGATGGGAACTAGATGTGAGTTACAGAAAAGATCTTAAATTTTTGTATAGTGACAGGTTTTGTAAAACCTGAAAGCATTGCTGCTGCTGTCAGAGAAGCAAGCAAACCAACTGAAACCAAAACAAGTTGCCTACAGGAGAAAAAAGTGAAGTAGATGAATGCATACTGAAATATATGGCAAGAACTACCTGACTATCTAAAGATGAAGAAAGATTCACAGCTGCAGATTCTGACAAAACTAGTCAAAACAAATTCAAATCATCAATGTCTGTAATGGACTCATAGTTGGCCCTGAATAAAACTTTTAATTTTACCAGCTTCTCTTTTACATTTTAAATTTTTTATAAAATCTGGTATATTCTGACACTTCCCCCACAATAAAACAGTAAGCTGCTCTCCCTGCAGCCCTTGTTGTAAGCTTACTTCTCTGCCAGGGTTTTGGCAATCCAGAGCTTCCAGACAAGCCAAGAGCCTTTCAGAAGAGTGCAATGGGAAGATGGATCACTTTCAGAACAGCTCATGGTGGCTGCTGATGCCTCCAGGAAATCTTGTGAATGCTGAGCAATTTTCCAGTTCTCAGTGTACAGGATTTTCTTCACAGTCAAGAGATTTTCTCTGGGTGGTGGATCCCAGGCTGAAAAGAGGAAAATGGTTCAATCTTTTGTTGGGAAGTGATGCAAGAAAGACGTTTCACATTTTAAGGCACCTTAGCTTTAGGTAAAAGCAAAAGAAGGGAAAAACAGTCATCTGTGTCTACTGCATTGTATAGAACACCATTTTCAGAGAAACTTCTTAAAGATTGCACCATTCCAGTGAGAAATTTGCCTCCAAGACTAAATAAAATTCTAATTTTAAAAGGTGCTTTATGTCTTAGTAACAAAGGCAGGTTTTCCTGGCCTATGGTTTTGAGCAACATAGCAACATAGACATAGTGTCTTCCATTAGTCTCCACCAGTGCAGTCTCCCATTTAGACTTAATATGTAGGTAAAAGTTGAAAAAACCCACTAGTCTTATCTTTGCAGACAACTTCTCTTTAAATATATGATTAAAGCTTTTTTTTTTTCTTTTTTGTTCTTTTGTTTTGTGGGATTTTTTTGTTTTTGTTTTTTACACAAAAGAGCTACAGAACACCTCTATCTGCTCCCTTTTCTCTCATAGCAAACATTTTGCCTTTTCTAAGTCAAAACAGAAAACAGGGACAGCTGTTAAAGACAGGTCCTATAATTTCCCACTTGTATGGATGCTATATATGTAGATCTGTACATTCAAAGCAGTTGGTGAGATCTGGTGAGCTTAAGCGCAAAAACAGAAGCCCAGAACAGTAAGTTTTTCACACACACCCGCCCACACACACACCCACACACCCACGCACACCCACACACACACACTCACAAAAATTGCTGAAAATCAGTAGAGAAGGTTGAATATCATGTAGAAAATTTACAGGAGATATGAACATGAGAAGAGTCATTAGCACACTCCACACATCAATTACTCCACCAGGTAACTCAATACACTGCAGTTGATTTCAGAGTTATGGCAGCTGCAGAGTCAGCCCTGCAGGTTGGCTTACCAACTCAGGGCACATGATAACCTTCTCAGAAATGTAATAATGCTTTTAGGCAGGTATGCTAATCATCAAGGGAACATGGACCTTCTCTCCTTTAAGAAATGCAAGGCCTGGGAACTTTCTGAAGCAAGGATATGGCAGGGTGAGCAGCAGAGCCTCTGCAAGGGAAAGCAGCAAGATGACACTGGCAGCTTCATGGCATTCACATTTCACATTAACGTGTGGTACCAAACCAGCTGTCAGTCAGTGTGCAAAGGTTTGAGCAGACTGCTCAAACTCTTTCTCTATGCTATCCGCTGCACTTGTCAGCAATGTGTCCAAGATCTTTGCTGTTTTGGGTGTAAGTGCAAACACAGTGATGGACAAATGGGACTGGGACAGCATGTATATGGCATATTAGAGCTTTATTCTGATGTACTTATTCATCTTCTATCTTTGGCATATTACTGGAAACAAGCAAGACAGTGATACATACCAGGGTATCATAGCAGCACAGGAATAGAATTTATGCAGGTTGCAGATTTATGATTGTGGAAAGGCAGGAGAACAAATGTGCATCCCTCACACAATTGACAGAGGTGAAAAGCAGGCCTTACCCAAAACCTGAAGGCAAGACTGAGTAGGTCAGTCAGTATAGCATAATGGGAGCACAGCATATGCTTCTGGATTCATTAGAGGTGGAAGATGCCTTTTGACTATCAAATACCACTAGGGCAACAAAAAAGGATTCAGATGAATAAAAATAAAAGGAAAAATTGAGTTATATTCTATTACTTATCACTATTTTTTTGTTTTGCACCTTTTCTTCTGCATCTTGGTATTCCTTTATGTTTTTGTTTTTTCCTTCAGGTACCATGACAAATAGACCATGTACTTCAAAATGCTTAAATTTTCTTATCTTTATATTTTATTTTGTCATCTAAAGTGAAGAGGAAGCATTGAAGTATTGCTAATGCATACAATTTTTCAATTATAAAAATAGACAAATTAGAAAATTGGCAAAATCACTGCTTCAAGTAAAAAAAAAACCAAAAAAAGCATTTAGGAATACAAAACCACTGGAGCTGAGAGAATTTACTTTGAGCTCACAGCTATCTAGGTTCTGTAAAACATCATCTTCATTCCAAAATCAATTAATCAGCGGTGCCTGTTGCAACTCTGTTACTCTCATGTGGTTCTAAGTGTTATTCCTTACTAAAAAATGCCTCTACAACTCTACAACCCCTCTAGATCATCTATGCATCCTCAAAGATGGATGAGAATGCATCCTGTGACATTGTTATATGGAATTAGAGCTCTTATTGGTGAAATGTATGAACTACGATATTTGCAGCTATGTCAGAGAATAGAAACTGTATGACTAAAAAGAAAAATGAACTAAAGGCTACTAAAAGCTTATTATAAATAAGTTGCAACATATTCTCTTTCATCTTGTTTTGAAATGTGACCAGGAAGCAGAATGCATAAGGCACTGGTCATTCAAGCCTGGATTTGAGTGTTCAAGAGAGTTTTCTCTGAGGAAAAGAAATGTCAGCATTTTGCACACACCTTTGGGATGTGTGCATCATTATATACGTTTGTTCAATCTTATACCCAGGACTTGAAAAGTAGGTATGTGGCCTTCAGCCAATCTCCCAGAAAACCAAACCAAACTACACCAAACATAATCAAGACAAAACAAAATGAACAGCTTATTCCTTTTTTTTTGAAAAACAACAGCAGCCGTCAAGATAGATTTTTGGCAAAATAATCAAATTGCCAAAAATTTAAATAGGTCATATTGACATTCTGGTATTTTTAAAGAATTTATTTCAGACTTATGGCAATAGACTCTAGGTTAGCTTTGGAAATGTCTAAGCACTTGACTGAGTCTGCCTGAGTAACTAGAAGGAGAGGAATTATCAGGAGCACATACACTTGAAAGTACTGTGCAGATGACCAGGGAGACTATAAGGCATCTCATGAGTTAATTGCTACTGGTTAACCAGAGTGTAATGTTTGACATAAGCACTTGTTACTTTTCCTGAATGGTGAGAGTCAACAAGTATAAAAAATTAATATCTCCTGAAACTTGCGTCATCATCAGTGGCAGCTAAAGAGCATGTCAAATATTGATTATCAGACTGTGAGTTTCCTATGCAACTTTCATATAAATGCAGCTAACAATTCAATGAAGCAGACACAAAATGCCAGGTTTTACCAAATGTTTAGTGAGGGTTAGAAAATTTTATAAGGAAACCATTATCATAATTATTTTAACTAATTAAAATATTGTTAACTACATTACAATGTTTTAGAGTACCCCATGAATTGCTGGCATACTAGTGGAAATAAATAGTAATACACCAGATGATTCTCCTGCTACCTGATGCGGCACTTGGAGTTAACAACATGCCACCAGATCACATGGGATGAAAACGTACAGGTGTGATTTTGACAGCTTTGGCTGCAAAACTCAAAATGGGCTGTACACAGACTTTTTCTCCACTCGAAGACATTGGTGAAGCTCAGAGGTTTTGTTAGAAGCTTATAAAACAGTTTTGTTTTGCTTTCTGTACTTGTGAAGGCAGCAATCTCAATCCAATTCCGCTGGTGAAATTATTATAAAAACCCAACAACAACAAACTAAAAGACTTGGCTCTGCAAAGAAAATCATCCACTTTGTTAAAACTGAATTTCCAAATGTTCTGAGTTTATTGCTTCTCTATTTCTCTTACAGAGGGATGAATGAAACACACAAGTACTGATGATTGGCTGGACTTGTTTGCAACAGCTGCAGGAGGAGTTGCCAAATCTGGTTTCATATAAGATAGCCCAAGTGCCTGATAAGCATTAAAATTCATTTCCATTCTTTAGCACACATAAAAGTACACTCTTGCTGTAAAAAATATGACAAAATGCTTAAATGTTGTATGCTTTTCTTGGTCACTGTGTTTCATGCTGCAGCAAGAGCTTAATCGGCAAATGTCACCTCCTTTGTGGCTCCTTTGACCTTATTGTCAGATTTTTTCCACAAACAATTGCTAACATTTTTTTCTCATAATATGGCCTTAGAATCCTTCAAAAGCTCAGTGGCAAATGCATCTAAATCTGCACGGTAGTGGAATAATAACTTATTTTGAAATCAATCTTCCATAGAAATCCCTCTCAGAATTAAAACTGAAAAAAATAAAAAGAAAACCCACCTCAAGCTAAATGCTCTGCTAAGAGGAGGATTGTATCACAGCTGTTATTTCCATGTTTTATTCACAATTGCTTTTCTCCCTTCAGCCGGCTGCTCCTTCTTTAGCTTAGAAACATCTACTATTGAAAGATGGCCATTTCTGTGTTTGAAACCAAGGGCCAAACAGCAGCACATAACCCTTTGGCAAGAAGCCCGTGAGCTGCAGTCTATTAAAACACACAAGCTAGACCCATTATTCTTTGTTCTTGCTCTACAAAAGGGAAGGAATCTCAGGCTGTGCAACACTTCATATGACACAGCCTTCTCCCACCTATGTGCCAAAACACTCTGCTGTTCTTTTCCCACATGCTTCAGAGTACACAGTATTCTGGGATCATTCAGAGCAAGCAAACTTGTCAGGAAGGAAAGCGGTCTGAGAACCCTTCATACCCTATTCTCATTCTTCTGCTGCATTTTTTCATTGTAGTAGCTGAACAGTTCTCAGCACTGTATGAAGAGATGAGTTGAATTTTTTTTTTCACTCCTATCAAGTGTATAGAGAGCAGGCTGGATTTTCCTTTGAACATGATGTATACATACACCTACATCTACCCACGTGTGTGATATCAGGGAAGATAAAATCAAAGAAATGTGCTCTGCACTTAAAGTAGAAGTTAAGCTGCAAAGGCCTTATTTCTCACAAAGGCCTTTGCAGCTCCCTTCAAAGGAAAAATCCTTACTATAGAAAATTTCTTTATTCTACAGGAAAGAAATCTGTTGTGGTGGTTGAGCAGCCTGGTTAACTATTTGGGTGCCTTAGTTCTTTAGTTAGGCAACCTGAACATAAGGTTTGAGTGTTTTGGATGAGAGAAGGGCTGGGCATAACCTGGTGTTCTGGGTTGCTGTATGGGAGACAGAAGTCAAAACCTTTGTGTCTGACTGTCCTGGATTAGGGCAAATCTGGGAGAAACTGTTGGTGCATCCAGCACCAACAGAACACACAATTGGGGATACAAGCATCATAACCTCACCCTAGGACACTGACCATCTGAGAAGAGCTACATTTTTTCTATGCTTTGTGCTTCCTCACTGGGTACACTGAAGTCATTCTGTTTTCCACTTCTAGCTCCTCAGATGCCATTAATTCAGAGATAATTCTGGTTTGCCTATTTAACACCAGCTCCCTGGATACTTCCATAAGTGTTGTACTGCTGTTGCTAGGCAGTTAATCCATTTCTGCTGTTTAGTCACCCTTTGCTGTCATAGGTGACTTTAGGTGACTTTAGAGATAAATAGTGCACCTAGACACAGGATTGGGACCCCCTGGCAGAGCAAGTAGATATCAAGAAAAAAAACACTGTCCATAAAACTATTTTTTCCCCAAAAAGATGGTGAATTCTTTGGGAAAATCAGTGTAGAAGTTGAAAAAAAAAAAAAAAAAAAAAAAAAAAAAAAAAAAATTTAAAAAAGGGTTGGAGTCAAGAGTGTCTGAGTCATTCAACAACTTTTTAAACTAAATTTAACCTTTACTGGCATTTGAAAGCACTAAGGCAATGAATTATTTTTTTTTTTTGGATGGGTAGAATCCTTTCTATGCAACAAATAATTATTCTGACTTAATTTCTGCAAAGACACTCTTGTAAAATGAATTTCTAGTTTTATTTTAAAATCTATTCAGTTTTGAATGAGTCAGTGCCTACACATAAGGGAATCTTGCAGTTTAAATAATATTTAAGATTTGAAATGAAACCGTGTTTTATGTCTGAATAGTGAACTATAATTACCTCAGTTCATAACTGTCAAGAAAGAAAAGGCAAAAGGCAAAGGCAAGGGAGGGCAGGAGAAGGAAAAGGAAAAGGAAAAAAGGGAAAAAGGGAAGGGAAAGGGGGAATGGGGAAAAGAAAAGAAAAGAAAAGAAAAGAAAAGAAAAGAAAAGAAAAGAAAAGAAAAGAAAAGAAAAGAAAAGAAAAGAAAAGAAAAGAAAGAAAAGAAAAGAGAAAATTATACATTTTTCATCCATACAGAAGGTACTATTCACTCTTTATTTGTAAATCTACAGACTGACTCCCAGGACTAAACAGGAAATCCAGAATTCAGGAATGACAAGACAAGAGAGGATGGAAACACATTCTGCTTCCCACAAACAACACCATTTATGCTTTTATGAACTCATTTAACAAGTTTAGCTATAGGGTAAATGCCACTCTCTGTTAGACAGCATATCTGGAACTCTGTCTCATTTAGACAGACAAAATGAGGCGACCTGAAACAACCAATTTTTCTCTAGACTAGACAACTTAATTTCAATAACCTGACAGAAATGTGTTTATACAGTTCAGTGGTTTATAAGAATCCAAATGCACATCACGAATATAAACTAAGTAGAAATAGGATAAATCTCAAGGCATAGTTATTATTTTTGTCAATTGTGAAGTATTGTCCTGTTACCTTTTTTGTAATTCTAGGAATGAATGAGCTCAAGTCCATTTTACAAACTAAAAAATGAGTGTTTATTTACACTATTATTTGTAATCTCATCACAACTTTCTGATCTCCTTGCTGTCCTAAGACAAAGGGCAGCATAATATAACATTCACTGTAGAAAGACTGTTATATTAAGTAAAATTTTTGCTCTGCTAGGCAGAGGACAGGATCCTTCACAGTAGTGAGAATGTTGCCAAAGATTGTGAAACTGGTGTATTTTATCCATAATTTTGGTATTTTAGGAAAAGTTTACAGCAATCAGCATTTACCAAGCAAGTAAGGTTTAACATATGTGGCATTGCTTTGAAGGTATATCACACTCCCTGGAAAGAAATATTCATATCACTTTCCTGTCTCTATTGATCTGAGGTTAAACTCCATTAACAGTAATAGGAATAGCTACAGAAATATCTGCTATTCTGCTTTATTTAGGTGCCCTTGTACTGACATTTAATCTTAGTCAGCCAAATAGGATAAGGAAAAATTTCATACAGAAAACACTTGTGACAATTGTTCCACAATGAGATTAAAGCAAAACAGATGACACTTTTTTTTTTCCCCAGCAAAACACGATGCCATGTTTTGTTATAATCCATTTTGCCACAGAATACAGTCAGCAAAAGGTTCCCTTTTCACAAACAAAAGTATGATTAGAAAGACTTAATTTTTAAATCTCCTTCCACTGTTTCCATATAGACTGACAGAAAGAAGCATATTTGATGTTTTTTTAAACAAAATAATAATTAGGGAAGAGGGGAAATGTACCTATATTTTTTTTTATGCCTAGTCTGAGAAATCCAGTTAGATAAAGTCAGCATTTAAAGCTTAGGAAAACTTGTATATGAGAGATCAAGAATATATTTCCTGAGAGACACAACAGTTAACAGTAACGATTATACTATTTCTATAGGGTTGGAGGAAAATTGTGAAAAGGCAACACATCATTAAGCATGACAAAGCTTAGGACGTTTGTATAGTAGTGCTACACTGTGACCAAGAACATGTTAAGTCCCATTAAATACAAATAATAGAAGCTTATTTCCTGCCACTAATTCTAGTCCTGTTAAGAGGATGCTGGAATTGTTTCTTAGCTGTTTGATTTTATCCACCATTTCAAAGTACTTGTATATCACGGGCTGGAAGAATTATTTACCTTCATTCTCTGTGTTTTGTCACAATAGGGCAAATATAAAGGAATTAGTTGAACAAACAGAAAGAGGTGTCTGCTATGTAAGTCCTAAAGGATATATTTTTCTGATTAAGAAGAAACAAAGTCTGAGAAATACTGGCAGGGGCAGATATGTTTAAGTGATGTGTTTACTTTATGTTTCCCCAGCTTGAATGACTGTGATTTTAAATGCTGTTAGGAGGTCCATCCATGTGACACTGGAGTTTGGTGTAATGAGTAAAATGTTCCAGCGTTGTCTCCATGAGTGACCTCTGTTATCACCTTAGGCAAGGTCCCACCTCCCATCATTTATCTAGTCAATTCATAAACCATACAGGCTAGGGACCGTCTCTCATTCTCTGTGCCTACATTGAGGGAGCTCTGTCTCTGTGGCAGGAAATATATATCACTGGAATACAATCACATCAGTGATTCAATTAAAAAAAAGTTGAAGAAGCAAAGGGAAAAACCTGCCTGACATGACTGTGAACAGATTATTGAAAGGCTTATTTGCAAGAAAGGGACTTTTCATCAAGTCATCCAGTTAGAAAGTTTGGATCAAATTTAGTGCATAGTAACAGCCTATTATTGAAAAGAAGAAGCTATACTGAATCGTTTAAGTTCTGGGAGCATTTAATTTTCCAGGAAACATCTCAGGACAATTTGCATGTCACTCACAGGTCAAGGAGGAATTAACCCTTTTCACTAGCTTTTGAATTCATAATGGACATGGGAGGTCCCAATTCAAATATATACATTTCCAGTCTAAATTTACAGTAACCAAAACCCTTGTCTTGCATGAAGTAACAGGAGGTAACTCCCTTAAGGGCATTGGGAATAATGTTTGTCAATTTCTATATGTGCTCTTATTTTAAAAGGACAAAAATAAAATGAGAAGTAATTTTTTAGGGGAAAAAAATGTATTGCTTATCAACCTATCATTCAAAATTTGTTGATTTTCAAAAAGTCAATATATCAATGTTTTGAGGGTTTTTGTTACTGTTTTTCAACAGGAAAACTAGGAATTCCAAAGAACAAAATTTTTCCCCAATATTTTCAAACATATGCAGAAAAAAAAAAGTGACAGAAAGAATATTTGAATTTCTCATCAGTTTTAATTACAAATGAAAGACTTACAGTTGGATGATTTCTTCTATTTTAATCGAAATTTTATTGGTTTATGCACTTTTACATGCTTTGTGAAATAGAGATGGCAACAACTTTTATTGACTTCACTTTCTGTTTTAAAATTACCTGTATTAGAAGTTTTCCTCCGATCATCCCAGCTTATTTAATTTTGGTCCATATCCTGTAAAGATGTTGGATTAATTTTTGATGAAACCATACTTGGAGCATGTTCACTTCTGCTTGTAATCTATCCATGGAACCAGACTAGAGAAATTCTAAATTGCTTTAAGTGTTAAAGCATGCATCGCATGGGCATTATGCCCTCAGCACTGGCTCTTTTCTGGTCCTAGTAAGTAACAGGATTTGCCACTGTAAACATAGTCATAACTCATCATGACAAATTTAAAAACCCTAAATCATGAGATTTTAATATTGTTGACACAGTTCTAAATATCCGTAGGAGGGCTGCTGCAGAAAACTATGAAATGTGAAGATCTACTGCCATATGTAGTGCTAAACACAACTGCAATAGTGCTACAACTACAACAGCATACTTGCAATATTAACTTCAACAAAATATTTGCAATCACAGAACTAAAAAACAAAGTAAAATTGAAATCATAAATCCTGTCATGGACTGACTCTGGCACAGTGCCACTGGTCAAACCACAACAATCCCTGCATAGATTTTAAGACTTTCTGTGACATTTTCATAAACACAAATTGAAATGAAGACTGTAATGACTTAGAGTGTCTACCACAGTTCTTTTCTATCCTCCAAACCTATAAGTAGTTTATGAAAGATTTGCATCTCTTAATTCATAGTCCTTAATGAAGTTGTAATTTTGGGTTTTGATTCACAACACAAAAGATGAATAAAAAATTAGAAGTTTGTTCTACTCTACATCAGTAGGAGTGCATGGCTGTCTAATTCAATTCAAAGACTTTAACCTACTGGTACTGTCTCTGCTAGACTGTGGGAGGAAACCTATCAAGCACAAAATAGTATCTTCAAACACATTGCTAAAATAGTAGAAACTGTAGGATAGGTGCCAAACTGAAATGAATGTTTGCTCTTATCCCAAGAAAGCAGTCATCTGAGCATCTTTGAGACTCTCCTTTACACATTTCAATGGATGAAAATAATCTCCCTTTAAAATGCCAATAGTCCAACTCTCCCCTGTCTTCAGTTTTATTAATCCTTTATATCTCTACAAAGTGAACAGGACACTTAAATTTCTCACAACTCATATGTGCTGTTCTAGCAGTGCAATAAATGCCATAAAGATTCCACTTTTTCCAGTACAGTATAGAAGTTTTGGTGTTCCCCAATACATTCATGTGAAAGTTTCCTGTTCTTATAAAAAGTTTAACTTTGTAAAACCTTTAAAAATTACGGACCTGCCCTCATAGTTTAAGGAGTGTCTGAGTTACATAATCTATTATGCTGTTTGGGACTTTGAGTCTCTCTTCTGTTCCCAGCCATGCATATGAAAGTAGCAGGGAGCAAGAGACTATAAAACAATACATATTCTACCGATTAGACAAAGTCCCTGTTTGAGGGGGCACAAATAGCTGACATAATGACTATCAGTGTATGACATCATGCTAGACTGTGTTATCGAGACACATTATTTCTAACGTCAATAATCCCGCAACATCACAGCAAAAGCTGCGTGAAATCCCTTAGCAGTTGTCTGTAATTACCTAAAAGGTACAGGTGAGTACACAGAAGCATAACTACTTGTTCTTTTTTAACATCTGGTAAATAAGTGTGGAGAAAAGTGGTGGCTTCTTGTGGGAAAATATTTTACCCATTAATCTTAACCACAATTATGTAGTCACAGCATTTGGATCATGTTGCAGAAAGGATAAAAAAAACTGGCAGGATTGTATTTCACACACCGATATCTAATCTGCATTTATTTTTCTGCATCATGGTCTTCATAGCATCATGAGGCTTTCATAAGTGGAGAGAATAGGGTTACAAAGAGAGAATGCCTTGCAAGGACATGCACTAAAAGCATACTCAGACTGTAAGAGAGGGAAAATGAACTGGCACTCATAATCATATTAGGACCCACATACAAAATTTCACTCTTCCACTTTGTACGTTTCAGCTGTGCCCCATTTTACTTAGAATTCAAACTCCTAGCCCTAAAGAGTTCTCATATGATTTTATTCTTTATCTAGAAAGAAATTATAGGAAAATAAATACAGTATATATGTGTGTAGACTGGATTTTACTGCTATAACAGGCAGTTAGGTGGTAAAAGACTGAAATTAAAGAGTTGCATCAGCATGACGCTGACATTATATAGAGGAAATCAGTCTCATTCTGGATTCATTTTAACGCACAATATGAAAAAGAGAGACAAGAATAAAGTTATGTTTATGGCTTGCTGGTATAACCAGCACCTCTTACTGCATATAACTTCATTTGAACAAATGCAAATGAGTTATTCAGATACAGTACCTACATCTTTTTAGCAAATTATTTTACATTAATTTTATTTGAATGTAGACATCTGCTGAGAAATCATAAAGTATCAATTAAGCTTTCTCTATGTGTGATTTAACTGAAGTGTTGTCATCATGGACATGACCATTGCCTAATTCAGGATCAATTTGTATGCAAACCAAACCAATTTTTAAGTATCTGGAATCAATCACTTGAATATTGAAAGCTCCCTATATTTGAAATATTGAAGTTACCCATTCAGTGAGCTACATTCATGCTGTGCACTGAATTAGGCAGAAGTCTTGTGAAAAAATGCTGTGTGATTATGTAATTAATTCCGATACAGATGTAGAAAAGGAACACTGGTAATCTTCATTCCAGTTTTTCCTTACCCTGAGCAGATGGCTTTACAGTCTTACCTCTCATGTAGCAAATCAGTGCTGCTGGTTTAACACAATTGCCTAGAGGGGTTTTTTTGTTTGTTTTAATGAGCAAAATAATAACTAAAACATATACTAAAATGTATGGATGCATATTGCCTTCCATACTGATTAACTGAAAGACTTATGCTGCAACAAATTAGAAAACTTAATTCTTCTCTATTAATGTCCCAAGAATTTTTTTATTTTCCCGCTGCAAACGAATATCTCCTGTGACCATTTTGATTTTCCAAGTGACATATGTAGGCCTCTGAGACTTGAACTAAAGTATTTGCAAGTCATCCCTTGGCTATACCTCCCTACAGAAGAGGCAGTGGAGAGGGAGCGCGCAGCTCTGTGCAACACAAGCATGTGGTCCCCCAGCTCTTGCTCACGTTGAAGTGTTACCTCTATAAATAGGACAGACACTTGTGCTCCCACCCTCTGACCTGGCCTAGAATCCATATTGTCCAAAGCACAGGGTTATCCCATGGGTAATACCTCCTTTGGCTTTAGAGCTTCTGCATTAAACCTGGCTTCACACAGAACCAGACAGCATACAGATGTCTGCACTTGTCTGCACCCATAGGCACACAATTCCTACGCATTCCTCTCTACTACGCGAATTACACCTTGCTGATGCTTTTCATAGCACTTTGTGACAGTAAAAGAAAACAGAGCTGAGCATTCACTCTAATGTTCAGAGAAGGAAAATGCTGCAGTAATTATAAGCTTCTCTATTATACTCTACAATTGCCTTTTGATTTTGTCTCCTTTTCCTGAAGAGCTGAATTCCTGTCATGTTTTCCTTCTGCTTCTGTGTATCCCTAAATCATGCCTTCTCAGACCTCACTCTCCATTGCTTTCCCTTCACCCCTCTCTTCTCTTTTATTCCTAATAAAAGTCCAAGTATGCTTTTCAGAAGCTTATGACTTTGATCTTTGGAGCAAAGTTTCACAGAAACCTTTCTCTCCCAAGAAGATTTCAATCTAATAAACCAGGCACTGAATGCCAGGAGGGAGTTATGCAATGAAAGCAAACATCTGTGGCTGGCTGGCTTGCAGGGCTCACTCTTCCTGTCCTTACAGCCCCCTTCTCATTCAAGTGGCCAAATCCCAGGCAGCATTTTCAGAGGTATCACCAGCACTTTTGCTAGACAGGGAGCAAACACATACAGTTGCAATATACAGGCAGTGCTGCAAAGATCTGAAGTTGTTTCTTTCAGTTTTTCTTTCTTTTGGCAGCATTTAATCTTACTGTTTTCTCCTGTGTAGGGTGAGCTGGTGGAAAGTTTCAGGAGCATTCTTCAAGATAGACAGGACAATACTGAAAGAAAATCTTCCTGGTCAGTCTGGCTGCTAATCTTCTGCTAACCTCCTGCCCTGACTGTGGGCAAGCAGGGGAAGAAGTAGACGAAGAATCTTTATTCTTAATACCCAAAGCATTAAACTGCATGTTTTAAATTAAACAATTACTCAGCAATGTGTATGTTCCTACTGGTGAGAATTTGCTGAAGTTCCATGAATCTTAAGCTTGTGTTGAGCTGAAAGAACAGGTATTTTATTGAAATGGCATTTGAACCAGAATATTTTTCTGGCTGATATATTATAACATCGCATTTTGAAACAGATTAATATTCTTCCAAATGGTTTTAGCATATTTTGCAAAGCTAGGCTATGAGTGCTTCCTGTCAAGCTGCACAAAAACAAAGACTGGAACTTTTCCCATTGAGAATCACTCCTCCAAAACCAGCTTTTGGATGAGAAAAAACCCATTTTTCTGTGACTCACATGTGTTTTGAGTTTCAAAATAAACCAGAAATTATCACAGTGCATTGGAATATTTCCCACCTCATATCTGCATGTTCACTGTGCTGGAATTATAATAATTGCATTCAGGAATGAAGAGGTGCTCCAGCTTCCCTTGCATTTTCACACAGGCTGCTTGCTGGGATGATGGGCATGTTCAGATCTCCTGCTCTTAGCAAGTAGCTGCGCTGAGCTGCAGGGCAGCTTGCCCCTAGGCTGACATTTTGGGAGACACAACTTTCTGGGTGACCACTCCTGTGTTTCTGAAGCAGGTCAGCAACATGCTGGGTTTGAGACTGAAGCACATTGCCAAATTTTATATTCCTTCCCTCTGTCAAGAGAATAAAATCACTTATTTAATGGATCATTCAGAGTTCAGAGACCATGGAAGATGCCTCTTCTACATTTTCATCTATAGAGTAACGTTAGCGTCTGTAATAAAAGTTGTGAAACATGCAAAATTGATGAACAACCTTTTCTTTTTTTTCCTCTCAAGAAAGTGCATCTATTTTTAAACAAAATGTATATCTGCTGTTTTTAAGAGAATGAGTCTGGAGTTCTACTGCTTTACTATTTTGTCTTCTAAAATAATTATGTGGTAGGCCAAAAGCAGATTTTAAAATTTGAGAAATTTTACTTTCTTCATTTTTTTTCAAACCATTTGATACTCAGTCCCACCAAAATACACCTGATTCATTAAGATGATTGTTTCCAATAAAAGCACTTTAAAGCTTCCTTTTTATATAGCCTTGCTTAAGCTTTTAAAATTAAGTAATTTTAAACTAAAAAACCTTTCTCTTTGAAAATTCTCAAATAATACTGAAGTTGCTTGAAACAGAATTAAAAAAGTTTCATTTCAAGCTGAAATTCTCATAAAATCACAAATATTTTCTTCGCCCAGCTGAGCTCTTCTCAAGAGTTTAGCTTGTAGAAAACTCAGATTAAATATGTTCAGCATTAGTTTATCTCCACTTTCCCTGAACTAGCAGGAATTCTACAATGAAAATTAGTGGGAAAAGATCTCATTTTAAGGAAAATATTTAATCTGAAATATTTAATCTTTTAATTTTAACTCTATCCCAGTAGATATCCAAAAAATTCAAAAATTAAGTGACTGAGATTCCCCCCCCCCCCCCCCCCAGGTCACAAGAATAAGTTTTGATTTTCATGTCCAAATTGTGGTAATTTTCATTTTGCTGTGTTCCAGTGAATGCAGGGAATTGACTCTAATGGCATGGTTAAGTGTGTGTAGGAAGATGTTTCTTAAAGCATACATCACCTCAGTTCCATGGGATAAAAGGCAACAGCTCATAAGAAAGTATTATCCAGAAAATTGCCGTTGCTATGAATAAACATTAAAATCCATTAAAATTTTATTTTCCATGTTTATATTTTCCTCTACAATTATTTATATGCATTAGAAAGTATATAAAGGTACCGTTTTATCAAAAAATTCTGTACAGAAATCCTGTAACCTCATTAAAAGTGTTTTATTTTGCGTGACTAAAGATTTGGACAGTGCAAAAGGGCTTTGTCCCAGTGATGTCAAAATATATGCTCACACTAATCCCATGGAAACTCCAGAGCTTGGGGCCTGTGCCTGCAGTGATGCAATGGATGCAGAGGACAGAGTGGACTGTGAAGTGATGGTAACAAGAAAGGCTTTAGAGCATCACAGGAGGTTGCATTAGAGCCAGCCAGAGACACATCCAGCCTGCTATGCAAGGGGAAGTAGGACATGGAAAACCCAGAATGGCACAGGCCATTGTGTCCCTCTAGCAGGTAGCTAGACACTGAAATGATCCCTGACACAAAATTAAATATGTCATGTTACCACAAGGTTCATTATATTATTAAAAAAACCCCAGAAAAAATAGAAAACTTCTGATACAAATGAATTATTTGTTCCTGCTTTTTTTTTTTTAAATTCTAATGACTATTTCAGTGATTTGATAGATGTTTTTTTATCATTCTTTTTTTCCTGAGAAAGTGTAGAAAACAAATGGTAAAATACCTAAATAATTAAATATTCATTGCTTAATAATGCTAAACTAAGATTTTCTGGATGAGCTCTTCATCATCTAATTTGTTTCAGTTGAAATATATGTATTTTTCTTTTAGTCATTTGTCCTTCTTAGCAGTCATTTATTATATAGAAAGTACAGCAATGTGGCCTTCTCAACTGGGCCACAAAATTTAGACACTGGAAATTTAGAAGTCCAAAATTAGGTGGTGCGTCTAGTACATTAGTCTCATTCTTGATGAAAAAGTAACAAATGTTACTCAACTGTAACTCTTTGTCTTTCTGCATCTTAAACTCAAAAGGAAACAGGCATCAAAGTCAAAATTTTACTATGAATACAGCAAGCCTGGTAAAAATAGAAGCTGTATAAAAGCAGCCAAGGGTCTTACTAAGAGATTCAAGGAAGGAGAAGTAAAAGAGAATGTAGCATAATAGGATTAAGAGGGAAAAGCTGATTTCCAACTGAAATGTAAGAACTGAAATTCATAATTAAAGGCTGGGAACATGGTTCACATGCATTCAATGTAAAATAGGAATAATATTTCTGAAGTTTCTGGAGTGGAATATTTGTAAGTGAAGACCTAGTCATTGAAATAGCCATATAACTGAAAGAGGCTGTTTCTTTTTTTCAATTATGCAAAGTCATATGAAAACATAACCAAAAATATTTTAAATAAATTAGATTTATTGAGAGTTGAAGATGTTTTATTAATTGTCTCCATTAATTTCATGTGTCTGAGGAAGGTACCATGTAAATTTGTGATTATAATGTGGTGGGGATCATACCCATTATCACCATTCTTACCCTCTCTGCTTTATTATATACCCCTTGAAGGAAACTTTGGTCTGATTATCTGATACTTGGAACTGCTTTTAGTGGCCACAAAATCAAAACAGGTTTTGTAATCAAAGACATAACTTTAAGTGCAGCCATATTTTTCCCTCTCACTATGTTCTGAAAATAGGTGTACACGGAAGAACCTGCACTTTGCTCATTAGCTGTGGGAGTTCCTTTTCCTGGGAGCAAAATGGATGCACTTGGGATGTGCACATTAACGTGAATAACATACTGAGTGTCTTCTGTATGAATTCAAGCACAACCTGGGGTGCAGTAAGGATAAGACTCCCTTAGGTGTCTCTTCACAAGGTGCCTGTACTCCATCAACACCTCAAAGTGTTGTAGGCCCTTTGCTGCTATCAGCAGCACAGCATCTGCCAGCCTCTGAGGAAGCACTTGTAGAAAATGTGTAATCAGCTTTGACTGTGCCTACAAGTACTAAGGGAAGTTGCTGAATGAAGCACGAGATTGTTCCATACTCCAACCTATGCTGCTCTGAGAAGAGATGGCTTTTTTACATAATCAGCTGTAGGCACTGGTGAAAGGGCTTTTTCCCCCTCCCAGGCATTTGCTAACTGAGATCCCCTCTCTACTCCTAGTGAATAGTCAGTCCACTTCAAGAGAAATAATTTACAGTTATCTCTTCTGACTGTGGATGCTGAGCTTAAGGGAAACAGAGCCCTAGGTTCCCTATGAGATCCACAGAAAGACAAGGGACACTGCCAGGGATGTTCAAGGTACTGCATCTGTGACCTAATTTCTAGTAGTGCTTGACTCTCTATAGATTAAATAAGGCTGGGAGCAACTACATGCTGAGTCTGGTGCTTCTGCGGGGTGGGATACATCGATGCCCTGTCATCTACACATGTTTAGAAAAAATCTGGAAATTAATTGAAAAATTAGAGTCCAATTTCATTTGGTACTTAACACTCAGTGTTAACCAACTTATGGTCCCATTATATTTCACAGCACGTGAAAGTCCTCAGAATCTCAGAGGAAGGAAATGCTGTGCTCCTTATAGAGCTGCATCTGCTATTGCATTAACACAACATTCTGTGAAGAACTGTTGGTTTCTCCTTAAGTTTTCTCCCTTTGCAAAATAGTCTCAAGCAGTTATCCCATATTATGACAACCCAAAGCAGCCTTTTTAGAAGTTTTCTCATCAGTTTTGACTTGACACTACTTTTACAGAAAGAATTAGTGGTTTACAATACATTCTATTCTATAGAGTTTCTTCTTTTTATTCTTTTTCTTTTTCTTTTTCTTTTTCTTTTTCTTTTCTAGTATAAAAGGCAGGCTGATTCAGTGCAATATATGATATTACAGCATGGCATCTTTACTTTTCGATTATCCTTTAATACTGTAATTTGCTTGCCTTGAGTTATATCTAAAATCTATAAAAATGTAAATCTTGAGGTTTTTCTCAGATATTTGATGCTGAGATTACTGCAGTGATAACCTTGTAATTTAAACGCAGCCAAGTGGGGAAAGAGGTGAAGAGAGAACAATCTTCAGCTGTTGTGATGCCCTCTTTGTATGCATACATAGACATTAAATCAAAATCCCTGCAATTATTTTAATCTATCATGTACATATTCTCTTATGTAATCAAATCTTTCAAATCTAATTAAACAAACATGTCACTGTTTCTAGGGATATTATTTCTTATTCCTGGAAGACGCTTCTGAAATAGACCTAGAGTCTGTATATGCAAACTTACAAGATTGTACAAAATGGTATAATTTTAACAGGCTTAGCTTTTTGCAGTTTCTTTGATTGTTCTGCTCTCCTGCTGAGCTGTTTGTTTGGGGGTATTGCACCTCTTCAAAACTCTAGAGGCACATATGTAAAATGGACTTTTTTTTACGTAATTTTCTGGTTCCAGAGCTTCCTAATTGTTGAATCTACAGGGATACAAACTGTATTTCTTGCCCTTTCTTTTTTTTTTTTTTTTTTTAAAGCATTTTTCTATCTATGTTTTGATTTTGTAAACCCTCTATAGTATAGCATGGAGGCCCTTTGGAAGTTAGTTTATGCATATAAAACCATTAGCCAGTGGGCAGTTGGATGTAAAATATGGAAATGCACAGCTGATTTATATTCCACATATCTCCCAGTCCCTCCTGCAACACCCGGAGTATCTTAGCTAAGCATGCCATTCAGTCCAGAAACACTAAATTCCACCATCACTTTCAGTGGAAATAGAATCAGCCTCAAAATCAGACCCAAAAGCAAGTTGGTGCACTGTTACCAAACAACAATTTTCTAAATCTTAAGCTTGAATAACCACCAATGAATAAATTTTTGTTTAATATCCATTGATATAAAAAAAATCAGACATAGAAGGTGGATCTCGAAAAAAGCTTCCAGCAAGTGTGCCTGCTGCCTTATGTAATGATGCACTTGAGTGCTGCCAGAGGTGTTACTGAATGGACACAAACAAGCTGCCACCTTTTTTTGCTGTAATGCTGCACCGGTTTAGCCTGCGTCCTGTTCAATGCAATCATACTGCTAATCTTATTAATTATGCTAGCTGTTACACATAACTTCTAACTAACAGGTCTTAAAATTCCTTACAGGGAGGTCAGTGGCACAGTTTAGGAAAGGGAATATGGGAAAGGAAGAGGAGTGAGGACAGACAGGATTGTAAAGGATGTAATTCCTACAAACCCCTTTTAGATGCAGCAGGCTGTGGCCCTCTCAATATTACAATGCAGAATGCCAGGAGAAAGGAGAAGAGAACCCACATTTTGCTATTCCAAGAGCAGGGCTCTGTCCTGGTTCTGGCCAGGACACAGTTAATTTTTGTAATAGTCAAGAGGGCCTATTTCTGGGATCTGGAGGTTATATAACCTGGATGGTTCTATACCATCTCACTTCATTTTCTGGTGGCAGGGGAAGGGATTTCATCCAAGTGGTGTGGGATGGAGGAGGGAGCATTCAGGTATTGTCAGGGGGTTTCCCTGTGAATCATTTGCCTCTTTCTTGTAACCTCTGACATTAGTATTGTTGCTGTTGCTGTTGTTTTCTTATCTCATTGCTATTTCCAGTAAATTTTTCTTATCTCAACCCCTGATCTTTACTTTTTTATGCCTTGAATTCTCTCCAGCCCTCCACAGTGGAAGGGAAGGGAGGTGTGAGTGAGTGGTGCATGGTTTGGAGTGGTTTCAGGGGGATCACTAAGTTAGAGACTACCATTCACAAACCACAACAGCATCTTAAGAAAATACTTCCTACCTTAAAATTTTTAATTTTCTGTATTCATTAGCGCATAACATTACCATGTACTGGCATTGACAAGTCTGTATGCAACAAGGCAGAGAAAGAGCTTTAAATAGTAGATGATGAACAATGACTATTTTTCATTTTGCTGTATTTAATCAAAAATGTTTTCCCATGTGAAAAGACCAGTATCTGTGTCACATAACATATTTTTAGCAGTGTCCTGTCAGTTTTCAACAAAGCATGCGCTCGCTCTTTTATCCACAGCTATACTCTTGAACATTTTTTAAATTACTTTAGCTTTAAAAATGAATGTTACTGTATTGCCAATAATGACACAGATGATGGATACTTTGGTAAAATTATGAAAGAATAGATACTCAGGGGTCACATGCAAGACTTAGCTTTCATCTGGTACCTCAATGACAAGTCACAAAACTCATTTTAAAATTAAGGAGAGTTGACTCATCTGAAAAATTTCAAGTGGTGTACTGAAAATTGACAGCTCCCTGTTGTAAAAAATGTAAACAAAATACTCAATAGAAAATATTTCTGCTTATATTTTATGGAAAAGATTATTTATGGTCTTGAACATCTAATATTCTGTGGAGAGGAGTACTTTCAGAGCACAAAGAAAATTGTGCTTTCATTGTTTATGGTTTTAAAGAAGATATGTCACAAAAGAAATGAAACTCAGTGGGACAGAGGAGTTCTCAACAACAAAAGTTAAGAATACCCACCATTAACAGTATTTCAGCAGCTGCCTAATGCCTTCAAAGATTTCTCGGCAGGTAGCTGAGGCAGACACCCTGCTACACACCTTTGTTGTTTACAGTTTGCCTTTTTTCTGCCCCACAGATACCATGCAGTCATTCTCAGAGCTGGAGCTGTGTTCAGACTCCACTTGCATCCTTGAAAGGCATTTAAATTGTGGTTTAACCAGGTGTCTAGTCTTTAAGAAAATATATATGCAGTTAGCTACTTCAAGGGTAAAGGGATACAGAAAGAACAATCCTTTGATCATCATGTGAGGGGATGGACTTAGACCTGAACTTTTGCTGTTGTTGGTGGAAAACTGAATTCATCACATCTTTGCAGAGGATGTGAAGGTCAGCCAGAAGTGTCTGGATGTAATACTTGCCTCTAAAGAGGAACTGGATGTCCAGCTCACACTGACTGACCGTCAGAGCATCTTAGAATGAGAATGCTTTTTGTTATATTAAATATTTAAAGGTGTTACATTTTTTATCAATGCTTCCATATCTTCAGAGTCGTCCTTCTGATATAGGTACTATTACTTATGAGATTTCATAGACAGGAAATCCAGGTATGTAGGTCAAATGTAGTTTAGTCAAGTTCAAACTTTAAGAAACCACAAACTTAGAAATCGTCTGGAAAGGGCCAGTGTAGGACCTAAGTGTCTAGATTTAAGAAGAGCAGGAGGTTGTCATGAGTGACAGTGATAGAGGGGATCTCTTTTGGCAGTTCACAAGAGAATATCTTGCAATAGTTCTTTGCCACTGCTACCTCTATAAAAAAAAATTTTACTATATTTTAAGAAAAGGGAAAATTGATTGCACTATACTGAATATACTTTCATTTGAGATAATGGATTCTCAACTCATTCAAACTCATAAGTAAGCAACCACGATTTTTGAACTATAAAGAATTATAGGAAATCTGAAAGGCATCTCACTTACCTTACTCCTCCCAAAGTAGTATTTCATTAATTAGGAAATGTGTTACTGCCTATTTCTTATACCACACAGTTCACAGACAATTGCTAGATGGAAGATAACAAGGACTTAACTAATTGACATTAGCTTTCATTACTCTCTATTGTCTCAAATAAGGTAATATGAGAGTGAAATAAATTTAGACTAATGTAATATCCAATTAGGATATAATGCAAGGTAGATTTTCACTATTTGAATATTCTTTCCTTCACTGAACTCTCCTGATGAGGTCTGCCTTGCATTTCTCAGCAGTACATTAGAGGCACAGTCATCTTTCACAAGAAGAACAGAAGAATTTCACAAGGCGAAATGAAGTGTCATGTTATTTAATTGGATCAGTATGATAACAGTCCCATGAGACTATGCTTAGATGCATAGCTCAGATGTGAACTTCTCATTTTCATATTTAAGATTCCATTTCCACAATTATTTCTGTGGAACTACAGTCACAGCAAGATGAACATAACTCAACTGACCTTGGCCTAACACTGAGTATCACTCAAGTATGCTAGACAAAAAACCTCTCTTTAAATTTGAAGATTGTCAGTTTTCAGGCCTACGTGGACAATGAATACACAGTTCAGATCTACTGGCCTGTCTCAGCTACATTTGTTGTAATATCGAAGACCTCCAAGAGACATTTAAAAACTAATTTTTATAATCTGAGCAATTGGTGTGAGGTGTATCCAACTTAAAAGAAAATTAAATGACACTACCTGGACATCAGCAAGACACAAAAAATTCATGCCAGTACATTTTAAAGGAACACATGGCTAAACACATTTAAGCCACTAAATATTTGCTTGTGTATTGCATATGTTAGAAATATGTGTAAAATTCTAAAGCACAGAATTTATTTTACAAAAACCATTCAAGGTCCATTTAGTTCTATATATTTTGGCACTATATCCAGAGCCACAATTTGAGACTTCTGAATTTTTTTAATCTGAACCCTTGAGATTCTACTGTACAATTTAGTCTCCTGTTGTAAGAAAGAATATTAATAAAATATATCCAGTTTTGAAGCAAAGAACTTATTTCCAAAATTCAATATTTTTTATGTAATGGGACAAATGCAAATGTGGTCCCACTCTGATAAATGGACCCAAAGGGAGTTATTCTGAGAGTGGTACAATCCATTTGCCTGTCTTCTGCTGTCTCCTGCAGTTAATCTATTTTGTAAAGGCCATGCTCAGAATTTTTTTTTCCAGGAATACTTTTGATAGAGTCAGTAATTAATATTTGGGTTTTCCACCAGAATAAAAACTTATTTGAAACTGCAGTACAGCAAAAGGTAGAGGCCCGTGAAATCTTAGTCCACGGAAAGATTGGCAATGGAGACCACACATGAGCTCTGACATCACACAGCTCATTGACTCAGAATCTGTCTCCTTTCTAAAAGGACAGGATGCAGAAGAGTAAATTCAGGCACAAAAAAGGCTCAAATGTATATACTATAAAAAGCAGGGGTAAACTAAGGAAAGGTTTCAGAAAAGTAGTGTGGGGTAACACTGTCACTATGTCATGACATAGACTTTTTTTTATTTTAATCCAAGGTTAAATCTTACCTGCAAATTTAATTAAGAAACTAAGAGACCTTCTCTTTGAAATGAGAGAAAAAAAAAAAAAAAAGTAGCACAGCAGATACGTCTATAATAAAGACAGTAGTACCTGCATTCATTAATGATTTTTTTTGAAAATTGAGTTTATCAGCTAAGGTGCACCTTGACATTTCAGAAAAATATAAGACAATTGATTTGATCTTCATTCAAAATGTCAACGGATTTTCTGAACATCTACTCTATTATCTTGGCATTATGCTACTCCGCTCATACTCTCATTATTTATCTCTTCCAATTCCATCTTCCTGTTAATTTTTGAATTTATACTTTTCTCTGTGTGTGATCTCCCACTCTTCTTCACAACACAATCCCCTCTTTGTTCTGCAGTTCTCCACTTATTTTCTGGCTGTAATCTTTTCTCCTTTCTCTCAAACATGTGGGTTTAATCATTCCACTCAGGCATACAAAGGTCAGTGCAGACCCACAGCTGCGCCCAGGGCATGGGGTATGGCTTGGGGAGCGTTCTGCTTAAAATTGTTGTGTTCAACTTCCTGCAGCTCAGCATTGAAAACTTAACCTCATCTAATACTGATGATTGAAAAAAGGCGAGGAAAGGAAACTGTTTTCAGACTTCTTGTATTTACAAATTTAAGTGTAACAGAAAATTGTTTTAGTGATGATATTATCAAAAGCGTTATTAAGTTTTAGCCTTAATGGGCACATTATACTTTAAGAGATACAGAAATTAATTAATAGGACTATTAATGGCACTGTTACTTGCAGTGTGATATTTTAAGGTCAGTAAGTTTTCTAGTCATTATTTTATTCTATACTACAAGAGTGTCTGAAAGGAAGCTTAGTAACTGAAGATAACTTTGGTATTCACTAATTCTTTCTTATTTTTAAAATGTTTGTAGTTAAATTTTCTTTATAACATGATTGAAAAATAATTACAAATTTACTGGTGATGTTCCATTCTTTCAGTTCCAAAATTATTAATTATTGCTTATGCAGTCATACTTCAGAGTAAATCCTGAAGATTTACCTGTGAGTGATTACTTCTATAGGGATAATTTCTGAGCTATCGAGTAGTACTATTTATGTAAGATACTCTTAGGTGACATCCCATGGGTAACTAGAAAAAGTAGTATAAAATTACACCTTCAGAAGAACTTCTGCAAGCTGCATAATTTTTCGGTTCTTATTAGTTTGACTAAGAAAATATGTTTCCCTTAGCTTCCAGGATGGTAGTGCTAACAAGGTTTGTTTAATTTTTATTACATTGTGTGAGTCTTTTACAGAAAACTCTTTCTATGGAGTTAGATTTCTATGTGAAACTTAAGCTCAACTTCACATGCCTCTCTGCTTTCTGGGGAAAGAAGATACCCTCAGGAGCAGCGTTTGTGCTCTGTGTAAAATGCTGGGTGATCTTGAACTGTAGGATGCGCTAGGACTCTACTGCTGGAAAGGAAAACACAAGTGACTGGAAAATACAGAGGAGAAGCATGTATTTCACCCATCAAATATGGTTCAATCCAAGCAAAACATCACTTTACCTCACCACATACCTGAAATATAACATGCACTTTCCATTGCCATATAATTCACACTGGGACAGCTTCCAACCATGATGGCTGTGACTGCAACAAATTCTAGACACATAATGGAATTGTGAATTTGTCTGTGGGGCTATGGTTTTAGGCTACAAAAAGGTGATGATGCAATGCTAGTATTCTCCTAGTTTCTAAGTGCAATTAATACAATGATGCTTTTCCTATCTTTCCAGGTCTTCTGAATAAACAAGTGTCCTAAAAATACAGCATGTGGCATCATCCGGATCTCCTGTTAGTGTCACTTTGCTTTCCAGTACAACTGGTTCACAACAGAAAAAGGAAGATTGAGACTATGGTGTAAATCTTTTGAGAATATAACAAAGTCCAGAGACAGCTGAAGCAGGCAAACTGTAGCCCAGTAAAATGTAATTTTTCTAGTTTCATATAGACCACACATTTTTTTGTTGGTCTGACAGGAGAAGGTTCTCTAGACCTATTTAGGCTTCTTTTGTTCAGATGTGATTGCAGTTTATCTTGCAATCAGATAACTACTGTTCAAATTTATTTTAGTTTAGTATTAATTTGTAGCAATAACAAGTGTTTACACTGTGTACATTGAATTACTAGAAAAATATGGTACGGAAGAGCACAGACACAGAGTGATACTAAAAGGTCCAGTACTGGAAACACAAACCTCAATTGCCGAAGGACGTTCCAGGAATGCAACTTGGAAGTATTCAGGTAAAAACAGGTTTTTAGAGATAAAAAAGAGAATAAATAAACAGAATAATTGAAAAACAATAAAAAGAAAAGACATGCAGACAGAACAACTAACAGAATCCATAAAAATCAACCAAAGCAGACCCAAGGCTAGAAGGAATCATGTGAGTCTTGGCAAAGAGGAGAAAGAAGTCTCAACCCTAATGTCACTTTCTTCCCAATGGAGACCTCAGAATGCTCACTTAATCCACCTCCCCCCCTCCCTCCAAATTCTCATTGCTTTATAAAAAAACACTCAGTCTCGGGATGCAGAAGAACTTTGGAAAGGTGAGTTTATCATAGAAGAAAAAGAGACATTTTTTTGCTTTAAAATATAACTTCAGTAATAAAATTTCTATATATCAATTTGGAACATAAATGGATATTATTATATTCAGAGTAATAAATTTGCAATATTAGATCTGTCTGACTGCTGAGAACTACTGCTGAAGGATGTTCCAGTGGAACTTTTGGATGTTGTCATTATGGCTAAGGGTATTCCTTCTGGTTTTCACATCATCCATCATCCATATTAAGAGAACAGGGAAAACCACTGGGATCTTCACTTAACCTCATTCTGTGTGCTGCTACTTCTTATGGCCAATGGCATTCAAATACATTTGAACATTTTAAGAGGTGAAAAATGTTGATGAAATGCAGAATTGGAATGAAACTGAAAATGGAAGATGCATGTGCTCAGCACCTTGGGAAAAAAAATCCCCACAAAAACAAATAAATCCCACATATTGTATTTCTTTGGCCTGACAGATAAAAGAATTACTACTTAAAATGTAAACTGAAGATGCTTGAGTCTCAAAAGGTTAAACTTGTAGCTTTCATGCTTGCAGCAAATTCCATGACTGTAAGAAACACACTAATTTAAAACTTTATTTTCAGAAAGAAATAGAAATTTAAGAATAATAGAGCATAGGTAAATCTTGTATTGGAAGGTTGTCAAAGTCATGGTACTCTCAGTGGCAGTATACAGTGGACAATTACAGCTTTTGAAAACCTTATAACCCTTCTGCTTCAAATGCAAAACTAAAATCAAGAATGGGAGAAAACAGATGCCATAAAGAACAACCATTGTGAATCTGCACTGGAAAACTCTGCCAAACAGGAAAGGATAACTTGACATCACACAGACTGTGGTGTCTGGGCATTTTGCTCTTTGCAGGCAATGCTTTTGTGATTGAAACAGGTTATCTTGTATGGACACAGTACTCTTTTGCCACCTGCCTCTAGTCTGCTGCTATTCTTATCTCTAGTTTAGATGAGTCTGTACAGGAAAAAGTATATGCTGGAAAAAGTGATTGTATTTCACCGAAAATTATATGTGGCAATATATGAAAATGCCTGCTGGAGATTAAAATTAGTGCATAAATTAAGAAGTAAATTTAAAAATATGTACTTATTATCCATCTGGAGTTAAAATGTTTACAAGATGCATTACTGAGCTACAATTTTTTGGTTTTTTTTTTTATGAGAAATAGAGAGGCTTTAGATGGAATAATAGCCAATAAGTATTTATAGATATAGAAATCAGTTCAGACTTAAAAAGACATTCAGTGTCCTTGATATGAAGAGAGGTATCTAGTGGTGTTTTTAAAAGCCTACATGCTGTGGCCTTTTCTATAAAATCTTCCTACTTCAGATGTCAGAAAATAAGCACTATTTCAAAAAGTGAATTTAGACAAGTGTGCAATCCTACAAACACAATTCTAATGCAAAATCAAATGGGGATTGCTACTGTATAGGTGGTAGTTCACATTATTTCTTGGTAATCCTATTTCATAGTTTAAAATGTTAAAATGTTCATTATGATGATAAGATCAAAATTATCACAGGCAGAAGAATGAAGGTATTAGAGAATGGTCAGCAATTAGTAGAATGGCAATTGGCAAGCACTTGAAGAAGAAGAAATAATTTGTAAAAGTTATCCTATTGTTATCCTAATGTCTCTATTTTGACAGTTCCACACATATTAATATAATTCCTATACTCCTATAATGATATTTGGTTGTGAAATTGGTATGCAGCAGCAAACAGATTCACAGAAAAAGAAACCTTGACTGCATAATATTTAGTCACACTGTTTGGAATAATTGCTAAACCTGAATGTGACTAACAGTAGGGATGTAGAAGCTCTGGTTCCAATTTGTAGAAAAGAGATTGTTTGAAATAAAAAACCTGAAAAATACATCACTTTAAAGGTCCTATGTGCTGGGCAAGAACTTCTGATATGGGGATCTATATGAAAACAAAGGCAAGATCAATAAAAAAATAAAGGAAAATAGTAAGGGAAAACGTTAAGTAGTTCTTCTGTATTCAAACCATGTATATATTTTGGAGCATCAAAGAAAATGCCTTTATAATTTATGTAAATTACTAACCCTCCACAATGCTTCTTTCTTCCCCACATTTTTCCTCATGTTATCATGTCAACTGTAGGTGGTTCTCAGGCCCTTGAAAACAGTATCTTTTGTTCAAACTCTGAAACATTTAGAATCTCAAGCACTGATGTACTCATGCATCAACCAATAAAAATTAAAATTCACAAACATGTGACTCTTAGGTCTCAAAACTTTATCCTGTCATGTTAGGGCTGCCTGGCCATACTAAGCATAGCACATCCTTCCAATAATTTTTCCTTACAAGCAAAGGAGAATACAGCTTTCAAAAGTAACTTTAAGGTCAAAATTCCATTATGTGTTAAAAGGAGCTCATTCTTTATCTTGTAATGAGCTCAGTAGGCCCATTTGATGTAGACCAAATGGTCAAAATGAAATCTTTAATCTCTTTGCCATTCATGCAGACCTTCTCAGCTTAGCTTTTAGCTGTTTCATTATTTTTCTTTTTTAAGCAAATGAGCAAAAATACTATGCAATATGCATTTTGTTTTGAGGTATTTATCTGTTATTTTCAGCATTTACCACATACCTGCCATGGTTTCCTAAGCAGTGTCTTAATTTAACAACACGCATTATACTTTTCAAATAGTTTTACTTTGTGTATGAATATAGTTCACTGTTTTGGTGGAAAAAAGAAAAGCAAATATATTATGAAATGTTAAGTGAGTTATAAGTCTGTATTTAACACCTGTTACTTCCCCTTGTGGGGTTCTAACTTCAGACAGTTGATATTTCTGTCATGAGACCCATCTTTTTCTCTCTCCACCTTTTCAAGTACAGATAACTCTGCATCATATGCCTGAAAAAAGTTATCTACCCAAATTAGTGACAAAATATCATGCACAGAATTGTCATAAGATCATGAGAATGGCATTCTACTGGAAAAAAAAAATCTGTCTATCACTGTTTCTTTCAACACTGTATTTCCTAATGCTCATGCATTTCTGTCAGTGCTCATTTGGCATATACCACATTGTTCACACTTCATGTTGGAGTTTTACTCTTTCTAAATCTGACTGGACTTTGCTGACACTGTTGAATTATGATTAGTCTCAAGAGCATTATCCAATATAGATGTGATTAAAAATTCTCTAATCCCACAGAGCAGCAAGCAAAGCTTTCTTGGAGTCTGAGCATTTCTCATCATTCACTCATTCAGTTTTTTACTGCTATGAGCTGTAACTCATTTCTTATTCCTGTGACTGCTTTTGCACTCAGTATTATGAGCTTGGCCATTTTGCACACAGAAAAATTCTCCCTTTATGCCAAAAGGTTAAGTGAGAATTACATAACTTAGTTTTCATTTCACAGCTTTCAATCTGTTAAAAACATATTTCTCTTCCCCTTCCCCTTCCCCTTCCCTTTCCCTTCCAAAAAATAGGTTAAATTTCTCTTTCCTTTTCTCTTTTCTTCTTCTGTTCTCTTATTACAATTGTATGGTTTATCTTTAATCACAGGTGATTTGAACCATTCACCCTAACTCACATTCTTCTTGGCAAATACTGAGCAATACTTTTTAAAAAAATTACTCACAGTTTTGGCCTTTTCTCATTGTGCAGTGACATTTCTTGAGCAATTTTGCCATCTGTGGGATAAAATTAAAAGGAGGGGAGTAAGGGTGAAATCTCTGTCCTCTGTTCTGAAATATCAGTTATTCTATCACTTAGATACAAGATACATGAATTATCTCTTTGCATCTTTTCAAGCAATCTTGACTCTGTATCTTTCATTGTTCTGACTTAGAGTAGAAAAATATTTAATTGGGGGGAAAAAGGGCTTATTAGGTGAAAGTTTTTAGTGGCTTCCACATTATTTACAAATTCTAAACTGCAACAAGGTGTTTTTGCAGTGTTATAATTACAAAAGCAAACTTGCAAAAGTAATTTGTCAGCATGTCTTTGGTTTCAATGCAGACAAGAACAAGAAGTAGTTTCAGTGGATTACCATCTGGTAGAACCTAAATATTTGTAAAGAAGAAAAAAGATCTGTTTAGGGTTTTCCAAATGATACAAAACTGGTCATCCACTGATATGTCATAAAATGCCTATTTAGAAAGTATTAGTCTCTGATTTATCAACCCTAAAAAAAATGTACAGCTGAAATAATAATGTGAGACATGGCACCCACACTGTTAAGATCCAGCATTGCAATTCTATCTTTTGCTTCCATCATCGACATTTAAACTAGAAAATCTTTATCCTAAAAGATTCTCTGACCTGCCAGGTTGCTACTGATGTTTTTCTCACTTTCTCCTTGATGGTCTTCTAACAAGACTTTACAGCATGTTTTCCCTGCATCTCTTATCCAAAGCAAATGGCAGTTCATACTTCTATCATGACTTCACTGATGACTCTGCATACAAGTATCACCCAGGGCTATATTCAGTTTAGCAAAAAATATATGTAAGACTGACTCCTTCAATACATCACAAGAGTATGCAACAGCATGGGAATCAAGGGTCAGTTTTTATTGGCATATGTTATCAAAAGAAGGCATAAAACTAATAAATCCTTTGTGTATGTGTAGACCCTGCCTTAAAACTTTCAATTATTTTGAGGGTGTGAAGGAGAAATCCAAACACAAAATATTTCCCCAGTATCTTGATAAATAAAACACTCAGTCACTAGATATGTGGGGGCTGTGTGCAGAAAATGGATGACCTTAAAAACTTTATTTCTTTCCTGACAATCCTCAGCAACACCACAAGTGATTCACCAACTGGATAAGCTACTCTTCATCAAATGAATCATTCTAAAAGGATTGTGCTTTGGGGAAGAGGAAATGTTTCTTGTCTATAATTTTTGAACAGAAAACCAGTAAAGCACCTCTGCTGTGGATTTACCTATATGTCCATCAGAGATTCCAGGTGGACATTTACTCTACTGCATTTCCGGAGATTTAATTAATGTTAGGATATTTCTGACTGTAAAGTGTACAAACTGGACACACTTCTGAATTTAGTTAGCTACTATTTAATGACCTGTGATAAAGAAAGTCAAATATGTTGAAGAGCTAGATAAGAGAGACTGGAATGGCATAGAGAAGGACAATGATTTTGAGACGCAGTATCCTCAGAAAAACAGATTAGATTTCAAGAAGGAAAATGGTCCAAGGACTTCTGCTTGGACTGTGTTAAGACAGACCAGATATCTGGGCAGAAGATAATGTTGTCAAAATGACCAATGGGAAACTGTCCATGAAAGTATTTATGATTAATATTAGGGCATTTCAGCCCTCAGAAAAATATGTTAGAGCAGTTTTTCAGTAGGAATATGCAGATGAAAAAATGAGCTAGTTTCAGACTTGATCATTTTGGGAAATGGATTATATGCCCAGGTTGCCAGCAGTAGCAGCAGGTGGAACTGAGGAAGTAAATGTTTTCTTTCAATTTATGCTTCACAGAGTAAATCTGGCTCAATCAAATGGCATTTTTAGTTAGCAAAGTGATTGAATGGAAATCTAGCTCCTAGGAGGGACTTGGAATTAAAACAGTTTTGCTGTGTAAGACCAGACAAAGCATGGAAGGATTTTAACAATATAATCTGGGAAAGAAATGTAACAAATATATAAGCAGGTTTCATCTAGCTCAACTTAGAAGTCTTAAATTTATGTTCTTGTATCTGTTTCAGATAACTTTTTAACCAAGGGAGAGAAAGTGTTAGAAAATTATTTATTGGACATATCTTAAAAGCCTATCTTAGCACAAATTCCAATTTTAACCACCTTTTTTAGGCACCAGCTGTCTTTTTCTTTTTATAGACAAGACACATAATGTCAGGTAAATTTTATTGATCTCACAAAAGTTTCTTTATGAGGGAAAAAATAGGTTAAATTTCTCTTTTGAAATATAAATTAATATGCAATAAAATTACCTATAAATCTCAGATTTTCCATTATAACAATGAAAATAATTATTAAAAAAACCCAACAAAACAAACGTTATTATTGTTTTATTAGTAAGGAAGAAACCTTATTCTCATGAGAAACAGTCTTCTCATGCTGATTTGACATTGGTAAAATAATTTTTTTATAAATAAATGCAAATGAGAAAAATTTAAAGTACAGAAAGGTGTGAAATGGTTGTTCTGCTACCCTTGGGTATGGTGGTACATCTGTTATATCAGATTAAAAATACATTAATTTATAAATGGGCACAGCACTTCATTGAATAGCCATGTCAGATTATAAACTTGTGAACTGGTGATGAAGTAATTTAAGTACATGCCTTTTCTCTTTGCTTCAGTGACAGAATCCAGTTAACTGCACCAAATATACAGCCAGTGCTTAATGCATTGATAAAAAATGCCTTGAAAATTCAAAAGAACCATTTACCTTAATGTAAGTGAACTCTGTACTTAGTAAAAGCACAACTTAACACAGAAAATAAGAAATCATCCTGGTATTTCTTCTTTTTAACAACTTTCTGCATCAAGCAGATGTGAGAAGGAAGGAAGGAAGGAAGGAAGGAAGGAAGGAAGGAAGGAAGGAAGGAAGGAAGGAAGGAAGGAAGGAAGGAAGGAAGGAAGGAAGGAAGGAAGGAAGGAATAGATAGGAATCTCAGAGAAAAATATTTTTAGCTGACTGCAAGAAAACCAAAAAGTATCTGCAATATTCCAGCCTTAACACACTACATTTTTCCCCAGACAGCCTGTTTATGCTAGCAAAACTATCTTGTTTAATTAACCAGATGACCAAGGTAAGCTAGTGGCTATTGATCTGGCATGTGGCAAATTAAAGTCTTAAGTTGCTTAGCCTCCACTGGCAACTCACAAAGTTATTCACATAGGTAGCTCAGTTGAATTCATTAGGATTCTCCATATGGACCAGTCGTAAGAGAAAAATTTTCTTATCTGAGGTATATTTTTGTTACTTCAAGAGTATTCATGCTCAGCTTGATCCTCTGCAGCAGGCACCATATCTTGGCAGAAGAAGGAGGAAAAAAGACACATCATTCTTGCAGAATTCTCCAAGCAGAATAGTCAACTTGAACAATTTGGGCTCATCTCATGATTGGCTTTCACATGTGGATGCCTATCCTGAGAGTATAAGAGGGCTTTTTGAATCACAGCACCTTGGAACCCCTGTGTACAACTGGCTGAGAGTGTCTAGTACATAAGTAGCCTGTTACAACGATATTCTTTGAATTTGCTGCTGATCCAAACTGTGTTGCTTTTGAGGACTCGCAGGGCATCCTTTTCTTTGGTGTTTGAAATATTATTTATTGATATTTAACTGTTACCCATCTGATCTTTCTATTTTCTTTTTTCATACCAGAAAGATGCTCAGATTTATTCCTGATGTTATTTGTATGTTGTGTTTATGAAACTATTCAAATTTTAGAGAAGAGTCTGGATCCAGCCCTCACCAAACAAATGCAGACTTTACATTTTCCTTATCAGAGGGATTAGTCCCTTAACTCAGGGATTTCTAATGGAAGGCTTTAAACATTTTCCACAAGTCTGGGCCCCCCATTCCTCTAATATCAACAAGAAATTTGCAACCCAGGCTCCTCCAGTATTAAGCTGGATGTCTCACTTGATGAGTTGCATGTTTTTCACAAGCTTCAAAACTTAATTAATAATTGGAGTGCTGGTATTCTAGGAACAGAGATTAGTGAGTTTTTTTTTTTTCTTGTATTGATTCCTGGAATGAGTTAATATACAGGTTCCAGTAATATTACTAGGAAGTGCATTTCTTAATCCTTAGATCTTTAGTGGCAGAATAGGGCACTAAGAGAGCAAAACACACTATGCAGCATTAGAGGAAGCTAAGTAATTCTAAATGAAAATTCAAGCAGCACAGGACAGTCTTTCTGATAACATTTGCTTGCCTAGAACCTTCTCAATCATGGATTTTAATACCCATCACTGAAATAATAAAAGGAGTAAGTAGTAGGAATTTAATAATGGCCTGTTCTTAACCTTGAGATAAATATTTTAAATACCACAAATAACTAAAAATAATGCCATTTCTAATGCAGGCAGCGAAAAGGCATATACTTTTCAGTGTTATATCATCTAAGGCTCCCAGGAAGAGCTCTTATCACTGTACTGTAAAAAAAAAAAGCTGGAGACCTAGCTAATCTCACAGCTTCCCATATTTCTAAATTAGACTTGCTAATTATAGTTCAGCTCTCTTATAGTCAGTTCAGTTATATGTTGTACAAGCAAATGGCTGAGGGCAAAATAGTAGTAGCAGAGGTACAGTACCAAGTGGCTGAGATAACAGAACAGCACATTGATACATTGACTGACACAGACTGTTTTAAGAATAATGAGACCAAATGGATGGTTTTATCTTCTTTGTCACATCTTTTATTATACTTGCTGTTTTTCTTGCAAGTGCTGTTTAATCTATTATAAATATTTATTTTATTCTTCAAAGGGAATAGCTTTCTGAGAAATTTACTGGACATTTATTTCACTTTACTAACTAAAAAATCCATTTAGAAATAGAGCTCTCAGTGAGATTGTGTTTGATAAAGACATGTTGGTCTAGGCTCTGTTCTGAGATACTGTTTGAATAGAGTGGTGTTACGAAGGCATAACTGAGTCTTGAATGTAGTCCTGCATATCTTCAAGAATATGAGATCTTACTGTGAAAAATACAATTGCGAAAGCTAACAGTCAATAAAAAATACCGTTTTTTTTTTTTTTTAATGTTTCTAATAGCTGGAATAGATACACCAGTTTAATCTCCCTGTAGGCATATAGAAAACCACTCAGCAAGGCTGCCTCATGCTCCACACCTGACTGGGTCTCCGGATGAGGATAGAAATTAATACAGATTCTCTCACCTCATCTCTGAAGTTTCCTATGGATACTTCCAGCACTCCACAGGTAAAAATGCTAAGCACATAATTATTGATGTTTTTCTGTTTCTCCATTAGTCTGCATTTGTTTACTTCATACTTTATCCCTAATGTGATTTTGATGAGAAAACTCTTACACAGCCTGCACCTGGTATGTTATTAGCCTGCAATCACATGAAATACGGGCTTCTCTGTCTTCAACAGGACTAAAAAGGAAAACTTTGGGTCCCTGTGGGTCACATACCCATGTGCTTTTCTGTGTCACAACACCATTAATGACTATAGGAAAATATATAGGAACATAAACATCCATCCTTTTCTCCCTTCCCATTTTATTTTGTGCCAGTGTGATGCTGGCAAGAAAGGAGATAGAAAAAATTGAGAAGCAGAATAGGCTCTCATGGAGCAGCTGAAGTGAGATTATGAGTTGAAAAACACACAAATATGGACAGGCACTGAAAGATGCTAGCACTAAAATTAAAATTGAAAATGTTTCTATATTGCCACATTTCCTATAGTCTGGTGTTAAACCTGGAGTTTCAGTTGATATCAGGCACATGATACTACAGATGCTAGGGTTTTCTGTTGTATCTAAGGAAGCCCAAGTGAGTTATCTTCATTAACTCTCAAATTCATATGGCATAATGTTTTTTGTCACCATTTCTCAGGAGATAAGATATCACAGCTGTCTGTAGAAAGGATGAGTATATTGTAGCCATTTGCTAGCACACTTAAACAAAGTTCAGAATACAGTTGTCACAAATCAGAAAGAGAAATAAAATTAAAAGAATGCATTCACAACAGTCTCATTCTGAATGACATTATTTGAAGTTTATCCCTATTGCACTCTTCTTGCTTTTTGTATTCATTAACATTGCAAAGCAGAAAGGCTGCTTTTGTGTCCACATCAAAAATGTTATCCCAATAAGCACTAATTAGTACCTTTGGGCTCAATCATGTTCCTACTGCAATCAGAGCCTAAAATATTCATTGATTTCAATAGAAAAAGAATAAGGTCTTTTGTCAGTAGTTTCAGAAAGGTCAAAGGGAGTCTGATTTACCTTCCTATATCTGTCTGGAGTCTTCACCGTATGTATTGCTGACTTTCATTCAAATTGCCAACAGCAGCAAAGCTGAGGTCTCTAGAGGTTGAAACCTTACTGACATTTTAAGACCAGGAGTTAACACTCTCAGATATGCTAATGTCTTTGGAATGTCAACTCTGGTACCTATCAAGCAGCTCAGTCTTCTATATGTCAGATTTTTACCAAAGACACTTTACTTTGCCCAGGTTTCCAGGTCAGGAACAGAGGCCTGTGCAGCTCGGCCGCTCATCATACTGAAATTTTCATCTGCACTTGACTTCAGCTCTAACCTTTAAGCATCCAAAGTGTCCCAAAGAAAACAGTATAGAAGATCTGTAGGTTTGCCTCTGGGTGGTTTAGGTGAAACAAGGAAACACTTAAGACCTTGTTGTTCGTCTTTGAAAGAGTTATGCTTTACTGCTTCAGTAAAGAAAACCAAAAAATATCACTAAGAATAAGACTTGGAGAAGAAGCCTGGAACCCCTTCTTGATACGGAAACCTTTAATTGATTTGGAATATAAATAAATAAATAAATAAACAACACCTTTCAGCCTCCCTGAGTTTATAAACATGTTATTTGTCTAAACTTTTGAAATGAACTTTGAAGTTTAAGTTGTTTTACAAATTGAGATATGGATTCTTGATTCACATGGTCTCAAAGGAATCTACACTGAGTCCTACACTGGTTCTCTTTTGCTGTCATTTTCAATAGAAAATTAGGAACCATGATTTTTGTCAAAAATTTGGTAAGCATTCATTTAAATTTTTAGCATGTCTAAAATTTCCCTGAAAGGTTTAGTAACATGATGCTTTAAAATTCTGGATCCCCTATGCAATGATACAAGAAATCTTCAAAGGCAGCTCTGTTCCAGAGAACATTTGCTTGTACATATACACAGGCCTTGCGACTGAGGTGAAGAGACTTGCACCTGCACTTTAGAAAATAAAAGTCCTTCAGTCAAAGTGAGTCAGTCAATTGATGTAAAGCTGCGGTGGTAATCTTCCTTGAGTCAAAAATTTGCTTTCTGACTCATATTTGCTGATAACCTTAATAACATACAAATAAGGCAATACAAAATGATTGTGAATGTAAATTTATTCGCTAATAATATTGCACCGAATTACTCTGTTAATGACTCGTGAATAGGTAACAATTCTGACATTCTTCTCAGTTCCTTGGAATAAACAACAATAGCGTCCTTGTTTAAAGGTCTGATTCAAACAAGAAAAGAGATTTACAGTCTATTAAAATGCTGTAAGTATTAATATGGCATTTCAGCTGAGTCTGTCCCTTTTTAATTGCACGACCTTGGTAGTTTGAGGTAAAGAGAAAGTTTAGTACTGAATTCACTGGTAGTATACAGTACTTATTCATCAGTTAAATGATGCTTTATTGCACTGTGCTTATATCAGTAGGACTTATTTCTAGGAAATAATTTATACAACAAGGTTATGCATATTTTTCCTGCTCAGGATTTACACAGAGTTTTTTAATGAATTTTCTCATCCTATGAAAATATGGCTTGGGCTCTTGGGACCATGTCTGTGTCATTTCATGGTTCTTGTGGGAAAAGGACAATAAAGGAAATTTATTGTATTATTGGAATGTGAACAAAAATACATTCCTGGTGCAAGTTAACTTCTTGCTCTCTAGCCTTGTCACATTGCAAATCAGCAGAAAAGGGCCATTCACTGCTTTCCTGATTCTTACCATGACCCAGTAAGAGACTATCAATGTTTTCAATAAATTTGGAAGGAACAGTTAAATTTAAGCCATTTAAGCCAAGGAATGACAGTTATTAACATGATATCTTTAATCAGGCTCTATTAAAGTGTTTGAGGTTTCCAGATGTTAATATTGTCCTATTCTAATCTCTCTTCATATGTTTGTTTATTCTAGCTCCAACATATCTGGTGACGTAGAAATACAACTGTGGAGCTGCTTCCTAGAGTAACTGACTGAAGGCTCTTGACATCACAAATAACTGACTCCTAAAATTTTCTTAATCAAATATTAAATTCTACCTGTCAGTATCCAGAGTTGATTTTGTGTTTTGTTGATGTTGAAAATCTAAATCTAGAATTTAGTACTGCGGATGACAGTAAGGAATAATTTCCTATTTAAAGATTTCACTTCTGATTTACATTTTCCTTGGGTTAATTGATCTCTCTCTTCACAATTATTTCAACATTATATATATACAGAGGATTATAATGTCCAAAAATTCACTTCTGCTCTTTCATTTTGAACTAGTTTCTCCATTCCTCTGAAAATTTTGGGACTTTTACTTGTGTGCTTCATGTTGTGCTCATCTCTCTTGAGTATGGATGATGAGAACAGAAAGCTGTGTTTCCAGGCAGTGTCTTACTAATGCCTGACATGATGACGCTAATATTTACCTGTTTCTAGTGGAATTATTTTTTCTGATTGAGGTCTTCCAAAATCCTTAGTTGCCTTCTGCAGCTGGTAGTGATTGATGGATGCACCCATATCTTTATCCTCTGTCATTCCCAACTGATAAACTTGCAGTTCAGAACATAAATCCATGTTAGCTCTCAAGTGAGCAGCCTTGCTTTCTGCATTATTACATTTCTTGCCAGAGCTGTGGCTCCAGTTCTCAGGGTCAGGCAACTTGTAGTATATTCCAGTCTTGCTCTCTAGCAATAAAGCTTCCTACTTCACTGTCATCAAATTTCACTGGCCTACTCCTATGTATGTACCAAGCTTGTTAGTGGGCATATTAAATAAAGTTACCTTCCAGACCCATCCTTGGTGAACTCTTCTATCCCTGCATGAGATGCTCTTGCAAGGGATGAGCTGAATTTTATGGCTCTTTCCCCTTCACTTTTTCCTTAATACCTCAATTTACTTTATAATACTAAAAGAGCTATGTAATCCAAGTAAATTAACTAGGAAATTTGCTATCTCACCGGGGAAAAATAGATGGTTAATCTATTCAAATGTAGCATTGATAAAGACTTTTCCTTACTTTCCCTCAGAACAAAAGAAGACTTGTAGAAAGTGTTGTCAAAAGTCTGCCTAGCTAATGAGCTCTTCACTGACAGAAAACAGGAGCAGGTCTTCCAGAAAGAGAAAAATTTAGGACATGGAAACAGTGATGCTTCCATAGCTTGTTACTTTAACTCACAAAATTTGTAGTCAAAAAATTTCCTGATGTACAGGAGATCCCAGTATTTATTAGCCTTGGAAAAGTTATTGAAATATATCATCTGTTTTCCTTTGACACTTTTTCTTTTTTTCTTCCATCACAGCTCTTGAATAGATATATAATACGTCCCCTTTCCTCTCTGTGTGACTGGTTAAAATGTTTGTAAACTAGATTTCATGTACCAGATTTCTTACAATATTGTGAATCAAGATTGTAAACTTTACTGTGATTGCAGAAGTTAAATATCTTGAGTTCTGCTTCCATGGTTTTTGCCCCTTTTAATTTCATTTTTCCCATTTGTCACTGTATGTTTGCTGCTGTGTTCAATATCATCATTTGTACTGAGGCCTAAGGAGAACTGTATTCATTTTGTGTACTATTTGGATAGCTGCTCCTTGCTTGTTTTTACCGTAGCTTTGGTTGCTAGCTATAGGTGAGAATATCTCTATTTGAATTTTGCAAATTCTCACCTTATCCATAAAGTTTGAGTTCTGAGGCAGAGATTTTTTTTTTTTTTTTATAACAAATCCTCTATTAAATTCCACAAAAATTCTTTGTTTCTTCTGTGAAATCATTATTCCTCCAGTCCAGACTGGAGGTGTTGCCCACAAGTTTTTTCTATGTCTATTAGGGACAGTAGGTCCAGATACTTTTCACATCTTTGATTTAATGACATTTCAAAGTCCACTCAGAACATCAGTCTTTGCTAACTGCATCTATTAGTTTCTAGAATTCTCAAAGACAGCGAAATCAAGAATCTTAGCAACAGACCAACTTATTTATGCATTTTGTATAGCTGAAAGCTGGAGACACATGTCGAATTCTAGTTGAAATGGTATCAGAGAAATGGTTATCATTGTCTTTGCTTTCTCTGTTTCTTATAACTGCCGCCTTCTCAAAAATTTCTGTCCTGTTGAGAATTTTCAAGTGATTGCTCTATTTGGGACAAAACAAGACAGACTAATTTAAACAGCCCCAAAGGTGATCTTTTCTACATGACATTTTTTCTTTGAAATAGTTTAGAAAGTGATTGCAGAAGCATCTCATCCAGCAAAAGCCATAAAGGAGCAATCTTCAAGAGGATGTGGCAGCAGCAGTGCAGGATGAACTAGAGTGGCACCAGCATACCTGAAAAGGCAGAAAACGACATGCATGTGCAACTTAACTCCATCGCAACACAGAGTCAAATAGGCTGCTTCAGACCATCTTTCACAGTAGTTGAGATGTACTTTTTTTCAAAATGTTGCAACATTATAAAACACTATTTCTGCATGTTTGTGAATGAGATAAGGGTTTCAAGTGTAACTCATGTTTAGATGTGATTTTTCTACAGTAAATTTTCAAGCTTACCTAGGTGACAGTTACCAATTAAAGAAATTATTTTCTGACAGCTGAGCTGTCCCAATAGCAGAGCTATTCCCAATCCCATTAGAAAAGACTGAGGTGAGGCAAGACAAGCAGCAGCGGCAACAGTGGTGACTGAGGTAAGTCCAGAAGTGAGCTTTAGATCAGAATGTACAGAAGGAGGATCTGGAAAACTACTGACCTGTCAGCCTGGCCTTGGTGCAGAGCAAGGGTGTGAAAGGGATCATCTTGAGTGTTATCACATGGCACATAGAGGATCACAGGGAGCAGGTCCAGTCAGCACAGGTTTAGGAAAGGCAGCTCCTGTCTGATCAACCTGGTCTCCTTTTATGACTGCATGACCAACCTGGTGGATGAGGGAAAGTCTGTGGATGTGTCTATTTGGACTTCAGCAAAGCCTCTGATACTAACTTCCATGGCATTCTCCTGGTAAAACTGGCAGCCCACAGCTTTCACAGGGACACTCTTCATGTGTCCTGTGAAATAAAAACATGCTGGATGAGCCCAGAGAATGGTGATGAATGCATCCAGTAGTTTTCCAGTCAATTACTGCAGTTTCCTGGAGCTCAGTGTTTGGGCCTAGTCCTGTTTAATATTTTTGTTGATGATGTGAATGAGGGGATTGATTGTACCCTCAGTAAATATTCAAGGACACCAAGTTGGGGGGGAGTGTTGATCTGCTGGATGTAAGGAAAGGTCTGCAGAGGGATCTGGACTGGCTGGATCAATAGGCTGCGACCAATGGCCTGACATTCAACCACGTCAAGTGTTCTTGTGTCACAGCAACCCCAGGCAGTGCTTTAGGCTGGGGAAGAGTGCCTGGAAAACTGCCTGCTGGAAGAGGACCTGGGGAAGCTGGTTAACACCTGACTGAACATGAGCCAATGTGTGCCCAGGTGGCCAAAAAGGCCAGTGGTAACCTGGTTTATATTATCCTAGCCAGTATCACCATGGAAGTGATTGTCCCTGAGTACTCAGCACTGTTGAGGCCACACCTTAACTACTGTGCCTAGTTCTGGGCACCACAATTCAAGAACAGCATTGGGGTGCTGGAGCATGTCCTGTGAAGGATAACAAAGCTGATGTAGTATCCAGAGGGTAAATCTTCTGAGGAGTGGCTGAGGAAGTTGAAGTTGTTTAAAATGGAGAAAAGAAGGCTCAGGGGAAACCTTATCACTCTCTATGACTGCCTGAAAGGAGGCTGTAGCCAGTAGGAATTGGTCTCTTCTCCCAGCGAACTAGAGACAGGACAAGCTGTTCTATTATTTTTTTTCCCCTCAATAATAATAGTTTATATGCTGGAATAGTAATGGGACACAGTAAATAATGATGGGGCATAGGGATTTTTCAAAGTGTATTTTACCTATATCTTCCTTAAATTAATCAAAGTGTCCTCAAAGTGTTTGTAAAGCAGACAACTTATTTGGGCCTCAAACGTACTAAGATTTCTGTATGTGCCTAAATTTAGCATGGGAGAAATTACTTTGAAACTTAAGAAACTGAGCATTTCTTTAGTGTACAAAGAAGAGAGTAACACTGTCATGGTTATCTAAACTACAAGCGCTTAACTCCACATTTTATTTTTCTGGAAATTAGATGCTGAAATCAGAAAAATCTTGCGCACATTATGAAGCTGTTTAACTGTAAACTATAGTGCCATATTGTAAGATGGCTGTTATAGTCTATTGTGTTAGGTCTTTGTTTTATTGTGTAGGAAGATGTTCTTATACAGAGACCAAGAACTGTCATAAAAGGGTCTTGTGAAATACAGAGTTAGTATTGAATATAATCTTCCTAATAGAGAAGACTGAAGTTGATCCATTATCTTTGTCTTAATTATGGGTAAATCTTTTCTTTACATGGTTTATCAGTAGAAAATCAGCTCTCTTCTCCATCCCTTTCTTGATATTTTGTTTTCACTTGTTCATGGATTTTAAAAGTGTTTTTTTTTAAAAAAAAACAAATCTGGTTGTAAAGCTTTTGCACCACATTTCTGTGTACTTTGTAAGAAACAAGCAATGTAGGGGGAATAATGTAGGAGGAATAATGGCCTAGCTGCTACACTAATAAGCATCAGGACTGATAAAATCAGATATCAGGAGATTATTTATGCTGTTCAATGGAGTTAAAACCTCCTCTAAGTTTTACAGAAGAAGAAGAACTTGTTAAAATTATATCATTGTCTTATTCAAAATCTAACAATAGTCCCTAAAACAGAAAGCAGAACAGCGACATCTTATCTCTTGGAACATATGAAGAGAATTGGCAATGTTTGTCTTGGTGATGACTTGCATTACTTCCTATTCAGACACTTTTCACTGAAGCTCAAAGACACATACTGTTTGCCACTTACTGGAAAATTAGACTGGATGAAGTCCAGAATCAATTTAGTTTCTTAATGTAAAAATGTAGTGGAATAGATACGGTGATAAAGACTTTAGAGCAGGTGTTAATTGTTTTAGGTCTTTGCTTCAATGAAATACACAACTGAAATACTACTAGTAATATTCTGAGTTAACTCATGGAGTAGAGCTGTCCCATTTTCCTAATGTTCTGATGGAAAGGTAAAAAGGAAGAAAAAACCCCAAGCAGAGAGTAACATATAGTCAATGCAGTAACTAAACTTCTAATCTTTCAATCCTCTTATTTATGTAGTTGATATTTCCATAATATTTCAAGTATGAAAATTTTTATTTGTTGATATTTGTGAAGCACAGCCAGTCTTTATCAAAATACAGTCTTATGGTTAAGAAACAGAGACGCAAAGCAAAACACCAAATTGAGTTGAAAAGAATTTTCAACTTTCTTTCAATGAAAGAAAGATATTCTTTCTCCCACATAAATTACAAAATGGTGAGGCAAATATCACATTATTGTGCTGTCCTTCCTGCACTCCAGCTGGAATCAACAAGGACTTTCAGCAGAGAAGGCATCCTGGGGATGACAGGCTGTAATGTGAACAGCAATACTTGGTACCAAGGTGATACCATAAGTCTGGTTGCAGACACAGATTGTGCACAAAGGACTGCCTGAAATGATTAAACAGAGTCTCAACTTTCTGATCCATATGAAACTATTAGACAAAAATAAATACTGACACACAGGTTTTCTTTTTTTAGTTTTATCTGTCCAGATTTCCCAGAGCAATTCTCATTTTCTAAGCAATCAATTAACAGGATTCTCGGGTACATATTTTTTGTTTAAGTCAGGGAAATTAATATATCTAACATTTTCCAGAAAATTCTAAGTTGCTATTTTTTTTTTTTTTTTAATACAAAACCCCATATATGTTAAAAGAAAAAAATGGTAAGTAGTTACTTCCCTGGAACTAGCAAGAAAATTCTAAAGAGGATTTGTGAATTTGCAGTGGATCTTATTGCTGCAGTGAAAGTTTAGGCACTGTACTAATTGTGAATGTTTTCTACACTGCTCAGGCAATCCATTTCCATTCCTGGCAACAGAACAAAATCCGCTACAGACCTCAGTCCAAAGACCTTGGTCAGAGCCTTCATCTTTTTTTCACACAAACAAGACCTGTATCCACTAGTAAGAAGAAGCAGGAAATAGGTAGAGACTTCATTAATAAAGTTAGTATTCAAAACACATGAAAGTCTTTTTACAAATGCAAAAATAACCATGGAGATCCTTAATTTTTATTTTATCGAGCAAGTTTGAACAGGGAAAAAAAAATTAAGGCAAATTTCTTCAAGCGGCCTAAAGAAAGTAGGTAGCCACTTCCAGTGACTTCCTGCTTTAGAGACATACAGATTTAATTTTAATTATTCACTTAGAATTAACAGTTATATTGTACAGAAAAATATAGGTAAAACCAAACTCCATTTTTCTCCTTCCCACTTCTCTTCACTGGCAGTCCATATTGTTGCTGGATTACCAAATTTGTCAATCTATTGCAAAAGCATGAAGTGCTCAGCATTTTGAGGTTCAACAAAGGCCTCCAAGCCAAACCAACTAGTTGAAACCTGAGTCATAAAAAAAGTGAGGTCACTTCTGATTGACAGTACTTCAGCCTGTCAAAAATTACTATGATTAGTTACAGAACATTTACTAACCAACACATTCATTTCTTTCATTAAAGCTTCTGAAAGTTTTAGTGGGCCATCTGTAAAAATATCTTTGTCTTTAAAACTGTATGCAAAGGACATAACTGATTCAATATTTTTTGTGCATAGGATGAAAAATCAAGGCAAAGTGGGCTAAGACCATGATAGGTAAGCATATCACATTTACAGTCAATTCAAGGGAATGGAATCTGGGTCAAAGAAACTTAGGAGCGTAATTCCTGTGGAAAGTTATTACAAAAATCCTTTTTTCTCTTTTGAGCTTTATTCAAATTTCTTATTGTGAATCTATGTTATTCTATGTGTTTAGACAAACAAATAAAAATTATTTATTGCTAATAAAAATACACAATTAAATTAATGCAAATACATGTGTAATTTGCTGCATCTTATTTATTTACATTATTTATGTATATTTCTCCCCCAGCTGGGAATATATAAAAACTGAACACATATTTCTGTCCCAGAATTCTAGTTCTAAAATATTAAATGAACATCCAAGGTTCATGCTTTTTTTCAAAGGCACTTCAAGAACTTCTTGAAATGTGTGTTCACCTATAATCTTCTAAATTGCAATTAGGGATGCTGTAAATCCCATAGAAGGAGTGAAATATCTTTTGGCCTATATGCTACCTCCCTACAAAAAATATGCTATGAGGATTAGCAAAAGGTCCATGTGATAATTCTACACTCCAGTTTTGATTGTGCTCTTGCAAACAGAACAGAGTAGAAGTTGATGACATTGATCCTAATTATTTAAGAAATTTAACATGAACTAAATGAAACACCCCAAAAGTGGATTTTCCTCTGAATAATGTTTAAAATTAGAATTTAGGGAGGTGTTCTTTAGAGACACTGCACTACTGTTAGTTCCATACAATGAGAATTTTTAAAAAAAATTAAAAATCTTATTTTTACCAAGAAAATATTTAGTTTTTCATTCTGTTTGAAAAATGCCAACTTTATTCCTCACTACCAAAAAACTTTTTGGAACTATCTCTGTCTTTTTTGATAGAACTGAGATTGGCTTGCAGTTCTCAAGTTCCAGTATCCAACTATAAGTGAAAATATATAGACCCTGTTTCAGAATGAAACAGCTGGTCACAGGATTGATTTTTCCTCCTTGAAAGTGGAAAACTGTCGTCAAAGTAACACCTTTCAATTATAATTATTGGTGCTAACATTCAGTTTCTGTCATGCCAACTCCTCAACCTACCAAGCTGTCTTCATTCTCAGGGAAAGAAATCTACTCCAGAAGGGTTATGAATAGAATAATTTAGGGCAAGGAGATAAAATTCCTGTATTGGATGTGATAAAAATATACCAAGTAGAAATACATTGCTACTTAACTTTCTTTAGACTAGGGAACACTAGACAAGGATAATGGTCTTGACTTGAAAATGTCAAGGACAAAATATGGTAGTACTGGGTAATTCTGTGATCATTTCTTGGTAGACCATCTTGAATAGAGTCTGTAAAAGTGACTAAATCTCTTACCTTAGGTGAGAAAGCTCAAAAGCAGATGGAATATGATTGAAGATTTTCTCCTGATGCCCTAAGATTGCAAAATGATGAAGCTTTTTAAAGATCTTTTGTTCAACTCTTCAGCATTTTTGCCTGCTTATAATACACTTAACATAAATGAACTTTTAACTTCTTAATAAGTGTGCCTTTGCTTTTACATAATCTTTCAGTTTCTTCATCTTTAGAATATATCTATATCAGGAAACATCTTTTTATACTTATCTTAGTTTTTTTCCTGAATAATAGTTATGTTATATAACATAGCATGAAAATACATTTGAAGTTTTATCATATTTTTCTGAAAAATCTTTATTAGACATTCAGTAGTGGATTGTCATTTGTCTCCCTTTTCTGAATAAATCTGTGTAAATTTTCTCCTGTTTACTGATTACATTGCTACAATACTGAATGAAACAAACAATCTTGCTAAGGTAATTTATAATCATAAACAGCATAAATATTATGCTGCTGTGATTTTATGGCCTTCTTCATTTGTGGCGCTTGCAGTTTGTAGAAAGAGCACGTTTTGATAAAATGCCTCTGTTGCCATCTGTGGGAAGTTGAGCGGCTTGGGTTTTCCTTCATTTTGTTTGTTTGTGGTTTCTGGTTTTGGTTTCTAGGAGTGTGTTTCTTGGTGGAAATTTGGCCCTTGGGGCTGCCAAAGTACATTTCCTTAATAGTGTTTTATAGCAGTTCCATTTCCTTTTCACTTACAATTTTATTTGGCTTTTTAAGCTGTGCTAAGTGCTTGGCCTATTATCTTTATTTGTTTCCTAATAGCAGCTGGCATAAGATTGAGGAAATCCAACTTAAGTGGTCTAGATATTTGTCTAATTCAAACAAATAACTTTGCTCCTAAACTTCCTATTTCCATTGCATTCTTTAACTTCTATTGGGAATTAAGTGACTGGAATAATAAAGACTTGACTTTAAATTGTCATTTGAGTGGCACAGCAAGAAGGGAGGGAAGGATTACAATCATTTTTCCTTTTTGTTTGGGAATCAAATCAAGTCATACTGGATACTTAAGCTACAAGTAATTTCTTGAAGCACGATGATCAGTCTGCTGCATGCAATAAATTATATATGCTACTGAGAATTAGAGTAAAAAAAAATTTAGCAACAAAAATACTGCTAAATTACAACAATAAAAACCCACAGGCCTTTTTGCAGAAAAAGGTGTATCAGCCTAAAGGTGAATGAAGCTCAATTCCACTGAAAATTCATTTTTCAGGTTTGAGTTTACTGTCCAAAGCTCACAAAGATCAGAAATACATAGTTAAAAATTATTTGAAGCAATATTTATTCCTTTACTAAAAGAGGATATATATTGTTAAAGAGATTTAATAGATTTTCTTTTGTAGAGTAAATACATTTTCCCCCACTTCATATAACTAAAAGAAAGACCTGAATATAAATGGGAATTGTGAATATAACAATTAATACTGGAAGTTATAAACATGCTACACAAATTGCTCTCACATGGATACATTGATCTGTGTATGTAAAATTTCTCATGTAAAGACCTCTCCTGAATTCTCTTTGTGCTTCAATTTACAGACACGCAAAGTCCTTGAGTTTGTAACTACTTCTGTACTTTCCTGTTTAATTTGAATCTACCCTTTCAGGATGCTTTCAACGTTATCCAGAGGTAGCATCTTATTCTGAGTCCAATTCTAGTATTGGCGTGTATTTAGTCATATTTTGTGCCAAAGGAATTCCTTTTAATTTTATTTTCAAATTATTTTTCAGTCTGTTATTATGGCCCTGCTCCAGTGAAGGGTTAATTCACATGGTTACCTTTACCATTCTGACCAGTCCTTAAAATCCATCAAAACACCACTCAAATCTTCAGTACTAGCTGCACTTTTTAAACACCTTACCAAGCCATGGGTAGATGCTCAGATCACAGACAGATTATAGAAGAAGTCCCATTCTTGATGAAGACAAGCAGAAACTGTCTAGAATATCAGGCTACCCTAGGAGACTGCTAAGAAGGCTGAAACGTAACCTTACTCTCCCTCTTCAATTACTCTGTAGGTCTACGAAGGTCATTCTTGACATTCTGACACATACAGAGGGGATGCACATTGCAGGAGAGGTTCTTCCTGTGTATGCTTTTCTCTCCTGCTACCTGGAGCCAGGGGTCTCACCCAGGGGCTCACTATTTGTTGTATTGATTCAGCTGGATCCATTTGAAAGTAAGCCAACTCCAACAGGAAGCATATATATGTCTTGAAGACGAGTGCTGGTACATAAATCTTGATCCAATAAACTGGCTTAATTCTCAACCTTTAATCCAAATAACAAACTGAAATGCTGAGTTCTATGAACTCTATCCATAATCTTTACTCCAACCTGACTAATTAAGGCATTTTCCTGGCCCTTACTCATGGGTAGTGGAGAGGTGCAAACATCTTTTCCATGAAAATGCTTGTCTACACATCAAACTCCTCTGGCCTGAGATCATGCTCAGAGCAGGCTTTGGAGTGGCCAAGGCAGAGATTTGTACTAGTGGGAAGAAATCTGACCCTGCCTACACCAAAGATGAAAGACTCTACAGAAGTATGGCTATCAACACTGCTTCAGTGATTCCAGCAAAATAATTTAGAAGTTCAAGCACCAAGCACTTTCTTATGAGGTGAAGAGAAGGGCAGATACTGATCTCTTCTTTGTGGTGACAGAACTTGCATGAATGACCTGATGGTGTGTCGGAGGAGGTTTAGGCTGGATGTTAGAGAAAGGCTCTTCACCCAGAGGGTGGTTGAGCACTGGAACAGGCTCCCCGGGGAAGTAATCACAGCACCAAGCCTGACAGAGTTCAAGAAGGACTTGGGCAATGCTCTTGAGCACATGGTGTGATGCTTGACGATGCTGCTGTGCAGGGCCAGGAACTGGACTCCATGATCCTTATGGGTCCCTCCCAAATCAACTTATTTTTTCATATTGTGATTCTGTGAAACCACGTATGGGACTGAAGTCATCCCAGCTCCTGTGAAGTGACCTTCATGAAATGCAGCCTGAAGACCGATTTCCTGAATCCATGAGTAAGGAGAGTTGCAGCTTGGCTTTTGCAATGAAGGTTGTTTGAATGTGCACAGAAGCTATGGTCTCCTACAGCTATACTGTACAACCTTGAGAAAAAAAAGACTCAACAAGCTATACAATCACAGAAAGGCATTTCTTTTCCTATGCATCCCTTGTCTGAAGAACAATCCAAATCACCTTTATTTGTCTGAACTGTGGCTAAACAGTCTTTCTTTCCTCCCTTCCAAATTCAGACAAACACTCTACTGCTCTTACCAGTGCATCCAACTTTCTGTTGTCCATTACACACTTTCCTGAAAGCTCAAAATTGTGCCAAACCCACAATTCTTTACCTCCTAACTGAAATAAAATTGAGTTTTCGTGTGTTTGTTTTGATTTTACTGCTAATACTACCTTTATGCATGGCCCTGGAAAACTGACCTAGAGTTTGAAAGGTTGAAAGTGGTCATGGCTAAGATGAATTAGTGAACTGAGGAGAGGAGAAGCAATCAATAACAGGTGATGAATACAATTTATCACACTGAAACCTCCATGGTGTTTTTGGGATGTAATTGCACATATCAAGACACACACTGCATTTCTCCTTTCAGCTTTCTTTTTCCCTATGCCACACTTTTTAGATCCTGGTTCTGTTGCTATTTCTCTTAAAATGATTGAGATTGTCATAACTAATTGATTTCTTCCTCTCTTGAACATGCACCTCTCAAGCTTGAGGACCAAAATATTCAGTTAAATAAATTCCTGAGCATTAAGCAGTCCTTTGTTCCCTGCTATCAGCCATCTTACTATGAGTTCCTCATGTCAAGCAGAACTGCCCCCACCTTAGTAACTAGCAAATTCTATGTTATCACCTAACTAAATACTACATTAAAAAAAAAAACAAAAAAACACCAAAAAAGTAAACAGCTCTGTGCATCCAGAAATACCTTGCATACTCCTATGTATAGGAACAACATATGTCCATATATATTTCTCTAGCAGCACAATTTACTGTGAAAAGTCAGGGCAGGCTAGTGGTGCCAATCTGTAAAGGTAAAATTCTCACCCAATAAAACAAGACAAGCATCTAATACCTCACTCACATGTTTGGTGTATACCTAAGAAGGTTCTTCTCTGATTTGAATTTCTGAAAGTTTACATAAAAAATGTGATATGTTCAACTTAAATTTTACTGAACAGTCTGATTTTTACTTCTCAGTTACACAAACCACCTTTGAAATAAATTTTTTAAATTATTATGAAAGACAGAGTGTGATTCAAATGTATATTTCTGATTCTTTTTAATTCCTTCCTGTGGATATCACTTTTATATATGCATAAAAGTGTCCTGTTTATATTACTCTAGGCATAGTCTTTTAAAAAGTCTTGGCTTATTGTTGGCAAGGGAACATCATCATGTGGATAATGATGGGATAATAACTTTGATTTTGAACTTCTATTACTTAAAATCTTGCAGCACTCCCTGAACAGGTTGTACACTGGGGCTTGTTAGCTCTGTAATTGCAATTCTTACCTTGAAGGCATTTTTGTATGCCCAGCATCCAAATGGACAGCCCAGGGAATTGAATTCTGAAGATATATTGCTCATTCTTTTGATTATTCTCAGTACGACTGGATTCAGCAAGAATCTTAGAAGCTTCTTATCTGAAAACTTTTGTGAGGACTTTCCTAGAGGACAGCTAATTCACATTCAGAGTTCATATCTGAAATCTGAACCTCAAGAAGAAACAAGCAACAAATGCAGCTCCATTGTACTGGAGTCTAATGACAGGTAGTTCTGTGTAACAGAATGAGGAATCTGCCACTGCCAGTTATCCCAATGGAATTAGCACAATGGAATTCACCTACAACATTGCTTAATATAGCCACATATGGTTCATGAAAACCATGAATACTTACATGAGTTTCACGTTACATGGTACTTTTTTCTGTAACATTTTGTACTGGTTTAATCCTTCAGTTGGATTGATGGGCCAAGGCCAACAATATAATGTTCAACAAGACCAAGTGGCAGGTCCTGCACTTTGGTAATAAGAGCCCTTGTAGTGCTACAGGCTGGGAGCAGAGTGGTTAGAAAGCTGCACAGAGAAGAACAACCTGGGGATGCTGGTCGACAGCCAGCTTAATACTAGCCAGTGTATTCCAAGGTGGCCAAGAAAGCCAAAGGCATCCAGGCTTGTATCAGGAGTAGTGTGGCCAGCAGGACTATTTCTGGTAGTCATTGTCCCCCTGTACTCAGCACTGTTGAGGCCATACCTCGAGTCCTTGTCACAATCCGTCCTTGCGAACGGGGTTCGTGATGGTTTGTTTCACAGATCTCAGGGTGCAAAAAACCGACACGACAAGGGGATTGCAGTGATAATCAAAAAAAAAAGTACCTTTATTGAAATTACCACAATAACATGCGTTAGGGAGAGGGGGAGTGAAGAAAAGGGAAAGAATAAGGAAAAAGAGGGGAAAAGAAAGGAGGTGTATAGCTACCAGACGTGGAAAATGACATAGTCCTTCAAAGTCCAGTCAATGAAACCTGTCGTATTCACATCAGGGGAGATCTCAAAAATCCCTAGCTAACTCAGGGGTTTTTGCTATTGAAAATTGAGAAGGAGGGGGAAACAAATACAATAGTCCAAATTCTCAGCAATGGGCGAGAACCATTGTCTTCTTGGTCCAGTGTTTGGCAAACATCTTGCTTTGGTCAGCTGGTCTCCCTACACACACCTTCCCCCCCTGCAATGGGGGTTTCAGTCTCAGTCCTCGGAAGGGGGAGTTTATGGGAGTCTCATGTCTCAGTCCTTGAGGGAGAGACTTCTCCCATCTCAGTCCATCTGTCACAGTGGTTGCACAGTAAATGGAGGCTCTTTTTGTCCAGAGAGAAAGTCCAGCAAAGTTGGGAGGTGGGGAAATTCCAGAACCAGTGCTGCGAGACAATGCAGGTGAAGGAGGGCAAGGTGCCCCTTTTCTTTTCATTGAGTGCAGTGTTCCATGGAGTGGGCAAACACAGGTATGAGCAATGGCTTGGTTTGGTGGGCGACAATTCAAGCAGGACCAAGATCCTAGAACAGGATCCTTCTTTTCTTTCCTCGGTGGTCTCAGTTTCTGTCCTTCTTTCATGACAATTATGAGGCAAAAATGAGGGAAATTTTGGACAGACACTTACTGTCCTATGTTCAGTTTTGGGTCTTCTAAGTCAAGAAAGATATTGAGATGCTGGAGCATGTTCAGAGAAGGACAACAAAGCTGGTGAAGGGCTGGACAATAAGTCCTATGAGAAGCAGCTGAGGGAGCTGGAGTTGGTAAGATTGGAGAAAAGGAGGCTCAGGGTAACCCTTATATCTCTCTTTACATCTATCTGAAAGGAGGCTGTAGCAACGTGAAGGTCAACCTTGTCCCAGGCAACCAGTAACAGGACAAGAGAGCATAGTCTCAAACTGCACCAGGGAAGGCTTAGGCTGGAAAACAGGAGGAATTTCTGCATGGAAAGGGCAGTTAAACATTGGAAAGGGCTGCCCAGAGAGGCAGTGAAATCACTATCCCTGAAGGTGTCCAACACACAATTGGACATGGGATTTAGTGTCATGGTCTCTTTGACAAAATAGATGATCAGTCAAAGGTTGGACTAAATGATCTTAGAGGTCTTTTCCAGCCTAAATGTTTCTATTATTCTGTAAAAATTGTCTGCACACATAATCCACCTACAAAACATCATTAACAGTTCATACATATGTGTTTAGTCTTGTTAATTCTGTTTTAATAGAAACATACTTGTAAAACTGGGGTGAAAAAGCATTTCCAGTTACCTGGTGACTACCTGGTGACCTATTAGGAGTACTCTGTTACTAATGACAGAAATTGCAGGGATATTTCAGTTTGGTTTTCTTGGTGAGAAATTTCTGTGAGATTGCCTCATTTATCCTGCTTCACTTAACATTGTACCTACCTTTAGCTGCTAAACAGCCCATGCATATACCCTGCTGAGGTTTCATATTCTTTAGAGTCTAATCCATATTTGGGCTAGTTTGGTTCTGTGAATCCTTTAAGCCCCTCCTTCTCTGCTGGAGGAGCAGCTTCAGAGATGTAGTCGGTGGAGCTCTTCCCTGAGGCAGAGGTGGCCTGCTCCTGGGAGGAGAGGAAAAACTGTTTAATAATATGCAGTAACAAAATTTTAGTTTCTCTGTAATTCAAAAAATGCGGTGAAGTCAATATTAATGCACTCTGTTATGTTCACTACTAAAATACACTTTATACGGGGGATAAAAAAATACATTGCCAGTAGGTAGGCAGCTGCAATGTTCTGATGCTAGCTATTAAGCTAGAGCAGATCCCTTCAAAACTTTGACTGTCTGTGATGAATGGATAATATTACCTCCACACTGGTCCTGAGACCAGTGCTATGGGAGTACTGCAGCTACTGAGGTAATAATATCTCTTTACAGAAAATCTCTGTTTCTCTATTTTACCTTTTATAGAGAAACTCCAAGGAAAGGTATAACTCAAAGGTACAGGCTTTCAGGGGTTAGATACTATACAGTTGCAGTCTGGGACAGTGGATGTATGAGGGTACACTTGGGCAGAAGGAAGGTCTTAGGAGCAGTTTCCTGCATGTTTTGTTAAGCAAGACTCTTCAGCTCAGCTCTTTGTGACATCGTTCATTCACAAGATGATACAAAGTTCATTGCCACAGGGTACCTGTTGTACTAACACTGAAGAAATGGCTGCTTTTTTATTTTTCAAAAATACAACTACAGTTATAAACATATTCAAAAAATCTGTTTGAATGGATCCAGATAAACCAATTAGTATGATCAATACTAATTAGTATGTTTCAATATTCTTCTCCTTCTAGTGACCAAATGTACTAGCAATTCCCATACTGCCATTGTTCCTCTGGTTGGCCATAAGACACACACAAGATCTTACTGTCTGTTTTGTCATTAAATGGCATAGATCCAATTGTTACAAAAAAATAATATTTTAAGGATGATTACCAAGCCTCATGTGGAAGTAATTCTGAACAACACTACTAAATCACCAGTCAAAGTCTTTATGGTGAAGGACACACTTGAACACAGGTCTCTAATATTTTTTTGTAACAGCCAATATGCTTAGATATTAGACAGAAATCTGGCTGTAGATAGAAGAATAGCATAGCCAGGAAATGGGAACTATAAGCAGGAAGTAGTAGGGGATGAAAGAGAGGTTGAAACAGAAATAGAAGAAATATTAAATACGTACAAAATAGGATTTGTTACCCAGCACCCTTTTTTTTTTTTTTTTTTTTTTTTCTTTTTTTTTTTCTTTTTTTCTGTATGATAAGGTTAAGAGCCAAAAGAAACTTGTCAGAGATGCTCTGGGTCTGGAGCTGTACAACAGGAACATATTAGCCTCTCTTTTTAACTTGTAGCATGTAGCAACAGTTAATTAAATTAAGGGCAATAAAGTTAGAATGAATGAAAGGATAAGTCTTCTTTCCACAGTGCATAATCAATTTGTGGCATTTACAGCCACTGCAGGTCGTGTAGACAGACATTGTGGTTGAATAATTTTATGACTAGCAATAACATTTGCAGCTCTGTCAACTTAGACAGTGACAGAAAGATAATCAAAGAGACCCTTGGAAGAACACTGCCCCAAGAACTCAAAGGTCTGTTATATTATGAAGGACTTAGCACCAGCTCCAAATGTCACATCATTTATCAGTGTGTGAGTGCATAACATGCAGAGAATTAAAGGACATTACATCCCAAATTTAATACTCAGTAACTAAGTGGTCAAGGAATAGATAAAAATTGTATTCTCTTCTTGATCAGTGAGCTTCCAAATGATGTTAAACAAGTTTCCTTGGGTATACTCTCTTTTGTCTCTCCCTGAAAATGTCAGTGTGTCATTGGGGCCTGATTTTCTCCCTGGAGTTCTGGTGTTGGATTAGAAATCGTGAGATGCATTAAGATGCAAATTTAGAAGGGGTCTTTTTTGTTGTTGTTTTTGTATTTCTGGCTTTCAAGTTTGTTTTTTTCAAGACTTTTTTCAAGGTTGAATCCTACAACCAAGAAGGAAAAGCTGATTCTTCTCCCCATCGCTATTAATACCTTGTGACCATCATATGCAAGCTTCTTCCATGGGAAGATACAAGGGAAAATATCAATAGCTGTGATTGCCATCTTGGAATTGACCAAGACTAGATCACATCTGGCCAGTATTCACCTACAAAAGAGACTGAAAAAGAAAGTTTTCCATAATCTGTTATGTACTTGTTTCACACTATTACTGAAAAAGGCTGGCCTGTCTCTCTTTGTCTGTCCCTTGAAACACAAGACAATGTTTCAAGCAATACTGTGATCTTCTAAAGACAATTTCTTCTTCAGAAATAGTGTGGTTCCACTTTATAACTCATGTAAACCAGGTTATCTGGTCTTAAGAATCTAGACAATTTGCAGCTTAATATAAATAGACTCTCCAGATCAGCATTCTTTCCAGCAGCAGGTTGCTAGGATGACTTCAGAAGTGTCACATGTCAGGCACTGTCAAATAAATCCTCAGCTAATAAAATGGATTAGCCAATTTTCTATACTTCTTGAAACAGAGACAGTTTTTAAGCATGGTCCCTCCTGTAACCAAATGAAAATGGTTCTAATCAAGACACAGATTTAAGGCTGAGCTGCCAGAAAAATTGGCCTCTATATGAAGTCAGGTAGCAGTGTAGTTCACCTAATAAACACATGAAAGAAAAACTGCAGCCACTTCTTCATCCTTGCCTGTACTCACAAGAGTGAATGGCTCTACTGATCATTTTAAAATATATATTTAATTTAACTACCATAATTGTCTTATTGAAAAGGAACATAAAATGGAAAACAGACTATTTAGTTAGTGTATAATGAAACATATGAACCTAGGAGAAAAGGCTGCATATTTTATTTTAAATAATATATGCATATGTGAATATGAAATCTGACATAATTTTGAAAAAAAAAAAAAGAGTCAAAATACTTTTTTATATATTTAAAAGTGTGAGAAAGTAGGTAAGAGGGCAATGTACATGATAATGGCAGGAAGATTCAAACAATGAGATATGGAATATATTAGGATCTCTTTGTGGGTATTCAGTCTAGTGATGTCTGAGTACTGTAATGGTCATACCTTCAAAAATAAGTTCATAGGCCCAATTGTTGATTCATATAGTTGCCAAAGTGCAAAGAAGGTAACAGAATTTAAAACATTAAAATAAAAATTAAATCAGGGATAATTTGGACCAGTCTTTTACATGAAGTTTTCTGTCAAATATTGGCTTATTTGCTACCGCTGATCTCAAAAGATACTATTTCCTTAAGTTCTGCTGAGTGTCAGGTAGCAGAGCATGAGCCAGCTTCCCCAAAAACTTACCTACCCATTGTCATTTCTAGTAAGACTTCTTAATGTCACACTCAGGCAGTTTTACACCATTTTGCATCAGATTTGAACATAAAAGTCAAACCTCCTGTCTCACATAGACACAGATTTTGCATAAGTAAGGCCTCCCTCTGAACAGGCCTGACACCTACACAAGCCCTGAATGGGAAAGCACCAAAGGAAAAGGTCTGTTTTTAAAACGTGACATCTCAAAATCCCTTTACAACTGCTGTTAAAAGGCTTGTAATGGGCCAATTAGTTCATGGCAAAGTTGAAGGCAGTGTGGGGAGATCTTGAATTTCATGTATTTATGCAGTTACACAGAGCATGAACTGCCTTTAAATGCTGAATACCTTGCATGTGTCAGTTTAGACATCTTAAAAGTGCATAAACAGGAATTCAACTGCTCATTTAGTGCAGAAGGTAACTATTTTTCTATCAGATGGTATAGCTGAAAACAAAAAAAGTAACAGAGAAAAGAAATTCAAACTGCAATTTAAAGTAGAGCAAATGATACCACATTTTTTTTATAAAACATAAATAAATTTATGTATTTCATAATTTTATTCTCTGAAAGACACATGAATTGATATAAACCACTGTGACACTTTTTGAAATATGTTTTTAGTTTAAACTGCTCTAGTGTCATTCTGTGATTTGACATTTACACTCATTTCCATCATGTTTGCTCTGAAAAATCCACACTGACAAGCAACAGCACAGGTAATGCTGTACCAATTCTGCCTGAATCCTGCCACATTCACATGCATGTTTGCATGTACAAACTGCCAAACTGTCCCTGATTTGAAGTTATCATTGGGAGAAAGTGTTTCATGCACAGCAAATAACTACTTTAGCATAACCATACATTTCACAGAGAACATTTACCACAACATTGCTAAGGACCAAGTAAACATATGTTCAGATGGATATCTTTAAAGGTAAAATCCTTGTTACACTCAATTTAGCAGGACATAAAATACAAACTGTGACATTTTTCAGAGAGTTTTTTGGTGGTTTTGTGGTTTTTTTTTTTTTTTTTTTTTTTTTTTTTTTTTTTGCAGGGGTGTTAAATGTGTGTTTGGCTTTGCTGGTTTTTTTTGTGGTTTTTTTTTTTTTTTTTTTGTTGTTTTTGTTTTTTGGTTTTTTTTTTTTTTTTTTTAAAGTTAATTTTAATTACTTTTAGCATTATTGGAAAAACAGCAAGGTGCATATTGGAATGCGCTTTCTCTGTTTAGTCCCTAGAGACTTGCCACCTAATTGGCTTCATGTCTTACTATTGCTGATGTAAAATTGGCCAGTCATTGGCCTCAGTCCTCAGTGTTTCCAAGCTATTCCTTTTCATCTTCTCAGCACTTACAGAGACACTTACAGAGATTCTAGACTTGTACTTCAGGGTGATTTTAACCATGCTCTGTCCTTCTGAAGTACTTTTGTATTTAAAGCTATCTCATCAGTCTGAACTGCTTTCCATTGCATAATACAACTTCAGTTATGACTTCCCAGGAACACAGTTTAGAAACAAAATTTTTAGTTAGAATAAGATTAGGAGGAATGTTAATTTCTCATCACAGAATTTCTGATGACATGTGTCTGTCCAAGGAAAAAGAGAAAAGCAGTGGCATGATGGTCTTGGAGTGTGGCCACTGAGGAATCAAAAGTGGGTCACAGGGTTCCCATTGCTCTGCTTAGTTGAGTCACAGGCTGTCAGACCTGGCACGATTATTTGAAAACAGTTGGGGTAACCCTTGAATGCCACCAAGGTCTGACTCAGCAGAGCAGTTAAGCAGCTGCTTCTCTTTAAACTGACACACTTAGGTCTTGGAGCTTAAATATCTCAACAGAAATAAAAGGGGTGAGCAGCTTGCTTGTACCATTTAACAGTACATAATTTCTACTTGCTGTTGAAACATATACAGTGAGAGACTAGACTCCAAAATATCTATGAGAGACATATGGAAAGCAGGTTTGAATTTTTATAGTACTAAAAGATTAAACCCACTGAGATTTCATATGAATTTTCATGTATTATTTAAATCCAGAAACTGAGAGCCCAGGGGACACAAAAGAAATTCTTCTGATTAAAGCAGAAGATGTGTGGTTGGAAGACTCAGACTCAATTCCCAGGTTTGATGCAGTGTGTGACCTTTAGGCTTTGGGATAAAAAATAGACAACCTTTTTTTTTTTTTTTTTTTTTTTTTGCAATCTGTCATGGTTGTAGTTCCAGTGAAAGCATATATTGAAAATCCTTTCTCCTTTCTGAAGAAAACTTTCTCCATTCGTCCCTCCATCATGATTTAACAAGTGAAGAAGCTCATGGTGAAGAGCAAAACAGGAGAAAACTGCATAACCTCTTGAGGAACCTAAACTTTACTTCCAACATAAATTTCTAAAGCAGTAGACAAACTAGCACCACACAGATTCAATAATTCTTGGTATTGCAACAGAGAAGCAAAAGACATTCCTAATGGATTTGTGTGGAAATAATGAGCTCTGTTTGCTTTGGTGGCCTCTCTAGTCCCAAAAAGTTCAAGTCTGTCCATATAGGCAGAAAAATATTAAGTACTTAACAAAACAATCTGAAAACTTATTTGAGACCTACAAAGGAAAAAGAATCCACATATGCGGTAATCTAATTTTTTTTTCAGGTGCAGTAAAAGCTATTACTGCCCTTATATAAGTAGTGGCTGGAGTCACAGAGCAGCAGAAAATACAGAAGATGGGCAGGTATTCTAATTTTTTGCTAACATGGTATTTCATAGCATTGGTTTCAAGGGAATTACTTCAGAGAGTGAAAGCACCTGGATTTCTTCATTTAAAAAATTGCAACCTGGCACTAGAGGGATATCTGTTCACTGCTTATGAACTCATCAACCTTTAATTTTATGCATCATTTGCATGAAAGAGTGGATTAAAATCTAAGATTTATGTTGTCATTTCTTTATAGGAAAATGTATTTGACCCTAAACAAATATCAGAATTGTTTTCCTTGCTTTGTATTTTTCAATATTTGAATGAAACTGATGCCTTAAGCTCTATCTTTTGTATTTTTCAGATTCTGTACTGCATTAGTATATAACTCTGAACTTCATATAAAGCGTTAGCAAGTTCGCTTCACAGTTTAGTTAGACAAAGCAATCCTTTTCCAGCTTGAGAACCAAAAACACCGTTGCAGCTTCATGCCCAAAAAGTATAAACAACAGCAAATTGAGGGGAGCAATGTGGGAGGATGGGATCTCATAACCTGAAGCTGTAATTGGTCATTTAACCCCAATATGAAAATGGACCCAAACTTATTAAAGTGTGAAAACCTGTGACCTGGTGTCCATCTTGGGTGTAGCCTTAGCCAGGCTCTTGTAGTGCCAAAGGTGTATCTTTTGAAAGCCTTTTTAATACCTACTTTATTCCTTTAACACTATCTAGCCTCTGTTCTAGGTAGCCTCTTGAGGCATCAGAGAAACTACATTTGTGAAAAGGACACCTAAGCTGTGTAACTCTGCAGTGCAAGACGTGAAGGCTGACCAGATCAGGAGTTTAAAAACTAGAACAGGGATAAATTCATGAAGACTAGGTCATTAGTGGTGTGCTAGTTTGTAAAAAAAAAAAACAAAAAACCAACAGTGGGAGATTCCAAGTCAGACTTACAATTTAATAGGAAAATTAAAATAAAGGCAATGATACAGAAACACTGGCTTACACTGAGAGAGTCAGGATACAACCTGACATCCTGTTGGTCAGAGTGATGGTAGCAGTCCGATTAAATGGTCTCTGCAGTCCTGTTGGAGTGATGAATGAGATTTGGTCAAAGTGTAAAGAAGATTTGGTCAACTTTACTTGTAGTGAAGTCTGGTCCTTTTCTGGAGACCAAGTGGTGATTAGCTTTTCCCTTCTGGGAATCCAGTGCTGCTCGTGGTGTTCCAAATCTCAGATTATAGTCAGGTAGGAATGCTTGGTTCCTCGCCTGGGCAGAGCATCCCACCATGGCAGGATGTAGTTTTATCAGTCATGCAGTGAGACACAATCGTCCATTAACAGAAGATATCCACCCCAGTGGTATGAGGCATGGGTCATGCCCCACCTGTTTTCAACACCTTATGAAGATGGTAATAGAATATACACTTTTGTTTACATTTTACATTGTAACCTAAGACAAGCAGCTGCCCAGATGCAAGCCAGCTCAGAAATACCCAAGCAACTGGAAAGTGGGAGATCACACCAGAGATGTTCACCAATATACAGCACTGCTTCTGTAAGCAGTAGCCAAAGACAGTGACATCTTGAACAAACCAAGGGAATGGCAGTTTGTATGTGGTTTTGGAACAGACAGTACAAAGGCAGGGAGGGCAATGTCATGCCTTGTGAGATCCCAGCACAGAGAGGCTTTTAGTGAGCACCAAGAAGGCACCCTCACTCACGTCACTTCATATTCCCATTCAGACTGTAGTAGCAGATACAGGGTGTCCTCACTGCTCTGACATTTATTAATCTTCTGCCATCCAGAATCCTTGAAAACTATCATTGTCTGACTCAATTCAGTGCAGCTCTTAAGCTTTTTTAATCCTACCTGGTGTCAGGATCTCTGCTCAGCATGATCAAATCAGCAGCTCCTTCCCTACCCCGTCTCAGATTTTCAAGTATGAACTCTGACCCCTTGTATTTCCGCAGTGTACCTTGTGTTGCAGGTCAACTTTGAAGGTCGTAGACTTCATCTCACCTGCTGACCCTACCACCGAAGTTTTGTGTTGAAATCCAGCAGCAGGCCTTTCGAGTGCCTACTTCTTTTATAAGAAAATAAGAATTCTAAAAATAGAGCGCTAAGTCCTAGGGCTGAGCAAAACCTGCTAGGCCAGAGAAAGAAAAAGTTAGCTAGGTAAAAGATCTGTTGCTGTTGGAAAAAATAGGTAAATAAGAAAAACATTAGTCCTGACAAAGGTTGTGTTGGATCCGATGTTATTATGATTTCCTGGAATTATTTTGTCTGTGCTAAAATAAGTAGCTAATTTGTTACAACAAGATAATCCTTATATCTGTGTGTCTTGAATTTCAGTGTACAGAAGTTATTGACAATTTAATAATATATTTAAGAAATTAGAAAATAATATTTGTGTGTGCATGTGATTTTATGCCAATGCTTACACATATCTAATTTGTCTTGCTCTCTCTAGGGCCGAATTCATTCTTCTAGTCACATCATGGTAATCCCAGAGAAATCTGATGGTCATTGACATGCTCCCTTATAGCCTCTTCCACGCTAATTCAGAGAATTTGGTTTACAGGGAAAGGAAAAGAGACAAATGTGACTTCAGCATCATGCTTCACTTTCTAAACTGTTTCTTTTTATTATATGATATAATGTGGGACCACAAGAGGATTTACAGCCTACCAAGAAGTGCTTCCAGTGACTCTTACTGTACAGCAAGCGATGGCTGTGTTGGTGTCAAGGTGCTCTGGCGCCACGTTAGTTGTAAGGATTTGGGTGAAGAAATGTGATTAGCTGCTGAAGCTAGATGCAAAGCACTGATACCTTTATGCTGTTGGCCATCTTATCTTAAACCACGAGCGTTTTATGTTGTCAATCTCATCTTTCTACAGTAATTGGAAGGCTGAAATGGAGCACTCAGATAGGTTTGGGAATAAATCCCACAGTGTTAACCTCAATGAGATAGTTTTGTAGGCTTAACTTCAATAAGACATGCTACTTCAGTGAAGCTTTTTTAGAGCGCCTTGCCAGATAACCAGCTCTGACTAGACAGCTGGAGTCCTTCATTCAGAGTTTTTCTTTCCTTAGTAAATTATGCTGCCAGGTTTTCAGCAGTTTTCTCCACATTAGCAGAAGATAGGCAAAATCTAACTACAGTGGAATAAGATCTCCCTGGGGGGCATTCCCTGGTTTAGGGAAACACAAGAAGCTTCCCTCAAAAAGCTGTTAAGACCCCATTGGCTCTTTCCCCTGTTCCTATGTCTGTTATGTCCCTGAGCCACTCCCCCCCTATTCCCTTGATTGGCCCTCATCTTTCTACTGCCCTGAGACAAGGCACACCTCCTACCCCTCGGGATTGAGTAACCTAGACCCTTCACGTGTGTGCTTTGGGGACTCTGAACATCTCACCACGGGGCTGAATTAAACATCTGTGGATATTATGCAAAGGACTTTTTACTTTCTTTACCCTGGACTTTACTAGCAGTTATTCAGGCTGCAACACCCTGCCTCCAGGCTTCAGAGCATATTTAGACTTATTTTTCTATTAATTTCTTTCCTTGCTGTTTCTTATGATCAAAATAACTGCAGAGCATTTTTAATTAAAATATCACCATCTTTCCTTACCAAAGTTATATCTTCATTCCCTGTGCCAGGTTCCCTGGAAAAGCAGCTCTGGGATGGTCAGGATCAGATGGCCACCAGAGGGAGCAGGCGGAGCCTCCGAAGTGTAACAGGGTCTCAATGTTGGGAGCAAAGCGGGTCGGAGATGCCCATTGCTCCTTTGCACCAGGTGTCACTCGTTGAGGTGGGCAGTCAGGCTGGGGTAAGAGCTCACAGTGTGGCACCTGAGATGCTTGCAACCCAGCTGCCAAAAAAAAAAAAAAAAATCGTCTTTATCTATATTTGTCTATAGCGCTATATATACATCACACACATAAATAAATATAACACACATATATTTATACAAAAGTAAAAAGAACGAAGTAAAAATATCATGAGCCCAGGTAAACTGGCAGTTCTAACAGGGGGCTCTGGTTTATGTTAGCTAGAATCAGGTCTGGATACTGCTGAAGGGTTTGGTGGTTCTGTGCTTCTTCTTAGCAGTCTCAATGTGTGTCAAAGTCCAGACTGAAACCAACTATTAATTTTGTTTCTTGAAGAGGTGAGCAACTGAACTTATTTCATCAAAACCTTAATGTTTTTTATCAGGCAAGGAAGTTCCTCTCACATACAGACATCTTCCCCCATATGCAATCACATAATACCCTGATGTCATGAGGGACTAATGACTTCTACCCCTTTGTGTAACCCAGGGGAAGAAAAAAGAGATGTGCAGGGAGACTTGAAGGACTGCTACAACTGGCTTTGTGACAATGCTTTCCATGCCCTCAGGTCCATAAGAGGCTGTGTTGTAGCTGTGGTTTCTTTATCACTTCCAGATTAACTCTGTAGCTAAGCTAAAATGGGCAACCCTTTTCAAAGCTGCAACCCCTATCAAGGCTTTCATAATAGTAACAAAATACATACACACATGCACATATATACACATATGACACATATATTTCATTATCACCTTGTTATTAACATCTACCTAATTACAGTTGTCTTCATAGTAGTAACTATCTTTTTAATTCAATATCATTTGGTCTTTCTTGGGCTACAGATGAAAGTGACTCACGGGCACAGCCTGCTGCTGCTTCTGCTACTATCAGTCTTCCTGCTCCCAGACACAGATGTGTGTGTGCATACAAATTTGAGCTAGAGCTAGTGTTCTTGAAAGATTATTTTCTGGCTAAAAGCAATAGCGACTTTTTACCTGTTTTTCATAGAGGTTGTCTGTCAGTACTGTGAAAAGGCTGGTGGTGATTCCAACCAGGAGCTGGAAAGGCATGTTGTTGCAAGGCAGAGCTAACACTGATGTGCTATGTTTGGGAGCAGAGGAGTCTGTATATTTTTGAATAAAAGGCTACTCACTTTCCTATGCTAGAAGATAGCTCATCTTCTGAATCAATCATTATTTTTTTGTTTGGCTAAAATGATCCCTCTGCTGAGGAGTGACACATTCTGAAAATGACAGGGATTATATATCTGTAGTTAGAGAATAAGGTTCTCCATCAATGATACATTCTGAGAATGCTTAAAGTCTTTTTTGTGTGTGTGTGAGTCTAAAGTAAATCAAATTAGTGACAATCCTTTCTTTCAGAGATTTAACTGAATCAGCAAAGCTCCATATTCAGAATTAATCTTGTTAAAAGCATCAATTTGATATAGAATACAGAAGGAAGGTAGCAGATTTTGCTGCTTTCAAAATCTCCCTGAGTAAGGTATTAATCTCTAAACAATGGGAATATTGTTAGGAGGCAAAAGTGTGAAAGTCCTGCTTCTTACTGTTCTGTCTCTATGCTACATGATGTGCTGCTAAAAATACAGTTAGCAAGAAAACATGTGTTCAATTTCCTCTGAAAACTTCATAGTAGTTTTTATCCAAAAAATAAAAAAAAAGAAAAAGGCTTAAAATTGACACCATGGATATCAGAATATTTAGTAAACACTTCTATCAAGCATTAATAAATTAAGTACAAGGAAAACCAAGTGCATACACCCTGTCATTGAAATATTGAAATGCAACAAAACTTGAAGCATACAGTTGTATTGAGGTTTTAGGGGTGGGGGTTGGTGGTTTGGTGGGTTTTTTGCTTGATTGTGTTTTGGGTTGGTGGGGATTTTTGTTCATTGATGGGGTTTGGGGATTTTGGTTGGTTGTCTTTTGTTCTGTTTTGCTGGGGCTTTGCGTGCATGTCTGTGTGTTTGTGTGCAGTTTTTTGTAAGATTATAAAGGAAATAAAAATAGTCCTTTGATAAAACCCAGAGCATGTTTTCACCAGCAAGTGAGGAAGTTTCCAGAGAGAATTCATGCATCCTGACCACCCATGACCACTGCAGAAGTAGCTGGAAATTACAAGTGCTCTTGAAAGATTTTCAAATCAGGTCCCTGAGACTCACAGTAGATGATGGGATCAGCTGCCCTCTGAAACCTCTTTTTTATTCTCTTGACAAAAAAAAAAAAAAAGAAAGATAACACTTAGATGATTAGCCTTCAAGGTCTGGAGCAATTTATAGTGGTGAGTTGGATGATTAGTGGGTTTAGACAGGATACACTTACCCCAAAGCTTTGCATGCCTCTAATTTGAATTGCCAAGCCACTTCCACATCAAAGAGACACAGCTCTGCACATCAATTTCTTTCACTAAATATTCCCTTTGACTCAGTCTATATCCCCACTGTAATCAAGAACTCATTGTACCAAACTTTCTTGAGGATAAAGGGAAGAATAAACAGCTATTTAACAAAAACTCTCTATTCTTTCCTACTATTGAAAATTTACTGATGTGTTTTAGACTTGACCAAAGAGTCCATCTCTTGCTCTTTCAGTGATTATTTGATCAGACACGTATTGCCTATCACATTCGGGAATAATACATCATGGGTAAGAATAGCAGTATTTTTCTTCAATCTTACTTGAAATATTAATATTTCTAAAGCCATGTTTCTTCATTACTTTTAGTCTAATAGAATTAAACAGATCATGCCTAGGGATCCATAATAGATCCTCTAAACCACCCCAAGAGATTCTGCTATAGAGCTTTCCATAGGATGATCTTCTAATTTTTAAACTCAATCAAGAATACAACAGTTTCATTATGACAGCAGGTTATTATCTTACCAATTTTTCACCTCAAGGTTCAAAAAAAATTTTTTTTTTTTTTGCAGGAACAGCAAATTAGATATCCCATCTATGTGCAAAGAGCAAGCACAATGGAAAGGAAGTAGTAAATTCCAACCTGAATGTGGTCTTGTGTTCTGGATACTGCAGTATTCCATCTTAATATCAGTATCCAAAAACAAGGAGAAGCTGAGGCAGAAGCTCATGTGCTCAGATAGAAACTTTCACTCTCAAACAAAAGTTTAATTGTCGGTTTCATGCATAAAGCCGCCATCTGCTATTTATGAGAAAAAGAACAAAAAATTGTTTAGCAATAAAATGAATTAAACTATATTTGCTAATGGAGTTCTTTTAGTCATTATCATTAAGGTTTTTTGCAATGTGGTAGAAACTTGAAAAATTCCTGTTACAACCTAAAAATATGTAAATTATTAGAAGTTTTGAGCCAAAGGCAAAACCAGCAAAGTGACACTTCCTTCCAATGGTGAACTGAAATGGAAGAAATGGGTTTTGGAAATAATTAATTTATTTTAATTACAAGTTTGGCTTTCTGTTCCAAATATAAATGTGAAATTTATTCATATATGTTCAGGATGAAAATATATCACTATATTCAGGATGAAAATATATCTCATGAATACCGGTAAAACTCCTGTCCCTAACTTGAATGATATGAACAGTTTTTCTTGCTTTTCTGGCATTTATGTCATGCTGTAGAATGGTTGTCTGGGCATGTGGTCCAAATCTTACTGGAATGTCCTTTACCTGCAGCCTTCTTTCTTGTCAGTTCTTCACCTGTGGATGGAAGATCAAAGCTACATGTGCACTTCCTCCCACCATCCTCTTGCAACAGAAAAGCAGAGGGGAAAAATTCTCGTTGTGTTATCTCACCTGGAAAGGAAAAAGGAGAGGGAAGTGGGGACTGAAAACAATTCCATGTATGTCTATGTATCACTTTCCTGTCAAAGATTCAGTTCTTTTATTTCTTGATATTTTTATAAAAACCCAACAAAACACAAAAATTGAAACCTGTCACATCTGGAATCTATCGTCCTCCCATCTAATTCCAGAAATGTCATATTATTAAATTAAAGCTAGAGTATACTCTGATAAAAATTCAAATCAGAAAGAGCAAATTTCAAGGTAATCCATCTTCCAAGACTTCTCAGAGATTTTATGCTGACATTCCTCTGACAGTATCATACTACTCATGAAATCTGTCCAGGCAGAAAAGGCTCTTCAATTGGCTATATTTATTTAGTACAAACACTGCACAATTCTTCTATTTTTACACAAGAAATAGACTGTGACAGAGAATGCTTGCTATTGAAAATTACAATTAAAAGAAGAAACAAGAAAAATAAAAAACTTGCCATGTGAACCCCAAGTATGAGCAATAATTTTAAAATTAGCAACAACCAAAAAAAATCAACTTTTCTTTTTGACATTTTTTGTCTACTTCAATGAAAGCACATTCTGCTTTTTTCCACTACTTTCATTAAGGGTTTTTATCATCTACTTCTTATTTCCTAAGGAAAAGTGTGTTTTTAAATCCAAGATAATCTTATCAAATTCAGTTTATTATACAGTTTGGTATGAAAACCTTATCTATGATATAATCAGTCTAAATAATAATATTTAGGAAAAAAATGGAATTTTAAAAGAAAAAAAATATATTTCTTCAATAGAAATTTAAATTAGCATAACATCTATGTATCATCATATTTGAACATATGAAAAAGTATCTTTTCACTGAAGTGTGACCTTTGTATTTCTCCAGGATTGGATCTGGCTGAGACGCAGTTAATTTCTCGACTTTCTCCAAGGACTACATGTCCTTATTTAGGGGACCCCAGAACTGGATGCCGCACTGCAGGTGGGGTCTCGCAAGAGCAGAGCAGAGGGGCAGAATCCCCTCCCTCACCCTGCTGGTCACATTGCTTTGGATGCAGCCCAGGATGAGGTTGGATTTCTGGGTTATGAGCACACATTGCTGAGTCATGTTGAACTTCTCATTAACCAGCATCCTTGAGTCTTCCTCCTAAAAGCTGCTCTTAATGCATTCCCTGCCCATCCTGTATTCGTGTTTTCCCTCCCTCCTCCCATATAGCAGCTCAGAGAGATGGGGAATGGGGGCTGTAGTCACTTCATCACCCCTTGCCTCTGCAACTCCTTTCTTCTAAAGGCAGGACACCTCACACTTTTCTCCTGCACCAGCTTGGAGTCCTTCCCACAGGAGACAGTCCTCCACAAATTTCTCCCACAGGAATCCTCCCTATGGGCTTCAGTTCTTCATGAACTGCTCCAGCGTGGGTCTCTTCCATGGGGTTCAATCCTTCAGAAACAAACTTCTCCAGAGGTGGATCCCTGATGGGGTCAAAGGTCCTGCCAGCAAAACTGCTCTGGTGTGTGCTCCCTCCATGGGGCCACTGGTCCTGCTAGGATCCTGAGGAAGTGTGGATTTCCTAAGGGGTCAAAGCCTCATTTGGGCAACCAACTTCTCTGGTGTGGGCTCCTCCAGGTTCTGCAGGAGAATTTCTGCTCTGGCACCTGGATCATCTCCTTCCCATCCTTCTTCACTGACCTTGGTGTCTGCAGGGCTGTTTCTCTCACATATTCTCCTGCCTCTCTTCAGATGCAGTGGCCCTTCTTAAATATGTTATCCCATCCATCTGGGAGCTGTCTGGTATTGGCTCTGTCAGACATGGGGGGAGCTTCTGGAAGCTTCTCGCAGAAGCCTGCCCAGTATCTCCCCACTACCAAAGCCTTGCCACACAAATCCAAAACATCTCCTCACACTACCAAATTAAAAAAAAAAAAAAAAAATTCAATATAAAATTACAATTATATCAACAATTTCTGTATGTACACATATATGCTTCATTCCACTTTTTTTCTAAAATGTGCTATTTGTATTTCTTCTAAGCTGCTAAGCAAACTTGACATGGCTCTGCAGAGGTGTTTACTTTTTATTTGTAGACTGAAAAGTATAAGTGACTAAAAGTACAAGACTTACGAGGTAGGTAAGTGATAATTCTACCACTAAAAAACATTGTGCAAGGTTAAAGGGAATTGGAAAGAGATTGCAGAAGAAATTACAGTCACCTGAGTGCCAAATATTCAAGGTATGTTTGAGCAGAAAAGGGATAAGGTTGCAAATGATAGGTCACAAAAATCTCACTCTGTGTATAACACTAAGAGAGGAGCTAATTTTTTCTAGGGAATGGGATTATTTGTATTTTTAAACAACCATGAAAGCAAATTAATTCCTCTAACCTTGGGCAATTAAACTGAGGTGTCTCAGGTCCTCACACCAGAGTGAAAAGGTCCTCAAGAAAACAGATTACTTTTCCAGATGCTTAGAGTCAAAAATTAATTTGAGTCACACTGCCCAACAGACAAAACAGTATTTCATGACCCAGATAGCTTACTGCCTACAGGTTTTACTAAAATGATAGCCAGTAGAAAACATGAGTGCCAGGGCACCATCATTCTTATACGAGAGAGTTATGCATAGCCCCAAAACAGAAACCTTTAAGTTAACTATTTTTATTAATTGATGTGTATGTAGTGTGTTCTTTGTTACAGAATTTTCTCATCAACAGTGCAATAACAGCATGTGCTACCGAGTTCACATCAGGTAATAGATGGAAAAATAAGTAAAACTCCTATCATAGATATTATGTCTTACAAAAAAAAAAATTACTTGATAAGTGAAGAAGTGAAGGTGTTGTTTTCAGGGTCTTCATGGCAGTGATATGCACATGCTGCAGGCAACTGCATTTTGAGAAAAGTAGAGTCACAGAGGATACTTAGCTGAAGCCTGGAAAACGCATGTTTCTGCACTGCAGTAAAATTTCTATGCTGACTCAACCACCAAGAATTTTTTTTCTGCCTATTTTCTGGCAGAATGATTAAGACAATGCTGATTCTTAGTTTGACTGATCTGCAGCATGACAAGCTTTCAAGCATGGCAGAAGCCTTGCAGCAAATCTGCCTCTGACAGAGGCGCAAAAGTGGGATGTTGCAAGTGGCACACACGGAATAGTCACGTGCATGTGCGTGTACACACACAGGGTGGCAGCCTCCATTGATTTGGCTTTCTGGCTTGCAAAGGCAACAAAATACAAATTACTCTTTAATATGCATTATTGCTGGGCTCCACATCCAAACATACTTGGAAAACAATTTTCCAGGAAAACCGTATCAAATTTCACCATAATGTAAGAAAATGCTTTTTAGATTTGTAAGTTTCTCTTATTAGTTGAAGAGCAATTTCATTCCTGATTGACCATCAATAGATATTTACGCTATTTTAACATAATTAGAGTAATTTTAAACTTTGATCTGTTCTCCATTGTTTACTTTCCTAGCTGCACTTGGCAGCCAAGTTGGAGACAAATGCAATCAAACCAAGTTAACAAAAAGAACTAGTTAAAAATTATTTCCAAGCTGTTTGCCACCAGAGTTCTCCTGCACTGACATGTAATTTCTCAGTTAGTTTATTAAACTGCAAACACAGAAATAAGATTTGTACCTATTTGTGTCTTTTGTAAGACTTAGTATTTAGCAGAATTTAAGACAATTAATATAATTTTAGCCTGGAGGAAAGTTTTTGGAATTGTTTTTATTGTTTAGCACTATATTTTAAATTATATATTTTGGCACTCAATTTCAGCTAATGGTACACTGAGGCAAAATTCTACGCCATATTTAAAAAAGTTCCTGGTTCTTAAATCAAGGAGATAGTTCTGAAAATATTAGTGAAATATTTGACATATTTCCCTAATTATGAAATATTAGTTTTTTTCTCTCAAAACAGTCCGAAGGAGTCCTAGATCTCCACTCACATAAACTCAAAATCACATACAATTTCATGTGTAACTTTGATTTTGTTGCTTTAATGTATTCAATATTTCATATTTATGACACTGAAGTATTTTCTTATATGACTTTAATAAATCATAATTGCCAAGAAAAAGCCCCTTATCTGCATCTAAAAAGGGCTTAATGCCTGTTGTACTTGCTTGAGGGGTATGCACCTTTAAAAATAGGTTTTACATCAAATGAGTAAGTATTTGTAACATCTATGCATAGATTTCTCCTTTTATTCTGGCACACAATTTTGGCAGTTCTATAATGATAAAAATTTGGTCCTACTCATCATATACATGTATGCCAGTTTAAAAACACATGAATATACTCAATTTCACCAGCAGGAAACACAGTCTAGGCACAACTGTAGCATTGAGAAAAGCCTGACCGAAACCCTTTCTTATTTGCAGTAAAACAAACCAAAAAAAATCCAAAAAAACAACAGAAACAAAGTAAATGAACAAAGACTCAGAAGACTCAGAATCAGGTTCTTCATTTCTATCCAGAATACAATTATTTGCATATTGCCTTAAGTGATCAGTACTTTTCATATCACAATCTCATTAAGAGCTACTCTGCTGTGTTGATCTTCAGTGTCGTATTAAGAATTTGAGTTGTTCCAGAGTATGTACATTTGGTTTCAACAGACAAAAACCATTAAATTTGTACATATAACATATAACATATGCAGAACATATGCAGAACATATAGCACTGGAAATTTGGCTCTTTATTTGTTGGTTTGGGTTTTTTTTTACATTTGACATCAACAATATGTTTCTGAGATACTGCATTCTGCAGTTTATCCGTACTTATCCTAAAATATTGAGAAACCATTAAATGCCAAAAAACCAAAAGAATAATGATGTTACCCATCTCGAAATGCCAAAGCATAGCACTGGAAGTTTGGCTCTTTATTTGTTGGTTTGGGTTTTTTTTACATTTTTTCATTATTTACACCACTGATAAGTAACTTCATATTTCAGGGTTCTCAGGATATGAAGAGACAAAGTATTCTCATCTAATCGCAGCATTTCTGTCAAAACAGAGCAATATAGTTTCATTTTTTGTTATTTGCTACACAACCACTAACTCTTAGTCCTTTGGGTGCTTGAGGATACAAACCTGTAGCTACAGAACTCCTGACCTTTGCATATCCAAAGCTCCTATTATTATCAAAAGGCAGGAGTTTGGAAGAGAAGCAGAACTGAGATTTTTTAAGAACAATATATTTTTTTCTTCTCTACCATCTTCCTCACATATAAACCTTTTTTGCAGACCTTTTACTTAAGCTTCTCCACTTGTCATCTTCAAAAATATCAATTTCCTTATAAAAGAAAAGAAAACTAAAGTCATTCTAGATCAAAACTGACACAGAATAGATGTTGCATTACTGGCCCAGGAAGCACAAGCTGTGAAGGTCACTGGAGAATCCTGAGGGACCACTAAAATGCAATTCCCTGACATAAAAAGTTTGAGAAATCTATTTCTCCCAAGCCAGGCCATGAGAACCCTGCAAGTGCTTTCTGGTTCATCTGAGAGGCCCCACTGCCTGTATGGTTCAAAATGGCCAGGTTTACTCCCCAGGCTAATTTAACCCAAAAGCTGAGGCACATCAGGAGAAGGGCCTGACTGCCACACTCTGGGCTACCCTGCCTGTACACCGTCCAGCCAAGCAACCAAGCATTTCCTTGGTCTGTCTTTGCTGCTGGGCGAGAGGCATTAGCAGAGGCAGTGCAGGGGCTGTGGAACAAGGTTCCCAATTGGGACTGGTTCCTAATTAAGGGTTCTGGGGAAGGGGCCCCTTTTTCCCACTGCTGCTGCAGGAATACAATGCAAAAATAAGGAAACCTGCAACCCCCTCTTCTCTATGGCAGCAAAGAGCTAACCCTGCTCTTTAAAAAACATTTGAATGCCCTGCCAGGACCCTCAGTGCATGCTGCAGGCTGTCTGCAGTGGCTGGGAGACAGCTTGAACACTTCTTCAGTGTCCACACATTTGTGTTCCACCTTCCTGATGCTTACCCATGTCCCTAAAAAATTCATGGTTTTAAAGTCCAGACATTTCTTGCCAATCTTCTTCCAAATTCTTACTTGGCTTTTAGTTTTGTTTTCAGAAATGCTAGTAAGCAATGCATGACAGCTCCAGTGACCAGGCTAATGTGTAAGGCTGGCATTTCAAGTTAATGTCAAAATATTAGAAGTGGTTTGCACTTAGCTGTCTTTAGGGACTGATAAGGCTGCACAGCTTTTTTCAGGGCATGTGACACACTGCTTAGATTATAAGCCACTAGCAATATTATCAAAAATCTCCTACAGCGTAAATGAATATCTGCACACATGATGTAGCTGCCACAAGTTGGTTGTGTTTCCTTGTCCTCAGTTTCTGACTGCAACATGTAATAACAATCTTCCTAGAGAAAATTACTCAAACAAACCTCAACTACATGCAATATTTCCACTATTCCTATTTTGCAAGATAGTGTTCTGATACAGTGACTGCCTTTTGTGCTCTCTTTCAGAACAAATCAGATCTTAATAATAGAGCAAGCATAGAGATGTACAGAGAGTGCATTAAAGTCACCTCCACTTTTCCTAACAAACACATTGCCATCTGTCATCCCCATAACAGAGCGTGAAGACAAAAAAAATTCAGCTTGAAGAAATGATCTAGAAAGAGCCAGTCACTGCACATGCATTGATTACTAGAAATGTGTTGCAGTAAGGGCAAACCTGTTTTTGAGTCTGAACTCTTATAATCTCTCACAAGAGGTACAGAGGGGAAAATGGGAAACCAGGGAAAAGCATAATTATAGTATCTTCCTGTCAAATGGTTGGAGGGATAAAATGTCATCTTCCTGCATAATAAATAAATTAGAATTTCAATATTTAAGTCCTTGTCAGAGAGAAGATCTATCACAGAATAACCATTAATTTCTATGCTGCCTCTAGCGTAATTTTTCTCCATTGAGGGTATTTGACTGTTAAATGCTAATAGGAATTAAATAAATGCTTATGAATTTTAAGATATCTAATCAAGAAAACCCAGAAAAGATTAAAATTACTTCCCTCCCCCCTGCTACTTACAACAGACACTGGTTGTGATATCCAGATGTGAAGCATCTAATGAACATAATGGCATCTATTTTAGGAACTACTGTAGCATCAATATTACTTTGCAGATCTCGACACATTAGAAAAAAAATAAAGACAAGGAAATTGTGGTGTCCCTGTCAGTTGACTCCATCAGTTGCACTTTGTATTTTATCCTTGAAACCTGTCAGACTCTCAGTAAACAACAGTACTTCAGTGTCGTCTATATTCACCAGAAGATCCTAATAGCTGCTGAGGTAACCTTGACTGTCAGTCCTGAATAGCAACCAGTGGTGACCACATTTAGGGCTCTGGTCACATCACTCTTATCTGCACAATCTTTGTTTTTTCTTTTTTCACATTTGCATTTTTATGCATCAACACATCACTTCCTTCCTTATTGGACCCTCTACAATGGATCCTACTTCTTTATCCCTAGAGAAAAGGTGCAAAAATATTAGCTTTTCTCAGCATTAAAAATCATCACCATGCAGTACAAATGTATATTGTTCTATATAAAATCCTGTGTAAAGGAAAAAAGGGGTTACTGTATTTTTAAAATTTTTTTCTTATCAAATGTTAAATGAGTTGTTTGGGTTGTTTTTTTTTTTTTAATTAACTTGGCACTTTCCTAATTTCAAAACCAACCATTTTGAATCCAATTTTTAAAATTATTCCATTTACAATCCCACTTTTGACAAATCTAATGCTCAGAAAATTCAAGTAACCTACCCCTTCTGCTGGAATCCTCTTTCCAGGTACTTGGCTCCCTTCCTGTGTCAGCCTTAGTGCCCTTATGTGCCCTGGAAGACAGCGTGATGAGGAGCAGCAAGAGATCAGGAAGCAGAGCAGCAGCAGATGAGTACCAAGACCACTGCAGAAATGTTTGGATTTGTGAGAAAGCCCAAAAGTCATGGGAGATTCCTACTAGAGGCAGAATTTTGGAGAACATCCCTCAGATGTTTCTTGAACTGCCTGCCAGGATTGATCTTAACCTTTCAAGGAATACCAGGAACTCAAGAGATATACTCAATTTTATCAGGAACATAACTGGGAAAGCTTCAGAGTCAAAATTTATATAGGTGCACCAAAGGGCAGAGCCACAGATGCAGAGGCATCTCTCCTTGACTTCCATCTTGGTCAGCATTATCTTTTATGTCTACTTAGCAGAGAATTTTCCTTGCCTGCAAACAAGTGATCATTATTCCACCAAGTTTTGGCTGGTTAGCTATTAGCAAGATGCCTAAGGTTTTTTCCCCCCTGTCTGTTACCATAGAGATGGGAAGCACAAGGTGAGAGCACAGTGATAGCTTGTTCATAAAGAATCACCTGCTGGATTTGCAGGCAGAGTTTTAAAAGGAAGCCCATTCACTAAAAAAGTGGGAAGGCTCTTTTTTATGATGGCATTAGAGTGGGTTTTTTTAGTCATTGTGCCTCAGCTTGCTTCCTGGAAGATTATTTGAGAAACGTCATGACACCAACTACATTTTTTTCCAATGTTTCCAGGATCATCATCATCATCATCATCATCCATAAGAATAAGCCTGGAGAGCAAACCTGGTCTTCAGCTATACTTGTAAAAACTCATGGTCTTCAAATCAAAGTTGCAATGCCGTGTGGAAGTGAAATATCACAGTTGTATGTCACAATATAAAGCACCCAGAAAGTCTTTGTTAATGCTGCTGTCAGGTGGAAACTCAGCTTAGCTGTTAAACCCAGAGTGAGCTTCGAGGCTGGAGGTCTAAACAAGAAAAAGATCTTGTGAAAACTGCTGCAGAGAATGTGAAGATGTAACTTAAATGATCACATCCATGGAAACTAGTCAGGAAAGGATTGTTCATGCAGGGTGCAAATAATTATTCCTAATTAATGAGTTCCTGTCAAAAATATATCCGTACTTGAGAACCCTGTGGTCTTTACACCTTTAGTAGCCATTATCTCGAAGTCGTAGAGAATATCTTTTTCAGCAGACATGACCTCAGTCTAAAACACTGCCAAGAGAAGTAAAACAGAAGCTTTTCTATTGGAAATCATGTAGTGAATTAAGGGTTGGAATTGCTATTGTCCCATTAGATAGTTATAAATAGTAGTCGTGTGGAATTTCCACAGACGAATGTATAGCTGACTAATGACATGTTTTGCTCATTTAGCTGCCAGATTGCTCAAAAGCAAGACTTGCATCTGCAATTTCTGCAGGTACATAGAAGACTGGGACAAAAATTCCTCCTATTCAACAATTGCAATCAGGCTCATGGATTTATAGTTAGAAATCTGATGCAGTTTTTACACCTAAAATTGATGGGTTTTGTGAATCATTGTCTAAATAAAATTTAATGTGTGTTCCCTCCTTAGAGCACCTAAACTTTACCACTCTTCAAGAAATAAAAACACCATCATTTGGGGAATGGGATTTAACATTCATGTTCCCCTTCCTTTTTGCTCTGCTTTCTGGTAAATGACTTCATTCACGCCTCAATGCAAAGTACACTTTTTATTGTAGTGCAAGTCTGCAGCAGTAAACTTGTGGCAAGTTACAAGGACAGTTCTCATGTCATAAAATATCTATCATTTTATTCCAGTCATAGGTTAAGAAAATATGTGAAACCAAACCTGTAGAGAATATCCTGAATGGGATGGAGAAATATTTAGCTCTTGCAGCTGCACCATGCTATTTCACTAGCTGCTGTAAAGTATTGCTATGCAAACATTGTTAAAGCAGAAAAGTTGTTTAGAAACCAAGTTCCACAAAAACAGCTCTAGAGCAGTAGAAACAACAAATTACTTTATACAGGTGTATTCATTTATAAAGCAAAATATGAAATGCAGAGAAGAAAAAAGAAATTCATTTTCTTGTATTGTGCTCAAGAATGCAAGAAAATTGAACTCTCTCAGCTCACACTGGACTTACTTCAAATATCTGCTGCCAGTCAGAACATTCCTTCTGACAGGATTCCACTTACCAAGTGCTTTGCAATCCAAGGACTGTACTAGTTTTCAATCAAAGAGAAAGGAACATAGCACAGAAGCTATCATCTTCTACAGATGATTACAATCTTAGCATACCTGTGGAAAGTTTTGGAGAAGAAAGCTGCTTGTAGAGCATTTCTTTGGTGAAGTTATTTTAAATTGAGTTTTACAGTGAATAGTGTCACAGATTAAAGGAAATAAAGAAAGAACATATTTAGGAGGAGTGAAAGATGTTCTATGAATTAGAAAAATATATTTTTTTTAAATTCAAACTATTTCATTCACCCTCACAAGTAAACAGAATCAATCAGAAGTTAGCAACACTGTTAAAAGCACTGAGAATAGTACCAATTGTTTTATTGTGAATATTTAAGGTTATTTTATGACCTTCTACCTTCCAGAACAATCAAGGCTAGAGAAATAGCTATTAAGATTCATGTCTCAGTTCTCAAAAATTATTCCAGTGGGATTCCAATAAGTAAATTTTTATTCTATCATTGTTTTTTCACCTCATTGTACACTCATGTCCCACTGCAGTAGAGGAGAGAGTACAGTTTCTGGAGAATCTTAATATTATATTCAACTAGCAGGTGATAAATAGAGTTGACGTGGAATGAATGGCATGAGGATAACCAGTGCATCAGAGTCATCAGCAGATACCCTGAATATTGCTGTTTCAAGGTATTTCTCTCATTTCTCACAGTGTGCATAACATAAAATCTGTTAGAAATTGAAATTGTGTTTTCACAGCAGTGACCTGTGTCAGAGCAGAAGGAAAATACATGGTCACAGTGGTTCAGACTACTACAACAACAAGAAGACGGTGCACACTACAGCCAGTACATCTTGATGGTCTCTCTAGCACAAGCATCTAGCAGGCAAGGCAGTAAAAATGACAGATAATGCCCCCATAGACCTTGACACATCTAGTAGTCAAGTTAACAAATTCCACCGCAAAAAATATACTACCTGGTTGTTGTTTTAAATGTAGTTTGTGGATAGCATCCAGAGTGCAAATGTGTCTGTTGGACTGAGCGTCAGACCTCTGGGATCTCTGTGACCTCGTCATTTACCCACATCACACCCACATCCATCTAACACACATTAGAATGCAGTGTGCCACCTGTGCTCGGAGCAATCAGCCATTGCTGAATCCTCACACTGTGACACTTGTCTGTGACTTAATTCTGGATAGTCTCAGCAATCAGACAGCCAAGTGGAGGGCAAACATTATCTTGCACTTAAGTTCTAACTTTTTGCATATAAAAGTTTGTGGAATAATAATATATGGCCAAAGGATATTCTTACATTATAAGTTTGAAGCTGCACTTAGGACTTAATGTGACTAGTGATGCATGTCTTTCATGTGCACTCTTAAAGACAAAGAAAATCTATTCTCTTATGGCTTTGAAAATAGCATTTCTCTGATAGATGTTCATGCAATGAATTTACATAACACTTTAAACTCTAAAACTGGACTGGTGCCCAACACTGCAGCAGATAACCCAGATCATGTATAGAAGAGCCTCTCTCCTAAATGTCATGTAGAATCTTTAGATACTAATAGTGAGCTATATAAGAAGACAGTAACAAAAGAGATGAAGAGAACTGTAAAACAGATAAGACTTAGAATTAAAGAGATCTGGCAGGATCTGTACTCCTGGTTAACTCACAGGGTTATTAGTATATGTGTTCAAATGCAAACTTTGACCCAGCTCCAGGAGAAGCTGAAAGTCTGACAGATAAAACACATACAAAAGATTGCTTGACACATTAAGGCAGTAGTTTTAGACTTTATGGGTCAGCATTCTCTTTGATAATATGAACTGTCACTGAGTCTGGTGTTAAAGCAGGACCCAGATGATTAATGCTTCATTTATAATGGCTCAGGACAGCTCTTGAGACTGACAGAGGCAATACTTAGACCATCTACCCACTCAAAGTGAAGTTTAGTAACTGATATGTTGATTGTAAAAAAGAAAAAGTCAATCATTTCCAGACTTAGAGATTTCAATTATTTCTTACTCATGCAGACTTTTCGCACTGCCGGTGGCTGTGAAGGTCCTTAGTGCTTTGTCATATAGAAGGAACAGATTCACATTATCCCAATCTATCTGGGATGTAGACACAATCTCCCAGAGTGACTAGGCCCTAGTGTCAGGGAGAGTAACTGGAAGGAGGCAGAAGCATAAGAGGGTTTTTATAAGGGAGAGCTGGCTCATTCTAATGCCTCATTTCTGTACAAATACCATGGAAAAAAGAAATCCCTACCTTAGGTTATACCTACCATCTGATATGCAGAAAGCATGGCAACAATCCCTTTTTTTTTTGTTAAAAATATCCCTGAGGCTTGTCAAGAAGCACCAAGATACAAGTGTATGAGATTTCTGCTATATCTGATTCTTTGGAAAAATGTTATCTTTTAAAGGATCATAAGCTGTGTGTCCATCATACCAGTCACAATCAGTGAGTAATGAATTTTTATTTCTGCTTTCATCCTCTTATTTATGATATTTGTACAGTTATTATTTTTTTTTTTTTTATTTATGATGGCAGTTACTCTGTTGTAGTGGTGTTTTGGTTTCACACAAAAAGCTCCTGAAATTCTTCAACATTGATGCTTTTAGGTTTTATGTTCTTTTACTTTCTCAAAAGCTCAGAAGTAGAGGGAAGGATAGGCTTGCTTCATTATAGCACAGCTTTTGGGAAGACACTTTATATAATAATTATATATAATTACAATAAAATAATATTTAACTATAATAAAATTAAATATCAAAATAATTTATTATAATTAAATACTTTTATAATTTGCAGATCCAAATATGTCATTTTCCATTCCATATATTTTCAAGGCCATGTTTATAGTATCTTACTTTTCTCACTTAGTTTGTTTGCCTTTGCTTCGCTTTATTCTTTTGGCTTCACTTTGGCTAAACTTTTTAATTCAAAAACATTCAAAAAGGAATTATAACCTGAATAAGAAGACTTCTGTCTCTAAAGACACAGAAGCTTTGCAATGCATCTTCAATAAAAAATTATTTTGCCCTTACAATTTAGCATATCAGTGTTTGCAGTGTTATTTGAGTGAGTTTTCAAGTGTACGCTGCTTGAGGAAGAAACGCCTAATTTTGTGTCAGTACCACCAAGCTTAATTGTTCTGACATCCAGTTGGAGTATTTAAATAGTAGAAAGTAGTGAAATATTACAAGAACAATATCTCTAAGAGCTTAAAATAAAGACCACAAGCATCTTGAAAGAAATGAAAAAAATTAAAATGTTAATTTTCCAATTTCAATATTTTCCACTTAACATACTGCTAACAGTAAGTCAAACAGCGTGTTGAGATTGCATTTTATTGTCTCATCAATGGACTTATCTGCTCTGCTGAGTTTAGTCTAGCCTAGACACATAACACAAACCACATAAAATATGGATTTTCTAATCTTTAGCTGAACACTGCAAGTTTTATGTTCCTGATTACATTATTATTATTTAATTGTCAATATGATTTATGTATTAACCCAAATTTAAGTATAGTGCATTCTCTTTGAACAAAAAGAAATGCTCAATTCTGTTGAATTTCATCAACATAAGAAACAAGGCTTTAAGGAAATGCAAATAAGATCCTGTGAGAGTGTTGACACCTAGGACCTTCATAAGCCAGGAGTGTAAAAATCATAAACATGTTATATGAGCCTCCTATAGTTAGAGGCAGTGACAGTAATCAGAATAAAAATTAACCAATTAAGTTATCTTTTTAAGATTTCTCTAAATAACAGAACTTCATTTATCACCCAGTATGTAGTACGCAATACAGTCAAGCTTCCATCTGACTTCCATAATTTTGATTATCCCAATAAAATAATAGTTCAATAAAAGACCCTAGAACTCTGAAAATACATCCAGTGGTAACATCTGAACAGATGCAGACTAATCAACTATTTATTCTATAGTTACTTACTTGCATGCATATGTAGCTATAAATGTAATGACTACAGTTTGGAACTTTTTATCTTAAAAAAATAAAATACACATTCCATCAAATTAGACATATAATTGTATTTATACAATTTACAATTATCTTAGGAGCAGAAATGAGTGGCAAAGTTCCAGGTGAATTTTGCATATTATCTCAATAAATTATTATGAAATCTTTGGTAAGGCATTTCTGTAGCAAGCAAAGTAAATGAATTTTAAACATAAGATAGCAGCAGCAATTAAACACTCTCCTACACAATAATTAAGTTTGTTCCAAGTCTGTTTCTTCATTAAACATTTGGGCAAACACACTAGCAGAAATATTATTTTTATAAGACCCACAGCAGCAACAATACCATGTTGGAGTTTCAGCAGCACACCCCAAAGAGTGAGAAACACTGCTGAGGAGAAAAGCTGCCTCCTGTTCTGTATTTCATAATGTGAAGAAACCGTGAAGATTTTACTGCATAATGGCTTTAAGTTGCAGGCAAAGTCAGCAGTCATGATTCCAAGAGCTCATTTGTTTGGGTCAAGCAGAGAAAATTGTCAAACCATTATAAACCAGGCTATAGAGACAAGGCAAATGATGCAGCTACACCATCTTCCTGACTGTTTTACAGTCAAATTGACATCATTCCTGCATGGTGACAAAGTGGAAGGAAAAGGGTACTGTGAGGACTTCACTTATTTTTGACTTTCTGTTGTTCTAATTCAAGGTATCAGAGAATCTGGCATAACTGAATAGCAAAAGGAATAGAATTAAACCATCTATGATATTTAAAAAAACCACAAAAGATTAATTAACTGTAGAACTTACAGTCATAAGACAGCAGCAAGGTTAAAAGGTTCAAGATAGTTTAGCAGCATAAAATGCACTGTGTTGGGTAGGATAGAGGTTCATCTGATATTGCACCCACAGGGCTGTTATTCACATTTTGTTTCAGGTTTACAAACCATCACAGAGGACATTTGTTTGTATTTGGGCTTCTCTCCCCAGAGTGCAGAAGCACAGGGTGAAATAAAGAGGCTGAGCATCAGTGTCATGTCCATTTTCTTCTTTCCTAACTAGGATCAGAGCAAATAGGTGCAAGAAGCTAATTTTGGAAACAGAGTAAAAAGAAAGAGTGGTTCACTGTTACAAGGAAAATTAGCATTTTCACTGTATGCCTTTTTGGAAATTTTTTCCTAAAATTCCTCTAAAAAACAGTACACCTCAAATACAGATGAAGACAAACTACAGAGAGATGCAGTAGACTTTCAGTCTAAATCCAGGTCCTGGCTTCCAAGCATCACTTTGGCTACCAGATATCCAGCTGCATCAGTATCACCAAACACAGTTAGCAAAATAAAGCCTTTGATATCTCAGTGTCAATAGTTGCTAATGTTCCTATAAAATATGACCTTCAGCATCTAATAACTTTACTTAGCAAGAAACTTTGACATTTTCACGATGTAAATCCAACAGATTTTATGTCAAATGACCACAGGCATGACAAAACATGACAAAAATTATGTCCCTACTAATTAATTTAATGAAGACAGCAAGAATTAATGACACAATATTATGATCAACACAATTTCTATATGGAGCCTGATACCCATAAAAATCACGCTAGTATATAAAGAGCATCAGTAATGTGCTACAGGGTTCAAGATAATGAGAATATATATTGTTTCTTCTTTTTGTCAACTTCTTTTTGCTATTTTTTTGGTCTGAACAGAGGCAACCAGGGAGCTTCAGACTCTCTGATCAGTCTCTAAAAACTTGTATCTTTCTGGAACCTACGGTCAAATCCAAACTCCAGTAAAACAGCAAGGCTCCTTACATTTCAAGAGGATAACACAGAAAACAGATGAATTGCTTAGAGCTTGCTACTTATAAGCACTGGCTACATCACTACAGATGAAATCCTGTTTCCCCTCAGGGCTAAAATGCAGACACAGCTCAGTGAAGTTGCCAAACTTTTGATGTCCAGTCAGTCACCAACTACAAATAAACCATCCTCAGCGCTCTGTGGAGGCCACAGTATCACTGTCAGTTTCAAACTCCTGCTGCTGTTCCTTGTCCCTGAGCAACAGTGGAGGTCTCATCCTTTGCATCTCAGTCTTGACAGGAGGAACAGAAGATATCTGACTCCAATGGCTTCCTGCTCTGAGCCTTTACAAATGCCTTTTTGCTCTTCGTGTTCTTCCAGAGTGCCCATTCAAACACTATTATTCCACAGCTGTCACATATTTGAAGGAAAATAAAAGAGAGAATGAAAGGAAAATCATATAAACTGACATGTAGCCACACCAAGAAACAACTGAAATTATTTTTTTCCCTGAAACTGATATATGCATGACCTATACAGACATGCTGAGGAAGAAACAAATTTTGAATGCCTGTATAATGATCAGTCTTGCATAGACCATAAAAGGTGAGCTACTGCATGTAACTGATAAAAGCAGGGCTTGTAATTTTTAACACTGATTTCCTTTTTATATTTATTTAAAACAATAAAAAGCCATTATGAATATTGCACAACATATCATGCAATAATTTCAGCTAAATGGAATAGGCCTCCTTACAGTGTATCATTATATTCTTTGACTTTCTGCAAAATGTAAGCCATAGTACCTGTGACTTGCTGCTGGCATACAATCAATTGCTAGTGATCAAACAGGGGCATAACTTTACAAAGTCAGCCAGTCACAACAAGCATTTCCAGGAACAGAGAATATTCTTACCAGAGCAGCCAAATTTTCTTGATGTTAACAGGTTTTGCCTTTTTTTTTTTTTTTTGCCATTTATAGTTTTTTCTCAATATGTATGTACCAATAATAAACAAGCCTCCTAACAGACTGACTAACAAAATACTCAAGCATAAAATTTTAGATTTAAGGAAAAAAGGAGATAATTAGTATTTCAAGCCTATTCCATATTTCTGGATTCTAAGCGAAACCACTCTCATTACGTTTTCAAAGAAAATATTAATCATAAATCAAAACATCTGAGAGGAGCCTAAATGAAACATATTTTTACCTTAATAAAGGTATTATTAAGCCATCATACAAATATATACAGCTCTGCAAGGCCACACCAGCTATTTCCATGGTAGTGTTCTTTAAGGAAAAATGATTGAACCCTTTGATCTGGGTCAAATACAGGATCAATTCCAGTAGCACTGCCTGAGCCATTATATTTGCTGGAAACTGTTGGGAAAGAGAAACCAAACCCCAAAATGTATTGTTTCTCTCTGTGATAAAAGCTCTTGTGTACATCTAGAGCAGAGCACAGAGAGACAACGGCAGGAGGGGGATCCCAAATAACACCTTCCTCTGGCTCCTTCCAGGCTTTCCCACCGATGAGGTACGCAAGATCAGCACAGTCTCTTGTGTCAGCTCACCCAACTCCCTTTCAAACTCTTTTTTGGGTGAGGGACTCCCTGTTCTGCACGCCTGTGTGCTCTTATTCAGTCCAGCTCTTTGGTCTCTCCCACTTTCCTTGGTACAGTATTCAATGCTTCAGCCAATCCAACAGCACATGGATGGGCTATAAACAGCAGCAGTGTTAACAATTTTAAATTAAGACAAAAAAAAATTAATAAAATAATTTGCAAAAAAATCAATGATCTTATAGCGTGAGGCTTCTCTGCAGAGGGACAGAGTGGAAGATTTGAAGTTTGGAAGAGGCAGACATATGTGAAGCTATACCAGCTGTGGAAAGGTGCATGAAGCTACAGTGTCATGTAGCTGGATGGCAAACATTTTTGGCCTAATGATAAATCTTTTTGCCCTCTTTGGCAACTTCTGCAAAGAAAGCTGTTGGAAGCAAATTTTACTTTGCCAGAACAATTTAACAAAGACTGAAACAAAAAAAAAAACAAAAATAATCAAACAACCAAATTTAAGAAGTAGGGCTAAATCTACCACATGCATTCTTTTCTGGTAGTCTGTGTTTCTTTTAGAAACACAGAGAGCACCTCTGCCTAGCACCTAAAAAATGCCTTTTATTTGCCAATTCCCTTTCAGATTTCTGAATTTATTGGTGATCTATTCTCCATTTTCACTGCCCATCACTCTAAATTACTTGTATCTGTAGTGGAGTAAAACAGTAACATTTATATGCATCACCTGAATTAGAATTAGTTGTGGTTTTTGATTTATTAAATAGAGATTAAATAGACCAAAGTATCAGATACAAGCATCCTTAAATTTGGATATAATTGTGGTGCCACCTCTATTGCTTTAAAATACTGTCTGCTAATAATACTCTACAAACTGATGACTTCAAAGATGATGTGGAGATCTGTCTGGTCATTGAAATGTCAATGGCAATATGTTTATTATATTAAAAATAGTGATTTCATTTTGAATACTTTTTCATTGAGACTTAGGGAAATATCTGAAATTCCAGCAAACTGGAAAGTAATTTATTTTTCTTAATTTCATTTTTGAAGACATTCCATGTACCTGTAAAATGTCTAAATTATGTTCTCTAAGCATCTTTTAATTCACAAACAAATTTTATGCATTTTCTGAATTCTTATATTATTCTACTGTTGTCATAAGAAATAAACACATTCAAACAAAGCAATTTATTTAAATATTAAATGTACTTTATATACAACATCACTACATTAGCAATAAATACAAAGTCAATATCTGTGAGACCTGAAAAATACTGAATGTTATAAGTAGGACTACAGAAAATATTGCATTTGTGATACAATATTTGTGATACATTTGTGATACAATAACAAAAGTTATTGTAGAAATCACAGAGGTATCCTGAACTTTAAATTTAAAAAACAATCTAGTAACTTTCACACAGGATGCATTTTTTTTTTTCCAAATCAGATTTAGTTCCAATGTCAGATCATTACTGAAAAGTTAAAAAAACAGCTATGTAAAAATGGCTATGAAAATGGCTCTTAAAAATAGCTTTGAGGTCTCAGTCTGTTTATCTACTGGTATTCAAGTCACAGCAGGGTCCAGACAGAGCTTCACAAATGTTGGAATTTTAGGATAAGGGGCAAAAAGATTCTCTCCATAGAAAGTAGAACATAGATTATCATGTCTAATTTTTTTTAACATATTTTCGGGGTTCCCTTGTCACTGAAGTTTCATTTTTCTATCAGGATCCGAAACAAAAGGCCTGTCTGTTGTACCATTCTTAGCCATGACTTTTCCACATCATCATCTTATTTATAGAATGAATACTTTCATCTATGGAGCATTTGAAAACATCTGTTAATTAAACATTTTTTTTCATGTGAAACCTATGAATGCAGATCTGTTGCCTTTGGGGGTGGGGTTTTTTTTGTGTTTCCTATTTGGTTTTCCCTTATTAACTATGACCTTGCCCTGCAAATTTAGTCCCAGTGAATCCCACTACTGAATAAGATTCACTCTCCCATGAACTTCCTGCAGCACAACTTCATGACCAAAATAAAAGAATGGAGTTTGTTGTCTTGGCAAAGATTCAAAGCTGTGAACCTCTGAAAGATGCAGGGAGGAAGCCATGGGTTAATAAATCTGTAAAGAAGACAGCTTTTCATCAGGGCACCCAACTTCAGCATAGGAAATTACACAGAACCAGCTCTACTTCTCTCCACCTCTTTCCCCAGATTTACAAGATTCAGAGGGAAAGAAACATAAATTTCAACTTGACAGTGGGGAGAGAGAAGGTTTAAGAAGATCCATGATGCTGAGCTACCTGACAGCTTTCTTAGAGTAGGAACAGCTGTGCTCTAGCAAAAGACGCAGCGATTAGGACAGCCACAACATCTGATTTTCTGCCTAGATTTCGGTGGAAAGACTGGTTTTGCAGAGAACTAGCAACAGTCTAGAGCAGGCAAAACGTGTATCTGGTTAGGTTTAGGTTTCACTGCCTCAGTGATCATGGAATGTAAGAATTTCCTCTGTTTAATTATAAGCAAGTTGCTTGTAAACTGGTGAGCATGTGGATTAGCGGGAAGCAATATCTATTGACTTGGGGTACTTTGAACTAAAACGTTAAAAAGGACACATATGAACAGAAAAGAAATTACACTAAAAGGACTGACCATCAAGGGCAGCAAGTCAATCCCAATAAGACTACATAGGTCTGTCCTGGTTCAGTTATTCTGACACTTTACTCTCCTGACGTTAAAAGGCTGCAAAGTAAGGAGACAGATATGAAAAGGCATTTTTATATACTCAAAATCCTGAAAAGCAAAACCTTAATACAAATATTTAATCTTCTACTCAATTTGTGTCTTAATGTGACTTATGTGCTGATGAAGGCTGGCGGATTAGCAAAATGACCTACCATTTCACCATGGTAGTGTCCATGACTGCATCAGCCTTTCATTCTTTTTTTTACTCTCTTCTCTTGGTCTTTTGTATTTAGTTGAAGAAGCCTAAATATTAGCCTTATTCTTGCCCCAGCTAAGTTCTGAGGGAGAGAAGAGATCAATTCTTCTGACTACCCTATTTGTAACATCACTAACGTCTTGGAAAAACATTAGAAAAGATTGGAATTTGACCAAATATTCCACTTCCAAAGTTCCCCTAAATAAAACTCGGCAGGAGACAAAAAAAGGAAAGATTTGTCTTAAATATAAAAGATTTAAACCAAATGAAGCATTTCCTTGTTCTGCTTACAGGTGTGTGTTACAATCTGACCTAATATTCTTCAGATTGTAAAATATGGAATTGTGCATGTAAATTCTGTTGCAGAAGGAAATTGTTCACAGAATATTAAATGAAAATACATCATGGTCAAGAAAAGAGATGAAACAGGTAGATGAGACAGAATATATTTGAGCTTTAGGTAGATATGTACAGGATGAATCTAGAATACTCCTTAATAGATGTTTTATAATTACTTGCCTGTACTACCATCAATTCAATGCTTAAATAGATGAATTTGCCTTAGAATGGACTCACCAAAGCAGGTATTGTAGTCAGAGTCTCATGATAGGAAGAATAGTTAGTTTTACTTTCTATTTCCTTCCTTATAATCAGCTTTCCCATGTACCCGTTCTCCATTTTAAGTTTCAGTGACTCAAAAATATTCTGTAGTTCTATGCCTTCAATATTAAGCATACTTTTAGATCAAACACTGACAGAGGATTAAACAGTGAGAAATAAATAGAATTGAAAATGACAAATTAATTTTTATTATTCAGTACTTATTCTAGACCTAAAATGAATTAACCCTGTGTATTGTAGTACAAAATGATCACATATTGGTTTTAATTCATGGAGTAAATTTAGTGTGAAACATTTAAGATGAGCCAAAATTAATCTTTCACCCATATTATGAGTTTTACATGCCCTACCAAATTAAAAGTGCATAAGATTTAAACCTCTTTCTCCATATTATGAAATGATATGGGATGAGACTAAGGCACAAAACTGTGCCTTAAGAATTTTTTCCATTATCTTTTTGGACTTTTACAGGTTTTGTGTTTCGTGATCATTGCATGCTGTGTTCCTTTCTGAAAATTAGAGGCATGAAAGTGGAATTAAAATACATCACTGAAAATGAGAAACAGACAAATTAATTGGCTTTGAAGCCTAATTCATATTATTTAAACATTTATGAGAATGCTAAAATGAGCAAAGGAATACCTCTCCAAAAGAATCATTATCACCTTCATTGTAACTTTTTGTGCTAGCTTTGAAAAATCTCTTGGTATCTAATCACATATTGTATATATGCAGTGCTAATTATAATTTGCCACTGGGTGATGTATCAAGTTCTGGAAGGCTTCCTTTAGTGAATTCATAGCAATAACAAGAAACAAGTCTACATTCATAGAGCTAGTAAGACATATAATTTGAGGGGCAGTTTAGGTTTTGTTTTGTGGGTTTTTTTGTTCTTTGTTTTGTGTGTGTGTGTGGGGGAGGGGGGTACCAGTTGTTTGGGGTTTTTAAAAAAATATTATTACTACTGGAATTGTTAGATGCTTGAAAATAATGTCCTAAAAAATGTTGGCTTCCTCATGATAAACTTGTTGTAAATTATTAGAAGCTGTAATAGTGGGGAAAAAATCAATTCTTGAAAACCTCACTTCTAATGAAATACAGATGACAACAAATCAGTTTTACGTCCATGAATAACTCCAGGGCAAGTGTGCACCTTCCCTGGCTGGAAGGGAGAATGTCAGCATCAGAAAGAGGCTAAGTAGGAATGGGAGCCTGGAGGTTTCAGGGCAGCCAGACAGGAACAATTACCAGTGGGGAATGCTCAGCCTGCACAAAGATGGGCAGAATTGCTACACCCAATAGTTAATTTTAATTTCTCCACAGCATTGGTGTTGGTCTCCACCCTGGAGATAAAGAAACGCAGTTGCACCTGTAGTCAGGTGCACAGGGTCCCTTGTGACCACTACAGGGTGGCTACACAGTGTTCTCAGGCACCATTATCTTCCAAAATTTTTTGCTAAAACTGACCAACATTCTGTTAAGAAGACACAGAGGATGAGTCAACAGCTGTGGAGATGTGGGGATTTACTCAGTGTGAAATACAGCCACCTATAATTCTTTTCCTTTGGACTCTGCCGCAGCATAAGCCCCGGTCTAGCCAGGAGAAATCTGCATTTGGTAAATGCAGAGTCTTGGACACAATTCTGCATGTCTGTCAAAGCCAGTGACAAAGTTCCTACTGAAATGAGTTGAAGAGATGAACCTGCTTTGTGTCCTTTTATAGCAGGAAGAACTATTTTATACCCACTCAAAAGAGGTATGAAACACACAGGTATTTAACAATGTTTTTCCTGGTGTAAATAATTACATCGTAGTGAAGAATTGTGCCCAATCTTTTTTTTTTTTTTTCAATTAAATGTCATTTTACCATAAGACTTGCCACTCTTGTGTAAATAATTACATCTTAGTGAAGAATTGTGCCCAATCCTTTTTTTTTTTTTTTCAATTAAATGTCATTTTACCATAAGACTTGCCACAGTTCACCATATTAATGAACACATTTTTGTCTTTGGACTTTTTAGCAATAATGCGACTTGCAGTAACTACTTGACTGCTTAATTAGAAAAAGTGTTTTTTCTCTTATAGTGCTTGTAAATCTGGATAAGAAAATAAATGTAATGCAGTTTATCTCCCTTCAGTTGAATTTGTTATTACAGGGTCACAAATATTTGTGGAAAAAATGTAAGTTTATGGACATATAACAACAAGTGTCCATTCATACAATGGACTTTTTTATGTTTAAAAGATTTGCCCAACTTTCTTACTTTATTTAGGAATACAAATCACTATTTCAAACAATTTAGGAAGAGGAATGTATTGTTAATATCAATTTTATTGTCATTCATGTTACTGTAGCAGACCTCAGCTTATGGAGGTATTTCTCCTTATTTTTAGATTATATTTAGATAGTCAACTATTTTTCAGTGCTTTGACAAATAGAGCTACATTTGTTTTAAAATTATTATTATAGTGAGTCTAATTCTATAAATTTTTAAATTTATAGAAATTATATAAATTTTGATTGCTGCAGGACATTTTTTCTAAAAGTTTCCTATCCTTGGCTTTCTTATAACATAATATTTTTTTTCTGAAAATAGAAAAAAATCAAAGGTCATTTCAAATGAGCCTCTGATATAGCTTTTTTCACACTGTTGTTTGTGCATACAGGACTTTAGGTTAAATTGTTAGCATTTTTTCTTTCCCTTCCTCATGAATGAAAGATGGAAGCAATAAAAAGCAAAGGTGAGTTTTGTGGCAAATGATGGGTGGATATCACTGTTCTAAGTAATGCAAACTTCTGGATGAGAATTTTATGCAGTTGAATATTATGACAAAAAAATTAGAATACTCTGTTATTCTTGTTCAAATCATCTCAATCCCAGCAAAGTGCCATCTAACCTAATACTCTTTTCTCAGAAAGACTAATAAATGCACTGAAGGTATCACAGAGCAATTGAATATTGAATGCAATTCTTTTCCATGGGTATTTGGGAGAGTTTAATTTGAAGATTATACTTGGAGTCTCATGTGTAATTAGTAAGCCAATGCCTGTCCTGTGGATTTATAACTTTTTAATTATTTATGCTTTTAGTTACATATCTCCAAAATGAGGCATTTTAAAAGATAAACATGGGCTGCTCAAAAAATGCTAAGGTTCTCTGTTGTCTTAATTGGGACACTGGATAGTTTCACTGATTTTTATTATCTCCCTATAGTAGAAAACCTAATCTGTGATTAATTGATTAATGATTAATTTTCTTGGCACCACTTATGTTTGCATTTAGCCTGTCATGTTCTTTCATAGTTTCTGTAGTTTCCCTTTTTTTCTTTTTTTTTTCCTTTTTTTTTTTTTTTTTTAAACTTTGGATGCTTGTTTTAATCAACACAGGTTTAATTCATCCAAAACAATGTTTTGCTTTATCCTGTGTTATTCATTATGGTTCTCAGAACAATGGCTTCCTGCCTCTGGAGTCTAAGCAGCTGTATCTTAAATTATCCAGATGTCATTGTAATAGCACTTCTCTTTCTTACTCTTTTTCAAATGCACTCTCACACTTTTAGATCTGCTCTTCAACCTTCTAATTTTTTATTTATCATGTCCTGAGATGTTTTTCCATCTTGTGTTAAAGAGAATTTCCATTCCTCCCAAATCTCATAGTTCTTCTTCTTTTCTCACTCTTTTTTTTTTTTTTTTGATGGTGGTTTAGCTTGAACAAATCGAGCAGTCATCCCACGATTACCATATTTTGGATTTATGAGTTTGCCATATTGAATCTGAATATTTTGGTGACTGCTATTTAAAAAGCCCTACAAAGTCTGTATTTTAAGTAAGATGAAGACATCATATGTAAATAATTAAGGAAACAAAAAGAAGCCTTTCCCTGAACTTACAATCACCTCTAAAGAAATTGCCCCCAATTGGTTTTGAACAGAAAATTGTTTAATTATGGACCACATCTAAGAATACGGCCAGGCCTTTAATCTTTTTTACCTATTATTTTTATCCTTTCCTTCAGAGAAATATTGATTTTTAATTACATCCCCTTTCTTAGATAATACAGATCAAAATGTCCCTACCCTGTTTTTAATTTAATGGGCCATCAATATCAGCAGCATAACACAGGTCTGTAAAGAGAAAGTCTTACACCTTTTCCCGTGAATGGTTACCTGAACATATATTAGATAATAAAAGATTACTTTGAAAGATGAAATACATCATAAATTGAAATTTATAATAGTGAATTAAGAAACTAAATAACTTACAAATATTCTTCTAAATATATTATTTTGTTCATAAGTTTGCAAATTTTGGAAAAAATTAAGGGGTAAGTTTGACATTTCATATTTATACTATTTATGTTGATTTTCAAAAGTATGTGTAGTATGTCGAATTCGTAGGCTTTGTATGTATCCATTTTATGAGCCTAAATACCTAAAACTGTATGTGAGAAAGTTTATCTGCACGGCAAATCTCTATGGACATATGTACAGTGACTGGCATATGTATGATAGTCACAAAAGGTGCAAATATAATATCTTAAATTTTGCTTATCCTCTCCTTAATCTTCCCCCACTTCTGTGCGGTGCTTAGCCAGATCTTAGTTTGTAGGATTTGGGGGAAAACTGGGTTAGGGTAGAAAAACTAATTTCATTTGCAGAGGTACCTTCTGTAGGAAATAGTATTGAGAAAAAATTGTATGTCATGAACAATATATTCAGATACCAGGGCAATGAGGGAGGAAACTAATTTCAAATTTCAAGTGGGAATTGATTTCTTCTGTGCATGGTATCATAGTTCTGGTGATACATGGCAAAACATCACCTGGTGTTGGATCAGATGCACTATCAAGTGCAGTCTTGTCCTTGGAGTTAGATTTTGGACCTGAATGAAAGCTGTAGAGTTGGAGCTGAATATTCCTTATAAAAATAAAGGTTTCACTTCTTTTTAATTTGTGTTAATGTTGAAAAATACAGATAAGGGTAGCAGGAGCTTGTAGCCTACCAGATGCATCACAAACATTGCAGCCAGATAAACTGAAGCTCCTAATGTGTCTGTGGTCCCCATAAGTGACCAGCTACTTACAAACTCAGAAGAATTTGAACATTAAAATCTGTATTAGATGAGATTTTGCAAGAACAGAAGAAAAACTCTGCTGAACCTGGGAAAGCAGTTACAGCTTGAAGGGCCTCTGTTAAATAAAAAATTCCATTTGCACTACTTTAAAGCATCGATGATTTCAGCACAAGGTGTTTTAAGGAGAAAAACAACTGTTCCTTTAAAAAATCACACCTTAAAATTCAGAAGACTATCACAAACTGGAATAAGAATATTCTTCACTTCCTGTTGAGAGATGGAGTTGAAACCTAGCAATGGTATTATGGAAAATTACAGAAAATGTTAGGATAATCTGCAAATATCTTTGTTCAAATTTCAGAACTATTTCTACCCTTCTATAAATAGCTTTTCAAGTGAGAAAAAATAACAATCAAAGTGTGATGGCGCCATGGATTTTGCAAGGATTTTGAAACAAAATCTATCCTGAATGTCTTCTAAAAACTCCCTTCATTTATTTTCCATATGAAAAATTTTGCAGTGAAGTAAAATAAAAAAAATTCTTTTATTTCTTGAACTTAAATATCTTATTACGAAATCTCTAAAAATTTACCACATCCAGTTACATCAGCATAGCTGCAGCTATGCAGCTGAATACCTGCAGGTAAAAGAGGAGGCTAGGTGGTAAAAGAGTGGCACATCAGAGACAATGAAAAAAACATTATAGACTCTATATAATATAAGGATATTTATCTTCCAGCCTGCCATTTTTAAAGAAGGATAAAATAGGACAATATTCAAGATTTGCAGTAATAACTGACCTGCTGTATGTTCAGGGCAGGAAGTAAGAATGTCTTTATTTAGTATCTATATCTCACGCAACTCATGCTGTATGTCCTGTGCTATGCAGTGATAATGGGCAGGTTTGCTGCTTCTTTAAGAAAACACTAATTACTATTATTGCTTCTTAAAAGTTTTCTATAGATACTCACCCTGGAAACATCATATGTCATTGATTGCTGGTAAAGGCCACCCCATGCATATCACTCCATACCTATTGTTGCCTAAGCTTTTCTTCTTCACTTACCACAGTTTGTATTCACAAGCTTCTGGCAGACTAATTGCACTCATCTGGAGATCTACTATTCCTAGCTGTCTGCATGACTCCACCTGAAACTGGTCTTTAACAATATTTCTACTCTGGGCAGAGCTCACCTGCAGTTCTGTACAGAAGAAATGCCATTCCAACTCCTCAGGGAAAGAGATTATTATTCTCTTTGTTCATTATTTTTCCTAGGGAAGCACTTTTTTATGATAGCAAATTTTTTTCCCCCTTCTTGTATTAAAAGCTTCTTTTTAAATAAAATGCAGTCATTTCCACCGCATGTCACTTTTCCAAATTACTTAAAATGCAGATGGATAACCCAAGTAACAAGGCTGGAAACACTTCCTGACCCAGCTCATAAACAGAGTTTGGATGTCATGTTTATATCTCTTCCCATACTTTAACCATTACATAAAATAATGCAAAGAGACACAATCATAAACAAAGACACAAAATTTAAGGTAGAGAGAGGCTCAGCAGAACTGGAGAAGTCTTTTATCAAAGATTCAGATAAAAGCAAGTACACATGAAAAAGAGTTGATTGTCTCCTCTACTGTCTTTTTTTCTCATGTTGATGAATCTTGTTCTCTGCACACCTGAACCCCCTGCCAAACTGTTGTATGTCTAAAACCATGCTGTCAGCTATAAGTAATAGTCCTTGCTGTAGAGCTGTTGCTGACCTAAACGTTTTCTGTCAGTGATTTCACCCCATTCACATGATTAGTGTCTCCTAGAAAGTGGATCTGAGTGCTGTAGTACATTGATGCACAAATTTCAGCTGGTCATGCAATCAGTCCTGAACATGGATATTTCAGGAAATGTTATGTCAGATGTATATCAAGCATTTAATTTATCAGGAATGTACACCTCTAACACATCTGACTCTACATCCAGAAAAACATCTATGGAAACACAATCAGTTTGTGTGTACACCCAGAAAAACCTATATGGAAACACAATCAGTTTATTGTGTGTCTTCTGCAACTAGAGATATATTCAATTCAGTAGGAGATTTATTTGCTACTAAGAAGGATGTATGTGATGTTGTGGATGATATAACTGACTTAGTCCAGCACCTGACAAATCCAATTCAGGAGGTGACACAACGTATCATTTTTGCTGAAATATATTTGATGTACTAGGTTATGATTTTGATACAAATTAGGTATTTTTCTTTGTTGAGCAATACTTTACTTTTCTCCTAAAGTATTTGACTATAGACAGTATAGGATATGCAATTTTTTCCCATTAAATATTAATAAATGGCATGTCCATTATACTCTGTAACATTTATCCAGCCTATTGAATGCTGAAATGAACAATGAAAGTGACAGAAACCTTGCTTTTAAAGAGTTTTTTCAGCACTACATCTGAAAGATGTCTTTTAGCTGAAAGAGAAACATCCAATATCTGGTCTGTCAGCAACCAAACCCAAAGCCTTTATGAAGCATTTGAAAAGCTTTCAGTAAAAGTATCAATTCTACCTCTGAATGTACTGTTTTGGTATTGCCTGTTATAAGAGGAATAAGTAGAGACCAGGGAATATTTTAGTTTTGTTACAAGAACTTTTCTAATACTTAGAAGTCATCCTGGACCTATCCAAACACCGACCAGACCAAAAAAAAAAAAAAAAAAAAAAAAAAGGCAGGGGAATAAAAGAAAATAAAAAATTCCTCCAAATTACATTAGAGTTTTGACACTGCTATCATCAGCAAGAAGAAAGTATTAGCCAAAATGAAAGCTAAAGATGTTGCTGGCACTTATTAAGACCTTGCATTTATAATGCATCTTTTCCTGTCCGTGCATAGAGAAGTGCATAGAGTCTGACTAAAACAGCTTATGTTTTAAAAAGACAAGCAGTACATGAAGGTCAGGGAAAAAGTAGATCATACACAAATCACAGCTTACATTATAAAAAGAATGGAGAATATTGCTTACTGAAGCACATTTTAGCTAACCAATTTAGTTCATTCACTGCATGCTTTGCCAAGTCCAGAACTACCAATCTCCAGAATTATGGATAGCATATTCCACTCAAGGGACAAGCACTTTTCACTAATAAATGCTCCCTAAGAATTTAATGCAGAGATGGACAAACTATTTGTTTCAACTGAATCACATCAAATACACTAATTTCCTATTGCAATGGATCTGAAGCATCCTTTCGGGTGCTTAGGGCAATTCCTGAATGATCAGGTCAGCTTTCAGCTACACAAAGAGTGCTTCAAGGCCACAAGACATCAGTGTTGTTGCTTCTTGAATTGTGGAATGCCACCAGAGCAAAAGTAAATAGTAAATTAGGTGTGATACTGTAACATAAATCTCTTCACATCAAGAGTCAAAAATAAAAACATATTAAGTTTAATTCTGATCCCTCAAAAAAAGCATTGCAAATAAGCCTGGGTTGCAAATTATACATTGCTACACAAAGTAGAATCTTGAAGGCAAGAATAATATTATTGGATTTTTTCTTGGTAAAAGAAAATAATCCAATGTATGCAAGAATATACCCATAGATTATGGAGATCTTTTCAAGAGGTCCCTTACTTTACATACCTAGTTTTGAAGATAACAGCTAGGTTAGAAGTGCACAGGCAAAATATTTGTATCAGAAGTAAAATATTTACTGTTATGTTATAAAATTTGTGTAACAGCAAGGGAGGTGGTTTTTGATTCAAAGGTAACCTCCACAACCTGCTGACTTTTTGTCTAATTTAGGGTGCTCTCTGAGAATTTGAACAGAAACTCAGTCCCACCCTTGAAGTTGGCAGTATCCTAAGGAGCAAAACCGGAGTAAGAAAAGTTTTCTAGAAGATGGATGCTTATGCCAAGATCAGCAAAATACCTGGACATGTGTCTTTAATAGCAAACAAAATGGGAAGCATTGGGCATGAAGAAATTTGAAGTAGTAGACTTGTTTTTGAAGACTGGAAATCCTGCCTTAGATTGATCAATGGAATTTCAGGTTAAATATTGAGAGAGCCATGCAAGAGAAACTCTCAAGTAAAGTCACTGTCATGAAAATATAGCAAAATTCACTATGAAAGACACACATTTTGAATCTAAAGACAATATAGGGAAAGGAAGCTTAAGGTTTTGTTCACTGGATATCACAGATAATGCCTCATATTTCCATCTATGAAAGAACTCCTCTGGGCTTTTAGGATTTAAGCAATATCCTTTTGAAATTAAAATGAATAAATAAATAATCTTTTTACATTCAAAAATCAAAATTTTATTAAAATTAGATATGAAACTGTTAACTGTCTATACTACTTTTAAACAGATATAATTGAAATAACATGAAAGAAAACAAATGAAGAAGGGGGGTTGGTATGCCTGTCTCCTATTGTGCTTCTGCTAGACAAATTTTTACGTTGAGACTTGTTTTCATTCAGCTCAAGGAATTTCTGGTTTGGAGCAAATTCTACATAAACCTAGACTTTCTATCTCCTTTGAGGCTTGACCTCTTTACCTCTGTACTTTGTTTTCTTAATAGTCTGTTGAAAATGAAGTTTCCAGCATCTTTTCTGCAAGTCTCCCTCTGCCTCTTCTGTCTATCCTACATCATTTCTATCCTGTGTTCTCAAATGCTTTTTCCTAAAGTCAGACCATTTCACTGGCTTTGTTTTCAAACAGAAAATTTTAAAAAGGAATTATGACAGATCCTTTGATGCAAAACGAAAAAAAAAATCCCTATTTTTTCAATATTTATGATACAGTTTAGTGGTTTAAGGCAGAGGCAGTGCTGGGTTGACAGTTGGATTTCTAATCTTAAAGTGTTTCTTCAAACCTTGGTCATTCTTTGAGTCTATCATAGAGACTCCACGACAATTCAGATGTTAGAGTTGCTTGACTTGGGTCCATGTTGAAAACTGTATTTTCTCCTCAGTGAGAAAGAGAAGTGTGCTAATGAAGCCAGGGCAGTTTTGGTGCCCAAATGACATTATGTATCCAAGCTCTCTAAAAAGAAGGATCTCCTAATTTGGCAAATGCACCAAAGTTTGGAGTTCTCCAGAGCTTCCAGATTCTGCAGAGCAGAAAGTGAAACATGAGGCATAATCAAGATATTTATTGTAAAATACAGAGAAATAACTTCAAAGCAGTATTTTCTCTAAAACTTTTCCTCAAAATATTAAACACAACACAGTATTATCAGGATTATGGTAAAAACCATCAAAACCAAATGCCAACTATTTAGAAACAACACTTAAACAGGAGTCTAGTCTCCCCCTTTTGCCTACAATCTTATCAATCTCCTAGCAATTCAAAACACTGCAATATCAAAAAGCCCTTATCTCCATTCAGTTTATTTTTCTGTGAGAAGAGAGAGACACACTTTATCTATCAGCTCTGACTGACCTCGAAAGTAAATGTCCCCACTTGACTTTCCACTTATAGTAAGAGAAGTTCAAGACAAGAGAGCCCAATATGATATACTCTGTTGCATGGTTGACACACTGCTCTCACTCAGGGGTATTCTATTCTGTAAGTACAGACTAATTTGATCTTAAGTCATCTGTATTTCACAGCAGCCTTCCATGTACGTCAGAAGGTCTCAGTCCAGTCTTTTATCATTACAAGTGCAACCTGAGAGCTATTTTTCTGTCTTGTTACATCTGTTACTCAGTGTGCTTCTCACCCGACACAAGCTAGACCATTATTATTTTTCCAGTATCTAAAACCAACATTCCATTCAGCTGCTACAAAATCTTACTTTATTTTCTTTGGCAAATCCTGAGAGAAAAGTCACTGTTACCACACTTTGATTACCACATCATTTTCCCCAAAGAACTTCAAATGAAAGTCTGAAGTTATTTTAAAAAGAAAATTATATCCCCATGAGAAGCCATAAAGTACCAGTCACGTAAGATTTATTATAATGTATTGTATGAGAGATGAGTTTAGCCTAGAGATACACTTGAAGGTTTGCATATTTTCATACATCTAGACCTGACAGAAATGGGTTCCTACATGTATGTGGTAAGGTATTAACTTTGATAAGAGCTTAAAGACAGTTCTGAAAATCTTATGTCGAGTTTTGCCATCAGCAGTTTATCATTGTCTGTAATCCAGGTTATAAGCAGTGAAGATGGATCTGACAATTCATATAATTATATCATCAATCCATTTTTGTACTATCTAAATTAAATTTGAGTTTCTAGAAAACTGCCTGTTAGATGTAGAATTTTCCTTTATGGACTCTAAAGGCTATTTTATTTTTTAAGTCAGCTATTACTTTGGAAACATTTGCCTCTAACAGTTAAGAAGCTTAATATCATGTGATTTTTATCTTATTCTAGAAATAAGAATATTACATGCAGGCTGTGCTGAAACAAACTGAAAAAATTGTTGCCTTGTGTTCATTATGTACCTTAATGGATGAAATCTTAGCACAGCTGTTATTAGGAGAAGCATGATTTTAATGTGTTTGGATTTTTCTTTTCTAAATGTTTATGGAGAAATAATATAAGGTTAAAATTGAAAACACTTGTTAGCATTCCACAAAAGTAGAAGAGCATGGTAAGCACACTCCAAAGCTTTTACTGTCCACTGTAGCTACAGGGGTTCTATATTGAGACACTGTGACACACTTCTTGAAACAAATACTTGCTCATTGTAGTTCAAGTCCACACCTCTGCTGGTGCCAAATGTTGATCCCATGGTTTGAATTCAGCAGTGGTTAACAGGCAATTATAACAATGCTAATAACCAAATAACCATAGAGACCAAGCCTCTTGAATCATGGTCTTGGTGCTGGATTGTTGTTCAGAATGTGCATCATTCCATGTAATTAAAAAATTATATGATACTTCCCATTTTAACAAAACAAATTACTGTAGTCTCCTGAAGCTGAAGTCTGGAAGCAACACAGGTGTGTCACCAATAGCTTTAGTCATATTGATAGCTAATTTGTACGTTTTTAGATTGCAAATAGTTCCTAGTTTTCATTTTGAAAATACTCTATGTGATGGCATGTTTCGTTATCTAAAAGCAAGTATAGCGATATTCCATCTGTAGGTTCTCTAATGTGGTTTGGTTTTTTCAATTTGATGACAACTGAGATAATTACACAGAAAAACAGTATTTTTTCTTTCTTTAGATTTTTATTTTATGAGTATTTCCAAAGAATTATCATTTTACATTCTGTTTAGGAATGACAAAAAAAATTAAATAATATTCAACAAAAATATAAAAAACCTTCTCCCTCTTTTTTGGCTATTAATTTTTCAGAAAAAAATTCCCTCAACAAAGCCTTGTTTGGCTATTTTTTTTTACCAGACTGAATATTTCTGTGTTTTTAACTCACTGTTAATATTTAATAACCATTCACATATATTTATGTACACTAAGGGCATCTGACCCTGTCTTGTTCCACTGGCTGTCTCTTGGAGTGTTTTAGTTTAAAGTTGTATAACTTCCACCTCTTTTTGTTTTTATTGTTTGCCTTGAGAGCAAACTGTTCTTGTAGAGTCATAAACTTCCCTTTCTCTTCATATTCAGGCTTGATTTGTATTCAGGGCAAAGCAGCATCCTGGTCCAATGTATTTGAAATGTTTCAAGAGAAAGAAAATCCCATTCTCAGGTGTGTTTCAATGGAGGACCTGGAAAGGAAGCCCAGATTTAGCACTAAGCGTACTTTTGTTTGTTGTGTGAAGAATGAAATTATGCAATCACAGGGGGTTTTTTGTCAGTGTTGCTGTAGCTGCAGAATCCACGCTGGCATAGAGGACTGGCACTGTAGCAAACTGTCCCACTGTTTATTCTCCTGCCTGGACAGTAAGCTTACGAGATTCTACTAATCTCACAAGGATACTTATCTTCGCTGTGGTGTCTAAGTGCCAAGTTTCTGCTGAGAGCATTGTCCCATCCCAGGTTCACTGAGAGTGTCTGGCTGCAGTGTCCCTGTGGGGGAGAGGAAGGTGTGGGAGATAAGAGGTGACCACACTGCACCATGCCATTAGCTTTTTGCAAGTTGATGTGATTAATGTACTTTCAGAAAATTTTACCTGGGCATTTTCCAAGTTCCTTGGGAGAAAAACTTGGCTGCTGAGAAAAGACAACAAAACACATGAATCTGCAGGGTATTAACTGCCTAAACTGTTTTTATTTTCTTTCCACCATATTCCTACATCCTCCAACCATAACAAGGGCTGTGAAATGATACATACAGCACAATCACCTAACTGAAATAGTCAGAATGGCAGGCATTTGATCATTTGCAGAATGATCAGTTAATCTACACATTAATTGAATGTTGCCATCACCAAAAATAAGATGAACAGCAGAATAGACCACAAAAATCCTTAAATATTCAATTTTCACAGAAATTTTCATTCAGAATATGACTGGCTTGCAGCAGAAATTTAAATAACACTCAAGAAATATTGATATGAGATAAAGAAAACACATTGTGTCATTTTGTCATCACCATTATGACAGTGTGAGATCTTGACTGCTATGAGGTAGGAGAAACAAGAAATTATGTCAGCTAGACTTAAGGAGAGACTGCCAGCTAGAAGGAGTTTTAATCTATTAGACAAGTTACTTCAAACTGTTATTATTTTAAGGCAAACCTCAACTCTAGGGTAAGTTATTGAGACAACTGACTTTGTCGTCTTTGGTCTCTGGTCACCTGCCACAGTGACAGTCATTCAAAATAACCAGGAGTCATAGTAAGCAGGAGAAATTGGGTATCCGTGCCTGCACCTTTGCTTGGAAATCTCTATAAAAAATTGGTTTGTTCTAATGAATTCTTTACACTCCTATAATGAGTACAGGTGGCAAAATTTTTAATCATTTTTTAGCAACATGCAAGAAGACAATGACTTATGGCTACATTCCCTGTGTGCTAGCACTGTACAAACAGTACAGAATCACCAAGGCTGCTTTTGTCCCAAAACTTCCCTTCCCGACTTTCATGCAAACCCAACTCATTTGAAGCCTTTACTCATAATTTGTAATATGTTCTGTGTTCTATCCATACTCATAATTAAGAACAAAGTAACTTTCCTTTCATAGAACAGGGAAAAAATCAACCTTCCAAAAGGTTCCTATTTGTTGTAGGGCTAAGAAGATTGAGGCTTTGTCTCTTGCTTTTCTTTTCACTCTTCATACTTTGATTAAAGTTTATTTGAAAGCTTAATGAAGCAGCCTTGGGCTTAAACTTGGTTGGATTTTTTTGGTTAATTTCATTTGTTTTCCCGAGTTTTGCCTTTTCAGTCTGTGAAATGTCTGATACAGAGCCCAAATTAATTGCCAAATGCATAGATTATGTTTGTGCATCTTAGAATAAAAATGCATTTGCAAGATGCTTGCCCTTGGTAGTCAAAGTTCTATTAGCAGCCGTAAATTGAACATTTTTGAAACAGTTATGCAAATGAATTAGACATTTACAAACACAGATGTGCAGGTCTGTGCAGATCACCCTTTTCCTCTTACCAAAGCCAAATACCAACTTTCATACCCATATACAAATAGACTTTTTTAAAGCTTTTATTCTTAAGCTCTAGAATCTCAGAACAGAGTAATTAATTTTGTGATGGAAAAGTTATGAATTATTGAAAAATAAGAGAGTGTATCAAGTAAAAATCTTCATAAAATATACAGTAATTTGTCCACACCGTGGTTCATAGAAGGGGAAAAAAGGAGGGAGTAGAGCAAATTTTGAATATTTGTGCATGAAAGTGGCACATTTTGGCATTGATTTGCTTCAGCAGCCATTACTACTAAAGGCTGCAGACTGATGTTTCACTTCCTTTCGTCAGAGGTACCTAACTCTGACAGTCATTTAGGTTGTGAGGACACGCAGAGGGAAGGAGACCCTTATGTAGAAGTAGTTTCTAGGAGTTACAGATGAAATATATCTCCAAAGTAACATGATGATTGCATTCCCCAAAGCAAGGAGTGTCTTAATTTGTTTTGCCTGTTTCTTATATGCACATGCTCTTTATAGCAAGTATCCCTTCCACAATATTCTGAGCCAAGTCTTCCATTCTCTTTTCTTCTTTATATCAAATTTTGATATGCACACTGCAATCAGAACAATACTGTCATGGTTCAATGCTGTGCCAAGGCAAGAGTGTGGCTTGTGTGTTGAATTCGAGCTAATTCCTTTGTGCTCTGCATTTATCTGGTATACCATTGATTTCAATGGACTAGTTTCTGTAGAAACTGCTATATTTTCAAAAAATCACCCTCACAGGGTCTTGTGAAACACCACAGATATCACCCTCTATTCTGCTCCCTAATCCCAGTTCATTACAGGGTGTAACTTACCCCTTTGTGTGGGTGAAGCTGAGACTGAAGAAAGAAGTCTGATTTTTAGTATTTCTTTTTAATTCAGAATTATTTTCACTTTCAGGTCAATCATAATTAGGCGGTATATTTATGTTTTATTAATTTATTAAGGGAACATTTGTATGCAAAACATGAAACCATTCAGATGGGTGTTGCTTGATGTTAGACAGTGGGCTTTATGCAAAAGCTTTATAAGACTACTTTATAAAAAATGAAGTACTCATCAAATTAACTTTCATATTCCACATATTTTTCAAGTTTTTGCTAAAAACCTTGGTAATTGCTGCTAGACTTGGCTAAATGCTTGCAACTTATTTCACACTGCATTGAAGGACACAGGAGAAAAATCACTGACTGTAGTTAAGGACAGAATTTCACCCCTTGCACCTAATCTATTTTCACATCTTTTTCTACCCTTTATTTCCCTTATATCATCCAGCAGTAAAGTGAACAATTCAATCTGAAGATCCAAACTGACTCAAAAGGATTTGCATTTGATCCTCACATTCAGCTGTATATGCTCTGGATGAGCAGAAATTCTCTCCGATGCAATTATATTTTCAAGGGGCATTTTGAGAGCAGACATACAGCATTTTCTACTTTCTACATCCTGCAACTCTTTCCATCCTGGAAGATTTCTTTTTACTTGTCTTTGTTAATATAGTTGACAATTTCTAGAAACAGATGTCATTAATTGATACAGAAATGTGGACTGGTACCAAATTTCCCTGAGATCTTTTTCTGAGAGTTCTGATGAAAACAGGAATGAGTAAGAAACAGACTGGCACAGTTTGCTTTCCCTAGATTGTTTTAGCTTTAATTGAAGAATTTAGGTAGTGAGCATGTTTCAATCTGCTTTCAGTGTAAATTTCAAATATACACCTCCCAGATGCCCTGTGGAAGGTGGCTCTTAGCATTTCAGAGCTTCTCTTGGGCAGTTCTTTACATTACTATTATGAAAGAAATAAGATTGAAAACATTTTCTTTCCTGACTTGTCATACAAAATCTTCATTTGTGGATAAAATATGACAATAACCAATAAAATGGTACACTGAAACAGCCAATGAATCATTGCCAGCACATACTTGTCTCTCATCTTCCATTTCAAGCTGTTACTTCCATGCTGTGGTGACCACAGCTGACTGCCTTGCATAGTTAACAGCTCATGGCAATAGCACCTTGATGCTACATGATGTAATAAGTACCAGATAAAAGCAGTGTACCTAGGGAACCACAGCTGTGACTTCTGCAGCTTTTCATTTTTATGAAAATTGGATCATTATATTTTTGCAAGAGTGTTTCATCATTTATGTCTGAGCAGTGCTATAGGGTGGGAATATTACTGCAATATGAGGAGGAGTTGACCAAGCAAATTTCTTTTTCCAGTCTCAGAATAGAGCTTTTTCTTTTTTTCCCTATACTGATGACATTTTTCCTGCCCTCATGAAGTGAAACTTTTTTTCTTTCCTCTTCCTTCAGCTCAGAAAGGATCCCTTTTCATATCAGGAAGAAATACCCTCTGTTGCCTAATACTCTCATAAAGCAGAAAACATTCGCTTGGTGGAAAATGTAAGGGTTACCTACTGTAATCATAGACGTGTAGAACAGCTTGGGTTGGAAGGGACCTTGAAAGGCCACCTAGTCCAACCTTCCAGCTATGAGCAGGGACGTATTTAATTAGATCAGGTTGCTCAAATCTCCATCCAATCTGACCTTAAACGTTTTGAGGGATGGGGCATCGACCACCTCTCCAAGCAATCTGAGGTTTCATTTTCTAGCTACACTCATTGAAAAAAATATTCTTCCTTATTTATGAATATATAGATATCATACAATATAATCTTCAAAACAGTATTGTTTATGTGTTTTGGTTTACCTATCTTGGGGTAAATTTCTGAGAATAAGTGTTTTTCTGAACAAAAAAGATACCAAAGATGACTCCTTGTTTACAAGATCAGTACGATGCACCAGCACAGTTGCAATGGTTTGCCAGTCTGACTTATCTTTCCTTTGTAAATCCTGAATCTAAAATATATATACTGAACTGATTTATACAGGTCACCTACAGAAGGGATACCATGCAATTTATCAATCTAAACCAACTGATAACAAGATTCTTTTTCCTTGTCAATTTTTCTACATTAGCATAGATCTCACAGCAAAAACTGATATAAGATTTCTTTATCCTGACTATGATTACTAATGCATTTAGTGTGTTCTCTATATGCCTAGAATAATGAAGGAGTTGCCCATTAGTTCAAAGCTGAATGAATAACATTATTGAGGTCATTTTTCAACAAGAAAAAGCATATTAAATTGATTAAAAAGAGTAGTTAGGTACTTTTGTGGCAGAAAGTAGAAAATTTAAGCTTGAAAGAGAAAATTATAATTCTGCAGGTTATTTCAAATGCAAAATTGACCTCAGTTCATTATACTATATAAGTCAAAACACTCATTCCTCAACTTTTGACCTGACCTCACTGTCAAAAATCTTGGATGAATGTTCAGAAGAAAATGTGATCATAAATCAGAACAAAAGACTGTTTGGACAGGAACTGTGCATTGTTCATCGTGATTCAGTTCACACTATTGTCATAAAGATAAAAACTACACATGTGGGAGCAGAAATAATAACAGTGGAAGGAAAATAAATGAAAAAAGATACAAAAATATATAGGCCAGAATCTCAACTGATGTAAATTTGTCTATCTCCCTTGAACAGCAGAATTCAAGCAGATTTACACCACCTGAGGAGATAATTTCATGACAGGTTTGGTGTTATGGCCACATAAGCTCCCAGCTCTCCCTAACAAAGCTGTAGAGTTGGATTATGATGGTAGATGCTGCATTTCTTGTTGAGCATAATCTCAAGTAAAAGTATTAAATGGTGATAATTTCCTTATATTAAAATGATGCGAATTTTAAGGTGATAAGAAGTAGGTTTCTAGAATTCCCTGTCTCTGTTGCTACTCAGGAGGAATGCAATTTTACCTGGGAAATACAGACTATTTTTGAATGAACATTTCAAAAAAATTACTATGTAAAAATTCCAAATTTCTGAAATTTTAGAAATGGTTTTCAGGTATTCTGAAAGCCTTATTGAACATTCTGGGGTATTTTCAGCCTGGAAGGAAGGCCTAAAGAAGGTCCTGGAAAGCTGGTATTTCAATGATTCAGACTGAAATGCTGAAGGAAATGAATAAGAACAGTGAAATAACAGTGATTACTGGTCAGTGTTGCAGGCTTATGGGGCTGTTAAAGCTAAGACGGTTTTGTAGCCCAAGAACAAGACGTTAAAAAAAAAAGTTTCTATTAAATTCTTCTTGTATTTAATTACTTGTCAAAAATACAAAATAAAAATCTATGCTGAAAGATCTTTTTGGAGTGTGGTAGAGACAGGGAAAATATTGGTACTTTGATACACTAAAATGTACAATACTGCAGGGGTTTTTGATGTCTTATGAAGAAAAGTATCTAAGTTATTTCATCTAGAAAAGCAGATCACTGTGTATGCCCAATACTTTTATCCTCTGCTTATTCTATAAGGAAACTATTATTAACATACAATAAATAGTAATGTCATTGACATGACAGAATATTACAGCACCACAGAAGTCATTATGTTTCTTTGTGCCAATGATCTGAAAGGTAGGGAGAAAAATTCTTTTTTCTTCCATTGACATAAATGCCTAACAATTCCAATATACTTAGTGGGATGACTCTTAAGGCTTACATGTGTAACTGAGATAAGAATAGGACTTGAAGAAGAGGATAGAAAGAAGTACAGCTTAAAAAGATGGGCAATATAGACATTAAATTAAAAAGTCTTTTCTTCCTCCTACCTAGGAACATCCCAAAAGCTTCTGGTATATAATTTGTCATAATTCCTATATTGTTGTACCTATATAAGCAAGTAAAAAAATAACCTATAAAAGAGTCCCAATAAAGAGACATACATAGTTAAAATTTCAAAACATCTGTGACACAGGTAGACATTGCTTGTCTGTCAATAAAGCAGGCGGTGAGTGGTTAACATTCTCTAGTTAAAGAAAATCCTAGTAATTTGTAAATCTATAAGTTTAATACCTCCAATAGAGCCTTAAGATTTTTTTTTTCAGTCAAAAGACAGTCTATATAGCTTTTCTTTTTCCAATTTTGAAATGTCTATTAATAATATCTGTAACATAGATTAATAACCTTGGGAAAAATTTATAATATTGTGTGAAAAAGCTCAACACTAAATAGGCAAAATTCATAGAGGAATATTGTTGAAGTATAAGGTTTATCACTAAGGCAAGGAGCTACATGGAATTATGTTATCACAAACTGTTCATTTTGTCTATCAGTGTTACAGTCATGTTCTTTCTATGTTGGGGTTTTTTTTTGGTATTTTGGTTTTTTGGGCTTTTTGTATGGTTTTTTGTTTGTTTTGTTTCATTCATTTGTGGTTTTGTTTTGGATTTTTTTTTTGTTTTTGTTTTTGTTTTTTGTTTTTTTTTTTTTTTTTTTTTTTTTTTAACCATAGATGTAACTAAGCTAGCCTACGATCTGAAGTTCTAGTTCCTCTCATTTTACCCATATACTCTTTTAGACTATGTACATGAAAACACAGATTAAAATGTCAATAGCTGCTATTAAAATAGGGCAAGGTCTTTGGAAGCCTCTGAAAACAACATGTCCTCTACTATCACTTCCAAAATCTATATCAAATTTTCCTTCCTGAATTTTCTGATGTATGGCTCATTTTGATTGTGACAGCTACTTAACCTGTCTCAACAGTTATGTTTCATCATAAGCACGCTGTGTTTATTTATTTTTAAAAAGGCTCTGACAGAGCAGCAGAAAGGAAGGATGGCTCATGTGGCTCCTGTGATTCACATTCAAGACCTGTGGAAAGAGGAGGCTGCTCCATCCCTGAGAGCTGCAGGTGTGCCAGGTGTGGTGGCCTTTAGGCCAAGCCAGAACTGAAAAGCAAGCAGAGACTGAGAGAAGCACATAGCCTACAGCCAGTCCTTAGGGCAGGAGACCTCCTCCTCAGGGTTTTGAACTATAAAACTTTGCTGACTTTGCATGATATATTGTTACGTTGTCTTCCAGTAATGGTTTCAGGGTATGTTTCTTTGCCTGAATGCATCCAGGCAGGTCACCCTCAGCCTTGATGGCTAGAAGCCATTACAACCGTGTGGTACCTGCACAGAGGTAGCAAGCAACACATCAGGATCAGGAGCTGAAAGAGTGTATGTGTAAGAAATGCATATCTAAAACCTGAGTACCTCAGCACTTCTTTGGCAGGGAAGAGTTTGTCAATGAGCTGGAAAATTTGCCCAAGCCTCAGGTGTGATTCCCAACACCATATTTGCAGCTCGCTTCCTTGGCAGAGAGGGAATCACTGTCAAGTACCTGAGGCAGCTGGATTTACACAGAAATTTCAGAAACTTATACAACTTTACCCCCAAAATCTAACTCCAAGAAAAATTAACCTGTTATAAGAGAGCCATCAACACTGAGGGAAACCTTGCAAAAAAAAAAAAAACCCTTTTTTTTGAGTACTGCATCCTTAACTGGTGATTCTTACCGAGATTGTAAGAGGTGCTAAGCAGTCAGACAGGTAATAAATTGTTAAGATTAGCTAAAACTGTATGTGAAATTGGGAACTTTTGTCTCTAGATGGTGCCCCAAATAAGAAGCTCTAAGTCTAGCCACATTTCTCATCTGTCGTCTTGTAATGAAAGTAAAGTACTAGGAACAAAACATATGGGGTTGAAAAGGGTAAGTATGCTCCCCTTGGAAGGATAAAAGCCAAGCAGAGCAGAAAAATCCCACCAAGGACATATTTAGAGAACCTGGGGTGCTGCAGAATGTCTCTTGTCATGCTGAAAAGGCCCAGGCAGGCAGGTACCAGATCTGACAAAGCAGTCCTCTGCAGCACACATAAACCAACATGCTTTCTGAAGAGATAATAATATAAAAAATAACAATAATTGATCACAAGTTAAATTGAAATAATGATAATAATAATAATAGAATTATTTTGTAAAATAAAAGGAATATTTTGAATTGCTGAGGCTGAGCAAATATATCTTAAAATTTACTCACTTGAGCTTCATTATTCAGAGACAAAAAAGAAAGCATAATTCAGATTATGTGAGTCCTAGTCTGAGTTCATTACAGCTAATTCAGAGATATGACTCACACTTTTTGCCATGCCTTAAAACAGTATTTTATATCAGATGTGACCTAAGGCCGTCTAGCTAGGCATCCTATTTCAAACAAGGGTAAAATCGAATGCAAGTATAACAAATAGCAAATGAACATCCTCCCTGCCTTCAGCTGTTTTTTATTCACAGACTTTGTAACCAGAAATAGCTTTTTCTGACCATTTACTCTTCAATCCATGCAACTGTTAGACATCTATAATGTACTTTAGCCAACAGCTCTACATCTCAGCTGCTCTTTCCATGAAGAGCCTAATTGTGTTTGTTTTCAGCATGGTTTCTCCTGCCTTCATGTGGTGCTCTCAAGGTTTTGAAACACTGGACTCTCTCCAATCTCACCACCCCAGTTATAATCCTATGGATCATTGTCATATCTCCTCTCAGATGTCACTGGTCCAACATGAATTTGGACATAACCATTCCTCAGACAGACTACACAGCACATCTTTGATCTTCCTGGCTGTGCTCTTATGAAGCTCTCCAGTTCTCTGTACCTCTTTTGAAATATGACAGTACGCAATGCAACAATTCAAGATGCAAGCTAGCCATGGATTTATACCAGTGACATATTAATGCTTTCTGGTTTGCTTCCTGTTTTTTTCTTTCTGGCCTTCCTTTCACTTTTCTGACAACTACCAAAGAGTGAAGTGACATTTTCATGTCACTTCTTATCCAATCAGTCATAATCCATGCTGCTAACAAGGTTATGAGAGATAACCTCTTTCCTGAAAGGTGATGGCGAATGAAAGAAACCATCATTTTATGTGAAGTAAAAAAATGGGTTTTTTCTATGTGCATTACCTGATATATGTTTACATTGAATTTTACCACACATTTTGTTCCAGTTTCTTTAAGTCCTTTTGCAATTCCTTTCAGCTGGGCTGAAGCCTTTGTCACCACAATTTGTGTACATCTCCAGCTTATTTATAAATTTGTTGAAAAAAGAGAGTTATCAATCAGGTCCCTTAAGAACTTTGTGATTTCTTTCCATGGCAAAAAATGCCAATTTAGTTTTTTGAGTTTTATTCACCAATAAATTTTTATATAAATTAAGATTTTCCCTCTTTTAATTTTTAACTATCATATCAATTAAAAAAATTAAAAACTACTAAGAAAAACAGGTTATATATAATGACTAAGTTTTAACAAAGTTTTCAACCATATTATTAAAAGTATACTGCTGGCAATTAAACCATGGTGGTTTTTTTTTTTCCAAAATGGAAGTGCTTCCTGACTTCAAAGAGTTGGAAGGGATCTTAAAAATCACCTACTTCCAACTCCCTTCCCATGTGTAAGGACACTCTTCATTAAGAATAAGTGATGATCTGTTGTTTATCAGTTCAAGGGAAAACAAAAAAAACCCCAAATTAGATGAAGAAACTTGGGTGGCGATCTTCAAAGCGTGATCCTGATTGGCGTGTATTTGCAGATCTGAACACCATGGATAGTGGTGACTGCCATTTGGATGGGAAAGAGAGCGAGCTCAGGGGCCGCTTAAGTGTGTTTTTATACAGCCCTTTTTCTGCAATTTCAAGATGAAAATATATCTCTTTCATGCTTGGCTACACCTGAAATTAAATTGTTGACATTCTTTCATTTGATCAATAACTTTGTAAGTAAGATCGCTCTTTGCAAATGCATACTCTAAATCTGTGACACAATGTCTCTGACCATACTTGTTTCATTTTCTTGGACTGCAGTTTTCACAGAATAGCTGTAAAATATGGTTACTCTGCATTCAGCTCCATCAGTATTTAACAGAGATAAAATTCAGCTTTAAATAAATCCAAGCAACTTTAGTCTTCATTCTTGAAGAATCTTTAAATTTAAATAGTTATGATGAAATCATTACCATTTCTTTAGACAGTCTTTGGAGCTTACATTTGTGAGCTCAATTAAAAAATTGTTTAGTCCCTCACAGGTAACTGCCTGTTAAATATAAACATGTTTCCATGATTAAGAAATATAAATAATTTTGACATTAATATATACTGGTGCCATCAAAGGATTTTGATGTATTCAGGACCTCCGTGTTTATATACCAAAGAAATCAGAAAATTGGTTTGTTCTTGAAACATAAAATCATAGAGCAAAACAGGCAATATTCACAAGTATAGATATCAAAGGAATTTTAAGGCATTAAATATTTGAAAGATTCTTTTAAAGGAAGCCTGTTTTTGGGGGTTGCAGATGTGCAGGGGGTTACAGCATGTTGTTTAACATACCTTTAAGCAAAGAGCTGCCTGTGTCATCAGAAATGACAACTTGTGGAATGTGTCTTGAGCAGAAATACTGATGGAAATACTAAGAACTGAAGCATCTGACATATCTGTTTTGTAGGACTATCTCATTCTGGTGTTAAAATTTTATTAATTAATCTGAATTACTTGATTGCTTAGCCATTGAAAGAATAAGACTCCAAGTATAGCAGTAGAGCCATGTGTAAGACTAAGCACCTAATACCCATAGATAACCACCTGGTACCAAAACTAGAGTAGGTAAATTTCTTTTGCATAAACAGCACTCCAAAATCACATTCAATTAATGAGTCTGGTGAGTGGTAAAGATAATGCAACACAAACATGGCATATCTCTGGGACATGGATATATCAGAAAGAACACTCACAGGTTACATATATTTAATAGTGTGTGGTGCACGAGGGGATGATGTCTCTTAGAGCTATCAGGTAAGCACAAGTACTTTGTTGCTTGCAAAGCTAGATAACTCTAAAAGTAATATTCACTGAAGGTATGGTACAGCATTTTTTCCTCCTTACCCAGAAAAACCCTGAGTACTTTTTGATCTCTGCCAGCCATATGGAAATACAGCTCTTATGATCTGAGGATCCAAGGGAAAACATTGTGCCCTACTTGTGCAAAAAAGGAACAAGCTGTTTGCTAAGATTCCATGTATTCGGTGTCCCCATAGCCATATGATCATGATGCAGTGGGGATGCAGGGTTAGCCCAGAAGCATGATATGCCTTGCACCATGGGACATGGAAAGCAGCCTGTAGTGAACAGGAGGAGTAGTAGCAGTGGCTAGCCCACAGGGCAAGTTGACGCCCTGCTCCATTTGAAGCTTTCCTGATCATGCTCTGCGAGGCAAGCAGCACTTCCTCCAGGCTTTTCTTCTCTGCAAAATGAACACCTTCCCTTGGAGACTACTAGCATCTATATCCTTTCCTGATCATGCTGCCTGTGAGGCAAGCAGCAGTTCTTCCAGGCTTTTCTTCTCTGCAAAATGAACACCTTCCCTTGGAGACTACTAGCATCTATATGTATATTTCACAGGCTGAAGAGTGAGCCACATATAATTCCTGTGGTCCTGTTGAACAGAAGTAAAGGACACCACTGAGAAAGAAAAATGTGTGCAAAATCTAATGGGCAATGATAGCATGTGGTCAATAAGAAGAAATAAAAAAGGCAAGCTGCCCCATTATGTATAATCTGTGAACAGAAAAGGAACAAAGTTAGGTGATTTAATTTCAGTTCTTTGCTTGTAATTGAGGAGACTTTCTAACTCAAAGTATTGTGAAAAAACCAGTTTGGAGCACAGCATAGATTAATCAGCATTACTACAAGCTGTATATTATATATCTTTCTGGTACTTGCAAGGATGACAATCTTTCAATTATATTTTGACAGCAGGTTTTATAGGTCTTAATGCATTTAATTAACATGTTTGATACCCAAATGGGTCTATCACTTATTTACATTGCTTGTGTCCTCAAAACAAATGTTATTTTATAAACACATGGTTGCTAAGTTTTGTTTGATTTTATTCTGTAACCATTAAATATACCACAGATTAGAGAAATTAAAGAGTTAGAAGTAGTTGTCACTGTAATTGCCAGCTGGGTAGGAAAAGGTTTGAAATTAATTTCTTATTTTCAAGAAAGAAGAAGTAATTATTTTCAGTTGCTGTCACATTGATATAGGTTCACATAGCCAGTAATAATACAGGCAGTCCTTTGCATTGAAGAAAAACTAATGCAGGGATACAGCAATGTGGCAGCTGGAAAAAATACACTCAAGAGCAAAGAACAAAATCCTAAGAGGTCCATAGACTAGGAAAAGTAAAAATGCAGCAAACTTATTGGTCAGCAGTAGAAAGAGCTTACCAAAAAATAAAATAAAAAAAAAAGAGAAGAATCTCATAAAAGTTTTATTGATGGCAAAAGCAAGGTTATTGTTCTTCAAATGAATGCTCTGGTTTAAAAGACCTCTAGTATGTTTCTGAGTAAAAAAGGAGGGGCAAAGAGAAGACAACCACTGTTCTAAGTTGTATTTAGGCTATTCTGAACTTTGGTATTCTGAACTTTGATTAATTGATAGCATTGGTATTCCTTCAAATAAGAGTGGACCTTTTCTACATGGCATAAAGAAAGCAATTTTCTTTATTCCAGAGTGATTGTGCACAATGTATTCTTAATTCTCCTGATGTTTACTTCTTCTGCTAAGATATTTTATACACATATATATATTTGCTGAGTATTTTCCTTTATATTTGTAGGATAATTCTGATGTTTGTAGTCTTTCTTGCGTAACACATACACAATATATACATATTTTTATGTGTGTAGATATACCTGGAATAATAGTGGCAGAAATAACGAGGAAAGAAACAAGTATCTTTTATATTTATATAAAAGGCCTCACTTTTTTTTTTCTTTTTTTTTTTTTTTTCAGAATGAATAGCAAATGAAGACTTCTGTATTTATCTACTGGTTAATAAGTCAAACTATTTTAATGAAATAAATTATCTTGGACAGCAGAATTTATTACATTTCCCTTTATAGTGAGAAAATGTCAGACATAATATGCTCATGTGAAATTATATTTCTCTTTCTGTACCCATCTTCTGCATTGAATGAGCTTAGGAGGTAGAGTGAAAGTGGGAGCTGTGACAACATCTGATCAGGTAACTGAAAGCTGTTTCTTGATACCTAGAGTGACAGAATTAGGATTTTGCAGAAAAACCTAAATACAACATCTTCTCATTTGGTCTGCTTGATTTAATCTAATCTTTTCCAATTTAGCCTCTTACTACAGAGTTTTCAGATAGTTGAATTAAGGTGTTTTGGTTTTTTTTATTGAGAAGGGTTAAAAATAAATATGCATAATTTGGGTGTTCAACTTTGCAGACATTCAGAGCTTGACTTGCATGAGGTTGTCAAAAATCTGATTTCACTTTGAAGTTAGACCTGCCCTGAGCAGAGGATTAAACCATAAGACCCTTCCAGCCTTAATTAAACTGTGTTGAGCAATAATAAACCTTGCCTTAATAACATCAAGAAAGTAAAGATCATCCTTTTTACCTCCATTTGACATAAAATATTCTGTCAGTCAATCCATCTGCTTTGTTATTGGTAGTGTGTAAGGTAGAAGTAGAAGATGCACTACTTCATTTAGCACTCAAATGAGTAATTAAGAACAGATTACTTTTCCCCACTTTTATTCCCCTCCTTGTGCTTGGTCCCAGAACTTCCCTCCATGCCCTGTCTAAGGTTGTGAATTAGAACTGAAAGGCTGATCAGAGCCTCTCAGCCTTACTTCCTACAGTCATCAATGTATTTCTAGCTCATTATTTTCCATTGTGGCCGTTGCCACAGCATTGGCAGCAGCCCAGCCCAGCCCAGTTGGACCCATAGATTGGGATGTTCATGCTCAATTTATCTTGGTTAGTTTGATACATCTTTCCAGAGGAAACAAGGGAAAAAAAAGAAACCTTGGCATTCTGCTGATTATATCACAACCACACCTGAGCTGAATGGCAGAGAAAAAACACTTCTCAAACCCCTGGGGTTTTTCAACATCCAATTTCAGATACTGATGACAGTGTTAGAGATGTCAAAGATTCCTCAATGAAATTCATAACAGAACATGTCATGGAAACTTACCAGCAAGCCTCTACCAGATCACTTGATAATAAATAGACTAAGTAGGAAAGATATTTAGAGTCACTAAATAAGCCATGAGATGTCTAAATTTTGTTTGGAATTGGACAGTATTGGAATGTTCATACATGCATTTACACAAAAATTAATGCACACAAAGTTACATGGAAGAAAAATATAATATTCCCTAAGCCTAAGTGGATAATTATTTTTACAAGACTACTACATGGCTTTTTTTGCAAAATATTAATTGGTGGTAGAAATTAAAACACCAGCAACAAAATCAGAAAAAAAACCCAAAAACAAAAATCCAGAACCAACAGAATCTGAGAATGCAAATGAGAATTTGCATAACACAAAACTTTCATATTGAAGAAAAAAAAAAAAAGGTGGGATTTCACACAAATTCCAGAACATTGCTTAAAGTATCATTGCACAATAAATTATCATCAGAATCAAATATACAAAGCCAATTCTTTTGATAGCCCTGAAGCACATAATGAAAGCATAAAGTTCAATGTGCTATTCTACAGAGGTATTGCTGAGAAAACCAGTGATCTCTTTGGATTTAAGAAATATATAGCAATAACTTCAATAGCCAGTAATATTAAAATCAATTGTCTGTAAGTCTATTTATCACTACTGTTATCAAAAGTCATTAATGATAACAAATAGAAGTAAATACTCTTTGTAAAAATAATTTAAAAACCCCAATACTTCCTAGAGAAGTACACTTTATACCATCCCATGGTAATGAAATCCCTACCTATTTTACACAGCTGGCTGAGCTCATGAACTGTTTGTGTGCGGAAATTTGCCAAATGATTAAATGTAGAGTTGGCTACAGAACAGTGTGCCATGGCATTGTGCAGTACAGGAACTGCTGAAATATTCCAGCATGTGTTAGTTGACTTCTATAATTCAATTTATGCATACATGTGTTTCTGTGTATGTATGCACAGAAATAAAGTGGGAACATTAGACACCAAGACCCAGTGTTGTTCCCTCTAATCTTTAGCCATCACTAACAGCAAAGACCATGCCAACTCAGCTTTCTGCATTTTATTACTGAGTAAATGCAGTTTCTAACTGCCTGCATAAGACTAATCCTCTTGTTATGTTCTCTGCTGTGTGGGATCTGAAAGCATTTTAATGTCTGGTAATTAAGCTGTATTGACTCAGGAGTCAGAGAAATTATTTACCGTTTCTTAAGTGGTTTGGTTTGGTTTGGTTTGGTTTTCTTTTCCCCCGTGACATGTTACAGCCAGTTGGGTAATCAAAGTTTCATTTTCACAAGATATTCTTGCCAAAGTCTGCTGTCAATAAAGGTTTTTCCAACACCCATAGTTCCTCTTTCCCACAGTTTCAAAGGAAACTTTTTATATCATCATTTAAAACAGAAAGTCACAATTAGGTCAACCTGGAAGATTAAAAAAAAACAATGACCATTTTGGAGAATACACCTTTCTTGGGGGGCACTGGCACTGTGCCAGAGTCAATCCATGACAATTTTAAAATTCTTAATTCACTATTTGTGGTCCCTGGCCTACCACTTCCTTCAGAAAACACTGCTAGAAAATATCCTAGTATATCCCTACTGATCTGGTATTTTTAGAGAATATTATTTTCTTGCATTCTGTAATTCATCTTAATTGCAAAAGGGCTTTTAAATCCTCAGAATGAAAGCAATATAGAGCTGCAAAACATATTTAATAATACATGAGAAAATTAAATGCTCTGTGAAGCACAGGTAACAATTTGTTTATATTTCTGTTTGTGCAACTCCTTTTTGCTAAGTTTCTTAAGGAGATTTGTGGAAGAGAAAAGTAGTTTGTATTACAAAGGTGTTTTCCTAGGCTTTTATGCTCTCTTTTCAATGAGCCACTTTTAGAAACTCACGCTTCTGGAAAAGCTCAGCTTCTGTCCCATAATAACTGTGAAAAGTGTGGTTCGTGAACAATTGACAAGGTGGTAAAGAATACCTGAAGCGTATTTTCATCTCCTGATTTATCTAAGTTTTATTCTTTACTGTTTTCCAAGTCAAAAGAAATACCATTTAAAAGTTATTTACTTTTGTATCATTTATATTTCAAAAAATATGGAATTATTTTTAGTTAACCAGTCAAATAGAGGATTAAAAAATAATTCCACATTAATTAAATTTCAACACATATCTTTATCATAAATGTCCCTATACTTTCCTTACCATACCCATGGTTTTTAAATTGATAGATTCAGAAATATGAGTCATGATGTCATGCATATCTCTACCTAAGACTGAAAATCTGGATTTCATTATGCATATAGAATTGCCTTCATTCTATTTAAATCAATTTAATTCTTATATGTTCAGAAATTACTTTTTTTATATGCATTATATACTATGAAACAAAATGGTATCTTTTGTTAACAAAGTAGGATCCTGTTTTTAATTTTATATTATTGAAGGCTAATTTGTTTTTAATGAGCTACTTTGAAAAACTGTGTAGGAGGGAGAAAAAAAATTGTATTCAAGTGTTCTCTAAATTAAAAATATCCTGTATGGATATCTAAACAGAAGCTGAAAGTAAAGACCCAAGAGAATCTATTTTCCTGTTTATAAAAAAAATAATCTAAGTTTTGATATTCTAAATTCTAAAATGTCTAAATTTTATATTTTACAAACCATATTATTTGAAGATAAATCATTTTAGTATACATTCATATGTAAGATGCATCTATTCTCACTAAAAATTTAAAAGTTAGGTGCTTAGGTCCAAACTAGTCTTTTTTAGACCGGCTTTATAATCCCAGGAGAGAAACAGACATACTGTACTGATCCACCTTATTGCAGAATAAAAATAAAATTAGTTTAGAAGTATTGGCTTGGTAGAGCATAGAAAACAATGTCTGCTTTTAGTTCTTCTTCCTTCCCTGTAACAGGAGGCCACTTATTTTTTATAGCAACCCAAGACTTAAATATTTCACCCTCAGACACTTATAGTTTCCTACCACTATTCCAACAGAATTTTGTGATATATATTTTTCTATCAATTATTTAAAATCCTAGAAAGGCATTGTATTTTTGACTCTATCCCAGAAGTTTAAAAATGCCTTCTTGCTAAAGCAGAAATTAATATAAGACTGTAGTGAAATACAGTGTCCACTGTGTTTATCAAGTTAGCTTACTATCATTAACGACCTAAAGAGAAAAATAAATAAGGCCTTCAATGAAAATGCATAAGCTTAGAACATGTGACATTCTTTTCACCAAAATATGGCATTGATATTTCGCCACATTAAAGCAATCACAGTTTCATCTTTAAAAAATATTACAACTTCTATTAAAACTAGAACAAAAAAATATCTGAAATTAAATGTATATAGTACACTGCAATATGAATTCTGTTCTGTTCTGTATTCACACTGTGTTGTTGGTCAAGGTTGCAGCATTTAATACTGGAGTTATTTACAAAGTGTGACATCACAGTCAGTCCAATTTTTCACAAATGCCGAAATGCAAATTTCCCAATGGTTATGGCTGAAATAATACATATATAAAGGATTTTTATCAATGTAATTGAAATTATTTTAGGGAAATGTACCTCTATACTTAAATTTTATTTTCTGTATTTTTGACAGTTTTAAGGGATTTGTAAGCGTTAATGTGCAGTGAAAAATTCTGATACCTCCTTTTGAAAATTCTTAGTATCTCTATGAAAAAATTGAAAAATGCTTTCATCTATCAGTTTTAAATATGTAAGTTAACCATATGGAATTGTTCCCACTTTCACTCAACTTTATGAACAAAAAACTCATCACAGAACTCTGTGATTTATTTGTAGAAATAAATAATGGGAAGAGTTGTCCATAACTAATTAAGTTTCACGCTCTCCCCTGCCATAGTTCAGCAGCTCTCACAATAGGCATATTTTGGAATTATGCCAACTTTTGGAAAATACCACCTGTCTCTCTGCTGGAGACTAGGAGACAACCATCAGGCTTGATAGGTTGTGAATCCTCTCAACAGCGAAAAGTTAAACTACAAGTTAAACTTCCCTACTTTTTTGTAATGTCCATCCCAGCATCTAATTCATAAACACACTTTTTTAATGGTTTCCAACAGGTTCAAGTAGTGGGGATATAATCCACTGTTTTAATGGACTTGCTGAGTTTTCCTAGTCTGGCTCCCAGTTTCTCTGTAACACCAAGTTTTCTAAATCTACTGTTGTTTTCTTATTCCTTTTTATATCTTTAGCAAAACAAAACCATAAACTTTCCTCAAGAAAGCTGCTCAGAAGTTGTTCAAAGGTCAGAATTTTTTCAATCCCCAAAGGACAGAGAGAGAGAGAGAGACAGAGAGAGAGAGAGAGAGAGAAAAGGAAAAATAGTTCTAATTCTGAATGCAAAATAGAGACTTCTCAGAGAAATGAAATTAAAGTTTCAAGTGACTTTCACCCCTTTGCCTACACTTTATTCAATCTGACATCAACTGTGTTAGCTGTGAGTATTGCTGACAGAGAATTAGGATCACCTTGAAATATCATGGGAACTTTGCTGAAGGCATCAGTGGAATTCCCTAGATTGAAGCTGAGGTCTCTAAAAAGTCTGAAGGTTCTGCAGAGTTCAGATCTTCGGCTCAGTCTCCTCTCCTTTAATTTACTAAAGACCCTCACCGACTTCCAAGCAGGGGGGATCTTCCTTAGGTAACTTCCCCTGAGAAACCGTCATTTTTCCCACATACCAATATATTAATGGCACAGGTCAGTGAGGTTCCATCATCAAACTGTGTTTTGCAAAAAGGTAGACAGTCCCAGGAAAATGTTTCATATTTCTGTCTGAAAGTTTTACTGAATAAACCCAACTTGAGGAATCAGATCATTAAGAAGTTGGAGAAGTTGGTCCTACCAGTGAGGATTTCTCTCTGATGCTGTACCTCATGACAGATCGTCTTTGCAGGCACCTGGTCCTCAACTTTCTCAGTGTCTGTCCAGCAAAGCCACCAGGGAAACAGGGAACATGTATGAACTTTTAACAGAAATTCAGATGCTTAGAAATAAATCTTTTGCTACTAAGTAAATACAAGCAGAATTATTTATGAGAGTTCTTTTTTTATGATGAAAGGAATGATAAATAGATGTTTTGTAGACATAAAGCTGTTTCAAGCAGGGTTTTCCCAATTCACCAACACAGGGAATAGAAAACTCATTCCTCCTGGGATGTTATTGTACATTATAGTAATTTTTTCTGAGGTATAATATATTCTGCTATTGTTCCACAGGTTTTAAAAAGAGAGAGAAGAACATCTTGACTGTATAATTTTGACATATTGTAGCACATTGCAGTTGTTTTCCTATGCAAGAAGCATAAGAAAAATGTTTCTCCATTTTTAAATTTTTAGAGTAAAAATGCACACAGTATTAATTACCTCTGACCACAAGCTGTACTGAAGGTGGATCTGGGAGGGATAGGAGAGATTTGACTTCTAGCAGAACTTGCCAATATTATTGCAATATATGCAATTAATCTTTGTCAACAATTAGTATGACAGGCTAAATTGGCTTAAGTGATTGATCTACTCTCACAATGACATAACAGCTGATGAACCTGGTCATATAGGTTATAAAGTCAAAATGAAAATGATAATGAATAGCATTATGCAAATTTATATAAAGTCAAAGAATGGGGGAAAATCAATTTGAATACTGAATCTTATTATTCTTAAGAATGCTTGTTTTGACAAAAAAAAAAGTGAAAAGGGACATATTAAATACCTCTGGAGGTTAACCCCCTCCTAGTTTTATCACAGAATGCTGCTAAAAGAAGTAATAGGGGCATTTGCATTTTTTAAAAAACCCTGACTTTTCTCCCAGTGAAGCGGTTTATTTGCAGTTGAAATGCAGCTGTGTGAGAACCAGTGAGGAATAATGGTATGGAAAGGATGAACAAAAGTCTGGTAAAACGATTTTGTATAAGAACTAGTTATGCATACATGACATAAAACTTTGGCTCTTGGAAGCACTGATCCATTAAGCTTGGGAGTGCCTCCATACTCCAGGACCTAGTAAGCCTCTGATTGCTCTCCAGCCTGCAGTGGGGTGAAACTGAAATATGTGTGAGCCTTTCATCCCCTCACAGGAAAACAGTCCAGGCCTTCGAGGACTGTGATTAAGCTCAGTTTACTACATAGGGAGAATGAAGAAATAGAAATTCCAGAGACAGCGCTACAAATGAAGCTTAGTAGTTAAATTATTGATAATGGCCTTGGATTTTGTGATCAGTGCAGATACTTGTATTGCATGAGGAGTACTTTTTCTAGTCTAGTTTATATAAGCCTTTGTGCTTGTTCATTTCTGTATCTAAAACATTAATCCCTTCAGATGATTACACCCTATGCTTATCAAAGGTAACTATGCTATACATTTGCAAGAGGCACAGTACTTCTGTGAAGTTTGAATCTGCTGGGAATGCACAGTGGCACTAATATTAGTGAGAAGCTTTGGGCTGCTCACTGTATACAGAAGTTTCATCACTTGTCATAGGAGACCTACAGTGTTTTATTTCCTCTAATACCAGGGTAGGTAAGGCTGCAGTTATGCTGGAAGTGTTTGCTGCTAGTGTTAGAGATTTTATCAGTATTTTAACTCCCCCAGTAGAAAAGGAATACAGACTTTAGAAGACTTCACATAATTGACTGTGATCTCCCATTTAATTTAATTTTATGTGTGATCCACTTTCAGTCGAAATTAAACACACTTTTAAAGGCCTTTTAAAGTCCTTGCAGGCTCTGTTTTGTATTCCAGAGTTACTATCCATAAATTTGTTTTGCATAAGTGTATTTTCTCAAGCAATATAAAGCACTCAAGACACAGACCACAACACTGCCCTGCTTGGTGTGCTTACATTTTCTAAGATCAGAGAGCAGGCAGTCAGAGCAGTTAGCAAGTGTACTTCTTCAATTCAGCATTGCTAGACTTTTTCCTCTAACATTTATCATCTCTCAAGCATAATCAGGAAGGAAATTATCTTGTCAGAAGCATCAGAGTTAGTTTTGCTCTCAAGAGGCTTGTAAGGTTCCAATGTTTTGCTTTTCCACAATGTAAATCATGCTGCCCTTGCCTTTTACTAACTCAGTTTTAGCATACTTGGAAATGAAATTCAGTTTGATATGCATGTATGTTACAGCAGCAATTAAGTTCTGTCTCTAACAGAACGAAAGACTTCTAACACTAGATTCCTGGGTTTTTTTTCAATTGCCATGGTAATGAGTGTCCTGCTTTCTTTAGTATTTTGGCCACTACTTGTAGGTAGCAATTTTTTTTTTCTTTGAATGCAGGTAGACAATAAAAGGGTAGAAAACAAAGATATAAAGTACTGTAATTTCATCTCAGTGAAAAGCAAACCCTGGAGTATGCTCTAGGAGGTCTAAATTGCTCAGTAACTGCTGTTTGTGAGAAAGATTTGAATGAAAGAGAGGTCTAAATATTACTTCTTAGGCAAGGTTACTGACCAGGACAGCTAAAACAGCCTGCTAAAAGACTCCTGGATGGTGAATCAAGATTAGAATGCATTCCTTTCAGCTATTAAACTCCGAATGAGCAGCAGCATAACATAGCTCTGAAAGCAGAGAAGAAAAAAGATGAGGTAAAATATATTTTATGTACTTTAAGAAATGTACTTTCTCATTGAGAAGGCAAATAAGTTAGGGCCAAGGCTGCCAAAGATAATGTGCTTCAGTAAAAACAAAAACAAATACAAAAAACCAAAACCAAAACCAAAGCAAAGAAAACCAAACTGAACAAAAAAAAAAAAAAAAAAAACCTCAACAAACCAAACCAAACCAAACCAACCAGAAAATAATGAATAATAACCAGTTGTAAAACATAAGGAAGAAGCATGAACCCTTGTGTCTGCAAACAGCTGGGTGTCTGGGTGTTCATATGATCTCATTTCCTTAGTTTGGAATTAGGATGCTTCCATACCTTGTTTCACTTTGGTTTGGAAGGGCAAAAATATTTCTGCTGGCTTTCTGCTGGTTCTGCATAGGCAAAGGGAAAGCATGTATTGAGCTTATTGCATTTTGGAACATTCAATTCTGTATCACTGTTTCAATTCTGCCCTGAGATCTGTGCAAGCTCTTGAGCAGCTCTCCTCCCCCTGTATACCTCAAGGTAAGAGAAAATTGCAAAGGGGACTTCCTGGTACTGACATGCTTTATGTGGGAAGGGGTACTGTGGATCTAGTCTGAATACGACACCATTCTTCTGAAGTAGAAGGGGTCAAGAAGTTATTGCTAAGTTAACTACTTTATCACCTTTCTTAAAGGGAACATTTCTTTCTGTCCTCAGGCAATTTTTTTCTTTGCTGAGTTCGGGCATTTTTAACATACAAGGGGCATTGACTGTATTGGTAGGTCAATGTCCTCAAGCAGAAATGCTTTTGAAAGGCCAGTTTCTCCTGAATCAGGACAGAAATTGTCTTTGTCAGGTCCTTGTCAGTTGCTTCAAAGCCTGTCTTTTTTTCCTGCTGTCATCCTGAGCACTGAACATGCCAGAACCTGGGTATTATGCTTTCAGTAAGACATATAGCCATGGTGGGTTGCATCATTATAATCAGATCATGAATTTCAACAAGTCTTCTATCATAAGGGTATGAGTTAAGCATTACTGTGAAAGGTATTCTTTTAAAAACTCCTCTTTTTCTCATGCTGGAGGGTATGACAGAATGACTAACTTCAAGACCTAGATGGATGAAATTTGTTTAAGTGTTAAAAGAAGAAATAATATTTGTTCCTATTTCTTTTTAGAACCTTAAGATTTTAGATGTAACCTTTTCAGTCATTTTTGCGTGATCATAGTATTCTAGTCTTCTGTTTGTTTGCTAATCTTACGTGAAAACTGTACAAAATATGAATCACTGCTTTGGACAATAGCCTAAAGGACTTGGAAAAACCTGGGTATATGCATCAGATTTTCTCTGTGACCTTAGACCTCTTAATCTTTCCATGACCTTTGTTCTTCACTTGTAAAATAAGGATTTGATGGGTTTCTGCTTCACACAAGTAAGGTCTGTGAAATTCCTCAATATTATATCTCCATGGCTGACAACCTAAGTAAACAGCAAACAGTCATTACTCTGGTAGCTGAAGCTTTAAGAAAAACACCATATGTTTTGAGACTCACAATAACACTATGAAAAGTGGCAGGATGACAGTTCTGGCTGTGTTTGCACATCTTCAGGACAGGCTCCCTGGAGAAAGCCCACACAATCTTTTAGAGTGTCCTGAAAAAAGATGCAAGGAATGAAGAAGAACCCCCAGACATTTAAGTATAGTTGTTCATGAAGAAAAAAGAAAATTATTGCTTTAGTTCAAGGCTTTTTCTGAGATTAGTATACTGCATAAAAAAAACCTGCAACCAATGGGGCAATTTTTTCACTTTAGTTCAAGGCTTGTTCTGAGAAAGAATTTAGTATACTGCATAAAAAAAACCTGCAACCAATGGGGCAATTTTTTCAGATGTTCATGTTGGGGCTTCCCATAAAGTGAATTTTAGGACAACCATGTTGGCAGGACCCCTGCATGTTGGCCTGTTTGTATATTTTTTTCATTCATGCCAGCATGCAGGGGTCCTGAAATGAGAAAGGATCAGTATTTTTCCAACATAGCCAATGAGAAAAAGGTCCTCAGGAAGAAGTATCTTGGAAGAAAGAGTTTGTATTGTAGTTAGTGAGGGCTCTTTTCAAAGTGAACATAGTACTGTTCTTTTTCATTCTTTCATTCTTTTTTCTGGGTCACAGCTTAAAATACATCCTTCCTCTACCTTTTGCATCTTTTCCCTGTGACCTTGCTCTCATCCCAGAAAGTGTTAAGGCTTGATGATGTTATAGGTAAAAATTGATTCAGCCAATTCAATAAAAATAAAAATAGAATTTATTTCTTGACCAATATACAGTCCCGACAGCCAACAATCAAAGGAACAGCACTGACCCTGGATTCGGAGCTGGGTGAACACAGATTCGACCTCTATCACACCGAATCCCCCACAGTTCATGAATGAGGCTTGGCAGAGTCCTTTCTTATACCCTTTTTTTAGCCCACAGCAGAGTCTCTTAGTGTCCTTTCAGGGCTCTCCATGTTCATGTTGCTTCCATTCTCTGTCCTGTGCTGGACAAAACCCTGTCCGGGAGCTGATGTCTGTCCATTCTTTGGTTACCGGGATCCAGTATTCAGATGTATGTCCCTGATGGCTCCGTTTATCTAAGACGAACCATGAGCCATCATCGCTGGGCCTTCTCCTGTTCATACCAGTGAGAATGACCATCTCCTGTGCTGGGCTAGGTTCTCTTCGTATGCTAATTGCATATCTCCTCCTCAGCTTCCAGCTGTGATTTCGTCACCCTTTTTCCCTTGCTAGTGTGTTTTAGGTTTTTATATCTTAGACATATTTCATGCATCTGTATGTATTCTCTACCAGCACGAATTACCATAATACATATAACAATGAGAACCTAGAGATTCCTGTTGCAAGCCAGAATGACTTTCTTTTGCCTCTCTGTTGACTCTTGGCTGTGTCTCCCTGCATCCTCCCTCTCTCCTCCACCCAGATGGTCATTTCCCACTTTCCATGCCTGTTCCTCCTGAATTGTCCTGTAGGCACTCCAGGAATTTTCCCAAGATGCACATGCGCAAGGGATCACAACTTTCTTTCTCTTTTCTAGCATTTCCCAGACTTGCTGTCCTAGCCAATCCAAGGCACAAGGCAGTCTGGATTCCCAGAAAATGTGATATATGGATGCCCTGTGCTCACCACATATCCTTCCTTATTTGGTAACTCAGGATAAACTGCAAACAGTTCCTAGCAAATTACCCATCAGAAGGCCCAATAAGAAATGTTACATTTTTTTGTTTCCACGCACCAGTCTAGCTTACTGAAGCCAAACAGAAAGCCAAGAAAGTGCTTAAAACTCTCTCACACCTATTATTTTTTTACCTTGATTTTGCCATGTTCTTTCAAATCCTACTACGTTCACTGTGATGTGGGAAATAGCATGTACTTTTGAGGGCAAAATCAAGAAATGTCATTCTGAAGGTTGAGTTGGTTTCATTGTCTTTATTTGCTAGTCCCCAGGTATTATTGATCATAGTTCCTCAGTAACCATGAAATGTATTCATTAAAAATAACAAATGAAAGGAAAGAAGGAAGGAAGGCAGAAAGCAGTATTTAGTTAAACTCTCATGTATTTATGCTCTCTTGGATCTTCCTGAATAGTCAATACCTTTCATTAAATGATAAAAATGCGAATAATTCTTTGAGCTAATGGGTTGCACATACAAGAAGAGAATAAAGACCCTCTCTGAAACTTTGATCAGTCTGGCTACTTGGGTAGAAACTCAATGTATTGGATCTCAGAGCCTCTTGTTTTTGTTGAATACACATGATATAGTTTAGCTAAAACTAAATGAAAAACAGTACCATCTGAAAATCCTCAGATGGAGACCCTTGAATGGGAGACAATCAGTTTGAAGCCTAGGAGTACAGTGTGGAGTCATGGAAGAACTGATATGCTCAATGTTTCACACAAATGCTTACATCTTTCCTTCTTAAAAAATAGGCTTCTATGAGTAAGCTGCTAAGATTTTGTGGGTTTTCTTCAGCAAATCTTCAACTCATTAGTGAATAAAGGTCATGTAACCTCTCACTTTAAACTAAATTAACAGTTTTCACTTTCCAGTACAGTAGTTAATGAATATAGCTGTCTAAAAATAAATTCCATTAGGACTGAGATAATTTATCCAAGTGAAAGCTCTCCTTTTAGGTTAAAAAAGATATGTCAATAGTACACAGAGTTGGGGTCGTTACAGTGGGCAAGTTCTGTGATAGTGATGAAATACCAGTATACCAAAAATCATTATTACTAAAATGTTAATTGTACTTGTCATTGTAATCAGGCCAATGATCCTTAATTAGGAACCAGCTTGCATGATTTAATTACAAAACTTTGTTAAGGATATGCTGCTGGGGATATGACTGTATATCATCAAGACAAAGACCTGACTCCTGTACACTGCAAATTGTTTGACAATTTTTTACTCTGTATGTGTGTACTTATATGATGCAGATGGTAAAGTCTGACTAATGTAGAACTTGTTAGCACTGTAGTATTAGCAGGCATTCAAAAAAACAAAGCACAAAATAAAAACTTAACCTTAAAAGTCTTCATGCAGATTTAGAAAAAAATTAAAACTTGGGCTGTATCAACGAGTTAGGTAGACTGGAAATAAAACAAAACTGAAGAGGGTTAGGGAGAAAAGTAGGAAATTTATTTAATTACATTATTGGTTTGGCAATTACAAGCAAAAAAAGTTGAGTCACAACATATCCTTCTAAGGAATGCTGAAAATAGCACAGGACAGTAAGTATTACATGGCTCATGTGAAAATGAAGCAGTCTCTTCTACAGTTTCACCTTTGTCAGTTTCTGGATGTATCAAGAGCCCAAATTAACTCAAGACAAATGTGTATAGATGAGAAGAAAAAAAGAGATGAGAAAAAACAAAACACCAGATATTTTATTTTCCCTGCAAGTAGAAGATGACCTCATGATGCCTATTTTACAGTTTAAGAGATGTTACTGTAATATCTCAATCTCTGTTCACCTTTGCCAGCAGGGTTTGTCATCCAAAGCAGATATCCAGAAAGAAAAGTGTGGTGAATATGGATGCTCTTTATAAGGTTCCTGTATAAAACATCTCAGTTGCTGAAAAATCCATGCATACCATTTCAGCATGAGCTAGTGAAACAATATCAAAGTCCAGGAGTCATAAGACCCAAGGCCAAAGATGTCTTAAGTGACAGCAGCTACTATTTCTCTGGTAGACATGGCTTGTCTCATGAGCTTGACACCTGTGTGTCATTTGAAACACTGGTCTCCTTCAGGACTGTCAGTAAATGGATTTGCTGTGACATTATAGTTTCTGCACAATGTATGAGTGGTGATAGCATGGGAGTGTCACCACCTTTAATGCTGGTGCCTCTCTGGGGTTTTACCCTGCCATGAGAATCACTGTCCAGATGAGATTTGTGCAAAAGCACTCCATTCTATCAAATGCTATGGGGGAGAAAAATGGATGTGCGTATTTTTCTAGCACTTTTTTCTGCAACCAGGAAAGGGGGAAGGCTTCTTACCTGCCACATGAGGTCACATCAGCAGGATTCTTTTCCAAAACAAGTTATACCTGTCCAAAAATAACAGTTCATTTCCAAGAAAGCAAAAAATTCAGGGGTGATCCTATGAGGAAAAAAAATTAAAAAAAAAAAAAAAGAAAGAGATAAGCTCTTAATGTTTTAGAATGGGACTTAACGTTGGTAGATAGTACCTTGTAAGTGAAAATAACTGTTCATTGAAATCATACTTTGAGTTGCTGCGTCATGACAAGAGCTGCCACATTCACCAATGTACCTTCTCTGTGACAGCTGAATAAAATTTGATTATCTTGCTTTATAGAGAGTGGTAAAAGTTAATTGTTTGTTGGGACTTCCTAAGGGAAGAACTTCAAAACCTGTCTTTTTGCAGTACTTGGTACTTGAGAACAAACCCGTAGCAGGGTCAGCAAACCATGCCACACCTTTTTGCTTCAGGCAATATATGAAATAGCTTTCTGACAGCTTAGCAACACACCAGCTGCAGAGCCAGACTGGCCAGACCAAATTCAAAGATCCAGGACTTACAATTTTCCTGTAGGCAACATAGTCCATGTACTGTGGCTAAACCAACCTTGAAGGCAGCCCTATATGAAATTGGAACAGGAAGACAGACCAGGCCCCACACAAAGCAATTTTTGATCCTTCTGACATCTGGATTTATTCTGCAAAAGTCTGTACTGTCAATACAGAGATTTGAAAAAGAAGAACAGGGGTTCACTAAAGAAAGTGGTAGGCATAGCAGATCCACTTGACAAGCCACACTGTATCTCTGATGAGGTATTTACTTTGCCTTTGTAGACTCTCCTAGAGACAGCTCTTTTGGGAAGGAGACCACAGTGAAGGATTTGAAAAGCCTTTCCATATTCTACAACTCTGCCAAGAACAGCGGGACTGTTTAAGATATGTTGATTTTACAATACCTGTAATGAATCCATGCCCGGTTGGGCATTAAAATAAGCTATTTGCCATGCATTTACTTTTGTTGAGTGAAAGACAGAGGAAAGTACACCTTGTGGAGCTTCTACCATTGTAAGTCTGCAATTAATGAGTTTGAGTTTTCTTACTATTTTTTTAACACAAAGGAGTTACATAGAGAGTGTATGATAATGCCATGTAATAAAAAGGGTAGAACTAAAATTTCTCCTTAGTTGTATTCAAAAGTATGATTAGCAATAAGTGATGGACAAAGTCATTCTTTATTTCTCATTAAGGTTCTAATTATCAAAGGACAAGTGAGAAAAATGTATGGCTTGATTTCCACTTAAAGAACTTCTTTTAATAATGAAAAAAGGCTAAGCCTTGCTTGGAATAATGTGTAAGTGAAGGTTTTCTATGGCTGCATGTACATGTAAATTTATTACGAAAATATTTTTCTGTGACCATATTCAGTTGGGAAAATAACCAGGGCTGTCTGCAAATAATTTGTAGCAGGAGGTCATAGGCTGCAAGGAAAGAAAATTACTTGACTATATGAGCAACATTAAGTAGCCATAGGGTATGTACTCTGGAAAAAAAGAAAAATGAAGCCTTAGTATAAGCTAGTTTATTGATTTTACTTTCTCCTTCAAAATTTCCTTATTACCTGAGATATTTGTAAGGAAAAGTTTTTTGTGTACTTGAAATTTGTGCCAATTCTGAATGACAAGACAGACATCTAAAATCTTCTACATTTATATTTTCAGAAATAATTTTTTTGTGAAAAAAGTGCCAAAAATGTAATCATGGGCATAGCTTCATCATCATTACTACCATCAGCAGTCCTATTGAAATCCGTTCCACCATAAATGTTTGAAATTTTTTGAGACAAGGTCACAGAGAATATATTTTATTATATCCCTTAACATTGCTAGAAAATTTTAACATGCTTTTTGATTATTTAAGACATCTTTCTAGTTTCAGATGGGAGATCATGTATCAGGTGCATTGCAGCTGTAACAACATTACCCCTTTAACCATATTTTGCTAAGTGACTGACAGCCTGAATCTTAATAGCAAAAATATGCCTGAAAGTCTCTGCACCACTACAGATTTAGTACCATGAACATTTTTTTTTTTATTTCAGCAGTATTTGTTTAAACAGCTTTGGAATTCACATCTGTGCCCTATTTCCACATTATCCCTTCATGTGCAGGGCTATAAATATGCATGTATCACACAGTGAACCTGAGTTAGTAGATAACATAGATGGAAAACATCTACCACCACAAATGAGTAGGTTGCATGACAATATGAGTAAGTGGGAAGGAGAAAAGCTTAAGGTTGCTTAAATTGACATCGTTATTGCATTAATGGCTTGTGAAATTCTTCTCTGGGATCTAACTGCATCTTAGAGAAGCCCCCTCCCATCTGCTTAGCAGCATCTGCCATCATGCTTTAAAATACAAAAATAATTCTTATCCAGATGAAAGTACAATGAAATTCTTGATTATCCAAGATGGATTTTTTTTTTTTTTTTTTTTTGGAAATTAGTATTAATAGCTCTGACCCTTATAATGGCTGTGCTGGAATTTTTAATAATTGGTGAAATTGTGACTCAGGGAGGGAATTTATGTGCGTACATGTGGGGGAAGGGCAGGTAGAAAAAAACTTGTAGCTCCATATTATAATCAACCTATTGCAGAACCTGACAAGACCATGATGGGAAGTGGCTACTGCCCAACCCACCTTCACCAAAGTGCACCTGAATCTTGGTTTCCAATGTGAAAGACAAATACTTCCCACCATATGGTGTATCTTAGCACCTTTCAGGGGCATTTGTTCATAGCTGACTCAAAGAAGATTACAATCTGTTGTATCATTTTTCAGTCTTTCATAAACAAGTAAGTAATCCATGAAAAGCTTTCGTATGATTAACTAACATCTTGATTTTTCTACAAAGACGTCTGACATTGTAAAGTACAAGATAGCTGTGGCATTATTTCATTAAATAAGAAATTTTGAGTTTGATATCACATTAGAATTATTCATTAAGAACAGTTTTATTTTCTGAAGAAAGCCGTGGAAAAAAAATAAAAATAAAGTATCTGTCATATCGACAAAGACCCATTTTACAAATAGTCAGAAGTAATGGTAAAAAATACACATGCATGTACACACAGAGCCCTCAAAGGCAGTAAAATATATGTCACTAGTATGAGTTGTTTCTAAGTAAGGGGCATTCCTTTGTTACTATAAATCAGTGCAGCTTTGCTGATTTGTGAACTGCACTGATTTAAGCTACACTGAATATCCAGCCTTCTGACAGTTCCCCTGGAGTTATTCCTGGCACTGGAATGTATCGATAAAGTTCAAATGAAGACACATTCTGCACTCTTATGTCAAGAGTTACCTCTACATAGAGCATAATGAATAAAGTGACATCTAATAGAAAATAATACTTTCTGGGAATAATGTCCCCTTTACTCATCTAGAGGTAAAAGTTGTTTTCTGAGAGTTTAGTTTTAGCTGCTTGTCCTTATCTAACCTGAGAGTGAGTGACTTCCAATTTACCAAGCTCAGAAGCATATTAGATACCATAAAACTATTTCCTGTATTTTTACAAGATATGATTAAATCTCCCCTACTCAATCAGTTATTTGTGTTCCAGAGTTTATTTACCTTAGCTCAGTGATATCTTGAATCTTTCAATTTGTAGATTTAAAAAGAAAGAAAGGTAAAAATTGAAAAAAAGTCTCAGTCCCAGATTCCACAGAACCCTTTGGAAATTTTTGACACACATATTGCTGCGTAGCGTCTATGAATTTGTTTTTCTATTATTGTCTTTATTTAATCATTTAGAATAGTCATTCAGGACTACTTTCTTAGTGTCCCAGTGCCATGTAGTTGAGTTGAAGTACAAGCCTTGAAAAAATTAGGGGAGTTGTGAGCACTCAATTCATATTAAATGCTGTTTTTCAAGCAGATGTACCAGATGTTGCTTGGCTTAGCAAAGCTTTTTCAATAGCTGTGTGTTCCTCTTCATCACATGCACCCTTTCAAAAATTAGAGGATCATCAATATCACTGATATTTTAAATACCTTCTGTCTAATCTTTAACCGTCAAATCAAAGTTTCCTTTGAACAAAAAACTGTGCTGTCAGTCTTTCACAAGGCAATATGCATTTGAATATTCTAATAACTGATGCTCCTACATTGAAAAAGAAAAAAATTAGAGAGTTTGTGGAGTAAGACATCCAAATAATATATAACTGTATGAATGTAATGCAGTGAATCCAAAGCTGTATTCAATATGCAATGCAGTAACAAGCAATCAATTCCCCATGCCTACAAGATGCTGCTTAATTGAAGAATTAAGCCCTTCACAACTCCCAAGACTTAGCTGCTTTCTTCTCACCTGTTGTAAAAGGTTAGCCATCTATTCACATGCAACTGCATTTCAAATGTTCAAACTTAAAAAGTAATTTTTGGCACAAAGAGTTAGTTGCCAAGAATCACCACAGAAAGCTAAGCATTCAAGGAATAGCAGGTAACATCTTCTCTTGGAAGTCATAGACAAAGGCCAGCTAAATATTAGTCTTGGCCCACAAGTCGTAAGCTAAAGTCCAAATTTAGACCTAGATCCATGATAGTCCAAATTTAGACCTAGATCCCTAGATCAGGGATGAACATAGAGAAGAAGAAAAAATAAAGCAGCATTATTTCTTGCATAAGAAATATGCAAGAAAAAAAAAACCTAATATGCACCTAAAAAAACTCATGAGTTTTGACTTAATATATGCTCAATTATATTAACTGAAAAACAAGAAGAAATAGAATTACACAATTTTTTTGAGCTTCTTATTTCCCATGCAATTTTATTGGTCATTGCAATAAAATGCAGGCTCCTTGGCACCAAATTGCTCTGGGAGATTGAACAAAGGAGTATTTTAGATTATCCTGTGCTATCATATTAGTCTAAAGTTAAGATGCTAATGAATGAGCAAAGTAGAACACATTACTGGTGGGGGAAATAAACAACTAAAACCATGCAGGATAGCACAGTAACATCTCTTACTGTGGCAGAGCTGTCATTAGTTGCTCTCTTGGGAAGACCTGCGATGAATCTCTCAAATTTGCTATCTGAAGAGAGTAGTCTGTACACTAGTCTGGTTAATCTACCTTTCTGCTCTTGAAATTATATTCTCCTTCTTATTCATCACCCAGGTCATTGTACTGGTCTCCTAGAATAAAAATAAGATCTACAATAAGCTTTGAATATTATGCCCATCTCTGCTTAATTTATTTATTTTCCAAAGGGGAAAAAATCCAGTATTTGATTAATTTTGTGCCAAATTTCTTCTAAAATTATGTAAGTTTGTCCATCTGTGACAGTTTGGGCTGGGCTAAATGCCAGATGCCCACTAAGGTTGCTCTATCACTCCCCTCCTCACCTGGGCAGGAGAGAGAAAATATAAGGAAAGGATTGTGAATTGAAATAAGGGCAGGGAGAGATCACTCAGGGACCATCACAGGCAAAACAAATTTGACTTGAGGAAAATTAGTTGAATCTATCACCAATCAAAATCAGAGTATAATAGTGAGAAGTAAAACAAATCATGAACACCTTCCCCCCCAACCCTCCATCATTCCTGATATTATGCTTTGGATTTGTGCTGAAAGCCATGTGGATGTTTTGCCACTTCTAAGCAGCACTTGCACAGCATCAAGGCCTTTGGGACAGGACGGGGAGTGGTGGGGGTTTGGGAGAGAGGGGGAAGAGGTGTTTGGAGTGATGGAGTTTGTCTTTCTAAGTCCCCTTTAAGTGTGATGGACCCTGGCTTCCCTGGGGATGACTGAACACTCACCTGCCCATGGAAAGAGGTGAACTACCTCCATGTCCTGCTTTGTCTGGGCATGTGGCTTTTGCGTTACCTATGGAACTCTACCTTAATCCACAAGTTTTCATACTTTTAATTTTCTGATCGTCTCCCCCATCCCACTGTGAGGAAGTGAATGAGTGATTGTGTGGGGCTTAGATGCTGGCTGAGGTTAAATCATGACAGTAAGTAACAGAGGGTTATCTTGTTAATTTAACACAGGAAATAAGCAGAGAAATTTATATGTTTCTGAGGTGAAAAGCCTGGGTCATAAAGCTGATTAACAGTACAAAACTTTTTATTTTCACAGAAATTCTATAATCACTGTGGTTTCAATATATGCAAAAATACTTCCAGTTTTATTGAGTGATAGCTCTTATCTGTACTTTAAGGAGAAAATTATAATAGTGTGTCAGAGAAGTCTACCGTCCTTCCTAACAAAATCTTTACAAAGTCTGATTTAAACTACCAGCAGATCAAGAAAACTCAGAGATGTAGTTTACCCTCTGGTCTTGTGATTGCCTGTTCTTGATTTTGTCACCTTTGACCACTCAGTGCAGCATGAACCTCATTTGGTAAGCTGAGTCACTGACTGACACTAACCAGTGGCCATTACATGCCATTAACAATAAGTGCATTTAAAATAGCAATCCATAAGTCCTAGGGACATATTTGTAAAAAGATATGAGTGTCAATAGGCTGTCTTCTGGTAAAAGACAGAAGGGTCATTTGTCTTAGAATAATTTAAATATTGTTCTGTTCTTCTACTAAGAAAAAAAATGTGAAGAAATAATTTTAAATGGGAAATATCTATTTATTTGTCATTATTTTTTTCCCCTTTTTTTTTCCCCTGTTTGCTTTGGTGGGTTATTTTTTTGTGTGCAGAATTAAATGTTGACAAACTTGAAAACCATACACCAACCTGTCTGAGACTGGTGAAATGGCAGACACAAGGCCTGGCTTAACTACAGCTAGTTGAGGATTTTAAAAAAAAACTATTTTGGGTGTGGTTTTATTTGTAAAAAAGTGCTATTTTTAGGAAATCCATGTAAGTTTTGTGATCTGTTTCAACCATTTATGTTAATTGCAGACAGAATAGAAATTTTGCTGATTTCTTGTAAGCTTGCCTAAAATATTGTTAAAGAACTTACATATTCAGATTAGATGTTTCAGACCAATTTGCCATGCAGCCTGTTTCTGAAGCTACACAGGCTTTTTACAACAAAGTTAGTCCTTCTCTAAAAACAAATATTTAATTTGCATGCTTGCCAAGAGCCTTGATTTTGTGACCTAATAATCTCAGTAGTATCAGAATTGGCCTGAAGTACAGAAACTAGGAGTTGTTAATTCCTGTCCTTTTTAATCAGTCTTCTTTTGGTTCATTTGGTTCATTTTGGTTTTGTTCAGAGGAGCCAAATAGCAGTTGTTAGTCTTTCCCTCTTCATTTGTTCCAGCCTCTTCAAAACAGAGTTAAGAATGGGTTTTCATTCAGCAAATGGCTTTTACAGATGCATTTGCAATACAAAATTCATACTTAAAAGCTGAGTCTCTAGGCACAGAATATATTCAGAAAATTTAAATTTATTTAATTTAATTTATCATGGTACTGATTTGTAGGTTAGTACTTCTGAGTGGCTCAAACCCAATCTTTGTGGTTCAACAAAACCCTTAAAATTGCGCCTTTGCAGAGGATAAACACTAGAAAATAAATATTAAAAGAAAATATTGTTTATAACTCTTAGATATGTTTGTTGGAAGTTTTCTGTCCTATAGCATTTATTTAACAAAAAGAAAAGGATGCTTGCATGTGTTCTTTAAAAATCAGGGATCTGTGCTTTCATAGATAAGTACTTTCAAGTATGTCAAAGACTATGTTCTTGGCAACCTGCCACTTCAAAATAGAAATTTTAAATGGCAATTTGCCACTTCAAAATATAAATTTAGTTTGGCCAAACCACGTTTTTGAACAATTGTTCAAAACACTATTCCTTGGAAAAAAGTTTAACACAAAAAATAAATTAAACACAGAAATGGAGCTGGTTGTCATTGTCAGCTTTGCTTCTCCTTTGGGATTTAATTTGTATGAGATTGAGGATAAATGTCTTTGTGCACTTCAAATTTCCTCCCTTCAGCATGTGTTCACCTGTGCTTGCGAGCTGCATTCACTCTCAGATGCCTATGCCAGCATATGTGCACTAACACTATACTAAAATATATATATATATATATATACTAACAGGTCTGTAGTTGTTGGCAATCTCTTTCTCTTTCCTCCTCCATGAAATTGTTTCCTGTTTCTGAATAAACAGCTGACAAACCCATTGTAGACACTGATATCTCTGGCAAACCCATTCTCACGTCCCAGAAAATAATTTGTCTTTGGAATTTTTCTTCCCTCAACAGCTTTTACATATCTGAATATAGTTATTGTCTACAAAACAGTATTTATCTCAGTTTTTGAATTTCTGTCAAAAAAAAAAAAACCAAAACAAAACAAACAAACAAAAAAAAACCACCAAAAAAACCCGTTTTAAATAAACCACAACAATATTAGTGGGAAATTTCTACCCAAATCGACTTCATTTGTGGTAAAAAGGTGGCCACTGAGAGCTTAAAGCACTTGGTTTGCATCCCAACCAGTGGAAATTCAATTCATGTATCTTTCCAAAAACTTGGAGGCAAATTTCAAAGTAGCCTGAGCTTGAGTTTATATTTTTTTGCCATAACCCATTGTTTTCCTCATTTATGCTGCAGAAGTTGCATTTTTCTGCCCAGTAGTATCTGTAAGAAGTTTAACTGAAGCTTAGGTTTAGAGGTTTCTTGTACAATCAGTGGATGTGAAGGGCCAGTTTTCACAGGGTAGATTTCTGTAATAAAGCATCATGTGGAGATCACTCTTTCTTTTCAAATGCCAGTAATTATGGGGCACACCTGACCTGGTGGGGTAAGAATGTTCTGGGAAGCAAGCTGGCTAGATTTAGTGGCAGTTTTAATTTAGATTTGGTTGGGGAAAAGGATGTACCTCTCAGTGACAAAGAACCAGGAGACATCAAGAGTTTAGTGAGATCATTCCCAAACCATTAGGGAGAGATCCAGTTTTCCCTTGAGGCACCCATGCAGATGGTGGACTCTCTCCCAGCAAGGGCATTTGTTGAAAAGTCCCAGCTCACTGGCCACTCTTGTGAGCAGTGGCTTACCAAGGGTAGGGAGAAACTGCAAGGAAAGTTCTGCAGCAGCAGGGAGTCCTCTGAGCAGGAGAGGTCCATGGCCAAACACCACCACTGTCTGACCTCTAAGTCAGGCAAAGAGTGACCACCCCCCACTAAGACACTGACAAAACCCCACCACTTCACCCCCCCACACCCAGAGCCATTCCAGCTGTATGCCAAGGCACTGGTTACATCTTTTGTCTCTTAATCAAGGCCCATTCACCATCTGCAAGACAACAAATGGGAAGACATTTCCCTGAAGAAACCTAACCCACACAAGCAAATCACACAACTGGAGCACTACAGTTGAAGGCTACAAGCTTTTTGGAAGAGGTAGGCTGGGAAGGAAGGGCAGTGGTATTGCTGAGAAAGGGGTAGATTGCAAAGCGCCATCTCTGAGTAACAGTCTTGAGCTGTTCAGAGTCTATGGGCAAAAATCAAGGAAAAATTGTGGCTGGGATCTACAACATGTCACCTAATCAGGGGAGTCTGTTGACAAAGCTGCTTGTTTCAGCTGCAGAAAGAGTTGTGTTCACAAGCTTCAGTCCTGATGGGGGATTTCAACCACCTGGGTGCTGTCTTGGAAAGCGATACAACTGACTATAAACAATCCAGGAGATCCCTGGGATGTGTAGAGGGTAACTTCCTGATACAGATGTTAGATAAACCATCCAGAGGGAAAACTGCTGCACCCCGTTCTCACAAATGCAGATGAGATCACTAAAGAGGTTAAGATTGGAGGCATCCTGGGCTGCAGTGACAGTGCCCTGGGGAGTTATTATCTGAAAGAAAATGGACTTGGCATGGAGCAAAATCAGGACCCTGTACTTTAGAAAACTTTCAGTTTTTTGAATAATTATTTTAACTTTCAGCTTAAATAATAACTATCCTTAAGGACAGCGTAGCGGACCAAAGCTGGCCCCTCTTTCAGGAGTTTTCTGATGTTTTTGCCAAGCGCCTCTCCATCATATTTGAAAAGTTACTGTAGTTAGGTGAAGTCCTGTATGATTGGAAAAAAGGAAACATTGTTGCTATTTTAGAAAGTGTAGAAAGGAAGACCCAGAGAACTACAAAATGGTAGATCCTCAAATTTGTGCTTCAGAATATCATCGAGAAGATCCTCATGGAAACAATGTTAAGGCCCACAAAAAATAAGGAGGCGATCGGAGACAGTTATCATTACTTTACAAGAGGAAAATCATGCCTGATCAGTCTGGTGGCCTTCTAGGATGGAGTGGCAGCAACAGTCAACAAGAGAAGACTGATCAATTTCACCTACCTAGACTTCTGTAAGGCCTTCATGCTTGACAGTCTTATGTCTAAAGCAGTGTGATGAATTTGAAGGGTGGGCTGTTTGGTATATAAGGAATTGATCAGATGGACCCAGTCAGGCGGTTTTTGTCAACAGCTCTATGCCCAGGTGGAGCCTGAAGGCAAGCACTTAGGAGCAGTGCTCTTTAATATTGTCATTAATGACGCAGACAGAGGGATCGAGTACAGCCACAGCAAGTTTGAAAATGACACAAAGATGAGTGATGCAGTAGACACAACACAAGGACAAGATACCATCCAGAGGGACCTAGACAAAAAGGGCCTGAATAGACTTGAGCAGCGGACTCATGAAAAATTTATGGGATAGATGTGTTAAATACCAAGTCCCATAATATCAAAAGAAAAGAAGGTACAAATAAGAAAAATGTGTGTGAATATTTTGTGGTGATTAGAAAAAAAAAGGCATGTATGACTACCTGGATGCAGAATACATTCATAAATATAAAGACTTATTTTTAGTTCCTTTGTCCTATTTATTACTTTAGTTCTTAAATCTTTGTTTACGATTGTCCTAAAATAGTACTTGAAACAGTAGGCTTGTCTGGCAGGTTTCCAAAATAGAGTCCTTACAATTAAAAAGTTTTTTGGACCACACTATGTAGCACTGTTGTAAATTGAACAGAAACACATCTGTGGTGACTCACAGTTACTTGATTGTCTAAGTGTTTTCGGTTTTGGTTTGTTTTTTTGGGTTTTTTTTCCATTAAAAAACAAGCTAAAAACATATTGATGATTACAATATATCTTTCCAATATGCAATGAGAAAAAAAGCAAAGGATTCAAAGATAATTATGCTATAAGAGCAATGTTAAAATTATCCTGTCACATTCCCATCTTTTTGTCATTGCATTAGCTGACTTTATTAGGACCTTTACAGGATCTGCCTGTAGAATCCAGTAAGCTTTGAACACAGCTTCCAAAAGAGACATTTTGCAGTTTTCTTTGTAGGCAATAAATAACTAAAATAAAAATCCTCAAACTGAACCAAACCAGCAACAAAAAAAACTATTGTTTTCTCGGGAGGAGCACAAGGAATTCCTCAGATTTTTGTATTTCCTTCTCATACTGGTTTTCACTTTCTGTCTTCAGTCACCTATCTGCTCTGTCCATACCTTTCTTTGTAGCATTGAAACACTCCTTATTCCCAAATTACTTTATTTATATAGCACCTTTCAACTACATATCTACTTTTGTCAGTGTCTCCCTTGGACCCTCTTTTTCTACCATGAAATCTCATAGCCTTTAGAACTCTTGCCCTCCAACACACTATTCTTTTTAGATTAAGGTATTAAGATTTGATACCCCCTAAAATTATCACAGTCTGACAGGTCAGTCCTCAGTTCTGATAACAAGATTCTCTCTTCTCTCTAGGGGAATTACAAGAAGTATCATCTGCCCTGGAGGGGTAAGCAATCAAATTGTCCTCCTGGCCAAAGCTCCCTGACCCTTACAATCTTCTTTCATGCTACTTGCCGCTTGCTTATCTACTTCTGCCGACTCAGGCATCAGACTCTACAATTCACAGTGCCAGGCTGGAAGAATACTCACTCTGCTTGTCATGTTCCCCGTGGTGGAATGGGGCTGTCATGTCTCTCAGTATTTATTTAGGTAGACCAGCCTGCTACAACCCTAGATATTAGACATTAGCTCAAAGGTGGCTGACTTAATTAGGCAGTCCACCAAGATGTAGGTTTCTCACCTCAGTGGCAATATCATGCACAGATTTAGAGGTGAATAATTGAATCATGTTGCGTCAATTATCTCTGATACTTTCCTATCTGGAATATATATATATATATGCATGTATTCACGTAGGACATTCAGCAGCTCCGACACAGATACATGATTGACTTGTTAAATGGGTCCTTTGTCAAACATCTGAACTAAATGTCTTTTACTTTGAATTCTAAAGCATCAATCAAATCTGTTCAGTATTTTCCTAGATTTTATAAATATATATTAAAAAGCTCTGCTTAAAACAGTAAAAATGTCTCTCCATGGAAGTACACTAATTATTATGGGCAACATTAGGAAAGGGCTTACCATCAGGTTTAAATGAGCAACTGATTGACACTGGAATATATTGAATTGTTCTGAAAGCATAATTAGAGAAAGCTCACTCTCATGGTTATTAGTGTTATTTTTAAACCTACTAAAAATAGAGCAGAAGTCAAATGAAAATATCTTCAAAGGCTTGTGATAGTTCATCCAAGCCTGAAAGGTCTTTGGGACTTCTTGGAAAGGACATCTTAAATAATAATAATTTCCACAGGACTTTAGAATCATAGTACAGATGTAATGCTGCTCCAGGAAACACTACAGTGACATATAGAATTTAATGTTTCCCTGGTCTTCTCTTCGAAGATTAGAGAAGAAATAGTTTTACATTCTGAGTTGATGTTATCACATCTGGATTGATAAAACACAAAACAGAGAATATTATTCCAATGACTTACAGGTGTTATTTCTGTAAGACAACTTTTTGCACATCTCCTGAAGTACATGTATTAGAAAGGTTACAGGGTTCTTCCTGCTTGCTAAGGATTTATATTTGAGATGTCCATGAACATCCCCAAAGGGAAATCTAATATTTCAGAAATATAAAATATATATATATATATACACTCTAGAAGCATAATTTCAAAGTGAAATGTAAGGAAGTCAAGGCTCGTTTGCTGAAGACAGGACTCCGGAGGAAAAAAAAAAAGACAAACCCTCCAAAGCACAGAAAAAAACCCTATAAAACAAATTATCATGAATATGCTTTTTAATATTTTTTGATATTTCCATTCCTTTTGAATAAAATGTAAGAATAAATGGCTGTTTTGCATAAAAAAAATGTGCTATGAAGGTCTAAGTTAAGACTGGTTTTACAGGTTCATTACCTAACAAGACATGCAAGCTGGAAACATGAATACAGAAGCTGAGGAGATCTGTAGGAGATCTGTTAGGACAAGGCTGCCTATAGTGGCTAGATCACTGAGGCAAAAAGTATCGGAGTTTTATTGTTTTCTCTAATTTGTGTGGTTCATGTATTAGACAGTGTATTCCAGTCTTGGAACACTTATATGGAACACTTGTGAGATGCACATCTTGGTCACATCCCTCATGAACATCTAGAAGCATCCTGTTATTCCTCTGCACATCTATTGTTTACCTTGAAAGGTAGCTTGGATGGAGAGGAAGGAAGGTAGGAACAAAGTTGTGTTGGAGTTTTTTAAGGGTGAAGGAGGGGGAGAGGTGCCCAGCAGTCATTTGGTTATCCTGAAAAGCTCAGTATGTGCAAGATTACAGAAAAATAATCCCATATTCACTAATACTTGTTCAGCTACATGTAGTAAATCTGCTCTGGCAGGTATTCACAATCCCTTTTGTTTGCTTTCTGTGAATGTTCAGAAGAATAATGTTTGATGAAAGAGATAGTGTTCCAAACTCTTTTGCAAATATGTATTTATGAGAGAAGTATTTGCATGGGGATCTTGAAAGCTGAGATTTTTCATGTAAAAATGGATTTAACCCCTATGTTTCCTAACCTTGCAGAAAATGGAAAGAAACTGCACCACCATTCTATTTAGCTGTACTTTTCTCCGTAGTTAGTATATCATGTTAATAATCTTAAAAACAGTAACTTCCACAAGATTAGTTGCGATGGCAAAATTATCTCGAAACACATAAGTTTCAGGAAGGGACAACCTATTAATGAGTCAGGATTGCGATAATCCATCTGTGTCAATATATTTAGAACTCACTTTATTTACCCACATATAGGTATCTAGTAATGTGATAACCTGCATTGCTGCATTTTCTATGATTTTATGAATAACTAATCAGACATATTTCATTTGAGATTTTGAATTTTATGGTGACATGATGTGTGAGACTCATAACTGAAATTATTGATTTTTAATATTTGTTGACAGTGTGATACTTTTAAAAATGGTTTTATTGAGGAAATTGAGACAGTGGTAGGGAATAAAACAGGATCTTATAAATCTAAAATTAAGTCTATTTTTTATAGGAAAAGCATTTAAAATAAATTTAACATGGATTATTTTATTATGATATTTTCATTACAGTATTACATGCAAAAAATGATACAAACATATCCAATTCAAAATTTACATAGATTATGAAAATATATTTTCATAAATCCTTATCCAAAGGATTATGGATGACCAGCTATATGGATACATATCTGCCCTCCAGGAACTGGAAAAGGATACAGTAACAGCTGTGAATGATGTATTAAATTTAATTTAGCAAGAAAGTTCATTTGATTTAGGGACATGTTTATATGTGTGTGTGCACATAGTGTAGAAAATATTCTACTTTTACAGTGTTCCTTTTACAGACCAAAATAATCCAAATTATATCCCTTTTTAATAAACTAAGGTATTAAAGCTGGTTAGCAAAGTGTTAAGAATCAATGACTGGTAAAAACTCTTCAAGTATATCCCCCATTATCAAACAATCCCTATCCATATCTCCTCCAAAACACGAGTTTTAGGAAAAATATGTATTCCAATGAACTAGAAGGGAAAGACCAGTTTAAAATCTGTGCCAAAGGAGAATGATATTCCACAGCCTTTCTTTTCTATATGCATTATCCACACATAACTGCAATTGCTACAAATTTCAAATCTTCTGTACCAGTAATTTAAGGACTATGCACATTACATTCAGCAATTCCACTGGGGAATGGAGACTCCACAACCACCCTGATCAACCTAAGGCAAAGCCCTGTCACTCTCACATTGACGAATTGTTTTCTGATGTTCAGAGGAAAGAGCCTTCTTTCAGTTTTTGGCCACTGTCCCTGGTCCTGTCACTGGGCACTGCTGGAAAGAACCCGGCTCTGTCTTTGCCCTCTTTCTTTGAGTTTTCATATAAATTGTTAAGAATCTCCCTGAGAATTCTCTTCTCTATGCTAAACAGGCTCTTTCTGTACAAAACCAAAAAGGATTTTACTTAATGTTTTCAGTCACAATCATTCTTGAAGATGCTTGCATAAATGTACTAGTCCAATTTCAATCAATGACTGGGACATTGTATAATAAAATTTGCATTTCTCATTTCAACATTGAGATTTTAAGTAAACCTCAATTATAATGTTACCACTGAGAAGAATTCATTTTCTAAAGGTAATAAACCACAACCATGTTTTTCACCTTCAGAAAATAAAATATATAATAAAATAAAATAAAGTAAAATAAATTGAAAATAAAATCTAATAAACTGAAAGTCATGCTTATAACCAATCACTAAAATATTGAGAGAAGATAAGGTGTGAAAAATATGACACAGATCAAGGCAATACTTTTTTCAAAAAAGGTGGTCAGAATGGAGGAACAGGAATCTTAGGTTAAAATTTAAAATGGTCTCCTGAGACAGAGAACAGAGAAATCAAATAATATAGAAAGAAAATTATTGATATATATTGAAAAGCTCTTTAAGAACTCTGAAATGGGCTGCTTTCAAAACATAATAAAATCACAAAAGAACATCAGCAAAAACAAACAATAACAACAACAAGAAGAGTAAATGGAGACAAAGAAAGATAAGAGCACAGAAGGCAAAAGTAACACTCTCCTAACTGTGATTCTATCTTAGGACAGTCTATGAAAAGCAACAGTGAACCATATTCAGCACTTCAATAAAAGCTTTTTTCAATGTAGTCAAATTGATTAATAGATAAGACACACAACTGCACTCAGACATACTGTCTCCATTCCTGTTTTTCAGACATTCAGTGCATGTTTTCACCATGAGAATTGTGCAAGTGCATCAGTAATATTTCAATTACTACCAGTACTTTTGCATAATTTGTTGTATATATTCCTATTTTTAGTTCAAATTAAGTTGAACTGTAATTCCAAGCCGGGCTCTTGACCTCAGCACCTCAATGGCAGGAGAACAAGACACAGCACACACAAAGTGGGAAAAACCAGGTTTTGACTTGATATGAAGAAAATGTTACGCACCATGGGGACTCTCAGGCATTGGAACATGTTGAAAGAGGAACTGTCGGTGTCCAACCATAGATGTTTTCCAAGGCCAAGGATAAATCTCTGAACAACCTATTCTGTTGTCATACCTGACTCCATCACTTTCAGTAGGTAATGAGACCAAAGATCTTCCAAGCTTCTTTCTAACCTGAATTATGCTCTAATCCTATGGTTCTACCTAAAATAGAGGTGCAGTTTTACATCTGAGCAGTTTGAAATGACACACATTTTCTCTCAAAAAGTCTTATAAATTTGGAATTGCTGCCATACCAACACTGTAATATTGGCATTGGTAATTTTTCCACATATGAAAATCAGGCTTATGCTTCTTATAATATCATGTCTAGACAAACTTTTTATACCTCCATTTTGTGCTTATAATACAGAGTATTTTATAAGGTTATTGTAAGGATACAGTCTTTATTATATGTGAGAAGTTAAATTTATTTAATTATAAAAAGCTCATAATAATAAATTAAATTAAACAAATTACATTTAAATTTTACCAAGTAATTATATTCCTTATCTGATAAAAAGAACAAGGAAACTCCATTTACTTCAGCAGGATAAGTCTAGTCAGAAAAATGGGAAGCTAAACATGATTTCACTTTGATTTTGGAAGAAAGTTAGTAGCTTGAAAGAAAATCATTACTATTGTAGCTAGCATAAAGCATCAGAGAAGAGTCTGGTAAGTTAAATAAGCTCAAAAAACAACCCACAGCAGAGAATAGCTTTGAGCTGAGCTGGATGACTCTTTTACTTGTGGAGGAACCTTTTTATTGTCTTTGGCATATAATATTTGGTATATATACTGGAGAAAGTTCAGGGTGTGGCAGGTTGAAAAGGATATTCTTGGGATTGCCTTCTCCCCCTAAGAACTGAGTTTCATTCAGAATGATTTCATTTTTATCAGAGATTTCTCTCAGAAAAGCTGTCATGAGCAAGTGAGAGGAGTCTATCTGACAGTTCAAACCAACTGGCAGCCAGTGAGGGAAGCTGCAGCTGCAGACCCTCTGAAAACAATATCATCAGGCTCAGAGAATGTGCTCCATTCCCACAGGTGGGATTTGCACTGTACGTGACATGCACGAGAGTTTTTCATGCTGCTGTCTTGGGGCCAACCTGCAAAGAGTCTGTTTAGCCCGGCTAATAGCAAGTACTGAGTATTCATCCATGTGCAAAACATTCCAGACTGCTCGACTTTTAATGTTCTTCCATATTTCTCTTCCTCTAAGGAATAGAGGTCTGAAGACCATCTCTTTAATTTTAGCCATCGAGAAGCTAGGCTTGTTAGAGGGAAGCCTATCTTCCCTCTGAAAGTGCTTTTATTTCTAGTGATAATAGATAGAGCCTTGATGTCTATCTTACAGCTGGGAAAAAGGAAGTGAGCTGAATTTCACACAAAATACCTGCCCATAATAGTCTAGAAATATTGTGGCAAACCTGGGAACTGAATGTAGATCATGTAGGTTCTTGTCCAGTACTTCAATCACAAGTCTATGTTTGTTGACTATGTGTAATTCAGGGAAGAAGAAGAAAAAAAGCTGTCTGTTCCTATTATCATTATTATCCTGTCTTTTGGAAAGGAAAGGTCTAAAATGGGGGTTGGCTAGTTGATGCCTGGTGACTTCTCAGATCATTATTCTTAGAGAAATAATTAATTTTTTTTAATTTTTTTAATATTTAAGATTATAAGATCTATCTAAAATGTGTGTGGGAAAGAAGCACTGCTGATCACTGTTTCAGGCTCTGAACAAAATGTATTATCTATAGATTCCTCTTTCATAGCAGCTACCTTATTTATAACTTGAGATTGTGTTCTGCTACTGTGGTTCTTACTATAAGTTCTCCTAGTGATTTTTGAAACATGGGGAGGAAAATCTAACTGTGTTTTGTCCAGCTGTTCAAAAAAATTAACAATGCCAGTGCTGAACTTAGTTAATGTAGTAGGTAAGGATGAAGTGCATGTCCTGAAATCATTTGTATGTAAGAAGTTTGTGCTCCTAATACAATACCAGTTTAGAAGAAAGACAAAGACAAACAAAGGTGGCATCTACTGGCATTGAGTTAACTCTCTTTACCAAGATCTCTTCACAGTTATTTATTTATTTTTACGTTTTATTTTCCATGCTCATTGTGGAGGTTTTGTGTTAAGCTCTATAGCTGCAGGGAATATGCAGACACCAACTCGATCATGAAATTCTGTAGCTGAAAAACTTTGTATTTGACATATAAGTATAGATATTGCACTAAGGGACTTCATTTGTCCTGCTCAGATATTCTGTGCAATCTTCACAGCTAATGCTTTACCAGTTACTGCAAAACCAATGAAACTGGAAGTAAAATAAATTTTATTTTGGCATGTAGACAGCTACCCACAGGAAAAATTAATTAATCCTCAGAGTGAAGTTGCAATGTGCTGGTGAAATTAAAGCTATGCTTGCCAGGAGGAGACCAAATGAGTACTCCTTCAGTCCTCGTTGAAGCACCTGCTCCAAGAGAAATATGAAGAATTTGAGGGAAAGACAAGGAGGGAAGGTTAACTTAGGTAGCCACTGGAGAAAGGACAGCCCATATATCCCATGACACAAATCCATTTTCTGTCAAGTGTTAATAATGCAGTCTCCAAACACATCAAGTCCAAGTAGTACAGTGCAGATCAGGGCCACAGGCAGCAGTGAGTGGTTTCAGTCTCTGCAAAGCCAGGGAGCAGGGAACCAGCCCATCATGAAATCTTTATATTCAGGACTCTTGAGCTTCCCTGCATTATTCTAGGTCCTCTGATCTATTTACTACAAATAATTTATAAGGTGTGGGAAATTCCCCAGCATCCTATGCATGCAGTAAAAGTGAAAGAAGTATTTCAGTGAACTTCTCCACTATGGTCTTATCGTTCATGATTTCCCCTTTTAAAACTCTTGTCATCAAACAATCCAACCTATTCCCTAGATGGCTAATTTTGATGTATTATAATAACTTCTCATTATCAGCTTGAGCATCCTTTGCAAGATGTTCTTCAAATTCTTTTTTAGGTCTTTTAATTTCCTGCTTCTATTTGACCTGCTATGTATTATGGATTTTTCTGTCCTCCTCAGCTGAAAAAGCTTTCCAGTTTTTAAATGCCAGCATCTTCTGTATGAAAGTCTCTTTCACTTTTTTATTGATCAATGCACAGGTTTAACTGGACAGTTTTTCTTCCTTCTTTTCCTTTTTCCTTTTTTTTTTTTTCTAATTTTATAGGGTACTTTTTCATATAAATGGCAAGCTTTTTTTTTTTTGTTTCTCTGTTTTGTTTTGTTCATTCAGTTAATCTTACCTTGTCTTCTAATGCAGTATTTTAAGCTCAAGTTTTATTCCTTTTGGATTTATACTTTCAGATTTTTGCTTTTCTTCTTCTTCTTTTTTTTTTTTTTGCTAACTTTTTCATTTTTATGTATTTCTCTTTCTTATGTATTTCTCATATCTGTATGCTACATTTGTTTCACTTGCTCTTTCCCACTACAGTGAAAAACCTACTTGAGCTGTATCTGGTATAATAGACTGACATTGCTGGTAAAACCACTTGGACTAGACCTACTGCAAGGTCGAGACCAAAAGAGAGAAGAGGACAGGCAAGGAGAGAGGATGGAAGAGGAGGGCTTTCATGGACAGATCTTATGAATGGCCTTATCTTCACAAATTTTGTGCTGTTTAGCCAACAAGCCCAATGACATAAACAGTTACAGAAAGATTTAACTGAATAAGAATTATGGGACATAAAGTCCCATAAAAAGTTCTTTTTCCATATGTAACTAATTATTATCTTTTACTTACATTAGCTTGTATATCCAGTGAAGGGAAACAAAAGTACCATCTGACTTAGAAAAGCTGTGCCATGTGTGGTATATGATCAGCCTTCAATAGTCAATTCAAGCAGTTCAGATGGTTCAAAATTTTCACACTAACATGTGAATGACTATGAATAACTTGGACATTCATGAAGACAGAATTTAATTCAGAATGGTGATTATTTCTAATTAATTATAGTGTTAGTGTATTCTTGACTCCATGGTAGCATATCCAGTAGTCTCTGTCAGAGCACATCATTCTGTTCCTATTCCTTTCTTTTTATAGCGAAAAAATAGAAATACCCTGGCACATAAAAAGATTTAGGATATATTATTTCCCTAATATATTAATTTCTGATATATTTGTACGTGATTTGTTGTCATGTGGGATATTCAACTGAAAGTATTAGAATAATATTTTTGTTGGTATTTAATCTTTAGTTTACTACAGAGAAGTATAACAGAGGCAGAGAGAAAATAATCTTAAAAAAACCCTCTTTTATTACAGAAAGATTACATCAAAGGCAAAAATTAATGAAATATATAATTAAATTAAAAACTGCTTCTTTGAAGGAAGAGGCAAAAGGAAAAAAGTCTGAGAGAAAATTATTTTTATTATATGACAGATTTCGGTAGTGTTCCCCACCTGGCTTTAGAGTTCATAGTTAGAGTTCTTTCAACTAACTATTATAAAGAATTAGGATAAATATGGAATTTTAACAGGTTAAAGTCGGACATAATTCTATTTCTCATAAAAATACAACTCACTAGTTTCTCTTACTATCCTTTGTTTTGATGGAAAATATCAGAAAGAAAATTCTTTGCATTTTCATATAATCATTACCTAAAACAAAAAAAAGGCTTACAATATTAAACTCCTGCCCATACATTTGGTGTACCTTACATCTGTTTAAAAACCCCCGCTTTTGTAAGGTAAGGGAATCCTATGCTTTCAAGGGTCAATCATTACCAGGCTTAGGAGAGGTGATATAACCTTAGTCTAAATGAAAGAAAACGACTACTGGGCCACACATTTGTAGCAGCCTCACAGACAAAAAAAAAAAAAAAAAAAAAAAGGGTTGTGGATTGGACAAGGTTGTAGTTGATGCTGAAAAGAAGCAACAGGCAATACTGCAGTTTTCCTCCTTTTACCGCCAAACTTCAGATCTCACTTTCTCCAAGAAGTCCCAGCAGTGTCAGCTTCACCAGCCAAATTGGTGTTGGCTTTGGTGATTCTAAAGGGCAGTGGAGGATTTCAGGTGACTTGCAGAAACCGTCTGTGTAATGCAGCCATTGATAGTGGCTTACCAGCTATCACAGCAATAAATAATCCAGCGTGACTTAAGGGAAATATCACCTGACTCCTACTGTTTGACTTTGCCAAAGAGTAGAAACACGCAGATGGTGTGTTAGGGTGATTTGCCATTCTCAAATGAAGAGAAATCACTTCTCAAAATATGCTAACTCAAAAATTGGAATAGTACGAGATTACTGGGAGTATATGATGTGAACTCAGTGTGCCATCTTATGCTAGGATATGAGCCAGTTCTGGACCAGAAAACAAATGGCTGTTCTAATGTGGCATGGTACACAATTCCTGAAAGGCAATGGATATTAGTTTAGTAGATTTAACGATTTTTTCTCAAGAGCTTCCAGAGTGCTCAGTTAAAACTTTGTGACACTGAACTCATATCCATTTGCATCTTCCAAACAGATTTAACTTATGTAGCTTTGTTAATGCTGTAGAAGTTGGTGGCAGAGCAAGGAATTGAATCCTGATTACCAAAAGCAGCAGGCATGCTAGTGCTGGATCATCAGTCCCCCCACTATTGATATTCATGAATTCCACTACTGCTCACACTGTGATTTGCTTTGCAATACTGATAGTTCCCTTGGTAAAATGGAAATCATGCAGGAGCTCATCAGTGTAAGAACAGGTGTTAGAAGCCTGCTTTTAAAATATGATCAAATGTTGTAATTTAGAGATAGAAGGCTTAATGTTCCTGAATTTAGCTCAGAATAAAGCCAAACTGGCAGCTAAGAATGTCCAGCATGGCTGGATTTTTTTTCCTGTTATGTTTTGTCACCTTGTTTATTTGGTTCTTTTGCTACCAGTGCTGTTGCTTTATTCCTTGGAAAATTTAGATCCACCAACATTTTCCTTTATGGTACAAAAACTATATTGTCTCTTATCTCCTCTTCTTCAGCTTGACAATATCAGTACCAAATCCCTAATAAGAATGTTAATATTTAATGCTCTATAAAAGACTGGATATTGATAATATTCCCACATATCCTGTTGCCTAAGCTTTTAATGCTCTATTCCCCTGTGTTTCCAAAACTTCTTTATAAGTTTTACATATTCTGAGGGATAGTTTATTCATATTTATGCCAATTACCTTCCCTCAGAGAAAAGAAGTACACTGGTCTATTTTCTCTGGACTTTATATTACTTTAGAAGATTGGAAACTTGTATTTGTTAGAAAAATGTCTTAGTAGAAAGTAATTTATCTTTCAGGAGAAACTGTAGGTTGGTAATCTGAGAATCAGTGTTCTGCTTGCAGCAGACTTGGCATGTGCAGTAACCACAGAAGTGTCTTTACATGTTTTTTGCATAACCTTCAGAGATCATTCCAGATGGGAGAGACAAGTTAGGAACTTCTGCAACATCCCCAAAGCTCATTCACTCAGTTTGAGACCAAGCAGCATGTCAGTTACATGCGCTGTTATCCTTTACCAAGGACGGAAATCAGTCCAGTAATTTAGCACTTCAAAGGTCTGACTGACTTTCAGATACTACTGATCTGGTCAAAGTGCTGAGCAGTAACAGACTGCACATCATATTACCAATCTCATGCGGTAGCTTGGGAAAAATTAATGTGCAGTTAAGAAGCAAAAGCATATTTTCAAGTATCAATGGGACTGTCAATCTTACTTTCATAATATGGCTATTAAAAAAAATCTGAACTAAGGAAAAAAAAAAGCTGTCTGTTAGCATTCATTTTGGCAAAATATCTCCCAGTTTTTACTTGTGTGTTTAGTTACTTTAGTTTAATGACTAACAATACAAACTCTTGAGTAAAGAGGAAAAATAATGGCACCTACAAGAGACTACAATAAGGCATACCCAGTGCAGTCTTCAGGGAAACTTTGTGTTTTTCATAGCCTCTCTTGAAGATGGAATCAATTTTTCTTTTTTCTGTCGCTTTGTCAATTTACCGTTTTTGCACATCTCCCTTAAGTAATACCAAGATATTCGGTATTAAAGTTTACTTCAGTCAGCAACTCTGACTTACTGATCGAGTCAGCTTTCTTGTTTTTGGTGTGTTGAGCTCCTGTGTTTCAATTATTCCTCCATCATTTTACTTCCTGTCTTCTCCTCTGCCATACTTTTGACAAAGTAGAGAGTCTTGTGGGGCTAGAAAGCCACTGAATCATCTTGCACTGTAACGATGGATCTGGATACCTGCCACCAGGGCAAAATGTTACTAGATTAAAACTGAGAGAGCTATATTTAAGAGAGAGAGTAGTTTTAATTAAGAGACTGTACTCACACTAAAAGACTTTATATATATTTACAACTTTCTGGATTTTCTGCTGAAGGAGAGACAATTGTGAACCTGAAGAGATACAATAAATCTGCTCCTTTTCTTCCCCTTTTTTCTTCATAAGCATGTGACAAAAAAAACCCTGCTGCCCTAGTTGTAGAAGACCAAGAGAAAGAAGCGATTGAAATAGGTTAGTCTAGTGGGTGGAGCATTAGAAAAATTCAGCATGCTCTGTGAACTCAGTCTAATAATTGCCCCTCCATTCTATACAGATGACAAAGACACTGAATAAAATCAGCTTCTACAGTAATAGGGATCACGAAAAAGTGGATTGAGCAAAAACCAGGCTTCATAATAATTGTGCCTCAGTCAGTATTCAAGTTATTTTAATGTTCCTCTTGCGTAAATTTTTATTTCAACAGTCAGTAAAATGTTTTTTAAAAAGGTGAACTACAGTGAGTGTTGTCAAAACCACTTTGCTAGAAATCAGACTCTTCTTCCTTGAAATAGTTTAGGAAAGTAAAACGCTACTACAGTAAATATTTTGTTTCAAATTTTTTTCTTGATTTGGGAAAAAAAAATCCAAAATGTCTGAAAAAGGTAGAACTACAGCAAAGAGCTGAATTTTACATTTTAAATAAATCATATGAAGATGAAATATTCTCTTTTCTGTCATTTTTTAAAATATGTGTGACAAAACAAGGATTGACTGCAATAGTGAAGCTTTTGTGAAGGTTTCTCACATCTTTTGAATTGTTGGAGAATTTCCAAAGCTGGCTTATTTTACATAAAATATGAATTATTTGATTTTTCTTCCAAACTTTTTCACGTGTTCAACAGCTGGTACATTTTCTCTTGGCCCAGATCTCCAAAGTTTCAGCATCTTGTAAGACCAAAAGTTGTGTTGTCATAGAAATTCACCATGTTTGATAAATGATAGATGAGTTTGACAGTACCATCAGCTGCCTCAGAACTAGCCAGATATTGTCTGTTAAGTTCCTGTCAGGACAACTTTCCTACTAATTGGTGCTATTTTTGAATATCTTACCTCCTGTTTCATGCTTTCTTCTCAGTTTCAAATCAACTGGTTTATGGTACTTCACTTCTTTCTATTTTCAACATTTATTTTTGCTCATGTGGGTTTACTACAGGCCAGTTCTAAATATTTAGGACTTGTTAGACCTACTAAACTCAAACATAAAAAAGCCCACCTTGAGACTGGGTTTAAAATCAGGTCCATTAGGCGTAACACATTCTCTTTTTTCCTCTGCCATCTGGTTCTGAGCTTTTAAAGATTCTTTTGCAAATGTAAAGTTTTAATAAGAATTTGTTATTATTCAGCCTTGAAAAGATTATATTATCATGCTATTAAATATACCTGTAAAAGACAACCCATATCAAGAAAATAGACAATTAATTTGTAATGTCTGCTAAATTTTTGCTCTGTGTGGGCAAATGAGAGCTGAGTATAAGCACAGTTGCATGGATAAACCTCTTTGTTTGTTCTTGTGCTGGAAAGGATAGCAACTTGTTTTAAACTGGAAGTAAAGACTAAGACTGCCAATGAAATTTTCTCAAATAGACACCAAATGCTAGCTTTAAAAAATGTTTATACAATTACAAGCTTTTATCTCAGTTAAGAAGTCCATAATCAATTAATTCTTCTGTCTTTACAATCTGTCTTACAAATGTTCAAATCATCAAAAGTTTCCTTTTTCTTCATCCACTCTATTGGCTTTGCATGTCCTGGTTTTTGGTAGCAGGGAGGCCACAAAGATAGCTCCTGTGAGAAGCTGCTGGAAGCTTCTATCATGCCCAGCAGAGACAATCCCTGATGGCCTTGAAGTTGGACATGCTGCTGGCCAAAACTGGGCCAATGGGAGAGTTTGGTAATGCCTCTGTGATGACATATTTAAGAAGGAAATCAAAACAAAGCCAGGGGGTATTTGCTTCTAGTCAGAGAGGAGGAGGAGGTGAGAACAAGTGAAGGGAAACAATGTGGCACCAAGATCAGTGGATAAGGAAGGGATGGGTGCTCCAGGCTCCAGAGCTGAGATTCCTCTGCAGGCTGTGGTGAGACCATGGTGAAGCAGCTGTGCTCCTGCACTCATGGGGATCCAGGGGGGATGCAGAGATCCACTCACAGCCCGTGGGGCAGGTGCCAAAGCTGGAGTGGGTGGATGCCTGGAGGAGGCTGTGATCCAGTGGGAGACCTGGTGGAGAGAGAGGGGCCCTGCTTCCAGCCTGGAGCATCCTGTCCTTGGAGCACTGCACCCCATGGAAACACAGACCCATGTTACAGCAGTTTTGGGAGGGCTGTCTGCCCGTGAGGGGAATGCACGCTGCAGCAGGTGTGGTAGCTGCTCGTGAGAGTGGACCCACACTGAAGAATTTCACAGAGAACTGGCTTCCATGGGAGGGAACCCAGGACCTCACAGGGGAAGGACTCCTCTCTCACAGCAGCAGAAGACAATCTTGGTGATGAACTGACCAAAACCCCCATGCCATGTCTCCCTGCACTGTTGGTGGAAAGAGGGAGGTGCTGGGATGAGGAAGGTGTTTTAAGGGCTTATTTTGCTTGTCATTATTCTCCTCTGATTCTGTTAGCAATAAAATTCATTTTGCAACTTAAATTGACCCTGTTTTGCCCTTGAAATATTTCTCATTATGTCACTCATGAAGCCTTTGTTAATTGGTTTTTTCCCCTCCTCTGCCTAGCTGTGGCAGGGGAGGATGAGTGAGCAACTCTTGTGGGTACCTGGCATTGGGACAGTGTCAAACCATGACATCCACCAATTAAGAAACCATTTAATACTTGAACTTGACTGTAGAATATTGTCAGAACTTGGACATTAATTCCTGCCAAAATTTTCTTTTAGGCAGAAAAGCCTTTGTCCTACATATCTTCATTTGCTGTTGGTCTTGTTCTCATGTCAAATGAGTTTATTCAAATCTCAGCTTTGTTTTGCACTTTTTATCAAAATGAAATCTGTATTTTAAGACCTGTTTATAAAAATTCTGTGAAAAGGTTATGGTTAAAGCTGTGAAACTCGTGTTGTGTTGTCCCTATCCCTACCTTCACCTCCCTGAATCTATTTATTTTGAAACAATGTTTGCATTCCACTTGTGTGACAGAACAGTCCTGAGTTACTAGCTTTACATTGCATGTGCAGCTTCCACTGTGGTGTCCATGAATTTCTCACTTTTCATGGTCTGGCTGACAAGGAAATCTGCAAGCCTCTCACAGGAACCCAAATCAAGAAAACAGACTTCCTAAAAAGGTGCTCAATGCCCCAAGCTGGTCAGTGTTTATCAGGCAGTTGGACAGTGCCCTCAATAACATGCTTTAATTTGGTCAGCTCTAAATTAGTCAGGCATTTGGATTAGCTTGTCCCTTCCAAATGTAGGTGCCTTCCAAATGAAAGCCTAGTTTGAGAGTGTGATCCTCTTTCAGAGGCAAAATTGGACCTGGCTTCCTCGTTCCCTGCAGGATTCAGCACCTGCCTTTTCCTCTCTCTTTTATAAGTCTCCTCCATGTATACTGTAAGTGCACTGAAACTGCTCATTCAACCCCTTCATGACACTGACTGCAGGTTTTTACATGTATGGAGTTAAAGTTTTACTGTATTCAAATATAATTTTGCTCATGTTGCAAGAAAATTCAGGTTCTACAGCACACTGACTCCTTCTGCTTCTCCTTTGCTTCACTTTTCTGTTTTCAAACCTTCCTTAAAAAGAAATTTTTGATATTTTATTCCTTGGTTTTACCCTCTTTTCTTTAATTCTAATTCAATGTAATTATAACAGATTTTTTTAATGACTATTTTCTCCTGGTATAAATGAAGACAATGTCATTGATCTGTTGAAAACAGCAGCAATGTGAGAAATGATTCTTAATTCTTTACTTCCAAGTATCATTTCTAAGGATTTTTCATATGAAAGGCAGTCTACACAAAGGACGACTGCGGAACTAGTAAAATACATAACAATAGTTATATTTCAAAATATAACTAGGCAATACTGAAGCCTCTGTAGAGATATGAATTTCTTGCTTAGAGTAGCTAACCTGTGTTATGTATTTGATCCATCCTTGAGGGAAGCCCACCAGGAGTCAGAGGATTCCCATGCCTCCCACTGTCAGGCAATAGGAGGACACCTGGTGGATGAGGGGTGTGGAAATGGTTCCTAATTCATGGGGGTAATAAAAATTCCTCCTGACCCTCATCACCTACTCAGGTGACACTTCGGAATAGGTATGAGGTTCTGGATTCTAGAGGGTCAGCCAAATGACGTAGAAGAAAAGGATCTGCCCAGTAAGCCTCCCAATCGCGCTTCATCTGTCAGACAGATCACCATCTCTAACATTAAAAAGAAAAGAAGGGTAGTCATAGTGAGTGACTCCCTTCTGAGGGGAACAGAGGGCCCCATATGTCGATGGGACCCATCTCACAGAGAGGTCTGTTCCTTCCCTGGGGCCCAGGTACATCCTATTACTGAAAGACTTTCCTGGGCTGACTCTGCCGTCTGATTATTATCCACTACTGACACTCCAGCCTGGCAGTGATTAGATTGAAAAGAGGAGTGTCAGGGCAATTGAAAGGCACTTTAGTGCGCTAGGCCAAGTGGTTGATGGGGCAGGAGCACAGGTACTCTTCTGCTCAGTCCCTTTGGTGACAGAGAAAAACGGTGAAAGAAATAGGAGGGCCCACTTTATCAACAACTGGCTCAAGGGTTGGTGTCATCAGCAGAATTTTGGGTTCTTTGATTATAGGGTAACTTTTATGGCACCTGGCCTGCTGGAACTGGATGGGCTCCATTTCCGTGTTAAGGGCACAAGGTTTTTAGCTTATGAACTGGCAGAACTTATTGAGAGGGCTTTAAACTAGGTTTGAAGGGGGAATGGGAGGCATCTAGGCTGTCTGAAAGCAGGCCCAAGGATGGTAAATCTGAGTTAGGGGTGAAATTAGTAGTCCAGCTGAGGTGCATGTACACTAATGCATGCAGCATGGGTAACAAACAAGAAGAGCTGGAGGCCATGGAGAAACAGCAAACTGTGATGTAGTTGCCATCACAGAAACATGGTGGGATGACTTACAGAGATGGAGCACTGCACTGGATAGCTACAAGCTCTTCAGAAGAGATGGAAAGGGACTAGGGGTGGAGGGGTGGCCCTTTGTATTAGGGAGGCTTTTGATGCCATGGGTATTGAAACTAATGACCATGAAGTTGAATGCCTATGGGTAAGAATTAAGGGGAAGGACAACAAGGCTGACATCCTACTGGGAGTCTGTTATTGTCCACCCAACCAGGAAGAGGTGGACAACTTATTCTGTAAGCAGCTGGAGAATGTTTCAGGATCGCCAGCCTTTGTGACTTTAACCTACCAGACATCTGCTGGGAACTTAATACAGCAGAAAAGGAATAAAAAGAGGATGTATCATCTTTGGAAGGAGGGTCAGGTCTCTCAGGAGTATTTAAGGTCTCTCAGGAAGTATTTAAGTGGGTTGCTAAGGCATGTAGGAAAAAATTAGGGAGCTCAGTTAAAAAAGCTCAGTTAAAACTTAGTTAGGCAACTTTTGTAAATGATAATAAAAAATGTTTTTTACAAATATATTAATGGCAAAAGGAAGCACAAGACCAGCCTTTGTTCTTTACTGGATGAGGGAGGGAACTTAGTAACTGCAGATGGGGAGAAGGTGGAAGTGCTTAACGCCTTCTTTGCCTCAGTCTTTAGTGGGAAGATGGCTTGTCCTCAGGACAACTGTCCTCCTGGGTTAGTAGATGTTGTCAGGGAGAAGAATGTCAGGCAGTCAGAGAACTGCTAAGCAGCTTGGATGTTTATAAATCTATGGAACCAGATGGGATCCATCCCAGAGTGATGAGGGAGTGGCAGATGAGCTTGCAAAGCCGTTCTCCATCATTTACCAACAGTCCCAGCACACTGGGGAGGTTCCAAATGACTGGAAGTGGGCCAGTGTGATGCCCATTCACAAATAGAATGAGAAGGAGGATCCTGGTACTTATAAGCCAGTTAGCCTGACCTCAATACCAGGTAAGATAATAGAACAGTTTATGTTGGGTGTCATCACGCAGCACTTACAGGATGGCCAGGGTATCAGACCCAGCTAGCATGGTAGGAGGGGTAGGTCGTATTTGAACAAACTAGTCTCCTTTTATGACCACATGACCCACCTGGTGGATGCAGGAAAGGCTGTTGATATTGTGCACCTGGACTTTTCAAGGCCTTTGACACTGTCTCCGACAGCATACTCCTGCAAAAGCTGGCAGCCCATGACTTGGACAGGAGCACGGGGTTAGGAACTGGCTGAATGGCCAGGCCCAGAGTGTGCTGGTGAACAGTGCTGCATCCAGCTGGCAGCCAGTCACCAGTGTCCCTCAGGAGTCTGTGTTTGGCCAGTTCTGTTCAATATTTTCACTGAGGACATGGATGAGAGTATTGAGTCTTTCATTAGTAAATTTGCAGATGACACCAAGCTGGAGCATGTGTCCATGTGTTGGAGGGTAGGAGAGCTCTGCAGAGAGACCTGGAGTGGTTGAATGGATGGGCAGAGTCCAATAGGATGAAGTTTAAGAAGTCCAAGTGTCGAGTCCTGCATTTTGGCCACAATAACCCCCTGCAATGCTATAGCCTGGGGATGGTGTGGCTGGACAGTGCCCAGGCAGAAAGGGACCTGGGGATGCTGGTCAACAGCCAACTGAACGTGAGCCAGCAGTGTGCCCAGGTGGCCAAGAAGGCCAAGGAAATCCTGGCCGTATCAGGAATAGTGTGGCCAGCAGGAGCAGGGAGGTCATTGTCCCCCTGTACTCAGCCCTGGTGAGGCCACACCTTAAGTGTTGTGTGCAGTTCTGGGCCCCTCAGTTTAGGAAGGACATTGAGATGCTTGAACGTGTCCAGAGGAGGCAACAAGGCTGGTGAGGGGCTTGGAACACAAGCCCTGTGAGGAACGGCTGAGGGAGCCAGGGTTGTTTAGCCTGGAGAAAAGGAAACTCAGGGGTGACCTTGTCACTCTCTACAACTTCCTGAAACTGAAGCACTGTCAGATGTCATCTCTTGCCTCTTTCCATACACTCATTTCTTCAGATAGGAAGCAAACAGTAATTTCAGGTTTCCAATATATCTTTGGTTAAAATGAGGGTTTGTTTGAGGCTGAAAGATTAATTCAAATATACCACTGACATTTTTCTGATTGTTTCCCACTTTACTCCACTATAAGCTTTCTGAGCTGTTTGCAAAGTTGGCATTATTCCATAATCTTTCCAACCATTTGTGCACCTACCTCACAGTGGCTTCATCTGTCTCACCTTCCATAAGGCCAACTGTAGGAGTTGAGAAGGTCTTGAACATCAAAAACCACACTGGAATCAGGATTGAAAATAGCAATAGTGCTAGGCTGAAGGTTGGACTTGGTGATCTTAAAGGTCTTTTCCAAACTTAAGAATTCTATGATTCTATCATTCCATAACCTGTGGCATCCATTTCTTCCCTTTTGTCAGTGAAGTGAGGCAAAGAGATTGTTACCAGCAAGCTTTGGCTGGCTCCACATCCATCAAGGTAATATTGCTTGAGACCCATATGGCTTGTCTTCTACAGGGTCCTAAGAAATTATTATAGACCCGCCCCCACCACCACCACACCAACAAATCTGTCTCTGAATTCCATTCCCTGATGAGTAGCATTCCTCAGGGGATACATGTTGGAGCCAGTGGTGTTTAACTTTTTTGTCAGCAACAAGAACAGTGGGATTGAGTGCACCCTCTGAAAGCTTGACAATTACCTCAAACTGTGGGATGTGGTGTGGTGTGGTGTGGTGTGGTCATTAGGGAAGTGATGCCATCCAGAGGGACCTATCCAGGGTTAAGAGTTGGATCCATGCAAACCTGATGAAGTTCAACAGGCCAAGTACAAGGTACTGCACTTGGGTCTGGGCAACCCCAAGGACATGCAGAGCAGTGAATGGATTGAGAGCAGCCCTGAGGAGAAGGACTTGGGAGTGTTGGCTCACAAAAAGCTCAACTGCAATGTGCACTTGCAACCCAGAAAGGCCAACCATTTTCTGGGCTGCATACAAAGCACTGTGGCCAGCAGGGCAAGGGAGGGGATTTCCCCCCTCTATTTGGCTCTTGTGAAACCCCACCTGGACTATTGCATCCAGCTCTGGAGCCCCAAAGATAAGAACAACATGGACCTGTTGGAACGAATACAGAACAGATACTCAAAGATGATCGTAGGACTAGAACACCTGTCCTGTGAAGACAGGCTGAAAAATTGTGATGGTTCAGCCCAGGGAAGAGAAAACTCCAGAGACACCTTACAGAACCCTTCCAGTACCTAAAAGGGGCCTGTCAGAGAGTGGAGAGGGATATTTTGCAAGTGTACATAGTGATAGTGATGTATTCTGGCAAAATAGGACAAAGAGCCATTGATTTAAACTGAAAGAAGGTGGGTTTAGATTAGATATTAGGAAGAAATCTTTTACTGTGAGGGTGGTGAGGCACTGCGACAGGTTGCCCAGAGAAACTGTGAATGCCCCATCCCTGGAAATGATCCAGGACAAGCTGGGTGAAAGAGATGATGAAGTAAGTGGTGGGCAGACTACCTGTTTTTGCTGATTACTGCTACAGAGGAGGGTGAGGAACATTTACCTCTCTTGGAAGGAAATTTGAAGCACTGTCACTTTATTGCTGGAAGTGGAAAGGTAGTGTCTGTTCTCAGAATCACACAGAACATAATTCATTAAGAAGGTTAGGTGCATTTTGGAAAAGAAGTCCCAACTAAATAACTAGGAACAGATAGAGACATTCTGAAGCTGTCATACTTCCTGGCTGGGAAGACTGATCCAAATCTCAGGGATTATGTTCTTCTGAAGCACATGGAAGTAATGGAGTAATTATGAGTAATTGGAAGTAATGGAGTAATTATGAGTAATGGAAGTAATGGAGTAATAATGAGCACATGGAAGCACATGGAAGTAATGGAGGCTGAATATGGCTTTGAAATACAGGCTTTGAACACTGGCTTCTACTGTGTCACTCTGTCACAGGGTATTTGATCCTTGTTTTACTCACACTGTTCACACAGCCTGCCATGTTGGCTCTACCGCTACATGTGGTAGAATAACAGAGATCACATTTAAAAGGCTATTAGAGAAATATTGACCAAATTATTACCTTTCCTGCAGTATTTATAAAAACATTGGAATTACCTACTTATTCAAGCATTATCAGTCCCCATCTTGATAGTGTTCATATCTCATATTCAGTAAAAGTGTATTGGACTATGATAATAAAGGGACAAAAATTATTGCACAGTGCTGGTATCCCCAGTATATTTATTTTCTGGTGTTAATGAAAGAAGAATACAAGTAATTCCTCTGCTTAAAGATACATCCCATTTGAATAGTCAAACTATATGGATGTACTGAGTTCTGAAAATTGCATAAATTTTACTGAAGTACCTAAGCAATAATAAATGGCATGATTCATAAATCATGTTTTTCCCCCAAATTCCGGTATTCTATTTTCATCCTATATTCTCTTGAAAGCAATATCAAGTCATAAACCATGAAGCAGAGCAGCTCAGCAGCAATAACTATTGCAAGTGGAATGTCAAAAACTGCTGAATTAAAGTGGAAAGAGGCCAAACTAGAAAAACACTCTCTCTTCTGTAGACCAATCACAGTCCAATAATATTGGGTCTAAAATCTTCCCTAACACACTGCAGTTCCTTCTATTTTGTAGTGCTCTTCCCTTTTTGACACTCCATCCATTCCAGCAACTGCCCCTGAACTCTGCAATAGGAACTTAGATAAAATAGGGCTTGATGATAATTCTAGTATCAGAGCTCTCTCTAGTGGTGGCTATGTTACCTCATTATCCATTATTCACCCGAGCTAAATACAAGGCCGCGTGAGTACATCTCAAGAGGGATACCAGTAAATTTCTTCTTTTGGGGGCACCCAGAGAGATTTTAGGCTGATGGGAGTGTGTTAGGATGAGAATACAGAAGAGTGAAGAGAAGCGAGATGGATTTTTCATTGAATTGGGACCCTGAATTTTGGGCAGATGAGGTAGGAATACAATCAACATGCCATCACCATCTACTTTAACAAACCCAAGGGCTGAACATACAAGAACCAGTGAGAAATTCACCATCTCAGCTCTCTGCTCTGCTGAAGACTGCTGTTTTCAGCAGCAACACCAACAGAAGAGAAGGTTGTATGGGTTTAGCTGGCTTAGGGCAAAGGCTGGCCAGTTAGTTTTAATTATTGTTTTGATACTTTTGCTCTCCAGAATCCCACTTTACATTAGAAGGACTGAACGGTCAGCCAGCTTTTCTTCTGCTGACTGTGATTTGTTGTCTGTGACAGAAGGGGAGGAGTGGTTTGAGATGTCATAACATAAACTTCAATATAATTTTGGTCAAGGTTAGTTGGTCAGTCAGTACCCCAAGAAAAAGAATTAAAGCTGTGCAATTTCTCTTTTTCAATGTTTTCTAATGACAAGAAAATCTTTGAAGGAAAAGAGAGGCCTGGAAAGAATGCCAGATTGTGTAGATCTCACTAGAGCACCTTAGAGTGGCTGTTAAGAGGCACAGGAATACGGTGGACAAAACAAGAGCCTAAGGAAAGAGTTTCTTTGTACAAAGGGACACCAAACTTAACAGAAATTACTTACTCTTTAGGAGAATGAGGTAGCTGTAATAAGGCTGAGAGATCTCTAAATATCAGGGAGTGGACATATACTCCTAGAGTTTAAAAACCAAAATAAACAAAAACAAAAATTAAAAGAACTTCACTCTCCAGGTCTCCAGCTACAAAATAATGCAATCATCAGACCTAAAATCAAAAGCTCTATATTTTCAGTTTATTAGAGGATTCATTTATCAGAGAGCCTGATAATTCTGCAAAGATAAAGCAAGTATGCCCTTAAAACAAGAAAGACCAAGTGTATCTTGGACTGCATCAAGAAGAGTGCTACTGGCCAGTGAAGGAGGCAATTCCACATCTCTCTTCAGCCCTGGTGACACCACACCTGGGTGGTGAAACTACTTCTGACTTCTCAGTACAACAAAGAGATGGACATACTGGAGAGAGTCCAGCAAAAGGCCACTAAAATGTCTTTGGAATGTGAGCATCGCTCCCATGAGGAAATGCTGAGAGAGCTCAGACCATTCAAGCTGGAAAAAAGAAGGCTCAGGAGGATTTTATCAACATATATACATTTCTAAGGAAAGGGTGCATGGAGGACGGAAACAAGCAATGACAAAACTGTAGATCTGTTCTCTTGTATTTTCCAAAAGGACTGGTTTTGGGTTGAATATACTGTCTCATGTATGTATTTCTGAAGAATATTACAGACTTTAGACTCCTCAAATGAGATCTTTGCTGCATGTGAGTCATTCATACTGTATGACTTCACGTCATAAAGACCTTAAGTGGTAGGAGCTAAGTTTTCTCCCTTCTTCCAGTATGCCAGGCAGAGTCTTCTTGGTTTCTGTGAGGAGTTTATGAAGCTAGGCAGTATAGCTGCCAGGGACAAGGGTGGATTTTGGCCTTCACATCATTGTTGTGAACATTCTTCTGGCCAGGTCCTCTGTATGGAAACACCCAAGAATATTCTTGGGTACAGAACAGGCAATAAGGGACAGAGTGAATAATTTCCTTCAAAAGATCTAAAGAATGAATAAAACAATTTTCATTGTGCAATTCCTATCTGTGTGCAACAACACCAAGTATTTTATTGCAAACGCTGTTCTCTGGGCTTATAATTATGGTCACTGAAAAAGTTTTTAATGGTGGATTTGAAAGACATACTGCCATCAGCTGAAAAGTTATAAAGATCTTCTTTCCATCTATTTTTTTCAGATCAATTTGGGGTGGTCACTTAGAAATAAATTGAGTCTCTAAATAAATCTTATTTATTACTTTTCAAAGATCCCTTTCCACTCCTCTTCTTAAGCAGTGACACCAGCTGTTTTAATCTAGCCATTTAAAATCAGTTGATTCATGCTGGTAATAGAAAATCCCTAGAAATTTAACACCACTTGGATCTTAATTACCAAGAAAGCCATTATGTGAATTAGATTGGAATATAGTATGCTTTTATATAGCCCGTTTCCCACATAAGGTGCAGTGGCAGTGAGACGTTTATGATGAACTGAACAATGTCTGATAATAAAGCTGCATCACTCCACTAATCTGAAAGGTCCTAAGAGTGATACACTTTTTTTCAAGGTAGCTTTATAGTAGGATTCTTCAGTCTGGAATGCTGGCTGCTGTCAGGTAATATGTCATTTTGCAAGTCTTGCTGCTCACATTTCTCAAACTTGGCAAGGTAAGAAGTGACATGCTGAGTCAAAGTTCTGCTATCTACATCCAACTGTACATTCAGACTGACATGAGAACCTTAAATATTCACAGAGTTATTATAGTTAATAAGCACATTTACTTCTCTCTGTCAGGGAAATCAAATACATGCATTGGAGGATTTCACTTGACATTGTCCAAAAGTTATATAAAAAACATGCTGTATAGCTAAACTTACCCTCCATATACAACAATAATGAAGTCCTTTTTTTATACCTCTATTTAATAAAATATAAATATTCTGCCATTTTTTAGAATAGTCACCATAACTTAAAGAAAACAGCAGATGCATCAAAGTTTAAATATCTTTCAGTGAATTTTTTTGATAGAATAGAAAAAGTAGTTGAATACAAAACACACTTATTTACACACTTTTGTTTAAACTGCAAATTATCCTGTCTCTGTATGTTTCTGTCAAAGAAGAATTTTCTGTAGGCAAAGAATATATAAATATATAGCAAGTTAAACAGCTATATCAATTTACTCTGAAAATTAGCAATGTCTTTGCCTTGTACTGGGCAATCTTGTGCACATGATACACAATTGTCTACTCTTGAATTCCAGACAGACAGTCAAAACTCTACAAGTGACCTGAATAGTTCTGGTGATATTTTAAGATTTGTCTATAATTCTTCATATTTTTGGCCTATGTCTTTTATACTGCTATTTCTCACTTTTAAGTTGGATCATAAACCATGCTTTGGTACCTCATAAACAATGTTTTAGTGTGATATTGCCAACAGGCGTAAACCTCAGGTATGTATTCTCCATAGTAAAATTTTGGATAGCAAAACGAACATGCCAGGATCCAAAAGAGCTTAATTTGAAATAGCTCCTATTTTAACATGACACGTAATTAAAAGCAATGAGGTCCAGCCTCTGTAGTGGTATCTACTGCTTTTTAGGTATCCAGGCTGCATAGACGCAGCTGTAGAGGCTCAAAGGCAAAGAGAGAAGTTGAAGAGGAATTATCTGCTGTACTTAATTTAGGATATAAGCAGAAAAGTTGAACCACCAAGAACTTGTTTTGCATACTACGAGTAAAGTAAACTTTGCTATTGAAATCGAATTTCAACTTTGATGGAAGCCTCCATTTCCAGTTTGTACGTATTAAAACAGGACTTGAATATTAAAAAAAAAAACCCAAAAACCAAAAAACCAAAGAGCCTTATTATTCAGGGCCCAAAGGAAAACACTAAAGCATGAGACTGTGCTCCTGCAAGTGAAGAGGTCTGGCGCAAAGAATGGCCAGGAATGGAATAGCTCAGATAGATGGCATGACTTTCCAAACCTCAGTCTTAAGCAGAAGAGGGAGAAGTCTTCTTTTATTGTTTTATACTCTAAAACCAGGTCTTTTTTTCCCCTACAGGACTCTGGTGTGGTTGTCTTGCATAGCATATAATACAAAAAGGTGAGGGAAAAAAGGACTGTGATTTCCTGAATTCACAAATATCAAAAGAAACCTTCTTATTCATTTAAGTGAAATATTTCCAAATTTTGTGCAGTATTTTTTACTGTAAAACATTATAATTACATTAGGTGTTAGAACAAAATTAATGCCTCACTATGCAGTACAAATTAATGGAGAATAAAGGTAAAACCTGCATGGTTTTTATAATAAGTTATTGTGTGTATATATATAAATATAAATAATATGTATGGACAAGAGAGAAGCCATTTCTGATTTACTTCAGTGGAAGAGAGGGATGAACACAGTCTTTGAATTACAGAAGCAACTGTAATGCTCTCACATACTTTCTTGGTTTCTGTATTCTCAGTTTTGAGGACCTTCATTATTACTAGCTTCCCCAAAATATTGCACATCAAAATAAATGGACATGGTTATGTTATACTATCATAAACAACCACTATTGTAACCATCCAAACATATTAAAACCAGTACAATTGCAACAAAAAAATGAAAAAAAACCACAATCAAATTTAACAAAGTGTTGTAATAAATGATAAATTAGTATCAATTCCTTTAGTTTTGCATATTAATATGTTGGTCATAATAAAAATGTTTGATCTTTAAGACAATATAATATGAAATACCGTTGGTATTTCTGAAATTGATCATAATTCACTACAAGCGTAGTAGGTGTCCCCAGCAGTTTGGCCTGATGGAGAACAATGGAGATAAATATACTCTGACCTTCACAAGTTGATTGATATTATGTAAGGAGGTCCAGAGGAGGAATAGCATTACTTAGAGACACTCTATGCAGAAGAAGAAAAAAAGAAGGCAAAGTAATGGGTAGCAGACTAGTGTCAATTTTCATAGGAATTTCAAGACATTAAAGGCTGTGTTTCCCCTCCCATCATGAGAAAATATTTTAAGAAATCATTATTAGAAAAGTAAATGCCTTTCTTGGTCTGAGCTGCAGTGTGACCACATTCCATTAAAGTGCTGGGCATTTATCTAGGGAAAAAAGCTGAAGCTAAAAGGAAGACGCAAAAAATGAGTGGGTCTTTTTTAATTTTTTATCACATTTGCTACATATTACTATTCTTTAGACCAACTTTTAATTTGGGAAGGACTGATCAATAAAGAGCTGAGGCAGTAAAGAGCCTCTACTTGTACGGACCTCTGTAGTTATTGACCAACACTTTAAAAGCACAACCTTACATGAAACAAATACCTCAATTTCTCTGTACTCTTAATCTTTTAAGACAAATTTCCTGCTCTTTTAGCCCCTTTCATTTCTTCTGTGCTGGGACGGGATGTTTCTCCCACCCTCCACTCTGCTCTGCTCTGCCAGTGTGCTGTTTCTTATGTCTATGTCCAGCATTACCTGTTCTGCATTTCAAAAACACTGCTCTGCCTCAGAAAGCTCTGCTATATTTTGCCCCTCAGGTTTTTATCTTGCTCAGTGTTCAGTATTCCCAAACACCCACTCTGTGCTGCACTTTGCTCAATCAACATTTCTTGAAGCTAGAGAAGACAATTACACCCACATTTCTTTTGGCAGTTTAGGCATCTTCTAGTATCTTGTCTCTCATGCTACCCTTGATGAGTGCTGGCTTCTTTTCCCTTAATCAGTTCTCTCTATAATTATTTCTCTCCTTAATCAGTTGTCTGATTACTATTAACTCTCTACAAACATGATTTTTCCCACCATCTGACATTGACAGTCAACCCCACCTTGCTCATACTAGAAGCTTCCACTCTCAATTTTTTGACACCCACATACTGCTGCTAAAATTAGTATCAACCTGAGTATCTCATGCAAAATTACAAGTATGGATTGGACAAATGGTGGGAGTCTGCTGGACCACTTCCACTAAGAATATTGACACCTGTACTCTTCTGCTGAGAGACTGATTTTCAGAAACTCAGTGAAGAACTAAAGTAAAGAATGCTTAAAACAAACAAAAAAGAGTTCCTTTTTTTTTTTTTTTTCATTTCTGCTGGGAGATGCTCTGAAGGATTCTTCAACTGGGCAATCTGCAACTTGTTTACTACATCCATTCTTCTCCAGTTCAATTAATAAGCACGTTAAAATGTGACTATAGCAAATACCTGCATGGTCTAATTCAAAAATGATGAGGCAGTCTGAGTCTGTAAAATCTAAATGCATTCTGCAACATTATTTAGCGGCAGGAAAAAAACCCACATATTTTACTGAAATTGCTATGAATACTAATAAAATACCAATTAGATTAAGATTTTTCAGATCTGGTAATTTTAGATCCTTGACATGATTACACATGGCTTTTCCTAAATTCCCTTCAGCTGTTATGTTTTCCTCTTTGATATGCAACTGGATACCAAGTTTTCAGGAAATAGATGCTTACCATTTTAAGATGGAAGGTTGTACAATGTCCCATTTTATTCAAAAATCATTTTGTTCAAAAATATTTCTGAGAATATAATCTATCTGCAATTTAATTTCCTTTAAGAACATTTGCACTATGTTTGCTGAGTTGTTTCCAGAGTGCTGATAATATGGTGGTGAGTGGTATCATGTTCCACTCCTAAGAGAGCAGCCAGGATTCATAGGTACCTATGATCAAAAAGGAAAAACAGATGTCAGAAAGGTCTGAAAACATGAAGTCTTGTTAACAAATTATACACACAGCATGGAAATAAGTATGTTAATGCCTTGACTTCTAGTAGTGAAAGAAATAAAAGAGTGAAAGAAAAGAGGGAAGGGAGAGAGGGGTTAGATAGGAGAAGAAAGGAGATCACCTGTCCTGGGTCCAGAACCAATGCAACCAACAGGGTGTCCAGGATCCTGGGGGGCACATCCAAGACTTTGTTAGTATACCTTTTAATAGGTATACTAACCCTGAGGCAAAGTTTCCCCACCCTGAGGCAAAGTTTCTCACTTTCCATGCAAATAAGTTATCAGGCACAGCCCATTCTTCTAGGCCTTTCTGGAAATGGGTCAGAGGGCTTCAGGGGTCTTTGGTGTTCTCATCCCCCTCTCCCTGACCTCAATCTTGCACTTACGCAGTACTGTGTTGGACTTATCTGCAGGAACCAGAAAGGACATTTATCACAGAAAAGTGCTGTCACAGTATGCCATGGCATGGCCCCTTCACCATCCACAGCCTGTTTTTCCTTTTCTGTTTGCACAGCAGGTTCTTACACAGTTTTAATGGCTATTGATGTTTGAGACATGATACCCCTTAACCCCTTATTTTCTGGGCTTCTTCAGGTGCTATATGGTTGGAAGCTGATCTAATGGGTTCCACTGACAACCATTTCGCTATTCTCTCAGAATTACCTCCATTAAAATCAAAACATTGTTTCTCAGAACAATGACAATCTCTAGCTATTTCTGAAAAAATTGACAAAAATTTTTTTTTTTTTTTTTTTTTTTGTTTTGGATACTTGTCCATGCTATGTGGTTACTAACACCAGAAAAATTGCAATTTTTCACTCTTGGTTTTCACTCATGGTGAAGGAATGATTTTTAAGCATTAAGTTGGAAATATATGGAGCTCAGATGTCTAAGTAGAATCCAGGGATGAAGTGAATTCAAATATTTATACTCAGATATTTGGGCTGGTTTTTTTCCTTCCCCTCTCCAGAGGGAACATACTTATGCTTCTAAATCCATACTTCAGGATTCCAAAAAAATGATCCAAGTTTAAATACAACAATTCACTTCTAGTAACAGATGGTCCTTTTGTGGTGAAGATCTTTTAAATTCAGGCCATATGTATTAGAGATCAAACTCTAGAGTTGCAAGTTTTCAGCAGAATAGAAAGGTAAAACTGCCTCTCAAGGCTTTTCAATGGATTAACAGCTAATGTTTACATAGAAGTAAGAAAGGCTGAAAATATTAGTATTAACATAATACAGGAAATGAGCTACACTTTTTTTAAAAAAAATCATTATTGGGAGCTGTGCATCAAGCACCCTTCACATTGCATTGAACACTGTAGCTCATTTAGTTCACTTGTCATTAACAAACCAGGAGAGTAGGTATTGAAGTATTGCAGCACTGATATAACTTGTCATAATGGAGTACTTCAAAAGGTGCTTAAATATTTTTAAACAATTTGTCATTTTTCTTTATTCAAGCAGCAGCCCTCTGATCAAAGAAAAAATGCAAACCAAGAACAAAAGCAGGCAGAGAGTAAGGAGGTAAAGATCACTCAACATGGATCACTGGTTGTTCAAATTATTTCCAGGTTGCTTGGCAGACCTCCAGGGGTGCAATTCAACTTTGTACAGGTTACAGAGGGAAATCCATTTATGTTTCTAACAGAGCAATTTCACAGCGTGATGCTAAAACAAAAACAAGAAAAAACTCTTAAAATGGTCTGATTGTTAATTTTCCAGATGATATTTCTTAGGCATACAATTTTTTAAAAATTATTATTTACAAAAGAAAGATAAAATGGGGACACAGCACTGGAAAATCGACCTGGAATTAATTGGGCAGGTGGGCAACTCTACTTTCTAATTAAATTCTCTGCTTTCTAATAGTATCATTTTATTCAGTTTGCATGGCAAAGTTTTGGAGCATGGGGGCTACGGGCGTGTTTTCTATGAGAAGCTGTCAGGAGCTTCTCCCATGTTCAACTGAGTCAATGCCAGCTGGCTCCAAGAGGCACCTGCCTCTGGCTGAGGACACACCCATCAGCAATGGGAGTAACACCTCCAGGATAATGTATTCAAGACAGCAAAAAACCCCTCAAACTCCTGCAGAAAAAACAGCCAGAAAGGAGAGAGAATGTATGAGAGAATCAGCCAGGCAGATGTCAGGGTTGGTGGAGAAACAGTGGGAGGAGGTGCTCCAGGAGCTGGAGCTGAGGTTGCATGCGGTCCATGGGTGAAGACCATGGTGAGGTCCACAGAGGTCTACAGGGAAGAAGAGATCCCCCTGCAGCCAATGAAGGCACAACCTCATACTAGTGAAGGTAAATGCCTGAAGACAGCTGTGACCCAGTGGGAAGCCTGTGCTGGATCAGGAGCCTGGCAGGACCTGTGAACTGGTGCAGCAATGAATCCATGCTGGAGCAGGTTTGCTGGCAGGATGTGTGACTGCAAGGGAGACCCACACTGAAACAGCCTATTTCTAAAAGACTGAAGACCATGAAAGGGACCCATTCTGGAGCAGTTCTGGAAGAACTGCAACACGTGGCAAAAATACACGTTCATTTTCCTGTGGGAGGGAGCCCATGCCAGACCAGGCAAGAAATGAGAGGAGTTCACTCCCTGAGGAGGAAAAAGCAGCAGTGACAATGTGTGATGGACTGACCACAGACCCTATTCCCTGTTCCTCTGTTGTTGTGGAAGAGGAAGGTCAGAAAATGCAGAATGATATTGAGATCAGGAAGAAGGAAGTGGTACAGGGAAGGGGTTTAAAGATTTGGGTTTTATTTCCCATTACCCTAGTCTGGTTTGGTTGGCCATAAGTTAAACTAATTTTGCCCAGCAGAGTCTGTTTTGCCTGTGACAGTACCTGGTGAGTGATTCTTCCCTGCCTTTATCTTGACCCATGAGACTTTCCTTGTATTTTCTCTCCCCTGCCCAGCTGAGAAGAAATGTGAGGGAGTGGTTTTGGTGGGCACCTGGCATCCAGCCAGTGTCAACCCACCCCTATAATTTTCTTATGTTTTTCCATCCCATTGTTTTGTTTGCTTTCGTTTGCTTTTGTCATTTATATAATATTCTACCTCACATCTCCATATTTTATAACTTTTTATCTCTTATGAAAGAGATTTGTAAGATAAATAGTAAAATTAAAGCCTTAACTTGAAAATTTCTCCTTGTATTTTGCATTACTTAGCACAATATGGCTCGTTTCTGTGACCAAGGATATGAAATCCAGCATATGCAGTAAATTGAAATAGAAAAGCAGCACCTTGGCCATAGGAAAACCAAAAAACTAGTAAATGTATGTCTTTCACAAATCTGACTGCAACATAAGGAGATCAAGGCAATAATAAGCCACAATAAATATAGAACAAATGAATGCACATTTTATTCTTTACAGAATATTATCAGGAAAGGAGGTGTATTTTTGCACTTCACTTTGAGAATTCTTGTTTCATATTTAGTGTCTGATCTCTGAGTACCAACTTATAAAGCTTTGGAATGTACTAACAGAACCAGACTCTTATTACCTGAAGAATTGCTCTGGCCCTGTAGTCCATCACTGAATTAAAAATAGCTGATGTCCATTGGGGTTGAACTTTCCATGACTGATAGGGCTCTTTCAGCATTTGGAAGTTACTTCTCTTGTCCATTTCAGATAGGTGAAATTTGGAGAGTGTGTTTGAAGGTGTTTTTGCCTTCTTAAGATAGTTATTAAGCATATTGCATTTTGTTGTTACATTTTTTAAATCAGAGACAGGCTGTGACAGCAGTGGATGTTCTGGCTGTCACTAAAGTAAATTATCCAGAAGTCAAAGATTAATATTATTATGCATAGTAGCTGGTTAAAACCTTTGTAATCCTGAAAAGAATTTTATCCTTATCCTTTATTGGTAGCTTTTGTTACAAATTGATGGCCAAATCCTCCTTATACTTTCATACTGCAAGGAGAAATAAATTCATAGTAATTTCCAGTAAATATTTCCAAATTTAAGGTCAGAGAAATACAAGAAAGTAGTGTTTTCCACTTCTCTGAAAGCAGCATCTTATGTAATGGCTCTCTCAGTTGGAGTATTATGAATTTGATTTATCTGGCAGGTGCACGAAGGTGGCCAGGAATACTGGAATTTCTTTTCTCAATACGTTTATGTGCAAGAGAGAAGATTTATCTGCAGATTCATTCCTACAACGCTAACACACAAAAGTCTTCAAATACAGCAAAGCACCTGAGTACTTTTTAAAGAACCAGCTTAAAATACATTTTAAAATACATTCTTAATACTCCAGTGTACTTTAACGACGATCTTGATATTTAGCACATATAAATAGAGCATTGCTGAAATTATATGCTTGTAAATATGTCTTTTGCTCTTTCCCAGGAAAAGGAAATCAGGACAGAGAAAATTTTGTGAAACAAAAGGAAAATAATGGAATCCTGGCAGAAGAAAGATGGGCAAGCATTGGGTTCTGCGCATCACCAAAATAAACTGACAAACACAATAATCAGTGTATAATTTTAAAGGTCAATTTCTCAGCTTCTTTACAGAAACTCTGAATATCAGAAGGGTTACTTAAATAGCTTTCTTTTACTCACTAAATCTATCATAGAAATGAAGCATACAGAGTACACCTAATGAGTTTAACCTTCTGCTTTTTGATATTGAAAATTACCTATAAAGATCTTTGAAGATTATCATGTAACATTATTGTATCTTAATGCTGAGTTGTTTTGAACATTTACTACTCATTGACAACTACAATCATTTTATGACAAAGGAGAAGTTGATTAATTAATAGCCTATAATAGTTTTATCTTATGTCAAGTGTGGTATTTACAGTGGAAACATCTCATTAAATATATTTAGCTTGCAGATGATTTGCTCTCTTAGTCCACAAAAGCAGGCTTCTTAAAGCTAAAGAGATTTTTCAGGTAGGTTACGCATTACCTGGTACCACATTTTTGTCCACTTATTAGTTTTAATTAGGTTGTCTGTAGCTAGTCTTTTAATTCCCTTTGGCAACAAATCAAAACATGTCTGGAACTTGGATGATCATGTAGTAGTGACAAACACCAAGGAATCATTATTCATATTGATTCATCTCCCCCATTTCATTTATCATAGGAAAAACTCCTCCTGTCTTTCACTTCTGGCCTACTGATTGCCTCTTTCACTCTCCAGTCTAGATCCAGCCCTACCTCGCTGCATGGGAGTCAGTTCTCTGAGTGCAGATCTCTTCCTCCCATGCTGCCTTTTGCCAAGCATGTTCTTCTTTTTCCTGGCCACTCTTCACAGCAGACATGACACCAAGGGAAACCCTCGTAGTGGTGTCCCATGGACAGGTGTGTGTTGCCGCAGGATGTATGTCATATCACAAAACCAGGGCAAACTGGATACTCCCAGATTATCTCTTCCCAGACCTGCCACCCATATCTTTGCTGTGAAGGGAGTGGTTTTCTCTTCCTTTTGAGTGACGTGTCTTATTTAAGACTCTTTATTCTAAACCTCTCATGCTTAACCATGCAGCCTGATGTGGATAATGAGTGGCAATAAATGTAAGTCTCTGAAGTGTCTGTCTAAGCATTGCAGAGAAAAGTGCAGTGCATAGCACTGCATGAGAGTAAGAATCTAAGCTATGGATAACAAGAGAACTGAATTTTAATTTATATGTAAAACAAAGATCGCAGTTATTAAAAAAAAGTCAAACAGCTTTGGAAGAAAAATGGATATTCACTTTTTTCCTTCTTATGCATTAGCATGGGTACTACTATATTTGAATAATAAAAGTAGCTGGAGCATAAAATTAATAATTTTCCACTGACCTCCATATTCATTTAAAATTATTTTTCCTTGCAGACAGGTAAAGCTTTGTGTCAATTCTCATTTTCCTTAAGCTCTAGACAGTTAATCTAATCCAACAAAATAGAAAGTGAACAAGAGTGTATTAACAGGCTGGTAAGTCTCAAATGCCCCGTTAAGCAAAAGTTCAGGACTCAGGACTCATGTGGATGCTGTATATGCACATAAGTGCAAATTTTCATTACATGGCTCTCACGCAGAAAATAAATTATTAAAAAACAGTCATATAAAATGTGAAAATTAAGTCAATTTTCAGATACCCTCATGTATACCATAAATCATATATCCTTCTGGGTTGCAAACCTTTCTGCTAAATGATCAGAAACTGATTATATTTTATTCAGGTAGCCATAAACTAAATAATTTATTGAAAAACCTCAATGCTTTTCCACTTAATTTTTACATCAGTCTTAGAAAAAAACCACATGTGACTTCATATAACATCTGGAAATATTTTTTCATCCAGTGCTCAAATGTCCTCATTTTTCCTATGCGGACTAGAAATTCCTTAACTAAATGACACCTTATCAAGTCAGTGACTCCTTATTTCCAAATGTTTCTATCCAATATATACTCAGGAAGGTCATTTGTTATGCTACCTGAAAGCCAGGTCCAAACAAACGACAATATATTTTAACTTTATTAATAAAATACATACATTTTTTCTTGTCTCTATTTGGTTGATTTAACATAGTTTTCCACAGATCAAGGTGGTAAAGGCAGGAATACCAGAAGAAATATGTATGACATAATAATTAAATAGCATTGTTTGCCAATCACCTCTATTAGTTTCTTGATCTATAGATTAGGGTTCTTTAAAGGTTAACGTGTAGCCTGTACAGTCATTATAAATATTTGAAATTAAAAAGTAGAAAGAGGACTGAAATAAAAGGAGAAAGGATTCAAAAGGGCAAAGAGATCTAAGAAGATGATAGCACTTAGAGTAGTTTTATTGCAAACTAACATGAACACAACTTAAAATGATAAATTATCATGAGGAAACAAACCACTTTATTAGATCCCATGGTTTTATTTCATTTTTTTTCAAATAAAAAAATTTATACAAGCCAGTTTGGATAGGTACACTTTGTTAATCAATATGAAACTAAGGATTCTTAAATAAAGATCCAAATTTATCACCAATCAATTTCTTCTGCCAGTAGAATCATAGGACTGCTAAAGTTAGTTCAGTCAAATCATACTAATTAAAATTCAGACATTTAAAGAAGTCACTTAATCATCAAGGACTGTAAGCTCATTTCTAAACCATCTTGCCCCGATGATAGTTGTAGATCAGGTTTATAACTTTCCAACCCAAAAGACTCCCTTATATTATGGTAAGCATCTGGTACATATGTAATAATTCTGATGCTAACCTAATTTCTCTGGAATTGCCCAAGGTGTTACGCCATTTCCCTCAAAAATTCAAGAAGTGGTAAAATTCCTACCTTGCAAGCTAATTCAAAGATTACTTTTTTTCCTTTATCTCTTAGGAGATATAATTTTTCTTGACCATAAAATATATGATTTAAAAAAAAAAATCTCTTGGAAACACTTACCACTAAATTTTGATAATCAGCAACAGAGAAAATTAAATGAAAACGTATAAAAGCACCTGTATGGACCTTGGTAGAAATTTGCAACAAAATCAAGAGAGCTGTATCATACACAGACCTGCTTCTGTGAAACTGCCCATCCAACTGGTAAGGCCTTGGGATCTTACAACACTTTGAAAGAGTCATCTTAAAAATTTATTTTTCACATTGGCTTTTCAATTTGCAGTTTTAAAGAAATAACCTTCTTTGATATAAATGTTTGTCAGGTAGGCCCTTGTTAGAGCTGGGGTTTGTATTTCATATTGATCCAACCTAGTTTAAAGTAGAGAGATGACCAAAACAGCTGTCAGTGCTTTAACTGCTGGGCAAAAAACTTCCACTGAACTGAACTATGCTTCCACCTTTAGTTTTCATATACAGATCCCAAACTGCATCATTAGTATTTCTAAAAATGTTGCATGCATTCTTTTGAGTAAATGATTCTGTAATATTATATCTTCATTGAGTGCTAATGCTAAAGCATAGCTACATAGCATATGCAATTTTGTAGCAATTTTTGAGTTACACCCAAATTAATAATTAGTCAATTCTTGTCAATGCACTGATATGAGTGAACTATAGAATGTTCAATCTTTACCATTAAAATGTTTCCTCTAAATACTGACTATAATCATCTGCTTATTCTGTGTATAATTTTTCTTTGTTTTAGAACAAAGAGATTTAAGACCATGCAGTTAGATATTCTATACATATACCTTCTTTTCTGGCCAGCTCTTCTTGTTTTTAATTGCAGCAGACTTTCCAATTTTTAAATTAGTAATATGATAGCTTTGAAGAAATGCATAATGCACCACAAAGATGGACGAGAACAAATAAAGGTGAAGTAAATTTCAAAATTGTGCTAATTCTTTGCGCTGTTTTGGCTGGGTAGAGTTAGTTTTCTTTACAGTACTTGGTGTGTGGCCATTTTGGGGATTTGTGTTGGAAACAGCATTGATAATACAAAGAAGATTTAGTCACTGCTGAGCAGCACTTGCACAGAGTCAAAGCATTTTCTGCTCCTAACCCCGCCCCACCTGTGACGAGGATGGGAGTGTGGCACACAGCTGAGTTGAAAGGGCACACAGCTGGGACAGCTGGACCCAACTGACCCAAGGAGTATCTCATATCCTATGCCATCATGCCCAGCATATACTTCTGGGAGAAGAAGGAAGGGAGGATGTTCAGAGTGATGGCATTTTTCTTCCAAAATCATTGTACCTGTGATGGAGCTCTGCTTTCTTAGGGTTCCTGAACACCTGCCTACCCAGAGGAAGCAGTGAATGGAATCCTTGTTTTGCTTGGCTTGTGTGCATTGCTTTTGCTTTCCCTTTTGTACTGCTGCCTATTAAATCTATTAAACATAAGTTTTCTCTCTTTTCCAATTCTCCCCCCAGTCCCTCTTGGGATGGGGAGAAAGCAAGCGGCTGTGTGGGACTTAATTGTCAGATGAGGTTAAACCATGACATGCTATAATGTTTTAACACATAAAATAGTCTGAAGAATTGCATTTTTATTTTGCTGAAGGCAATTTTTATCTTTCAGCTGATATTTAAATTTTGAAATGACAATTTTGAAATGACAAAGTTGCAAAATTAAAAATGGAACCACCAGTTTGAGAAACCCCTGTGTTTCTTCTTGTTATAAACAGGAAATCCAGCAATCAGTTATGCTTCTCTAAGGATGTACATATGTAGTAAATTGATGCAGAGGTTTTCAGTGAGAAATTTTCTGAAGCACTGAGTCCTACAGCTGCCCTATTTTGGAAAGAATTTCCCTAAATCAGCAAATAGTTGGAAATTTAAGTCTCCTTCTGGGTGAAAACATATGTACAAAAAAAATTCCATCTCAGGCAATAAACAGCTATGGAACACTAAAAAATAACAGTAACAATTGCAATAGATTTAGTAAGAAAACTACTTGTATGGTATCCAGCTAATGAACCTTGTAGGATATTCCTGAGGATTCTTTTCCACAATGCTTAGAAAAGAGACTTGAGGAAAATCAGCACAAAAGCTTAAATTAATGAACCTGGTCTGAAAAGTAGAACATCATTTTGTGCTGCCTGCAGAAACATCCTACAAGTCAGAACACAGCCCGCGAGCATATCTGCTTATTGCCCGGTCTCCTCCAGGAGAATTCTGCATGTCTGAAGTTAGGATGCATGCTGTGGAGGCAGCACACTGTCCCACACTTGGTCTCCTATCCCACTTGCAAGCAAGAGAAGAGTATTTTTCTTCTCTAGACAACAACATGAGAAACTGAACACCTTTACATGTTCCTTCACTGCCTGAGATGTATAGCAGCAGTAATCTGTAGGAAATTATTTTTAGTGCTAGAGAAACAGAAGGGTGCTAGGTAAACAATCAGACAAGCACTTTGTTCTGTCCCAGGTGCAATATTGTTTTGAGCTCTCCTTCCTCTGCTTGAATGCTCTGGATAAAAGTTGCTGACATCCCAAAAAAAAAAAAATAATCCATATGGTGGGTGTGATACAAATCTATACACATGGACCACAATACCTAGCTAAAGCTAGACTCAACATAATTACATGGGAAAAGAAAAAGAAAGTGACTTTATAAATAATGTTCATTTTCCATTAGGAAAAAGTAGAATGCAATGAATTGAAACAACCTTGCTTCAGGATTTATATCTGCAATGTAAGCAGAATATTGGTAAAAGAAAAATTGTGAAAATGTTGAGCAACAAAATCTGAGATGCTTGGGAATGTCTACTGCATATACCTGCTTATGTAAGAAAAACCAACAAGTTTATGGAAACAAAGCTTAATTTGTCCAGCAAGTGCCATGTGTATCCTCCAAAAACAGCTGAAAATATAGCCTGAAATCAGTGAAAAGACAGTATTAATGCTATATATTGTGTCTAGTTGTCAGAAATTGTTTATCTGGAAATTATAAACTTTTCAAATGATGTTTTTATAGTCAGGATAAAAACAAGACTCACAAGTCAAGAAATATCACGGCATTTTTCAGTCCTTCCTTCTCTCTTGATTGTTCTATAGAATTCTAAAATATTTTTTCCTTGTTTTTATTTCCAATAAAGTTGATTAAGAAATATTCCTGGTCATTATACACAATGTATTTTAAAGACAGTTATAGTAAATCTAGGTTAAAAAAAAACTTTGCTAAATGCCTTGTAAAACAAAAGCAATCTTCAATAAGAGACCAAAACACAGTCTTAAAATACTTTAATTACCTCAGACAAAAATCATCCTTTTATTTTTTACAATCTTGAAACTCTTTAAGGGTAAGACCATACTAGCTCCTTTACACACACACACACACACACACACAAATAGTTGTAATTATGGTTTTAATAATGACAGTTTTTTTGTCTTTCTCTCTATAGTGGTGCATGTCATAGAAAAAGCAATGATGTTATAGGCATCCAACTATCTGAGATGTGTGCATATTCCATTTTAAGTTGTAGAGCAGCAATGAAAGCACTCAGACAAACAAACTGCAGGAGAAATCCAAGTCCAAATAAAGGTGGAATAAGTGGAGATCACCAGATCAAGTCTGGGAAACAAGACCTTAAGGATTGTTACAACTGCTTCTTTTCCAGGGGTCACAGTAAGACAAAAGGAATGCATGTTCATCTATAACTTGCTCAGAATCAGATCTGTGCCAAGTCTGAAGATAAAGTAATCTTGTAACCCTTTAATCCTAGTGTGCTTCCTGGCCTTATTAACCTCTAAATATTTTCATCTCTAAGTCATATAGTGACTTGTCAAAAGACCACTAGCTGTGACCTGTGAAAAGGTGACCTGTGAAAACATTTTTTAGTCTCAAATTTTTATAATTCTTCTAGAAAGTTGAGCCAAAGTCAGTTTCTCAGTACTTTGGCTAATATATTGATTATGAAGTCATGAGGATCAATTATTCAGGATAATATCTTAATATTTATCAAAAACCTCCCTTGTGAAGGACAACAACAACAGTAGAGGTTTTAAACAGATCTTTCTTAATAATATCATATCATATCATATCATATCATCATATCATATCATATTTTACTACATAATAAATCTGAGCTGTGATAGAAAATTTCCAGGCTGTAATATATACAAGAGAAGAACTCAGAGACACTCCTGGTATTCCTAACTTGATAAAGTTGTGGGTATGAGTTCAGGTTACAGATAAAATAAATGTAATTTTCCATAGTACAGAGTAAATAGCTATTCACCAATCAAACCTCACCCTTAATTGTCTGGACTTTGGGACAATTAAAAATGCTCTAATGTACCAAGTAATCAAATTCATTTAAAATAACTTCTAAAATTTATTACACAATTTTATAAATAAAACATATATGTTATAAATATTTATGGAAATATGTATATATACACATACATTCACACATCATTTATAGAAAATCTATACATACAGTCATGTATGGATATATGTGGGTGCTTGTATGCATGTATATATATATATATATATATATATATATATGTGCCAACAAATACAAATAGTTATGGTCACATAGGGCAGAAGCATTAAAAATGTGTATGATAACTACAAAGATCTTTTGATGTTACTTTGAGAGCCTTTTCTGCTCAAATGCCACATCTATGTCAGTTTTTAATACAGTGAGCTGGTTTATGTGTGTGAGTGTATATTTTTACATATCTGTAAATTCCTTTTTTACGCATATTTTATTATAACTATTCTTGAAACTTGAGCCAATGTCTATTTGTTCAATATTTTGGTGGATACATTACATGAAAAGTCACAGCAGAACAATGAAAACAATACTGAACTAGTTGTGCCTGCCATAGCCGGCTTATTGTTCTTTCTGTTCTACAGATGACTGAGCATCTTACTGGTTCAATAGTCAAAACTCCTCTTTAATAGCTTAAAAATGGTCTGAAGGAGGAAAGGCAATAGTACAATAATTTCCTTTCAATTTTTTCACTCTCTCACTGGAGTCTCTTCTTTCCACTTTTCCAAAAAAAAAAAGTCTTGCAGCTGTTCTGATTGTAGATAATTCCTGCTAACTAGCTCTTCTTTGTTAAACAAACACACAAAATTGTCCATGTTATAAACAGCCTCCCATAGGTCCATTTTTTCCCATGTAAAAATTTCTTTACTATGTTCATATCTCATTTGATATTGTCTTCTTTTAAGTCTAGTACTGGCATTTAAAAAATTAATTTAAGCACATTGGTTTTCTCTAAACATTCAGGTGCATTTTGAGGACGCTTAGCATCTCTTTATTTACATTTTTTATTACTGACATTAGGGAATTGATGCAGTATCCTGTAATATAGCTTCTGTGAATAATATTTAATGCATTTCCTAGAGAAAATAAATATGGGCTTTGCTGTTTAAAGTGTTCTATTGTAGATTGTTGTGTCTGTGTAGATTAATAAAGTATTGTTTTTTTCCCTCCATTCCCAAGGTAGAGCCTGCTTTGTTCTGTTCCCGGGTCACATCTCACAGTAACCATTTTGGGGACTACACCTCTCATGGGGGCACTGGCACTGTGCCAGTGTCAATCCATGACAAATATTTAATGCATTTCCTAGAGAAAATAAGTATGGGCTTTGCTGAACTAGAGTCAGCATATTTTTCTAACTTAGGAGTTTTTAAAAGTCTACAGGTAAGACTTCATCCTAAATTTTATTAAATTCAGTTTTTATAAATCATTAAATTCACTGAGTAGTTATACAAAATTTCCCAGAAATTTGCCAAAATACTTTCCTTAAGAAACACCCTAAACTGCTCTTTCAAGGTGTGTACCCAAAACCACCAGTTGCTGTCTTCCAAACAACATTTCTTTTCTAAATGTGCTAATCTAAACTTTGTGCTTTATCTCTAAATGCTGCAGAATGGTGAAAATTAGTTACAACTGCTGTCAAAGAGTTTACTCAACACTTTAATTTTAGAAGGTAATTGTTAACATTTAATTGGTCATTAATTACATAAGATCATTAATGATTTTATGATGCCCTACTTCAGTGACGTTTAAAATATTCATCACACAAGGCCTAAGTGAAATGTCTTGGCTTCCTCTTTCTCAAGTTTCAGCTAATTTAGCTGGTTAACTGGACTGGATTAGTCTTAGTTCACCATGGATTTCTAAAACTAGTATTGCTGATGACACCAAACTGGGAGGTGCTGTAGACACCTTCAAGGGCAGAGAGACCTTGCAGAGAGACCTCAACAAATCAGAGGACTGGGCAACCACCCACCATATGAAGTTCAACAAAGAAAGTGCTGAATTCTGCACATGGAATGGAGCAACCCTGGATGTACAGACAGACTGGGGAACGAGATGCTAGAATGTAATGTCAGAAAAGGGGGCTTGGGGGTCCTGGTCAACCTTATACCAGCAAGCTGACCATGAGTCAGCAGTGCCCTGGCAGCCAGGAGGGACAACCCTGTCCTGGGCTGCACAGGCACAGCATGGCCAGCCAGGCCAGGGAGGGGATTGTCCTGCTCTGCTCTGGGGTGGGCTCACCTCGAGTGCTGGGGGCAGTTTTGGGAGCCACAGTATAAAAAAAACATTAAGTTATTAGAGAACATCCAAAGCAGGGACATGAGGATGGTGAAGAGCCTTGAGGGGAAGCCAAATGAGGAGCAGTTGAGATCGCTTGGTCTGTTCAGCCTGGAGAAGAGGAGACTGAGGGGAGAGAGAACTCATTGTGGTCTTCAACATCCTCATGAGGGGAAGAGGAGGGGCAGACACTGATCTCTTCTTTGTGTTGACCAGTGACTGAACTTGAGTGAATGACCTGAAGTTGTGTCAGAGGAGGTTTAGACTGAATATCAGAAAAAGGTTCTTCACCCAGCAGGTGGCTGGCCACTGGAACAGGCTCTGCAGGGAAGTAGTCACAGCACCAGCAAGACAGAGTGCAAGAAGCACATAGGCAGTACTCTCAGGCAGATGGTGGGGTTCTTGGGATGTCCTGTGCAAGACCAGGAGTTCGACTCGATGGTGCTGATGGGTCTCTTCCAACTCAGCTTATTCTATGATTCTATGAGAATAAACGAATTTACATGACCAGTGTTAGGAAAAGAGGGAATTCTTTTAAACTAAATGACAGATTTAGATCAGATATGAGGAAGATATTCTTTACTGTGAAGGTGGTGATACACTGGAACCAGTTGTGCAGAGAAGCCATGGATGCCCCAACCCTTGAAGTGTTGAATGCCAGGCTGGATGGGGGTCTGAGAAACCTGATCTAGTGGAAGGAGTCCCTGCCTATGCAGGGGGGTTGGAACTAGCTAATTTTATGGTTCCTTCCAACCCAAGCCATGATTCCATGTTTCCATGATTCTTTGAAATGCTACAAATAAAATAAAAATTAGAGCTGTGGTTTTAGTCTGCATGGCTTCATAACAGTGACTCATCTGCATACAGACAGTGAAGGTTTTTTGAGCTGCCTATTCCATGGGACATCTTGAAAGACTTAGTGAGGTTCTGAGCTTCCAGTGTCTAGTGTGACTTGATCTTTTCCTTTTTCTTACTTTTCATCCTACCTGTAATAAAAAATCACATGGATGTAGCATGATGAGCAAGCAAGGCTCTAAAATCACCACTTAAACTAATTTCAAGCTTGCAATGCTCCTGCCCAGCATATGCATAAATATTTGATGTTGTATGACAACATATGAATTAGGAACATAACATTAGTTTAAGAGTAGGAAAATGAGTTTGTATACACTAAGGCCTGATTCAGATGCTAAATTGCCCGATTTTCTGCTATTTGAAGTGGAGCTGTAAATTATTAATTGCACACGACACTGGAGCTTGTGTTAGCCTGCATATCAATGTCTAATTGATATACTTCTCTCTTCAGAATAAAGACATGACGTAAATGCATAAAAATGGATTGATGAACTGTTCCACGTAATTTCTGATTCACAGGTGAATGACTAACTAGCTGTTAGCTTGAATATGTGGCTCTCCTAAAGTCTATAACAATAACCCTCTGAAGAAAATTTTGAGATTACTCTTAGTCACAGGTAAATATACACCATAGGATAATCAATTCAATATTTAGAGAAAATTCACATTTTCAAGTCCAAGGTATATTTAGTAGTTTCACATCTTGACAGATGAATATTTAAGACTAAGTGCAAATTTTAACAATACTGCCTCTTTAGATAGTGTGGTTGATTTTCCATTGTCAAAATTTCAACAATCATCCACACTTACCCAAGAACTTTAATGAAGAACATATTTCTGTGTCTTTAAAAAGGAAAAATGTTCCTTTTAAGAGAAAAGTCACAATATTTTATAGCGTATGTAAGAAAAACTTAGTAAATTTAGCATAATTTTTTTTTCTCACAGATATATTATCATTTTCTCTAATGCATTAATTAAATTAATTGTATATTATTTTCTTGAGCTTTTAGAATGTTTTTAGCTCATTTAAATATCCATATTTAATGCTGTATATTTAAGATTTATATACTAAAGTGTGTTGTTCCTGTGCTTTGAGTGATTGAGTGAACTCAGTTTGACGATGAAAAGATATGCTTAAAATGAAAGCAGAGAAAGAAAATCTTTTCTGAGAAAATAATGATTCAGGCAGACACTTGAGAAAATGGAGTGAAAAAACATAGACTTTTTTTCCAGTGGAAAGTATAAATGTGGATTTTTGTGTGAAGCTCTAATGGCTGAAGTCCTGACCCAGGTGTCAATTGTCTTTTTGCTCTCAAGTTCTTGTTCTAAATGTCAAACTACTGCTGCATTAAGTTTACCTCAACAAGTAAAATAATCACTAAATTTTAATCTCTCAGAAGGCTGAAAAATTTGGTGGAAATGTATCAGAAAATCAATGCTCACATAAACAGAGAAAATTGAAATTTTTGATTAACAGATTAGTTTACTGGATTCTCTTATTGGACAGACTCACTAATATGTGAATATCCTTATAACACAAATAGCTAACATTTTATATGAAGTTTAATTCAATCCATTTACTTTCAAAATGTTAAAACAAAACTTTTAGGACATTTTAAAAAGTCCCCAAACTTCAACCAAGATACTAAAATTAAACAAAACCCTGTAAATATATTTTAAGCCTCTAGTCTAGATTAAAGCTTATTTCTATACCCATAAATATTTTTTACCTGCTTCATCTATGCCTGTAATTGTTTTCAGATAAATTAGAAAATTGTATTCACAAATCAAGTAATATTGTAATTCAATTTCCTCAGTGCAGAAAATAATACATTTGAATTATGAAATATGTGGTTGTATATTCAGGGGTTTTAATTTCTGCCTTTATAAGTTTAGTGTCAGTTCATTAACAAACATATAGAAGCTTCATCTCTATCTAAGTAGGTAGAGATGGTAGAGAAGGTAGACAATAATCAATAGTATCTGTTCCACAGTTTTCAAGATCTAGTTGTGTTTTACCATGATACATTGATGTTCAGAGCATTTATGTTTCCAAATTTTGATACATTGTGTATGAAATTGATGTTCTTATAAACTTTCATGAAAGATTAAAAGCTCTGCAAATAGGTTTAAAGATAATATGGCTAACGAAAGTTTTTTCTGTTCTATTATCCACAGTATTTGTTCCTTCCTTACTTTTTACATGAAACTGAATTGTCATATTTTACTTTCTCAGTAAAAAGCTAGACTGTTTTACCATATTCAAAACATATATAATAATATATAACCTAGTTATGGTGATAACAACTTTGTGATCTGAGCCTTTAAGAAATGCATGATGAACCACTATGATAGCACACACAGTTATTTTGTATTTAGCTAGTATTTAAAAATCTATGAGCAGAGCTATCACTTAGATAAATATTTACACTAGAATGTACAATTTAAAATACATGCAGTATAATCATGTATTTTAAATTGCACATTTATATATTTGTGAAAAATCTATAGCACACTTTTAAGGCAATTTTAAATAAATTTAATGTACAGATTCAGAGATTCTCAGAATATTCTGAGTTGGAAGGGACCTACAAGGATCATAAAGTCCAGGTCTCAACAAGAACATGAAAATCAAACAGAAGGATAATCCAGAAACACAGGACTGCAGGGAAGGAAGACAAGAATAAAGTCATAAATTAATGTCTAGTGTTTGAAATCAACATTTTGAGTGTAAATGAAGTAATGTTGAGAAATACCACATTTTAGCTAGAGAAGCTGCAAATGTTAAGTCAATGACAGGAGAAATCGTTCAGATAAAAGTTCAAACAGGCCTCATACAATTCTAGCAAAGCTTTGCTATCACCTGGAATGAACTATTACTGGGTATAATACTTGAGTATCTTACCTCTAACATAATCCTTAATTTTTTAAAATTGTTTGAATATTGGGAATTATTTAAAATATTCCAAATCCTATACTATTTTTTGTTGTAAATAAAAAAGTACATGTTAAGTATTTTTTGGTGATATATTAGCTCAAGGAGTACTTTTTTTTCTGTGTTATGATATCATTATATGAAAAGATGCAAAGGAATAAAGACTTAAGAAAGCAAAATATTCAGGAGAATCTTGGTATAAAGCATGACAGAATCAGGTTTTTTAAAGTTTGATCCACACAATTTGCATACTGAGAACTATCTCCACATCTGCCTTTTCTTTTTCTTTTTTTTTTTAATAGTATAAAATGTTAATTATCTGCAGAAGAAACTGCAGGTGTCTCACATTTTCTGTTGCATGTTAAGAACTTTTTAAGAGTTATTTAGGATCTGTTATTACAACAGTCTAACCTGCAACAGCATCCTTATCAAATTTCATTGCCCTTTACTGACAGAGATAATAAGATCTGTTTCCTGAGAAAATAGCCTTACTCCATTGATTGAGTTTCTCTTGGCAATGGCAATAATGACCACCTCCAACTATTCAGACCACAAAACCCTGCTAGAGATCGAAAATTATGTTAATGATGTTAAAATCTGTGAGAGTTTCAGGAGAAATTCCAGAAAGCCGTAGCTTTGTAAGCCAGAGATGAAAAAGGGAAAGATCTAGGTTAATGCCTATGGAGACCAGGAATCAGGAGTCATTGTTTCATTTACATAATATTTCCTTCCAGTAGAATACATGTTGATTTATACAAAGCACTTAAAATAAATTGTTTGGATCTATTTCAACTATATAATCTCTCTGATATATTGTTAACTCTAAATCTCTCTCTTGACCCATTCTGAAAGACCTCATATCTATAAAAGTGTTCAAAGCTTTAAACTGAAGGTGCAACAACAGGCACTTATTAGTTCTGGACAGAATCTAATGAGTTGATTCTGAGCAACTGTAAGGAAAATTCAGAGCCTCTGAATCAGATTTCTAATATTTAGCACTCTCATAACTCCTGCTTCTTATTTTAATGAAAGTGGCAATATTAATTGAACCAGGCTCATTACAGAATGAACTTACAGCATTTTTAACACTCACCTCTGTACAGAAAGAACAGTTATTGCTTTGGTGCACCTACACATTTTTCTTTCTAACAAGATTAATTGTTCTGAGGATAATATAATTAGAAAGTGAAGTTTCTATTTCGCTATTAAAAAATGATTAAAAATATATATCCTCCTTTGAATACGGAACTCATGTCACACTAAGAAGACAATCTTAAAATCTAAAATAAGTTTCTCTGTGTTTTGAGTCAGTCCTAATATTTATGTATCAATTGGATCTAGGCGACCACTATGTGGAAGTGTGACATATACATGCATGTATATACATATAAACATTCTTTCTATAAAGTATAACAGCAAAATTAAATGAGAAGTAAGATCTTTTCTTAAAAGACCAGAGTTCATTTAACCAGGAATCCTTCTCTGCATTTCTACTGGTAGACAAGATTATTAGGTAGATGTTAGCATTGTGTTTGTCCTTCATACTACTTTAGCTCTATGCTTAATGCTCTTCCCATTTACTTTCCAAGAAAAAAATATTTATGTCTAAATATATTATAATTTATCCAAACTTTTTGCACTCAGCACTGAGCAGAATTTCTCTCAGATAATTTATATTGCAATAGTTGAATATTCTAACAAAGCATCTGGGCTTTGTTGTAGATAACCCAGTGGCATATTGACACTTTTGGAGTTCTTCAAGTTCCTGGCTTCTGTGTTCATCCTGGTAGTATCAGAGAGAAAAGCATTTCTCTAGACTAGGAAAGGAAAGAGCAGCTTGTCATATATCATGGTGACTTCTCCTCTGTTTCTTTTTAACAGAGCTATACTAGTTCTTTGTATATAAGGAAAAAGGGATCTTTGTGGGTAGTTATAGCACAATTGTGTTGGAAACAACTACTTCAGAGTTGTAATTACTTATTCACAAGCTTTTAAAATATTTTCTTTTCGGTCAACAGGAGTTTGTTGCTTTGCCCTGTCTGAATTCTTGAGAGACTGCAAAGCAAGACAGCCACCTCAGGTCTTGCTTAGGCTGCAGAATAAATCAATTAACAGGTTAAGATTTATGATTCAGTATAAAAACGGTTCTTAGACACATGATGTACTTTCCCCTCTCTCTGCCCTCCCCCTCTCTCCATTACTTTTTGGGCAAACTCATTTTGATTTATAAATCAATAGTCATGTGTTTTGAAGACAGAATAGAGATGTACTTTAAACACCAGTCTATTTTTAAATCCTTAAATTCCAACAGAATTTTCTATGCTTAAAATGATTACTCCAATTCCATTGGTAGTGTCTTTATGACTAGAATAAATTTTTGATGTACATCCGCTATTCCAGGTATCCACAGTGAAGTTCTCTGTAAACTTTACAATGCCAAATACACAGCAATTGAAGACAGCATAAAGGCTCAGGTTCACTTAAGAGCTTCTTAGGCCCTCCATTCTGTATGCATATGTCTTTCTGGTTTTCCTTTGTAGTTTGAAACATTTTTATGCCGTGTGGAATTAAAGAAATTATATTATGCTATGTATATGAAAAGCATACAAAAGAAATAAAGGCATATATGTGTATAAGCTTATGACAAGAGACATCTAAATGCTATTGAATAGAAATTTGCAAGCAAAGTATTTGAATAAATACTGTCAATCTAAATGCACATACAGAGAACTCAAATATTTTGAAACCCAATTCCAACTGAAGGGTCACTGAAACACACCAGGTAAATCTGATACATTTTAACTTTTGAAAAGAAATTTAAACATAATGAATGTGCTTGCACAGCTAACCAGATTAGTTTTTCCCAGGAGGAAGAAAAGAAACAGACCTGAGCTTTCATCCTCAAAGGAGTATATATAAACATTCAAATATTTCACATTTAAATACCTTACAGAATTACAATAAGAAAATCATACTGAAATATATAAATTAAACATAAAATTAAACAAATCTGATCTAATGGTATACAGTATTTTTCCTTCTTTACCATGATATTGTATGTAAATATCCCTCCATATATGAAGCAACACAACTGTGGTATAAATGTGGTAGGGATATTAATTACATCATTATTGGCCCATTATGCTTGTTCCATCTGTGTGATTTAAAAATAAGAAAGATATTTTATTTGTATACATGGAGTAGGTAATCAAGCTGCAGAAGTCAACACTGATATGTAGTATTAAGTCAAACATGGAAACAGCAATAAAAAGAAAAATTGCTGTCTCTAACAAGTTCTATTTACATGTGCTAAGAAAAAATTATCATATCACATGCTGAAGGACAAATGCTATGCAGAAACACAGGACCCAGATTAGCAAATTGTTGCATGGATGTTATGATCCAATTATAAATGATGCCTCTACTCAAATTAAGGTGCAAATGATACCATAAGCCAAAGTCAATGGTACAGATTTTATTTAAGCAAAAATGTGAGGTAGAGAGACAGAAAGAAATAGGAAGAGAGAGTGGGGAGGGGCAATAGAAAGTGAGCAAGAGAGAGAGACATTAAGCAAAATGAATTCCTGCAGTGCCCAGACGGTCCTTCTTCACTCTGGTATTCTTGGTGGTGGGCATCTCTGAGTTGTTTTTCTGGAGGTACCACTTTTATGTGGTCCAGGTCCTGGGCATTCATGAGACATAGACGCCACTCCCATAACTCTGGATAGTACATGGGTAAACAGTTTCTTCCTTTCTCCCAGTGTGCCAGTGGGTGAATTTTTGTCTGAATAGGTTACCCAGATCTGCCTCACCAGACCTGGTATCAACATCTTCCTTTTGTTGCCATCTGCACTCATCGAAAGTTCTGTTGTGGTGACTTATCTTATGGTCACAGCATTCTTAAGTCCTCACAATGAATATTTGTCATGGGGTAATTAAGCAGTGGCTGTGGAGTTCTTAGCAGCACTTCACAGCAGAGGAAATCTGCAGAGGATCAGTCTTTGCAGTACAGCAGAATCCATATGTGCTGCAAATGGAAACCTAGATAACTATTTTATGCCAGTTTCATGGATCCCATCACATTAGATTTACATTTCCAAAATGTTCATGGGAAAGACCACTATCAAAATAATTCCACCAATGGTTTAATAAGGAAATATTAGCACATGAAAATCTGATGCAAAGATGAATCAGTATGGTGAGAAGGTAATGCTTCTTATATTTCCACAAAAAAAACCCCTGAAATAGATAAAATACCATGAGTTTTTGAATGAAAAGGAAAGTAGAGCTAGCTTGACTTGTATGTTTTTATGTGACCCTGGAACTAAGAAAAAATGAGAAAGAATTTCCACGAAACACATTGACGCAGTTTCTAGGGCACAAGAGAACAACACTTATGGACTAAGAGTACTTTTTGCATTAATTTCTTTTGAGTATTTATTGTTGTTAACGCTTAGATTGAGGGAGAAATTATATTTCCACAATGTCAAACATTAGTGCTAAGATATCAAATAAATGGCTAAATATTTTTTCATTATTCTTTTTTCGTAGCTAATAAAAAACTAGTATGTTCTCATTTAGTAAGGGTTGTAGGGAAAACATATATTACATTTACTGATATATTTGAATTAATGGATTTGTTTTTATTTTCTTTCTAATAGCAGTAATCTAACCTGGAATTTCAAAGTCAATCCATCATTATTTCTTATTCCTGGATGCTTTCATACCTAGGATTTTACCCCATAGAAATGTAGCATAGCTGTGATTTTAAAAATGAAGGGAGATGAAGCAGCTTTTGACACATACTATACAATTTCTTTTATGCTTTCTATTAGTATTTTAATAGGTAAATGAACTTGAAAAAAAATTATGCTTGAACCATATCACAAACTAAAAATAGCTATAACTAAACTATATAGCTATAGCTATAAGTAAAATGGCTATTGCTCAATTGAGACACTGTGTATGAGGCACTGGGTTATGCAAGAGAACAACACAATCTGCTTACAGCTGGGGTGGGCCTCTTTAGGCCATTTCCATAAAACAACACTTTATTTCACTTATTTAAAAGGGCGATACCTAAATTTAAGCTAATCACTCAACACTTCCTGTCAGTCAGCTGGGAGAAGCGAGTACACACATAACTGAGTCATTTGATTTATTTTATATGCTATTTGTGTGAATGACTCACCTTCTTACAACAGGCATTTAAGTCCACTGACTACAAGGGCGTACTAGGACATGATGTCTGATATTTGATGTCTGATCTTTTGATATTTGGGGTTGAGAAGGACTCATCTCACCATCTACGACTGTAACACTCTTTCTTTCTCACCTTCCCCACAAGGCTCAGCCGTTCATGCTCCGAAGATCAACAGCTCAGCTCTGATGTGGTATGGTTATGTGCTTTTGGCTCAGGCTGCCACAGAGACTCATAGATTGTGGGAAACAGCTGTGAGAAAGCCTGCAGAGAAGAGCCTTCTAAGTTATGACTATAGAGTTACAGACAGAGGAAGAACCATAAAGATAAAAGAGCACAAGTAACTGAAAGAATGAAGACTAAAAAACACCAATGTGGAAAAGCACAAAATCTGAAATGGAAAAAATAAAATAAAATATGGGAGCATGTGGGTACCATTGAATTTTGTGGATGCTTTCAAGTTACTGATACAACAGGTCTGCTCCTGGGAGCAGTGGAGACTAATTTGTTTTCTGGCTCATAGCTACCTGGCCAATAAAGACTCCATTGCCCATTCCTGATAAGAAACTGAAAGGTCTTGAGAGTGGGATGAGAATCTGTATTGCTTTTTGGTAATTACTTTCACCTGATTACTTTTGTAATCAGGTAAAACTTAGGTATCTTTTGTATTTACAAGCCAGAAAAAAATTGCAAACCAAATCTATTTTGTATTTTTAACAGAGATTTTTTTGTGTATGGTTCTAGATGCCTAAACAAAATGGCCCAGAGAGGAATCATAGTAATATGATTAATGAATAAGCTGTCTAAAGAAATGTGTAAGGCAGACTCTCTAGTTGTGTGGTTGAAGCTTATGCAACACTTGCACTCTGAAGCTTGTCAGGCAGAATTTCAGTGCAGTAAGAGGAATCAAAGAAAATGTGCCAATATAAATGAAACATCAGAACAGCTTTCCCCTCACCCCTGGACTGATATCCAGTAAGCAAACTGACATGAAATTGCTTCTTTTTCAACTTTCTGAGATGAGGCTTCTGAGATGCTCATGACTATGTCACAAATACGATGTACACAGCTGTTAGGAAGAAAACCATTTTTAAGGAACTGTTGAAGACTAAGAAATGGTGCACACAATGCATACTGAAGGACTGCAATACAAGCACTTGTCCCACTGGACTATAAAGACACCACATTAACATATTTGTACACAGCAACTTGAAAGGTTATGAAACCTTTCTATTAACTTGTTGATATGAAGGAGAATGTTCCTGATATCTGCAAAAGTGAACCTTGATAAAAATTCTACTGATTGTTGAGCAGTTTCTTTACCTTGATAGTTTTCATCTCACTATGTTTTGGTCTGGAAGATTTTTTTATGTTTATAAGCACATATAGTTTTTAATTTCATATTCTTTAACCCCTTATTTTATTCTGTATTGCATTCTGGAAACTCATATGTTACCTTTCACTGCAGAGAGAGATGTTGGCTTGCCAAACAAATACATTTTAGTCCTGTTGATTCTCAGCATTTCCTGAGACCATTTCCTGGCCATACATTTCTTAGTGGTATGAAATCCTCCAATCCACCAAAGCCAATATTTTCTGTCAACACCCTGCCATACTTTAAATATTGCACTCTTAAAAAATATATATAATAAAGTAAAATTCATTCTTCCTCTTACTGATGGTTTAAGTGGAGTAATTAGTACTGAAATTTAAATAAATATGAAATATGTATTTAATATTAATAAAAACAAAATCATTATTTTATTTTTTTAATAAGACCATAAAGCTTGCAATATTCTCTACATCTGTGTATTACTATTTTATCAAAATAGAAAACCCCAAATATAGAGTGGTTTGTTTGTTTGGGTTGCTTGGTTTTGCTTTGCTTTGTTTTTTTGTGCTTTGTGGGTTTTTTCTGTTTATTCTTGGTTTTGGGGTTTTTTCCTTGCTAAGCATCAATATGAGTGATTAGTTCTGTGTAGCAATACAAGCAGCAAGTCTTTTATGATTCACAGGTTTGATGCCTTTTGGAAACAATTAGTGTTCCACTAATTGTATTAATATAAAAAATTGGAACTGCTCAACCTGCTCAACCTTCACCCTTTTTTGCATTTGCTTAGGTTATTAGCAACAAAAATTTTATCCCCTATTTTGTTGTTGACAACTCATGTAACTGCTTTATGTTTTGTTAGATTTTCATAAGGGAAAGAGGTTGTGCAATTAGAAATAATAGGTACTGAATGCTGTTAAAACACAGTGAAAACATTTATCTGAACTCATAGTTATGATATGTCATCATTTAGGCACTTAATTATAACAACATGGGTTTGCTTTTTTTTTTAATATAATTTGAAGAATATTTTGTTACCAAGGTCATATGTGACATGAATCTTCTAAGCTCATATTTTCCTCATTTTAGAGAAACTTTAGATCACTTATCAAGATTGGTATTCTTTCTATTTTACAAATTATTTCATTTATGATTTCATTTCTTTATGAACTTCCCTTCAGGATCAGGAGGTACAGGTGACTTGCTAGTGAATTTTTTTAATTTTAACAGGGAGAAAGAGAGAAGCTGGAGATTATAGCAGAATGGTTGTTTACATTAAAATAGAACATGATGGTGTGTCTGTTCCAGGGACAAAGAGAGACTGATAAACTGCGTGCCCTTTTACTGTATTAGGTGTTTTATACCATCTGTACTTATTTTCCCTTGGAAATAAAAAATTATAAGGGTCAACAAGGTACATCCCAACTATACTTCTGAATTATGGGAAGCATTTTTATTAGTGCTACTGACCTTATGTATAATTAAAATCTGTACCCCCACAACCAAGAATCCTCCCTAAATTCCCTAACCAAAATTCCATCTAATCTGACTTTTATTATTGTACAGCTGTCTTGGCTTTAAACCCAGAAGGGAATCTCAAAATCAACAGATTCTGTAGGCATTCAGGGAAGCTGTTTGGGCTGGATGGAGCATACAGAGTATTTCTCATTCCCTTTTGCCTTAATTTTACCATTCTTTTCCTTTTTTTTCTTTTAATTTATTTTTAGTATTTCACCAGAATTAATCCATTGAACAGCTTTTTTTTTTTTTTCTTTGTGGGTTTGGGGTTTTTTCCTGCATAATATATTAAGATTTCACTTTCTTTTGCTCTTGAAAAAATGCAAAAAGACTGTAAAGTCCTTGCCTTTTTTTTTCAGTCACAGTCACATCAGCTATATTAGGATGCTTAGAAAAAAAGCAAAAAATTTTTTATTAGTAGTACTATTCTGGTCTATTCTTGGTTCTCCTGGCAGTTTTAATGCAGAGATTGTAGTTTAGAGATTTTCATTTTAATGTAAGTTGATTTAACAACTGAAAAACAGATTTCTTTTAAACCTTAAAACAATATCTGTAGCTAAATGATATTGAAACAAAATGTATTTTCTATGCTAGTGAGAAAAATAGTACAAGTAGGGTAGCACGCATTACCACTTAATAGCAGAAGAAAGATGTTTGATAATGGATTAGTAGCTTTGTTGTGACTTGTTATGAATTTGGGTATGATCCAACACTCTTATGGAAGTGTATTGTAAGAATTTAAGGAGTTGTTAGCCAACACCTTTCAAGTCTAAGCAGTAGGCTTGTTGCCAGAGTTAAGGCAACTATAAAATTAGAGTTCCTGACACGTCTTTGTTCAGCGTGACAAGAACTTACAATAAACATCAGGCTCCCATCAATGAGTTGTGACAGTCGGTGGCTTATTTCTCATCTTGACATTGTGTTTATCGTGAGTTGTTGGTGCCTAGACTCTTACACTGGGAGGAATGTTGCACTCATGTTGGTGATGTCTTTCCCACTCTGGGATCTACTTGGATTCCTTTCTCTCTTTATGCTTGCACACCTTGGTTTCTCCTCATTGACCTGCATCTCCATGTTATGTCTAAATTTAGTATATATAGTGCCTTTCACATATGTCACATTCCAATACTATTACTTTGTCCCCCAAAAGAACAAAGTAATCCCCAAACCATTTTTGTCCAGATCTACATGTCTTTAAGCTGACCATTTGTCCTTTTTTACATCTCCGTGGTCCCCAGTGCCACCCTGACCATCTCACATGTGTGCTTCCTGTGCGGTGTCTTCTCTCCCTCCTTGAAAGGCTCCACCATCGCACCAGCTCTGTACCTCTCAGTATTGCATTACAGTCACAAAACCATGGCAGCACCATATGAAGATGAGAAACAGTGAAAGAAGTTAGCCAATTAGAAAATTAGAATTAGTCAATTAGAAAATTGTTGTTGCAACAGCTACGAGTAAACAAAAAAATGCTGCAGGCACCTCAGCAGAAGGTTCAGACAGAGCAGACCTGGAAACCTTCAGTCCCAAGGCAGTGCAAACTCAGTATGAACCTGACAGCCTGTTACTGGCACAGGGCAACATGTGAGAGCAGAGGAGATTGTGCCAAACACGACAAAGGGCACTAATGTGGAGTGCTGGCCATGGCTTTTTAGGGGTGCAGTGATAATTGGTATGGGTTGTACACATAACACAGAATGTGTCCCAGAAGATGGGACTGAAATAACAGCATCTTTTTGAAGGGTCAGGAACACTGAAGAAGTTTGTTTAAAAAACAAACATTTAAAATTCAAATGAAAGTTAAAAGAATATCTTTTTGATCTGCTTCATGGTGGAAGATCTGATCTGAAGTTGAGGCTGAGGGCTTTCTAGAAACTTAAGAAAATAAATCACACAAACCTTATATTAAAATATTTTTCTGTATTCAATTATATACAAACTGTGAAAATCCAATATAAACGTTGCTTGATCTTAGCTTTCTGAGGTTTCAACTAAACAGACAATTCTTCTAAGAAGTAGAAGTGTGAAGTATCCTTGAAAGGTAATGTTTACTGGAGTCAAAATACTACCCTACAGCCCAAGATCACTGTTGTTTGCTTCAAAGGAAAGCAATCCACTTTCTCAGGCCACAAGCCACACTGAATAGAGAGCAGTAGAACTATCATTGCCTACAGATGTTGTGAAAAGGCCATCCCTGAAAGTCAAGGCTAGGTTGGATAACGCTTTGAGAAATCTGGTCTAGTTAAAGGTCTCCCTGCTTGTGAAAATTTAACTATTTTATGATTCTATGATTAGGAGTCCAATGAAGAAACATTGAATAATCTAAGTAGTGGAAATGTTGCTAACAAAGAAATGGAGTTTCTAGGAAAAACAGAGGGTAGATTTAATCTCTGAAGGCATATTTGGAAGTAAGTGCAACTTCTGCATAGTCTCAGGTTTGGAGAAACACCCTCTAAATGGGTATTTCTCATGCTACATATTTAATTTGTTGAACACCATAATCTTGAGCAGCTGCCCCAGAGGAGAAGTTCAAGAAAGCCTCCTTGTCCTGCATTCTTATTATGACACTGATAAACAATCACAAAACCACAATAAATATGTACTTGAGAACTAACTAACAAGTTAATAGTAGGTTAGACTCTTCTATTAGGCTGTCCAACTAGAAAAATAAAATGTCTACAAGGAGATTCAAAAGAGTCTGGTAGCTCAAAGAAGGTCACATCCTTCTTCCTTTTGACTGGAAAAAGGAAATAGATTATTTCACAATTCTGGGTGGTACAGAACTGAGGCTTTCTTTCTTACCTTACACCTGCCCAGAGTGTTATTTTTGCCTGCCAGAAAGGGAGATAGGATGTAAGCCTTAGCCCTTTTCCATCTCTTGCATTACTTCATTCTTTTTCTCATAGGAAATGTCACACTTCTATGAAGTGTCAGACTTCGTTCTGTCAACCAAAGTAATAAGGAGAGATTTTACCCCCAAATCACTGAGCATCCAAGGACAAACCAGTCCTAGCTGCCACAAAACCGTTTACTAGAAAATAATATGAAGTAGCAGCTAGGAATAACTTTCCAGATAGAGAGATCATTTGTATCCACAGAATCCTAGAGTTTCTAAGAACAGGGCATTTATCTTCAAATAAATACAGCTATGCAGAACATCTTGTAGCAATATATAGCAAACTAGTAAGCAGTTATTTTTCTCCAAAAGCATTTAGTTTATGACTTCCAGCTGCTTATTTCTTTGCAGCAATAATAGAGTGCCAGGCTTTTATTTTTGGCTCAGCATGCAGCTTTTAGCTGTTGATAAACAACTATTAATAATATTTAAGAATAGACAACCATGTAATATACACATTAGTTTGTGCCAGAGAAAAGGTGGAAATAACCACACAAGAAAGAAGTGGGTTTGTGATAAATGCTCCAGAAAGATTGTCGGAGATCAAAAAGTGAGTCTGATTCTGATTTCAGAGTGGTGAGACCACGTATTAACCACATTGGAATATATCACCATCATTCTCATGTCAGATATGATCAACAGAAGCAAGTGCACCAATATTGACATAAAATATCATAGCAGTGTTACAACCCGAAGAGAGGTCAAGAGAATGTCTTAATACTTCATCCTTAAGATATTATTTTATCATACCTAGAATGCTTTATGACCTAAACATTATATTCTAGGAGTCATCAAAACTGTAGCATTTAAGTGTATTTTGTTTGAAATTAATTCAATTAGAACTGCTGGATATTCTGTCAAAGATGCAGGTAAAATAAATTTGATTTTGTGTTTAAATTTTAAACATCATACTTGGAGAAAAGAAAAGTTCTTGATTTGGTGAAGTTATACTTTTTTTAATGTGCACATGCACAAGTAGCCCTCTATATAGATTTTATAGCTGGTTTTGTTATTTTTGCTATTTTAGATGAGAAAGATACACTTTATTGGTTACAGGCATCGTGTGAAATTTAAAACATATTAGACAAGGATGTGAAAGAATCTCTTCTAAACACAGTGGCCAGAATACTCAGTTTGAATTTTTGCATTTTAAGAGACAGAAGTTTCAAGATGATGCCTGTGAACCAAACAAAATAAAATTAATAAAGAAAAAAAAAATTCATTTAAACTCCACGTGAAAGAAAATTTTGTATTTTAAAACACTATTCTAAATTATTGTATAGAAAAGCATGTAGATTTTGCATCTCTCAGTATTTTCCCATACCCTTCATACAGACTCAGATTTTCTTCGATTTCTTTTTTTCAAAATTCCCCCTGAGAAAGAATTTCATTGCCATGACAATTCCTCTCTATGAGAATTAACTCATTATGAAAAATCAGCAGGAAAATATGTATAAACCACGCCCTGGAGTGGTTACAACAGTGGTAAAAAGGCTGTATCACATCAGCAGATACTGCCATATTCTACTCAGTGCACAGTGGGTGGTAAAATAGACAGGGGGCATTAAAACCTCAAAGGACCCAGGTCCTAAGACATAAATAAGTGAAAAAAATACAAATATTTTAAAAAATTATTTAATTAAAAAAAAAAACAAACAAACAAACAAAAAAACCCAAAAAACAAAACAAAACAAAACAAAACAAAACAAAACAAACAAAAACAAACAAACAAACAAACTATGTGAAAAGACAGACAGCATGGATTCTTCATAATACTGCAATCATGGTAGCTGTGCTGCAGAGGTATGTCACTAGCAAGAGACAGTGCAAAAGCTGGATCTCTGACTTGGCAGATAATCTGCCTGCATATTAGATGTAGTCTGGGGACAGCTCTGGTAAAGAAATGCTAATCTGTGGAGGTGATTAGGGTTGCCACGGCAAATTTGCAGTTGTAATAGGAAAAGAGAAAGTTCTGCCTTTTTTTTTTTTTGCTTGAATTCATGTCAAATGCTGTTTACTACTTAGCACAATAATCCTTCAAGTGATCCCTGTAGTATTTTCTAAATCTTCATTAAGTTTAACATGCAGAATGGTTATAGAGCTTGTAAACAGTTACGTTAATTCCCGGACACAGCGTTGTTTCCTTCATAGAATCCTGTGAGAAGCATTGGTGCTGCACCTGTGAGAAGAGAGACAGATGAGGAAAGGGCAGGGACTGACAAAGCTCCCGATGTCCAAGAGCAGGAATCAATTATTTTCTCAAAACATTTGAACAACATGCGGGGGAAAACAAAACAAAACAAAACAAAACAGGTAGGGAAACATTTTTGCTACCTCAAGTTTACTTCTAGTACTCTTTTATAGGGTTTTCTATAGCTGGTTTAACAACTTACTTCAGGAGCCTGAATCCAAAACTGCATGGCAGAATCAAATGGGTATTAATATTCAAGGGAAGCATTATGTCCTCACAGGGAAATTGAGAATCTTCACAGATGACCATGAAAGCAGTGAATTTCATTACTTTTCTCAGACACTATGATTTTGTTTCAACTAAAAATTATGAAGCATGCACTGCTATTGTTCCTGCTATTCAGAATCAACTGCATGGAAATTGTCAGACAATATAAGGATTGCAGAAAAATAAAAGGAGTGTTTCTTTTGAAAGAAGTACAATTGCAAATGCTTCATGGAACAATAAATGTGCTATTACTGGTAAATATACCACCCAATCAGAACCATACACATCTAACACAACACAAAAGAGCAGCCATTTAAAAACTATGAAAGAGCAAGGATATTGACTAGCCAAAAGTAAATTTTCCCCTGTAACCAAGGACTGTGATAGCAATTAAATTATAAGTAAGATTAGGCCCATTGTCAGAACTTCAACAGTTGAAAGAAAAAAGTTCAGAATTTCCCCAGATTATAGTAGCATCAGCAAGTACAAAAGTCATGTGAAAGACACAAAAGTAGAGCTAGCTCAAATAAAATATTTTACTAAATAACTGCACTATTCTATTAAAAGTAATACCTAGAATTTCAGGAAACAGGTTTGTGAACATAGGCAGGATTAGTGTTTCAGCATATACCAAAAAACTTGTTCCAAGTGAATAGTAGGGGTCTTCCCTGATATTGTAGAAAGTTTAAGCATCTTCTATGCAATTTACTAAATATCACAATTTATTAGCTAAAAAGCCATGTGGGTCCCAAAGTACTTTCATTTAATCTAAAAAGTTTCCATTTTGTTTCTTTGTAAGCTTTCATTTGTCTGTAATCAGAGAGCTAAGTTGGGCTTTGTCTTTAGTTCTGCTGGGAGAGCTGCCTGCTATTTTCAGCTTTTCCCAAGAGGTAAAGCAGAGCACCGTGTATGTTCCTTTTACCATTTTACACAGTCAGAGCACTAGGCAAAATCATGGCCAGTGACCAATTTGTAGTCAAGGGGTACAGGGAACTGGACTTGACTTCTGTCTCTGTGGAAAGCAGCACAACAGCTGAGACCTTATAAAGTGAAAGCTAGAGAGTTAAAAGCTCTTTCATTTTTGGTAGTGCCATTATCTATAAAACCCTAAGATGACTTGCAAGTATCATTATAAATACTGCAGTCCATGCTACTGACTCCACTGAGCACAACAAAGATGTGAAATCCAGCATCATATCAAAACATCTCAGCTAAAAATAAAATTTGCTAACATTTATTTATCAGTATGATTTCCAGCTAAGAATTAAAATTTACAGAGTAGATGAAAGTGAAGATGAGAATTTGAATAAATTAAGGTTGCTAGATAATTTCAAGGCTCTTGCTGTGAAATCTGGTCCCACTGAGCACAACAGTCTAATGGTTTTAGAATGCAGCCATTCTGGATTGCTGTAAGACACACTGACACCTACATGGGGGATGACAGCCTGTCACACTGATAGTGCTGATGGCTACCACCAAGAGAGTCTTTATTCACAAGCAATCACAGACATCATTAAATACAATGGGTGGGCCAGCTACTTTTTCCAGGGCCAAGTGGAAGTAGCAATTAAACCCCCAGAGACACACATATGAAATGCAGAAACTGTACAGAAAAAAGCATAAAAGTATGCTAGCTTCCCTCCTAAAACAGGACTGTATGCAGCCCGCTTCCTGTGGAGAAGGTATATGCAATGTATTGAAGGATGAGAACATGGAATGTCATTACAGGGAAGGATTTTAGAAAGATATGCTAAGAATGGCACATTTTCAGAAACTTTTTAAGGCAAAAGGACAGTGGTGGGTCCATCTTGAAAATATCTGACACTGGCCTTGCTAGACATGAGGAAAGCTTCTGGCAGCTTCTCACAGAAGCCACCCCTGTAGCTCCCCCCCCCCCACCAATACTTGCCATGCGAACCAAACATATAACCATAAAAAGTATAAACTGAATTTTCTCCACATTAGAAATAGAAAATTATGATTTTGTATCAGTAAAGATATCTGTAATGAGTTCACGATTGGGACATGGGAAAGTTAAAGGCTCCAAAGAGTTTCTTTTAGACTACTGTAGAGAACACCGATGTATAAAATAGAGCAATTCCTGTCCAAATAAGCAACTTGAAAAATATTTGTGAAAAGCATCATCAAAAGAGATGAAAAATCTGTCATTTATATCTGTACATATACACAACAAAATCTTTCATTCCAAAAGTAAACACAGTCGTCTCAGATTGGCAACTAATTTCATGTGTAAGAACAAGCATTCTCTTCTGTAATAAACAAATAATCTTGAGGAGCTATCACAAAAAGTGATAGTGTACAAGTGACAAGTACAACACAAAAAACTCTAGAATGTTTTCAGTATTCCTCAAAATGTGGTTCTAAAAATCAATTCATGATGACATGAGACCAAATCAATTATACACCTCCTGGACCATATCTAGCAGGGGAAAACCACAAATCTCTGCTTCAAAACAAGAAATTTACAGCTTCAGCACTGACACACAGTTCTTTTCAGCAAAAAATATACTTAATTTTGCATCTAATTTGCACTCTTAAAGCTCTTATTTACATAAGAAAGAGCTGAATGCACTTGAAAGAATGTGACATCAGAAATGCCAAAGTGCCAAGCTAACATTATAAGTTCTGGTATAAGACATTCTCTGGTAGTCTTAAACAATAGTCATAATCCAAACTGAACATGTGCAAAAGATACAGGAGGCTATTTAACATATTATTAAAAAGACTCAGTTGAAATGAACAATCTGCTTTAAGCAAAAGACTATTTATGGCTGCAAATACTGCTAGATGAAATAACACCAAGAACTGACTCCATGAACATGAGCTCCTTGCTACTTACAGTCTGTACATGTTAGGTCAACTCCCACATTGATCTCAGAACAGTCCAATTGACTTTCTCTGAAATGGAAACTTGAAGCAGTTCAAGAGTATGATAGCTCAGGGAATTTTCAGTTGCCGAATGTTTGTGACTAGTTACAGAGAGCTCCTCTTGGTATTTTAGATGGTCTCTCAGCAGAGGACATTGTCCAGTCCCTTCCCAAAAAATTTAGAAATGTAGGGAACAACATAAGGCTAGGAGTAGTTTTATCTCTATTTCACCCATTGTGGATGGGGTGCACGGATGGGAAATAAAAGAGCTTTGTCTATCCTGTTGTATGACTGTCCACAAAATTAAGGTAGCCTGGCAGGATTTGGGTGCCATGGAGGACCAGGACATGTTGTATCTGTCCCTATTATGACAAACTGTATGCAATGTCTTGTCAAGAGTATTTTATGAAACCTGTGGTTATCCATGAATCGCAAAGCCTATGTCTCTACTTGAGCAGGGATAAGGAAGAAGGAATATCCAGAGAGAGGTCATCTCTGCAAATGGGCCATACTGGCTTGACAGCCCCAACATAATAGGCAGCTGCAATGACTATCAAGGACTTCAAAAATATCCTATGATAATTACAGGATTACGTCATTCCACTGTGAAACTCCTCAAGGTGGGGAGAGGTACTGAGCATTCCTTCCTGAATCTGAGCATATATAATCTTGAGATTTGGGGACTTGGACTATCACAACCAACACCACTTAATGGACTCAGAGGAGAACCAGACCTTCCACAGGACCACCACTTTCAACAAGAACTGCAACCATCACTTCAAAAGGACTGAAACCGCTGCTAAACTGGACTGCAACCACCACCCTGAGCAAAAGGATGCCAGGTTGTACTATGACTTTGTGGGTTTAAGCCAGTTTTTCTGTATCATTGCATTTTTTGTAATCTTTCTATTAAAATGTAACTCTGACCTGAAATATTTCTCAAGGTATTTGCATGAAATTCATTTCCCCCACAGGTTTACTTTCAAACCAGCACAATGTAGTAGATAAGGCAGTGGTCCATCTGTGAGCACATGTGAAAAAAAAATAGTGAACTCTTGACAGATGAACAAGGTTATAATACAGTACTTGCCCAGATCTATAGTATGGACCCATGCAGACTAAAGAAAGAATTCTTAAAACAGAAAAAAGTCCAAAGACTAGAGAAGAAAAAGCATAGTGAAAAGGGAAAAGAGAAGGTTGAGAAAGAAAGGCAATTAAACACAAACAGCAGTCAGGAATGAGGCTGGATAAAGGGATTAGGTAAAGCAAACAACAAATCCACATCTAAACAAAATGTTCTTTTGATCTGTATATAGCACTAGGTTTGAAATAAATACAACCACACCACTGTTAGCAATGATCTTTATTGGACACCCAGCAAGGAATTAGACTGCACCCTTTAATCACCTCAAACGACAATTTTTGCTAAAAAATAATTTGAATTCTCAGTTACATCAAGACCTTCTTTCAGGATCTCCTAAATGTAAAAAATGTATTTTCACCTTTAATCTTTACAAAATGAAGACAAGGTTCATTATCAAAATCCCATTTTTCACAACCAACTGTCTATTTGTAAAGACAAACTTAGCCTGCACAAGCAACAGAATCAACATGAATACTTTTCAAAAATATTACTGGAATTACCCTAATAAACTAAATTATATGGATATCCATCTTTACAATTTCTGACAAGAACAGAGATTTGGTTAGTGTTAGCTTCAGTAATTCAAAGCCTACAGTAAAATGATTATTTTAGAAACATCAAATAAAAAAAAAACTTTCAAGCATTGAAAATTCATTTGACAGAATGAGCTAGCAGGGGATAAATGCTAATTTTATTTTTTACTCTCAGTTAATGCCTTAGAAGATTTACTTATTTATGAGATTTTGATTGTACAAAGATATCTAAAAAATATTTAAAGTCATAGGTGCTGTTGATAGGGAATCAGATTTTCTATTTGTCAGGGATGGAAGGAATTTGTTAAATTGCTCTATGTCTTATTCAAATTCTTGGTGGTAAAATACAACTAACTACTGCTATGTTCAATACTCCTGTTGTATCTCATTAATTATGGTAAGTGCAGAGAAACATCAGATCATGGTTTTTGGATATATGTAACTTACCATCCTAGGATGTCTAATAGCACAACCAAAGACAATTACAATTTTGGTGTGCAAAAAAATGAAAGGAATCACTCCATACTGCAGAAGTAACAGTCTCCTCTCTGATTCCAGGTTATTGACAAGGGGAGATGCTTTTCCATTCTAAATGTTTTGTTACAAGAAGGAAATAAATGTAATGCAAGGAACTGACAGAAATATGAAATTATTATTAATAGAAGGGAAGAACGGCAGATGTTAATGATCTTATTCAACAAATATTTAATGCTTCTTAACAGTAAGATCTAATGGATTTTAGTCAGTATGACACCAAAAAAAAAAAAAAGTGTGGGAAAAATTAGATGAAATTAAGGAAGAATTTTGCCTGATTATTCAGAAAATATTTCAGAACACAATATATTTGAGGACATAAATCTGTATTTTAAGTCATAAATGAGGAAACATCTCAGAAAGTAAAGTTATCACACATATTAACTTTAGAGAATATTCATTAGGGACCTAACAACAGAAGAAAATCTCAGGCGTATGCACAGACTTCTGAAAACACAGTGAGGGAAGACAGCCCTAAAGGACACATCTTCAATCAGGGTAAGTGGGCAGCCACAGGCTACCAGCTACATGCTTTTTGCAGTGCTGCAATTATCTGCCTCCCCAGGATAGATTGGGAGTTATGCATTCACAATGAGTGAAGAGAGGTGGCATTAGTCTCTTAGAGGGGAGACTGCTGGAACACAGTGTATTTCATTTGAATAAAATCACCCATGCTTCAGAGCATGGACTTATGAATTACACATTTTTAGCAACTAATGTTTATAGTCACAGTCTTGCCTTTTTGCGTTATTTTCATAGCTGCAGAAATGCATAATCAAGAGTTAATTTAATCGAGTTGATATATAGACATTAAATTCATATATTTATTATAGTGTATAAACAACTTTGTGCTAACATGAAAACCAATGCTATTATGTTAATTTGTTGCCTATATTTCAGTTAATAGTCTTAAATATTTTAGTGTAGAAGTAAATTTTTTTTTAAAATTAGGTTTGGGCTATTAATGAAAAATTATGATTGGAAAATATTTAATGTAGAACAACATTGGTAAAAAGGACTCATATATTTTACACTGAAAAGTAGAAATATTCATTTTGTTAGAACACGAATTGTAAAAAGACAAATAATGAAATAGGAGATTTGGTATTAGAGAAACAAGAAAAATAAACAAGCTACAAAATGCACAGAGTTTTTTGCTGGTTACAAAAGTTGCAAGTGGAATTCAATAGATGATAGACCTAGATTTCAAGGTAATTATCTTCACATTATCTTTTGATTCACTTTCAGAAAAACAAAGCTCAGAAAGAATTTAGAATGCGTGGAGAAAAAGAAAATACAAATACGTATAAAATATGAATAATAAATCATTTGAATAGTGGAAAGATAAAGCAATTCCTGACCAGTCTATGAGATAAAAAATGTCACTTGTAATTTAAAGTGATCTCAAACTTCTGCTGCAGAGTGAAGAAAGTGAGAACATCAGTAACTGACCTCTTCAAAATGAGTGTAAAAACAAAAAAAGATGTTTCAAAACTCAACACTGGGGTCTGCATCTACTTTCCTGCTCTACAGAAGTAAGAAACTCTGGAGTACCTGGCCAGAAGATACCTATGCTGAGCTTTGGCAACAAGGAGGGGAGACAATCCAGGGCGAGGGTGTGCTTGACTGGTGGCATTCAGCCAGCTCTGGCTGACACAGGAAAGTAAAGTTCAGATTATTCTGTGCATATCTGGGAACGGTTGCAGTTTGCAGAGAAAAACAGCAGCAGGCTTTTGCAAAAAGTGAACAATGCATTTTGACACAGCCAAGGTCTTTGCTGAGCACCACAAATTGTGAGCAATAGTGAATGTGCATCTCAAGGAAGTCTGTTCTCTTGCAGACACCTGCACCTGAAGGTGTGGGATAACCAGTACACTCCTCTGTGGGATCAGCTGCTGTGGAAGGCAGCAGTTTTAAAAAAGAAAACATGTACCCACCAGCATCCTCCTGGTGCACTGAAGATCCAAGTAGAAGGAGAATTGTTTGTTTCTACATGGTATATCCCTGGTATTTCCTTGACTTGCTATAAGCGCTGGGCAGCTCAGATGTCTCTGCGAGTTGTGTTATGCTGCAAGTGAACAGTACTCGGGCTGTGGGGATCCCTATCCCTTTTGGGAGAAGAAGCAACATCGTGGCAAGATATGATAGTAGCATGAAGGATTATGAGGGAGAAATCCCAGGATTATGAGGGAGAACTGCCAGGTGTTGGGTGGGGCAAAAGGCTAGGGTTTTTGCTTGGTTTAGTTTTTCCTCGGACAAGAACCTTCCTGTTATTCTGAATTTTGAAAGCCTAGCTATACATGGTCTAAAGGACATCATTGGCAATGCTCTGTCTCAGAGCAGAGATCACAAAGCAGCACCTGAACTTCCATTACCTCCCAAATCTCCTTCTAACTTTCTTGATAAATGGACAAGACATGCAGATGTTTCCTGAGCTGTATTGCTGCATTCATGCGGCAGTTCAATGAAGGATGACCTGAAAAACAGTATATTTCCCCACAATACTTTTGTGTTCTTGGAAGAAAAGGTTTTTGGGACCTCCTTTAGCAGAGTGAGCAAATGTGGTTATGGAAAAGGTTGTGAAGGATGGTGAAATTCCAGCTCCACTCATAACTCCTAAAACTCATCACTACTCCCCCAAATCCATCTTTGGTTTCTTCCATTTACCTAAATGGAATGCAGCTGTTACAAAGTTGCATTTTACACACATCTATCAACTTTCAGAGGAAAACGTCTCTTTTAGCAGTGTTCAGAAAAGAGTGTTTGGTAAAGATATTCAAACTATCCCTGTACTGCACTTACTCCACCCTGTACATTTTTGACCAAAAGACTCTTCTGCTTTTTGGCTGGATTTTTAAAAGTGCAGGTGTATTTTATTTAACACTGGACATTCTTGATATCAGAACAAATTAACATCTTAAGCATGCTTCAACCTTTCCCACCCTCCTCTATGTAATGAACTTGATGTGTCTCACCCACCAAAAAAAAAAAAGGTAAAATAATTCAGCCTATCTACTTTTTTATTATCTCTGTGTTAAAGATATTTACTTTTAATCAGTTTATTAGCAGGAGAGAGATAAATTGTGGAAGCTATAACATAAAATCATATTAACAGAACTACTAAGAAATTTTTTCAACAAGAACCAAATGCCTCATTATTAAGAACTGTACAACATTTTACTTCCTCTAAATCATGATAGTTACTTGCTTAAGTGTACACACTTTCCCTGAGTATAATTTCTAAAAGAAGTTGATGTCAAGTGATCCTAAATGTCTTATTCTGCCATGAGAAATTATTCAAACGTTTTAATTATTACAAATGATGCTAAAAATCTAATGCATTTAAAATATAAAGAAAATTAAAATAATTTCAAATACATTCTTGAAGATTTTCTCCTAAGTTGGTTCACAAAAGAACTGTTCCAAACATCACTTAAAGGAAGCAGGAAAGATGAAAATGCTATCGAATTACAAACCAGCAAACTTGGAGGCAAGACCTTGAGGATATTCAATAACTGATTTTGTTGGCTAAGTACAAGTATCTATATCCCGTCTACATTCACTTCCTAAGAAAATCTCTGTTTCTGTACAACTGAGATCCAGAGCAACTTTACCCATTTGCTCACTGACAGATTTTATGGGATTCTTTTCCTGAAACACACGCACAGTATTTTGTCTTAGAGACAAGTGGTTAGGCAACAGCTGCATGCAGTGAGACAGAGCAATTCAAGGAAAGAGACAGGTAAAAGCCAAAAGACACTTCAAGTCACTGTATCTACAAGTGATACAGCCCAAAGGTGGGCATTTACCTTGAAAACATCAATGCAGTGCCATGCTATTTTGCATGGATAGGACCATATGCATCATGTGGCACATTCAGATAACACCTGCAAAAAACCACTCCATGTAACCTCTTTAATGCCTTCTAGGTATCCCAAAGTGGGTCAGGTAGTGCCAGGTGGGAGGTGTCAGTGGCTCTGTCAATGGTTGATGCCATGCTTTCCAGATTGTGTAAAGCAGCTGTACACCTGGCACTGCATGAATCAATCTTTCCAAGCAAGGTGAGAAAAAGTTAGGACAGAATAAAATAAAGAAAAGAGAGAGTGTTTCTGGTCAATATGCCTTTTGTGTGGTAGTCACACAACTGAGACTGAACATAACATCAAATCTCAACTGCCTTCTGCTCATGAACATCTTTTAAAAATTAGTTCCAAATTGCCTATGAGTTGGCCTGCTACCCAAATGATGCAGGAAACTGATGTCTTTGGAGAGGTATGTGCATACGGAGTGACATGCAGGGTACAACTGAAGTATATACAAGTAGCAATTGCACTATGTAATTTTACCTTCCTCTGTAGCTGCTCGATGTCTGTGAGGCTGTTTTATGAACTTAACCAAGGAATCTTTATAATTAAAAGAAGTAGCCCTAAAAAAACCTGCTTCAGGCTGATTAGTTCCTTACCTACTTCATGAAGCAGTGGCATAAACAGTTTTGTTCTCTTCATGCAAAGAAAATGTACAAAGAAAGAGACATCCATTCACTGGTCCTATAGAAGTATTAATCTTGCCTGGATACTGGAGAAGGAAAGTATTGCAACAGACAAGAGTTATTCTGTTAAAATCTACTTCTGCAGATTTTAGGTTTCATTCTTCAAGCTATAACCGGCAGATACATTTCTGGGGTTTAGATTGACATGTGGAGGTGAAAATTCTAAAACATTTACTGCAAGATTAGTGCAAGTCCAGCTAACCTTTTGCTTTTTGATAAAGAACAATCTAGAATCATAACCCACAAGATTGTCCCATTACTACTCCTAGTCTTTTGAAGGCAAATGACAAGAAGCCTAGACATTGTGTTTTCAGATGTTCAGGGGTATTTTTCTGAGATCTTTGGATTATCTTCTAGATAAGGAAATTAAACTTCACTAATATAAGACGGCTGACCAAACCCAAAGTCTTAGATTATTAATCAGCTGCCTATTACCTGCAGATGAAAATTCTTTTCAGTATTCTCGTCGTGTGAGTATATTACTTCATGTGATCATTCACACAGTTTTAGACTCCTCAGGCTTCAGAGGAGAAAAAGTCATAGCATACTTGATTGCTCTTTGTTTAAAATGAGATGTGGCAAGAAAAGAGAGTCTGAAATGCTAACCTCAGATAATGATCTCAAAATTTGGGCCATACCTACCATCATGTTGAGATTTGACAGACTATATTTTAAGCTTACTTCTGTAAAAGTCTGATTGTCATCTCTCTGCTATTGCTACTGACATAGCATGCACATTTTTGCATACCTATAATTCACAGTTTTGAGCAAACTCCTCTTTAAAAAAACCAAAATCTTTTATCTTAAAATAGAACAACAGAAGTGAGAGAGAAATTAGTGTAACTGATCCAATAAATAAGAGTATTAGATAAGTAAGAAGTAAAGTTAAGACTGTTGTACATCATTAGGTCAGAAGGAAATTTCAAGAGAACTACAAAAAGTACATCTACTCTACTTGATGACTCAAAATGAAGGTAACCAGAGTGTTTTATAAATAGAAGTTGTCTGACAAAACACCATGAAGCCTGTAATAACAAAGAAGTTTCTTCTGAAAAAAGTAATTATGCACTTGTATGTACGAGCAGATTTTCTCCAGCAGAAAGGAGAGAAACATCAACAACGTACAACATGTCAACAATTAATTCCGTCACAATGGTATCCTGCCATAGCAAAATACCTCTGAAAAACTTCACTCACTGAATGTTTTATTTTCATATATCAATACTAGTACTCTGCTATTAAAGAGTAAACAGATGAATTATTGAAGGAATTTCCCCAGCAGAAATATGACTCTTATCCAGACAGTGTTAAAAGAATAACAAGGTTGAATTTTAAACAATAGAAAAAAGAAATAAAACCTTTTCATCCATAAGCTTTGATAATTATTTTTAACCATAAAGATATTTTCATTCTTAAAAAAAAAGCCATTTGTCAATTTTGAAGCAGATTAAACTATCTTGAAGAACATTATCTGATCACTTAGAATCAATTAATTTGACTAATCAGTTATTGCTTTGTTACAATTCCTCAAAGCAAATTGTACTGCTTAAAGTTAAAATTGACAATCAGAAATTTGATCAAGCAGAAAGATATTGTTTGCTGTCCTGGCACTACCATGATTCACAAACCATGGTCTTATATCCATTTTACAAAGCAGTTCTATGCCTGAAAATGCAGTACCCTGTGCTTAGTTGGCTTGTTTTCATGATTCACGTTCAGTGCTTAATGAAAGTTCTGATTTCTTGATAGAAAGTTGATTTTCTTTATAGAAATATTTGTATGTCTAGGTAGAGGAGGATGTCCTGTACTAAGAATGAGCAGATATACCAGGATGGCAGGATGGCTATTTTAAATTTGAACCTGTCAAATTTATGGGGATGAAGACAAGATCAGCTGTTCTCACAGTTTTTTCTTAAACTTGGCAAATTCATCAGGGAGTTTCACAAAGAAGACAGCAAATCTGCCTAGCAGATATTAGGGATCCATTTTAAGAGCAGCTAGGTGGAAGAGAGTCTTACTGTTATATCACAGGTGAACTTCCCTCTGGAAGGCCAAGTATCTGACTTGGAGAAAGAGAAATTTTGTTGAAATAGTCAGAATAACTGGAGTTAACAAATTCTCTTCTGTAACAGAGATTTCAAGCTGTCACAACTTATGAAATATGGTGAATGGTTATTAATACTGTAAACAGCTCCCACAGGTATTGACAACAAGTGTTTCAGACAGTTGCTAGTGCAGCCCCACTGTTGTTATCACAACTACTCAGTTCACCCTGTTCTCCATTCACGACATTGTAATAAGTACACCTTTTGGCATATTTGACTAAGCAACCCCTTTCAACAGGAAGGCACTGCTCCAAGATTGATTCTCGACAAATGAGGGGTGGTGATGTTGGTGTCAGAGGGGCAGAAAGAGATAAGGAAGAAAAACCAACTCTAACTAATAATCAATTTTAAAATTCTAATTAAAATAACAACTCTAGCCATTAGCACTTCAAACTCATGGCATAAACGATATTGCCCATCCAAGACTAGGTACTATTCCTTGAGTTGATGTCTAGTTCATAAATGGAAATGTGGTATCAGCACTCCCCTAACAATTTTATACTGCAGAGAACCAGGTCTTGCATGGCCATCATGTGAAAGTCTCTTTCATCCATATCAGTCTGGTTCTTTGTCTCCAACTGTACCATTGAAACAAAAGCCCAGCACTTCATCATGAAGGTTTATCCATATTTGAAGGGAAATACTTGCTTCTATAAGAAACAAAACTGTCCCAGGCCTAGAAAAAAAGGAGCTGGCTTCCATAAAATACCTGTCTCTATAAGGAGATGAAAACCATGCAGAAGGCTGGGCATACAGTATTCAGCCTACAGTACTGGAAGCCTCGTGCACAGAGAATAAGCTTGATTTTGGCATAGTCTGTGCCCTTTTTATATATGAATATTTAAATGCATGTCCACTCTGATTAGCCAGTCTTGAGTGCACCTTATAAAGAAATAAGTTTTAGGGCATAAAAAGAATTTAATTATGGCACAGCTGTGTGAGTAACACTATTATTTATATTGTTAGAAAGGCAAATTCTCAGGAGTGCTGAGAAAAACTGGAATAATCAGTTGAAAGGAACCATGTGTATTGAAAGATAAATAAGAGGGATTTAGATTTTTCTGGGAATATTTCAGGGGTTACCTAATTATACCATGCACAGAACTGCAAAACCCAAACTTGTGAAGATTAAATAACTGACAGCAATGGCAATGCTGTCTTCCAACCATGTATGCAAGTTCATACACACTGAGCAAACAATATAGTTGCCTTGTCGCATTACTTAAGACATACAAGTATAGATCTGTTCAGTCTGGCATCTTACAACTCTGATGCTACAAATGACAGAGGATTTTTATTTTTAAAGGGAAACATGTTTATTGCTTCTCTTTATTCTGGCACTTTGCCTTTGAGCCTAGTTTGCAATGTAACTGTAACAATGCCTAGGCAACAGAATGGGGTCATTAATATCTATCTTTATTAAGAATAAACTCTTATTGGAGCCACAAGGGAACATTGTCTTTTCTGAATTGTAGTATAATTTAGTTTCGGATTGACCATTCAAGTTCATCTCATTCAACCTCATTATGAAATCAGAGCTTCATGTGCTAATATATTATTATATTCATTATGTCATGTATAGCAATAAAGTATATGCTTTCACATTTAGACCCTAATGATTTTCAGTTAGAAACTGTACAAGGGAAAAACATGTTTTATTCTGATGCTCGCATAGCTGGTGGTGTTGTAATAAGACTTTGATCCATGAGTAGGACCTCTAGATACTACAGGAATCCAAGTAACAGAGTTAAGGAAAGACAAATAAGCAGAGCATTTCATAGACAGACTAGCAATGCAGTTAATGCTCGAGTAACTCTTAGTCATATTGCCTTTGTCTAATAATATTTGGTCCAACCCCATATAGATGCAGTAAATTATCTTTTACCTCCTTAGGAAAACCAAAAGTTTACATGCTGCTACAAGAAAACAAAGACCATAGAAAAACTACAGTAAATTATAAAGATGTTCATATTTAAACGTAATTGAAGCAAATATAATCTTCAGGATAAATCTGTTTTCAAACAATCTGTGTCAATGATGTAACAGACCAAAGTTTTGTGGATGCTTTTTGTATCCCACTCTAAGACATAAAAATTTGCTTCATTTTTAGTAAGTTTTAGCTAGTTAGCGGTTGCCAAACCACAGAGGACTTTAAATACTGTTGACAACAGTGATCAAAAAGCCATTATTTTTCATTCAATTGTACTTTTTTTTTCTTCTATTAGACTACTAGTAGAACTGGTTATTGTTGGCTTTGTCTTTTCTTTCATAATATCTCTTTTTCTTCTGATATTTGTTAAACTAGATCCATAAAAAGGAGTACATTCTTCTGAGAAGGGTTATAGTCACACATGCATATATTCCAAGCTTGGAGTGAATTGGAAGCTGTGTTCTGAACTGAAGGTACAATTTTTCAGCATTTCTGCAAAGAACAGAAGAGCTTTTTCAAGTTCTTTTAGCATAAATTCTCCCATGAGAACAAATGTGTTCATGTTACTTCTAGAAGACCAAACAAGAGCAAGAGCCTTCTACAAAGATGGCAGCTTCTGGAAATTAAGTTTTGTTGAACAACTTCATTTACTTTATTGTTTGCAGCAGGGTGTATTATTCAAGGCCAGTCAACTTCCTTCAAGATACTTCCTTCCTTCCTTCCTGCAAGATACTTCCCCCATCTTTGTCATAGGAAGAGGAGGCTTGGCAATAGCTCCTCTAAGTCAGTGTTCTACTCCAATTCAGAGAAGAATATTTATAGGATAGACAAACATGTTTACTCCTGAGAGCAGCATCAAGTGTTTCTCAAATTAGAATATACTCCCCATCTGCCCTCTCAGTCAACGAAGAATATGAGCTGAATATTGTGAAAATGAATTTAAGTGCTCCTCAATATTGTCAAGTGAGACTGAAGGTGAGACAGGAAGGTTTATTCATGAAAGGAAAACTTTTATATGTAAGAAATTTAGAAAATAAGCTTTTACAATTCCTTATTTTGTTGTCAGCTTGCTATAACGAGCAGTACCATGTGGGGCAGAGCTGACCAGATTATTACGCATTTCATCATGCAGAGCAATCTCAGTTTCCAAAATGAGAAGAAAACAGATGCAAGTGATCATGACAGGAAATGAGAAGCTGTAGTTAGTGTAATGCTGCTTGACAGCAGGTGGCCACAAGCTGCCTTCACATATCATCTTTTAGTCTAACACTGTTCCAAAGCCATATTTTTCCCAAGAGGAATAACTGTTCAAACGCAGAAAAAGAAATGGAAGTACTGAAGAAAATACATATTTGGCAGCATAGTGGCCTGTCAAAATGGCATTCAGTGCTGTTTATAGAAATGTACTCACAAGAAAATAAAAGCATAGAAAAAAATTTGGTACATATGATACCAAGAAATCTGTGTAACATTTTAGATTCATGAGATGAGCCTCAGGACAATTGTGTGAAAAGATAAAAAGAAAATATATCAATTTAGAAATCCATCTGCAATTAGATAGAATCAGCTATTGCCAAATTGTTACACAGATAATACATGTCTTCCCACCTACCTAAGTGAATTAAGATGCAAAAATTTACAGCCATTTGATGCATTGTTTCAAAAATGTTATTTCTTTATTGTGCTTGACAGAACAGGTTCTGACATTCTCTTATATAAATATAACAATATAAGACTCTGACACCAAGATTTGTTAAGAGACATTTTTCCTACTTCCAGTGTAGTATTTTTCAAAAATTTTGTCTTGCAAAATCATCTCTAGCAATTTCATTCTGCCCTGGTTTTAACATGAAAAATCTGTAGCAACTAAAGATTAAATACAAAAATAAAGATAAACCTACAGGTTTTAAGTAACAGCACTTTAAAAGCCTATCATGAAAGAGTACTTAATTTTAATAAGTTCTTTTTCTGCAAATGAAAAGAAACAATTTAAATAAAATTTAGAATCAGGTAACATTTCTCTCCATATGTTCAGTGTTTCTGGAATTAAAAAAAAAAGCAAACTGCCTTTAGAGTTGTACTGAGAAAGGGCAAGACATGCGTATCTTTTATATTGTCTCTAATTTTTACTATAGAGACTCACATTTTACTCCATAGACTCACATTCGCAATGCAAAAAATACATACAGAAAAGCCATAAGCCAAAATCACAAAATTTTTCATATGTTCCTTTTACTTCAATTTCTTCATAGAATATTTTTAAACAGTGTGGAAGGCAGTAAATTCTAAGAGAAGTTTGCCACGTCTTTTTAAAAGAAAATTTTTCCCAATACGGCAACTTTTGTGGAAAGAAATAATAAGATTTACTGAATATAAAATACACATTGGAAGAAAAATATTCTTAAATGAAGGTTTTCCACTAGAAAACTCAGACAGTAACCATCTATGGAAACTATTTTAAGAAAAATTGCATAAACTTTTTTTTTTTCCAGCAATATACCCCAAGAAAAGTGCACAGAAGATTCAGATTAAATGCCTGTAATTAGTCTAAAGCTAATAATAATTAAGGAATTAAAAAAAAAACAAACAACCAGACTGTGCTTTACATATCTCAGCTGATGAATGTGTACATTTTGATTTTATTTATAAGACAAATGCTTTCCAGTGCACTACTACACAAATGCTGATGTACTCAGAGTGATTTCTCCCTAAGAGAAATTAAATGCTTGTTTGACATTTATAGGAATTTCATTAGGAAGCACTGGCCAAAGGGAAGAGTAAATCAGTGTACAAATTTCCATGTAAATTAAATGCTTGTTTGACATTATTTATAGGAATTTCATTAGGAAGCACTGGCCAAAGGGAAGAGTAAATCAGTGTACAAATTTCCATGTTGCAACCAGACATCTTTTGGTACCCAAGCAGTACTTTTTTGAAGCTCACACCTTACAGTACATTGCACTAGGGAACAAACAGAGCTAATCTCATTATAGGAACAGAAAGACAGCTTGTCTTAGCAGATAAATCAAGACCATGCAAAATTCTTCCAAAATGCTCCTAAACATGATTGTACAACAGTTGGAATAGTCAGGCAGGCAAAGAGTTTTGCTGTTTCATAATTTGGTAGCACCGCTGCTAAATTTCTCTCGACTAAGTACCTCCCTATTTAGAATGAGAGACCAACATTCAGTATGATTGTTTAGTCCTCCTGTTCCTACTGCAAAAAACACCAATGAAAGTGGAAGGCATTTTCAGAATAAGAAGAACACTGATTTTATTTGTTGAAAAAGTGTGCTTTTCACTCAGACAAAAGGCAACGTGTCTAATGAATACCAACTGATCCTAAGTAGAATAAACACTGTAAGTAGCAGTTGAAAACTAAATGCAATACCTTTTCTTTTCCCGAGTTCAAGCTCTCTAATACTTTAAAAGATTTTTCTAGATTAAACACAATGTAAGAAGGAATAACCAGATCCTTCCATCCACGTGACCTGCTTCAGACAAGTATAGAAAAACCTTTTACTCCCAGAGTGCTCTGTTAACAATTCCCAGTCTCATGGGATTGTTGGGCTACACAAATGACAGAGTCCTTCTGTTTTGAGCAGGTGACTGTGTTGCAACAGTGATTTGAATTCCTTCTCTAGCAGACTTCTGTTAAATTAAAAACAGATAGATGAAGTGGGAACAAGCCCTTGGCTTTCATCTGTGCCTCTGACAGCTGTCACCACCCCCAAGGCAAGACGATCAGATCTGCTCATGAGCAGCCAGTTATCAGACTAACTTATTAAGCTAAACTGGATTTCAACATAAGGGTTTTAAGGTTTTCAAATATTTCAACGAGGCAGAGAACATATCTGGAATAATAATATTAAGCAGTGAACTAGCCAGCTGAGAATGGAATATAAAGAAAATTGAAAACAGCAGGGAACAAAAGCATACAGCATTGATTCTTCTGAACATGAACTGCCATAATAATTCTCCCAATTAGAAACTGTTCACAATCAAAAGCATATTATGTTAGATTGGCTATAAAGTTCTTTAAAAAAATCAGAACATTTGGACTCTGAAATAAAAAGATTATGGAGGTTATTTAATTAATGATGGATATCATTTGAACTTCACCCAATTCTTGATAAATGACTGAATTTTAAAAGTTTTAGAGAATCAGCAGAATTTATCTTAAAGATCAAATAACCTAGTTTTAAATTAATGAAAATTATGACTGTACTCTCCAAAGAATTCACTCACTATTGGTGAGGTTACATAGAAAGTGTTTCAACTCTGTTGATAAGAGAAAAACATTGGGTTTTTTTTCCCAGCTCTAAGGATTACACTATGTACATGACAGCAAATTTCCAGATGAAACATATTTTGTGCAAGTCCCAAATTAATTGGTGCTCTTCAACAAGAAAAGCCTGCTTTATTCCAAACAATTTTGCTATGAAAAAGACAATATAGTTGTCCCTTCTTCCTTCTAGTGATTTTGGGAATGATAGTCAAGTAAAGCTCTTTCCTGAATTCAAGTCCAGTCAGATACTAGTGAGAATCTCTTGTCCTTAAGGCCTCATCATTATAAATCCTCATATTTCTTCCCTAAGTGGAGATTAGGAAATGTTATGTATTGGATAAAACAGGAAGCCTCAGTATCTTTAAACAGAATTTTGAACCGTAAACCAGATGGAAATTACTTTCACATGGTAGGAAATCTGTGTTACTGTCCAGGTTCATGCCAACAGTGGTGCATCACTGTCATTGCAGTCCTCAGCAACATTATTGCCAGGTCATGAAACCTGATCCAAATGGTGGTGAGGCCAGTCATGGCAGGTGATAGGAATTGTAGTTGTAGACAGACATTAATGCCATTCTGTTGTATAACAAAAGCATTAATGATCAGGCATTGAGGTTCTATCAGCCCACTATGTTGAACCAAACCAATATAAAGATCAAAATATTAAAACTAAATATTGTCCTGATGCGCCTCCACACCTCTAGCTCAGTTTTCTTCCTTTTAACAGAAGAGTTTGACGAGTTCGGACACAAGCAGATAGACTGTTTGATTGTTTGAGGTTGCTGCATATGCAGCCTGCTCTGTGATGCCCTGTGATAAGCAGGTTTCTCTCTCAAGCAAACAAAATAGGTTCATGAAAATCAGGCATAGATAAGTATGGGACAGAACTTCAGAGGCAGGACACATTCATTGTGGAGTCAAAATTCAGCTACTGATTTATTGTTTTATTTTCAAATACATTATGCTGCTGGAAAAACGTTAATGTACCTGCATGAAGAGGTTTTTCATAAATCATATCTGGAAGGAGTCAAGATTACTTCAAGATGACAAAATGTCGTAGTTCAATAATTAAAGTAATTTGTACGAAGACTCTTAAATAAAACAATACTTTGGGTCACAATAGAAATACTATGACAGTGATACTTCATTACGAAGGATAAATATTTACTGTTTTCCATTGTTGCATGCTCTTATGCAAATGTTTCACTGAAAGAAATATAGTAGAGTTCAAATTGCTCAATGCAAAGCAAGGCTTTATTTCATATAATGCATAAGTGCAGACTTTAACAAGGGAGAATACAGAGTATTGTTGACCATTTCTCCTTGTCAAGATGTACAGATACAATGCAGCCAGCTGGTTGTGCTAAACAAACCTCAGCTTGACTACAAAGATAATATAATTAGTTTATTCACCAGCACTTCCTTGAATCTATGTTCCTTTGACAGCTATAACTGTTGAGTCAGCCTAGAGTTACAAAAGATGGCACCTTGTGGAAGTTGCTACTACAGGAAAAGTTACACTTCGTGCTTAAACATCTCAGGAATGTAGTGACATTTTCAGCACCAGGAGTATCCCAGTTCCTCCCACAATGTCACAAGATTTTGTTCCTGAGAGTTTGGGCGCAGCTGAGAGCCTGGAAATTAGGTTTTAGCAGAACAGTAACATTGTCAGGAGTGTAGGCTCACTCCTATTCAGATCTTGGAGACAGCACTAGCTGAAACTTAGCAGAAACAAGAAAAAGCATAGAGAAGCTTGTATTTTCTATAAAACATAATATCTCCCTCCTAAGAGCTTTATCCAGGATAGGAGCAGACAACTCTAAGGCACATTTGCTGTCCATCTAAGGAAGTGACTTGATTTCACAAAAGAGAAGAAACAATCAAAGACCAAGACAGTCAAAAGTGGTGCAGGGTTGTAGGGTCTGAAAAGGCCATCTTACAGTGCAGCCCGAGGAACTATATTGCACAAAGCCAGTTTGCCATCTATAAAGGCCTTTTTCTTTTTTTTTTTTATTGGTTGCTTTTTTGAGTTCCTTTGGGGGCTTTTTTGTTTGTTTACTTGTTTTGGTTTCTTGCCTGTTTGTCAAAGCTTTTATTTCAGTAAGCATAAACAGCTCCTTCTGAGAAGGTGATAGAAAAAGACACTCTTTGGGTGTAGTCTACCATCTGAGGAATTTGGGTGTGAAAAATGCAAAATACCTAGTACAGACAGTCCACAATCTAAAAGAATCAAGGCAAAAGAAGTCATGCTTTTAGCTGTGTCTATTTTCAGGCTTAGCAAATTGCAAGATTTACATGCTTTGCCCGAAACATCCTCCTAAACCTAACGCTCCCATGCTTGCTTTGGTTATCCCACAACCCAACTTGCTCTCCTTAAATGTATTAAAACTGGAAATACTGTTGATACAAATGAATGACTGTGGTCAATACAGAAGAGATCATGGCACAAGCAGTGCTCAAAAATGAGAATGTCTACATTTTTAGTACTGCATTTTTCTTGAGACATAAGGCAAGGTGTCATGTCCAAACTAACTGCAGTTGCATTCTTTAAGTGCCTGAAAATCAGTGGTTAGTTTCATCTAGACTGTCAGTATGTCATCCAGGCCCCTAGCTTCAAGATTTTAATTTGGTTTTGACAACATACCAAGACACTTATGTTACTAGATCCAATTCATTTAACCTTTTCCAAAGCAATACTCCAGTTCTGTAATGGAATGAAATTCAGTGTAATTGATGTATACAGAACTTAACTGAAGCTCCTCTTCAGCTCTCCCAGTACTGGAGGTTAGCTGTGGTACTGCACAATTATTGCACATGGAAGTTGGTATTCTGGGTTCTGTGGTGGTATTTGGTGAGATAGCTGATGAACATGGGATATAAATATGGCTTACACAAATATTTGACATAACTAGTGTCCCCAAAGTGTAGATGCTGAGAGAGAGAAACGGATAGTTTCCCAGGCATGATTCTGAGAAAAGCTATGACAAGCTCAGAGAAAAGAACTAAAACATTTCTTATTTTAAGGCTCTGCTGCTGGTGTTTTGAACAGATGTTTCTCATTAGATATTTACCAAAGGGTGGTTCCTAATTAACCAATAGGTGACAGGTTTTATTAAGAACCAATCAGGTGCTGGGTGAACAATGTTGGTTATAAATATCGGGAGTTTGTAATAAAGTTTTTTATGCCTTCTGAAAATGCATAGAGTGTGCCACCTTTCTTCCCTTTCCTAACTCAACAGTGATGCCAAAGTCCTGCAGTATTCCATGGAAGTGAGCTATGAAACTGCAACACTCTACACTAATACCTTGGTTCAGCCTTTGCTCCTCTGGTTAATGAAAACAGTGGGTGTGCTGAACACCTGCTTATGGACTGCTTTATGTCGAGTTAGTTGCTGACCTGAGTTTAGATGGTTTTGGTTTGTTTAAATTAAAGTCTTATAATAAGTTACTCAAATGCTTGATTGCAATGCCAATAAAACAAACCAAAACTTCATGCTTGCAGTAACCAAAATTGTAAATGAGACCTTGTTAGCAGAATGGCACAGTATTACTTCCTCTCATACTTATGTGCGTATCACACTGCCTTCAAGCTTTCATTCAAAGGAAACTCTTGTGTCTCCACCAAGCACAACTAAAAAGGCTTTCTAGACAGTTCTTCACCCACCCAACAGAATCAGTGTAAAACAGACTGTATCTGAAACATTCTTTTCCTGAATAATATAATATTGCCCAACACTGTCATACTGGGTACAACTGTTGCCTACTGGAAAAATAACTGGGTCAAACACTGCTAAACTAAGACATATGACCCTTCCAGCTAAGGTGAGAAATGACCATTTCTACTTGTTCAAAAGGTCTCTGTCTGGCCCAAGTAGACCTTGAGACATGTACCTCTTCTTTCCTCAGAAATATAATTGGTGCACACCAGGCATCACAGACTCTGACTTTCGCCTTATTTAGAATAACTTCTTTTGCCCAGTACCATTCATTCCCAAGGTTCAATTGTCTTCCTTGGACACCCAAAACCTAGCATCAGCTAGATAGCTAGAGAGATGAGGGAGATTTCTGGGGCAAAGGAGAAGTTGCCAATGAACAGCTTAATGAGGCAGCTTGGCAGTAAGTGAGCAGGATCATCAAGGGAAAGAGGTGGCTGATCTCATTAGGCTCTCTACCAAATGTTAGTCCCAGCCAGACTGGGAATTACAAAACACATGGGCTCCTCACAGTGCCACAGAACACCTGTCATCAGTGGCAGTAAGGATGCTGCAATTATCTGCAATTGACACGAGCACACAACAGGAAAAGCCCTTCCTGTTGATGAAGAACCAGGGATAGCCTCAGAGACCAGCTTGCATATGTTAGACAACGAAATCAGCCAGTGAAATTCCTCCTTACCTCAGTTCTTCCATTGTCATTTCCATTTACCAGTACTCACATATCAAACACCCTTAAAACGGAAACAAATATGATGTGAGACTCATCTGACTCAAATATCTGACCGGACTAAATGTGTCATTCATTACTGGCAATTAGACAACCTTTGGAGCATTAGCTATCTGGGGGTGAAAACTGCTGACTGAATACATGGCATACAAACCCATGCAACATAGCCGTGGTGTGTGGACATTTAAGAAAGTAAAATCATGATCTCTTGCTTGGAGCACTGTGTGTGTGATATTGTACCTCACCAGGGTTACACTCTAGTTTAAAGCATACCAATAGCTATCAGCCTTTAAATACAATTTACAGATAGTGGGAGGACTAAGTAGGCCCATGTAAGACACATGCAAGACACAACATCATGATACATTAGTCACCAGTCTAAGTAACTGGAAAATCCACTCCCTGCTGAGCTCACATAGCTCCTTAGAAAGAGTCCTTGAAAACAGAGGAAGACAGAACACAAGTAGGAGCATGGTTGTTTCTTTTCCCATGTGCTGCACCACGCAAAATAGCTTTGTGGTATTCCAACAGAAAGCCTCATTTCTGTCATTGCCCTCGTGCTGCCACACACATCCATATGTCCCACTCAGGATTACAATTCACTTATGTTTTTAAAGTGAACCCTTTAGAGTTAAGACAATTTTACTTGAATTCAGGACTCACCAAGAACATTCACTACCGATTGCTTCCAAGAATCCTACTTTTCAAAAGCCATATAAGTTAATATGGAGTCATAAAAGGTTTCTTTCTTCCAGCTGCATCACTTGGCTACAGCTAACAAATCCAGTTATAAACTCCCATTGACTTTCAAATGACAGATTAGCTAGTAGTTATTATACTATTAACTAAGACTAGAAACATTACAGAAGATGAGAAAAACAACATTGCTATGATGTTTTGTTTAAGTTAGGATGGTTCTCAGAAAAAATCGCCAGAGAAAAGTACTTCTATGTAATAACTTCAAACATAAAAGCTTCAGGACAAGACAGTGGAATCAGAGCAGAAGAAAATAAATTTCAAGTTCCCAAGCTAAAAGATTAATCAAAACAATAAAGGTCTTTCTTTACTCCAAAAACCTTTGATACAAATTACCTCTTTCACATCCTACAAAAATAACCCCCACCCCCTTCTTCCCAAGAATTTTTACTGCTTTTTCAAGTATTTGTCAGGCAAAGAAATTACTCAAATCCATCCAAGGATCAAGGCAGCAGAAAATAACTCTATCTACTTCTATGTACAGTGGAACTAAGGTCAGATCTGAACTTAAATGGAGCCATCAGCATGATGGACACATGGAACGGTGAGGGTCCTGACTGAAGCTGATCAGGGCAATTAAGTACCATCAGGACATTGACAACTGGTAGGCAAAGAATGAATGAAAACCAAACAAATAAACACCTTCTTAATCTTTGGTGAAAAGTTAGTAAGTCAATTGTAAAAATGTAGTAGCAACGTGGCAGAAACAGCTTGTCATCTTGGTGGTTTCCTAAAGGGTTCAATACTTTTATCCTGAAAAGTATGTGAAGTTAATATATGCAGTGAAAAAAAGAGCAACAAATTTATCAAGAACTGCAACAATAAGATACACTAAGATATAGAAGTAAGCAGAGTTTGGACTTCAGAGAATCTCTATTTTTGTAAAGAAAAAATAAAAAAAATCCACTGGTACAACATGATGTTATCAAGGCTGAAAGGCAAGGACACAGCTAGCAAACACTGTCAACTGGTATCATACTGAAAAATGTAAGAAGTAGTGGATAAAATCGTGCTATAACAAACCTAAACACACTTCAGGTGGAAGAGTTTCTTTTGTGATGATGACCTAATTTAAAAGCCAGTTTTACAAAATCAGCCCCCTATCTGTAGGTAAGTATCAAGAAAATACGTGAAAAAATATTCTTGAACTGATATTTAATACTGCTTATGAAATAAAAAAAAAAGGAAGTCCAAATTGTATCTGGAAGAACACTTAAAAAAAGAAACAAAAACCAGCACATGTTTTGTAGTGTCATTTCAGCCATGATATAGGAATCAATACACGTGAATAGTCTTTTAAATTATTTTAGTTTAACTTTATAATGATATGTATAAAATTTTCATATGAACCCCATTTATCAGAAAAATGTTCAGAAACTATATATATTTTTACAAGTGGGAAAAGAATGAAAAATATGCTCTAAATGATACAGAGTAAATAAAATTCTAAATCCTTCCTCTAAATATGGACTTTGGTGTTTATTTAAGTTTTGTGTTCTTCTTCAGATTTAAATAATTTTATATTGTACATTTAAAATACAACTTTTTTTTTTTTTCTGAAGTATTGAGGTGATTACATTAAATTTTAGTATCTAATGATACTTGTGATAATACTTAACCTGGAGGAACTCAATTTTCTCTTTAAAGCATGTGAATTAAGTATTTTATAGAGTTTGAAGCCTATGTGATAATTAGTTTTCTTTAGAAGAAATGCTGAAATTTCACTCTTTTTGGAGCATAATTTCTCTTCAAATCCTGTCTACTATTTTGGTCACAGAAAAGGTTCCTATAGTTGTGTTGTTACAAATGTTCTCCATGTGGAAAATACCAATGACAGTTCAAGTCCTATTTGAATCAGCACAAAATGTACTGTGAATTTGTACATGGTGTGAACAGTTTCCTGTGACAGAGCAAGAATCAGTCTATGGAAAGCTTTCAGAAGAGATTTTTAAATGGTCAACTCAAAATAATTTCAGGACTTATGTCATAAATCAATTTTATAATCTAATTTTAATCATAAATACTTAGATACTTCTAGCAGCAAAACACATACACACACAATAAAAAATTATTCTGTGTTTCTCTTGTGGTTTCTCCCTTTTACTGTCAGTTGTCAGAGATTAGACTTCCATAATGTTATTATTCTAAAATGAGTCCAGTAAGTCAATTCAGAAAGATCAGCAACATTTTAGAGAGCAGAGAGATGTAGTATAAAATAAGACTGTTACCTATGTTACCCAAACTTAAATTCTGCCCTTAGTTCTTTTACAAACAGAAAGCCTAAATACTACAAAATAATAAAAATTATGGTATGAATCTGAATTTAAGTTTTGAAAGACTCAAAGATGAGTTTATTTCCAAACTCCTTAGATTATTTAAGGTGAGTCAATAGCAAGTACTTTTCTTTTAGTTATTGTTGTTGATTTCTGGGTGCTTTATTAGTAGAAGGTAGTATGTTGTTTTTGCAAGATTTACTGTCCAGCCTCAGTGAGATATATATCCAGCATCCTCTTCAAAATCTTTTCCTACTTTGAGGTAGCAATAGGCTCATTACTAAACAAAAATTTTTACACTTTTACTTGGTGCTTTGGTTTGAGACAGCAGAAGACATAAACCTCCCCAGTATATAACACACTAAATTTACAACAAATATGAGTATTGTTCCTAAAAAGAGTGCCCTGCTGCCTCATAAGCTTTTCAATTTTTCCTCATATGTCTGTGTTGTATTGTACTAAATACTTACATGTAAATGGACTTAAATGTCTGGACTCACTGACCTGAGTATTGATTTCTAATTTGCCTGAGGACTAAAAGAAAGCCAGTGACACCCCAGTCCTCAAAATGGCAAGAGGGAGGATCCAGGGCAGTACTGGCCAGTCAGTCTCATCTCAGTCCTTAGAAAAGTGAGAACACCTCATTCTGGAGGCCATGTCTGAGCACATGATTGACAACCAGGTAACTCATGCTGACTACCCATGGTAACCAGGGTAGTCAGCATGGATTCTCTAAAGGTAAATCATACTTGATCAATCTGATTGCCTTTTACAACGAAAAAAATCACCTGGATGAATGAGAAGAGAGTGGTGTATACCATCTATCTTAACAAGGATTTCAACACAATGTCCTTACAATGCCCTCAAGATAAACTCAGGAAGTGTGCACTGGACGAGTGAGCAGTGAGGTGGATTGAGAACTGGCTGGATGGCAGATCCCAGAGGGTCACAGTCAGATTTAGGGACTGGAAGGTCTGTCTTATGAAGAAAGGCTGAGGGACCTGGGCCTGTTTAGTCTTGAGAAGGGACAACTGAGTGGGCACCTCAAGAATATCTCTAAGTATCTGAAGGGAGGGTGTTGTGAGGATGGGCTCTTCTAGGTGGTGCCAAGTATTAGCACAAGAGGCAATGGGCAGAAAGATGCACAGAAGCTCCACCTGAATATGAGCAAGTACTTCTTTGCCGTGCAGACTATTGACACTGACACTGGCTGCCCTGAAAGTCTCTGGAGTCTCCTTCCCTCAAGGTACTCAAGAGACATCTGAACATAATCCAACGTAACATGCCATATGGGACCCTGCTGGAGCAGTGACCTTGGACCTGGTGACTTCCAGTGTTCCCTTCCAGCCTGCCCATTTTATTATTCTGTGGTATTTTCACCAGTTCTGCTTATTTTACCTTCCACATCAAAAGACTTAAATTCTATATGCCATTTATAGAAGTATATCCTTGGAAATAATTTGCTTCTTTGAGTTTGCAATCACAAATGCAATTCAAGGAGCCTTGACACAAGTTAGAAATCAAAAACTGCCAGAAGATTAATAATACTTGAAAAGGTGAGTTGTGATTTTATTAAGGATGGATCTGATTGACAGGTCTGGCTGCAGTGTCCCACTCCCAGGAGATATCAGAAGATTGCCACAGGGCTGTTTGTCACAGATTAAACACAGAATGCATGAAGTGGGACCATGACCATGCTGCTGGGCTGGACCATCGCCCTGTGTTCAGAGCAGCATTCTGTTTCCCCTCACCTCTATTCTGTTGTCTCAAGGGAGAAATCCTGGTATGGTTCATTTGATGGCTCAGATGTTGCAGTGAATGCATGTATGGGCATGAGTTTGAGAAGATGATCACCTTTCCCCAGAGCACCTCATGTTGTGCTAAATTGAACTTAGCAAATCATGTTATTTGGTGTTCCTCTCCCTCCCTCTGCTTTGACATCCCTGTCTGCATACTTTTTTTTTTTTCTTCTGGATAAATTTCATTAGCTTGAAGTTTTTTCTGTTTACAGTAAGTCTGCTTCGAAATACAAATCTACAGCAAGGATAACAGATTCATGTTGACAATTCCAGATTTCTTCTCTACATCTGACATCAAAATCTCAAAGGTGTTCTTTGCCTCCAATAAAGACAAAGTATTGACACGATTTGATTGGCCTGTGTATTGTTTTATCATCAATCCACTGCAAATTTTTAATGTCCTATATAAATAACCAGAACAAAAAAGATATTTTTTTAGATATGTAGAAAACAGTTTTACATTAATACTTCTAAGCAAGAAACTTTCACTTTGAATTATCTCAAGACATAAACCAGGCTATACAACCAACATTCAGTAACTGCAAATGCAGCCAATGTCCTGAACCACAACAAATAAATGCAGACTGAGAAAATTGGTAGTTAACAATACTTCATGAAAATAACTTCTTATCAGTCCTATCTTCATCTGATTGTGCTCAAAAAGATTTAGACATTTTTCCAAACAGTTTTTTTCCCCATTTTGTTTTTTTTTTTCCAATATGCGTACTTTGGACAATGAGATCAGCTCAGTTGGTTGAGCATAGTGCTAATAATGGCAAGGTTGCAGGTTCAATCAATATACAGATAATTGGCTTCAAAGTTGTACTCAATGATCCTTGTGGATCCCTTCCAACTCAGAAGAATATTCTGTGATTCTGTAAAATTTAACTTCTTTCCAACTGTTTTCAGTTCAATTACATAAAATTTACTGAAAACTACACAATTAAGCGGAACTAAACAATAAGCATAAGATATCATCTTGAATGATGGATGTGGCTCAGAATAAAAAAGGTGCATTAATGGAACTTCTTCAAGAGTACAATGATCCCATGGTGGCTGCTGCAATTGCAAAGGGCTGCCTCTCATGATTAGATGCAAAGTCATGGGCAAAAGACTCTTTCTTTACCAGACATGACTTCTGAAAGACTCTTCTTCCCCTTCCTGATAGCAGGAAAAAGAAAATAAAACCAGGAAACATTATCTCATTAGATTATAGCTAAAGTGCTAAATTGATGGTGATAAGTCACAGCTGCATAAGGACCTACTTTGTGATCTAAGCAATACTTGTGACCTAAGAAAAGAGGAGAGGATTAACAGGAAAAAAAATTACTTCAGTCTGAGGGTAGAATTTGAGACCATTTTGCAAAACTGCTGACTTTCAACCTGTCAAGTTGTACTTTTAAGGCACTTAAAGTAAAAGCTGTACTTTTTACTTTATAAATAAAACAAAGTTATGCATTTAAAAAGAATTTATTCTCCTAATATTATCTAGAGTCTGAAGGACTAACTTGCCCCAGGCTTATTTTCTGCTGAATTTATAAATATCTCTATACCTTCTCACAGGTACACCAATTGAAGTGCTCTCTTTTTCTGCTCATTTTGCTGATTAGACCAGTTCATTGTAGAATCTGGTAACTTCCTATAACTGCCAGGACAATTAAGGACTGCACAGCTGGACAACTCAAAGTCTTAGTTTTTATCATCTTTTTTAACTCAGCTTTTTCTTTTGCTTTTTAAGTGGATAAATAAAACAGAAAACTAATTTTGAAGCACACAGAAAAATATATTTTAGTTTTATTCAAATAAGCATCCTGTCTTATCAATGAATGCTTAAGGCAAAACAAAGTATGTGCTGGTCTAACTCTTCTTGAGTTTAAGAAAACTTTATTTCCTCTATTATGTTATATATGTAATAGTTTGGTTTTAGGGGATTTTTTTTGGTGTTGTATAGAGTTGTTTGACAGACACCTATAATCCCTATAATTTTACTCAGATCCCTAGTTAGTTTATCAATATTTGCACACATATTTATGCATCACCTACCAATTTGTTTAGTTAGGGTTGTATTTTCTCCATTTTGCACATGTAAATCTCTAACATGAAATGTTTTTTTGCATTAAATTTTGTCTTTGATAAACAGTTGATCAGTCTCCCATTACTTCAATTGCAAAGACATATAACCACCCCCTCAATCTTCCCAGTGCACATAATATCAACTAAGACTAAAATTTTGATTTATAATGCTATGATTTTTATTAATTTGGAATAAAGATTGTCAAGCTAAGATATTTTTTCCCTTGGGATTTATAAGTATTTTTTACAAAAAAAAAGAAAAAGCAAATTTTATAAGAAACTACAAATTGGTCTCTTCAAGACGTATGAATTGGCAGCACCAAAAAGTAAGAAACCAGCAGTTTTTGGCAATTACAAGATACAAAATTTAAAACAATACGAGTTTATTTTAATTCCTGACATTTTAAAGAACTGTTTGTAAACTACCATGGGTAGTTTGTAAACTATCATGCAGAGTTGGAAGAACTGATGCAACAAAGATTGATCAGTACCTCTAAGCAAAATTCCCAGCCTTTTTAATTTAAAAAGGTGTTATTCTAATTTTAAAAAATCACCAAATTATGAATAAAAGAATGAACAAGAGGATTGAAAATTTTGTAGAAGTGAAGCAATGGTTAAAACCATGTTTTCTTAAAAGCAAAAAATGGAAAACAATACACTACTGAGAAAACTAAATTGAAAGAAAGAAAATATGTACACAATTCTCTTTCTATTTTTAATCATGTAAGAATATGTTGAGAAGAGAGAAAGAATAGAGTTGGTATTACTGACTAGAATAAATCACCATTCAGTCCATATCAGTTCCTGCAGGAGGATGTAGAAAAACTGTTCTGCCAGACAGGTTGAACTTCTTTGCATAAATTCTGGGAAGCAACAATCAGATTAAGCTTTTTTGTGCTGCACTGGTCAATTTGGTCTGAAATGAAGGCTGAGCATCTCAAAACTTCTTTCAGTACATTAGTCTTGACAAAAGTGGACAAACTCGAAGCATTGGAATATATTGAAGTTAACATCAGATTCTAGGCTGCTTCAAGACAGTGCAGCTACTGAGTAAGTAGAAGGCTTCAGAATGGTGTTTTAATGGATTATATATGTGGATCTGGATTTTGTTTATACACAAAATTGCAGGAAATATCATAGCTGATGAATGAGTGCTTAACAATCTGATCACTGATATCTCTGGTATACAGAAATATCTATAGTTTTTCTAAATATGATTAATATTTATTATTGCATAAAAAATTCAAATTCTTTGGGATTTAACATTAGAATATCTGGAAGCTTGAAGAGTGCTAAATGCATATTTGGTGATGCTTACATTTTTCTGAGATCACTGGTGTGTATTAATCATTAAAATCCTAGGAATATGCAGGAAGACAATATGGAAAACATAAATTTTAAAAAGTTTAAAATTAATTTTTATTTTATTTAAGATGAGTAAGATGGGTAAAATGTCTTCACTTTTTTAATTCCTTCAATTATTTTTTAAAATATAAAATGTTTCTCTATATTTTTATGAGAGCTTTTTCTCTGGTCTCAAAATGGCTGAAACACTTTGAAATTGTATTGAAAAGACCTGCTTGTAAGAAAACAGTTCACTTGGAATGGAAATAATTTTTGTAATCTCTGTCTAGATATAATAAAATAAATTTATTAAATGAGAGAGCTGGAAAACCTACAGGGCAATGCTTACAGATAAAATCATTAAAAAGTCTGCTGGCTACATATTTAGCTATTGCTTATTTAAACACAGGTAAATTAATTGTTTTTAGATAACAGAAAAGTGAACTTTAGACAAAAGCATGCTAATAGAATATCTTTTGAAGTGAAATGTAAAAAAAAATGACACTTAGAGAGACTGGACATGAATAATTTTAAAATGTTAACTTTAAGTGTTAGTGAAGTGATTATCACACTATCCAAACTGGTCACAAAAGTTCTTAATGAATGCTTCTGGACAGCCAAACTAAGGAAAAATAAATAACTGTTTTCTGTTATTTTGCAGTAAAATGAATACAGGTACTCTCTGTGCAGGAGGGGATTAATATATTATATATGTGTATTGTGTCACATGTGTTTATGTTGTGTTAGCTCCTTGTCCAATGAATCAGAGAACAGTCACATTACTTCTGTCTGGGGATTATCTTGAATTTTCAAACCTTGCTTGCAATTTATTTGAATTCAAAAGTTTTAGCTGATTCTGAAATGTCCAACAATGAGGAAGAAATTACCTGGCTCCCAAAGACTGCTTTCTGAGATAAAAAATAGCACTTTGCACATTTCTATGAGCAACAAAGTTGCATCTGCCAAGGGTCCTCCTAGTAGCTAGTAAGTATTAGTCTAGTGGCTGGGACTTGCTCCTTGAGTTAGTAGAAAAAAAAAAGGAAAGGTGAAATATGAAGATAATGTATACATAAAAATAAAAAGAATACATGGAAATACAATGCAGAGAAGGCAAAGTAAAACAGGAATATGATTTAAAGATGAAAAATATCAAAAGAAATACAAGCAGATGTAAGGTCAGGATTGTCCAAGGAGTGAATTTGTAGATGTTTGGCACTGAAGGCTAAATGGAAAGCTACCCTCAGCACTTCTTTCTCTGTACAGTCCACAGATCAGCTGAAAGGTTTACTTTGTTAGCTCCTGTGGGTGCCATCACCATCAAATAGCTCATGCATGCTCTGTGCCTAACAAAGGATTGCTGGTACTTCACACCCACATTAAGTTTTGACTCAGTGGAAGTGTGGTCACATTGTTATTTTCAGACATGGTTTCCTGTGAAGAAATCCAACTGTATAAAGTAAAATTGCTGAGGCCTGAAGCAATATGAGACAACCGGAGATTATTTGAATTCATATCAAGGACTCAGGCTACTGATATAAATGAGGAAACTGATTTTCCTGTGAAGGAAGCAAAGAGTATGTTAATTGCAGAGGACACTGCTGAAGTTGTGCTAGATGCTGAAGAGATACTGATTAAAGAACAAATTCTGGAAATGTTATGGTGCATGTACTGTCTCATTTGGCATCCTTTGCATGAAATATTGTTCTATCTTTTGTCAAGAATAAATTGGGAGACCTGGCAGTAGAGGAATTGGAGCACCTTTCAAGATTAGCGTTTTGACTATCAGAAACTTCTTGCATTAAGAATTTTACTTGACATTTTAAGAAGAAAATATCAACAGAAATGGTGTTTAGTGAACTCCAAGCACAACATTTAACAGTGCTATGGGAAAAATTATGGAAGCTGCTTTTCTATTCTGACCATATGGTGTAGGAATTCTCTTCAGTTTGAAGATCTGATGTCGAGAAAAACAAAAATATCTAATGTGCAAGATATTTAGCATGGCTAAAAGACTATTTTTTAGATCTGCTTAGTGTACAGTATGTGGAATTATTGCCACCTGAAACATCTTTTCAAGTAAGTACCTTAAAATTTGAACTGCAAAATATGACAAAACATTGCAGGAATTTTAGTCCTCTTGGGAAAAAAAAATCAGTAATTTCCTTTCATCAATCAGAATCAAACTAATATTCATGCAAATCTTAGAATACAGGAGAAATATTTTCACCATATTCTGAACATGACTTGTGCTGAAACTGGTTTTGCAGCTGGGTAAGCCTTTAGGGGAGCTTTGATCTAAACATGAGTCTGCAGTATTCTCATTTGATGATATACACATAAAAATGCTGGTAAATTTGAATTAGTTCTAAACTTGATTGAAACTTCTAATTTCCATTTCTCAGGCAACATTTTAATGTAAGATTTATGCCTGTGAGGCAGAAACTTTTTATAAATGCTATACATCATGGAATTTGCAAATTGACTCAGGAAAATACTTGGCATCTTGTGGGAAGATTTCACACTTTGTTTACACAACACCTTCATAATGTGCTTGTTGAAGCTTGCTTGAGAGGCAGAGACAGTAAAAATAAAAAATATCATCACTTTAGTCATTCCTCTTGAACTTTTTATTTCCTTTTCAATAAGGCTATAGTCACCACTCACATACTCTAGTCAGCGCAATTGACTGTTTGCTAGAAACTTTGATCTGCTAATTGACAACCACAACCAAAGCTAGCTGCATGATTTTATTTGATTTACACTAGAGAGTACAGACTTTTTTTCTTTAAAAACCACCACTGAATATAATAGACTATAGCTACACCACCTTTGCTAGTTTTGACCTGCTCAGAAATAAGAAAATATAGTTACTAGAATTACAATATTTCTGTCAGTCCCTAGCTGTTACAATTACTTCCTTCTCATCACCTGGATCATTGCTTCCATCAGTAATAACAAATAGGGCCTTCATGAAATGGGCAGCAGCTCTGTTAGTGCAATTGACAAACCATTTTGTCCAGATGCAGAAATATTGGTGATGTTACTGTCTAAGATCATGGCTTTGTAAAGTGATCAAGTACCTGCAAATGGAAAATTGTGTTTTACAAGGAAAATAGAAAGCAATATCTCAGTCTCAATAACTGTCCAAAGTGAAAAGTGGTTTTATCATCCTAAAAATAAAAGGGTATACAAAAGGTGAGTACTGTCTTTAAATCTGAAGCAAAATAACTTTCCTAAAAATGGTGGCAACTCTTAATGCTTTTCTACTTCACAGTGGTTAGTAGAGGAAAGGGAATGCTTCCTCTGTTCACATACATGAATGTTTTTTTAATATTGCTACTGCTATTTGTGCTGTGTAATGAAAGCCACTGATTTCTCAAGGTTAATTTGCTACATGTGGTCAACATGTAGCAAACATGTGATAACGTGATAACATGTTTTATCTCTTAAGTTTTCAAATAATAAAGCAATAATGCTTTATTATTTGAAAACTTAAGAGATAAAACACTATGTCAAAAGTAGTTACTTGTAGAGGACAGCAGCAATTGAAGAAAATCATGGTTTGAGAGAAGTTTTTGTGCCTCTGCTAGGGTTGAGACAGCATTCTATATTTTGAGGCATTTAAAATTTCCTGACCACACCTTTTTTATATAGTACATTGCTATTATCTTGATCACAGAATCATAGAATATCCTGAGTTGGAAGGGACCCACAAGGATCATCAAGTCCAGCTACTGGCCTGGCACAGGACCACCCCAAAAATGTGCCTGTGAACATTGTCCAAATACTTCTTGAACACTGCCAGGTTGGTGCTGTTACCACTTCTCTAAGGAGCCTATTCCAGTGGCGAACCACCCTCTGAGTGAAGAACCTTTTCCTAATATCTAAGCTAAATCTGCCCTGACACAGCTTCATGTTATTTCTTCTCATCCTGTCACCAGAGAAGAGATCAGTGTCCACACCTCCACTCCTCCTTATGACTAAGATGTAGATTGCTAAGGTCTCCCCTCAGTCTCCTCCAGGCTGAACAGACCAAGTGCCCTCAGCTGCTCCTCATACAGCTTCACCTCTAAACCCTTCACCATCCTCGTGGACTTTCTTTGGAAACTCTCTAACACCTTTATACCTTTCTTAAATTCTAAAACAGCACACAACACTTGAGGTGAGCACTCCACAGTTCTGTGCCCATACAAGCTATACCTCTTTGTTTCCCTGATCCCTGATAAACAGACGAGTATTCCAATAGGAAGTTCTAGTATGAAAGTTCTTCCTTTCCTTTGCTTTTACTTTACTGAGATCATGCTTTCCACAGTCATTCAACACCAAATCTTGATTTTACTGAAGCAAAATCATGGAAAAGAAAGTACTATAGGGAAAGCTAGAAGAAAACAAGTTTATTTATTAAAGCCCCCCCTTGGGGCTGTGTCTATTCTAGTAAATTAAACATTACCAGGGACCTTATCACTCTCTTCAACTTCCTGAAGGGTGGCTGTGGTGAGCTGGGGATTGGTCTCTTTCTCCGGACAACAACAGATAGAGCAAGAGGACACAGTCTCAAGCTGCGCCAAGGGAGATACAGACTAGACTTAAGGAGGAAGTTTTCACAGAAAGAGTGGTCAAATACTGGAATCATCTGCCCAGGGAGGTGGTGGAGTCACCATCCCTGGATGTGTTTAAAAAAAGACTGGATGTGGCACTTCGTGCCATGACCTAGTTGAGGTGTTAGAACATGGGTTGGACTCGATGATCTTAAAGGTCACTTCCAACCTAGAAATTCTGTGATTCTGTGATTCTGTGATTTCTTAAGAATGAAACATGAATATTCTAGGAAGTTTTTTCTTTGGCAAAACTTGTTCCAATCCAGCTAGTATTTTCCCTTAAATTCTCAGGTCCAGTTCACATTTCAGTGATATTTCCGCTTACTAAAACAGATATTACTATGTCATTTTGAACTATGAGTCTTTGCTTCTCAAGGTGTCTTTCAAGCTTTTTGTCTACCAGGCTACACCCAAGGCCTCACTAGACACAAACACTATGCTATAGAAGTCCTTTACACCCCTTTTTTTTTTTTTTTTTTTAAATCATGTAAGATGATAGACTCAATCCAATATGATTTAAGAAGGCCACCAGATGAAATGTCCAGGACTCTGACCACAGGAAAACAGCACAGGGTATATACTTGGCAGGTTCAGTGCTAATCACTGAACTAGTGTAGAGTAAAATTATCTATTAGGGGGATATCTATATAAGAAAAGAAATAAGCAGCGTTGTAGATAACAAAATATTTATGATTACAGCTCAAGAAAATTGCTGACCAATGAGAAAGATAGTGGGGCAACCATAAATATCAAATAAGTAACAAAACTGGGGACAATGGAGAAAGATTAAACAGCTGTGGGATGTTAATTTGGAAGAATATAAATTTGGGTGTGGTTGGAATTGTTTGGCGATATCTTTTAAGCAACCTTGCACCTGATGAAGACAAACAAGAAAAAAAAATTCTTTCTCAGGCTACGTGCATATGCTTTTGCTGTCAAAAGGAGAACACCTTTTTCCTGGTAATGCTGATTAAAGATTGCCCAGACAAGAAAGACTGAACTTCTTAATATTACCCTTCATATCAAAATAGTGTGAGCATTGGTTGCCTTTCTCAAAGAGAGGAATTAGGAATGGAGACCAATACCAACAACTTTTTATGATGTATATTGATCTCAACTTCTTTTGTGGTCAAAAGCACCCATTGACTTTTTCTCTCAAGTAAGATGCTCCGGCACTTACTTCAGCCTATTCCAAGTTGCCTAAACTGGTGAAGGGTAAAGCAAGGCAGCTGGGCAGTGGGATCCCTTGATTTTTTCATGAATAAAGAGATTCTCTACTCATTATACGATGATACTGCTTAATGAAGTAAATGCTCCTAATTTTAGCTTCCCACTCTGAAAACATCTGTGCACTTCTGAGTCAGACAACAGGACCATGAGCTTCCTGGTTCCTATCATAGTCCTGATTAAAAAAAGACTAAAATTATATTGAGTAAGGATGCTATTGGTAGGGTGTGGGAGGTGTTATTTAAATTTTGAGCTTCATAGTACTTTCTTGTGCTGAAATTAGACACTGCACCATCATTTCTGCTTAGCTATATGTTTGCTTAAAACATGCATAGCATATAAAGTGACACTGAGTGCAATCTTGAACAATTGTATGTTACCTTACATGAACCCTAGAAATAGCTGAGAAGATCAATATTTTCCAGAGGAAAAGAAATTAAGACCAAGAAATCTGAGAATTTTAAGAGGTGAGAAGTTTCCTTTGCAGCATAAACAATGACTACCATCCCAATTGCAGCTACTATTCTCTTTTACAAAATTATCTGTGTTCTTATTCTGAGTTTGCCTGCTAGCTATATTAACTTACAAAGTTGCTACAAGGTTATTTTCACATTTGATTTAGTAGAATAGACGGTAATAATCTGTGTTAAACATGCACTATGACTTTGTTTGTTTTCTTATAGTATGTTTTTTCCATGATAAAACTGGTATGGCAAAAAGAATATTTGATTTATAACTCTAAGAGAACTACTTGCTTCTATTCAAGCTGAAAATAAAATCCAAAGCTGCTGTTAGGTAAGCTGGGAAAACTTCCTTGAATATTCTGCATCTGCTAATATAGTGTTGAAAAAAAGATATTTGGAGATTCATGGAAACCCTTTCCAACATCCTACAGAAATTAGTTTTCTTGGTGCTACTGCTCCTCACAGACTAAATTCAGCTTGAACATATGGACCATGTTAAGAATAAATGCCTCACTCTAGGATATATATACATGGAAGAAGATCAAATAAAGCTATGATTTGTTCTTATCTTTTGTTGGGTCAACCTGACGGTTAGTGGTTAATTTGAGTGAAAAATATTGCCATTTCATTTTACTCAGTATTTCTTTACAATGAAAAATAAAGTGACTTTTTCTCTTTTCTTGTACTTATGGGGATGGGAAATGTGCTCATTTCCCATTAAGGTGGAGATTGCATTTACTTCAGACTTAGAACCAACATCAGTAGCATTCTATAAAGGACCTTTTTTCTTCAAAAGTTTAGATACCCTGTTTTGGAAGGTGAACTTCAGTTGTTCAGAGTATAACTTTTAAACTGCTGTTTTCTCTTCACTTTTCATTCACTTTGCATAATTTTTTTCCCTTTAATCTCTGCCCTTTTACATGCTGCTGTTAGAGCCCAACTTAATATATTTGTAGAATTCTTATTAATTTCAATGGGACTTTCTCATGCCGAGGCTTCATCATGATCAAAGTTGTCAGTGTAATCTGTCATGTATACCGGAATTAAAGAATATTAAATACACAGTTTCTGCCTGTAGTGTGTGCTACTGTGAAACAAATATATGTACTATTACCAAACATGCATAATCATGTTTTTTATTTTTGCCTATTTTGTATTACATTATTTCAGAATCCCACAGTCACCTCTTACAGAAAAGCAAAGGCACAGGACAAAATAAAAATGCTGTAAAATGAATGAGAATCATCAATTCTGAAAGTTTTTTGTAATGCTAGTTCAGTAATTCCACATCAAAGGATTCAAGATACCCAGGTTACAAAAAAGTACATTTAAAGTATATGAAATACACACAAATAAGAGCTATTTAAAGTTATGGAGACATTAATCTATCAGATTATATAAAATTATTATTGAACAAAACAAGTTGCTGTTGCTCTACATTAAAGGCAAAAACTGTCACAAACTTTATTTTTAAAGGTATTCCTTACATTATTCTGACTGAAGGAAGTCTATGGGTCACGACATTTTGTGTTGCATCTGATGGCAGAATTTTAATAAAAATTTTTTTCAAGCCAGAAAACTAATGTGACAGACCTAACCTCAAAATTATTACATCCTAAAATCATCTGAAAAGAAGTTATAAGAAGAAGATAATATTTGTATCTATCTCTTAAGCTTTTTTATAGTACTCCATAGTGCTACCTTGTAGTGGCATTTCTAGAACAGAGAAATCAGCTTATGAGGCAAAGTAATCACTAAGTGTTTGCTGAGAAGCATTATAAAATGGAAATGTCTTACAAGCAAGACTCTTGCTTTACTTGCTGACATAGACAATCTAGTTATTTCCCACATTTTAGTTGATTTTGTTGCTCTTCTCTTGCAAAGAAAACTTCAAGTAGGATTATTTTCAGCTGTAGTGATATAAGAGAAATACAGTTTATCTGTGAAACAAGTGAAATATACTTTCTTCAGGAAAAAGAAGATCTTTTTCCAGTGCAGATACAGTTTCACTGCTTCCTAGGTGGTTTTTTGCCTGCATGAACACTTCCCTGCCAAGACAGAATATCTGATCAAGATTTTTAAAATACAACTGTACTGTCTACATCCCCATGTGTTTTTCATCTTGCTTTAACATAGTTTTGATCAGTGCCTGCCCAAATTCCCTCTGGGTCTCTCAGTCCTTCTCTTGCTGCCCTTATTGTGTCTCAAGTACAAAAAGTTTACGCGATGGCAAACTTTAAAACATGCCATAATCATGATGCCTCCTGTGGCCAGCTGAATTCCCTGCTAAAGTTTGGTGACCCAGAGATTTTATTCCACTGGGACCCTCAGCTAAGTAACAGCCATGATCATTCCAGGACAAACAGGTAGCAATTCCCTTTTACAGAAATGTCAGGTTCTCTCATGGCAAAATCTGTTCAACTTTGATTTGTTAAGATTAGACAGGAAATGCAAAGAGGTGCATGATGAAATACAATTTTGATGTGCAATTTGTTTTACCTAAATGGCAAGGCAATAGGTCATTACAAGTGTATTCAAGGACAGCAGGTAGACACCACTCTTTCAGAGGGATCTTTAGATATCTTTTACAAAATCTTTATATGGGAATGAGCCCTGGTATTAAGGACAGAATAAAAGCAGGAAAAGTGTCCTCGCCTGAACTGGCTCTGTTACAATTCTGAATAATCCCTCCCAAGGATGGATAGATTTTTGTTCTCATCTTTTACATAATACCAGTCTTACTCAAGACCTAATAAGAAGTATAATAAGCACAAAAAGTAATCCTTCTCTTGGTTTCTCTGAACTTCAGAATTAGCTAGCTCCACTCTTTAATAAGAAGTCGGTATCCCTTGACAGTACAAGTCTTTTAGCTACAGCTTTAAAATCTGTGTTTGAGAATTGGCCAGACACAAGTCAGCAACAATATGTGTCTATCTGGCCATCTATGTACTTACTTGATTAGCAAACACCTTTTGGTACCTCAGTAGGCTTTATTTTTTGCAAGGAGCAAAAGGACTTAGAAACATTTTGAAACTGTTGTCTCCTGAAGGACTAAACAATTTACTTCTGAAATCCTTTGTGCTGGAAATCCCATGTGAAGAGTAACGCATGGTTGCCTTGACAAAATCACAATATTTGCCTCCTGTTTAAAGACCGTATATCACTATTAAATTATCTTTTGAAAATAGTAAGACTAGTTAAACTGCTCATCTTAACATCTGTATACAGTTCTCAGCAGTTTTGGGGTTTTTTTTTCTGTGTAAATCTGTCAGGAAGAAATTTATACTCCTGAGGGCAAAGAGACCCTCGTTAGCTGTACATCCAGATGTGCATTCAGTGTGGGATTACCTCAGCAAATGCACTTCTTCCATGACTAGGACTGGTGTAAAGATGAAAAAAATAATTTTAAATAAGATTTATAGCTATCTGAGAAATTAAGTACATTTTATTTTATGAGGGTGGTAGAAAACGTACTTTTAAAATGTTGCCATTATCACACTAGGCAGATTGACAGCCTTGACATGAAGATGTTGAGTGGCCACTGGAGCAGAACCACGCCAGTCATTGGCCTAAAACCAAAACTTTGTTTGGCAGGATGGACCTGGTGAGCATATAATAATTCCTTTTCTGTGAAAACACACATGTACACCGAACATTCAGACCAGAATAGCCTACAGAGTTCTTGGTGTACTCACAAACTTTGAGTTTTGCTTTCTGCTGTCTTTAAACATGTTGTTCGTTAGGGAATATGGGGAATTGATTAATGCACTTCCCAGATTACATAGGTTACACTTTTGAGAAATGTGATTGTAAAACTAATAAAATACTAGTTTAATAAAAAAGCTGTAAACAGAATAAATAAGCAACCCTCCCTACTCCCCAAAATAATTTTTTAATTGAGCTGAGTAATTCATAAACAAAGATGTCTAAAAAGAGAAATTAAAATCCTCCTTGTGAATGTTTATTTTATTCCAGTTGAACCAAAGTTCAACTTGTCTCTGAAGTTGACAGTAAAGGAATTCAGAGACAAAGTTCCTTGTCTCTGAATTCCTTTACTAAATGCATCTTGATAATTCAGTATTAAAGACTATTTTCCAGGAGAGACCATGTATTCACTATGCACAGCTTGCGAAATTAAAACAATATTGAAACATTCATAGAGATTTCTGCTCATCAGAACGCCAACCTCTGGGAGGTTTCACTTTATCCAGTTATGTTGAGGTTGTGTAAAACAGCAGCCAAATAATACTGTTCTGGACTCCAGAGACAGCATAGTCCTATGGATTGTCCCATAGGCCAGTTACAAAAAATTTTATGTGGGCACAATTTTTTCTGAAGCTGTCATCCAGAGCTCTCTGCCAAGAGTGAATGCTTTCCCCATGTCATTAGCTCATCATGTTCCAGACACCAGAGCCTGTCACAAGAACTGTGATAATAATGTTCTGCAGCCTTTTTTGTGTGCCTATTCTGACTTCTGTCAGTCATCAATCTCTGGGCTACAGCAACCTACTGCTGGAAAGGTGGCAACTGAGGCCTCTGAGGCTGTCAGTCAGTTCTCCCTCTTACAAAAGGTACCCCTGGGGAGCACTCAGTCACACAAATCTCCATCCTGATGTCAGACGTCTGGAGCCATTTGCAGGGTTTTCATTCTTGCCCTCTGAGCTTTCACTGTACAAACTAAAAGCATTCCTGCTCTAAAGCTTGGGGGCCATCAAGGGACATTTAATAATTTCATTGATAGCTTTATTGTCTGATGTCATGACACCCATGTTTTCTGAAAAAATGAGGGATGCTAGCAACCTCATCTTCCTGTGTGAATCAGATCTCTTAACATGTGTGAATGCCCATATGAGTCCTGAGAAATTCTGTCTACCCCATGCTGGAGGGAGAAACCCTGGACTGCTCAGATCACATGGATTGTTCAGCCAAGTATTATCTCTCTAAGCATGGATGGAGGGGAAATGTGCATTTGGTCATCTCACTGCACAGTCTGGGAATGACATTATGTTCTATCAAATCCAATGATATCAAGGCAATTTAATTCTGCCTTTTCATTCTGCGAGGAAGTGAACTCTCTACCCAGACTATGCTCATTAAGAACAAGTACTTAAGTTACAATTTTTCCTCCTTCCATTATCTTCTGCTAGCAGTCACAGTACCCAGGATGTCATAAGTTCCTGATGCATTTCCCTCTTAGAGAAATGTAGGTTTTACCAGAAAACAGCCATTTTTCAAATGTCCCTTATAGTGGTTTACCAGTACTCCTATGATCCTTTCTGTCAGTACAACTAGGGCTGCAGCTACTCATTTTAGCAAGCACTTTACATTTTCTCCCCATGCATCTGAGAGAGCACTCAGCCTTGATTGTTGACCTGTTGCTTCACAGTTTGCAGTTTATTTCATAACCTGCTATTCCCATTTCAAGCCAAATCTCTGAAATGAGCATGTGCTATGTAGACACTCACCACTAGGACTTAGCAGCACCAGCATGGTGATTAACTTTTTCTGTGTGTTTTCTACCCATCACTATTTAAAGATGAGCTGACAACCTAATGCATCCTCTGACCTCTCCATGTGTAGAGACAGAAGCTTCCAGCAAATTCTGCCCTTTAGTACAAATCTGCTATATGGTGGTGAGATCCTCATTCACAACTGAGAACTTTACCTTGGGTTTAGGATCACTTTACCATTTTTGGGATGCTTTGAGTTCTTCCCTTTAGTAACCAGAAACCAGAGAGAACTTGTTGAGAGGGAATTATGTCTACATCTCTAGCCAAACTCAGGTTGTAATCTGCTGTCCTGTAGACACTCTTCCAGCAGAGGTACAGAGATGTAAGATAACAGTGATGTTGCCAGGCTGACAAGGACAGATTGCTTCCTCCACACATTGTCTCACCATGTATTGCCTAGCTTAACACTCTGCCCTGGTTTGCTAGTTTCCCAAATGAAGAAGACACAGATGTCAGCTGCAACTGCAACCTAAGTGGACAGCTGCCTTTTAAAAATATAAAAGGAGACTATCTGCAAGCTAAAATTGTATCAGCGTCTGGGACACCTGTAATCAGTACTATTAGTACTAGGTCATGCTGGTTCCCTTCACCCCTTAGAACTGTAAAAGGGAATGAGTGATACTTGGTTTACTGTAGATCCTTCTAAGGGTCCTGATTGCTGTTCTGCAAAATAATATTACGCTATGATACCAATTAATCTGTAATTGACAATTTCTTTTATTTTAGGGAGTACAGAGGCTCCTTAAAATGCATATGATCCAGAAACGAGTGTCAGCTGTGTAGGTTGGTGCCACAAATAACATCAACTCGTTGCATTCTGCATGGAGTCCAGTGTAGAAAAGAACTCTTATTGCATCTGCACGGAATCTGTGTAACATTTTTATGATAGCATCCTCAGCAAGTTCACTAAATAGAGGTAACTTTGCCAGAATTATATACACCTAATAAAAATTATATACACCTCAAATAAGTGCACACTTCCACACAGGCTAATACATGCATATTTGCAACATAAGTTGTTAAAATTTTAAACATTTTTTCATGGGTTTAAAGTATCTTTTGCTGATTTATAAGATTTCTGTGTATCTTATGAACTTGTTGAAATTAAACATTTTTTTGCTGTTAAATTTTGTTATGATTCTAGGAAAGTGACCTGAAACTAAGATGGTATTATTATGTTGTGAAGTACACTGATAGCCTGATAAGGCTTGTCATACATTAGACATTGGTATGTAGGACTTAAAGTGAATACCCAGGTCAATAGCACAGCATCAAAAGACAATAGGCTCCTCTGGAGCAGAAAGACAGAAGAACAGGAGAAATTTCTGACAAGCTCCATACTATCCAAGAAAAAAGAAGAGCATACACCCAAGGGATTGTTTAAATTTTTTTTTTTTTTGTGCAAAGCAGTAAACAAGCACATTTATCACCAGTGCAAATTGCTAAAACACAGATTCTATTTGCTATATACATATTATAATATATGATCACTAGCACCAGTTTCTGCTGCCCCTATCTTTCTTTTGCTGTCATCATGATCACCTAAAGCAACACCTCTTATTGTAATGGAGCTGTAAAATACTGACAGCTGAGTCCTTTAGACTATGGTGCTGAAGATGCTTCTATCATTCTTGCAGAACCATGGGATGGGCTGCACAGTGCCAAGGCTCACAGCAAGAGTGCCTCACGTTATCTGCTCTTCACAAGCGCAAACTCCAACCATACTGCTGTGCTCCTCATCTGGCAGCAGAGAAGGATACTGGTAGTCTTCCTAGGCTGGAAGCTACTGACTAGCATGTAGTTATCTCAAGATGATTGTTGTGTGGGTGGTATTATGTTGTTTTCTGCAGAGGTGGCTGCTCAGCCATCCACTAGCCAAATTAATGTATATCAAACCACTGAGAGCTCAATTTTTGTTAATTAATTCAGCAAAGACAATTGGTAAATATGTGACTAATTTAGTGTGTTTATTCAAGTGGTAGAAAAATTTCAAGGTAACCAAAAAAGAAGTCTGCAAAATCTGAGAAATCTCCAAAAGTAAAAACTCTGACTTCTTACATTGCATGTCATCAGGTGTGGTTGCATTTATATATTGATGGAGATATATCCAGAGTAAATACCAAAACTAAGAGTGTCACTGAGACAGCCACTGTGATGGGGGAAAATGCAACTTTTCATTACCTATGGAGCAGACAGTTAAATATCCAGTATGTATTGCTAGATGCCACAAATCCCAAGCATTAGCAGAGGCATAAAAATTCTGAAAGAGAGCAGAGCTTAAAGACAGCAACTTGACTTTCAAAGTAATCTAAAATATGAGATTAGCACTTTCCCCATAATGTGTGATGGAGAAACTTCAATGCATTGTCTAACATCACATATGTATCACCTCAGGGATTAGTGGGGCATCAGGGTATCTAAAAGAAATATCATCAGAGAGCTTATACATGCATGCATGTTTAAATGTTCCATGTTGGCATGGTGTGATATCATTGTTGTCATTGTACTGAAAATATTAACAAATCCATACCTCAAAAAATTAATGGCTGCTGTTACTTCATTAACAGCATTAAGTCTCTGTTATGTTTAAGGCAACCTGTTAAATGCTTTTTCTGTTATATTTGTTATTGAAAAAACCTCCACACCATTAATTTGTCCCCACAAAATTCTAATTGGTTTCTATTTGTCTATCACCCTAACTGTCATTGTTAAAAGCCTTTGGAAAACCAGTAAGTACTTTAAAAGATAGCAGTACAATGTTTTAAGATACAGTAAATAGAGGACCTGGAGGACCTGCAGTAACCCGTATGGTTGAAACTGTCCTTCAGTCACACTTCCATGATTTTCACTTATTTTTAAGGAAACAAGAAAAAGCACAGGGAGGGACTCTAAACAAAACATTTTTCATTATGGAAAACTTCAGAATAAAGTATGTGTGCTGTCTTTTTGAGTTTTATGAGGTTTTTCCAAGATATGAGAAAAGGTAAATGCAGAGCTTCCAAAAAAGAAACTTATTTACACACACCTTCTACAAACACTGATAAAGTTGTAGTGATGTGTTCACAACACCTTCAAGAATTAGTAAATCAGTCTGAAACAGATCTACTCAAAAACAGCTGGAATGACTGGAGGAGTGCAGCCTCTAACATTTGATGACAAATTAAAGGAGCTAATCTTGTGTAACCACAAATAAGAATATGCCAGAGCCTATTTAGCTCTGGAGTACAAATAGGTGAATAAAGGGTCTCACCTACTAGCAAATGTAAGTGTAAATTACTGATGAATAACTTTATTTCTGTAATTAGAAAAGTTTTCTAGGTATTCAAAGCCAGTGGGCTTTAGAGAAACGTAATTAACAACAGGGTAGAAAAAGTACATTTAGTATTGAGCTGAAGCTTAGTCTTAGAATTTACCAATGTAAAGCAGTGCATATCTTAAAACTTAAGAAGCAATGACCTATTTAAAGTAAATTAATTCTAAAATTAGCTAGACTCTTTGTAATTAGACAGTTTGATGCAGAGTTACAAGACATACCCAAATCCCTAGTCTAAGGTGCAACTAAAAGTACACACTAAACCAATGAACTTGATCAGACAAGTCCTTGGCAAGCCTATTTTAAAGATCACTAATGCCTTAGAGATTGACTGTGGATAAGTTTCACACATTCTCATCATGCACTCTACTGCATATTGTACTTTAGTGACTGATAGAGTTTATATCAGTGAGCCCATTTTCTCAAGAAAAGGGATGCAGTTATGGAAATAAGTTAAACTACATATTTCAAGGTTGGCAGAGTTTTTAAAATTGAAAGACCCATTACCAATAAGATAATTTCCCAGCAATTTTGGGGAAGCAGATTTCAATAATAAATATGGAAGGGATCACAATCTCTTATTTAGATAGTAATGAAGTTTCTGCATCATTCTGATGGTAATGTGATGAGGTTTTCAGTGTTCTGGGCGGGGGAAAGACATGTAAAAGAATTTTTGGTTTAATTTCATTGCTCATATTCCTTTTGATGTGATCTGACAGGTGTAAAATAGTGGAGCATTAGTCACTGAAATAAGAACTGAGAGGGTACCAATATATTTTCTGTGCCTTATGCATGGAAAACTCCACAACTGTTTAATAGTCACCATGTATCTCTGTATTATTCAAAACTTTCATCCATCATTAGAAACAAAGAATTTCAAAATCCTGTTTTGACTAGAGTTTGCAATAGGTGCTGCTATTCAGCCTAGGTGTATGTGATTATTCATTGCAGTTGAGCCTTCAGCTGAGTTAAATGAAGTGCATTTAAATGCTCCCTCTTCCCCTGTCATTAACTGTTCTACGGCAGCCTTTAGTTAGGTCCTACAGATCAATGTTTCTCAAACTGCAGGCTATAAAAGAACTCAAAGGGGATTTCCAACTGTTAGACAGCAACAGTCAGCAGCAGTTCAGTTCCCTAAGTCTGCAGTAGATCTTTTTTCACAGTAGTGGAGAATAAGGAGACTGGCTGCACACATTTATTCTATCCAGGAAACTGCTAGCTACCTTTGGCTGCTGTCAGTGCCTAATTTCCATCAGAGCAGACAGTACATAATAGTGGGTTTTCAATCTCTTGCCGTAGAAAAACTGATCTGTTATGAACTTTGGTGATTATACTGAAACAGTAAATTGTAGATACTTGACATATTGTATTGAGCATAGATTGTAGTGCCAAAAGGTTTGGGAAGCAATCTGGCCTTTAGATTATTCTTGGAGAGAGTACAAAGCTTTCTCACTACTACTTTCACCACCTGGATGTCTCAGGAGACATTCAGATGACTCCATGTTTCTGTATGAGTATTCAGAAACTCACTTTCCTCTTTTGTTTCATTTTCTTCTTCCAAGTTTTCACTGCACACCTCCTCTACATAAGTGTCTTTGTTTCAGCATGCTGCAAATAGACCACCCTCCTTGCCTCACAAGGCACTGCTCTACAGGATTGTAATATTGTCAGGATCTTTTATCACACTTGGAAGTGAGCTCAGTGACACATGATCTTATTCTTTAGTCACCTGTGATTCTGTCAGTAAGTGTATTGACATTTTTGGTGAGAAAAGCAGTGCATTACACCTCTTCCCCAGGAAATTTCCAGGCTGAGATGACCAGTTCTGCTTTCTTCTCTCTGGTGATAAATCCCACAGTTCAGGTTTCTCTTTCTTTCTTCTAACTGCACTCACCCGGCACATTAGCCTGCAACTCTAAGCAGACACTAAAAACAGATATATCTTTAATCATCATGCTGCGAATGAGAATATGGTCATAACACAAAACTTCTTGAATTTTAGGATTGCAGCCTTTAACACTCAAGAAGACGCACAAGGTGAAACCAGCACTTCCTGCAAAAAGAATAAAAGCCTGTGAGAGAGTGTGGCTCGTAAGATAAATAATCTGTTGTGACTAATAGGAAAAGGTGGAGAGAGATGGTCCTTAATTACTTTTCCTGAAAGGAGACACCTGTGGGTTGAGCACAGCGTGTCCCCATTAGAAAGTGATCACAGTGGGAGCAGGACACCTGCTTCACTGCTGTCTGGAGCTAGATCGTTTGTCCTCTGCCAAGACCAAGACCTGAAACAGTATGGGGCACCTGGGGACAGCAAAGGGTTTTGAATCAAACTAGTACCAGATGAAGCTGCATGGTTAGACATGGAGTGCTAGCAGAGCAGCAAACAGCAATCCATCACCAGCACTGGCAGAGTCTGCCCGAGCTGAGCTGTGCCCTCTGCCATCCTTCAGGCTGCAAACCTCAGCGTGTGTTTCCAAGGGCTCACATTTGCTTAACCTTTGGTGCCCATCAGTCTCTGTACTGTGGGCATGCTGGTGCTGTAGGTGGTAGCCAAGTGGGAGGAGGAGGTGCAAGCATGACCATGGTGCAGCTTTACTAGCATTAGAAGCAGAAAGAATTGAGAATCAGCATTAGGCATTTATGAATGTCAGTTTTGCTCTATCCAGGGAGTTGATTAATGTCCTAATTATCTCAACACAGCAGGATTCCTCTAGGATTCTCCCTCCTGCAGCTGAATAGCTTTCACATTATTTCAAGGTTTCCTGTTTAGTACTAGAATTTAAAATTCTATTTTTTCCTCTGTCAAAGAGGAGGGTAAAAACCTAAAATGCATGCTGAACACAAAAATTCCTAAGAGGTTCTCTATATGCATTCTATAATTCTTCTGATTGTTCTGCCACTGAGATGTAGGATGGATCTCAGAGGTTTTTCTGTAATAGTCATACTGCTTTTTTATTTCTTTTGAAAAACAGGGGGTTTTCCATCCAAGGAATTTCACCAGTTTCCTCATATTCAAGCTTGAAGATCTGAATATTCTTTTATTTCCATGGTTCTAGCATTGGATAAAAAGATTTAGGGGACATGGGAAAAAGTTTTTCTAGGTTTTCTTTTCCTTCATATTGGCACATGTGGTACTTCATTCTTGCAGTCTAGTATCAACATTCACACTAGTGTTTTGGATTACAAAGTTTTTCCTAGAATTTTCATTGCACTTTTCTGGACATGGCACAGGAAACTGCCAAAGAAAAGTTATCATTGAAGACAAAGTAATGCAATGTACCAGTCTGGATTACAGGAGTAAGGAAAATGTCCAACTTCAATTTTTAAGTAGGGCGGGTTATTTCAATATTTTTTTGTTTAAAAAACTCTGCTGTAAGCTTATCTTCAGGTTTGTTTTGAGGTTTGGGGTTTTTTCCACTTACAGTGAGATAAAGTGAGAGTCCAGATATCAGATTTTTCTTTCTTGAATCATGCAGATGTACAATACTGAGAACTGATTTTGACTATAAAATTTCCATAAATTAAACATAAATTATTAAGTTCCTGAAAACAGCTAAATCAGATATTGAGCTCTTGAAATATTTATTCGTTTTCAAATTACAGTAGTTTTCACAATTTTTTTTGCTTTTTTTTTTTGTAATTTGAATCACTATACCAGTGCAACCCCTTCAATTAAAGAAAAAAACAATCAAAAACTCAAAACCCACAACTCTCCCAAACAAGAAGAAAACCCCCACCAAAAAACAGTAAAACTCAAGCAAAAATCTCTCTCTCTCTCACACACACACACACAGAGCCTCACAAAACATCCCAAAACCACAAAAATTAAGAAAATAAGGTACCAATTTTTACCCATTAAAAGGCGCAGAATAATAGTTCCTCACCTTCAGTTATTTGGCCTATGTCCTCTTCTGCAATCTTGTTTTATGGAGTACAGTAGTGACATGTAGGATTATCAATCACTTTAGGATTATTAATCACTGATCACAGCCAATCCTTTATAACTTATTTTTATATGGTTTTTAGAATTACAAAAAAAAAAAAAAAAAAAAAAAAAAGTCTTTACTCTTCCAACAAAAGACTGATGGGAGTACCCAGAAAGGTATAACAGCAATTTGTGAAGCAGGTCATGGATTATTGTAATAGTTGCTGATACCAAAATTGATCTAGATGTACATTTCTGGTATCATTGGGGTGCCTGAACAGTCAAAGGCATCTGATCACTGTAGTTATCTTTCAGCAATTTCTCTTTTTGGAGATAAAGACTTTCCGGTTTGTAGACATATCCTGAACACTTACAAAACTAGTCCTGTGTTTGGATTAGCTCCTCAAAAGTTTGCCCAATAAATCATAACTATCTCCTGTTTCACAGAGAATCTCAGTTTCCTCTAACAGATCTCCAGTTTCACTGAGCTTAATTCCTTGCTTACTACTCATTCATTTTCTATCCCCCAAGTTGTTTTACATTTCTCAGTGTGGCTCTGCTGATTAAGAGCTCCCCTGTGAATCCAGTGTAAAGCCAGCCTGTCTTTATAATTCCCTCTTCAAACAACCCTTAGATTATTCTTAAAAATTGCTGACAGTATTTGACATTAGAACCAGCAATATTAAATACATGAAATTCATTTTTCTGTAGTTTGTATGTTTATGGTGCAACAGAAACCATAATGCAGTTTGTTCTTATGATCATTCCAGCCTATCCTTCACCATATATTTGAAACAGAACAGCAGTCTACAAGCAATTATGTGCAAAGCGGTAAGAAAGAAAAAGATCCCATTTTTATCTCCAGCAGCTACATGGCATTATTACCAATAGCAAGGGTTTCCATTCAACAACACTGAAGCTCCACTGATGAAATACAGTGATGAAATTTCATCAGAGCTAGGACAAATATTGATTCAAGCAGACAGATCCAGGCTGCATCCATCAAAGGCATCCTGAATAGGACAAAGACATGATAGAGCATTTCACTGCACGGGGCACTCCCAAAAAGACTGGTAACTGAAAGCCACTGCCCTAAAGGCAGAAGTAACAGACAATCATGAAGGGACTTAAAAAAACTTGCAGAGCAGACACTGACAAAAACCCTCAAAGTTAATGGCTCAGTTACAGCCTTGAAGATTGGGAGATGGTGAAAACTGACTGGCACAGATGTTTAGAACAGAATCAGCATCAGGGCAGAAACTTCTTTTTATAAATTTTATAAATTTATAAATTGTTATAAATGTTTCTATTTAATAAGCTCTACATGTGCTGCCTTTTTACTTAGGCTGAATGTATTATCCCCCAAATCTCCCTAGGTCTCAGATAAATCTCTTTCAGGTTATGAGGAGCACCTGGTTGTTTTTTTTGCTTCAAGTGTATTATGACTCACTCTATTGTCAAGTCTAGAGGCCTCTGCAGCCCTCAATAATGTTCTTTTCCTTAATATGACATTGGGTGATGCAAGTAATAGGCTGAAGAGGAATGAAGGGATAATATGGGAATAAGACTGCTAGCTTAGTGCTGGGGAACTGAGCCAGAATAGACATGCGAATATATACAGCATTAGCTAAACTGCCAATGGAAATATTTGTTGCCATGTGCTGGGAATTGTTTTAGAGCATTCAGACCCATCAAACTACAGCCAGAGATTGCTGTAACCTTTTATAAGCAATTGTCTTCCTAACAGGTAGGAATTGGGCACTATTTAATTTACTAGTTTAGGAAGAGCCAGAGGAGGTTGATCATGTTTAATTTACTCTGAATATTTGATATTCTTTGTTGCTGACACATGATGATTACTGGTGAGACAAATCAGATGGTATCCTGGATTAAATGTCTTCTCACCTCATAACAAAAACTATTTTTTGGGTTGAATTTAAAATGCCTTTTGTAAACATTCATACTGCTAATTAATACATTGGATATTACTTTTCCCCTTCATGTAAAAGACTCATAAAACTTTTATAAACTATTTGTCATTTTAAAGGAATGATGGGTACATAATTTGTGTATGGTGCCAGGCATGACAATTCTGCATGTGGGATGCTGCAGAATCTCTTCACCATAGCAAAGAATCATATGAAATTTCACACCCAGGATAAGAAGCTGAGAAATTTGCCTGTATTCAGCAGCTTGGTTGCCAGAAGTGATACCTTAATTCAACTAAAAAAAAAAAAAAAAGTATGCAGGTAGATGTTTTAAAGTTTAGTCAAACCCCCTGACGTGATTAAGGTTTAGCAATGGGAATTAGTATATTGCTGAATCAGGGCCTCAGGGGATATAATGGGACTTCCTTGATTATCTGTATTTATGTACACAAATGCTGTAGACTGTTCATGACTTGTTTGCCCTGTTTAACAAGAAAGAGAGGATAAATTCCCATGATAGAGGTCTTTTGGTTTGATGTAGCACATACTTTATTACCTAAGTCCTTGCAATAATTAAAATGTGTATCAAATGTGCAAGCAGGGTGAGGGGTTTTTTTTCCCCTTTTTCTTCTAAATGCATGGATTGGTTAAGCAATGTTTCTGTACTTTAATTAGACAGTAGAAATCTATGAGATTGCCTTCATTTGGCTTTCAGCTGTTTACTTTGCATCAGTAAAATCCATACACTTTAAAGGAGATCTCAACTATAATTAAAAGTGTTATTGAACTAAACACAATTACCAATGTTTATCTCATTATGTAACACTGTTGGCACAAAATGCGGAATTCAAACGTGCTTTCTTTTTGGCATTGTTGTTTTGCAGAGTTTAAAACAATGCCTGTAATTTAATCAGGTAATGAAAAATACTGGTGTCAGTCTTGGGAATATTTGGTGCCTTTTAAGTTCACATGTTTCAGCTATGCTCTAGATATTGAGGCATGTCGAATCCAAAAGGCACAAAACTTGGAAATTAGACCCATAGATATTTTTCCCCAGTACATCTTCTACTGGAATTTGACATATGGAATTTTTATTCATTTGTACAAAAAGACAAAATACCACCAGGTAATCTTCTAGCTGCTAGAAATATTTTGCTGAATTTTGCAATGTGAATTGATATTTATATAATATTGTATTATGCATGAAGTTCTTTTAAGCTCCAGAAATCCATAAAAAAGTTTGCATGACAAACATTTAGGCATATACAGCAAGCAGAAATCAGGCACCTGTTCAAGACTTTCTTCTTTCCTCTTGTACTTATAATGCCAAGAATTGTAGCAGATATTAAATAATATGTAGAATACATAGAGTTTTCCTCTAAATAGAAATTTCTTGATTTTCAAGCTCATTTATTGTATGTGGAATCTCCAGTGACTGGAAGTGTTAAAATCCAGTGACACGTGTCTAGCCAAGGTTTTCTGTAGATACATCCTTTGGAGACTATCATCCTGATGGGAACCTGCAAGCTTTAGTTTCCCTCAGTCTCTTTTCCCCAATCTGTTCCAGTGCTCAGGGTTGGCCTGGTTCACTCCATCTTTCTCACTTCTTGATTATACCTCCCCAGCAGCCAGCACAGCCCACACTGGACCCTCTTCCCATGCAACAGGCCCATTGCACAGCAGCACTAGGTACAGGGAAGGTTAGGACTCAGGTAGACTGAAGATATTCCCCATAAGAGCGTTTCAGTAGTCTTTGTCTTGTCATTTGGCAGAAAAAACCAAATTAACTTACATTCAAGTAAGTTGTGAGATCTTGAGTCAGACTTAAGAAAGACATGCAGACTTGAGCCTTACCTCATAGGAATTCTGGATTGCACTGCACACCTGCACAAATACTGGCAATGACTAAACTCTGTTCAGACATGAGAAAGTAAAAGGTAAATTTTTCTCTCATATTTCTCAAAATTTTTACTTCTCTTAAGACTATGCTTTTTTTGCCCATATCTTGTTAGTCCTGACAATGTTATGTACATCCTCACTGTCCTAACAGACCTTAAAATTGCCTCTTACAGAGTGGCTTTAATGAAAGAAATTAACCACTCTTACCTAGCTGTGCATAGTGCAGTTAAGGACGGGGGTTGAAAGATTGTAGAAGTAGATTTAGATTTTGATTAACTAAGCTCAAAACATTTCAAGTTCAAGAAAAATGAAACCTGGTGGAAAGATGGTTTGGGAACATAAGGTAGCCTTTTGGACACTGGCAGTTATATGTACTGCAGAAAGTTTTCTCACTAGTTACTGACTGCCTTAGTTTGAATTTATGATGATACTTGGAATGGTCTGCTGATTGTCTGCTTTATGCCCAGAAATGGCTGCTGTAGCTTTAAGATAAATCCTGTAGCTTCAAGGCGTGGGGCAGGGAGTGTTGGCCTCCTGCCTGGTTTGATTCAAACTCTCTCCTTCCAGCATGCTCGGGCTGCAGCATTGACCAGGATGTCACATTATTCCTTTTGTTGGATTAGTTTTCTTGCTTTTCTTTTTTTTTTTTTTTTTTTTTTTTTTTTTTTTTTTTTTATTTCCCCTAGCCTAGAGGCTGTGCCAGGAATCCTTTCCGTGGCTTTTTGTTTTGGGGTTGGTTTTTTTTGTTTCCTTGAACTATTTCAGCTTGGTTTTTCTTTTTCTTTTCGGCCCATCCAGGGGGCTGGTGGGGAGGTCATCCCAAAAATGAGACCTCAGGAACACTGAAACGATACGAGAAAAGACACTAGAACCCACCAGCTCCTCCTGCTGTGGGGAGGAGACTAGCACCAGAAAGATTTCCATCTATTCTGCTGGAGCGGCTGCGTGAACTCCTGGCCCTCAAAGACAAAGAGGGCAGCAGCCATCTTCACCTCCCAGCAACCCAGTCTGGTGGGGGATGGGGTTTCAGGTTTAGAAATGTCAATAACTAGTGTTTATTCAATCCTTGCCTGTGCCTTGTGGGCATCCTTTTGGTTTTGTGGGGTTTTTTTTTGGTTGTAATTTAATTAAAGACTATGTCTTCACACCCATCTATTTATTTATCTCCTGCTTTGCCACCTGTGGAACAATAGACATTTATCCTCACATCATTGTGGGAATAAGGGGAAAGTAAAGGCTCTTTTGGCTCTTTGAAAAAAACAAGGAAAAAATTACCACCCTCAAGACAGATATCATCAAACTATAACCACTTTCTTATCCAGTTTGACCTTGGGAACCAGACGAATGTCTTCTGTAGGATACAGGTTACAATTTTACTAGTAAGAATTTTTTAAAATATATTCTCTCTTTTCACAAAGCTTTAAAAACCTCAGTTTGCTGTACAGAAACAAAAATCAGTATCAAGTCTGGGGGAAGGAGCACTTCAAAAATAATGAGCAACTTAGCTACATGGTCCATTCACCATGTTGCCATCTGAGGAGCTATGAGTCTCTTAGTTGGAACTGTGGCTTTAAAATGAGCATATGGGAATTAGGATGCTTATCCATCTGTCCTGCCCAAAGGAAGCTCAAGTAAAGTACAAATTGACTCAGAGCTGTATTCTATGACATACTTGTTTTATTCAGCTTTTTAAAACTCTCAGAACTCTCGCCCAGGAGTATGGCTTACAAAAGACAGCAACAGATTGCTGTTTAGCCTACTGGCTCCAAGATTTTTATTGTAGTGGGAATTGAGTTTAAAAGGTCTTTCTTCGATTAAACCCAAAGCCCAAAGGCTGCTAAGTTGCCTTTGCAGCATCCAAGAAGAGTAGCCCAGCTCTGGAATGGGTAATAGTAGCAGAAAACCTACCTCTGTGACTTACTTAGTATTTTAGAGTGGGAACAACAGAGATGGAGCAACTTGGAGCTTTATTTGTGCCCACAGCTCAAAGGCTCCTGAAGAGGGAGATAGAGGTCTCAGTGTTGACTGACTGACCTAGAAATTAACCCAGGTAAAGGACTAGACATGCACAGAACGAGACATGGGACTTGATATTTAAGATGTTAGTTATAATAGCAGAAAAAAATTCTCTATCAGAAATAGATAGTCACTACAGAAATAGATATGTAAATTTCATATGCAGGATGCAAGTATTCCCAGATTGTAAACTCCTGTCAAACACATCCGTGGGACTCCATAAAAAAACTGTGTTTGCAAAGAAACAATCATATTTTCTATTATTTTTTTCTTTTTCCTGTCTTGATAGCACTAAGAAGACTATGACGAACACTGACATAGTGTAGTCATCAACAAGGTAGATGTGTGTCCTTCATGATGAAAGTGCAATATCCTATTTCAGACAGATCATGCAATGAACCCTAGAAATGACAATAGAGTTTTGTTTTGTTATTGGAACATTAGCTGTGAAGATGTTTCCTGCACAAGCCAGGTAGTGTTTCACACTTGAGAACCTTTGGTATAGAGGCAGGTCATCCTTGGTAGCCAAAGAATTTTGTGTATTTGTCCACCTAGACTCTTCAGATATCAGAAGTAGGAAGAATTACCAGGGAAATATTTGCATACTATGTGCAAGTTAGTACTTCTTGCTGAGGAAATGACAGCATTCACCATACCTAGCCAGTTACCTGTGGTGTCTTTTATCTCTTCTTACAACTCAAATTAGATTCCTTTCCATTCACCAGAGTATTCTTAACCTACTTCATCCTGCAAACTGCTAAAGGCCTTAATTGCAAAAGAGTGATCAAGAGTGTTTTTAAATGTTGAAAGTCATCCAGAAGTCTCAATAGAAGCCTAGGAAGCAGAGGAAAGAATCTGTTACAAAATAAAAACACAGTAATGAATGTCTGATTAGTAATTTTAGTAGAAGCATTGAATCCACTGCTGTATCTATTAGATTTTTCTCTAAAATGTTTAAACTAGTTGTGTACTGTATGAGCACTATTCTAGGACCTGCAAGATGACAGATTTTTATTCTGTACTTTTAGATCCAACATACCAGAATTATATATGGTTTTAAAATTCTGTAATTGTTTAAGTTTCTGTGTTTATTTCTAACAGCTCTGTATTTTTTTGTTTATTAGATATAATAAAAATTGGTCTGTTATACTTGTACAAATAAAACAATTATATGTATTATATATTATATGTAATTTGTTTTGAATGATAAGCCGTTGTGGAAGAGTTCCTTTACTTTTAAAACGTCTTCTTGTGTTTGGTTGACAAATAAGCTGTGCATAACATAGCCTGTTTAAATCATGTTGAAATTCCTATAGGATGTACCTGTCATAGAGTTTTTATATTTAATGTGCATAGCAGGAGGTACCCAGCATGGATATTAGCCATGTTCAGACATTCTGTTTCTTCACTATATTTCACATTGATTACTATAGTTTGTGAGAAATGTACTCTCCTATTTTTTTTCCTTTTTCTGTTCTCCAAGTATTCGTTTCTTCTAAAAAATACCACTTCATTCAACATTTACATTATGATAATTTTGATCTCATACTCAGCCTTTTAACTCTTTATTGACGCAAGGGCTTCTGGGGAGAAGGTATGGTGTCCTGGGCAGGATAAGGGAGTCCTAGGGTAGGAGGGCAGGGACAGGAGGTCCTGCAGTCCACATGGCCCTGACAATATCTTCTGGTATGGCTAAGGAAGCTCTGTATTTATAGCTTCCATTGCAGCCTTATGGACAAAATTTGAGTTTATTCTTGAAAATTTGCATAGGTTGCTTGTGTTTGATTAATCTTTGTTGTTTCTCTCTGCTCCATAAAAATAATCCGAACAGCTGTCATGCTGTGTTTTAATGTCAGTAACGAGAATTGACCTAGAATTCCATAGCTTTTTGGTTTTATGCACAGGTTCTTATTGGTTACTTTTCATGTCAAGGGCAAGTGGCCATTGAAGACACCTGGCTAAGACTTTCAGCTGAGAATATCAGCAGCCATGCCTGGAAAGAAGGAAGCCAGAGCAAACACCACCACCCAATTCTTCAGGGAGGAAATTTCATCAGCCCACAGCCAGAAAATATGTGACAGAGGAGCTTGGAAGATTTTGTCATAAGTTACAGAGAACCTTTGGGTGTCCCAATGGCCTCAAGGTGCTAGGGCAGTGGGAAGTCCTTCTGCAGCCACTCTGTGAGGAACATCCATGGCTTCTAGCCAATAGAAGAAAATTATCACCAGAGCTGATTGATCTTCAGGACACGGCAATACCAGAGTGCTGAGTGACAAAGGCACGGTTTCGGCAGAATAAAAGGATGTTTGGTTGGGTGTGCAGAAAAAATGATGCAGATAATTTCCTGATGCAAGCTCATTGTGTTCAATTTTAAAACATATAGATGCTGATTAGTAGCTGTAACATCCTAATGTGTTACAGGCCCTGCACCATAAACCCAAGGTTTAAGTAAAGATAAGTAAATGCTATTAATTCAATTTACTTTTTCTTCTTAGTATTATTTTTACTACAATTCCAGTCTATTTTAAAAGAGAGAACTTGAATTTTTCATCTTGAGAGAGCTGTCTTGGTGTGGAAATGATTGAATTTTTCATAGACTGGCAAAGACAATTTTCAATACCTATATGAAAAATTTGGTTCACATAAATATATCAAGCTCCAAGTATTCAGCATTTGCAATCCAGGTCCCCTAAAGATCAGAATGAGCTGATAAAATGAGAGTAGGGTTTTCTTTACTGCTTGGTTATATTTGCCTTCTTGCTTTTCAGTCTTTAGTGTAAATTGATTTATATTTGCAATGTTTTCTATTTTCTAAACCTAGGATTATAGGGGTACAAATATTTGTTTTATTTTAAATAAACCAAGATTTTTAGGCCTCAAATTGTTCTTTAGGATACTGTGAATTCAATTGCATGATCTGCTGTCTCATCTGACCCAGGGAAGCCATTGCTGCTTTCAGTATGAATTCAACTTCTTAACATAGGCAGGAGCTTTTTCTTATCCTTATTTCAGTACTTGTCAGAAATGTGATTGATATTCTACAAATAAAGGAACAATTCCTGAATTGAAAACCTTACAGTATTGTTCATTTTCCCAGAGTCTAATAGCATTTCCCATTAGCTGTAACATCTCCTTTTCCTTTAGCATAAAGGAAGATACGTAGTGGCTACCCTTCCTTTCACCTTAGATGAATCTTACTAATACACATTGGCTCATGAATTAAATTTTTTTGCTAATTCTGTAATTGCATCCAGGTGATGCTTTCTTCTGGAAAGTCGCTGTTGTTTCTCTTTGCTGCTGGCATCTAACAATCCTTGTAACATTGCTAAGGAATGCAAACCTGCCAAGAAACAATAAAGTTGTCAAATGGTAGTTTGCTACACCAGCTGCACACACATGTATTATCCTGCATAGTTTCAACACATTGCCACCTACCTAGCCAGCACCAGAAATTTTTTCCTTAAACAGTTAACACTCCATTCTCTTTCAATAATTTCTCAGGCTTAGATATACTCAGCTTGGTTCATACTCTTGGGCAGAAAAATAGTAGTCATATTTAAAAGATATTTTTAAGAGCATCATTTAGTGTCATGTCAAAGTGGAAGAACCCATACTGTAACTCAATAAGTGTTTCATTTCAAATAGCCAATCAGAAGGATTTAGAGCAGACTCACTTCTCAAAATTATTTAGTGGTATTATTCATAAATAATATTTAAAATGTTTAGTTGTTGAAGTGGAAAGATTAGGTAAGTTTATTATTAGTAAATATAGGAATGAAAAATAATACAAATCTATACTTGGCCAGTGTCAAGTTTAAAATTACTGTGGGCAAGTTAAAAACCCACAAACTTCTTTTATTGCTGTTGAAGCATTATATAACAACAGGTTTTAATGTTTGTTTATCTCTTCTCATTTTTGTATTGTGCATATAAATATTATGTAAGATAGAAGAGCCTATCCATAATAACTTACAAATTATTTATTATGCCCAAGTAATATTTGTTCATACAGCCTTAACTTAAATAAATTGTCAAAAAGACACCCAGCACGATGCATTTTTATTAACCAGATCATATTTTCATTTTATTTCAGGCCTCTGCTTCTGTAAATGCATCTGAATAGATGTAGATGAAGATTATCAGAAAACTTTACATTCTCTATTATCTCTTTTTTTTATTTCTCTATTATCTGTGCATATAATACTTTAGACTCACAATATAACAGTTCATTTCTCTTCTGTGTTCAATGAAACTTAAAAGAAAATTTACATGAGACTACAATTTCACTGTACTAGTGCCTATGAAATGATCACATGATCAAATTAAAGTGATTCCACTAGTGCATTTGATAGTTCATAGCTGGTAGGAAGAAGACCCTACGAAAACATATGCTTTATTTACCTTTTCCTTTGCACCGTTATCAAAGATTTCTCTTTAATATTTCTGATGCCATTGATGTAGAATTTGGGCCCTTGATATGAAAAACCAAAAACCTGAAGCAGACTTTGTTTAAGGCTCTGCATGCACCCAGAGGACACAGAGAGAAAGGCGCTCTGCCTCTGGCGCACTCTCTGTAGGCTGGCCCTGCTCTTGCTTACAAATTCTTGCAGATGGACAGGGAGTGGGGAAGCGAGTGCCAGGCAGCACCTTCAGGCTCAGCATTTGGGAGGCAAGACAGCTGTGGGTAGCCTTACCAGAAACAGAACAATGCTACTGAGTTATGAGGAAGGGACTCATGGAAAGGCTCAAGATATTTGACTCTACTATTTGGACAAAGAAAACATTGCAGAGGCCAGAAAAACAGTCTGTTCTACTGCTTTCTAAATTCAATATGAGAACCTTTGTATCAAAAATTTGGTTTTTTAAATTACAAACGGATATCTTTGTGCCAAAAGTTCTCAGGAACACCTTATGTAAAATAAAACTGGCTTTATCTGACAGTTTTTGGTCTAATATGCTGTAGTTCATCTCTTCTATGGGTGTCTTTGGGATTTTGAATGCAATTATACCATAAATATCTCAAAATAAGGGCAGAGGGTAAACTCAAGGTGAAGCTTCTGAAAGTTATGCAGTTTTGTTGCTAACTCCTAGTTAATGGCATTTAGAATTTCTTTCTTTTTTTAAATTATTGTTAATGCAAATACTGATTTGAAAATTGAGAATAAATATAATATATTTCACAATAGTAGACGTGGTAAGCAGAACCATGCAAACTTACTTAAATATTATGCTGTTTCATTGGATTTTTTTTTTTTTTTTTTTTTTTTTTGCCAAATAAACATTTTTTGGTCTAATTGACTGCATTTGCACTTGTAATATTACTCCTGTTGGTTTGAATTATGGTTTTGAAGCAGACACTAGCTAGTGACTCTTAGCTCTTTTAATGAGTTATACTGAGGATTTCCTCTCTTTTCGTGTAAGTTTCCACTTCTTTTGAAGCTCTGATCCTGTATAAATAATTGTGAGCTAACTTAAAACTGTGTTATAAAGAAACATAGCAAAGTTTATCTTATGAAACATGCCCCAAATTAGATAAATTAGAGTTTACAGAAGTCATCAACTTAAAAATATTCTATGAAAGAAACCAGCCATTGATACAGAAATTGCAGGGGTCTATTCTGTAATGATCACACCCTCTCTTATAAGTTGGCTTGCACTGTTTTCTCAGTTTAAAGTCATATCACAGGGAGAATGGGGATATTATGAAAATTAAACAAAACATCCCCTTATTAGCTCTTCCTGGGGATGATTTAAATTGTTTTTTTTTTTTTTTGAGATAAATGTTGCATGAAGTAAGCTTCTTCTATCAGAATTAAAATTTATTTGGTAATTTTTTTTTTAAATATTAATCCAATATGATTCCTGAAGTGATTCACCATAAAAGAATTTCATTCCAAGTGCCAGAATCCAGTTACAATTTGCAGTTTGCTGGTTTTCAGTAAATCTTATCCCTCAGCCTTTTCAAACTAATTGAAAAATGAGATGCTGATCTCAAGAAAGACATCATATTTTTCACAAAGATTTGGAAAGTGAGTGAACTTAGAATTCCCATTCTCTAAGAGTTTCATTCATAGTTGTTTAAAAAGAAAAGTGGGAAGAGGTCTGGCAGTGCAGATTTTCTAGCTAATTTTGTATTTTGATGCAGCAGTAGCACAACTAGGTTTTCAGTAAACATGACTGATTTCTTTTGTTTTTGTAAAGTTTTTGGTTTCTTTATCTTCTTCTTCTTAATTGCTTTTCCCCCTTTAATTTTAATTTTTCCAGATGAATAATAACCATAAAATGTGATCCATATTTTGCATACATTTTTTGGCATTGGAAATATAACTGTCTTTCCAATAGGATTTTTATGTCAAGTAAACTCTCTAATCAGTATCAGTAAGAGACAATGCCATGGTACAATTTCAGTATGTTAAAATTATTTCTAACATCTTTAAAGAACTTACTGAAGAGAATGATGTCCAAATGATTAAACACTGTGGCCAGAGATTAATAGATTTCCATCTCTAGTTAAGGGAAAAGATCAGGAGACATGCCAGAAGCCATCAGTCACAGCTGTTATCAGTACTACCTTTTCCCTTTGTGTTGCTGGAGGTAGGAGGCAGAGGAGATAACATGATAACATTGAAGTGAATCATGAGAGTAGGCTTTTCTTTTTTCTTTTCTTTTCTTTTCTTTTCTTTTCTTTTCTTTTCTTTTCTTTTCTTTTCTTTTCTTTTCTTTTCTTTTCTTTTCTTTTTCAGCATGAAATCTGTAGGGTCCCTAAAAAAGGTATCAAAACCCCAGGTGAGTTTTTATTCACTGAAAGGTGCGAGAAGGTAAAGAAGAATGCCGCTAAGGTTTTAGGAGTTGTGAGGTTAATGACAAAAAGAAGAAATACCTCTTTAGAAGCAGAAGGAGCAGGTGTGAGTCTTAGGAGTCAGGGCAAATTCAGTATGGTATGTGCTTCTCAGTGCAGCCTCTGCAGGATGTCTAAGGAAAGCAGATCAAATGAAGGTCCCACAGCTGTCCAGATGCTGCAGTTGACCTCCCAGGTGGGCCAGGGCTGCTGAGAAGAAGATCAAGGAAAAGCAAGCAGTACGTTTGATACCTCTGTGTAAGAAAAGACAGTACTGCAGTATTGGCTCCAAAGAGTTTATACAAGCTGTTGCCAAGAGGGAGAGATGCCACAGTGAGACTAGCAGGTTAGTGCAATTTACCCTGTGACAGCTGTACAAAGACTATCCAGAGCAGGGAGCAAGAAACAGCTTGGCTATTTCTTCTGTAATTGATATATAATTTTGAGACAAAAAAAAATGTCCAAAATATCTTGCAGTTATGTCATTAAATAGTACTATGAGGAAATAGTTCCTCTAGCTGTTAGAGTGGGTGGCTATACCTTGTTAAATTGAGCTTAGTAGTGAAGGGCTTTTTTTTTTCTTTCTTTGTTTTTGACTCCTGCATAAAAATTTATTGTCTCAAACTGTGATTTTTTTAAGGTACAGACACAAACTTTGCAAATTATTATTATTATTACTATTACTATTACTACTGATTATTACTATTACTACTGATATTATTATGATATTGCACAGAATAAAGGTCTTTATTATGTATATCTGTTAGCTGTGCGGTCTGACTCTGGGTCAGAGAACTTGTGTGTAGTAAGAGCAATGCATCATTCCACAGTCTGGGGCAAAGTTTTTGGTTGCATTACTCTGACTGATAGATGATGTCAAAAAAAAAAAAAACCCACAAAAAACCCCTACCACCATCATGTTCATCCTGCTACCATGACAGCTCTAATGGCATTTATTACAGAATACATTATCTTCGATGCTCTTCAAAAATCTAGACTGGGAATATTTGGTTGTGTGTAATTGCCTGGAAACCGGAGTTTGAGTTCTCTCACTTACTTGAAGAAATTCATTATATGTTTTACATTGACCTTTATAGTTTCCCACCAAAAAATGGATTGCATTCATTAATGTTTTGTGTCTTCAGAGAATCTAAATTGTTGTTTTAAATGTATTTCAGGAGCAGACTGATAGAATAAATCTTCCCTTGCCCTTCTATTATCAAAAACCTTCAAAAGAGAAATAAAAGAATGGCATGAAATGCCACTAATGAGGTTAGTTGACAGTTTAGCATTAAAAAGAGAGAGAGATATCTGTTCTTGAGCATGAACTGTAGAACACAGAAAATTAATTGTTGAAATAATTACCTATATTTGAAAGGTTGGCATCAAACCATTCATTCCTATGTATTGCTTGGAGGTTGTAAATGACTAAAAAGTCTCTGTAGGTTGTAAATAAAAGTCTCATTCAAAACTCTAATTTTTCTCAAATGTGATAATGATGTCTCTTGAAGGAAGAAGGTTCAATTTCCTTTCAGAAATGCTAACAAAAATGTATATATGCATTATCATGATTTTTTTTCATTCCTCACTGTCTTAGAATTGGTATATTCCTTATATACGATGCAAAATATCATTTTTTCTAAATATCCTTTTATGTGCTTAGGCTATTTTACTCTCTCAAGGTAGAGTAGATGTACAGTGGAGTACAGCTGAGTGAATATAATCTGTAGAGATCTAGGGAGATATCCTACTCTCTCAGAAAATTTTTGGACCTTGTAACATGTTTGATCAAAATGAGTAGTTAGAGCATGCCAATTAATTACCTTCTCTGAATATTAAAATTATTTCCCTTCTGCAGGTGTTTTCATTTTGCATGGCAAATTGAAATATTCCATTGACTAAATTGTCTCCAGAAAAATTCTTTGGATTCTTGGATTTTCTGGTTAGCTTCAGAAAGTTCTTAATGTAAAGTTCTTATTTTCTACATCCCATTTTTTTCTTATTTTTTCTTTTTTTTTTTTTTTTTAATGGGTTTATATGTTTTAGTTATGATAACTATGAAAAAAAAGAGTAATTTTCCTTTCAAATTATTATTCCTTATACAGTTAGACTTCATTTTTTTAAAGTAATTGTTCTGAGTCCTAGGCTTGAAATGCCATACTTGATACATATAAGTATGTATATTACAAAGGAACTATGAAAGGAAAGCTACTCCCTATAAAAAGGCCTGCTTATGCAACTTCAGGTTACATGCCAAAGAAACTGGCCATTCCAGTATACAGGTTACGTGTCAAAGTTCAAAACCCATCCATTCTGGAAGCTTTCTTCCACAAGTGCAGCATACAAATTTTACTGTGTACCAAGGGAAGAAAATTTGTTAACATTATAATTCTTCCCATCTAAGTAATCAGAAGATAATAGAACTGAAGTGAGCATGCTGCTGATGGAATGTAAAAAATTAAGATCTGTGGCCTCCGGGCACCTGGAAACCTCCCAGAATACATGTCTGGTGTTCTGCTTGTTGTCAAGTAGACTCCAACATCTGATGTTCAGCTGCATCATATCACCAGCTCTCTCCCTCTCCGTTTTTCCTCTCTCTCACCCACCTCCCTCTTTCTCTGACTCCCTATCCCCAGTTCCCTCCCCCTCTTCTTCTTCCTCTTTTTCATTTTCCTTAGGAATGCATAATGCATGTTATATATTTAAATTGTATAACACACTTGGAACTAGGAATTAGATGGTTAGAAATTACTTGGAGGTATTTCAGTAAAAGGAGCACAGAAATAATTAGGTAACAATACAAAAAAGACACATTAAATATTTACTAATTGCATATCATTGCACTTAGGGTATTTTCCCCACAATGAGGTTTAAAGAGACCATTCAGAATTGTGGAGAGTGAAAGCAAAGGATTGTAGGTAAAAAATCTTAAGACATGAGAGAGATTTGTACTGGTTGGCTTTACATGCTTCTACCAGTATGTCCTACTGCTGTTACGGTAAGCAGGGAAGAGAGAGGGAGAGAGGGAGATGTTTTCCTTCACAATGCAAATGAGCACCACAGTCAGGTGTCTGTTGTGATCTGCTTTCTGGAGAAGCAGATCCTTCTCCTTCCCTGACTCCACAGAACACCTCATGAGTTTCACTCTGCGTCTGAGTTTGATGCCTAAACTGGTATCTAAAGATGCATGTTGGAAATATTTTTTTTCACCAGGAACCACCAAGAATACAGAAGATATCAGAGCAATGAAAATCTATGCCTATTCTTGAAGCATGGGATTGAAGACATAGCACTGACACCTTTCATCTGTTTTTGTATATATATGAATTTTACACTCCCACCTTTGATTTAGATGAACCCCCAAAAATAATACATTAAGTTAATTTAATTATTATATTTTGGGTAGCAACTATCCAATATGCATTTCTAGGTTTTAGCAGCAAAACAAGTAGGGAATTGCTAAGTAGGGAATGGTAACACTGTTGCATTGCTAAGTAGGGAATGTTAACACTGTTGGAGCTCAGGGAATGGCTAGGCATTAGTTGTTTGGTGGGCAGCAGCTGTTTTCATTTGTGTCACTTCTTTTCCTTGGACTTTATTCTATCTTTGTTGTTTTCCTTTTCCTTGCAATATTATTTTCATCATTATTATGGACATATTAAAATTCTTATTTCAGTCCATGAGTTTTCACACATTTAAACTTTCAATTCTCTTCCCCCATCCCCATGAAAGGGAGTGAGCAATGTGAGTGTGTGTTTAGTTGCCAGTTGGGGTTAAACCATGGAAAAATAAATATTGCAATCAGTAGTATGCAAAAGAAAAGGTTATGCTTACTGCTCATCTATGCATGATGATGCAGGGAAAAGAAGACTGCAAAAGTGAGAAAGCATATTTATATTAAGTAGATTCAGCCACAAAGAAGAAATTTTTTGGATTGTACAAGTCCTTGTAGAAAGCTACATGAATTTTTTCATTCATCAGAGTTACTACAGAGTTTCCTGTTAATTTTTCAGACATCTCCATGGATGTAAAGGATGGCATGTTAAGATCAAGGGGAAAAAAAAGGGCTACAAGTGAAAAAGTAAGGAAAAGAGATTTTATTTTCCTGCTTTTGCATGAAATTTTCAGAAACTCATGAGCTCTGTGTTCTAAAATGTATTGACTGGACTTTGAATGAAGAGTGTGTTGAGAAAATATTGTGCAATATAAACATTACGGCAAAAGGACCAAACCGAAAAAAAAATAGTGGCAGGACTGAATTGAGAGACTGAGACTTTGAAATTGAAAGAAAACCCATGCCTCATCATTGCTTGTCTTGAGAATTTTGTCTGAAACAACACTCGAGGGATGAAGGATGAACTCAGTCTTTCTGATATTTCTGCTTTGTATCCAGCATTGTATCTGATATGCATAGGTACAAATTAGAGAAGAACTACAAGTTTTACCATGTTAGTGTTAAGAGCATATCAGAGGAAGAGATCTTCAAAAGAATTTTGCCAGCTCTCATTTGGAGTACTTTTGATCTATGGAATATCTTTTATAATTTCCTTTTAAAAATATTAATAAAAAAATAATTATTTTCTGAAACTCTTCTGTCTTTTGGGGTTTTTTTTAGTTTTTCCAGCTTTCTTTCAGCATTCTAAGCAGGACTCACTTTCTCCTTAAAAGATAAATGCAGAGTTTACTTACTGTGAGAACTACTAGAAACAGATTGATTTGTTCACATCACAGCTTATTTTTCAAAAAACAGTATTCTCATTGGTCTCAAATTAGTCCAACTGTTTTTTGTATAATTTGTGCATAAAATTACAAGCTTTCTGTTTTAGTTTCACAGAGATTATAGAATAGTTACAGCTTTTATCAGTCATTAGTTCCATTTTCTTACATCAGTGACTACTTTCTGTTTGCAAATTGATAAAATGGAAGCACGGTGCATATCTGCTTTGAGAAGCTGGGTTGGGGTCCCTTCAAGAGTTTGGATCCTATGTTTCTATTTTACTGCCAAAAAACTGAATTTCTCTGCACTGTATTGATGGTAGCAGTAAAGCAAAAATCCAAAGTATATTTGGAATTAAGAGGATTGTGTATTTTTCCAGGAGAATACTTCTTAGGCTTATAATAAATAGTAATAATCTGCAAAAGAACACAAACCATGTTTTTTGCTTCCAGCTCCACTGAAATGTGTGCTTGGAACTTGGAAACAAGTTATTGTTATTCAAGAAAGCAGGAATTAAACACTCAGGTTGTGAATATGGGAAATTGAAGTTTTTCTAGTCAATTGCACTACTTATATATGCATATTCTGCCATAATCAGTTAGTGATACAAATATGTGGTTTTTTCTTTCAATAACTTTTAGTACTTCAGAAAAGGGGGTAAATAAAATTATGGTTTGTACTAGTTCATGCATTACCAGTAGCTGCTGATTTAATTCCTTAATTCTTGCTACGTTGAATCATCCAACAATAAGCGACTTTGAATTAGAATTCCATGTTCAGATTTTGGAGCCAGCTTTTATTTATTTTTCATGAATACACTAAACATAATATCAGAATTTGACATTATCATTAACATTTTAACTGGAATCTTAGAAGGCAAAGCAACTATTTCCAAGTTTCATTTCTTACACAGTTCAATACTGTTCACTCACAATACTTTTGTACAAAAGCGTTTTTCTAGAACTTCAATTAGAACCACTTCATACAATTATTTTCCCTCCGCCTTCTTCTTTCCCACATTTTAATTTCAGCTGCTATCATGAAATCACACTCATTTATACTCATTTTAATTTCTGTGTGACAGAGATTTATCTTTGTTTGACACCACTCATATTAAACTTCCTACTCATTTATCCCTGAAATATACATTTTGTTCATCTTTTGAAAGGACTACCAATTTTGAGGGGGAAAAATCAGGGTTAAGTTCTGATATAACAGTTTAGTTACTCAGATGTTTTTTCAAAACAAATGCCAGAATTTGATTTCATTCAACATAGAGCTTTCATACATAGAAAGGTGAACAATATGGAGAAGAAAACAGTCTTTTATTTATATGTGTGTAGTGGAGTTTTGGAAAAGTAAGTTTCTTGTGCTTGTATACATGTAAACTCACAAGGACACTTTCAAGATTTAGTGGTAATCATACAAGAGTCAGTGATAAAAAATACATAAAAACAATACATATTTTTTCCACCTCCAACTTAGTTATTGGCAAAGATTTCAAAAGCATCCTATCTTGATCTAGATATCTTTTCAAATAACATCAATAAATAACTGTATTTAACAGCCCATTTCTTTTTGTATACCCTGGAATCTACAAAGTGTAATTTTTCCACTTACATATCTAAAATAATCTTTCTCTTTGAAATTGTCATTTCCAAATGTTTTTGCGTGTTCAGACACAAATATAACTCAGTTTGAAAACTTTTGTTTCAAATGTGGTTCATAATCCAACACACAAATTCAAGCTCTTAGTTAGTTCATTTCCATTGACATATATTTAATTAGGATAAATCTTTTAGTATTCAGCTTCTGAATGATGAGAAATGTTCAGATTCTGTAGCATCTTTACAACATGGAAATGAATTCTAATAGCAAGCCCTGGAACAAAAAAAACCCTATTTTTATTTGTAAGGTATAAGTGAATATATTTAGAAGATGACAGAACAACAGCCTACAATGCATAGCACTTAAGGATGGTTTCCAGTTAGACCATAGGCCTGATTTAAATACTTATATAAAGTTGAGAATACATTATGTAAGCAAATCTGTTCTATAAACCAACCTGTTTCAGCAGAAGCAATGTGCACTGTCATGTACAGGTCTTTTGAAAAAGGGCAAAAAAAGGTTTTAACTGCAAATGTCCTACTTTTCCCCTCTCCTCCCTGTATGCTAAGTTTGTATCAGGTTTACAGCTGGCATGGATGTGTTTCAAAAGATTGATGCTGAGGACAGACTCTGACTATGTGCCTTGTTCTGTCTCCACACCTCCAACCACCATGCATCCTTTTCCAGAACACCTGGGAGATTGCCTGTGTCCAGGATGTCGTCACTTCCCAGGTGAAGGAGGCCTGGGTTTACATCCAACTCTGTACACAACGATACAACTGGGTTATAACAAAGTTACATACTAACTAATAAAGATATTCTGTAAATAACCAAATGTTTGATTTCTTTCAATTCTCATACAGTCTCTCCTCCACTCCCCACCTGTACAATATCAATAGGGTTTTTACTTCCTTTACTTTAGGTCCTGCCTAAATCAATTCCAAATCTCGGCCTGCAAAGACATTTTTCTGTTGCCGATGGTGGTTGATGAAAGAATATTGGACATGTTGTCCCCACCTGTACGATATCAATAGGGTTTTTACTTCCTTTAGGTCCTGCTAAATCACTTCCAAATCTCGGCCTGCAAAGACGTTTTTCTGTTGCCGATGGTGGTTGATGAAAGAATATTGGACATGTTGAGTCTTTAAAAAGAGGGGAAAAGGGAAAAAAGCTGATGGTCTCAGGTCCTTTATAATAACCCAATATTGTTCTTGACAATCCATATGTAGAGACAGTGGGAAATCTCAGTCCTCCACAGCAATGGCCACCACAATACCTGGGAGGATGATGCCCAAAGACCTGTCAATGGGACCGTGTTGTACTTTTGTGTCACCTGTAGCACCACTGCCACTGTGGCAGCACAGATACTGCGTGATCCTACAGATGTAAATATTGCTCTCTTCCACATCTAGTAGCTTTGAGTACTTTGTCTGGACAAATTCACGAGTTGTCAGGTATTGTGTTGCCCTTTTTTCCATGAGGTACCTACTTTATCTGCTGCTGCATGCACTCAAGGAAGGGTATTCTAGGAATGGGTACCTTAGCAGCCTTCTTTGTCTTTCTCTTGCTACAGCAGAGAGGGACTGAGAGTGGAACTGACAAACAGGGAGGTTTTGTTGCTATCAGAAAATCACTTTAAAAAATGAAAGTAAGTATTTAAATTCTTGAGAGCTTCTAGATATTTTCCTGCACTGTGAGTTGCCATTAGCCATTCCTCTCACAATCCCAGGGACCCTGCACTTCACCTTGTTGGACCTGGTACAGTTTCATGGTAGAAACCATCCTGCATCTTTCACCTGCTTAATGAGCCCTGTCTGATACTTTTCTTCTGCAGTATGCCTCTTTCACATTTCATCTACTAGAAGGAGCTTTACAGTAGTTCACAGGACTCTGGGGACCTGCATGTCCCTGGAAATCAGCAGAAAAGGGCTGTGCTCCTGGTAAACCTTGCTTGCAGTAGGGTTAGAGCAAGGTTAAGGACTAAGATTAGTGTCATGATCTGTGGCTGGAGATGGAATTACTGGTTAAGGTAGGTGGATTTGTATTGTGGAATGGTTTCTAAACCGATATAAGGGAAGAAACTGGATGAATGAATGGCCAATTTACACAGTGGTTTCCTCTTAGCAACCTCTTCCTCTGCTAAGTTTAGGGATTCAAACCTGCTGGCTAGCTGAATCCTCACATATCCTCACATGATAAATTAATCAGTCTTCATACGCTGGCAAGTTAGACAAGCAAGTTATGGTATCTCATAACTTTTCCTGATCTTCAGAAGTGTCATTACAAGTGTCATTGTCAGCTCTTCAAGCATCTCTTCTTCACCATCCTGGTTGCCCACCTACCAAAATGACCAGAAAAGGAACAGAAAATCTTTTAGCCTTCTGCTAATTGGCTATGTGCTGATGGTCTATCTTGAGGTGCAGGGCCCAGCAGGTCCTCCTACCGTGTGTACCCAAGAACTGAATCAGAACTGGATTTTAATTTTATATTTGCATAAATAAAAGATTTCACATTTGCATTAATATTATTCAAGAACCAAAATCACACGTGGAGTGAATGGGGATAAAGTGCTCAGATATTCCAAGTATTTCATTTTCAGGCTATTCAGAGCTCAAAGGTGTGAATTTAAAGTAGGAAACACTATAGGCAAAAGAAATTTAACTATTTGAATGAATAAATTATTTAACTTTTGTCTTATGCACACAGATTTCCCACTTCCTAGGCTGTATGTAAAACCTCCGGACGTGGTAGATTAAAAAAAATATATACAAATACTGTTGCATTTTTTAGGATCAATGGAAGGTGTTCAATATTTCTAATTAAAACTCATTTAATCTATTGTATATTTTAAATATATTTTAAATAAAAGGTGCTTCCAAACAGTACACTTCATGCCAACAAATTCAAAATCTGTTCCTTTCAACAATATACTTATTCCAAACAAATTGTAAACTGATGATTGCAGGCAATGCTATTTTGTCTTGCTGAAAGAACATGCCCGTAAGAGCTGTCTCGCACTATGAACACAGCATATGAAATATCACACGTTACATCATTCTAAAGAGTCCTTGTTCACTCTCTATGGCTTCGATCTCTGCTAAAGGGCAATCTTCTGAGACAATAGATTGAGTTCAGACTGAAAATGAATAGTAGCAAAGCAAAATCCTGACCAGTTAAAACATAGACCTGATTCTTTGAAAAGGGTGATTATACACAGATGAAAACAGTTAGGGACAAAATCAAGTGGGAGAAAATACTGAAACATAAAAGCATGATTTATGATTGGGAATTATTTAAAAATACTTTATGAAATGTCAAAGCCTCCCACAATTTTATGGTCATGAAAGAGTACTTCAGTAAAATAACTGCCTTAGTTAAAATCAGATATGAAAATGGCAGTAAAACCAATTTTTTCCCAAAACTAAAACATGCAGAAAAAAGAGAAGCATTCAGAAGAGACCAAAAATTCTGGAATGCAGCACTACAGTCTACATATATCCTTTAGAATTCAGAGTGATAAGAACAAATTTCGTAAATTTACTGAGAACAAATTAAATGTAAAATCTGCAATACCAAAAGCTGATATTAACTAAAAGTACTAAAATGACTAAGCAAAATTCACAAATCATACAAATATTATATAAATATTCTACTTTGGTCCTTAAAAACACACAGAAAAGGAAAAGACAATGTGTCAGTTTTAAGAAAGGTGTAATATCTAAAAGCTAAGAGAGCTGATAGCCAGCAATATCAAGAAAATGAGACATAGGTCTCCATTCATTAAGTATGTAGGCAACTGACTCTGGCAGCTGTGGAAAAAGCAACTAAGCTCTCTATTGAGAGCAAAAGAATGGGTCAGTCATTATGGAATAGAAATCAGAAAAGCTTTAAGTATGAATGATTAGCTGCCTTAAATAAGGAGATAGAAACTGTTTATCTCAGCAACGACAAATCCTCTGGCGCATCAAGGTTCTACTGATCACCAATGGAAAATGCCTTAGATTTCGCTAAAACAATGTTAGGGTGAAGTTTGGGGTATTTTTTGACATATTTTTGAAATATTTTTCAAGACCCTGGAAAGGAGATTTATTTTTAAATCATGCTTGGAGGAGTGACCATAGTAGGAGTTAGGTGGTGGTATATGAATACTTCCTAAATTGTGTGCATGTTTTATATGATGACAGTTTAGTGTCAGAACTACAAATTATTTCTGTAAGCTTGTATTAAGGATCTCCCTACTTTTTGGTAAGCATTCTCATGATTAGGGTATCATTTTATGTAATTTTTCTCTCTTCTTACTGCCCAATTGACCTGTCATTTTTTTATGCAAAGATGTTACAAGGAACTTCACCTCAGTGTCATTTCTACAGTAATTATAAGGGTTTATTCCTTACAGAAGAATGCCTTTTTTTACTGTTTTTGGGGAAGGAAGATTTGTCTAGGCCTATACAGCTTAATAAAGTAGGCCCAAAATAGAATGCCTGGCTCCCAAGGCTCAGTGAGTGTATTGAACTCACATCCACAAGATCAGTTTCGCCTTCCTTGCCTCCAAAGGTCTCTGGCTGCATTTATGGCTCAGCGGATATCACATGGGCTTATTATCTGTGTGGACACCAGTTTGCACCATGCATAGTTTTCACGCAGTGTGCATAGGACAGTCAGCATCCACAAAGAACATAATGCCCTGTTATTTTCTGTTTAGCTCCTTGCATAGCAGACTGATGCTGGTACTTCTGTCATTTTTGTGACTTGTTTCATTTTTTTCACCTCTACATCTGCTGGTAATGTTCATGACAGAGACGTGATGTTCATCACAGAGATGTGATGCTACTTTGATGCTACTACTGGCCTGCTCATTGGATGTAGGGATCTGAAGGTCTTCCTTTACAGATAATGTCCTTGACAGACTGCCTGGAGGGACAATTTGGTGAACGTCTCCCAAATTTTATGGACTGATGGACTGACAAATTTAACCTCTGAGGGCAGGTCCACATCAGAAAACAGGTTTATCTTGACAGCACTGTGTTTTTGGAAGAGAGTCAGTGTGCACAGTTTGTACTGTAAGAAAATCACTAACGTCATGGCACTTCTTTGCTGTTTCTCCTGCAGCCTGCAATGTAGGAGTTGTGGGCTCTGTCTGCCTGCATATTAGAAGATGTTCTGCTCTGCGGTGTTGCTGCCCAGACACACAGTAGTGTGTAGTGATGTCCTCTGCCATTATTACTGAGATGTTACCTGCTGCTTCTGCTGAAGCATAGCCATCTGAGGTGCTGCACATCGGGTGCCCAGTGCTGAGTGGGTGTTCACAAGATTGCCATGAAAGCCAGTCTCTTACTACAAATTCAAACTGTAGAAAAACTTTGAAGCAGAACACCTGTGTCCTGAACTCCACCTGTTCATGAAGAGCCAAGAAATTGGCAAGTGCAAAGGGACAGAGAGTCCTGCTTCATGGATAAACATCTGAGTGGAGCTGATATTGAAAATAAGGATATCAGGAGAGTTGGGAAGTTTTGGGGGAGAATATGTCATGGATATTTGCCACTTAAGACAATCAAAGAGCATATCTTTCTTTCAAGCGGTATGTGAGAAACATTTTCTTTTCTTTACAGCAGCTTATGTGCTCTCAGATGGATCTAGAAGGGATCACAGACCCCTTTGTAGCCTTGTATGGCATGAATATTCCTGCTTGGAGGGAAGTATGTGCAAGCTACACAGGGAAAGGTGTATGAAAATTAGAGATAAAAGAGACTGACTGCTTTTTTCTGAATTCAGTAATATCAGTATCATGGCTAATGTGATCATGTTCCCCAGAGATATACTGGGAAAACATTTCTGTTCGTGACAACTCTTTTTTCCAGAGAAAAGGCTCAGTGACAGTGACAGGTGGGAAATGGAAGTAAGATGCCATATAAATAGACATGAAGTGGAGATTTTTGGCAGACAGGATAATTAAACACTCAAACAATTGTGCTGGAACATACTATAGATTTTTTAAAGACTCTTCAATGAACTACAGCTTTAAACAACTACGAACTTCATTCAGAAATTTCTAGATAAGGTGGTCCAGCATGTAATAGGCAATTAAGCTGAATATATGACCCTAAAGGTGCATTTAGGTTGTAAAAGCTAGGAAGGTGCCTCTTGAAACTTCTTACTTGCATCTAGTGGTCAATTTTCATCATGTGTGTCAGTCAGTGAAGGCGGAAAATTAAACTGCCCCTTTATGAGAGTTTTTTTTCCTTAATATCTCATCAGAATTTTATGCATTAGAATTGTTGGCTACTCTACAGTCTCCTTGTTCTCTCTTTTAGGTCAGATCTTGATAAAAAGATAGGTAATGTTGCTCCATCTCTCTTTGACCCCATTATCACAGGTCTATATTAATTCTTACCAATCTGGGGGATTAGAAGTGATCAGCATTTTTGAGGCTTGCAACAGTTGAAACAACACACACTTAACTCTTTCCCTGTATTTTTTTCATAAATAGTCTCACTTTTATTACCAAAAATGTTAAATTGACTTAAAGCTACTGGATATGATAATTTCTTCCTGTTGGATCATGTCACAATTAGGCTGGTAACATGAATAGAAAAATTATGCCTTGTATTTCAGTTTTGGTCTATATTCAGAGTTTGTGTTCAAGGTATCTAATGTTTCCTCCCTGAACAGATGAGTGGTTTTAAAAGTTTGTGGATGCTTGGGACACATTCATTCTTTTAAGCTGTGCTTATCAGTATGCACAATGATATAAAATACAAGCTATTTTCCAAGGTTCAAATAGGAGCCCACTGTATACAGTATAACAAATTCTTCTCAACCTTCTGACTGTGATTTAATAGCTTTACACTCATGGAGGCCAATATTATGTTTCTTTTTGAAATCAAAGTCAATGACAGGGGTTGTTGTCAGCATAAAAACTTCCTGCAGGAGAAAAGCAGAAAATGCATTTTTTGTTGAGTGTAAATTCAAATACAGAACTCCTCGTCTATCATCACTTCAGTTGAGGGCTTCAGACCACTTAATGATTCCTCCACTCCATATTCTTCAGTCAGCCACCATAGTTTGGATGCAGTCCTGGAAGCCTAGTTAGTAAGGAGAAAAGATCATAACATGAGATTTCCAGAAACAAGCTCAGGACAAGAGTTATTGCTGCAGCTTCTGTTTTCTCTCTGTTCTGTTTTATCTGTGTGAAACAGCTGGCTGAAACCATTTTCTAGTGCAGTAAGACAAATACATAGCAACAGCTTCAGTGCTGCAAATTCATTGTAGTGTAAATATAACATTGTTCAACTTGTTTTCTGGTAGTAAAATGGTGTTTTCTACCTCAAGGTGCCTGGTGTCTTCTAGTAACCCTGACTAAATATCAATGAATTTTTTATGTCAATATATTTTTACACTAACAGAGGTTAATTCTCAAGGCAGTTCTCAAGTATATGCACAGCTAAGTTTTACTGCAGATTCAATTCAAGTGTATAGACAGCGCAGGCCTTGAAAATGAACTTAAGGGATTGCTCATTAGAGCAGTGGTCAGAAACACTAATCATCTGTGTCTGTCTTGTTCATAAACTCCAAGTTCAAAGGCAGCTATTGGTCTCCAGGGAATACTCAAATGTTGTGTTGGAATCATAGTGGCTGAAGAATTACATTTTTCTTCTCAGCCTGTTACTATTGCTAATGAAAATTCATTAAAGCATTAAAGTGAAAATGCCCTATCTACCCACAGAAGCTGTGTTCTGGCATCTTTTATAAAATTGACATGTAAGAACTGTGTCTGAAGTCAAATCATGGAGCCATGCAGAACTTCCTGTATCTGCTTTATTTTTGTAAATACATCCTTTGTTAAGGTGAGGGATAGAGAACTTTTAAAACTATTCAATATATTGAATATTTGAACCATTTCTGAAGGGCTGATACCTAAGCAATTCCCCCATACTTACATTTCTCCCATCCCGGATTAAGACTGTATTTTGTGCAAATTCTCTGACCATGATTCCACATTATGCAAATTTGATAGCTGAAAAAAATATGGAAGAAAAACCACAGGCATGCTAGAAGAAAATAGAACTTACTCTCTTACACACTGCTCCATAGTATGAAATATTAACTTGCAACTTTTTATAATACAAATTGTTTATGTTTCTTCTATTCTTCTCATAACAATATATATTTTTAAGTAAGTCCACTCATGATTCTGAACATTTATTTTCCATTTCACTGCTGTTCTCAATTTTCTCTGCAGGCATCTACAAGGCATGCCACACATTTTCTGTCTTCTGCTGTGAGAATGCAGTAAACATGAACAAAAAACTATGGCACATTTGTTCTGTATTACTGACCTTCGCATGATTTTTTTAAGCAAAACTAACCTGAAAAATGAAATGAGATTTGTATGCTATAAAAATTACAACATATTTATTTTCAAGGTCCAATTGTTTCTAACATGCTAAATGCTTGCTAAGTTATCTAGTAGTCTTGCTAGGAACTTAGTAGTTATTATAGCTTAGAATCTTTGGTTAGCAAACATAATTTTACAGTTAAAAATAAATTTATTCCATTTATTTGCACACTTAAGGGCAAAAGCCAGCTTGAAATTGTATTTTGGTATTTTATCTACCTATGTGAATTGCACAGCCGGCAACTCAAAAGTTAATGAACCACACAGGGCAGTTAGAAACCAATGGTCCATAGGAACTTTAATATGTTGTACATACAACCATACAGTTCCTCCTAATTCATTTATTTTTTGTTCTCTCAAGTGAGGTATTTCTGCATTAAACAGAATCTAAATCAGGTATGTATACACAAACTTGAAAATATATATTTTCAAGTAAAATAAGGAAATAGAAGCAGCATAGCTAGATGTTAAAAACATGCAGATGTGAATTCAGAAGCATGCAAAAAGCTAATGTATTGATATGATACAAAAATACTTTTCTATTTGTGTTCTTCCCTTCTGTCTTAAGAATCAAACATCCAACAACAAGCTATGTTAAGCAATATGTCCCAAAACAAGGATATCTCCCTGAATGCCACAAAGGGCTGGAATAAAACTGAGCTGCTAATAGCTGATGACAGTGTTTGCCTGCAGGTTTAATAAATCCCTGAATGGATGCTTCTCAGTGTCTGCTTCAAAACCTACTTGGTCTTCAGAGCTGATTGAGTAGCATCAATGGGAATATTACAACTTTGAAAAAAAGCAGTTCCAGCACAGTAATGCAGTCTTAATATATCTCATTTCAGCAAAAGAAAGCCTTGCTTCTGAGTTACAATGAAATCTTGCAAAAATTTCAGAGATAACCTTTGTTTAATACAAAACAATTTTGACTCTGGAAGGATCTGAGTGATCATAGAGATTTTAGTTATGCCTATTAAGCAAATGCAACTTAGAAGACTTTAAAAATTCTGTCACATGTCTATCAGCATGTGGGAGCTTACTGAGGGAAGCAAAGGAGTTAATGTTCAGAATAAACAAGTGGTATAAAAATACAAAGAATTCAAAACTTCCTGATGAAAAACTTCCACTTATAATCCAAATGACAAAAGCAGAGGACAAGTATAGTAAGTTTACAAGCCAGGATATTCAGATTCTTAGACCGTAAAGTTTTAAGATAATTCTTACAGAACTACCAAAGTAGTTAGCTAATAACAACATATATTAAAAAAAAAATAAAATCACAGTATAAAGAATGAAATATAGTAAAGTACTATACAACAGATCTCTACAAAGCAGTTTGACACATTTTGTAGAAAGGTGTTACATGCTATAGCAACTAACAATCGCTGCTAAGACTGTTGAGGCAGCACAGATTGAAAATGAATGAATCAGAAGTAGTGTCAAATGGCTGATTTTAGGAAAAACATTGTTGCACACTTCACGCACTTTTATACAGAAATATTATAAAGAGATATTTCCTTCCTACCACAAAATTAGATCATTCTCAAACAAACAAACAAAAAGTATATATATATATAAGATATTTTAGTAGCATTTCCAGTCCAGGGAATGTTTAATTCAAATATTGGCTGCCACCAGTATATGCAGTTGTGTTCTTCTTAATTTAGTTCCTGTTGAATCTTTGGGACAAAGCTTTAATTACGATGCTGAGTGAGAGTTCTCTGACTTACAGCATTACTGCACTTTTGCTCAGGTTTTCATTACTTTGCAATTAGTAGTTAGAAATTAGTTAGCAATTAATAGTAGAGGTAATTTTTCATTTTCAACAAAAAAGGACAGCATTTTTGTAGAGTCCAACCTAAGTATAAACAGAGCTCTCAGCTGTTCTGTATTTTTTACTTTCATTTTAGAAAAATGTAAGGAACTTAGATTCTCAGTGCCTTGTCTTTTATTTGCATCCTAGTCTTTCAGCTGTTTTACACTTCAAAATAAACCCAAGTGAATATAGTACAACAATTCATGAGCAGAAATGTATGGAATCTCATTAAAGTTGTCTGAGTGAGGACAAGTATTATTGTCTGCATATTTTCCTTGATGAGTGAAGTACAAAGAGATGAAACTATCTGGCAGTAGTTCTGAATAGCAATAGCAGTCTGAACTCAAATATGATTTGCAGCATAGAGACTTTTAGACTGAATATGCTTTTGAAGAAATGCCTTACATAGAATATTTTTAAAATTTAAAGATTATCTGGTACTTTTAGAAACAAAGATGAGGATTGAAGTGGTTCTTGGAGAGTTTCAAAGAGGAAACAAAAACTCAAGACATTTAGGTGCTGACATTCTACTTTAGGAACCAATTGTAATTCTGATTTTAGTTCTGAGTTTGTGACTAGAGCAGGAATGCAGTTTTCACAAAAATTTTGTGCTATGACATTGGGACTGAAATCGCTATCTGATTTTCTTCTAGATATTTGTTCATACGATGCAAAGACAATGTGATAGACTGAAATGTTGATGGTTAATGTCACAAACAATTGGCCATTTCCAAAGCAAGAGGGTGCTTTGCTGATGATATGCAAGGAAGCATCCAGGTGCAGAGGGGGTGTGCACTCACCACTGAAACAACAAGCTGGGTTTTGAGCCAGATAAGGGAAGATGAAGATAAGACACAGATCCTACAAAATGAGATAGTGCTCTTTATCAAGCCAGTGTTCTCCCTTACAAAACTGGCTCCCTGTAAATACCCAGGGGAGGTATTGGGACATTTATACATGGGCTTGAGTGTGTTCATCCCTTCTAATGGGGCATGACTGGCTAGACTATGCTGGCATGAGAGGCAGTGGTCATGTTTTACAAGGGGCCATAAACCATCACGTCAAAAATCCCTGAGTGTACACTCATACCTGGGCTCTTCCACCAGAGAACTGTGCATGATCCACACTGTTTTAAGTGTTAAGCTTCCCCCTTCAGGTGTTCTCACATGAACATGAGCATTTATTAACCCACTGAACTTTGGGTTACATGGACTTCTCTCCCCCGCTAAAGTCTTTGACCATCAATTCAACCAACTGACATCAAAACTGGAACAATCAAGTCTTATCTTTGGGTCCACAGGTGGTGATTATATTCCTCTTTTCTATCCTTCTGCTCTTATCCCTTCTTTCTCTCTCTTTTTTTTCTGTATATATTTTCTTAATTGTTATTTTTATGTTTTTATATGCTATATTTCTACAGATAATAACAAAAAGGGCTACATACCTCATTTTCATTGCAACCAAATTGTTCTAAAATAGACCCTACATGTATATATATGCACATGTTCATATAAAGGCACCATTCATTCAGCATCATATCACTCTAATCTACCCCAAGAGATCTATTAACAAGAACAGCTGCCCTTGCCTTCAGGGGCAGGTTGTAACACACAAGCATTTCAACTTTAAAAATCAGTGAGAACAGGATAAGGAAAATGTAATGCCTTTGAATTTATGTATGCGCCAAGGCTTTCTTCAACACAAATATGCTAAGTCCACTGAAAAGATAGAGGCCACAAGTTGCTTACTTGTGGAAGGATTAGGTGAGTTGAATCTAGTTCAATAATGTTTTATTTCATTTTGCTTCCCTGCAAATGAAAACAAAGATTTTCTTTTCTTACAGCAGTGCACACATTGGGTATTTCATATTATTAAAAAATGTCCAATCCTCTAATTTTTGACCAATGAAAAATTACGGGGATGTAAGATGACCAAAGCAAACCAAAACCAACACATTTTCTACTATTTTGACTGGGAATCAATAATTAGTAATTTGTGTTTAAAAAGCCAATCATGCCATGGCTACATTTTAAGTGTACTGTTTCATCATGATGATGATGATTTTATTATACAAAATTTCTGGTGGTTATGCAATAAGAATTATCCACTAACATTGTAAAAAAGCTTTTCCCAACTTTTTCTCCCAAATCTGGCCTGGACCCCCACTTTTCTAAGAGAAAAGGGAAAATTAGCACATGATACCAGCCTCCATCCTGTGTCTGTGCTGGGAAAAAAAGCTCAGGAAAAAAATATCAACTTCAGACTTTCTTTTAGTGGATACTACATTTTCTTAGATGGGAGATTCATCCTCAGTGAAGCACAAAGGACTACAGAAAACTTCTTGACCTACTGACAAAATAGGTGAAGAGGTGCAGCCTGTATGTCGATTAAAAAGGAGGAAAAACATTACCCTGCTGACCAGTGCAAAAGGGCACATCAGTGGATTACTCAATCCTCAGCCTGTCAGTCCATTAAGGTCACTAGGTTTTGAAGTGCTGTTCAGTGCATTAAAGAGTACAAGGCTTACATGCACTTGCTCACTACTTTAGATACAAAGGTACAAGGACATCCTTCTAGTTCTTTTCAGTTTTCATATCCACGTTTTCTTCAGTTTTGTTATCCTTGCTTAGTCACAATCCTGCCTCCAGCTGAAATAACCAAATCCACAAAACTCGATATAAGGGCTCTAATAGCTAAAACTCCACAAGGAGAAAGAAATGTACAAAAATTGCTGCTGCTACACAGCTGAAAGCATAGCATCGTTGCTGACTTAGAATCCCTGGGTTGAAGAGGCTAGCCTGCAATTGCAGGAATTGAGACTTGATAATTATCATGTCCATTTCAGTCTTTTATCTTGTCAAGTGTGGTTTGGTCAATGGCACCAAAGACTGTTTTTATTCTTTAGAACAGGCAAAAAACTCTTTCGGATCTTTGTCAAGTAAGAAGCATTCAGAAATAAGAAATGTAAAGCATTAGACATACTGCAATGAGATAGGGAGACTTTCTTTTGCTGCCTACCTCATTGTTGACTTTTGAATTTAGTATTCCAAAAGGCAGGATTTAACAATTACATCTCAAGGGGCAATTTTAAATATTACATGGTTGGGGTATGTGAAACTAGTAAATATAAGAAGAAAAAAAATTGTCTGGATGAACTTGGTTTATTTGGAGAAAAAAAAAAATTGCATCCTTTTCCCAAGCTATTTAGTAATTATCTTGGAATGTTTTTTTCTTCAGTTGTCAGTTTCTAGAGGAAAATAAGTTGTCGATTTTCAGTCTTTTTAGTTAAAAAACTTCAGGTGAAGGACATAATTGATAAATCAAGCAATGGCATTGTTTTGGTTTTTTTTATCATTTTCTAGAAATAAAGCTGAAGGTGCCTTGAAAACCATACTATAGAATTGGAAATCATGGGGAAAATATAGCTCATTTTCCAAGGCCTTTTCACAGTAATATGACCCTCCAAGCTAATTGTCTCAAAAGTAAAAAAAAACCAAAACAAAACAAAACAAAACCTAATTAATTTTTGAGAGTAAAAAGAATAGGATGTTTTTATAATCAATGTCAAGAGAATGGACTGATTTGAACTTTCTTGAAGTGCAAAGTGTATAAAGAATATGAAAATACAGATAAGCCAACTTATTTTACTTACATGAAGAATGTCTGTGTGTATGTATTAAATAACAGGTTTACATTATTGTTCTATCCTAGGAAATGGAAATCTCTTGCAGCCCTTGAACATATTCCCAGTATTATAATTTCCATGGCTTCATACCTTGAAGATTTCTTTTTTGTTCCTGACATGAAATCCTACCTGCATAGAAATCTTCAACAAAGTTTTTATTGCCTCAAACTATTGGAATGTATGTGCATTGCACAATGAAGGAAATGTAGTCTGGAAGCACCATAAGGATCTTAAACAAAAAAACATCCTAATGGTATTGGACTCTTGAGATAAGTGGTAGTTGATTTGGGTTATTTGTTTGCTTGTGTGCAATTATGCCTGAAGAACTACGCTTATACTTTTAGAATCCATTTTGATGAGCACCTTATCTGTCAGACTGATCTGTCCAAAAATGCTCAAGCAAACTGTAAGTTTGTTTTGTATTCCTTCATCTTTGTATAGATGTAGAAATAATATAAATAACGTCCACTCTTTTCACAATTGTGGAAAAGTGCAGCTGTATGTTTGAAAGTTTAGATATAAGTACTCTCAAGTTTCCTAAAGATGACAGTGCTTATGTATCTAATAAATATTTTTCAGGTGAACAGAATTTTTTTAAAACTTTTCTGCTTGAATATTATAAAAAACCTAGAGTGTTGGATTTCTCTTTTTAAGTTTTTTTGGACTTGCAAAAAATTTTTAAAAGAACATTTGTTGTCTACATGTGCATATTCTTTTTTGTTGTTAAATCAGCTGAAATGATATTCAGTTACACAAGAACTTAAATTTCAACACTGACGAAGCTGATTAAGACCTATTCAATCAGGCTGTAGTGTGATCAAATTTGGTCTGAAAGGTCAAGGCTAAAATAGCTTCCTATTTCTCCATCTGATGTTTATAATCTCTTAGGTTAAATCCATCTGAGAGAAATTTTCCTTAGACAGAATGACATGCATATGGAATGAAGAGGGTGGTAGATTTGTTTTTATGAGGAAATGCAAAGAAAGGGATTTGGAGTATGATTTTGTTCTTCAAGATAAGCAGAGAAAGTAAAAGGGAGAAAAAAAACCCTGAAATACTCAGGGGAGGGGGTGGGAAGAAAAGAATAAAAGTTCTTCAAGATAACCAGAGCAAGTAAAAGGGAGAAAAAAAAAACCTGAAATACTCAGGGGAGGGGGTGGGAAGAAAAGAATAAAACTGAAAAAGAGGGATAGAAATGGCAGAATTAAAGACAGCTGGTCAGAAAAGTTATTTGCAATGTGCCAGCATTTTATTTTTGTATTTTGTTTCTTTTCTTTTTATTTGAAATAATCTGTTTTTCTTTATATCTATCTTCATAAACATGCCACCATTTCCCTCTCTGGTTTTTTTTGGGGTTTTTTTTATTAGTTCTACATTTTTCATGCCTTTTTGTCAAAAGCTGTGTCATTTTGAGAGTAAAGAATCTAGTCAAATCTGTGTGCCTTATTCTTCCTGCCTAAATGAGGAGTACCTGGAAACTGAAGTTCTTGAGGGTCTTGAATGGTTTGAACCTTTCTTTGATCACTAATATTGGAAATGTATTTTGATTTAGCACTGAGTATTAACCTAGTAATTTAACTGCTAGGAATAATAGTTGGACCATTAAGGACAGGAAAGATATTCCCCCCGCCCCCCCACCTTTTGTTCAGTGTAAATATCAGTATTTTTCCATGGTTTTTTCCTGCATTTGACATTTTTGTAATGGCTCATTGCTATACCCACATCAGTTTCTACCTTTTCCTGGATTTTTTCTCTCCTCTCCTCTCCTCTCCTCTCCTCTCCTCTCCTCTCCTCTCCCTTCTTCTCTTCTGTTCTTCTCCTTTGAAAGGAAGAAGAAAGCATTGACACAAATTACACAAATAATTTTTAAACAATAGATATTTCCTATATTTTCACACCTGGTTTTGTCTGCAGTGAAATTTTTAACTTTGTCCACAAGTATAGCTGCAATTCTCCAGCCTGTCTTGATCAGAAACGATGAGCAGTGCGATGGTGAGATGTTTTAATGTTTGCATTTGCATGTCAGTTTTGTAATTAAGCATTTGTAAATTCACACTGAATACTTTTAGAATTAGGATCAGGAATGCTCTCCCTAAGCTACATGGCTCCAGCCCCACCTTGGAGGGACTGCTAAATATCAGAGAAGTCTGTTAACAACAGCTGAGCAGATCCACAGGACTCCTCTGCTTTGCCAGTAGCTTAATCCCCTGTGCAACATCTTTACCCGGATTTGTGTGAGAGACCACTATTTAGCATTCAGTAAGTAGACAGGGCTGTTCTCCTACAGTGATGACCTCCCCGACCTACTAGAGGAAACCAAAAATTACACTGATCCATTAGAAAGATTAAGACAAAGACAATAATAGCTGCTGTGATTTATCTTTTTGTTTTCATGAAAAGTTCACAAGTTTGCCAAAAATGACAGACAGGAATAGATAATCTCTGCTTTTTATCACTCAGATCAGACAACCTTAATGTTACCAATGAAAAGACAAATACCATGCTTCTATTTGTGGAGGCCGAACAAAGACTAGATCATCCTTTTTCCCCTAGGAAACATAAAGTTAAAATTCTTTACTTTGAGGACCAGAGTAATAATTCAAGTGACATTTGGCAAGGTGAAACAAATAGACAGTTATTATTACTAATGTACATTTGTTTCAGTATTTGACACAGACAAGGTCAGAGAGCACTGACCATTTCCTCTACAGAACTTCTGCAGTCAATCAGAGTATGTAACTTTCAGTGAAATATCTATGCATACAGGGATATTGCAGGTGATATTAACAGCAAAATTAGATGGAACTTAATTTTTTTATAATTTGCTGGAAATTTATTCATCCTTCTGTCAACTCAATTGAGTCTGATTATAGAATTATCTGCTGCAATCATCACACATTTGAGGAATATCAAAGCTGGGTAATTAAAAATAGCAAAGCTGTGCAAATAATTTACTAATAAAGGTGAAATGGCACAGTTTTGTTTTAACCCACTTAGCAAAGAGGTTAAAAAAAGTGAAGAAATGGTTTGGGATTTTAAGGGGGAGGTTGCTGAATTCATATTTTTTTGGGGTTGTGTTTGTCTTTATTTTTAATTTGCTGCAGAGGTATGAATTTAGATAGCTCGAGCCTATGGGACATGACACCCTCCATGATGGAAAGATGGAGGAAGGAAAAGTTAATATTAAACATGAAGTCTCATGTAGTCTCAGACTAATTCTTGTAAGAACTATATAGGAACAAGGAAATATCTTTTACAGTAATTTTTTTTAGCATTAGAAATAATCTTCCAGGCTCTGTCAGAAGACAGGGTATTAATCTATTGCCCTTTTTTTAAAATGTAAGATTCTATAGTTATTCTATAAAATAATCTGTTTGAGTATGTTACTATGTTAATGTTTTTCATGCAGTGTTCACCAGGATAATTTACAATACTAATACTTTAATTGCTGAGTAAATGAGGCTGGGAAGTCTACTCTAACCCCTCTGCTCAAGGTCAGCTAGAGCAGATTACCCAGGACCATGTTAAGTTGTGCTTTAAATATTATTGAAAATAAGACTCCAAAATCCCTCCAGGCAACTTGTTCCATGTATTTTTGAATATCGGCACATATATATATATCCTAACTGACTAAAATCTGTACTCCTGGATGGATCTGTGCCTGAATCCCCTTTTTTCATTTTGGTACTGGACACCTACTTTAAAGAACACTAAGAAATTCCAGGAAAATATCTTAACCTCAGTTAATAGTAAGACAACTACAAAAGAAAGGTATTTACTAGCATAGTCAAAAACTTGAGGACATTCTAATTTTTATTTTTATAAAATAAAAAAATACCACTAAAATGTTCTATGTGCATATATATATATATATATCTGTATTTGTGTTCCTTTTTTGCAGAAAAATCCAAACCAAACCAAAACACAATACCCAGTAATAGATCACAGAGAACTAGCTTATAAGTCACTTGCATTTGTTGTTGCACAAAAATGAACATCGTTAACCATCATAACTTTAGGGAACAACGTTTTAAAATATTATCCTTTTGACTTCCCATGTCCTGGTTTGACCATTTTTTGGGTGCGGAATGGGAATAATGGGATGTGAATAATTCATAGAATCACAGGATTGTAGAATGTCTTGTATTGGAAGGGATCTTAAAAATCTTTCAGCTCAAACCCCTCTTCCATGGGCAGGGATATCTTACGCTAGGTCAGGTAGGTGTTGCAGGGCCCCATCCAACTTGGCCTTAAAGACTTCCAGGAATGGGGCATTTTCTCTGGGCAGAGAGTTCCAGTGCCTCGCCACCCTCACAGTATAAATTTCCTCCCGATTTCTAACATAAACCTACCCCCTATTGGTTCAAAGCCTTCATCACTTGTCCTGTCACTCCATGACTCTGTAAAAAGTCCCTCTCCACTTTTTTATAGCTCTTCTTTAGGTATTGGAATGTGCTCTAAGGTCTCCCTGGAGCCTTCTCTTCTTCAGGCCAAACAGCCCCAATACTCTCAGCCTGTCTTTATAGGTGAGGTAATTGCACTAAGCATTCTGAAAGGAGTAAGTTGAAAATAAAAAAAAAACAACTTCTGAGTAACATTCTGTGATTTCTACCCAATTATTCTCTACTGAGTTCATAAAAGTACTCTCCTGTGCATCATTGAACTTATTTGTTTGAGGAAGAAGCAATAAGAAACAGTAAGAAATACAGATTTTGAATATTGGTTTTAAGAGAAAATGCAGAGATTAAAAAACCCTAATGAATTCTCTGAAGGCTCCACTGTGCACTATTCCTTTACTTAATCTTCCACAGCCAAGAAAATTGACAGAAATAGCAACTCAAAACTACTTTTGTAAAAAATAGACCTCCTCAAAAACATTTCTATTATAAATTTTCACTTACAACACCATAAATAACATGAACACACACTGTACATTACACAGAATTGGTATGCAATTTCTTATTCTCCTTACTACATCATATAGAGAAAAAATCCTCACCTTGGAAAATAATGTAAAGCTTTTAGCACTCAAAAGTCAGAGTGATTTCTCACTTCTGTGAGCAAAATAATTCTGAAATGTTTAACACTCTAGAAATAAATTTTTGCTTTATGATGATAGTACTTTAAAAGAAGAAAGAGGGAGTGGGGGAGGCATGAATTTGATTCGAGACATGTTTGTCATAATTTAGAGGAGTTGCACATAAATCCAAAGACTGCATGCAAATCAAAAAATCATGAAGGATTTGGGGTTTTTCTTTTCCTGAGTCCGTGGTCTTGGAAAAAAAAACCCAAGTCCTTATTTGTTTGGCCTGCTATTCATAGTACAGGAAACCAAAGAGCTAAAACATCTCCTGCAAGGCACTTTTATTCAGTCTGAGACACATATAGCAGGTAGTTCCTGTCTGTACAAACAAGGAAGAAAGTTCTACTTAAAGCACTGACTGTTCTTATGATCCCAGTTTTCAATCTCAATTCACACCAGGGACAAACAAATTTTTGTATCCTAATAATAATTCTGCAGAATGTCATAAGGATTTTTTGGTTCAGACCCTGCTAACTTTTACATGCACAGGCTCATTCAGTCAGAAAGATTTCTTCCTGTCCTACTACACAATGCGTTCTTGATCATAAATGAGCAATCACTGAAAGCATTGAACAAAATCTTTCCAGGGAGGGTGTACTTCAGTGTTACCAATGAACCATGCTAGAGGACCACTATTGTATTTTTGAAATCTTTATGACTGCTGCTAGAGAAATCAGAGGTGTAAGGCATCATTGAGTTAAGTTAAAACATCCATCCTTATGAGAGGAAAAGAATGGGGGGAAAAATGGCCTAGCCAGTGTGTGCCACAGAAACAACTTTGTATCCTTTGAAGTTGAAGCATCTCTGACACTTACCTACCCTGGTTCTCAGTGATAATGGGTACCACAAACATGCCAAGGTTCAACGGAACACAGACAATGGAGTATTATTCTATTGTTCACAACATTATACTCCTTGTTCTTCTGTATGTGGGATTAGCCAGCAATGTAGGCTTTTTCTGTCCTTTAGCATAAACACACATCATTCATCAGTGCAGGCACTGCACAAATGTAACACAGCTGTACCATCCCCTCCCTTAGCAGGATTTATGGCCAGCCCTGAAAAACTGGAATGTGCAAGCAACCTGACTGCAGATTGACTCCATTTGTAATCAGTTTGTACACAAGGTAAATTACAGGATTCTCAAATTATTTCTGAGAGCCTTGTATTGTGCCTCCAGAGACACTGCTGAAACTTCTTGAACTGTTCTGTTCCCTATGTATGTTTTCCAGGTGACCATTTATTTTTCTTGTAATTTCAAAATCTTTTCCTTCTATGTTCTTCATACCAGCAGTAAAGAATGAAGGTGAAGGATGATGTCTGAATTAACGCCGCTATTGTAGAATATTCTTTAAAAGAGCTGTAAAAGATATTTGCTTAAAATATGAAATATGAAACCTAGAAGAGAATTTAAGTGACAGGCTCCAATTTTCATGGAGACAGATGGTCTCCCTAGCTTTTCATACAATCTTTTTAAAAACAAATCATATAATAACAAACATATAATCTTTGTTAAAAACAAAAGATACATAATCTTCAGATATTTTTCTAATTGGGCCATACAGTCTAGACAGTTGCTTTGATTTCCTTCTTTGAGTGAAGGGAATAGGTTGAAAGAGGTGTCAGATTAGTTTAGGTCTATTATGCAATATGATTCATTTGAGACAAGTTCTGTTTGCAATCTTTTTTTCTCATAAGAACTCAAATTTTTATCCATTAGATTAAAAGATCATTACTGGGACAAGTACAGTTTAATGTCTTCATCAATGGCAAAGATAATGGAATCAAGAGCATATTTAGCAATTTGTCAGATGACTCCAAACTGAGTGGGACAGTTGGCACACCTAAGTGATGGGATGCCATCCAGAGGGATCTGGACAAAATAAAGAAGTTAGTTGAAAGGGAATTTCATGTGTTTTAACAAGACCAAGTGCAAGATGCCACACCTGGGTCAAGGCAAACCCCACTATCAACACAGGGGTAGGGTTGAATGGATCAGAACAGAAAATATTTGAGTATCATAAATGCTAGACTACAAAGTCTGACCTGGTTTTGTCTTTGTTCTAGAAGTGCTATTTATGAAAAATAAAGCCATATGTAGAACATACAATGTCTTTGTCTCCTGACTCCATATTAAGCTAAATAGGCCTCAAGCTGACCTTTTTTTTAAAGGTAATCCCTTTAGATGAGCATTGTTAACTTCCCAACATTAACTGACTGAAGATTCTCAAGCCATCTTGTGGCTCAGTTTAAGGAAGTTTAAGCTACGGTGGTTGCACTATGTGTCTGGAACAGATAAAGGGATTTATAGCAATAAAGATTTTTCTGATATCCTCATTCTAAATCTTTGTAAGCAAAAAACTTACTTTTTATTTAAAAAAAAAAAAAAGATGTTTGAAGACAGAAAAGATGTATTACACTTGCAGTGTCCTGTAAGCTGCAGTTTCTTATCGCAAAAAGATTTATATCCCACGATCTCAATGATGCATTGCTTTTTACAGATGCTATTGCAGCTGGGGAGAAGGGAATGGTAAATGGTTTTCCACTTCTATAAAAGAGAGATAACTGGTTTGCTTAAGTATTTTTGTGTGCAAAGTAATGGATCATATTAATCACATCCACACTCAAAGTAGAAATTTAAGAGAGCTTTCACCTAATGTATCATCAACTGTACTTTGTCATTGAGTGGTAGGACATACATTAACATGAATTTGTGTGTGTGTGTGTGTGTGTGTGTGTATTTGTTGACACACACATATTCACACATGTATTTGGAAGCAAGAGGGCAAGGGAGAGAGGAAAGCAATTAAGGCCTCTCTTCCAAGCTTTTTTATTCTATTCTCTAGGAAAAGGTTCACCTGCTCATTGCTCTCTGAAAACACTGAATCATTTTAACTGGAACACAGTCTTGCAATATATTAACTACATGTTCAGCATCAAACCTCATTCAGCCTCAGAGTGATGTAGGGTTATTATGAAATCCTTCCTTTCAGCACCGTGCAAGCTTTCTGTGGTTATTTTTTTTTCCTGTAAACGGAATTTCCAAATTGTAATGAGTTATATTTTTACAGTGATAATATGATAATGCCATCATGACTTTAGAAGGTTTAACCCTAACAAGAGATTCCTTTTCAGAGGGAAAGGGCTTTCTGTAATTACCAGTGGAGCCTGCATAAAATTTGGGAGAGTGGCATACTGTGGTTGAACTCTAAATTCTGATGCTGGCAGTTTTCTCAGCTTTTTGGGGAGTCAGTCTTATTCATGGCTGTACTGCAGAAATTCATCTTAAAAGCAGTAAATAGCTAAGATCAAGACTGAGAGGCAAGAGGAGGACACAACGGAGATATGCCAGACTTAATGTAAATGAAAAAGTGATTTTTACTTAATATTACTGTCCAGATATCTGCAAGAGAGATGGGTCAGATAAGTAAACTGAGGTTTTAAACTACTTTGACAGCTAAAGTGTAGATGTCCCTGCAAGACAGAAATTGTCTTTCTGCTTGTTATGGATTGACTTCGGCACAGTGCTAGTGCTTTTATGAGAGGTGTATTCTCTAAAATGGTTACTGTGAGGCCTTGAAGAAACCTATCTGACAACAATTTCAGATACTTCCTTCTCAATTAGCTGCAAAAGTGTTTTGGCTGGGTTTTGTTTCGTTGAGATAGTTTTTTATTTGCAACATTGAAGTAATTAGGGAATAGGTTCAGGCATGTTCACCTGATTATCTGAAAGTAAAGAAGAGTTGCCCTAATGTAACCATGGCTTCCAAGATTCAATAATGGATTTAGGATGTTTGGAGAAACATATAAACATTTCAGCTATGAAACTTCATTTGCTCCACTTCCCTCCTACGACAAAAAAGGTCTCCTCTGTGGTGTTAGCAGAAAAAAATGCTACTATTCGCTCCAATCGAGCAATCTTTACAGTCATCTTAGATTAAGGAACACTGCCTCAAACTGCTTTTAGAAAGTGAGATTTGTAGCACCTAGCTGAAATCTTCAAGGGATACTTGACTAGAATAATGCTTTTTCAGGCAGTACATCATGTATGTCACATTTCTCACACATAGAGAACCACAATTTATACTAAAATACAAAATATTACTTTGAAAGTGGCTTGATTTAACTTTTGTAGGAAAATAAACATAAAGTCTGCTGCTACTAGCTTTTCCTATTTTTTGTCTTCTCTTCCCTTGAAACCCACAGTGGAGTTCTGTAGATATATATGGCTATATATTTGTATTGTCCTTTGATGGGTGATTTTTTTCCTCTTCCTCCATGTCCAGTCACTAGTTTTGGATTAAAGAAGCACAAATAGATACATAAAAGCCGTGAGTCAGAGCTTTGTCTAAATACAGCTGAAAACCAATGTTCTCAAAACTGTCCCTAAACAGAAACAGAAAAAATAAGATTATGTTAAAAATACTTTGTTTTAAAATAGCTCTTTAAGTTTCAGGAGACTAGAGTGGGGGAATATTTATTACATTTTTCTTTCCAGAAGTTTAATTTATATTTCTATAGAGACAAGACAGCAAAGACGTGTAGAAGATGAGATAAGCAAGTGACATTTCAAAACAAAGAATAGATTTGAATGAAGGAAATTTATAAATAATAAAATTATAAATAATAGGGAATTAGCCTTTTAAAACAGTTTGACTTACTAAGAAGAGAATATAAAATACATTAAAGTAAATGTCAAAAACTTAGCTGAACAAGAGATATCTTATGTGAGCTTGATAGTATGACCCTCTCAGTTGTTGAAGTCCCTCTTAGGAACAATCATACCTTATTGTAGTGATATAGCCTAGTGAGAACCAATCAAATGTACAGTATTGGTGTAAAAGGATGATTAATCTGTGTCTAAGGTTTGTGATCTGTTTCTATGCAGAATTTGAAACTTGCATTCTTCATAGTAATATTGTTGCTTCCAATTAGATATTTACAAATGGTCTTTGACAAAGTTACATGATGAAAAGCAACAGAATGGTGTTTGAACACATCATACACCATGTCATGCTACTGAATCATCCCTGTACTACCACAGTATTAAAGCAATTGTTTTAATTATTAATTATTGATCATGTTAAGAGCTTCTTCTTCCTGAAATAAATCTTCTGCTTATTGCAATAAATCCATAATATGGTAAAAGTTTAAAAATTTTTTGTCTTGAGAGGTTTCCTTTCCACATTTTGTTGTGTTTACGACCTTTGTCTCTGTCAGAGATCAGACACATTAGTTACACCTTCCACTTTGAGTATAAATAGTATCCAATCATAAAAAACATTATGGATTTCTTTCTATTATTAAGATCCTTTTGCAGCTACATCTAAAATTACTCTTGTTCTGAGGCTGGTGGTTTTGCTTGGATTGTTTTTTTCTAAGTTTTTTGTTCGTTTCTTTGTTGATTTTTTGGGGGTGTTTTTATCTTTGTGGGGGTTTTTTGGGAGGGTAATGGTGTAGGATAGTCTTTGCATTATTTTATCATTATTACTTACTGAAATAAATTGGACTGTAGAGTTATTATATACTTCAACATTAAGTTTACAGGAATATCACCCATACAATTGAATTCTGTTTTTTTAGATACAAATACTTGCAAGTGTACTTTGTTCTAGGCGCTAAAGTCATCCAAGGAAGCAAACAGAGGTTTGAGTTAAGCACATACATTGTATTTCCCATGCTATATATATACACATGTGGAAGATAGTTACATACAAATTTAGAAACAAACTTAGATACAATTTTATACAAAATGTTTTCATTTGAACTGTGACTTTATACTCTTAGTACACTGTGTTTAGTGAAAAAATGCTACCATGTGTCATGAAAATGTTGCAAAAATATTTTCATGTTCAAATAGAGTTTTTCATGCTCATAACTTACTGAAACATTCCATTTTTTTGTGTTAAATTTATGCATTGCTTGAAGGAAATAAAGAAAAGATGTTTGAGATCCTGTATATTTAATAAGAATTAAAAAACACCCCATATTCTCTAGGCATGCCATGCAATAACCATAAATTCAGGAGTGGGGCTTTTAGTACTTTTGACCCCAGGTTATCTGAAGAAACTGATGTTTAAAGATTAGATAACTTTTGGGCTTTTACAAAATTTTATTCTGACTAATGTTATGCGAGTGCACAGTTGATTATGCACACTGATTAATTACATTGACTCATTTATTTAAAACATAATCAAGAATTATGTTTTAATACTTCTTTATTGTAAAGATAGCTTGTGGGACAGATTATTTGTGGTTCCTTGAATCCAAACAAGTGTTCACATTCCTTCTGAGACAAAATGTACCTTTCTAAAACATTTTCCAATCTTTGTATATTTTTTACAAAGAAATATCTGCCGGTGTTTATGTCTGCTGAGAACCAAGAATAACTTTAGAGCTTCATACTCTACAGATTTTATTTTACTGCCATTTGGTACCCTAATTAAATTCAGTATAGCAAATTGCAAGCATCTTCTTCTCTTTATACCTTAGATTTTGTCACCTGGGAAGAACAGACATTTGTTGTATCGTGCTTTTTGTTTTATCAGTGGGTCTATGGTTTGATTTGTGATTTAGTAGTTTTCCTTGGTGCTGGTATTTCTTTTGTCTCCACCCTTTTCCCAGAAATTTCGTCAGCTAGTTTCTAGTTTCTATTTCTCCAAATTTTACCCATTTCCTAAGACTGTTTTTCTTCCTTGGAAGTTTATTGGTTCGCTCCTGTTATCCTCCGCCTGGGTTTTTACTCCCAACTCTCCTGATTTGTTGGAAGTTGGGTCTGCCCCTGACTTTCCCCTGAGATATAAGTCTTTGTCGGCCCCTGAATCGGGGCCCAGGAAGAAAGAGGGGAAGAAACACCATCAAATAAAGTTTCCCTGGGTCCCCTGTGCGCTGCCTGTGTTTTATTCTGCGCCGAAACAACTGACAACTGGGATTCAAGGAGCTCTAGGGGGAAAACTGCCGCCCCCCCACTCTCAACATCAGCTAGCTGGGGAAAGTAAAGTGGCAGAGACATTAAAGCCTTTCTACAAGACATGTGAAAGTACTACCTGTGATAGCACACATGAAAATACTTAGATGCCTGAATGCTGTTTATTCAAATCACACTCCTGTAGATGAAAAAAAATCCATAAATTTAACTATTCTTGAAATATTTAAGCAAAGTAATTAAGTATTTAGATTGATGATTTCAGAATACCTAGAATGCACTAAAAGGCCACAAAATAGTAGATATGACCTACAGTCAAAATACTTAACAAATCAGAGTTCACAGCACTGAGAAGATACTTTTTGTTTAAGGAACTCTTGGAACAATACTGTCTTCTCCCCAACAATAAGGGAAATCACAAGGCAAGATAATAAAAAGGGAAGATGTCCATATAGCTGGAAATATAATAGTGGACTACTAAAAGAATGGACTGAAAGAAGTTTTTTTAGGAAACCAGTCCTAACACTGTCACTAACAGGAGAAACACTTCTTGATCAGCAAGAGCTAATTAATCTGTGGAAAAAAAAATCTTCAATTGGATTATGCAGCATAATCTCCATAACTCTTTAGGATCAGGTAGATATGTTTAGCAGAGACATCTCTACTTCTTTAAGTTTTATAAGTTTGTCTGTGTCTGATCTCCTCTGGTCCCTTCTGGTGGCATATTTATGATGTTTTTATGTGTTTGGCCTTTTGTTCTAAAGGTATTTGAATATGTTGGCAAAAAGAGGACTTCTCTGTGTTTTAGTGGGTGGAGGGAAGGTTTTCTCATCCTAAGGGTGAGATTTATCTTCCCTAAAATCCTAAAAGCCTCTGAAGCTTAATATTTAATCCAAGTCAGTCATTAAGGCTTCTTTTGTCTTCAGAGACTTTTACCTGATTTTAGACAAGGTTCAGAAACTGGACAGGTAACTTAGATTCTGGAGATCTTACTTGCTCATTGACCAAAGAGGATTATGATTAGATGGCATTTTAGAGTAGATGCTTGACTTTCCAGTGTTTGAAATTGACATTATGAATTTGGACTGAAATTATGGAAGTCTTTCTGTGGAGCTGTCTGAATAGCTATTTGGGATCACGAAGGAACAGACTGAGTGTCAGCATCCATACCGAGAAGCTAAATGTGTCATGAAATGACCTCTCTTTCTGAAGTCCTCTGATACAGAAGAATCTGTACTCACATGAGGGACTAACAAAGGGACTAAGAGAGAGATTTTATGCCAGAATTAGTGCTCAAAAACTCACCAGCCCACTTTTCTCTAACTCTTCCTATAACCCTGTCATTTGCTGCTGACAGGAGACATCATCACACTGTATCAGTACCAGCACTCAACACAGACATAGTGTTGCAGAGGAATTATAATCAAGTAATGGTTGAACTTGTAAAGAAGCTCATGTGATGGAAAGTGTCTCCACAGCTAAGAGTGCAGCCTTGGTTTCCAGCTTGAAAGGTCAGCTGGTTGAACCCCTGGTTCAAGCAGGGCCATGTAGAGCAGGACCATACCCAGATGTTTTTTCTAGATAATTAAAGATGGAAACTCTACATCCTCTCTGGGCAGCTTGTGCTTGTGCTCTGTCACCATCACAGTGAAAAAGTGTTTCTTTGTACTCAGAGACATCCTCTTGTTTCTGGTTCAAGACCTTTGCAAATGGCTCTGTCACTGGGCACCCCTGAAAAGAGTCTGGATTATTCTTCTTTGCACCATCTTTTCAGATATTTATGAGCATTCATAGAAATCCTTGAGTCCTTTTCTTTATGTGTGACAAATAAACCACTCAAATAAAAAAAGCTCAGAGGAGGTGGGAAAGGGTGGTGATCCCATGAAGACCAGGAAATGTGTGACTGACCACAGCTAATACAAAGAAACAACGTTTTCCCAATACAAAAGGGAACAAAACAGCTACAACAATTGAGTGGATCATCAGGTGTTACAAATATTTATCCCTGAGTTCAATAAAACAGTGTAAATATCTTCCTGAGCTACCAAGACCAGCATGAGAGGTCCTTTCTGGTGAATGAAGACACCCAGAATTTTGGTGGTGAGTATATTCTGTGATACAGTAGTGAGAGTCACATTTGCATTGTGATTGAACTCTGTATTGCAATTGCTGTCATTTTCTATGGGTAACTTAAATTTATATTGTATTTTCACAAGTGTTAAAACAGAAATCCTAGGTAACATCAACAGTCTTCAGATAGGTAAATCTCATATTAAACATCATACTCTGCATTTCTGAAATTCCTAAAACAGCCTGGTTAGAGGGCTCTGACACTAGACTAAACAGTCTCAGATCTCTTTCCCTTTCCTTACATGAAAATTTGTCTAGTTCCTTAATCTATAAATGTAGAAAACTACAGTGCAGTAATGGAAGCCAGGAGTTTCTCAATCAAATCTATATTTTGATGATTGACTGCAGTGATATGAATTGATCAGACAGGCTGGATGATACTCAATCAGTCCCTGATGCACAGCTTGAGCTGAGGACATTGGCAAATCTTTTATTTAGCACTGGATGCAGCAGGCTCCTTTATGTCTACCCTGGCATCACTCCCATTTTGTGATCTGGTAACAGAGAAGGGAGAGACAGGCATTGCATGTTCTAGATACAGGTTGTTTGGGAAAGGCTTTGGCATGAAAAAGTGAGTTTACATTCATAGAAGTATTTTGTGGATTGGATTACTTTGAATTAGAATTAATGTAGCATATCAAAAATATGCTACATTTTTTTAACTTGTCTCATTTGATTTCTACATTGTACTAAGTTCTGTTCCATTTTTATATAGTTATTTTCTGTAATTTAATTTCTAATTATGCAATATTAGCTTTGCAAATTTTTCTAATTTCTAAAATAAGAAAAGAAACATAATTAAGTTATAGCTCCCTATAATAAACAAATCAATCAACACACATATCGCTGGAATTCTAATACATTTTAGTCAGGTAAAAGCTGTGACTTTTGAAAGTATCTACAACTTATTCTTCTCACAGGTATCATGTGTTGTACACCCACATTATGTGTGATAAAAAAGTCAGAGATTAGAGTTTAGGTTAGATCACCCTAAAAATTATGATTTCTTGGTCTGTGGGTCTACTTTCTATACTGTGATTACTGAAAGCCTGAAAAATATTTTTCCCGTGGAAAGTTACTCTCAATAGTACAAGACAAATTATCCAAAATTTAAATCCAAAAAGCAATCAATGATTTATGCATTTTGCTTAAAGAGACAAACCAAAATGGGATGGTGCATTGTTGCAACAACGAGTGACACAGAGACCCCAGGCAGGTGCAAAGTGCTCTTTATTGCCAAAAACTGGGCCTTTTTAAGCAGTTAGCCTGTAACCAGTTTTTAAGGCACAACAAGCCCAAGTGAACCAACCGTGATGTGGACATGCAGCAGTCACTCAGCATAACTCTCACGTCTCTCACATCTCTCACCCCCTATTCCAGCTGAGTCGCTCTCCCATAGCTCCCCTCTACGTAGCCTAAGTTACAGGCTGGAGCCATGTTACAAGGCCTTCCCTTTTAGAGCCTTACCTGTTGGTAACAATTCCCCCTTCTTTGTTTATGTATTGCACAGCTAAAACTATCTGCACCAGTAAAGCCATTATCTAATCAAGACTACTATTGATCATTCATTGCACACGAGATAAAATACATGGGATACACACCACAATCATAAAGAACATACCAAGGATAACTATGCATTACCATCCATTACTAGGTGTTTAAGCCATGCCCCAAAACTGAGGTTGTCGAGCCATGAAGACACCCTACCCTAAATCCCATTCCCAACAGTATACCATACAGCTGCAAATAGGAAAAGTAAAGTTGGAAGAAAAATAGTAAGATTTTACACCAAGTTTGGGAAGAAAGAAATTATCTTGGAGAGAGTGAATCAATTCATCCTCTCAAAAGCAGGAATTGCTGCAAAACTTCTTAATACGATGAGTCAGGAAAATTTAATTCATATTAAAAATAATTATTTCAATTTAGGAAATTGAGGAACTGAAAGGCCTTATTTCCCTGAGAATCAGGTCATAAAGAAATAAGCACAGTAACAGTTTTAAATGCAATCACTGTATCATTTTTGCACTGATGTTATGAGTTTCCAGTTTATGCCCATTAAATATCAACCTTCAAGAAACTTAAGTTTAGGAAATTTAAGGGAAGGACTCAATGTAATTTTTAAGAAAACTAGAATAATGTAGGTTCATTTTCCTGAACGGGGGGAGCAAGGACTCTTACAGGACTTTCTCCAGCACTCTGGTACTACCCTGTATTAGTGCAACTGAACTCAAGTTACTTTCTTCCCTGTAGATTTTCTTCCCAGAACAAGAATGAGAACAGCATCTACTCTGAAAGATAAAAAAGGAAGTAGGATTTTTTCTTTATTGCAAATTACTGTTTATGGCCAAAGTAATCATACAAAACTCAGATTTTTGCAAATTAAGAAGAATCTTGACTGGGATATGCAGTAGAAAAGAGTACTGATAACCTGGAATTAATGAAAGGATGCTCAGAGAGCCTAATAAAGCCAGTTGCATGAGGAGCATATTGGGGCCAGAAGAATTACGCATTAAAGATTTACACAGAGCAGAGAGGGAAATGGAAGATCAGAACTTATTGTAAAACAAATGCAAAACAGGAAGAATGTCTCTGCTGTTTTTGAAAAAAATATCATAACTATCACATGAAATGGGAAGTCTAGCTTATTGAACCATCTCTAAGTCTATCCATTGCTTTGTGAAGATATATTGTCTGTTGCAATAAAGAAAGAACAAAATTTCAGGATATCCATCTTCATCATCAAAGACAAACAGATATACTTGAAACTACTCAGCAAGACTTAAGGAAGAAAAGTATTTTCCTTGTGTCATGGGCATTCCTCTCTATGTTCTTGTTTTCCAAAAGAATAGAGTCTTATTCTTTATGTAAATCTGATAAATCCTTGAACTACATCAGACATTTTATGATAATAAAGTTGTTTTCTGAACTATCTTGCAATTATTTCCAGGAATTCCACAGCCAAATGGAACATTGTTGAATCATATGACACAGAGTAACTTCTGCAGTCTTCTATCTTTGTTTTGTTCTGCTTCAAAAAGAAAAAAACAAACAAACAAACATGCAGATTCATCCCTGAGTTTCCTAAATTCCACATGTAATAAAATGATGAATGCAGTACTGAGATTCATCCTTTTTAGTACTCAGCTTTCTGAAAAGCTGATGCCCTAGATATCACTTCTGCTCTACTTGATTGCATCACTCTTTCTGTATATGAGTATAGATTATTCATCAGATGAAATTTGGTATAAGAAAATACTCTTCTTTGTGGAAAAAGTGTCAATCTCTCTGAATGAAATATGCATAGGGAGAAAGATTTTCTGATTTCAAGCTTACAGTTACTCTTTGGAATTCCACTGATATGAAGAGGTTATAGTTTGTGTTTTGCTATCTTGCTTTACTTTTCTCTTCTAGCTACATAATTATTTAAAAGCCAGATGCATACTAATCCTTAGGAAAAGAAAACAAATGTCTATAAAACACAATATATTGGGGTTCATTTGAGAAGAAATGTAAGCCAGAAGCACAAGATGAAAAGATTTAACTTCCCTGGTAGCTGGAAGCAAGCAAGAAGGTAATCAAGGCAAAATAAACAACCTTAATATTTGCAAGCTATTCTATACCTAAAAATAGATAGGGTGGACACATACTTTTTTCTTTCTCAGAAAACTTAATTGGAAGTGAAAACTTTCTCAGAATCATGATATGAAAGGGGAAAGGCATGTGTATTGCATTCCTGAGCAAAATGTATTTCTTCTGTATGTTCTGAATTTTGCAAAAGGTTTCCACTTTCAGATACTTAGTAGCCTATAAATTTGACAACTCTGTATCTTTACAGTAACATTACATATTGTGTATTTTCAGTTTGTGGTTTACCATTTAATGTAGTACCAGAACAGCTAAAGGCCTTTCTAACTTACATTATTTTTACAACTTACATTATAGCTCCAGTGAGTAGATATTGCAACCTTGAGAAATTTACTTGTCTCTTCCTGAAATTATTCTTTTCCCAGAAGGAAAAGGAACTTCAAAAGAGAGAAGAAATCTAGTCTTCCTTTATTTCTGTTATGAATCAAAGCAGCAAATTTATCAGAAATTTAATGTATGAAAGAACACTACAACATCAGAGACAGTACTTATCACCATATTATAGTGCTTGTAAGAGCTCAAAGTTCATCACAAAATGAATATTAAATACTTTGTAAGTTATATCCTTAAGAAAAGTATATAAACCTAAAAGGATCTCTTTGGGATTATTTTCATCATTCTTCTTTCAAGACAGAAATATCATAAGAATAGGAATTGACCAGTAACTTTGTATAAATCTGGTGGAAAAATGTCCCAAGAGAAATGCTTGATTAATCAGCTTAAGATGAACTTCGCCGAATGTGGAGACTTTGGAAAAATATATTGGAAAGAGGAAAAGAAGAAGAAAGAAAAATAGGTTTAGGTTGCACTTCCTGGGGCTTCTGCTGTTTCTGAATAATGATGAATGTCATTTATGGGTAAGACCCAAGCTTTCTCAGCAGACACAGATGTGTCCATGCCAGAGGCTAAGGGTTAGATGGGAAAATATCCATTGCTTTCCATGACTGATTCCTGTTCCTGTAAGACACATGATGAATGTAGGCAGCTCCTAAGGGTGACACATTCATTCCTGGGTCTGTCTGTCAGCTCCTCTTTAAATCAGGCATACTGGATCCTCACAAGGAGTTCAATGGATCACTGCACTAGATTTTGGAAGAAAGTTTCCCCAGAAGACCTTGTTGCAATATGCTCTGTGGCCTTTTTCTGTCTTGTTCTTGATATGCACAGGGCTTATCTAGAAGATTTATGTTTTGATGCTGCAATTCTGGCAGATGATATTAGTGATTTAGGAAGGACCTGTTGGGGACATAAAAGCTCTTCACTCTTAAACTGAAAAATCAATACTGGTGCAACTCTACTGGGGATTTCTGGATGATTTATTCTTACTAATTACAGTGTTGGAGCCTCTGTTTCCAGTTGTTTCCATGGTTGAGATTTCACCTAGTGTTTCCACATATAGAAAAACAGGACTAGTAGGAAACTACCTAATTGTGATTGTTGTCTACTTAGCATGCAAAGGATCTGAACAGCAAAGGTGGAAAGACAAAATGTGCAGACACAATAAAGACAAACCAAAAACTAATTTAAAGGACAGAAAATTAAAGGACAGAACTTCTCTAATTCCTAACCCTGACTCGCTGTGACTATGTTCGTACAGATGAACACTGCTCACTATCAATCCATCTCACCCGATTTATAGGATATTAACTGGACATATCTTCTCAAAAGCCATAGACAAAATGAAAAACAAATCAATATTTCTTAAAATTCATGGCAGCAGAATTCAAATTGTTTTGAGAACAGTTATGTAGCTAAGTACTTTCTGATTCAATTTACTGCCCATTACATTAAAAATTATGTGCATTTCCAAAATTGTGTTGGAAAGCTACAATGTAAAATAACATTTTTGTGGGGGTTGGGGTTTTTTTTTCTTCTTTTTTGGGTATTTTTTTCCTTTTTTTATCCAGGGACTGAAATCAAATAATTGGTGGAGGGGTTTTTATTTAGTTAATGTTACGATATGCTGTTCCTGGAAAAAAAAAAGTTCACAATGAAATACCTTAATGTAATAACTAAGATAAAAGCCTAGGAGTGCCTATAATTTAATCTTGAATTACATTTTTAAAAGAAAGCCATATGTACTTTTCTTTTAAATGACAATCTCTTTAACAAATTAACAGATTATTCACAGTTTTCTGGGAAAAATCAGAGGTGTCTTCCATTCTTTCTTGAAGACTTACTCAGTTGCATTTCCAAGATATAATTGTACAAAGAGCAGTGTGTTGAAGAGAAAAACTGCTAGGTTCACACAGTCTAAACCAAGCAGGCAAATTTGACCTAAGGGTAGTAGTTCATGCATTGTGATGAGATACAACCACAGTTCTGAGGGAGCTGGCTGCCGTCATTGTAAGGCAACTCTCAATTATTTTTGAGGGCTCCTGGAGAGGTGTGTGAGGACTAGAAAAAAGAAAATGTCACTTCTATCTTCAAGGATGGTAAAATGGAGGATGTAGCAGGAAAATATAAGCCAATTAGATTCATCTTGATTCCTGGGACAGAGCAGCTAATTCTGGAATCCATTCCTAGATAGATGAAGGACAAGCAGGTGATGAAGAGTAGTCAGTTTGGCTTTACCAGGGGGAAGTTATGCTTCACCAACTGAATCATAGAATCATAGAATTGTTAAGATTGGGAAAGGGTCATAGAGTCCAACTGTTAAGCTAATACAAGCCCACCACAAAATCATTTCTCTAAGCAACACATCTACACATCTTTTAAATATCTCCAAGGACGCTGACTCCCCACTTCCCTGGGCAGCCTGTTCCAATGTTTGATAACCCTTCCAGTGAAGAAAATTTTCCTTATCTTCAACGGAGACGTCCTGAAGTGCAGCTTGGATCTCTTTCCTCTTTACCTATACATTGTTACTTGTGAAAAGAGACCGACCCCCACCTCACTGAAACATACTTTCAAGTAATTGTAGACAGCTATAAAATCTCCCTGAGTATCCTTTTTTACAGGCTAAGCAACTTCAGTTCCCACAGATGTTCCTCATAAAATTTGTGCTCCAGACCCTTCACCAGCTCTGTTGACCCTCTCTGGAAACACTCCAACACCTTAATATTCTTGTACTGAAGGGCTCAAAGCTGAACACAAGGTTTAAGCTGTGACCTTATCAGTGCTGAGTACAGAGATCCTATACCTGATGGCTGCACTAATTTTGGTACAAACCAGGATGTCATTGTCCTTCTTTGCCACCTGGGTGCACACTGCCTCACATTCAGCAAGCTGTCAATCAGCACCATTTTCCTCTCAGCAGTTTTTCAACCACTCTTCCCTAAACATATATTTTTGCTTGGGCTTGTTGTGACCCAAGTACAGGATATTTGGTAGCCTTCTATGAAAAAAATTACTTGTCTGATAAGTGAGGCCAAAGAAGTGGATACTCTTGGACTTCAGTCAGGCCTGTGACCCTGCCTTGTAAGATTCACTTAGAGAAGATGACTAAATACTGGCAGGATGAGCAGTGAGATTAATTGAAAACTATCTAAACAGCTAGAGCCTGAGGGTGGTGATCAGTGACACAAAGTCTAATTGGTGGCCACTTCTGGGAAACCTTAGTACAAAAGACACATGGACATACTGGAAAGAATCCAACAAAAGGCTACCAGGATCATTAGGGGACCTGAAGCATCTTGTATATGAGTACAAGAAGAGACAGCTGGGGCTGTTCACCCTGGAGAAGAGAAGGCTTAGGAGAGTGAATCTCATCAATGTATATAAATATCTTAGGTAAATACCTAAGTGAAGAGTGCAAGGAAGACAGATCTCTTTTCAGAGGTGCCCAAAAGCATCAGGCACAAACTGAAACACAAAAGGTTCCTTCTGAACATAGGAAGCACTTTTTCACTTTGGCAGTGATAAAGCTCCAGCACAGGTTGCCCAGAAAGGTGGTCCTGGGATTTCTTCTGGTTGAGATGATCCCGAGGTGTGTTAAAAAAGTCTCTTTTCCCCAACCCAGCTGTCCAAGAAGAATTCAGAAGTCTTTGGCTGTCATTCTCAAGTTTGTTTATTATTTCTTATCTAAAAGACTTTCTGTCTGGCCTGCCAAGGTCTGTTCTGCAGGTCAGTCTGAGGCACACTCTCCCCACCCCCAGGCTGGTATTGTCTTTTATACTATAAACTACATATTCAATATTTACATTTAGGTTCCAATACCTATCACCCATGTTAGACAGCGACTTTCTACTCTAAACCAATCTCAAAATACCACCATCACCAAGAAGATGGAGGCTAGGAAGAAGAAGGAAGAAGAAAAGGACAATGCCTAAATCCCTCCACCTTCCCCCCTAGACCCTCATAGTAAAATTCTTCAAAATTCCACCTTTCACTCTGTAACAACTACTGTTATGCTACTTAAACTTTCGTGACTTGAAATTCTTCATATAAAGTTAACAATTTGCTCCATGGGTTGAGATTGAATTCCCAGGTGTCTTTGGCTTCCTGCCAGGGTCTTGAGCCATCCAGGGCACCCAAAGGGATGTCCTGGTTTCCAAAAGGTAGAATTTCCATCTTCAGGGACATTCAAAAGCTATTTGAATGTGGTCCTGGGCAATCTGCTCTAGATGGCTCTGCTTGCAAGAGATCCAACCCAGCGACCTCCAGAGTTTCCTTCCAAGCTTCATTATTATGTGATCCTGTGGTACTGTGAAAGTAATTTCTTGAATTATTAGCAGCACTTAATTGACATCAGTCTGTGCACAAGAATTTCAACATACTGATACCCAATGCTACAGAACACTTAAACGCCATTATCAACCCCATGCAAGTTTCTGAGCATTTATTGTAGATAATTCCCAAAAGCTCTGATGCCATAGGCACACTCACACATAAACAGCAGCTGTGGGAACAGGCTCTTCCACCTTGGTAATTTCCTTGGAATCGTTTGATCCTGAGGCTTGTCTTCCTCTTCAGCATTGTCAGCTTTGAGGCATACAAAACCATATATAAATAGTTTTGCAAGGTTAAATGGAAAGGTAAGATCCTGTTCCTGTCCTACCATCTGCTGGTATACATGCAAGATTGGAATATGACAGCTACTGACAATGTTCATCCCTTATTGCATCTGTGTGGTAGCCTGTCACAGCTTACATAGCCTCAGTGAAGTAACTCTTCATACAGGTGTATATTCCACAAATAAATGATGTGACAGCTTTCATTTTTTTAAATCAAAAATGAGCACTTTAACAGAGCACATAAAGTGCATATACTAAACAGGACAATTGCTGGAACCAGTAAACAGTAGCAGGAGCAGTAGAGACAGCAGCAGTAGTTTTCAGCCACCTGAGACTCATGTAAGCAAGGTCCAAGGTAGTAAGAGTCCATTGTATTTTCTGAACTCCTGGGAGAAGAAAGAAGGCAAATTCTCAAGGCCGAGGTAGAAGCAGCTTTGATCATCCCTCTCCCTAATGAGGTTTTGAATGAAACATCCTATGAAAAAAGTGTGCCCAAAAAACCCTCTTACATTATATTCTTTTTACCCCTACTATAAGTAGATCTCCTCTACTCCTACTTATACTTCAAGATCAAGCTTGTTTTCTTGTTGCCATTGTCTGACTTGTATCAAAGCCATGGAAAGCAACGGTTGAGCCTCACCATGTACCCTTGATCAATAAGCTCAAAACAAATCTGAAAGCAGTCTATAGTGGTAATTTTTAACCCACTGCAAACCCACCAAGGCCAAAGTCCCAATATAGCTTGGGATGTAATCTAGTAGGACTGCTAGAGGTGAAAGTTATTTTTCTGTGTTGAAAGTCTTAACCATAAACTGCCACAATCCTCAACTGCATCTTTACTGACTCCTGTCCTGGAAGCCAAGGGCTTTGTGTCCTTTGTCCAAACGACACTGTGGCCAAAAAATTTAATCACCTCCAAAAGAGATACACGGAGCCAGAATGTTGGGAGTATTGGGACCCAGGCAGGTAGTCGGAACAGCCACAAAACCACAGCTGAAATTTAAAGAACAAATTTGTTTCACTACCCTACCAACCAGAGGATCCCAGTGGTGACATACAAATGGCAACACAGGCACCATCAGGCTCAGTCAGTCCTGATGGGGAGGTGGGCCTGGTGTTTGCACAAATACATCAAAGGCCCACACATGTACATATTTATCCTCTGAGTCTTTTTATGATCTCTGAGCTTTGATCTTCTCTCTCCTAAGACAGAGGGCTCAAGCATGTCCATGAGAGTGCCTCCAAATCTCTCCAAACATCCATGTTATCTATACACAAAGATTTTACTTATCAAAACAGACAGAGGATAAACAGCAGTAGGCATACTATATGGGGTTTTCCACAATGTTATTCTCCAGACCTTGGCATTCTCAGCTGCAAGATCACTTGAACAAATCTACCACCCTCCTCACCGCTCTTCTACTTTTAACTGCCTCCTGCCAACAGGGATGAAACAAGTATTCAGCAGTGAAAACTGCTGAGTACTTTCAATCTTATTGTTCTTGAGGATATGAAGCTGCCTGGACTGAGCATGCAGCAGGCAAGACTTCCCTAGGAGTTCTTTTTCCAACCCCTTACAGAGGGGCTCAGGCTGACTTTTCTTTTGATTTTTTTTTTTTTAAGCCATAATTTAAAACAAGAAGAAAATCTGTCTGGGTTTTTTGGGTTTTTTTTCCCCACACAATGACAGAAGCAGTTATATTCACTCACTCAGGATATGAGGCAGCCAGATAGAATTACTCCTGCAAGTTTCCAAAGGCTTGAATAGATATAGATAGCAATAAAATGTTATAGAATGGACGTGGATATAAGAGGAGTAACGCAAGCTGTGACTGTAGGACTGCTCTGAAGGTGAAGAGCCTCTCTGGTCTCTGCTACTATCAACACAGTAAAAATTAAGCATTCAATAGGAGCAAACTCTGACTTCTCCCAGGCTCTCCTTTCCCCATGTAAGGCTTCAAATAAGATCCCTGGATGAATAATTCCATGACTGCACATTTAGGGGCTTATATAACACCCCTCACTCTCCAGATCTACTGAAGCATCTCTGGTCCTTCAAAGGATGTTGCAAAGGAAGGGAAGGCTGAGAAGTCACTCTGGGCTCTGAAAGCACATCTCTAGATGTGGTTTTAAGCTGCCAATTTTTAAAACAATTTTAGTACTAAATCAGTATCCATGGTCATAAAGTTGCTGGGGGCAAAGACAGAATCAGCAGATGTGCCAGTGAGTGGCATGCTTTTATCCAAAATCATCAAGTTCCTGCATCAGAGCTATGTACTTCTCACCCGTGCATGTTCTGGAGAAAACAGATTTGTATGGGAAATATTCTTAAGCATCTGTAAAACCTGGAGACACAGTAGTAAAGCCTGTATGCCACTCATGCTTTGGCTTCCTCCCCACCAGATATCAGATATACTAAAAAGGCCTGACAAAATGTATAGAATCAGAGAATCACAGCATTGTTTAAGATGGAAAAGAACTTTAAGTTCACCCAGTTCAACTGTTAACTCAGCAATGCCAAGTTTACCACTCAAACATGTCAACTCAGTGCCCCATGTACACAAATATCACCAGGGATGGTGACTCATCAACTTCCTCAGGCTTGACAGCCCTTTTGGTGAAGAAAACTTTCCAAATAGCCAATCTATATAGGTATTAAGCTATTTCTGGATCTCTCCCAAAGATATTATGCATAGGTTTATATTCCGGAGTCTAGACCACTTCTAATACTATTTCATTACACAACGCCAAAATGGAATTATGTAATCACAGATATGAATTTCATTTTAAAAGTTAAATGAAAGATTGCACTGCAGTAGTCTGCAATTTGGGAAAAGACACATGTCACTAGTAAAAAGATAATAGTGTTTGGTGAGAAGCATTAGGCTAATCTGATTAAACTTAACTTTATTGGTTTTAAGAAGTAACATAAATAATTTAATCCTTCTCAGTAAAATAATAGTGATTAACCCAACACTGTTTGTTGATGGCTTTCTAAGTTATTATTCACAGAAGCAAGTAAAAAGAAAAGTAAAATTAATTTTTTTAAGGATCCCTGTCTGAAGATATGTTTGAAAAATACCTAGGAAAGTAATCATCTAAATTCTGGAAAATATTAGGTAAGACTGATACTTTCCTTGCAGTTTAGATAAATATTTGCCACTTTATTACACTTCTGTCTGACAGTGGTACTACACTGTAACAATGATGGATGATAGCTATCTATTTATTTATCCACTGGGAAATATAGACTTACCAAATTGTAGTCCTGGGACAGGGAAAGGAATAAAAATGAAAATTCAAGAACTTTATCAAATGTCAGACTCAAAATTCCAGAGCCTTTTTTTTTTTTTAACAACTCTACATTGGCATGGGACAAATAGAAAATGTATGAACAAACCCAAAATGCATATAATTTAAAAATATCTGGTGTCATAATGATCAATCCATCTGAAAGTTTTCCCTTACACAAAACATGCCAAGCACAACAGCCTGTGGGAGGTGCCATGCCAGTGTGACAAGTTCACATTCAAAGCATAACTGTAATGTTAAAACTTAGAATGCAAAACTAAAACTGAAAAAATTCACCCCCTCTCCCCAACATCATGCCCAAAATCCTTTCAGGGCATTCAAAGAGAGTCAACGTCAACAAGAACAGGAGGGTTGTTGAAATAGGAAGAAATAGGAAGGAAAAGTGGGGAAAGCTCTGGACAACATATATGTCCCACTGGTATACTGAATTGTTTATATATATAATAAAAGAAAAATCTTGGATATTCTTTATGGCAAGTTACGTTCCCAAAATTCTTGTATGCTAATTGGAAATGTTTTTAATTAATAGAAATTACTTATATTTTCATTAAATTAGCAAATACCCAGCATCAAGACCTCAACTGTTAACAGGAAAAGAAGGGTAGTTGTAAAACGAGACTCCCTTCCAGGTGAACAAAGGGCCCAATATGAAGACTGGACAACTCACAAGGAAGTCAGCTGTCTCCTAGAAGCATTGATAAGGGACACTGGAAAACTCTCCAATCCACCCAGGCCCTCTGATCACTATCCACTATTAGTTGTTTCAACTGGCAATGATGAAATAACAATGACAAGTTCAGGGGCAATCAAAAGAGACTACAGGGCCATATAATGGTTGGTAGAGGGATCAGGAGCACAGGTAGTGATTTTCTCGATTCTTCCAGGAACAAGGAATAGGAAGACCTATCCAGTCAATGCATGGGTCTGAAGTTGATGTCAATGGAAAAATTTTGGGTTTGTTGACCATGGAATGATCTATTTGCTATGACCTGCTTGACTGACATCTGAAAGGATGAACCTGTCTCAGAGGAGAAAAAGAGTTCTAGCACAGGAGCTAGCAGGGCTCAATGACAGAGCTGTAAACTAGCTTGGAAGGGGGGAAGGGACAAAACCAGGCTTGCCAGTTTTGAGGAAACAAAAACTGATGGGATCCCTCAATTCTGTTTCATGAAGTGTTGGCTATATTGACTACAAAGTACCACACCTGAAATGTTTACACCAATTCATACAGCTTGGGGAACAAATAGGAGGAGCCTGAGGCTTTGATCTGATCCCAGAGATATGACATCATTGGCATAACTGAAACCTGGTGAGGGGATAATGGTTACTGGAGTGCAGTGTTGGATGGTTACACGTTCTGCAGGAGGGATAGGCAGGGCAGAAGAGGCAGAAGGGTGGCATTGTATGTAATAGAATGGGTGGAATGTATGAAACTCAAAGTTGGCAATGGCACTGTTGAGAGCACCTGGATAAGAATGAATTGACAAATTATACAAATGTAATTGTTGGAGTCCAGTATAGACCTCTTAGCCAGGTCACTGCTCCTGACAAATTATTCTTTAAGGAACCAAGGCACACTTCGAAGACAGTGGTCTTGAGAATCCAGAGCCGTTCCAGATAACTGGAAGATGGAAAACATTGTCCTGATTTTCAAGAAGGGCATGGAAGAGGACCCCAGAAACTACAGGCCTGTTAGGCTCACTACAGTGACTGGTAAACTTATGGAGAAGATTATTCTGGGAGGTATGGAAAAACACCTGAAAGACAATGCAGTCTTTGGTCACAGCCAGCACAGCTTTGTGAGAGGAAAGTCCTGCTTACCAAACCTGATTTCTTCACAAGATGAGGTAACCACTTCAAGGGTAGCCAGCTGATGGAATGATTTTGGATTTCAATACTGTCTCCCTCCCACAGGATCCAACTAGACAGAATGTCCAGCTCACAGCTGGATAAACACATCATATAATGGGTGGGTGACTGGCTCACAGGTCAGGACAAAGGGTTATAGTGAATGGGCTGACATCACAATGGCAACCTGTCACTAGTGGGATTCAGCAGGGTTCCATCTTCAGTCCTGTGCTTTTCAAAAACTTCATAAATTATATGGATGTAAGACTGGAATGGATACTAAGTTTGCAGGTGATGAAAGCTGGGAGGGACTGCTGACCCTCTTGAGGCAGGGAGACCCTGCAGAGAGTCCTGGACAAATTAGAGGGCTGGGCAATCACTGGCCATAAGAAATTTAACAAGGAAGATTATCAGATATTGCACCTGAGATGGGACAACCCTGGACGTATGCTGGAGAGCAGCATGGCACAAAGTGACCTGGAGGTCCTGGTTGAGGGAAGGCTGATCATAAGTCAGCAGTGCCCTGGCAGCCAGGAAGGCCAGGCATGTGTTGGCATGCATTAGGCACAGCATCACAGACGGGCAAGGGAGGGGATTGTCCTGCTCTGCTTTGCACTGGGACAGCCTCACCTTAAATGCTGCGTGCAGCTTTGAGTGACACAGTATAAAAAAGGCATGAAACTATTAGAGAGTGTCCAAAGGAGGACAACAAAATGGTGAAGAGCCTTGAGGGGAAGCTGTATGAGGAGCAGCTGAGGTCTCTTGGTCTGTTCAGCTTGGAGGAGTCTGAAGGGAGATCTCATTGCAGTTACAGCTTCCTTATGAGGGGAAGACGAGGGGCAGACACTGATCTCTTCTCTGTGGTGACAGTGACAGGACCTGAGGGAATAGCCTGAAGCTGTGTCAGGGGAGGTTTAGGTTGGATATTAGGGAAAGATTCTTTTCCCAGTGGGTGGTTGGGCACTGGAACAGGCTCTCCTATTGGAAAATAGTCACAGAACCAGCCTGAGAGATTTCAAGAAGCATTTGAGCAATGCTCACAGTCACATGGTGTGATTTTTGGGATTGTACTGTGCAGGGCCAGGAGCTGGACTTCAATGATCCTTGTGGGCCCCTTCCCACTCAGCTTATTCCATGATTCTTTGATTCTACAAGTTTGTGAAGTAAGCAATGTGAGGGTTTTTTTTCATATTAATAAATGTTATAACAGTACATACAAGAAGGGTATAGAAAAACATGGCATTTGATATAGTGTATAATGGTAGTAAATATAAAAAATTATAAAATAAGGCTTCATAAAATATAAAGTTTTCTCTTTTTCCTAGCAGCACTGAGCTTATGGTATAAATTAATAACTGTTCCAAACTTCATCTTTTTTGCTTCAACTTTGAGTCAGGTTCTTCAGAAATGTCGCTACAAAGCATCCATGAAGTTTGAGAGTTCTGATCTATTCCAACTCCACTTAAAAACTTTATTCATAGCTTCCTTTCCTAAAACCATTTCTGGTCCTATAAATTACTATTTTTTTTCTAATTAATGCCAAGCAATCTCCTTAAGTCTTTTGTTTTAATATGTAAATTATTCGTCAGAGGTTTCTTTCCCACTTATGCAGGATTTAAAAATCCCTTTTATGCATAATGAACTTTTATAATCAGCTGTCACCTTAATTGAGAAATTATAATTTTAACATTAGTGTTCTTTAGGGAAAATTGTTTTGAAGTATCACTCTTGAAGAGAATATGTTTTAGTCCTGTGTCATCTTCTGATTTATCATGGCAATTTAAAGTCTTGCATAATTGTTTTGACCTAAAATTAGAAAAAATATGTTAATGTTTCCATTGACTAGACAGTATAGCAGTTCTTGCAATGTCACTATACATACCTTTATATACATAAATCACGGTAATTCTACTTTCCACTCCCTAATCATATCTAGCTGGGGGTTTAAGATTAATTACCATTATCATTTAAAAAATGCACACACACACACACACACACATATATATATATATATATATATACATATCCTCCTTTGTACTCAGACATGAAACACCACCATCCACAACTGGAAAGTCTAGAATCCTCCTAGATCTACTCACCTAAAGACTTATGGGTAAAATAATGAGGAAAAAGTAGAGAAAGAAGATATTAACATACTACAAACACATTTCTTGACATATCTGTATCTTAAATTCTCTCAAAGAATTGGTTCAGGATAAAGCTTTTTGTACTGTTTTATTACCAAAGAAAACAACACTACTCATTCCCATTACAGCTTTACCTACAATCATATGTGTGTCTCATTTGCATTTTATCTGTTTTTTTATGTCCCCCTGTATCTCCTAAATATGTTGATGGATATATTGTACACCATTAAAAATCATTGTCAACCTGTTTGTAGACACATTCTGGCTGGTCATACTTATTTCTTCCTTTTTATTTCAGCTTTTTTGCTTTGTAAGCCCTTTAAAAAGAACAGTTAATTATTTGGAATTCAAACCTGTTTGAACTGGCGCTGAAGTACCAACATAATACTAATAACAACACCATAATATTCATTATGTCTTTTCTATTAAGAGAGGGCTGAACAGAACAACATGTATTTTTTTTTCTCCATAGAGAAGTTAGTTTAAAAAAAGAAAATAATATTTTGGGGTGAAAAATGATCACACAAATAGAGAATTTTCAGTTGTGCTGAAGATTTTTTGTGTATACATTTATTTCTTTTGTTAGATTTTTGTCCTCAGATGGATTGTGTAAGAAAAACACATAAAACAATGTTAAAATATATTCAAATACTATTTAATTTTTCAGTCAGGTTTTACATGCACAATCTGTAACTGCTGGAATGTAATAACAGTTGTTTCCCACTAAGCTCCCTAGAACACAAACCCTTGCAAAACAATCATTCCCACAGATGTGTTGCAACGTATTCTTTGTACAAAGGATTCTTTTTGTTGATTTTATCAGAAGATCATTTAAAAGGCATAAACTGATACAGCGTGTTAAAGATCTGAAATTAAATCTGCAGACAGAGCCCCTGTGAAGACTGTAAATGACTTCCAGATAGCTCTGCTTAACAGCTCTGTTACCAGTGGGGTCTCAGTTAAATTAGAATAAAACTTACCATTCTTTTTGTATTGTTCAGTAAGGAAACAGAAAATAAGTTTTACTTTATACTGTATGCTTATTTTTCTAAGATAACTTACTAGAGACTGGAAAAAAATTACAACTTCAAACTGAGCCTGATTCTTCTTATTTGTTCAAGGAAGAGGCTTTTGACCTACCCCAACCTGCAGTGTACAGGCTAAACCATAAAAATGGGTCATAAGAAGGGTTATGAAGTGGTCATCTGCAGTGAGGCAACTACTGACAGATACCTGTATTCCAGGCTTTAGTGATGTTACTTCTTGATTAGCATTGTTTGGACATCTCCAATGAAAGAATAATAACTTTAAATTATTTTTCACTTTGATTTTTCCTCATGTTCTAGCTATTTTCCTCCAATGTGCAAAAGAGAAACCCTTTTTTCCATTCTCTGTGACTTTTTGCCATCTCATAAATTTCTTTCTTAATAAAGCTGTTGTACCAGACAGTAAAACTAGATTATAGAGCAAGGCTTATAGGGTGAACACTTTATGTGGTCAAACCCAAACATTTTCTGGGGACAAATTTGGTCATAGACAGGACCCTCCAAGCCATCATTTATCTGCTAAAGTGGGTCCTGTCATAGAAGCAGATTGTGGTCTCCTGTTTATCCTGCATGGGCATGTATTAAAGCAGCACATTGTGGCTGCTACTAAGAAGAGTAGTGGGTTGTTTTCCTCCTGTGAAGACTGGGGTGCAGGAAATACTCTGAGAGTAGTGCATATCACAGAATCCCAGAATCATTAGAATTGGCAGGGGACCTCATCTAATGGACCTTAGAGACCATCTAATCCAACCTCCACACCAAAGTAAGGTAAAGAAATTCCTCCTTGTGTTGAGGTAGAACTACTTGTGTTTTAGTTTATGGCCATTGCTCCTCATCCTGTCACTGCACACCACTGAGAAGACTTGCACCGTTCTCTTAACACTCACCTTCAAGATATTTATTTGCATTAATAAGACTCTTCTGTCTCTTCTCTAGACTAAAAAGGCTCAGCTCTCTCCATCTTTTCTCATGTGAGAGATACTCCATCACCACATTTGTGACCATTCACTGGACCCTCTCTCTTTAAGTCTTTTGAGGGGCCCAAAAGTGCACACAATATTTCAAATGTGGCCTTATTCAGGCCAAGCAGAGGCAAGATCAACTCCCTCCACCCGCTGACCACCCGCTTCCTGCTGCACCCCAGGATCCCACTGGCCCTCCTGGCCACAAGGGCACTGCTGACTCATAGTCAGCTTGTGACCTACCAAGACTCCCAGGTCGTTCTCTGCAGGGCTGCTCTCCAGTAGGTTAAGCCCCACCTGTGCCAGTGCTTGGATTATTTCTCCCCAGGTGCAGGACCCTGCACTGGCCCTTGTTGAACTTCAATGGGTTTCTTTTTGCCCGACAATTCAGCCTATCTAGGTCCTGCTGAACAGCAGCTCAGCCTTCAAGTGTATAACCCACTGCCCTGTACCATCGGCAAACATGCTCATGTTCTATCTCTTTATCCAGGACATGGATAAACAACTTGAATAAGACTAGAGACGGTATTGAAACACCACTGACTACACACCTCCAACTGGATATTGTTTTGCTAATCATGACACTCTGAGGGCTGCCATTCAGCCAGTTCTTGATCCACCTCACTCCCCTTTCATCTAATTGCATTTCCTGAGCTTACCTATTAGGATATTACGGCCAACAGCATCAAAAGCCTTGCTGAAGTCGAGGGAGACAATATTCTGAGCTCTGTAATACAGATACAGCATGAAAGGCTACAGAAACCACAAAGACTATCCAATAATTTCATGATAGTTTTGTTTTTTCCCTAAGGGTTTCAGTAAAATTTCCTGCTCTTTGTAGCAGTGGTTTGTGAGACAGCAGAAATCTGGCTGAGGTTGAGAATTTCAAATTGAAATGTCAAATCAGAAAAGGTACCACTATGCATTAGATTAAACATTATCCCATCCCTCTCCATGGATTTTTTACTGTTTATAGCCTCTTCCTTCTCCCAAATGATGACTTCCTTTTATTTGACTTGTAGGCAGTTGATTTTTGTTCCAGTAAAGGGAGTCCAGATGCATCATTCAAGGTAAAAGTCTTCACTAGGGAAGGAACAAGGGTTTTGTCAGGTGATGTAGAGTGGGCATCAACACATCTAAGAGCAAACTCTGGTTATGACCTGATGTTCTTAAAATTGTTCCAAACTCTGACTTAGTACATAATAACAAAATGGGTAAGACCAGTAATATAACAAAGCATGTTCAGTATGCATGTTACATCTGCCTGCAATTCATGGGGAACAATTCATTTAGGATGGTGACTTGGCTCAGTGGAGGATGAATTTTTCAAACATATATTTTTGTTTAACTCTTCTGATGACACATAAAAATGCAAAAATTCATAAATATTCTGAAGCAGTTTTAGATCTTCATTATACAAGTGACAGTCAACTTGCTTATAAAATGACCCTGTTAATTCTTCTAATAGCATGATGTGTAAAAGATCACAACTTTTCACATCTACAGAGGAATGCACACTTTGTGAGACTCTGCAGCCAAGCTTTGCTTTCAAATTTTGTTATACCTATGCATATGCTAGCTTACCTATGGTTTCCTTAGTACTTTTGATAATCCAATGCATAATTTATATTTTCACTTAGTATATATCTTCCTTACTTCTGGCTAGAAACGAGATATTTCTCTTTCCAGCAATGCTATAGATTTCTGTGTGACCTTGAGAAAGAAATCTTTGGTTTTGGCTCATCCACTTGTGTAATAAGTGTAATAAATATTACATATATTCAGGAGAAATTCAGGAGAACTAAATTGAAAAAATATTTTCTTTTTATTTTTATTCTTATTTTAAACTAAAAAAAAAAAGGTTGAATTGCCAGCATTCTTTTTCCTCCTATGAACTTACAGTTCCATGAGTAACATGGCATCTAAAACAGAAATGTGGCTATCATGAACAACAACCAGTATGAATATACATTGCTTCTATGATAAATTCAGCTTTTAATAATGAATTCTGAAACTGACAATTTGACCCATCTCAAAGATCAGATAGCTTTGCTTCTCATTCTGGATTATATCTCTCTTACAGTAGGCAATGAGGATTGCAAACTGGGAATATGGAAATAAAATGCAATACACATTTTTTTATAATATAAGTAAAATAAATTTAAACCATCTTAATTGCACATACAGTAGTAATGACTGCAATTTCATGTGAATGTTCCCTGCAATAAAAAAACCATTTTTGTGAAGTACACAGTGAATTATGTACATTATTGAGCATATTCCACAGTTTTGTGTTAATCTTCAGAATGACAAAAAAAAATTATCAAGTCAATTATTTCTTGCAAATCATTTGTTCAGATGATTTTCAGGCTTTCTAAAGATATAAGTTCTGATATTTTGCGAGAAAATATGTTTTTTTCAATATATTTTTGTCTTTTAGTTTTGCATGGCATAGAAGGACTTCAAGCATATTACTTACAATCCAAGCTGTAAATAAGAATGTGGAGATAAAATTATAAATGGGTAAGAGGGCAAGTACCACTCAAACTCATCCTATACATATAAGTGAAAAGTTGTGGGGTTTTTTCCTTAAATCAGGTTAATGATGGATATTGAACTGTACCTACAACCTTTAAAACTTTCTGTATTTATGCTGAAGTAACTAGGTATATATCCCTTGTTTAATTGTCTTGGTCTCTAGAGTACCAACAAAGTACAGCCACACTTTCTGAAAAGAATGTAGAGATTCTTTGTGCCTTTGTTTCTGAATTCTTGAACAAGTGGAGAACACCTAAACCTCATTTCAGGTGCAGCTGCAGCATGTCTCCAGTCCCCAGATCTGAGATCTGGGTCCCTCCCAGAGCCAGGTACCATCATCTCTTCCCTGAAGGAAAAACTTTGCATAAGGATAGTGTGTAACAGTGTATTATCTTAATGTGGAGTGGAGGTATCTGGCTTGGGGACAGATAAGCAGACCCTTTATACCGCAAAGGACCTGCAGAATTTGAGAAGCAGAGGATAAAACTTTCACTTTGAAAAACCAGAGAAAAAAATGGGGAAGAGCAAAATATAAGGATTGCTATTGCCATCAGGATTCATAATGTATGTTATACATAATTTATACATTTTTTTAGATTATCCAGTATATACCTCTACATTTGTAACATATTGGCCAGTACATAGAAACAGCAAATATCATGTTTCTTTGAAAATTTGCAAACTATTCAAATTATTTTGGTAATGGATTGGTGTGAATCCTTATTCAATTAAAGGCAGAAGAGTACCAAGAAAAGAAGAGGACAGACAATTATATATATCACTTTATTTAAATAAAACCAGAGGACTAAAATAAAATAAAGATACTGTATTAAAAAAGACAGAGCTTGTCAGCTGACTTATTTTTTTTTTTGAGGAGTGACATTTCTGTATAGAAAGGTATTTTTATAAAACTCTGATAAGCTACATCAATAGCCGCAGAATTAACCCATCCTTGTAATGAATGTGGACAGCTTCTATATCTCTCTTTTGTTTTTATTGTTATCTAAGATATGAAAATAATTATAAAATGAAGCTCTGAAAATTCTTTATAGCTATTGCTTTCATCTCCCTTTTGTATTTAGAATGAAGCTGCCAGATAGGGTATGTTCCCTTTGTAAACCTTTTGTGTTTACTTCATGGGAGTGCACAAGAGACAGATTTTAAAATTCCATAATTTACAGCCTGATTTTAATTAATGTTGCTGTAATTTAGGGCAGTCATGCAGTATTGGTAATGTGATTATAATTATTATTCCTTTATTTATTTGCCACTGAAATGCTGACAACATATATCTCTTACTAAATGCACAAGGCAAACACGTCCCGTCCCAAAAGGCAGCTTTTCACTTGAGCTCCTATCAGCTTTACTCACCCTGCACAGCACATTTATGCAAAAGGAGTCACCTTATTGTGAAGTGATGCCTCATGGCAAGGATGCAGATGATGTTGAAAACCTGCAGCAGCTGAAAAGCCTGCTTGGTGAATGAAAAATTGGAGACTCCTAACTCACACTGTTCCAACATTTGTTTTTGTCTGCTTTGAGAGTGAGTAGTTTCCCTCTCCCTCAAAATGAGCTGCTCTCTTCCCATTTCATTCCATCTTTCTCTAATGCCCACAATTTCCTGACAGCTGTGCAAGCAGCCTGCGAGCCCTGTGTGGCAGTGGGCACCACACATACCACCTCCTCTGTGTGGCAGGGAGTGGGAACAGCAACTGGCCTGGCAGGAGTGGGAGAGCAGCCCCTCTGCCTGGCTGCAGCACCCAAAGTTCCCACCAGTGGGGATATTTGCAAAACAGTCAACCATTCTCTGAAGAAATTATCAATAAGGAAACTGACAATCAGCTGATGGCAGAGTGCAGCAACACATGGGACCTCTGCCCCTCAGTGTTTGCGGGAGCAGGGGCTTTCCCACCAGCATGTTGGTGGGTTCTGGGCAGCTGCAGGAGCTTATGCTAGGCTGGAGAGGCCTAGGAAACAGGGTAAACGGGGCAATCCATCCTCTCTGGAGAAGGGACTGGGGTCTGAGAGCCATACCTGCAGGGAGGCTGTGTGTGAGCAGAGGGAATGCAGAGCTCTGAGTGCTTCTGTTGGATCAGAGCCTGGGTGGATTACTCCTAGAATACTTAAAAAGTGTGTTTACCAACATTTTGTAAGAATCTTGTGGTCTGGTTTATGCATAGAATTGCAGAAATTGATTTTGAAACTATTGTTCACTGACTGCTTGCTAATTATGTGCTATTCATAGATACAGAAATCAAGTTTTGATGTTGACCGGAGTCAAAGCATGTAAGCTGAACATTTTTTCCCTGAAATTCATGGCATCTCAGTGAATAACTTGTGATTTCTGTGACCACTTTATTTCTCTTCTTCACCAAGCCCTGCCTGTTTTATTGAAGTCATGCTAAAACTCTATTTGACTTCCTTTTTTTAAGATAATATGAGTCGGAAAGTACCATCAAAAGGGTTTTTTGTGCAGCTTGCAAATACAAGTCCCTTCTGAGAAAGCATGCAGAGCTATGCAAGTGGATGTCAATTTCCACATCTTCTAGATGTGGATAGGTAGGATATTCTGTCTAAGAAGATGGTAGCTTCATCTCCCACGAGGTGTCCTGTTCCTTTAAATGCTTTCTTTCTATTTTCCAGATGGAGCTCCACACTCCCTGAGATGATGCAAATGAGAGAAACATGGAGAAAGGAATGTATGAGCTGAAATTTGGCAAAAAGCCTTTATCATTTAAGTATCACGTTCTTGCATGACTTGATTATATAGTCACAGAAATGTCTCATTGTCAGAGACCTGCCTAAAAAGAAGGTCAAAAAAAGCAAATAATTTCTTCTTGTGGATGAGGCAGGTACACAGCCACATGTGCAATTTTGTGTGCAACTTGGTAAAACTAGTCTGCAAGTACCTGTTGCAAGTCATTCTGCAAAACAGAACATCCATACTTGCTCCAAATACACATTTAGCATCTAAAAATGAAACCTTTTCAATTTTGCGGTGCGGAAACTTTTCACTAGCTGTCTTTCCAATTGTACTTCTAGAATAACATTGCTTCTGGGTCAATCTTTTTCACTTAAAGCACAGTCCATAATATGTATGCATATGCTACAGTTCTCAGATACCCAGACCTTGACAAACACATTTTCTTCCTAAAACTGTAGATTTTTCAGTGAGGCCTATGTCTGTGACAAATTTCAGCTGCCAGACCATGGCAACTCCAGGAAATCATGCATAGCTTTAAATATTGAGACGTTTGTGTTACTTATCCTTTCCTATAATGACTCATATATGCTGAAATTCCCAAAGAAAAAAAAAAAAGTAGAAAATGTCAGTCACATTGTCTGAAGTCCTCCACGAGGTTAAAACTATCTGAGGCAGGTTTTAATGACAAGTTTTGTCAATACTGCTATGGCACTTAAGAAAAACCCATGGAATATATACATCTAGTACATAAGCCCTGTGTTTTTCCAGGGATAATTTATCTCTATTTCTCAGAGTACTTCTACATTAGCAAAAGATTGGTCTTGTTAATGTGATCTACAACTGAGAATGTTACATGACACTTTATTACCAATGATGTATTAACTGGAGACTATAGCCTGAAAATAATGAACACAGGAGGATAACTCCACTACCATGTCACTCTACAAACTATTTTACTTTTCTCTGCAAGAATTTAGTGGCTTGTGAATTTAATTGCTATGCACTGGTTAGGCCTACCTTTTATTTAACCTTTCTCACATGTTTACCTTCATTGACTGCTTGCTGTGCTTTAATACCAAGAGAAACTATTTAATCCATTCAAATATTTCCATTAGATTCTCTTTCTAAGTGGCACTATGGACAATTACACCTCCTAGCAAGGCAGGTACTCATTGTTAGAACAATGTCTGTTGTCACTAGAGCACAAAATAGTCTGTGTGGCTCATGAATTGAGGCAGATTCAAAAAGATTTTTAATCGCACTGTAGTTCTTTAATGTTCATATATTAAAATTTTTTCCATTGCCTAAGATCTGAGATAAGTCCATTTCAATAAACCCACTGATACACTGAATAAGCTTAGAGTCAAATCTCATTTCTCTCTTTCTTTTCTTGTTTGGATTCCTGATAGGGTTTTTTGTGTTATTATGTTTTCTTTTGCAAGGTCCTTTATACATTTTCTGAGTGCTGTCACTTAATAAAACAATCTTTAATTTGCAAAGCATATCTAGCATTTTTTCTAGTGGTTTACTCTTCTTCTCCCTTCTTTCATAGAAAGCTTTGGACCTCTTCAGCATGAAAGAGTTCAGTGGAGAGAAGTCTCTAGATGCCTAGTGATGATACAGCTGTTTTGTGATCTTAGACAAAATTTTCTCCCGCTCAATTGCCATATTACAGACATCTCACACTGAGAAAATTAATACTTATGTCGAGAAATAATATGATTCTTTGTATCCAGATGTACTTCATGAAGGGAAGTTATTAATTACTAAAAAAATTGTGACTTCAGCTTCACCCCAAGGGTCTACTCCTTCTTAGGCCATCAAAGAAAAATTATGTTTCCTAATACTAGTGACATAAGGATGTCTGATCCTTTTAATTTCTAGAGGTTTTAAATGTTATTTTAGCAGCTTTGAATACATCGGGTTTTTCTTTTCCCTTTTGAATTGGGCAGGTCATTCTGGCTTGCTAGAAAGTAGATTGCAATGTCATAACAATATCTTTCCCAGGTTATTTTCTGTTTTGGTTTGGTTTGGGGGTGGGGGGTGGGGGGGTGTGTCATCTTTTTTTTTTAATTCTGAATTACAGAAACTTCATATTTTCTTGCTTCTGAAAACACAGCACTGCCATTACATATTATTTTAAAAATTGAAGCCTCATGGTAGAAGGCTGTTGGAAACCAGTGCAGGCATAACACACGTCACAACATAGAAACATTGCTGCAAGGTATGCAAAGTTGTGGGGTTTTTTTCAAATATATGAGAAAGGAAACAATGGTAATCAGAAAGGGTGAAGTATGTTTTAGTGTAGGTGACAGATAATGAAGTTTTGCATTGGCTTTTCCATACCATGTTATTCCTTCTGGGGGATTGATGTGTGATTATAATTACACCCCATGAGAAATGGTTTCAAGCTTGCAATCTAGTTTGCTTTGTGTTTGTCATTTTGCAGCTATAATTTCAGGAGGCTGTGTGTTTCCTGTGACTGTTACACTTAAAATAAATTACATAGGTGGAAGAGAGATGCCCTGTCAGTGCTCCGTGAAGAGTAATTTGCCTGGTATGAGCTCACAAGGCATTATCTTACAATGTTATAATTAATCAAGTACCTTTTGGCAAGCTAGTGTCAGCAGCAGAGCAAAAGACTTCTGTCACATCATGACTTGCTAGTCCTCATTAGCTGTATAATAACCTTTAAAATTGCAGGGGAAGACTGACATTACTTAAACAACATAGGTTTTACCCCTATGTGCATGTACTCAGCTAAGACCTAGTCACTTCCATAAATAGGTACTTTGCAGTATTAAGAAAATATTCATAATCTGGCCCCTTAATTATTAGCTTTCTGTCCTGAAAGGCATGTTGTTCATGAATTGCAAATTTTATTTCTCTTGTTTCAGAATATTTAAGTGCTTATTGGTGCAGAACAGCAAATTACTGAATGAAGTAATTGTAAGAAATATACCTGTTTTTTACAAGAAAAAGTGGTTTCATGACTCACCCACAATTTAAATGACCACAAAGTGTACAATAATATGTACTCAAGTATGACTTCAGCTCAGTATACAACAGATTACATCTGGCCTGGGGTACATTACTCCACAGCAAACCTGAGAGGGTTATTGACAATAGATACAAAGTGTTGAAAATCAATCACACCATACAATAAATTCTCGTGAAGTTAACAGTAAGGGCAAACAGATTCTGCATCTGCATCTGCATCTGAACAACACATCTGAAAGAGATGCACAGAATGGAAAAAACCTGTATTATAAAAATCACTGCCAGTGTTTCCTTCTTTTCTTGAGCAGAGAGAAGTAGCAATCACGCTGTAAGCTTTGAGCAACACAGCTTAGTCTTTGCTCTCTCTTTGATTTTGGATGCTTTCATTTTCTCATGCACAAATAAAAGCATCTTGAGGTGATCTAAGAGGCATATTAAGGGCTCTTTATGAGAAGAAATGTACAAGAATCTGAAAACATGGTCTTCTGAGGAATATTAAATTTGATCTCAAGAACAGAGATGTATGAAATCAGAAGATATTTTAAAAAACTTTTATCAGTAATTTTGTCTGGTTGCCAGTTAATCACTAGAAGAATGTCTCATTTTTGCTTTCCAGGTGCTCTCTAAAGGGACAAATAAAAAAAAAATTCAAAAGAAGAGCAGTGTATTTTGTGAAGAGGAAATGAGAGAATTAAATCACAGTGAGGTATGCATGCCTAGTATTTGTTTTCTGATTCTCTTACATGTGTCTGTGATAGCTCTTTCATTTTAATGAGCTTCGTCTTTCCTGTTTTCCTGCAGTCATCAACAGGATTTTTCCAGTGCAGTATATGGGCCACTTGTAAGAAGTATGAAGAGTGGCACTCAGACCAGAGAATCACCAGGACAGAAGAAGGTCTCTGCTACTTCAGCTGAGGAAAAATGAGCTGCAACTGCCTTTCCACACCTGCTTCAGGCTCATCCTTATGCTGTGTGGGTAAATATGTGTGTGAGAGTGCCTGGGAGCTTCCCTCATTGTTTTTGAGGAGGTGATGTTGCAGCTCAATGACACCAGGACAGCTATGGGAGCTCCGATATTGAAGATGACTTAGCATATTTTAATGGGATTTTCACATAAATATTTCAGTTTGCAGTTCAACTCAAACTCTGTAATAAACAAGAACATCAGAAGGGTTTACACACACACAAACACATGCAAAAAGCACCTAACATCACAGTGTAAATCATAAATACTGCACAAAGCTATTTTCTGAAACGCCTCTTTCTGTAGATAAAAATAATCCAGGTCTATCCTGAGAATCTAAACACCAGAGGTCAACTAAAATAACAAATTAATTCCCTTGTTGTATGCTTTTAAGACTGTTGTTCATATGATATTTTTCAATGTTTGATGTTTGCAGAGTCGATCCTGCAGTTTTATTAACTCTCAACACCACCGGGTGGTTAAAAGGTAAAGCAAGAACTGAGTGAAAGAGAAAAATGGGATTGAAGGAGGAAAGTGTTAGTATTCCTAAAACATGACAATTAAGTAGCCAAGAGAGAGAGCCTTTCAAAGATCACAACCTTGGTATATTTATTTTCTTCAAGTTTATATGTTGGAAATTGAGGTAGAACAGAGTGAAGTACAGGGTTTAGGGTTAGGTTAGCAAAAAAGGCATAGGTCACCAGTGACAGAAAGTATCTGGAACATTTTCAACTACTTTTCCTCATCTGTTTCTAAGAAGAAAATGTATTTAAATTTCTATGATCAATTTACAGTCTGGAGGGCATATAAGTACAAATTGATGGTAACTTTTTCTCCTTTCTTGTATTCAATACTTTTCTGACAGTTTTGGTTCGTTGTTTTTTTTCTTTTTTTTCCATCAGCCCAAAGCAAATGTTTGATTCTTAAATAGGTTAGTTAAACAATTAATGCAAACATTTTCATTTTTCATGACATAACATCTGTACTCTTCTGTGTTTTAGGAACCATTTGCTTGCTTCTCTTTTGTTCTCTCTCTTTAACTAACCCTGATAACACATAGGGTTTCACTTGTTAGAGGACTAAATTCAGAAAAGTTTATGAAATAATGTCAGTATAAACTCCAGAGTAAATTTAGTAAATAGAATTGTTGATTTTTTCATCATAAAAATTTACAGAAGGAAAGAGAAGGGAATTGCAAAGTATCAGGTGAGGAACTGTTTTTGCATTCACGTTATGAAGTTAATGTGATTTCATCCATTGACAAGAGCTAAAAACTTAAAAATCTCTACAATTAATGAGCTAATGGAAGGGAAGCCTCCCATGGCATATAAACCAGTCAGTGTGACATGAAATTATCTTTGAGTTGTGAGGAAGTTTTTAGTCTTTCTATGCATAGAGGGTTTGTTCGGTTTACAATACGCATCACATCACAAATGGCTTGCAGCACCTACATTTATGCAGGAGTTTTTAATTTCTAATGTCATGACTGAAAACTATGGAAATCATAGGGTTTTTATCACTCACCCTGTGATTCTGTGATCAACTCTTTTGGATGTCTTAATCCTTTTGCAAATTTTTTCTGACTGGAGTTGGGGTTTTTTTCCATGAATACTCCATGAATAAGTAGATAATTTCCATAACTGTGTATTAACAGACTTGTACTAAATTTGGAAAGCCTGATAGGTTCAGTGTTGTGTTCACCTCAAAATCTGCGGACTTTTTCAGAATGTAGCTCAAGTGGAAATTGCCCACTTTTTGTACATTAATATTATGTGACACATGATGTGATTACTGTATCATTTCAAATTCTGTCCTGAAGTTTTCCCTTCAGTACATTGATGGTTTCTATGTTACTTCAACGTAGGCATTAGCAAAAATATTCTGGCAATTCTATCTCAGTAGAAGCAAATCAAACACACAAAAAAATTTTAAAAAAAAGATAATTTACTGCATTTACAGAAAACTTTGTATCACTGATTTAGCCATGAAATGAGACTGAAATCTCATGTCACTGTACAACAAAGTAAGACTATATACTTTGCTCACAAGATACTCTCAGGATGAGCCTTACTTTTTCACACACTCTGATGAAACAGTCTGCACCATCCCTCACCTGTGTATAGAATAACTTTGTATTTCATCAAGCTGAGCTGTAGTGATCTGTGCTTTCTATGATAATGTTCCATCTTCTCGTTTGACTCATTTCACCCACAGAGAGTAGCTAGGAAGAACTAGCCTATGCAGAAGATCTCTTTTAGCCCCATATCCTTCTGCCGAAATTTCCATTTCAATCCTTTCCTTTCCTTTCCTTTCCTTCCCTTCCCTTCCCTTCCCTTCCCTTCCCTTCCCTTCCCTTCCCTTCCCTTCCCTTCCCTTCCCTTCCCTTCCCTTTCTCCATAAACACTGGACTTCAAAATGAACTTTTCAGATGTTAATGCTATGGGAGCTCCTTCTGTGTAGATTAAGACTAATATTAATTTTATTCACAATACAATATGCTGCAGGAAGCTGGAAGATTTAATTGAGATTAGGTTAACGCAGAGACTGAGAAGTTTCAACAGATTACACAGGAACATTTTTTCAGTATAGGGTACCCTTGGCTTTGTCTGAATATTGTTTGCATCTCTAAACCATAAATCTTATGCTTATGTAAGATCCTTCAGAAAGTCTAAATCCCTTTACTGACTCAGAACTGTCCTCAGTGTTCACACTGAGAGAATACCATGAAAATACACTTGCTGCATGCTCTAACAGGCTGGTGACTTTAAAAGAGCACAGCAGCAATTCATGGATTTAGAGGAATGTCTAAATGTGTCTTGATGTAGCAGAAGCAGCTTTCTGGTATTTAGATGATAATTAAATAAAACATAATGTCCTTAATGTTGCCATTTTTTTCAATGTCTTTCTGACTGAAAATTTGGAGGGAAAGAGGATATATATGATTAAGTTGTCCGGGTAGGTAGAAAGAAGCTGATGTGCCCATACCAATGACACACACAAACTCTAGTTTCATATTTATGTGATTAAACTATACCTGTGTTTTCTATCTATATTTTATATAACATACTCAGTCTTCAATATTATTCATCTCTTCCATACAACTACTGTAAATAAAATAAAACAACTTCAAAGTAAATTTGAATCAACTAGACATAATCACAGATACAAGGAGGATAGTATAAAGCTAAAGCAAAATAAGACTGAAAAAATCCTCAGATTTAAATACAATTACATCAGAATTCAACTCAGATTGTGAATATCCAACCTGCCTTTGTTGGTCAAGGTCATTGTTCTCACAGATTAGATAGATATTATTAGGACAGATATTTTAAAATCGGTCTGCCTTACTAAAATATTAAAAGCTGAAGATAAAATTCCAGCAACTGGAAGTCAAAAGTGAAATAGTTCTAGAGAGCTGTATTACATATTTTAAGCACATATAGCAAAAAACCAGGGCAGTAAGGACACAATGCAGAGAGCAAAACACACAATAAATTAGCCAACTATCTTCTACTTAGATCTGATATAATTTAACCATTTTGTTAGAAAGCCAGGAATTAAAGTATGGCAAAATAAACTGCTCTATTTCTTCTATTGCCATTATTGGCAAATCAATATCTTGGCACTGCAAAGTAATGAAAACCTCAAATTCCCTTGGTTCCACCACCATGACCAGAAAGCAGTCCCCACTTACATCAGTGGTTGCCAGTCCATTAAATGTTTTCATGCTGTGCTCCTGAACAAACCTGAAGCTGAACTCAGCACCAAGGTGAAATTTCCATCAGATTGTCTAAATAGGCAGCTGTACAATCTGCCTCTTGTGAGAATTGAAATCTTTAGAAAACATGCCTATATGTTCAAGACATATTTATATGTTTTCTAATATTGATTTATCAAAAAAACTAGCTTTCAAGATCTATACCATATCAAAGAATGGATGACTGTTTTGAGATTTCCTAATTGTTTCTGTCAGTTTTGTTGCATTTATAAGCCTTAAAGTATGTAACTGCATCTGAAGAATAGATGACTGGAAGACTACTATCCAGACTGCTGGATAGTAGACTGGAAACAATATTTTACTGATTTCTGACCCTGGCTTTTTATGGGGCCTGAAGAGATGGAAAGCTGTTAGTTTCAGGACTGAAACTAGGAATGATAATGTTTTCTTGTAAGTGTCTTTACCAAGCTAGAAGGATCAATGTAGCCATTCAAATGATCTTTTGAGCATCACATAAGCTTTGCATGCTATGCTTGATGGGGAGAAAGACACTCATGGGTGGTAGAACGGGCTCCATCTTTTTTAGTTCAAAATGTAGGTTTTCAGTCAAGTAATGAATTTCATTTTAATGGTGGAAGGATATTTCCTCCAAACAAATTAGGGAGGTGATGACATAATGGTTATGAAAAGCAACTCTTCTGGAAAGTGTAAGATGCCATATGAGTAGTAAAAATCCCAATCTAATCTGCTGCAGCATTAGGCATATTATTATCAGTGTAGTTATTCTTAGTGTAGTGGAAACTATACGAGAGCTTAATCTCTTTAAACAGGTTTATGGGACTTCAACAAATTTGTGTAATGCATAATTTCCTGGAGGAGAAAAATTAAAAATGTAATTTTTTGGTTAAATCCTTTTCCAATAGTCCACTTAAGTTTTGGTATTTCTGATTTTCTGTTCAATAACAGGATACAATTTAATGATTGCAGAAGAAATATAAACCTTTTTTTTTACGTAAACACAAAGAAAACAGTTTTCTTTCTCTAAAATTTTCTTGAACTAGCTATCTTTGATCAATACCTTCATTTTTTTTCAGTAACCGCAAGGAAGCAGTCAAAATCAAGCATTCACTTGCCACTACCCACCTCAAGTCAAATATTTCTTCTGTGACCTGTGGGATATTGGCACATTGACTGTTGCAACACTATTTCATATTGACTACATTTGAGTGAATAATTTAAAAAGAATATAGTATTCTCTGAGTTAATTTCCCTTCTGCAACATGTCCATATCCCTGTTGTTCAGATGTATTTTTCATCTGAATACATTTTAATATATCCATATGTAATTGAGCACCTTCACTTTGAATTACTCATTGAAAGCTGACCTGCAGATACGATACTCTTGAAGACTGAGAGACCAGTCTTAAAGCTTTGATGTGTTCATTACGTGGTCATGGGAGCACTTAGCTGCTAGCTGATCAATAACTTTGTCTCTTATTTTTCTACTAATCCAACTTCAGAAAATTCAGGTTCCTTATTAAATGTAGAATAGCCCTTTCTCACCTAACATTGCCCTGTTTGTTTATTATGAATCAAATGGGCCAAGAGTTTGTGAAGCACCCAAAAGACCAAATTCAAGGACTTTCTTAGATTCATTAGCTTAACCTGCCTTTCCATTAGGCGGTCCAACCCCATTAGGTGTTTAAAACATATCCATAGATTGAAAATATACAAACAAAGCCACTGATTTAAAGTAAGAGCATCTCTGGTTTTCCTGTTTCTCAGGATGGAGCCAAAACTATTTTCTCTCAAAAGCACCTGTTTCTTCAATCAAATTTAATACAACTCTAGACTTTCATTCTATGCACTAAACAAGATAAAATGTTGGGGTAAGCCAGGGTAACTGTGGAAACTGGACATTGCTCAATATCTGGAAACTCAGAAGTATCAGAAAAAGAATATGACAGAAAAAGATCAGTGTTCAGAGCAATATTCATTCTCTATTCTCTATACCAATCTTCTTGTTTTCTTAGCATGAATCATCTTGGTAAAAGTTGGGGGCATTTTATAAAAAGAATTCCTTGCTTGAATACTGGTTTTTATCCTGAAACAAAACCCTGGGACAATGTCAAGCCAGAATACACTGTGAGTGCAAAGTTGTTCATCTCACTTTTTTCCATTAAAACAGAATAGACTTGCAGCCATCTGTGGGGGGAAAAGAATGCTTTTCTTCATAGATAGAAATCCCTTTTCATAGACTGAGAGAACACTCTGTAAGAGAGTGAAGCTACCAGAGGTCAAGCAAAGTGCCATATTAACAACTGCTTTTGATTTTCTAAAGTATGCTTCCATAGTGCTAACAGAAAGATTTTTTGACTTACAGTGTTTTATTACATCTGTCAGTCCTTTCTTTGAGTAGTAAGACACTGCAACCATAATCTTTACAGGTATAAAAAATATTTACACTACTAAAATCCTAAAAAAAAAAAAAAAAAGATCAGTTCTAAACATCTGTTTTAATAGTTTTATGACCAAGTAACCTGCCTAGTGGATGTAGGGAAGGCTGTAGATGTTGTTTATTTGGATCATTCTGTGATTCTGTGATAGTGCTAGCCTTTGACTCCATTAGCCTTCAATATGAATTTACTTCCCAAGTTCCACTTGATATTTTATAAGCTGCATTCATATTCATACCTTTTGACTGAGAGTGTGTGATTTAGATACCATAAATCCTTTCTGCACTTCCCTGGTGAGTCAGTAGGCTTGTTTTCTGCCAAGTGACCATTGTCTTTAAGCACAAAAAAATTGGAAAAGTTATTTAATGAAATAAATATTGATGACAAAAACAAAAAAAAAACCAAACCAAAAAAAAACAAAAAAAAAAAAACAACAAAACAAACAAACTCTAAAACCAAAAACAAAAACCAAACCAACCAAACAAAAATATAGATAAATAATTTAATAATTTGCTTACTAGGTGAAGACTGACACTTTCTCAAGGCTTACTTAAAGAAACCAGCCTCCATTACTGCAAAAAGGACAAGCCCCAGTTATACTGGTTTCTAAGAAACCTCCCCTCCCAAAGTGATGTCAGAGACAGAGAACTGCCCTTCCATGCAGAGAAAATTGTATTAAAGATCTCAGCACTCGATGCCATTCCTCCCAGTTTTGACTATTCAAACTTGTAGCATCTTTAGGCAACATCTTTTACTCAAGACAAATCTCCAAAAGGGAATGTCAATATCTCCAAATGATCAGAACAGCACATTGCAAGGCAGGCTTTGGGTCCCTCCTCATCACATCACCTGTCTGCTTGAGTTTGGAGATAAAATTTTGGAAACATGGAGGAAGACAAATCTTCCACTCAGTCAAAGTTCAGTGTGAATCTTATTCTAATTGGCTATTTAGTTATGAAATAAATATGAATGGCCACAGCCTCCTGTCTCATTTTTTAAAATGTTAGGAAAGGCCTTCAAGTCTTATATTTCATTTTTCATGATAAACAAATTATATAAATTAAAAACATGCAATAAGCAACTCACAGAAGTGGGAACCTTTTGCCCTGCATCTCATGTTAACCTGTTTTGTTTCCCACAGTTTTAGGATTCTGTTTTATTTAATTAACTCTAACATTAAATAACTCATACATTTTCTTACATTTATTCAGAAATACCAAGAGTATTTATGTTTTGAACCAGACTTGAATAATTTTTTCTTCCACTGAAGATAGTAATGACTACCTTATGCTTTCATATGAAGCTTTGTTTCAGTTGAACCACCCTGAGATGTGAAAAGAATTGTGAAACATAGTACATGCAGTTTCACTAAAGGCAAGATTTTTTTGTTATGTCCTATCTCAAATACATGAGGAAAAAAAATGAGGTGTCTATCTGAAGAAGCAAAGGATGCAGGATAGTCCATTAAACTAACTCCTTCATTATAAATAAATGGTAGGTTTTCAGTATTTCTTTAACTCTAATATATGTTTGCAGCTTTTCTGTTTATTTACAATGACAAAGATTGGTAAACAAAGGATAAGTAGATATAATTGTTGAATTTATAGCTATTGAAAACTAGCATACGCTGTATATGTTTCAGGAAACTATTTGATATTTATGAAGTCCCATTTTTCTATTAATATAGAAGTTCTGTAATTATTGCTGTCACTATTTGGTCTTTCTATGCAATTTGATTTAATTTAAAGGAGTTTGAGTTTTTTGGTTGCATTTAGAAAGTGATAGATGTTTATTAACTATTCCTCTGGGGTTATGCTTATTAAAAATCATTATTAATCTATCATTTTATATATTTAAAATCTTTTTAAAAATGCCTGATTAAACTAATAGTATCTTCCCAAATTTCTCATCCCACCTACATTTATACTAGATTACATTGCATTATATAAGACTATATTTTACCTATTTGTTATTTCTTAAGAAAGAGCATAATTGGCAATCACTACTGAGACAACTTGCTCTTTGATTTTCTAGCTATAATGGTCTTTAAAATATTTAGTGGGGTGGATTCTTCATTCACAGAATGATTCTACTTCTACTATGGGATATAACAGGGCTTCTCAGCTTTGGGACCTACAACCATGTTGTCTTATCCCACAGGAGGACAAGGTTTGAGCTGACATTCCAAAGTTAGGCCTACACTCTGGGATGCACTTCAGCTTTTCTTTTTCAACCGGTGAATGATGGGCAATATTTTTCACAATTTTCCTTCTTAACTTCATAAGTCAACTGCGTTTTTTAAAATGACGTGTAAGTAACTTCTCAGAAAGCTGTGGAAAAGCTATGAATCATTTTCTCTTGGAGCAACACTTGTTAGAAAGACAAGTACCTTCATGCCACTGCAGCAAGGAAAAACCTGAATTCTAACTTTGAAACTTATACATGAAGGGCAATAGATGTTCACACAATTAATGAGGCATGCTTCATTGATGCCTTTGATATAAGAAGGCTTATAAAACTGTCAAAAATGATTCAAAGAGTATTTTTTACAAGACCATGACCTAAACCACACATCATGTGTTTCGTTTAGTAGGCATTCTACACCTCAGTTATCAAAGGAACTATAAATAAACTTAAATAAAGTGTTCTTGCTCTATAGGAAACTGACTTGACTCCAAAATAAACTCATGAAAGGAAAGATATAAAATAATTTGGAATATAATTTTATAATGGAGAAATGAAATATTGAGTTGATTCACTGATAAGACAGCTATATGTTCATGAAGGCATTTACTGCCACTTTATACTTAGGTATATAAAAAATGTGTGGCAATAAGCTAATAATTAAATCATACTAAAATTCTAGCTAACCATACAATAAGCTAACTGAAATAATGCAAACCGAAATTTCAACAATTTCTTAATATTGTTCTTAATCTACTTGAAAATTTGAGTACGTAAATGAGGGCAGGAGATAGATCACTTTGTCAGCTCTAGTTTCTGTCCTGGCAATCTGAGATCTGATGTGATCTTGGGCAGTTCTCTGAGGTTGAAATGACAAAAAAAGATCAATAAATCTACCTCTCCAAACAGCCACAGATCAATTCAGGCAAATATTTAGGCAAGTTGTCCCATAATTCTACTTCTACTTCATTAATTTATGAACATGAATAAAAAAATAGGATGTATATCAGCATGCTGCTGTAATACAGAGATCAGTTATGTTTCCTGAAACACAGATCCTGATTTGATCTAATCTTCAGGGACATCTTAGAAAACATATTTATTTTGCTACAGGTATATTTATATACCTAGAAAAATATGAAGCAGCAATTATCATTTTAAAAAGTAATATATCCCCTTTTTATGCCTAAAATTGAGTAATTTACTAATATATTCTGTCTTAAAGAATAGCCTGCAAAGACTATTTTAAAAATTGAGTCATCATTAAATTTTTTATACCAAAAATTGTGTCACCTCTCCATTTCATGGTGATGAAGATGATGAATTCATCTTCATCATCTATTAGATGAATTCTGATCCAGCTTCTAGGTATCGGCAAGCAATATAAAAGAAGCATTCAAAGGGAATTATTGCAATCTGAAACAATTGTATGCTGTGGGTATTTATAAATTGGAATAAATAAACATTTACATTACTTTTCCACAAAACTTAAGAGTGAATATGAAACAGTATGTTTAAAAATAACTAAAAATTTGTTATGAATCAATGTATGAATGTCTCAAATATATGTAGACATTGAAAAAGGGAAACCAAGTTTCTGTTCTCTATTACTAATGTTCCTGCCTGTATGCACATATGTCCTTTTTTAAGTGGAGAAGGAAGATGTGGAAAATAAATATATAGCTATAATTTCCATAATGCTACATAGAGGAAACAATCAAAATTACATTTTCTCTTCCATATTCACCATATACATTTGTATTTGTGCTATTGTGTATACTCACAGAAGACAGATAGAAAAAGCTATAGAGTGCATTTGTGATGAATTCCTATGAAAAAAAGTATTATAACAAAAATCTTAATTTTGAGAAGGATATATCTATAAAATTTGACCAAAATAAAATGCAAATTTGTAGGGAGCCCTTTGAAAATGGACCTGTTTTAGCTATTTCCACAGCTTACTAGCATAGGGAACGGAGTATGTTATCTTTCTCACACAATTCATTTCTTCTCTGTGAGCCTCATATCTTTTCCAAAAATGTATAATACAAGCAAGAGACGTACTTCATTATCTATTCTGAGACAATTTTGGCCTTGTTTTTGCACCGCAACATGTGTTGGATATTGAAAAGCATTTCTCAATTGGAGAAAAATCTTAGAAAGGGATTTGATCAAAACCTCTTTAACACTTACTGTTCTCACAGTCAGACTTCAAGTCGGGTTTTCTGAGTGATGTGAAGAACTGAATGGTGTGAAGAACATATAGAAATCAATGAAAAATTTTCCATTATCAAGTTGAATGGGATTCTGAGCAACCTGATTTATTTGAAGATGTCCCAGTTCATTGCCAGAGGGTTGGACTGGATGACCATCACAGGGTCCCTTCCAAATCAAACTATTTTATGACTCCATGGTTGTATCTAAGAACAGTGTTCTATCCACATATCTATCTAACATGTGTATCCTCTGAATGAAAAGGAAATATTTCCAGTGGTATAATTTTTATCTACATATTATTTACTTACATGCGTACTATTTCTGCTGAGCACCATTTTCTTCTCTCTTTACCTTTAAAAGCATGAAAATATTAGAAAATGAAATTAATACATTTGTCAGGTTTATGCCCCTGGTTTATAGGTGTGTAATAGAGCAGGGGAGAATTCAAAAAAGTTTATACTGGCAAACTTTGAAACTTATTTTTGTAATGGATGAAACTCAAGTGGAAACACTGGGATTCAGTTGTGATAATTAACAGTTTGAGGTTTAATCTTAGTATAGAAAATATTTCTAAATCTGTTGGAGCTTATATGAAAATTACTAGGTTTGGAAAATTGACCACTTACTATAAAAAACCCTCAGACATTTTGAATTTCTTTCTTTTTCTTTATATTCTTGGCAGTCTAACCATTTACAATTTTGTTGGATCGAGAATATATCAAAACCAGAATTTCAAAAACTGCTTTGATATTTCAATCCTTTTGGGAAGAGCAAACTTTGAAAAGGTTTGCTTTAAGTTTTTATGATTTTTCTAGAGATTATTCAGTCAAGTCTTACATTTTCTCCCATCTGTTGTGGCTGCTAAGGGAGAATTGATAATATTATAAGATCCTGATCTGGCAAAACACCTAAACTGGTGCTTAAATGTAAATAGTTCCATTGAAAACATTATTGCTTTTTAGAGGAATAAGTTAAAAGGAAATACACATTGTAAACTAGCTAGTGAGTCATCTCAGCAGAGATTTTTACTTCAGAAAGACATTAGCCCCTCTCATAAAATCACTTAAATCTCTCGAGAAAATGCTGTCTGGTTCTATTTCTGCAATTACTTTTGTCTTTCTCTGCACACAACCAGACATAGAATGATTACATGTATATTTACTCTAACAGAGGAAAAGACAGTCCACCAGAGGACAATGTTGTTCATTATTTACCTGTTTTGAACAAATTCACAAAGCATTGCTAAACTAAGAGAAAGTGATTCATCTTTATTTTTAATGCCCTACTTTCCCAGGAAATTCCAGAGTAAAAAATGTCTCATCTAGGCAGAGAGAGGGAAGAAAATGGAAATGGAGAATGGAAAATAAAATAATATTTCCATCTGTCACTTAGAGTTTTCTTCCACCACCTTCTGATTTGACTAATGATAGTTGCATAATTATCACTTCACATGTGTTTGGTAATGTTCTTTTTTGGACTGACAGTTGTCCTGATGGAGTACCCTCAATGGTGTTATTCAAGACCAAAAGCCTCCTATGCAGAACATTCATGCCTTCACTGGAGATGTATTTTGTAGGTTTTTAATATTCCCTCTGAAATTTCCACTTCTGGAAACCATAAATATACCAATAGTATTGAGCTTTTCTTGAGTGCAGAATGTCTTTTTGCACTTATCAATTCAAGTGTTCAAGAAAGTATAATTGTTAGACTGACATCCAAATTATTTTACCAGTGCATTTTAAAAAAAGAGATAATAAGAACAAGCGTACTTCACCATGGCTCCATTCCAAAGCTCATTGAATAGATGCAATTATGCCTTGATCTATAAACAAAGATACCATCTGTACTGATAAGGCACTCTCCATCCAATTAAGATTTGTTTCTGAACACAACATTTTAATATTAAAGCATAAATGAACTCTTAGTGATGACCGAATCATTTCTTTGTGTAATTTTATAATGTTTCCACTCTCCCATGAGGGAAAACATCCCATATTTCTAATCTATGAGGAAATTAACCTGAAGTTACATTTAAATTCTTCACTCACTGTCCTGTCAATATTTTTCCCAGAATATCTTAGAAATACAGTGTTAAAATTGAGTTATTTAATTAGAGCTTCTCAGGAAACATTTTGACAGTGTAACAAAAAAGTTCTAGCATGCTTTCACCTTTCTGTGTTCCAAACTACATTAGCTGATTAGAAAAAAATTAGCTAAAAAGTTACAAGGAAATAGAAGAGCATATTTGTCATGAACATATTTTTCAAAACTAATTCTGGTTTTTAGAACAACAAAACAATTTGTTGGGTTTCTGGACTAACAAAGCATTAGCAAATTAGAATCAAATTAGGAAAAAAAATCATAAAGTAAAAGGTCATTTAAAAGCTGTTTCCTTCAGTATCTAAAAAGTAATGCAAGATACAGACACACAATAGGGTAGCAGTATTATTCAGCACCTATGAAATACAGATGAGTTTACTAAATATGCATGTTGTTATGTGTCTAACAATTGAGCATCTTTATATAAGCTCAGGTACTGAACAAATCTAATCAGATTGGTTCTGGACACTTTGTCTAAAGTAACTTTAAAAATCCTTTAAAAACTACTAGGTTTAAATTTTGCAAAATGTTTGTCTGTTATATATTGAAAAAATTCTTATCAATATTAAAATTTATGCAGAAGGGATATGTAGACATATTCAGAGGTTAGTTTTTGCTCATAATTTTCTCCTCTCTGTAGACTTTCAAGTCACTCTCATCACTATAATGCAATTGCTTTCCAGTAGAGTTTTAAGCACTCTGATAACATCTGCCACATATAATTCATGATCCCTCTCATCCTCTCCCTAGGGAGTGTGTGTAGAGCACTGACTCATTTTGTTAGAGTTTGATTTGGAGGAATTTATTCTTCATACATTGCTATATCATTATTTAGGCATGTAGACAGTCTGACAGAGAGTCTTTATCTCATGAAATGATGTGTATTTAGTAGTTTACTAGATGAATATGAAACATGCTTTATTAAGTACTTTTATCTGTTTTAGGGTAGTTGAACTGTAGCTGTTACAAAAGTCAATTGCTCAGCTAATGTGCTCAACAATATATGAAATGGCTGGAAGCCTATAAGAAGGCTGCATGTTTCTTAGCACCTTTGGCATTTTTACAATGCAGAAAAATGATTATGGTATAATTCCAGTCCTTTGACACTTCACTCACCATAGTTCAAATTGATTAGCTTTTCTGGCTGGGTTACTGGTTTCCCTCCAACTTTTATGATATTACTAGTCATGCCATCTGTTCCAGGTATTTTTCCTCTTAAAGGTTTCACAGCTTTCTCTATCTTCTTTTTGAGGGCATAAGATAATTTTTTTTTCTTCATGTCTCTTTATGTCATAGGAGGTGGTGAAACTTGTCATGTTTGTCTCTATGCATTCTTGTAGAGCTGCTGGTGAAGCTCATCTGCTCTCTGCAGGATGCTATCTCTCCCTCTGTAATTACTCTTTCATCACTGTCTGAGAGGGACATCTGGTGTCAATTATCTGTTTTCTTCCCATCTTGCTACAGCTGTTTCTTTTAAGAGTATTTTAAATCTTTTCTATGTTGCATCATACATTTGAATTCTTTGTGATCTTCCATTTTCAAGGTCATGAAGAACTTGTAGTTGCAAGCAATCATTCTTTCTCTCTTTCAATTCTATTTATTTTGTCATGAGTGTCCTATATGCATTTGCGCTACTAAACTGATCATGATGAACCACTGTCATATCCAAATATCCATATCCAAAGGTACAGTTATAATGAGATTTACTTTTCAAAGAACTTCCTTGACAACACTTTTCTCCCAGTACAGTATGAGACTTAATTTTAATATTTTCTAGATTTTTTTTCTAGTTTCATTGACTTCAGTAGCAATACTTTTATAATGTAGAAGATAACAAGGTTGAAGGCTTGAGTCTCAAAACTTCAGGTAAAATACACTGAGAGTGTACATGGAATCTGGTTCTCTCACATTGTCCCTCAGATATCCATTAGCAGACTGGTACCAATACACCAAATGCCTGTCCTCTATACCTGGTCAAAATATCTTTATGTTAAGGGTAGGGTGCTAACCTTCTGCCAAATAATGCTGATGTATCTCATTCAAGTCCAGAAACTCTCTTACACAAAGTTGCCAGAAAATTCAGACAAAGCTGGTGAGAGAAAACCCCAAAGTGAAAGCATTTTTAAGATTTCATCAAAACAGAAGTTTGGATCTTGGATGAAAATCTGCTTATCTTCAGTGGGTCAGAAATTCACAAAGAAAAGATAGTAAGCATTCAAATCTTCCAAACTACATGTGTAGTTGTAGAACAACTATTACCTCAAAATAAAAAGCAATCCAAACCTCTCCCTTAGACAGACTATTATCTTCCTTTTGTCTTTTCTGTACAAATGAGGAAGCTTAATATTATTGCTTTGGTTTGGCCTTTTTTTTTCTTCTTCTTCTGATTTACACAGTGCCAAGGACATAGGCTGCTTACATTTCCCATATTTGGTTGAAGTGCTATATAATTGCACTGCAGAATATGCCAAGGCAAAGAAGAAAGATTTATTTGTTTATTTCATGTAAGGACCATTTGCAGTCTTCTCTCCTAGAGGAGAAAGATAAATAGCTGAGGATATACACAACCTCTGGTCATGAGAAGCAACGCTGTGGTGACCAGTGACAAGTTTGAATAGACATACACATTTTCCCAAATTGGCCCTCTGCTGAGAGAAGTAAAGATACTTAGATATCTCAAAGCTATTAGTTTTTGTTTTGTAGTTTACAGAGTATTATTTTAACTGAAGTTTGGTTATTTGCTGGGTCCTATTTGCATTTTAAATCCAGCAAACACAGACTTTCAAGATGTGCTGGTTTTGCTCAGAGTAGACATAATTTTTCTTCATAGTAGCTGATACGGAGTCATGTTTTGGGCATGTTCTGGAAACAGAGTCGGTAACACAGAGATTTTCTTGTTACAGCTGAGCAGTTCCTACAGAGACTTGAAACCTTTACTGCCTCTGACACCACCCTAGCAGAGACTAAGCTGTGTGTGCATAAGCAGTGGGGAGGGAACACAAAACGCTCCAACTGACCTAAGGAATGTTCCATATCATATGTAGCTCTCTTCAGCAAATAAAAGATAGGGGAAGAGTAAGGAAGCTGTCTAGAGTGATGGCATATGACTTTGTTATGCAGAATGGACCCCTGAGTTCCTAGGGATGGCAGAAAACTTTCCTGCCTGTGGGAAATGGTGAATGAATTCCTTGTTTTACTTTCCTTGCATGTGCAGATTTTGCTTTCCCCATTAAAAGGGATCTTTATCTCAACCCCCAAGTTTTCTCACTTTTACTCTTCTAATTCTTCTCCCATTCCACTGGGTGGGGGGGAGTGAGTGAGCAGCTGCATGGGGCTTGGTTGTTACCTGAAGTCAAACTAGAACACAGGAGAAATTGATTAATTCTCAGAAAGTTGAGGTCTCTATGTGAAAACCCAGATCTCTGACCACAGGATGGTTGCAACTTTACTGTATTGAAACTGGAAAGAGATGGATTTAACTGAGACTTTTATTAACTTATAATAATCATCATTTTATTCTGTTAATGTTGAAATCAAGAGGATTATTTTGAAAAATTGATTTATTAAACATTTAAAATTTCAAGAAATGGACTTCTCATTCAGGGGATGAGGAAATGCTTTTTCTGTGCTTCAGAAATATTCTACCACTTGCTTCATGAATATTTTGAAATATACTTCTCAACAAACAATCTAGTTTGTTGTCTTTCATTATTGTTGTATACTTCATGCACTAAGAAGTCAACTTGCTTCTAATTTCAGATTACTACTGCTTTATGTGACACAGGATTCAGTGAAATCTGTTCTATCAGGTGTACAGAACATGAGTATTCAATTTTTTTTACCTCAGATTTTACTGGCAATCACTCTTCCCATGTCTCTATATCTCTGGTAATAGAAGAAGAGCAGTTTCAAGATAAACTGAGAAACCTGAACACACACACATAACTCCATGGGACTTGACAAGATGAATCCCAGGGTTGCAGGAAAATTGACAGATGTAGTCATTAAGCTACTCTATCTCATTTGAAAAGTCATGGAAGTCACATGAAGTCCCTGGTGACTGGGAGAAAAGAGACTATTACAACCACTTTCAAAAAAGGTAATAAGAAAGACCCTGGGAACTACCAGCTTCATCTCTGGCAAAATTATCCTGGAAGTTATGATGAAGTGCACAGAACACAGGGATAAGGGAGTAGAGAAAACTGACACAGCTTCACCAAGGTAAAATCCCACCTGACTTATCTAAAAGTGGCCTCTCAAGATGGAGGGACTGCATCAGTGAACAAGTGAAGAGGTTTGGTTATCATCTATCTAATCTTCTGTAAAATCTTTGATATGGATTCCCACAATATTTTTACCTCTAAGTAGGGAAGCCATGGATTAGATGGATGGACTCTTAGATGGTAAGAAATTGGTTAGAATGGCCACATTCAAAGAGTTTCAACCAATTTTTCAATGTTCAAATAGAAACCAGTAACAAGTGATATCCTTCAAGGGTCCATATTGGAACGAATATTATAGAAATTTTTCATAAATGGCATCTTTAGTAAAATTCAAAGCATCCTTAGAAAGTTTGCAAATGACACTATGCAAAGCTGCTGCACCTGGGTCAGGGCCATGCCCAATATCAGCTCAGACCAGGGGATGAATTGATTGAGAACACGCTGCCAGAGAAGGATAACTTTATTACAGTCACAAATTCACACTAACTTCATACCAAAACTTGTTTTTTGACAAATGCTTTGATGATTCTTTAAGTAGTGGAAAACACTCATTTGTGACAGAGGCTTCATGGGTTTTGGTTTTGTTTTTACTGATTCACACCCAACCATTCTTTGTGCCCTGTGGGATCTTTGAATCACAGACAAAACACTAAAAGCTGAGCTCCCCCCTCTTATGAAGGGATACATCTTAACCTTGAAGCAGTCTCTTATGTAGGGCAAAGCTATGTCTAGTCAAATATTAAGATATGTTAATCTTAATTAACATACTTACCTTCTGTTGTCTCAGCCTCCTCTATAGTTGTGGTTTAGAGTGGCCATCTTCATTTCACAACATGGAATTAGGGCACAGAAAGAGATGAACACGTTTATCCAAAAAAAAACCAGCAACAGAACTGGTAATTGGTAACTGGTCTCCTAAAACCTAAGTGAATGCTTACCAAAATCCAGGTTTCTAAATGACTTTTGCAGATTCATGCCCACAGCAATACTTGTGATAGAAAAGATAACATTTAAACCATAGGTATGAAATTAAAGCTGGAAAGGCGGTTCAGTACTTCTAAGAAACACAGGAGAAATGAAATTTCCCTACCACATAATGTGGATCTCAGGATGCATTTCTTGTGAGTGTTATGGAAATGAGCAGGGAAATACACAGAAGAGATACAGAAATATGCTTTTTCCATCATGTCTAAACATTTTATAGTGTAATAGACAGGGACTTTTTAAAGAAAATCATTCAAAGTCCAAGATCCTTCTTAGCTGTTGTGCGCAGTAACCTCAGGCACCTAGGGTGTTATAAAATTTAATTTCTATTTAAGGAGCTAAATTGGAGCCGCCTGTATCACCTTCCAGTTCAGCTGCTTTAAAAATGAGAGCATAATGTAAAAGTTGGGAAAGGTCTGCAGAAACACTTAAGCTCTGCAAAGAGATAGCTAAATTTCCCACTACAGAGTGAACTCTGGAAGTAGATGGAAAGAAATCTACAAAGACTGAATACTTTTCACCCTTTTGGCAGAAGGTGTTATCATTAGTAGTAGTGGGTGGGTCACAGCCAGCAAATCAGGCCAGCTAACTGGGGTTAGCAATACTTCTATTCAAACCTTAACTAATTTCTCAGATAAATGTTTTAGAAAAATTTTATCATACCACTTGCCATACAGATGTGAAGTTGGTGAAGACAAAACCTCTGAAGTAATTTTATAGCATTTCAGAAGTCTGAAAAATGCATAATTGGGCTAGTGTTCACTGGATGAGAGTTCTTTTTTGAACCATAATTTGCTTTGAGATTTTCCTTCTCATCCCAGACACAATTCCCAGCCTGATCTGACTGCTGGAGAATGACACACGTAAAACTGAGATGTGGGAGGAAAGGAAAAAAGGCTGGGAGTAAGATGGCTGACAAAATGGCTTATGTACAGAAAGTGCAAAAGTATGGAATTTCTGGGATGGCTCTTTCTTGAAATATAATTGAGGTGCTAATTGAAACCATGCACAGCAACCATTTGATGAGTAGGCCAGTTGTTCTTTTCAAAGCTAAATCATCCTAGAGAATGAATTGAAAACAGTAGGCAAGGTCAGAACAAAGGGTTATGTCTTTGTAGCCCATTTGGACACAGTATTTAGAACATCTGTCTTGGAAAGGTTGGGGTTGATTCTGCTATACTGGAAGTGAAGAGTTGAGAAGAGAATGGGGAATAAGGGGAGAACGCAATGGGAAATGTGAGTTAAAATACCCCAATCAACATTTGACTTGTCTAAAACAGATAAATAGAGCATCCTAGAACAACTAAATAAACAGGATTGCATATCTGTTTTCCAATGTGTCAACCAGGTGTTGGGACTTTGACATTCATCCCTACCCTTGCTACAGTCATTGTCTATTCAGGAATGGTAAGAGCAGCTCCATGCTTAAGGAGAGGAAAAGTGCTAGACAGGAAAATGAGAAGTCACTTATCTATGCAGCTTTCCTCTAAGGCCTGTATAATTTACAATTCCCATAAAACCTTCACAAAGGCTACTAGCATGTTTTGGTCAGGAATGTAACTTTAGTAATGTTAGCTAATAAACACCTCTTAATCTGTCTCCTTTTGACGGAATACAGTCAATAGGATTTCATAGTAACAAGTTTCACCAGGCTCAAAGGCATTGAAAAGTATGTTAGACCAGCTCTTTAATGATATATTCGTTCTCTGGTAATCCTACCTATAATGAAAATCCTCATAACACATATGTAGCTAGCACTACCAGCATTTCTGGGATGTGATGCAGAGTTAGACAACTTGATTGGATCAAAATTTAATTGTTCCAACATGGTTATCATTCTTAAGGAGTAATATTGAATAGATACTGAGAATAGCTTGCTATTCTTGCTGTACCACACTACAAGACTTGCAGCTTTTCCTTTTTTTTTGAGTAAAATTTCAGCATTTTTTTCAATGGAAACATTATTTACAGATTGCCATGTTGCAAAATATAGAAGAATTACTCATATTAGAAGTATAAGAAATGTGTATTAGAGTACCTACTAAATTTTTTTCCACGTCTAGTTGCTTTTTCTTTTTTTCTTTAGACTACAGTTATATGCAATTTTGCCCCTTTTTAAGAGACACCTTTTTTTGCATCCCATTACATAGTGAAGTGATACCTCTTTTACAATGTTCAGCCACCAGTGCCCACCAAGTAGTAGAAAGTCTGTGATGCGAAGTTACTGCTTCATGTCACTCTGAATTATCTCACAGTGGGTGATAGACATCTGCACACAGAACAGAAACCTCCCAGAGGCAAATCTTTTCATTACATCTCAACAGCCTCCCAGCCTCCATCAGTCTACAAAGCAAAATTTCTGTTTGATCATGAACTCAGCTCTCTACAGGACAGGGCATATTGCAGCACTATCACACAGTGGTTTAACACTGTGTTGTTGTCAGGAGTACTTTGGCTTTCAATATGTATTAGAGGTTTTTTTTTTTAGGATTTTTTTTTTTTTTGGCCTGCAGTGCAAAGAGACATGCTTTACTTTTAATTAGTCATCACCTGCAAATAAATCCAATTTTGTGAGGTGAATGTTATCTATTTTCAAAGGAGTCTTTCTAATCCAGTTCAAATAATTAATCCTTGATTTTAAATAAACTCTATTGATCATCTTCATATTCTTTTGTAGAGATTTTTTTTTTATTCAATTAGATCTTTGGAGTAAATGGGATGGCCTGCAAACACTTTTCAATCTGCTGATCTAATTGTTTACTTATCATTCTCTCTTTGTCATCCACTTTTATATTCAAATAAATTATTGGTCTGTGCTTTCCTAAACATCATATAAATGAGCAAAGATTAAGTAAGATATTTTATTTCATTTTTTTTTTGAAAAGACCTTTAAAAAAGCAGACCTCTAGACATGAGAGAAAGAAGGGGGAAAATGTATTCAGAATAAATTGAAAGTTGTTTTCTTGGTTTATTTCATTAAATATCTTTTTTAAATTGTTCCTTTTTGAATTATCAGAGGTAATAATGCAGCTGTTTTCAGTTTGCTGAATTTCCATTTCTTCATAACAGCAACAAAATCTTTTTGATTACATAGTGGTAATCGCATCTAACACCCTTCCCCCAACTTCAAAGCAGGTAAATTTTTGGCCAAAGCTAGTAACTTAGACTCCTTTTGAAATCAGTGATGTGATACCAGAAGGTCTGGGTGTGATTCATCCTGCCTTGCTTGGAAAATCATCTTTTGTCTGGATGAATTACTTTCAGGAAGATGCCCTTCTCACTCCATGTAGAATCCCAGAAGATGAGAGGCTAATTTGTGTGTTTCAAACACCCATAGCCAGATGATGGTGGAGTCAAACAAAGACTGCTGTTAAAAACAGACAAGAATTGTTAGCAATAAGAAAAGACTCTTAATTTTAACATGATGGGAGAAAGAACAAGGTATGGCTGGAGAAGAGGGCTCTTCATGCAGAGATAGGGCAGCATTATTCTGGGACAAACATCCTTGTTCTAGTCCATAGAGAGACAACAAAAAAAATGCAGTAAAAGTGTAGGAATGAGGCCAAGAAGGGGGAACAGACTGTAGGGAGATATCAAGACCACCTAAGAATATCAAAGCTTTCATACTCATTTCCTAGAACAGTCTGAAAGAATGGACTTCACATGATAACTAGTTTGTATAGAAAGCAAGAAAACCTATCTTCAAGGCAGAGAAACCTACTCATGAAAATGTATCTCACCAAGCCTGGGTGATGGCCCCAGGACCCTGTATATCCCATCAGAGGGACTGATGCAACTGGGTCCATGCTGAAGTCAGGACTGACATCCAATCAGCTGGATTGACACTGAAGCCAGGACTGACATCCCATCAGGTGGATCAACACTGGAACCAGGACTGGTGATCTTTTTTCTCTCTCCCTCTTTAGTTCATCTTTTCCTTTCTGTTTTCCCTTTCACTCTACCCTTTTATTCAAAACCCACTGCTGTGTGTTTATACATGTGGCAGGGACAAACATAGAGATTTCCATGCCAAGAGTCCAGTTTACTAAAAAAATTTTCTAATTGTCTTTGGACCCTCTGATTTTTGTCCTTCCTTTCAGCCACAAACACTTATGAATCTTAGGTGCCTTCTTCTTCTTAAGGATGGGACATCACACTCCATGTAAATTGATATTTGAATTTATTTGGCTGAAGGTAGATGGAATCAATCTTGTCTACAATCGCTGAAAATAAAGGTTATGGTATCCTTAGATTTGCTAGGCAAACCTGGCTGTAACCCACAGCCCAGTTTCATGTGACACAGCTATACGACCTTCATTTAGACTTTCTGAAGATTGATTTGCAAGAGCTTCACAGAATCACAGAATAGGTCAGGTTGGAAGGGACCAGTGGGTCATCTGGTCCAACCTCCCTGCCTAATGATTCTGGTCATCCCAGAACATAATACTGTGTCCAGACAGTTCTTGAATATCTCCAGGGAGGGAGACTGCACAGCCACCCTGGGCAAGCTGTTCCAGTGCTCGGTCACCTGCACAGTAAAGAAGTTCTTCCTCGTGTTCAGGTGGAGCTTCCTGTGCATCAGTTTCTGCCCATTACCTCTTGTCCTATTGCCAGGCACCACTGAGAAGAACCTGAAGACTTGATGCCTCAGGTTTTAGCTTTTATATTTTTCAGATTCTATTCTGAATTACTGTGTAAGTCTAGGCTTCATATTAGGGGATAGTAAACTCTTTTCACTGAGTAGGTAGACAAAACAATTCCTTCTCTAGCTGGGGACCCAAGGACAACCAATCCAGATCTCAGGTCCAATAGCACAAACAGTGGATCAAAGAGAGAAAAACAAGAAGGATGGGACTTCATTTGCTAAAGCTGTTACTGGACAAATAACTCCAACATGCTAATGGGCCAAAACTTATAAAATGGACCCCGTGACCGGTCGTCCATTTAGTGGCCATTTTGGGTTGTGCTGCCCAAGGTGGATCTATTAGTGGCCTCTTGATAAATACCTACTTTACTCTTTAGCTCCATCTAGTTCTAAGTCAGCCCCTTCACAAGGCATCAATCCTCTTGATACCCACTCTTCAAATATTAGAGGGATGTTTGTAGATGAACGCCATGTAAGATGACAAATGTAAAAGCAAAGACAGACATGAAATAGTCGAGATAGTGATAGCTGTGCTCTTAAATTCTTGTGATCTGAAGAAAAAAATAATGACATGGAAATTAATTTAAAAATTATAAACAAAAGAAATTATAAACAAAAAAAAAGAATTGAAAGACTCAATTAAACAAGACTAGGTCCAGCTCTAAAAAAATCCCAAAGAGAGTCAGATGGCACCATCCTCCTGAGATTGCCAAGCACAAAGACAATGGCATACTGCACGACATCCAAGCTATGTGCTCATGAAGTAAACCTGTCGTAATGCACTTGAGCCGGCAAACACTGGAGGAGAGAGACTGGCTTCCTATGTGAGTATGAGTTCAAAGCATTGATTTGAAAATAGCTGTTTCCTATGAAAAAAAATGAAGTGTGGAGATTAAATTACAGCACTGCCTTACCAAGCAGGACGCTTAATGATCAGTCAGAAGACCAGCCATCTTTTGTCCTTAATTTTGTTCTTAAAAGATTTACAAAGTTTATCCCAGTATGGAAATTACTGATTTCCATGACAAAAAAGAAACATGAGGAAAAGAAAAAAATACATTCAGGAAAAAAAGTTTGAAGAAGCATGGAAGAGCTGAGAACCGTTGACAGCAACCATTGCTGTTGGAAGGTGCCCACAGATCTGTTAAAAATTGCACAGCTGATATGCTAAGAGGAATGAGCGGAAGAGAGACACACAATCCCAGGGATTAGTCCCACAATCTCAAGGATCTCCAGGGGCATTTGGATTTTTTTCAAAGCCTCTACCACAGTCCTGGCTGCATATAAATTATTTACCTTTTCAGTTTATCTTCTCACACTTTGCCTTTTTCTTGCCTGCATAGCCAAAAAGGTGTTTAGATGTAAGAATTGTACCCCCCTGTATTTTGGCAATGCATAGCACAGTGCTCCTTCAATACAATAAATTACTAATGTATTCATTTTTACATGGCATAAAATCCTAATGTAAACTTACATAAAGTTCTGGTTGGCTCTGGAAAGTTCTAAGACAAATAAAAATAAAAAAGAACATTCCTGTCAGTTTCCTATAAAATAGCTGTGGATTTCAGGCATACAACAGTGATCTACCCAGACTTTTCCTTATTAAGTACATTTAAGACTGAATCTGGTTATTTATTTTCTACTTTTATCTTTGCAGGTTGTTTTATATGTTCTCTTTTGTGTGTACCTCTTTGGTGTGTTCTCTTTTGTTGTATCTAAAATCTCAAGTCTTTGAGCAGCTTGACCACTGGAGTATTAATTCAGGAAGGCAAGAATACATTCAGCTGACTAAACAGAAATAAATTATTATTGAGTTTTTATATCTGAAAACATACTGAATAGAGAGAGAAAAAAAAGATGCTACGGGATTTTGATTAAATCTCCTTAGCTCATTATGTGTGGGGGTGTGTTTTGAGGGATTTTTTAGGGGGAGGATGGTTCTGGGATTTGTTTGTTTGTTTGTTTGTTTTTCATAATAGTCTTACTGGAATTCCCACAAGAAAATCCAAATGCATATTTGGTTTACAGCCAGAGGATGTAATAGTCTTGATTAAATTTTTACACCGGTTTTATGCTAGTAAAATCCCAAATTACTTAAACAGTTAGTTACAGACATGCAGTGGCAAGCAGACTCGAGTTCAAGATATATTCTATGCTTGAATAATGAATATATTAGCAATGAAAATTATTGAAAAGAACTTCTGTGCAGTGCTGTTACCCATACTATTTGCAGTCCATCTCTACCTGTGTATCTTAAGTGACCATTTTAAATCTTCAAGTTTTTCTGTAGCTATTTCCTACCACACACACTTTTAATAAAAATATTAAATGCTCTCTAAGCTGCAGCTTATTTTTGCTGTACTTATGTATTCAGCCCATAACATATTTTCCTGTGACATTTTTTTCTTTTCTAAAGTAGAATATCATCTTATACAAATACATGGCTTGATGCTGTTTCACACAAATGGACAAAAAGGTAATAAGGAAACTTAAAGACATTCATGAGGAACTGCAACACATGACATCACATCTTTGGAATTCCTAACCAATGGTTAGATTCCAGGTAAAATACCCTAGACATCACAAAAAAGCACTACATAGTTAAATGAGGGTGACTGAAAATCCAAAGTGAATTATATCCTTAATGAAAATTTTATTCAGCCTTGGGAGCCTCAGTATCAATTTCTTTACTGTGTTTAATAATTTTTGTCTGAACTAAGTCAGAACAGAAAGTCAAAACATAGTCACTTTTCATTACTTTGAGCATGGCAGCACAGAACTACATTCACTTAAGTGAATTTTTACTCATTTATACCAGTGTAATTGTGAACAGACGATGTTGACATTAGAGGGAATTAATTGTAAATCTGAGCAACACACAATCTCAGTTTGATTCACACATGAGAAAAAAATTTTTGGCCAAGGGAAAGCAGAGCTCATACTAGAATTGCATGTCCTTGATGGATCCTGCAGCCAGGAAAAAAAAATATATATAAACTCTATTTTTTGTCTTCATAAATTGCACTTCAATTCTGAACAAGGAAAGCAAACTAGTATATTAGATATATCATTTGTTTCCTCCACTGAAATAAATCTATAGGAACTTTGGTTAAACAAAGAAGTCACTCACTTGCATAAAACCATACAAACCAGAATGGAGTTGGACCTTTCAAATATGTAATTGGCATCAGAAAATTAACAAATTTAAAATTAATTTGTGTATGAATTGTGATATCACAGTGCTTCAGGAAAATAATCTGATCTTTTTAATGGCATTTGAAATTTGACGCCTGTAAAGGATTGCAAAGGCATAATAAGGGGATTTGCCATACAAAGGTTTAATTCCCTCAAAAGTTTACGTTGAAAGTCTGGGATAATGGAACCTTGGAAAGCCCATGGAACTAAAGCATAATCCAAATTAAGACCACTTGGGATTTCTGAACCCATCATTCAGAAACTGTCCTCCTCTCTTTTTAGCTGGACACCAGCATCCTAGCTACCTATTCAGAAATAGCAACCCAGAATATAGGCCATACCCTTTTGAATGTTAACTGTGTTGCATTTTAATTTGGCAAAGGCCTTTTTATTTACCCTATTCTTTCCTTGCCAAATAAGTATTTTATAGTGCCTGTGGAAATAAAACAAACTGTTTTTGAGAAGGTGACTTTTGAAAGTATAACTTTTACCTCTTTAACAGCATATTTTTTTTTTTTGCCAGCAGATTCCAGATTCCAAAAGTCAAGAAAAAAGTATAGGTTAGAAGAATTTAGTCACAATCAATCAGTCATAAACTTTTTATCATAAACAGCATCAGGACCATCTAAATGTTAATAAACTCTTACTTGCACAAACACCACTGGAAAGCTGTTCTAAACCCTCACTGTTGTGATGATTAAGAGCTTATTTGTGACTTGCTGTGTACTTGTTTATAGCCTTTTTTTCTTCCTTGTGTCAGTCACCTTTTGTTTTTCTTCTTTCCTATTTTGGAATGCAGACCTGTCCTCTTAATTTAATATCAGCTGCTATACACATATATTTTTAATATAAAAGTTTATATTTAATTTTATATTATTATATTTAATGTGTTTATTTTAAATTATTTATGATTCTTCTATAATTTTAAATTATGATCTTAAGATTTGTAGCAAAATAATATTGCTATTAGTCAGCAAATACATGTCCTACTACAAAAAAATCAAGTTATATGAGACACCTTTATAGCTTTCAAAGCGCCCTAATCTTATTCCATACACCTCGCTTTCTCTATAATGACACCTTAAAACATCAGAGAAAGAAACACTCCTATTTTTGTCCAAGACCATCAATTAAAACTTTAACTAAAACATACTGCATCATGAGTAATATCTGTACTGATCCCCTGCAGCCAAACGGTTATCTATTTTATAATTCTTGAAAAAACTGACATTTCTCAACTCTGATTTATGTAACTTTCTCCATGTCCCAGCTCAGGTAGTGTGGCTGTGACTGCCAGAGTGGCTCCTGGATGACCAGACAGGGAAGTTTCTTTAACACTCTGTAGGGGACTGACATGTTGATGGTAAATCACACAAAAAAATTGGTCATTTTCAGAGACAGCAGTAACCTTGGCTGGGGGCAGGCTTAAACCTCCTGGCCAAAGGGGAGGAGGAGAGGTTTTGGGTATGTGATGGCAAAATCTCTGATTAACATTTGGCAGAGGGAGTGAACAGACTACGAGCTGGGTTTTGAACCAGATAGGTGAGTCTTGAAAGGACAGTGATTTTTATCATGACAGTACTCCCTTACAGAGCTGGCTCAGTTGTAAAACTCCCCTCTGGGCAGATACTGAGACATCCACACACAGGACTGAGTGTGTTATTCCTTTCTGAAGGGGCATAACTGGTTCAACTATGCTGATGTGAGAAGCCACTGTCATGTCATTAAAATGTGTCATAAAACATCAAAGACACCTGAAGAGTTCCCACACTGATTTTTGGGGCCTTCCACAGGAGGACTGTGCATGATCCACATTGTTGCAACAGACAGTGTAAAACTTCACCCGAGGGGAGGTATCTAGGTGTTTCCATGTAAACTTAAGTGTATATTAACCCATTGAACTCTGCGTTTTCCAAGCTTTTTCATACTCCCAAGAGATCAAGACTATGACAACCACTTTGACCAATGGATATCTGAATTGCAAGAAGCAAGTCTTGCTATGAGATCCACAGATGGTGATATCTTTTCACTCTTATCCTTTGTTGTTCTTTCTTCTCCTTATGCATTTTCTTCAGTTTTATTCTTTATGCCTTTACATTGCTATATTACTATATATAATAATAACCAAACCACCAATCATTCAAGTTCATTTCACTCTAACCTGTCCCAGTGTATCTATTAACAAAAACCTCAGTTACCCTCACCCTCAGGGGCAGGTGATAATATACTCTTCATCCCTTTCTGGTTACTAGGTAACTTTGATGTTAGATGTTTGGTATGGCATCTGATATTATGCCATGATGTGTTTGAACTAACGCTTAAAAATGAATCATTGAATGCTGAGGTACAATATTTCCTCCTGAGTCTTAGCACCCATTATGAAAAATCCATTTAAAAGCTAATGAAGAGGTGGCAGGATGATGTTTAAACACATATTATATTTAAACCTTGAAAGAAATGCATGTTGAATCAGCGATCTTATTTAATAATATTTGTATCCCTTTTGTTCCTGTTTAATGATGATATTTAACCGAAAATTTTGTAGATCAATGCCTGAACTTCATATTTTATGATAATAAATAGCAAAATTACCTACCAAGGAAAATTAAATTTTAAAAAATTAGATGCAATGTAGTTAAGTATTAATTGAAACTTAAACAAGCTTCTTCTACAGTACAAAGAATGATGTTTTTAATATATTCAGATAAAATTCTGAAATATTGAACTCTTATTTTCTCACTTACCCTTTGTTACATATCTCACACAACCTACTGCCCAATATGTCAGGAGGGTTAATGATGCACACAGGTGCAGTATATAAAACTAAAGAGGCTGGTAATCTGATGAGAGTGCAAAATCAGGGAATGTGCAAAACCAGCCTTAAGAAGTATTACAAATGGGGAAAATCTGGTACTGGATAGACAAAACTTTATTGGAGCCTATCTTATAGCTCATTTCATTTCTATCTGAGTTTTCATAGGTAAAAAAAAACTTGGAGAACTCTAAATGTGTTCAAAAATACAAATTTTGTAGACATTAAAAAATGGAAAGAAGACATCATTATCAGAAATTACTCTCCTGTCCTCTCTTTAAAGTTCTTGGCCAATGAGCCTTTGGCATCATCTTGAGAAGTACAAAGAGTCCCTGTAGTGTAATAAAAGTATTTACTTCTATGGATAAGCCCCAAGATGCATGAGTACATTACCTAAAAAAGTTTTAATTTCTGGTATATAGAAACAATGTAATGCGATGTAGAAGAAAGAGACTTCATCCAGAAAGATGCTCCTACTTCAGAAATTGAGGCAAAATAGAGTAATGTCAGGGCCAAAAAGGAAACCAGACAGGTATTTTTTCCTCAAGCAAATCCTACAAGAGTACACACCAAAGCATTGCAAATAGAGGTGTTTACAAGGTCAAGGAAATGGACATCCTGCAACATGAAAGATGTATCACACTGGATATCTAAAAGTTATCAGACTGTATCATATCACAAGGACAATAGTAGAAGAAATAAAATTTAATTGTTCACTATTGGTTTGTAATGTAAAGAAGTTAGGTGTGTATGAGCTCTGTCAAAATGCTTGAGTGGTTGAATCTCACTCGTATGCCAGAACTTGAAAGTCCCAGAGCATGAGAAGCTTTTAGAACTAAGAAAGGTAAGAGCCTTATTACTGGCTTCTGAAGACAAAGCTTAAATACTTATTGAATAATATATGTGACTTTCAGTAATATTTTTTACATACTCACACTTAGGCATGCACACATAAATGATTTTTAAAGCTCTGTTAGCCCACAGATTTGCATAAGCTTCAGAACCAGTAAGGTTCCCCAAAAGTACTTTGTCACACGGTATATTGGGAACATAAATCATAGAGTTTGAGCTAATGGCTGTAGTCACATCAGTGCTGAACGAACAACAACAGGGCAAGGTGGGCTGATTTCATGAAAACTTCCTGGCCTTGTTGTGGGCTAAGAAGGACACATGAAAGAGATTTGATGTTATTGCAGAAAATGAAACTAGATGACAGTTTTCCAGGATGAGAAAAGGAGCTTTATTTCAGTAACACAACATGAGCACATGGAGGTTTTTTGTATGAATGTGCTCTCATTTTAATCCAAATGGAACTATTTTTAGAAAAAATAGGCCTATAACAGAAGTGCCTTTTGTTTGGTTTGAAAGGTGCATTACAAACAATAAATGCAAAAAGGCATTTGGTATATCAAACTTATACTGTTGAAACTGTGTTCTTGTGAAAACAACACAACAGCCTGTTAAATCTTCACTCTAGGTTACTACCCCTCTAAGAGTTATTAGCTGAAGTTTTTTTAACTCACATTCAAAATGTGTAATGGTGTAATAAGTCTAAGATAAGTCTAAGATTCTTACATAACTGCCCTGAAACTTTAGAAAAAAAGTTTTTCCCCCATTCATCCTTTGAAGAAACTGTATTTAATTTTAGTTTTACTCATTCTTTCAGCAATGTGTTAGCATCCTGATCCTGTAACAGATACAGAGTCAGCATATGGCTAACATTTCTTAATCCTTAATCAACAAACTTCAGACTTTCATCAATGGTATCTACCCTTATAAATATTTACACTCTTCTGAAAATCATTAGCTTCTCCAAACAAGGTTTTGGTTTCTCTGTTGCAAAAAAGAACAAGATTTTTCTGTTAAAAATCATCCCTTTGGTGTGGAGGTAGCATCCAATACATAAGAAAGACAAGAAGGCTTTGTGGTTGAGATGTAAAAACCAAAAAAATATAAAAATATACTTTTTTTAATAATACCAAGAAAACTTTGTGAAAGATTATCCATTTGTTTCAATATTAAAAATTTCGTTTCCACCTCTACAGTAGTTTTCACTTAAATCTATCATCACAACAGAGAACAAGAAAACCTTAGTCAGATGATGGCCCAGTTCTTTCCTTTTAATTGTCAGGTTTTGACTCCTACTTTTTCATCGTACTTATTGGTCAAAACAAAATATATATAAAATTAGAATTTTAATGTATCATTGTACTTCAGAAATTATTTATTTAGAGAAACAACTTTAGTAGAGGATAAATTCACACAAAGATTTCAGAAGACCGTTCTAACTACATAACTGATGTAGACTGCTGCTTTAAATTTTGGAGAAAAATGCCTGGATAATTCTGTTATAGTGTGAGACATAGTAAATTTGGGGGAAGGACATGATCTTCTTTCTCAGATATATAAAACTGGGTCATATGTCCCTGAAGTTAATGTCTGAAAAGAATAAACTTCATAGAAAACACATATGTTGATGAAAGTTGCTTGATATAGCTTTGGTATGTCATTTATAGACAAAAAATCTGAAATGTGCTGTCAATGAAAACACTTTTTTCTGACTAGTCCTTTCTTTTTAAAGACATATTTTGTTGTAATGAGATGTGTTAGAGATACGGGAAAATGGGTTTCAAACATGATAAATATAAACAAAAGAAGTTCAAGAAAACATATTGCTTATTCACAATTCTTCTTCCTGAAGTTTATAGTTCTTTACATTAAATTCTTTTAGCAAGTCAGATAAGTGTGATGTTTTATGCTGAAAATTTGATTTTTGAAAATGCAGAAGCAACTAGAAGCATAAACATACAGAATATGAGTGGAGCTTGTGATCCTAAAGCATTTGTTTTTCTTTGAAATCTCTGTAGGTTCCAGGGAGAATATTTTCAAAATGTCTAAGGCTCAGTACTTATTGTTCTTGTGAGACTAAACTGGTATGTGAAAATCTCATTGTAACCACATACTATCCAACCGAAGAAGCAGCAGATACAAAATATTTGGAAATTAAAATTACTGCTGGCAAAGTTACCCTGCAGACAGACCAACAGCATATGCTGCAATATTCTATAGCAACACACAAAAAAAATGTCAATAGCTGATATGGAAGTAATTGAACAAATGTTGATTATTCTTTGACTAGGATCAAGGAAGTTAGAAGAGCCCAGAGTGCAAAAGAATACTTTGCAGAACACTTTTCTCTCTCATATTGTATTAATGTTTATATTTGTTTCCTCCTGCTTTCTGCTGCTTTTGTGCCCTTAATTCTTGCTTCTTCTGGCCCATCCTTTGAATGGCAAATAACAGGCTTAGAAAAAAGTGATGCAGGATGAATAATATTTTGCTCAAGTTGTGATATATCAGATGTTTTTTATTCAGGCATTTTAAACTTCAGTTAGTAGAAAAACCATCCCTCACTAGGTACAAGACTTCATTGGTTCCAAGTTTTACTAGGTTCAAAGAAAGAGAAAGAGTCCTTAGAAATGTACCTGTGACATATAACAAAATTATTTCCAGTGGTTCCGTTTCAGAGGAGTAACTAACAACACAAGCTGTGTTTCTATATCCTTCCATAGCAAGAAAAGAACATGCATTATCCTTGATAAAAATTATGAAGGGTCATAAAATGAAAATCAGAGTAGTGAAATTATAACTAAAATTAACAAATAATATAATTGATAGATTTTTATGTCAATTTTTACAAAATGCATGACTGTAAAATATCTTGCTTTTTAATGTTTCATTGTTATTTTGTTTTTACTGTCACTAACACTTTCTCTTTTAGCTTAAGAGTAAAAACTCGAAACTTTCTGAGGCTTCAAAAAAATACTGCATATTAAGTGAAATAAATCCTGGCCTTCCAAGATCACACTAGCCCAGAAAAAAACTCTTGTTACTTTCACTGGGGTTAAGAATGAGTTGCTTTCACAGGTATACAAGGAATTCAAAGTCTCGATACCTCAACAATAATTTGCGTTGGTGAGGAAAAACAGTTTTCTATGTTTCCATTATTTTTTTTAAGCAAAAAGAATGTTGTTCCTTTTTCTTCTAAAGCAGGCCTTCTTGCAAAGTATACCAAGGACCCCACCAGGTAATTTCCTGAAGAAAATTTTACATTCTCCTGATCTCAAAGCTCAATCTATACTCCAACATTTATTTTTTTGTGACCTACTTGAAAGTATAATGTTGAATTACATCTCTGGTGTGATATTTGCTGGAAGTCCTGGTATTACAAAGTTGCTTTTCCACTTTCATACATTACAGAATAATTTATTACAAAATCATTCATAAGGCATGACATTATAAAACCTTAGGAAAGTATATCACATATAGATAAATAGATGAAGGTGATTTAGGAAAAATTTCAATAGAATTTCTTACAGCTACACTTACAACCACATATGTTTCCATGCAGATACAAACAGACAAGCTCTTTAAGTGTGATAATGTCATAAATAAATAAATTCTGCTTTTATAATTCCAGTGACCTTTAACAGTTTTAGCACAGTATGTTGTTACATGAAACCCAGCTTTCAATCCTTTTCCAATTATATGAAATAAAAGGAGAGATTTCAAGTTTCATGGAACGTTCATGTAAATCTCCTCTATATTGTTGAATCACTGATTGTTTTCTTACAACCTTTCAAAGTGTTTTTCTCAAGAGGACAATGTACAAATTTCAAAACAGTGGAGCAACATGCAAGATTTCTTCAGCTGTAGTTTCTGGTGAGAGAGAGATGGTGTTATAAGAAATAGCTTCTGGCAATGACAGCAACATGAAAAATATTTCCGCACTAATGAGGAAGAGAAATTAGGGAAAGGGCAAATTTACAGTTATTTATATGTTAGCTCTGTATGCCACTATGCTAATCAATATTTTTATTTATATTACGCAGTGAATTATTACCAGAGAAATCATTGGCATGGCACCTGGGAAAAGTTGTATTCAAGGTACATCTGTCAAGACCTGGCTTTTTAGGTGCCATAAAACATCAACAATATGCATCTGTAGTAGACAACTGTGTTTCATTTTATTGCCTATAGATCCACAACAAAAATTTGTAGTGATTTTTCCACCTATACCTGACAAAATCATCTGTGATGAAAGACGATGCAATGAAGCTAGAGACAAAACTGTGATTGACTTTCATAGAGTACCCTGGCTTTTTCATATTTCAGTCAAAATAAGGAATTTTTCCCAGACTCGAAGCAGAGCAAGGGTATACCCAATGCCAAGTCAATTCTTTTTATCAACTCATGCACTAAGACAAAAAAAATACAGTTCCCTTTCAGAGTCCCCAAGCTCTTAGTCTCTAATTCACTTTCTTTTGGTACTGTACTTCCTGAAAGTTACATTATTTGCCCATTATAGCTCCCAGTCTCAATGGACTTAAAGGACTTATGACTTCAGGCAGCTTTTTATAGAAACGATTCTCAATAACCACTTACTACCTGTAAAAGGACTTCTGCAGAGTAGATTCAATCACTCTTTTAGGAGCATTTTTGTAATCCAAGTAGAAATGTTAATACTCTAGCACCTTCCTTATGAGCTACTATGGAAGTGGTGTAAAGTTGTTGCTGAGGTATATCTAAGAGTTTAATGTTTTCTTTTTGTTTTTTTTTTTTATACTCTGATGCAATTTTTGAACAAACTAGCAGTAAAACAACAAACAACCGCTAGAACTTTAATTCTAAATTAAGTTGTACCTTGAAGGATTAATTTTGATTCTCAAGTTCAAGTTTTCCTGAAATTGCTTGGAAACCCATGTTTAAGGTAGCTACATTTTGTTAACAACTGCTGAATCTGGGAACTTTTAAGAAATAAGTTTTTATCTGTGCTAATGTTACGTTTAAACAAGTTTGCTTTCTTATTTAAATTACTAAATTAGCCTTCTGTATCTCCATAAAATAAAATACCTACAACATCAGGTATATGCATAAATTTTTAACTACTATATGTATTCAAAACAAATTAGTACTGGATTAATAAATTTTACTAAAAATTCATCTAATTAATCAAAAATGTATTCTTTTGATAAAGAGAGAAAAATATTGGCTGTCCCCAAGTAGGTGAAATTTACAAGAGTTGGAGCATTGGATATTGTAATACTCAGTGTCAACCATCTATTTTCCCCACCCACAGGAATGCAAGAGTTTGTTATTGTAGTGTCATTTGTGTGTGTGATGGCCTAAGGCTCTGTCACCAAGATGGTGGTTTCTAAAGTAGAGCTGTCAGCCACATCTCCTGCTGTGAAAGCCAAGGAATGGCAACCACTTCAGCCTTTGACTCAAATATCTATCTAAACATGCACTGCCAGCACAAAATAACTTGTACTAAAAAAAATTAAATTTTGCAATTTTCCCAGTTCCTTTCAATGTGCTTTTATACTTTTCAGGCATATTCCCTTCCATATTACCTTCTCCTATGGTTTGAATATGATATTTATACTCTCATGTGTGTGTGTGTATCCAGGAGAATGAGCAAGCAAGCAAGAAACACTGGTATAAGGAGAGACAGCATGTATTTTTTGTGTTATTTTATAGTATAATAAGAAAACTCACTTTCCGAATTTATTCAACCCCTTAAATACCTTTGTGGGCAATTAAAAAAAATGCTTTCTAACTCCCTTTGAGTCACAGCACACTTGGCAAGTTTGGCAGATTCCTTGTCAGTTTGTTGAACCTGATAGAAGAGCAGGCAGTCCCAAGCTCACGCAGCTCTAGTTTTATAACTCCCAGAGTCCCTTTTTCCAAGTAAGATCTATGTGCATATCCATTCTAACAGCTTTAAGAGCTTGAACACCTGCTCCTTTTAAGTCTCCCATCTCATGCCATTACTTATAAATACTCTGAAACACAGTATATAAATCATTGTTGGTGTATCAGTGAAAGAGGTTAAAAAAATGCCCTAATTACACAAATAGGTGCATTTAATAAGTCCTTGAAGAAAACTCTCTTTCAGTAATCAATTGACTGAATTGGAACAACAGCACTTTCAAAATACAAGTTTTTATGCAATGAAATAGAGATTTGTTTTGCATGTAAGCTAAGATTAATTAAAATTCAAGCGTTGAAAACAATTATCCTTCTCTGAGATTTCCTGCAAAACAGAAATATTTGTTGACCCAAGATTAGAATAGCAAACCCATTAACTAAATTAATAACCCAAATAATTTAAGACCTCTAAGATTTCTAGTGGGAGTTTTAAACAAAGATCTATTACATCTGTTTGACATTCACACTGCTGCTCTCATTGTGATTCTTAGAAAAATATGTACTCTTTCTGAGACCCAGAAAATAGCTGTTATTAATAGGCTGAGAAACAAAATGTAAATTGGAAGGTTAACATCCCAGAAAGTGGTGCTATTGCAAGTTAGCATAATCAGAAACAGGATTGTTGCACTCTACCCACTTTCAGGGTATATGGAGAGTAGCACCATCAAGTCATAGCAAACTCAGGGCAGTGTTTGGACAGAATGATAGGAGCAGAATTGTTCTTTATTTATTTCTGTGGCAGAAGTTGTTTAGATTGAAATGGGTCTCTGAAAGAATGTCTTTGCTATCTATTTTCAGGAAAAGATAGAATTTTGATTGCTATCTATGGACAGAAAATTCATGTCTGTGTTCTTATCACTTTCCTAGCTATTGCACACAGCTACAGAGAGGACTGTATTCTTATTTACCTCCCCGCACTTTTAAAAGACAGAGCATGAAGATCAGCAATGGCCAGAAAACAGGCCATAAAGGACAGGTTTTTTCTCTAAGAATTGTTTATATCTAGGGAGGCTGAACACCATCAGTATCCCAGGCCACCCAGTCCTAGGGAAGAGAGACAGGGCAGAGTATTGAAGGTGAAGCTCATGGAGTGTTATATCAGCTTTCTCAGCATAAAGAATGAGTTGATAAATAGCAGAGGCAGGTGAGTTCCTGACAGTGTGACCTCATAGGGACAGCAAGCACCTGTGTCCAGATAATGTCATCTATATCCCAACGTGAATCATACAGCAAAATCCAAATGCACAGCTCAGGAGGATGGTGGGGACAGTTCCTAAAAGTCACACCTGTGAGCAGAATTCAGTTCTATTCATCATAACCAGACCACTTTCTTTGGACCTAGGACCTTGAAAGGCTTTGAATTCCTTTTAAATGCATCTATTCAACTAGTTATTTTGAGACTCAATGAATGAGATTTAGAAGCCTACCTGAAACTAAGGAAATTTACAGTTGTCAACAACATCTAAAGTGAAATTATCGTCTATCCCATTCTCCATCTTCATTATTGTCACCAGAACACAGTGTCATTATAACTTCCTTTTTTCAGTTAAAAAACATATTCTACAAGCCAAGTAAAGTCTACATTAAAAAAACTTTGTTTTCTGATATATGGTTTACTCAATCAGAAATGGTTTTGAGAAACTTGGCAAGAATAGGAGGCATTTATATTTTTATGTTGCATAAATAACTAAGAAAGGTTATCAGATTTTCAAAATTAAATCCTACCAGAATGAAATATCTAAAAGGCTTTTCCATGTTTTGTGACCTTTTTTTAACAGTTTTTGTCTCTCAAAATGGACACAATCCAACTAATATAACATTAAATACATTTCCAGTGAAGAGGAGGTTTCTACCAAGTCTTTTCCAGTTCTTTAGGTCATTGCCATGATATTTAAAAGAACTATTTATTTTCTTTTTATAAAGTACCAAAAGAACTATTGATTTTCATCATAAATTTCCCACTGGATTTCATGTAACACTTTGCTTAAACTTTTACCCATTTTCAAAAACAGTACTTACTTTTAAGATATCTGTCCAATTCTCCCACCAATATTTATATATAGATAATCTTTAAAACCCCTGGTGACTATATAACTGAACAGCAGGTAAAGTTTATGGATGAAATTGCTGAAGGAAAAAGCCCTCAACAACTATGTACATGATCCCAGGGTACCTCTCCAAGCTGAATTTTCAGCACTTTCGCAAGCTGTCAATAGGTCTCTGAAAATCCACTGCTTTAAATCCAAAGACAATGAATCCTACGGAGGGTGTCTACTGAATTTTGTGGATTGGAGTTTTCTATATTAGAGGTATAAATTCCATGTTTTCAAACTTCTTTTCTCTTTCATCAGCCAGATATGGTTGTTGAATGTAGTCATAAAATTTCCTAGTGCTATTTCTCCTGTTAATTAGTCAACATATCAGCAAGATGTGACCTATGGTCCAGTTGATTCTACATGAAACAGTTAACCTTGAACTTCATAGCAAATAAAATGTATTATATATAGAAATCTTGTAATAGACCAAGATTACTCAGGCACTCTTTTAGGAAGCTTTTAAAGAAAACTGTTCTTGATTTGGAGAGCCAGATGAAAGTGAAATTAACTTTCCCTCTTATGTTTCCTAGCTTAGGGTCAAAGACTATCATTAAATGATTAATAAAATGTTGTGGGCTGGTAATTAAATGTAGTTGCTTCTAACTTAAGAACTTCCTGACAGCAAGACAAAACCAACTCACCTTTCCAATGGAAGTAAAATCACTAATAATGAAACCAGAGAACAGGCATGAGAATCCATTTTCTTTGCTACATACCATGCTCTCCAAGGCCAGGGTTATACCAAAGAGATTTTCCAGGTCAAGGTCACTGGTTTTTAGGAACTTCTCTGGGCCAGTATCCAAGCAGGGTGTGAACCTCACCCACGTTTACAGTAGAAGATCATACAAAGAATAGACCTAACTAGTGTTGTCTTCGACTTTCCTTAATTCTTTGTCCCTACCACTAACCATAGCTTACAGAGTTAAGCCCATCATGAGGATCATCTTTCCGGACTCCCTTGGGAACACATCCCACCCTGTTATCCATACTTGCCACTAAAACCATCAATGAGATACCTAACTTCAGTATCCTCCACTGCATCCTAAATTACACTGATTTTTATCAGCTATCCTAGCATTCCCCAATCTGAGTTCTGGGCAATGGTTCTTTGGGGCAGAATAGCAGATATAAACATCAATTATAAATGAAGATTCAGGTGATAATGGCTGAAACACTGGCATTTCCAAGTACTGCAAGGATAATTTCAGTCCCATACATTCCTCTTATCTTTCCTTATAAAGATAAATATTTCACAAGGTATTTGTGCATCTTGAACCATAAGATGAATGCAGGTAAAATATGGCACATACATTGAATAGAACTCCATGTTTTTTTCAAAACACACAGGGAACCAAGAGTAGAGGAAAATAAAAATGCTCAGAAAATAAAATATTTGCAATTTATAGAAGTGTTTTGTAATGATATCTAGCTGAAAATATTAATTTTAAGATTATTATAAAATGTGCTACTGTGCCTAGCTCATTTTTTTACATATATAAATGGCCCACAAAACATTGTCATTGGGTATGCATGCTCTTTTGATTAGTGATGTCTCCGCAAGGAAAAGTAAGAGAACATTGATTTCCAGACCAAAACATCAGCATAGATGTTTTTAACAAGTACTTGTGACAAAATTATCATTTTCTTCTTTCATAAAGGTTTACAGAAGGGTCTATTCTTTAATTGGAGTTGGGAAAAAATCTTCTACTTCATGCTCATTTTCTGATAAGTTTTACACTATGTGCAGATTTCAAAAAATATAATTCTTTGTGTCTCAGGGCTGCTGTCTGCTTTAGAGAATTTTCCTTTGAAATGGTTTTGAATATAAAACCCCTACTAGAAATGTTCCACCACTATTATCATCTTTATCTGAGTTCTTCTGTCTTTTTTTTAAAGTGTTATTGAAAGGAAAAGACTTTTTTATATACATTTATTTCTCTTGCAGAAAGGGATGCCTACAAGTACATTAGCGTCAATAGTACTAATTAACACAACATTAATTTCTTCTACATTTTCATCCAAATTTTAAATTAATTTCAATACACTTGACTGTACATGTAGCATCCAAAGGATCCCAACAATTTAAAAGTCTAGTAATATTTTGCTGTTAAATTTAGAGGACTCTTTCTTGGCAAAAATAATAAAATGCATCTGATTTCTTACTTCAAATTTCAAATTCTCTTGCTTTCTGTCCCCTTTTCCTCAGTCTCTCTCTGTTTCTTATTTTAGTTGCTCCTGTGGCTTGTGGCTACATGTCAGATGTAGGAAATGACTGCAAGTGTTTTAAGACACTATGTTGGTTTTAAAGATCAGCAGGGAAATTAAGAGTCAAGCCTCCCCCTCTTGACAGTGGAGGAAAAAAAAACCACTGAGAGAGATCATAAATTGGAATCACAATTTACTAAAGAAATTGCAATAAACACAATAATATTAATTAGAAAAATTCTAAAAAAAAGAGTGTACAAAAGAGAGAATGGTTTGGTCTCTGCTGAGTTCAGTTACCACCTTTCCGCTGTGCTGGGGGGTGTGGAGGGGTGTGGAGGGTCCTGGAGGAACAGGAGCAGGGTCTGGTGGGGAGGAGGGGACAGGATCCACTTGTCCCTCTGCTAGAGCAAACACGGCAAAAAGAAATGTGCACTTCTGGTTGGGCAGCCCAGATTTTCCTGATGAAATATCATTCATCTAGCAGTGATGTAGGTGATATTGAATAGTCAGCACTAAAAAAGTCCATCCCTTCTCTTTTTAACTGTGACAGACACCATGCATGGCAATATGCAGAATACTACACATTAGGGTTCTGAAATGAAGAAAGCAGTGCAGCACTCCCCTGGGGGTATCTAAGTGTCCTTGGAGAGCTTTTGGACATTTTAGGAAGTGAGTATGGACTCGGGATATGCATTTAGGACTCCCTGCTGCTTGGCACCTACTGCAAAGTGCATTTCTAATGTAGTATGAAATCCCAGCAGTGGGGAAATGCTGAACAACTGCTGTGGAGTAATGATACAGACACAAAACACAGCCACTGGGCTAGTTCTGTCAAAAACTGAGGGGTTCAATACAGAATATTGCATCTTTAAAACACTGAGCTGTGAGTCCAGCCTCTGGGTCTTCGATGTGATTCTCTGCATAACAGAGAGGAATATTTGCAGGTGTCAAACAGGATCAAGGAACTAAATGGGGAGTCAGTTAAATGCCTAGAGGAAAACTGGTTTGAGAAATATGCAAAATGTGTTTAAAAGTATAAGAACATTACCTTAGGTTGCAAAAAAGGCACATACCTAAGATGAGATTTCATGATTTTGAGCTCTTAGGTCTCAATGTATGCCCTCTTTGTACACTCTAGACACAGATGGAAAATTAGGTAATTTCCCAAGCAGCTTTGTAGTTAACACAAAGTTAACAGTAAACATCTGCCAGTAACAGATCTGAGGTCAGGTCTTCTTCTTCTTCTTCTTCTTTAGGGTATCTGAACTTATTACATTTTAATATGAATTTTTTAATTATATAAGTGATAACATCTTAATTCAGGAACATGTCACAGGACTAAAGGACCTCCTAGGGCAGGGAGGATATTTCTCAGGAAGGTAGAAAAATAGCTAAAGTAGAAAGAAGTGAATTGGATTCCCTCCTGCTAATGAGCTCTCAAACCACAGTGTTGGATGAAACAGCACTATCATTTATCACAGGCAAAGCCAAGCTCAAGAGAGTCAGCAGTGAGAAGGCACACAGGGTTTGGAACCTTGGTAATCTTACTGTGTAAATCTCAGTCATGTTTGAGGAAGAATTAATCATTTAGCTGAAAAAAAACCACTGTTTCTGGGCATGAAGGGGAAAATACCTTTAGGTAAGTGGAAAAGATTCCCAGCATTTAACTTAAAGCAAGAGGATACCTATCTGCACAGAGGAATAGGGAATAAATGCATCCCTCAGATCTCTACTGTGACAGTAGCAGGGAAATGCAGCTATATTTAAGGGATTGCATGAGAAACTTGCAGATATCCTCATCTCTTTGTTAGAAATCAGCTCCAGTATAAAGCCAGGCTTTGTTTGTAGCACCCAGATCAGATACAAATAGAAAAAAGGATTCTTCCAAGTGAAAGAAGGATTCTCTTACCAGAGCATAACCAATGCATGACAGGATGCACGGGGAAAGCTATCAGCAAACGCTTTGGCGTCTCTAGATTTTAGATATACCAGTGGATAAACAACTGATAAATAAAATATTTCTGGGGAACTTGTACATAAAACATTGATGAAATTAGAGCTGTAGATATGAGAAAAAAGGTACTGTGTACCTTTTTTCAGGTACAGATCATGGATTCTGATACATTTGACTTATAATGTAATGTGTATGGAAGAGTCAGATTTCCACAACACAGGCTTTTAAGTTGTTCTGCATGTACAGAGTGGTATTTCTCCTGGAACACAGGACATTTGTACAACACAGTACCTAGAGCAGACAAAATATCAAGTACCTCTTCTTCTATAAGGAAAAAATCTGACAGGCAAACCCAAATAGATGTAGCTCTACCACAGAGCTGTATAATTAATAATCACATCAGTTATGGATTTAAAAGGTTTAACTGTTTTTCCAGAGCAAATCCATTGCAGCTGAAAGATCTGACAGAAACTGTAGAATAGAAATTTCTGTGACTCATACTTCACATAATATCCATCTCCAACCAAAAGGGGTGAGTCATAAGACAACTCAGGAAAAATTAATTATGACTCAAAAATTTAGATTAAAGCAAGATTGTTCCTTAAAAATCAGAACACAGACATATTTCTAACATAGCATATCAGCTCCCCATGGCTACAGAAGAACCTATCTGATGACTTCTCCAGTACCCCACAGTTTGTACTTTTTCTCACTCGTTTAGGTATGAGAATCCCAAAAAAACTGATCCTTCCTTCCTTCCTTCCTTCCTTCCACCACTTCCTTCCTTCATCTTCGTTTCTCACCCACCTTGCTGTAGGACTAATCTGGGTTTTCTCCTGTAATTGTTCAGAGGCTTGACAATCTTCACTTCTGCTGAACATGTGGTTTGGGCACACTTCAGTGATATCTTCAGGTGCAGAGAGTCCCATGTAGTCTGGACACTGGGAACTGACTCACCACTTGGAGAAAGAGTGAGCTCTCATCTACAACCTAGAGAGGAAGTAGGAAGTGAGGCATTAAAACAGGTTCAGAGTGCAGTCCAGACGAAGTCACATATCTGTTCACTATTATTGAGTTCCATAGTATGATAATATGTCTCTCCACTGCCTCTAAATCAGGAAGAAGATACTTCCAATTTAATATTGTAAGCCAAACAATACTGAAGTCAGTGGAGATTTCTCCAAACACTTCAACAGGCTTTGGATGCAGTCATAATATGCATTACTGAGCTCAAGGGTAAAATCTCTTCAGATCATAGACCAATTAAAAGGGTTTTAAATACTTATTTTCTATCATGTTGATGGTCCCACATATGCTTTCAAAGAGTAAGCAAGTGCACTCTATAAATAGTGTGTTGCATCATATATTTCAAACTAATTGACTGTTAATTACTCAGAATTTTTGCCTAGTTACTATGATTGTTATTTAATATTTTGCTGCTTCTCACTTAGTTAAACTAATCACAAGGCAACTTGTATTATGAAATATGAATATTACAACTGAAAAAAACTCAAACTATCAGTCTGTTGGTTTTAGCTATATACATCATGGTCACTTATGTGTTAAAAATTAATAAACTTATTAAAGCAGATACCTAAGTTATTAGAAATACTAGAACTTACTTAAGTAACATTAACCACAAACCAATAATTATTTAACAAGATTTTCTGTAAACATTCACTAATAAAATAAATCTTATAAAATGTCCATTCTCTTCTGATTCAGTATATGAAAAGGAACATAAAAAGTCTAAATTCATCAAATAAATTATTCATCAACAGCTATTTGCTAAGCTCTGTTAATTAAGCAGTAGGTTAATTACAGAACAGAATTACATGTGAGGGGAAAACTAGGGAATCCTGCTTGTGAGTTAAGTGTCCTGGGATTGAACCGAAGAAGTGTTTTCTCATTCTCTCATCATCTGAGAGATGTTGTTAATTATTTAATGTATTGAGCACTGTAAGGATTCAAAATCCAATAAAATATGAAGGAAAAGTCTTTCCATTAGATTTTTTCTTTTTCAATTAGCAGTAGATGGGGAATACATGTAGTACCTAATCACTATTTGCATTATCTGTTTTTAGTTTCCTCTAAGGAGTAGTTTTTCTTCCCTAAACCAATTAACAGTGAAGCCATTTCACCCATAGGTAAATATAGGTCATTCTAAATAAATGGGAAAACTGCTTAAAATACTAGATCACTTTTGAAATGCTTATCAAATCTCAGTACACTGTGCACCTTTCAGACTGTCAAGGCCAGAGTTTTTGGCAAGATTCCCAAAGGGATGCAGACAATTACAAGTTCAAGAAGCTTAAAATATTTTTTAATCTCACTCACTGTTCTTTTTATCTGCAGAAAGAAAAGTAAGCAGATTAATATAATAGATTAAGGTGTATATATCCTTCAGATAAGGGTTGCACCTCAAAAAAAACCAAAAAGATTGTTAAGAGGTTAATACTTGATATTGTTAGCAGAGTTTTTTTAACAAAAACCTAACTCTGGCCTCCACTACCACATAAGCAGATTTATATGCTTCAACAGACACACACTGTGTGCACAAGATTTAGATTATCTTTTTTCCAAATGAAACACATTTGTCCATTTTGACTCTTTAATCCTGTTAAACTGTTAAGTAAGAAAAATTACGCTTTTTTTCACTAGTGTGGCTAAATTCAGTAAGTGGAGTACAGGCATAATCTACTGACAGTCTTTTCTGTAAGCAATGATGACTTTATTTTGTTTTGAATTCTTTCTATAGAATTATGAGAATTATGTGGAATATTTAAAATACAAAATACCAGTAACAAATACAATGTCTTTTTTTTTTCCTCTGATTTATCTTCCTGTTGGTGGATTACATGGGAATTGGCTTCATCCTCTGATCAGCTAGCGCATACACTTTTTTTTTTGCTGCGACTCCTAGCTACATATACCCAAATTGCCTGAGAAATTACTTTTATTAACCTTCAGCATCATGTTATTGAACTTTGATCTGACAAAGTTTTCCTGCTTCTGCTATTACAACCAATGCAGTTAAATGGTTAATCTGATAAATATCCTGATTTTTCATGCTATGGATGATGCTTCACGAATTTTCTCAAATCAGTATTAAAAATGTCACCAGTATTCTTATCTTGTTTAACTTCTCTCTTAAAAGGAAATACTAAATCAGATTATTTTCAGGACTGATGAATGCCATGACTAAACTACCTTCTGATGCCATCCTTCACTACAAAACATGCAAAATCACATTTTTCTGAGTAATACACTGGGGGTTTTGCTTTGCAAAAGGTTTATTCAACATCATTGATACACTTCTCACTAAGGTACTCTCCTCTACACCAATTCTGAACTTGAATGCAGGGCTAAGATAACTCCAAATGTTGCAGCAGGATTATATCAGCATCTACATACATGACTCACTCTTATTGTTACTTCCAGTAACTTACTGAACTTCCAGTTCACGTCTATAGTCAGACATAGTCTTTTCTCACCTGGAGTTCCCAGTCAGTATTATTTGCTGAATGGAGAGCTCAGAAGCTTCTTTGATTCTGCAACAGATGCAAGCAGAAAGCCAAATTCCCTCCAGCACGGTTTGGTACAGTGCTACTCTGAGCGCTCACTCAAAATAGAATGGAATATTGTCAAAAATATTTTGAGCTGTGCTGCCATGGATGAATGAATGCAATGACAATTGTAATGAGAACAGACGCTGATATTTACATGCATTTAAAATAAATTTAATTGATCAGAAAAGATTATATATTGTAGTCATTAATCTTAATTTAAAGATAATTAAAGGATTCTGAAATCCCAGGCAACAGCCACAAGACCTTTATTAATTAATCTCATGAGTAGCGTAGCCCTCATGCACATTGAGACATAAACTTCTCTTTGACTTCATTTTGTCTAAGGCCAACGGTGGCTTAAACTTGACGTTGCACTGCATGCTTAAACTAAACAAAAGAAAACCCAAACAAACTGCTATGGTGTTTAGGATGGCCCTGCACACAGATTTATTATTTTTTTTTATTGGTTGAAAACTATTATTCTGGTATTCTGAAAAATTAAATGAAACCATTACTCATTTCACAGATGTCAGGGAGCTTCAATAATTCCTGCTCAGGACTGATACAAGTAGATTTGGATAATTCACCTAAACTCTTCTCTTAATTTCTCAGCTGCTTGGTCTGCTCAAGTATCACTTTGATTCTCTGCAAATATTTAGATGTTAGATCTCCTCTAATGTGCCTCAAATTGGTAGTACACACCATTACCTTCTTTCTCAAATACCAAATATTTGAAAAGTGTTTTCCTTTTGTAACCCTTCACATCTGTTTCTTGATGCAATAACATTTTATTTCAAGAAATGGGTAATAGAAGAGAAAGAGAAGCTGCGTATCAGAGACTTACCTTTTAGACGAGGCCACTGAAGACCTCTAACAGAAAGAGGGATATGAGCTATACGGTGCATGCCTTTTTCCATGAACTGTATTTACACTTTCTGTTACCACTGGAGCTTACACGTGGTCAAATAGATGAGCTTTAATGCAATGAAGCAGTGAGATCAGTATTATGTCTTCATGAAAGTATAAAAACTGTAAAGAAAACTGTGTAGAAAGATGCTCCTGGATCAACCACGGGATAATTTTTTATTTCCTTTAATACAGATCCTTTGGCTTCCACTACTCATCTAATTGAAGCCAATGGATTGGCAGTTCAGATCTAGAGCTCTTGGTCTCTACCACTCAGGATTTCTATGGATGTGCTCTGATCCAATCAAGAGTGGCAGCATCTGCTCATACCTTTGATGTGCACTTCTGGCATGTGTTAAACAAAAGGCCAAGCAATTCTTGTTTCAATAGTGCCTCAATCCTTTTTCTGCTGTAAGCGCCTTTTGTATAGTCACTTAGAATCCCGAAGTGATTCTTTCTTCTGGAAAACTTCCTTGGCTGGAAAATGAGCTGCTTGGTAAATACAAGTCCATGAAGGTGATACTGATGGAAACTATGTCAGGAAAAATTAAAAACAGGTTCTGACACATTTTCTCTACTAGTCCATGGACTACAACAGCTGTACATTCTAGAATTACTTAACTTCCAAATTTTTATTATAAAATAGATTGGTTTGTAAGATCATTCAAAAGTGATGACAAAACCAAGCAGTACTGGCAGCTGTAGTCATACCCTGGTTGAATCTTTCTGTCACGTACAACTCAGTACTCAATGCAGTTTGGATCAGCTGCTTGTTTTCTAGTGTTCTTATGTTCTATAAAACCAGGCCTTCTCTGAATCTGCACACACAGTCTCTTGTAATCTGTTTCTCATCTTCTGGCCTGGAAGTTTAGTTTTGTTGCTCCAGCTCATTTTATCCTCTGTTCCACCTTATTGGGAAGGCAATGAAAGAGGACAAACTATTATGCAGTTATTAGATAGCAATCAAATTTTAATTGAAAAAAGAAAATTTTACCCAAAGCTTTGTGGGTCACAGATTTTTCTCAGTTTTCCAATCCTTTGAGCCTCACAATTTCTCTTCCTTGTGAGCTGCTAAAGTCATCTGCCATGTATAGATGAATTTTGCTTCTTATGCTCTTCAATGAGTTTGAAGAAACTTTCATTTATTATTCAAAATTAGATGTCAAATACCAATACTGTCATTTCCTTACCTTTTTCCAGAACCATGCAAATAATTTAAAGAAAAAATATAATTTAAAAAAATAATATTTTTGTACTGCAAATTCCTGGTTTTATATTTTAATCAGCTTTTTGAATTAGAAATTTCAATCTTGAAAATTTTGATACAAAAAAAAAATATGCATTTATACAACATTAAAAAAAAGAGAAAATGCTAGTATCTTTTGAGGTTGCTGATGTAATATATGAGTGAAGTAATATTGAAAAATATTGTGTTTACTCTTTGATGGTGAGTATTGAGTTTAATTTATTGTCCTCATTCTAGCCATTCCCCTCACTGATTTAAAGAAAATCAGGACTGAGAAAGCATAACTGTGAAATCCTTGCACTTTCAAAGCCTGTGGTGAGAACAGGGCTGTTGTACAAGAACAAGATTTATGTTCTGTTTGCAGCTAATTGCTCCAAAAACTAGACATATAGCTACATATCAGTTGTGTTCCTGCTACTTCATGAGTTTTTATATAAATACATACATACATACATATATATATATATATATACAGAGAAATCTTTTTTTAGTGTGTGATCATCTGTGCACATCTGTGTGTGAATATTTATTACTCTTCTTAGTAGTACATAGGGAGTCCAGCTCTGGAAAACTGACTGAATTCCCTTCACACACGAGCATTACTGACAGAATTGTCAATTATTTCCAGCATGGAATCTTAATTGCCAAATGTGAGCTGGAAAGAACCCAGGTTTATTAGCAGATTCCAGATTCAGTTTGCATATAATTTACTAGCAGAGAAGGTTCATCACTGTAGCTCAGACTGTCATTCTGAAACCTCTGTAGTTATTTCTTCTGGTCTATTCTCTATTAGTTTTGCTGACCATCATTCAGAACAATTTTCAATCCCACAATTTTCAATACAGCATTTTCCCTGTCAAACCACAAGGAGACTATTAACACCTCTCTGCTGGAAGCACATAAAATAATCATGGGAGCTGTTTATGTTAATTCAGACTAACCCAGGCCTCTTTTTTGTTTTGGAATAATTACTGGTTCAAAATATCAGAATGTGTTAAGAGATCAGGATTAATTTGTAAGAGCTGAATGACAATATTTCCAATGGCTTATTAAACACTAATTAGATTTAAAATGGTGTGACTCTACACACACTTGTGCACATCAAGAAGTTTAAACATCTGTTTTATAAGTAATGCAGGTTGTAATATTACAAAGTTTAATATCACTAGGGGACGTCTTACCATATATGATAACAAGTGACACATTCAATTCTGTATTTTTTCAGAACTGGCATAAAGATTTAGTTTGTTTTGTTTTGTTTTTAAATTAAACAGGTTTAACAATATGGGGCTCCACTCATCTATTTGCACTTTAAACCTTATAAATAATAGGATTTCATTAAATGTGTGCCTGGGAACTAATATAAGTTAGAGTTCCCCAGTAAAGTGTAACACAGAAAAATGTAATTATTGAGAAAAATAATTATTTAATATTAAAATTGCTGGGATTAAAATTTGAGTCATTTTTTCCCGTGTCAGTAGTTCAAGTCAACATAAAATGAATGGAAAAAGGAGAAACAGAGAAATACAGGAAAACAGGAAAAACATAGTTCAAAAATAATCCTAGTAAATCTGCTGGAATACACAGCATTAACTGAAAGCATTGAATAATACCAACTACAAATCTAAGTGTGTAGCATCTGAAAAGGTTATCTGTTACCTTAGTACATAGAGCATGCACTATATGATGCCTGAGTTCAAGTCAAAGATAACACCAAAGACATTGCACAATGCAGTATGTTCTGGACTGACACTGCAGGGCAGCCCTAGTTAACTACAGATGCAATGTAAAATCGAGCAAACAAGAAGCTTCTGAAAGTATATATATTTGCTTAACTCTTTTACAAGGTTGTTCAAACCCAAAAATATTGTCTCCGTTACAGCAAATATAGGCTCATGACCAGAACACTGACCCTTTCCTCACAGCTCATGTGAATTTAGCAGATTGGGTGCAAGGTCCAAGTTCTATTTGTATCTCACTCCCTTGGGTTATTTTGAATGGCAGAACTATATTCTAGCCCCGCTTTGTTGATAAAATCTGATGTGAAACCTTCAGTTAAAAAAAAAATAATGGGTTTTTTTGACATTTTTGCAGGACCAGGGCTTACACCAATCCTGCCTGAGCTACCTCTCCCATCACAGGTTTTGTTCAATATTTGATCTACTTCTTTCAGTTCCCAGTATGCACTATTGTTTTTCTACCTGTTTCTCATATTTTCTGTTTTTTCTTTTTCTTAATTTTTTTTTTTTTAACATGTGACTTGGTAAACACATCATCCACTTCCTGCAGAAGTCTGGGCTACTGTAGCTGTCTGATTATGAGAAATCTGCTTAGCATCTCCCTTCCAAATATCAATGTTGAAAAGCAGATAGACATTAATTTGCAACATTACACTTATCAAATGAAAGAGTGTGGGATCTCAACACATCACTGTCGACAAAAGAGCACTGTGTATACTGTTCCAAGTACACGTTTCCTCCCACAGCTGAATACTGAATGACTGGAGATTTGAAAGTATACTATTCTGAGTGCTATTCTAGGGGAAAAAAAGAGCATACTTTTTCCACTAGTCTGCTGTGTAAATATATGTTATTTGAGTTAATTATACTTACATTTGGTTTTGGTTTTTTTCTTATAGCCTCCACTTGCTGACAGTCACCAAGAGTAACAAGCAACATATCTGCCCAAGCCTGTACTTGGTCTGACATTCACTGAGGCATCATCCAGCATTTTCTGCTTGAACTTTTAGGATTTAATCTTAGATTTATTTATGTTTATGTGAGTTTTGTCATTATATGTCCTAAGTCAAAAATTTGCCCTTAAAGATTTCAGCAATGTACAAAGCTAAGGGCTAAATTATGGGACAATGTGAACGAAAACTTGGGTCTGCTGAAGTGTGTTGGCATTTTGTCTATGAGCTCAAGAGAGACAACCAGATGTATTTTATAAACAAAAATTTTGTGTAATTCTGCATATCAGTGTGGCACGCCAAAGGTGTAGAATTTACTTATATTTAAATAAAACTTTGCATTTAATTCAGAATTTAGCTGTTTTGTCTCAAACTAATCTGCATCCAACAAAAAAAATAAATTCCTGTAATGTCTTAAGTGGCATTTAAGGCTTGAAGTGTCCCATCAACTTATACAATTATGGTTTTATTCTAACATCACACCTGAGTTTTAACAATCTGTGTGGTTTAGATCACTTACTCCATTGTCATATCATCCAATGTGTACTCTGTGATATCTGGCTGGTAGCTGTCTTCACTGGAGCTTGACTAGCTTAGCTAGGGTCGTTGAAGTATATTGTCACACTCTAGTAGGTTCTCTCTGGTTCCATAATTGCTCTTGTCAGATCTGTGGGGTACAGGACCCCACTGAGGCCCACGCTGAATCTGGACGTGATATAAGTCAGCATTGCATATGTTAATTTAGGTAAAACACACAGAACTCAGGGTGTTTAGGGCCCTCATGGTGTCTTGTAGTATCTGATCACTTATTGAGTCAGATAGACACATAGAGATGATAAGAGAATTTTTTACCATCTAAAAAAATTTTGACTTAATCCAAAGCTGTAAAAAAGAGTTCAGATAGACTTCATCCAATGTCATGTGAATGTTGGACTGTTGGATCCATATGTTACCATGTATCCTAAATACAGATTGATCACTTTTTCAAGCCACAGTCACAGACTACCTTGGAGATGTAGTGCTGTTCTCCATCAAAGTTGTTCAGATGTATGCTTTGGGTTTTGACTACTTTCAATTTTTATTTCTAATTTTCCTAGATGTCCGTAGATTATAACATACTTGCTTTCATTTTCCTTCCATTAACACTACATAATATTTTGACTGCCAAATTGTCCCCTTCTATTATACACTTCCTCTAAATATTTAATCATAAGTATTCAATGTGTGAGTTTATGGGATATTCAGTTCAAATAAATTATTTTCAGTGACCTTTAAAAGAAAAAAAAAAGATCAATTACTAAGAGGTGCTAATAAAATATGTACAATAATATCAGTAAAATGGATTTGAAAAAAAACCTCCAAAAATGATCAATTCATAGGGAAAAATTTGTCTTCTTTATTCCTGAGAGTAAAGTATAATTTCATAAGGTTTCAAAGCATTATACTATAACTTCCTACCTTTTATATTAAGTAGCCTAAATTTTTGTGAAATAATTTATAAAATTATAAGTAAACTATATTTATTTTTACCCCCTCTAATATTACATGCATATAATTCCTTGTTGTTAGAATGTATTTAGTCATCAAAACTAGTAATTAAGACGTAGTGACATTCAGTGGCTGATTGAAAGAAATATTTTTCAAATAGTCAAAGAGGATGTAATAAATCAATGGGTATAGGACTGCAGTTCTGAATATAATCTCACAGGAATGTAATGAAAGTATCAGTTAATGCTTCAATCAATAATGATGTGGTTTGTAGATTTTAGGATAAAACTAATCAATATATTTTATGATTTAATGAACAGTGTTTCATCTTTCAAGAGATCAAAACAGAAATTGAGGGAACAGTGTTTTATTCACAATATAGATCAGAATTGGAGGGGATTTATGTTTCTTTCATAAGAGAAGGCTTTCAGCTAATTAATTATGAATTTCTAAATTGCTAAAATTAGTTGGCACTGCATAATCCTCATTAAATTCAAGGCCAACTCAAGCAATTCTACCTAAAGAATTGCATGACCATAGTTCATAGCTTAAACCCATAGTTTTCCATATATTTTCTGTCTAAGCCTCAAGTTTAGACACAGACATAAAATGAATTGTTATTCTCAAGAATCTGTGATGAGAGAGATGAATTTTTGATGCAAACACAACTACAGTAAAATGGAAAAAGTCAGTATGCAACAGGGAATAAATTGCATGTTTATGTGACATGGAAGACCAGTTATAAATAACCCATGCTTTTAGTGATTTTTAGATTTTGTTGTAATTCTGGTCTTTCTGATAATCAGCATTACCCATACAAAATTGAATAAGTGTCCAATATCTCATTATCCTATTAATACCCCAGTCAGTTGTAATCTAAGGAACTGGAAAGGAGACAAGAGAAATTATGGCATTTTGAGTCCACTGGACTATGATTTACATTGGTTTTATTCTCCTGCAATGTATTTCAGCACAGCATGACTATTTACACATAAACATTTTGTTTCAGCTAATGAAGCACAAAAAATTGGCATTCAACATATTATATTAGGACAGGTTAAATACTTAAAACATTGTTTAGTATATGCATTGCAAAAGAACCAAAAACTCCTACATATGCTCCTGATAAACCATAACAATTATTTTGGTTTAAAAGCATAATGAGGAGAACCATCACTCTCTTTCCATAAACATCAATCTCAAAAGCATAAACGTAGGACTTTCTTCCCAAAGAAATAAAAAGAAAATCAATTCCAAACACAAATATTTGCTCTGATTTCTTGGTTTCTGATCCAGGGTTTAATTGCAATAATATTTTCCCTACATTGGGAATAAGTCATTATAAATCAGCTCTATATTTCAGTATTTCAGAGTAATTTAGGTCCTACTCCATGCCAAGCAACCTTTAGAAAAGGCCGTCACTTTCTAGACAGGTCTGAGGCAGTTATATTTTTAGAATCATAGAATCATTAAAGTTGAAAAAAACATCCAAGATCATTGAGTCCAACCTTTAAATGAGCATCACTTTGGCAACTAAACCACAGCAACAAATGCCATGTTCATATTTTTAGAATAATTCCAGGGATGATGACTCCACCAACTTCTTGGCAACCCATTCCCATGCTTAACCATTCTTTCAGTGAAAAAATTCTTCCTGATGTTCAGCCAGAACCTCCCCTGGCACAGACTGGAGCCATTTCCTCTTGCCCCCGTGTCAGGACAAGAGGAACAGTTGCCTGGGAGAAGAGGCTGACCCCCACCTTTCTGCAACCTTCTGGAAGTAATGAAGTCATTTGCTTCCAGCTGCATGAGGGACTGATGTCAAGAAATCTATGTTTTTGGGAAGGCACTACTTTGTTGCACCAGGTGGTAGCCTGACATCAACTCTGTCTTTGATAGTGGTGACCACAGCCACCTGCTTCTGCTATCCCTGGAGGCAATCATGTTTTTCAGGTGGGGCAAACAGCAGCTCCCTTTAGACTGGTGTGAGCTGCAAGATGGACCTGTGCTCAGCAGGGGCAGGATCTTGGCTGGCACTGAACCCAGGCCTGGGAAACTCCAACATACCCAGTGTGCCATCTACCTCATCTCTGGATAACCTGGAGACCCTTTTCCTTCCTCTTTTTTCTCCTCCAACAGCTGTTTGATTGCTGTGCAGCACTGGCAGGTGCCCTGGTCACTGCATCTGGAACAAGCATAAACTGAACTGCAGCTGCACTTTACAGGATCAAACCCACCAATTTCTTCAGAGAATTCCTAGCTTTGACACAAAAAGAGTTTGTGAATGAAAATAACCCCTGGATTTGGTTTCTATGGATACTACTGCACTAAAGAAAACAGAAATTGTCTCATTTATTTATTGATTTATGTCCTATTAAAATGTTATTTGAAAAATCCAGAGACAATCGCTTTTGGAACCATTTTATGCCTGTTTTAATTTTGATGTTATTAGTTTAAATAGATACCAGTAAATTCTGCTTTTATGATTTTGCACAAACCAAAACCTATGCAAGAGAGTGGATCTGCTTATCATAGTATTAAGGCATTTGCTCAAGTTGTTTAAGCCAAAGCAATTAAAACACAGTACCATTTTAATTAAATATGTAATATTATGGGCACTTACATCACAAGCTCACCTTATGTCTGCCTGACTTTTCATTGATAATCAATTTTAACTCCCCAGAAGGGAAAGAAGAAGAAATAATAGTATTTCGGTTCATATGTCCTCAGTTTTTCAATCACTATTTCACCCAATGAAATATGACCGCGAATAGCTATTTCTTATTTTAGAAAGAAAGCTCTTACCTTATTTGAATTTATCTTGGAAAAAAAAATTAAGTCTAATGTCATAAATTGATAATGACATTCTTAGGCTAATCCTTAGTTTCACTTCCAAGTTTTAACAGCTGATCAATGTCCATCAAGGCCTCATAATTCTCTGTATATGGAACATGACAGTGGTGTGATGATTTTGATTTTTTTTTTCCCTGAGTGAAAGGGTCCTTTCACATACAATTGTTCCTCACATGGAAGCAATTTTAAGCTTCATGACCTTTCTTTTCCCCTGCATCTTTCCAATTCCTGTTCTTTCTATTAGATTAGGGGACTACAGGCACAGAGTATCAAAGGAGTAGGTTTGTTGATTTGCCATGGATTTATTCAGTAGAACAATTACTCTATTTTATTTTCTGTTTGGTTTTTAATACTTTTTATCATCTGGAGGGTTTGCTAAGCCTGCTAAGTCTTATTGCAAATGTTTTCAGGTGGCAGACAGTGCTAACAAGGAGATAAAATTCCAGAATGGTAATTACCACTTTAAGATTCACCACTTCCTGCACAATTTGTTCCTTACTTTCATTTCTTTACATTCACGTACAGTAAGTTTTACTTACCATTTCCCTGCCACAGTGATACTCTTGAAAGGTTCTTCTGCAACTCTTCAGCCACTGCCTTCACATCTACTTACAAGATATAATTGCATCATTTTCCCTTCTTCAAGAATTTGACTGCAGTTTCATTAATCTGTGGAAGTGAAGGTCTTTGTGTAGCATGCCAGGTCTTTCACATTTCCCATGCTAGTCCACAATAACTGCAAAAAACTGTGTGACATAGCCTATTCCCCCATGAATAATTCAAAAATGTGCATTAAATCTACCTTAGACACAAAGACTCCTCTTTAGCCAGAAAGAGATAAAACCTCCAGATATTAACTTGTTCCTTAATGTTAGGCATCTGTCTGAAGGTTAAAGTTTTCTGGTATGATTTCTTGGAATCACTTGTAAAATCCACGGAGTGTGGATGAACACTGGGCTGTTAGCAGTTTGAGGGTCATCATGTGACCCTCATGTGTGAATCTGATTTCAGATGGGTTTCTCTGTTCTTTTAATTGGTCTGTAGGACCGTGAGGTATCAGCTTCTGTTCCATTTAAAACATTTAATTTTCAGACCTTTCTGGGGTGTTGCTAGTACATTCAAATATTATATTGGTTTCTGCAGACTCCACAGTTTATTTATTGGGCTACAGCTCGATTTTTGGTGATAAACTGCCTGATGAAATAGATCACAACTTTTCATTATAGGTAGAAGCCACTACTCATCTAAAGTGTTAAGTGAAGGCTATACCTCAATTCACAGAAGAACTGAACTGAAATATATGCCAGTTTGTTTTGAAAAACAAGATCAATAAAAATCGCCATTTCAAAGATAAAAATCATCATGTGATCTTATCCTTAGTATTCCTATTAATGTAAGTCATACAATTATTTTAAAAGGCATGATTTAAACTTAACAACTAGCAAAATGAGAATGTTAAAGAGCTCTAACAACTGGTCAGAGCTCCCATAGTCCTTATGAATTAGTTTTCACCAAGAAAGAGGAAAAATGCATACATTTATCTTAACAGAGTTAAATTTCTTGTTCAACCAGACATCTGGGATGGTGCTGAATAAAACAATGCAGGATGAGAGAATTTATCTGTTATCTATAGGCATAGAGTGAGAACCTCAGTAAATATTAAATTGTTTCATTTCTTTCTAAGGACCTTAATCAGTTTATACCAGACAGAGATTAATCTCTACATTTGTAGTACAAAACAAGTTTTGAAGGCCATTGTATGTTTACAAGTTTTATTTCCATCCTTAACTGATATTTTTCTATGTGGTGATATTCAAAAAGTGGGAAATAAAAGACCATTAGAAATTAGAGGGAAAACCAACTCAGACTCAGTGTTATGTATCAGGTACCTCGGACCTTGAGAAAACAGTTAGATCAATGAAAAATAGTCACTGAATTAAAAAAAATAGAGGTGATGGTAGTGGAGACAAAGGCCAATTTTAAATTAACTTGTATAATCCTCCTTTGACTATCAGCAAAGTCATGGCTTAGATGATGCCTTGTTTCTAGTTGGATTACTAAATTACAGGAGGTATTTCTCCTCATAATGGCCAGTAGACTCATTTCCAGGGAGCTAGATGAACATTAGAAAGTCATCTTTTTCAAGAGAAGGCTGGGCAAGTGCATAGAAGAAACACCTGCTAAGGATTGCTAAGCAGAAGGGCAATACCTGAATCAATACACCTTGATCAGAAACCATGAAGAAAGTAGTTTATGGCTTTTGTAGGGAGGAAATATACTTGTTCTGTTCTCATTATTCTCTGTGTGTCCATTACAGTTAATTATGATCTGAACAGCGTCACCATTCTTGTACAGTTTTTAATATGCAACTGAAAAATGTAATTACAGTAGGAGTAATGACCAAACAAGTAAATGGGTCCACTGTAATGTCTTACAAGCTCTAAGCTGGAAATTTAGAGCTCCAGACTCACTTCCCTCTTTAATTATAACCTTTGATTGTGCTCATGTGCAAACCACTGAACTTATCTCCCACTTCAGTTTCCCATTTTCTGTAAAGAAACTATGCTCCTGCATGTCATCAAGAGAAGACACAAGAAAAAAATGCAGTACTGCTGCCTATTTTTTTATAGTTGTCTGATGCATACTGATTGTGTTTCTGTGTAGTTTCCACAACCTGGATTTGGAGACTCTGCACATGTGTCCACGTTGATTGATCAGAAGAGATCAGCCTCAGAGAGACCTGAGATTTTCCAAGGCTGATTTTTTTCTCCTGTCCTTTCTTCCCTTTCTGTGCTCCATCCTTACAAGATAGCAAAGCATTGCACTGTTTCACGAGTGTCTAAAAAAGATAGCGTAGAAAGGGGAAACACGTTTAGAAATAGTCTATTTATTAACAAAATCATAGTTAAATTGACTTTAACATGGATTTTTTAGTGTCACCAGAGCCAATCAATGTCACTACATCACATCTTCTGATGCTGATGTGAGGTGGACCTTAAGATTTATAGCTGTCTCATGTGTCTACTTAACATGATCACTGTATTTATGTACAAAACTCTGAACCACTGGAAAAAAATCAGACAGAAAGAATGGGAGAATTCATGAATTGCCCAGTCTAGCAGCTAATTCAGAGCTGTAATAGAGTTTCACAGGACGCATCTTTCATATGGGTATTTTTAGCAGGCAACGGAAAAGGGTCTCCACATGGTTTCAAACACTATCAATCATTATCTGAGGCAACAGGGATGGAACGACTGTTAGAATGAAACCTTTCGGAATCATTTATGTCCTTCATGAAAAGTTTAACATGACTGATCAGAATGCCTGCCCCTCCTTGAAATAAAATATAGTCAGATGTTTATCTGAGCCTAATTTTGCACTATCAAATATCACCTAACCCTTTTTAACACTGAAATGTTAGTACTAGAACTTTATTCAGAGCAGCACAAAACATCAATAGTAAGTGAGTACAGAAGGAGAAGGAAGGTCGCAGCCCACTTAGGCCCTAGTTTCCCTGTTTCATGAGCTTGCAAGCCCAACACCCTTGATCTCAACTAAGGACCATCACAGATCATACATATCAATGCTAACTAGAAAGGAGTTCTTTGACTGTGTACTCACTGCTAATTTAGGATACATTTGTTAAGGACAAATTGTTTTGGGTACATAGGGATAACGATTGGTAACCACTGTCAATGTGTATTCTTACTGAATATTGATACAGTAAAGTGGTTATGAGGTTTGAAACAGGCATGATGTATCAGTGTTTTAAGCACGCTTGTCAGAACTGCCTCAAATTTCCTAAAAATATCTGGCTTGAAATGTTCATGCAAGTGAAAGTAAAGAGGCCGCATTAGAAATAACAGCTCCACTGGCATTGTTTGTGTATTGATTCACCTTTTGAGTTGGTTTTCCCAGCTCTCATTTTCTGTCTTGGACTCTCTTCTTCCATGTCTTGTCAGCAAAGTAGGTCTAAGAGGTCTGCTTTTCCTGCACTGTAAAGCCCAACAAGTCAAAACTATTTATTTTCCTCTTCTATACATTTTGAATGAGATGTACATCACAAAAGACTGAGCACAGGGTGTAAATATTTTTGACAATTAAAAAGAAAGATGCATAAGAGGATGCCACAAAGTAAAGCCAGTAACAACCAGTGTTTTGAACAGACTCCACATACTACTTTCTCCACATTTGAAGCTTGAGTCAGTTTGTATGTGATATCTGCATTCTGAGACTAAATACCACTAAATTAAACAGTTTTAAATAGAATTAACTTGAAATGACATAGGCGAATATGTCTTTCTAGTGCACACTTCAGCTATGGGATTCAAACTTGTGAGAGATAGAAATTGTCTGCTTCATTGCATCATGGGAAGAATATTATCTAACCCATTCAAACTGTAATAGAAAACTATGATTTACACACTAAAACCTCTAAACTATCTAACGATGGAAAATACCTCTTACCACCATCAAGCTAATTAAAGTGTCATTGAGGTTAGGGAATGATCTTTGTACTGTGATGAGAGAAGATGCAGGCAAATTGAATTTCCTTTCTGATGGTGCTCAGTAAAAGATAATTGACCACTTGTTATTCCTAGGTGTCATGCAATAATAGGACAAGGAAAACCTAGTCTATAATAACTATATTGTCAGCAGAGATAGATTTCACAAAAAAAAAGAAGATATGGAAAGTTTAAAAAACAGACATAAAGGAGAAAATATCCTCTCCTCAGTAAAACATTTCAATGAATATCCAGATTTACATCACATATACACACAAACCAACAGCAAAGTATATTTTATTCCAACCTACTTTTCAAATATGTCAAAGCTACCTCCATGTACAAAATAAAAATATCTTACTTTACAGTTCTCCAGTGAAACACTGTGATTTTGCTGAACTGAACCTAAGAGGTGTTGGTGCTATGACTGAAGTACTACTTTTTAAATGCATGTGAGTACAGAAAGTTAGGGAGGCTTTAGTTTTATTGAGAGTAGTAGGCAAAATAATAGGATGAAATAAATGAGAAACACACAAATGAGATTATTAATGAGAAATAAAATCTATGTGCCTAGTTCAGAAATATCAAAGGACCTCAAACTGATCACTCCATTTTCTAAGGCTAAATGGTCATTGAAGTGATTTGATACTTTATTTTTAAGATAAAAGAGTTCAGTACTACCAGCTGGCATCACAGAAGAGGGCATTTAAACATTTTTTCTCAAATGCAAGACTGCGTTTTTAGCACCATATAATGTAATGAGTGGAGTGAATCGACTCTACAGTAATCTGAAAAAGATTTATCCTTTGCTGGTTTTTTGGGTTTTTGTATTTTTTGGTTTTGCTTTGCACATTTAGAGCATATGCTCATTTTTTAACATTATGTGACAATGATGCATTCACTTGTCATCTCTTTGGGGCAAGTTCTCTTTTGCTGCATGTTTGTTCAGTAGCAAGAACTACATGATACTGCAGGAACTATGGAAACATAAATAGAAACAGTCTTGCCTTCTGCTCACTTATATTTTTTTTTTTTTTTTGGGTTAGCACAAATATTTGTGCATACTGGGGATTCATAACAAGAGAAAAAGAGATTAAGCCACTGGAGACACTGAGGTCCAGCAACAGGATTGTATTCCCAGCTGCAGATACCACATACAATCTAGACACTGTCTATACATTCCCACTGTGTAATATAAAACTTTTAGATTCTTCATGCCTGTTTAAAACTTTTAGATTCTTCATGTTGTTTGGCCAGCTGGCTGTTAATGAATTGAATATACTGTCAAGATCTTGAGAGGAGAGTATTTTCAGTCTTTTCTACCCCATCTTTTGCTTGAGGGAAAAGAACTCAAACACACTGATTTCACAGAATTTTTTTAGGTTTTCATGATAAATCATTTACTACTCTTCTGTAGGCTGAAAACAAGCAAGTCAGTTTAAGTAATTCATTATGTTTCCTAATAATATAAATTTTCATCTGAAAAAAAAAAGAAATAACCTGATGTATGATTCAAAAATTGGATACGAAAACACATTTTGTCAAGATCTGAAAACACGGACTTCAGGAAATGGACAGTTAGCAAAGATATATGTTCACACATAGTCCACTGAATTGCTGCATTTTCAAATAGTAATTAAAAAAAGACTAAACTGTGGGAAAAGCAGTTAAACTTGTTCAGAGATCACTAAACTTTTCTATGTGGAATCATCAAAGTTGACAATATCTGACAGCACTGGTGAGGCTGCCTCTAGGTTGAGTATGTAAGACTGTAACAAACCTCACTGATCAGCAGAAGCATCTCTCTGATTCCTAAGCAAGTAGGCAGAATTGGCCATTGATATTTTATAGTCCACCAATACTTTAGGCAGGTGTTGCTACAGAGCTGTATTGTAGTCGTGCTCTTTTATTGGACTGGTGCAGTTATCTTCCTTCGAGGACCAGCTGTGAAATCTAGGTGCAGCACTCTGTATAGACAAACAGGGAAGCCTCAGCTGTAATTTTAATGCATTTCTACAAATGAAAGAAAATTAAGTCATGCTAACTGATAGGTAGAATTAACACACAACTTTGCTCGTCCTGTGCAAGCAAATATGCTTTGCAAGTGTGGGGTGACAGAAAAGTCAACCCCTAAATTTCATTAGTGGCTAAGAAAACTTTTTGCCATAAATGTGGTTTAGAAATACTTGTTTTTTATATTGTCCAGATCCTCAGAACAGGCAGGACATTGACTTTCTTGATGCACTGTGATCCCTGATTTTTAACAACATTTTTGTCACACTGGCAACAAGCATGGGTAAAAGGCTGCCAGACAGGGCAGAACTGCAGGAGAGCTACAGCAGGGTCTAAAAATCACCTTTACAGTCCTCTTAAATCAACTCTAATGAATGCTCACTGGCTGTGGCTGGAGACTCAGTGCCAATGCAATTTTGCATGGAAAATTTGAAGAGATGGAAAATTCTGCAAAGCTGTTCTTACTGAAAAATCTTGTCTAGGCATACTTATGGAATTCTGTGTCAGAGTTCCATCTCCGTTAGTGATTGTAATTAGTCACTTATACCAATAATCTTCCTTATAGAAATTGTCTCCAGGTACTTTCTGTGAATTCCAGCGGTCAATGTTGAATTTTTAGCACCAACTTCAGGCAATGACAAGCTATTCAATGTGTCAAAAATTAAAAAGATAGCATTTTGGCTAAATGAAATGTGTGTCTGTTTTACAAGGTAGCCTCTTTGAAAAATGCATTACAGTAACATCATCTTTTTTCAACGACTTCATTCCCTCTCCCCTTTTAAACACGCATTATGATGTAACAATGAAGTAATCACATGATGAATAGATGGCAGGAGGATTTAAGTTCCTTTCTAGGAAAACAACAACAACAAAAAAAAAGACAAAGGCAGATATTTCTAATTAAAAAAAAAAAAGGCAGTTACTGTGATGATATTGCAGCGAATCATACCCTTTAAGTGTTGTCACAAGATACACCTATCAAAGATGAGGGCTATACTTTCCTTCTAACATATTTTTTTCTGTGGAAGCTCCTGCTGGATGAGATGTTACTGCTCAGCTACAAACTGTGATAGTTTGATCTATTGTTACTTAATTTCTGTGAGATACAAAGATACACAATTCTACAATATATATATGATAAAATTTTAATGCTATCCATTGACACTTAGACTAAATAAAAATTTGAATTGTATCTCTAATGAAGGGGAAAATGGAGCTGATCTTTAACAACAAAACCAAAAAATCCTCAATTTCTGAGAGTTAGAAACTTGGTAGTACCAGGAATGTTAGATGTCTCATTCTCAAGGAGATTTATATTTGTACTGGGAGGCATAAAATACAGAAATTGTTTGAAAAAGCTTTTTTTCCTGACATTCTCTAGGAGCTCTCATCTAAAGATGCTGTTTATAAGAAGAGAATATTTGTTATTTTCATTAAACTGCAGTAAATGTACCTATACTAGCACACCTACAGTCCCCAAAGAAATTTTTACCATCATATCTAATTTGGCCAACCACACAATCTCAGCAAACAAGGTTAATAAGGCATTATAAAAATGCTGATGAGTTTCAAGTGAATCCCAACTAGGCAATCATCACAAAAACTATTAGTATTCAAAAATTATACTATGTAAAATTAAGATCTTTTCTCCTTCTCTTTCACCCTTGTCCAGTGTATAAGGTCTATCAGCATTAGGGATTCTAAACCCTATGTGCAGATCAACATTCTTCTAGTAATAATAACAAACATTTTGAATAACATTTAGGATCCAATTAAATGTTTGTTTTCTATTGGAATTGCTTTAACAGTTAGGATTCTCTCTGTAAACTCATTCTCTGGCAAGGGCAAGAATTCATCTCATATTAAACAGTAAAACATATAAATACAAACTACTTATTTGGGTCTTCTAGGCTTTCATCTGTACTGTTAAGATTTTCAATCAGCATTCAGAATTTCATTATGCTTCTGTCCTTCAAACAGGACATTTAAGATGCTGTCAGTCTGCAGCAACTTGTTGCTGAAGGTGTTTACTTCTACCGTGACCATAATTGACACTAAAGCAATTGAAGATGTTTAGATAGGCAGAGGACACTAGTTTCCAATCCACCAAAAAAAAGTAGCATTCACAAATGCAAGGAAAGTTTCAAACTCTCTTTTTACATAAAGCAGTTACATGACTGTAGCAAGTTCCTCTTTTCTGTAAGTTAAAAGACATTATTTAAAAACACAAAGAATCCTTTCCTTCACAGTACATTGCCACTGCTATTGTTCCATTATTTACCCTTTAAACAGTCATAAGCAGAATTTGTGGTAGATTCTTCTGCCAGGAAAGGCTGGGTTATGTTAGGCACTGAAGAAGCATTCTCAGGGAGTGTATCATCCAAAGGCAAAAGAAAGGGAGGAGGCAAATACAGGCTGCAAAGAACCAATTAGTTGATGAAGAAACTTGGATAGAGTCAAATTTAGAGGATCAGGAGTATCAATTACAAGCTGCCATGTGCTTGGTCTTGCAATTAATTTTATTCATGGCTGGATAAGTACATTTTAAAGGCACTATTTTTGAAGAGAATGAATAGTAATTACCAAGTGGCACATTTTTTGGCTATAAAATGCATTTTTAGGCAACAAAGACTGTTAATGAGTTTTAAATTAATTAAGAAGACTATTTCAATTAAGATAATCCTGAGAAAAAATGAAAGTAAGTTACATCATATTTGCAAAACAAACATAGGTTGCTTGTTATTATTTAGCCTTATTATTTGCAATATGTTTATTTAGTTGTTTTATTTAGTTGACTAAATATAGATTAAAAACATAGTTTATTTTACTTTTTTCTATCTGAAAATAAAAGGTTACTCAAAAATGAATTAAAATCTTTTAGTTTAGTTCACTTTTACATGGTCAAGAGCAAATTTCTTTCAAATTTTTTCTTCCTGTGGGAAAGCTGGAATGTTGTTTCTGTTTGTCCCAAAAGAATTGCAACCAACCTAATTTTAATGTGTAGCTTCACCAGTGAACCAAAACCAATACTTTGTTTCAATTTTTTTTGCACTACTTGCTCCATGAATCTGATATTCTAGTTATTGCCAGACATTCTGTATCACTAAGTAAAACTGATTTCTTTTCACTCTCTTGTGGTTTGTTCTGCTAGCCCAAAACTGAAAAACTCAGATACACAAACAAAGAGTGTATCTCTGAGATACGCCATATTTCGGAGGAAAGAAAGGGAAAAATTCTGTATCAGATGGAATTCACTCCTTACTTTCCTAAAACACAGTTGTATAGGATCATTCAAGGTTAACAAGCAAACAAGATTTCTTGCATGATTTTTTTCTTACCCTTCTCTTTTTTCATTTCAATTTACTTTGACTGATCTTTTTTGTAAGGTTTGTCTCTCAGCTGGTTTCTTAATTTCCCATGAATTTATACTACCTCTTTTTAATACATGCTATCTACTTACCAAAAGGAAAACAAACACTGATTTCTCAGTGTATGTCTGCAAATAGGTAAGACAGCTATTTCGATAACAAGAGATTTGATCTGAATAACACCCAATAAATTCTGTGATATCTTAAAGAATCCATTCGTTTTTCTTAGATTTCTTGTGGTGAGATTCCACTATACAAGAATGATTTTCCTTTGACCTATGAAACTTATGCTCCTAATGCCTTAGCTTCTAATAAAATCCACCACAAAGGAAGTTCCATGAAGCAACTCTGACAAATTCAATGCAAATGTTGAAGCAATTTTTTGCTCAGCTGACAAAAAACATCCTTCTCCATTTTTCTTTTTAAACATCATTTGTCAAACACATTTGTGACTGCAGCAGCAGTGGTACAGGAGGATGCAAAGATACTGGAGGTCCTTATGGTATGTGCTGGTGTGCTTTTACTGGACAAATGTGCAAATTGAGCAAATGTGGTCTGAAGTGTAATGCAGCTTGACAGCACATTATAAAACAAAGTTTTATTAATACAAGGAAGATGAGTAACAGCATGCCCACACAGAGGAAACATGGAATCATAAGTGATGCCAAGACTCCAGTGGGGTGACAGGGACTCTGGTTCGTCTGGCAGCAGCAGCTAACCACAAAAATGCCTGTAGAATATCACAGTTGCGTTGCACTTTGCTTCAACCAACAGTGGAGTGATATGAGGGAATTATGCCTGGTGTGGATGGCAGGGGACACATACAGCCTGTGCTGCTGCCAATGTCAGCCTGGGTAGGCTGTCAGGAGGAAGAGGATCAGCAGCCGTGCACAGCTCCTCCCACGGGAGAAAAGCAGCATGTTCCTTAACAACTAAAGATGTGAGCTGTGTGACCTCTAGAATTATTGCACTTGAACAAAAAAAAGGCTTGATGCTTTTCAAATCTGGAAGCACTGGCAGGGCTAAACTCCTGTTGGTCTTCTGCACAGCAAAGAAGGATCAGCTGTCTGTGCAGCTTATTGACCTGCAGATCTTCATAATTTAAGGTAAATATTTTACTTAGGGTAGAAAATGTACTTATAGACCTTGACATCTTGCTTACTTGACCACTTAATTCAGAAGAATCCCATTTCACTAAAAATATGCAGAAAGGCTTATGTAAGTAATAGGAGCTGGAATATGTGAGATCTGGAATACACATAACCTTCATGCTCCTTACAGAAGTCCGGGCATACATTCTGGTATTTTGCCTATGTTATTATAACAATACATCATAGGTATTCATGTATTAAAATCCTTCCTGAATGTTATTATAAGTAGTGTCACTGATGCGAAAATTATCATATAACAGTGCAGGTATATGAATTAGCTTCATTAAAATATTCTTGTAATATTGATCTCATTTGTTATGTTGAAGGAATTTTTATACTTCAGCTATATTAAAAATGCGGGTGTTAGAATGGTAGGTGCTGCTGCCTAATTCTTGTCCCCAGCAAACCCCTCCTGTCAAAAAGCAATCCGAGTTAACATTCAGGCAATGCAGTCAAACCTCCACTCAACACTCACCGCAACGGGCTCGGTGACAGAGGTAAGAAAGGGTCTTTGGCAAAGTTTTATTCCAGTGGAGTAACACACTAACTGAAGGAAAAAACGGCTAAAAAGAGGACGAACCAATCACGTGGAGCAGGCAGCTTAAAAAAGGGAAGGGGTAGGGGGCAGAGCTAAGGGCTGGGCAGAGGGGACCGCCTCCAGGGGAAGGGGGGTGGCCACCAGGGATACCAAGCCAGTCAGGGGACGGGGGAAGGAGAAACCAGAGGAAGCTGTGACGCAAAAGGTCCATTTGGGAGTCTGTTTTTCTCCGCAGGAGAGCTAACTCTATGGTTAATAGTTACTGCTGTTTCCAAGCCTGGGGACTTGGGGATTGATCAAGAGAAGAGAGTTCATGGGATACTACACTATATAATTCTGGACATTTCTGAGCAAAAGTCTGTGAAGAAGGAGAAGCTTCATGAAATTTTTATTGTATCCAAGACAGAGATCTGGATTCTAGAGACTTCTCTAGTTAAACTCCTGATTACTGATGGGTTGGACATGAGTCTGTAAGAGTGGTCACCTTGGTAACATAGGTGTGCTTCAGCATTGTTACTGCTGTGGCCAAGTCTTCCCAGTTTCCCGTCCAAAAATTTTCATTGTCTTTGTGAAAGGGAAAACAAAGCTTTTCCGTGTAAGTAAAGCAGGCAATGTTATTGATACATAATGCTGTTTGCATTGATAAATGTTCATACAAATAAGTTTTATATATGTTGCTTCAACTGCAAGAAAAAAAAAAAAAAGCAGTATATTTGCTGAAGAAATGGGCATGAGCCCTTCATTTTAGGTCTGTCTTCAGACACTTCAAGTGTTTCAGGTTGATTGCTGCTCTGTTCCTGTCCCTATTTTCAAGAGTATCATTTAGAAGACACTAGCATGAAGAAACAAATGTTTGCGGATCAGAAACTCTTTCTTCTGTTAAATGCAAGAGAGTAGCTGTAATGCAGAGATTGGAAAGTGATGAAAAACAGTCAGGTACTATATTGCTAAGTAAGATATGTCTTCACTGGAGAAAACTGTGTTACATTGATAATTATTCTATATAATAAACTTACATGGTTAAATAAAAAGATAATTCATACAGAAATATCATTAGTAGCTGAACATCCTTACTTCAAAGGTAGAAAGCAACTGCAGGCTGTCCAGAATTTTAAGTGACAGGTTTTAAGGGTTGTCTTTTTTACACTATAAAATAATTAAGGGTCTTATTTAAAAGCAGAACACAAATCAACAAAATCCAGGGCTCTGCATTCCAAGGCTTGAGTTGGATTTTCATTTTCTTTTAAATGACCTTTACTAGCTAATTTCTCAGAAATTAATTGGTTCATTTACAGTTCAATCCATTTAAAGTAAAGCAATTTATTTAGACATGTCCACAATAAAACCAAAGTAAAAGTTATTGGTAAAAGAATTATATGCACATAGTCACAGCAAGATCAATCAGTATGTATGGTAAGCAATCAGTTACAGGTTTTGTTAATTATTATCATTATTGAGGTCACCTGATGAATAAAATGGAATTTTTAATTTTTTTTAAAAGGTGAGAATTGGAACTACTAGCATCCACTGTCTAAAGCCAGGATTCAGCCTTTCTTCCCTTTTCTATCCTATTTACCTTCATTGCAGATTAGAAACAATTTGAACTCAGATTTTACAAAGCCAAAGCAAACCGACTTCTCACAGAAAATATTTTATTACTCAAATAATGAGCTCCTTGCTCAATAGGAGGGAAGTGTAGGAGGTAACAATTATTTCATGTATGTCTTATATAAACAAAATTCTAGAAATGAGAAAACAGGACTTGGCAACATAATCGGTAAAATCACAAAGATAAAAATGTGCTGATAATGAAATGCAGCATTTCTTTAGAAAAATCTGAATGCATTTTTTTCCCTGTGATAAATGTTTCATATTGAGAATAGAGTAATACAGGTACACTTACAGTTTTCAAACTTTGCTAGTAAGGAAAGAACAGGAATGTTAAAATCATTCTTGCTATTCTTTAGCTTATGATCCCTGTTCTTCAGTTTCTAGTCTAATCAATGGGAATTATGCTATAGAGTTAGCTAATGCATGGATCTTGGGCATTGAAAAAAGAAACTACATTTTCTTTTTTGTAGAATAAATTTTTCATGCTTATGAAGCAGTTCAAAGTCAAATGAAAGAGCATGCAGTTTCTCATGACTTCACAAACATTTTTTTCTCAGTGATTAAACAGTTTTGGAGGATTTTTTCTTTTCTTTTTTTGCATGTGCAGGATGAAAAATCCATGGACAAACCAGTATCAATTAATATTTCTTGTGCTAAGCTTGCAACCTTTTTCCATTCCCATCCTCCTAATGTAACTGCCACAATCTCATTAGGCTCTAACACCTAATATGTAACTCCAGTGACAAGGTAGAATGAAAGAGTGACCAGATATATCTCTCATCCTATTTCAACCTTCATTACCTTACCAATAAAAATAAAATAGTGAGGTTCCCAAAACCACAAAACATGAAACAAAATGATGAACACAAATGAAAACTTCTTGTCAATTTTCTCCAAAGAACCAATGATAATTGGTACTGATAAATGCCACCAAACTACAGTTTGGAAGGGAGATAGAGAGTTTGGATTTAAGTAGTTCAAATCAGATGAACAGAAGTTGTGTTTTTCAGGTGACAGATTTGGCTGATGCCAGAATGTTCAGTACTCAGCAGAACAGGGATGCAAACCTTCAGACAGCAATTCTTAAATCCTTAGAACAGCTATTGTATTGGGAACCAATTTATTTTCTTTGGGATCAAAGTAAGCAACAACAAAAAAAACAAAAAAACCCCAAAAACGAGCCTCACACCAAAACCAAAAAACCACCGACCAAAAACTTGTTGGGTGGTCTTTTGTTTCTTCATAATGGGAGGAAAATAAGGCATTTGGTAACTGTGGTAAAGTAGTTTGGCCAGAAAACACAGTGACTGCAGGCAGACCATGTGCTTGTGTGTAGGAAAGAAATAAGAACAGGAGAAAGTATCTTTAGACAGTAATGGAACTTAAACAAAGGTGATCCTCAGTAAATCATCCTCTCTTGGATGGGGTGGGGAAAAAAAACTTGGACCAGAAACTACCAAATAGTATGCCATTGAAAAGGAAGTAATTCAGACTGAGAATATGAAGGGAAATGAAGGCGCAACAGATAAACCGAGGAAAAATAATGAAATGTAGAGGAAGAAGAAAGGGCTGCAAAGAAGACTGATGGAAAACAGCAAAAATAAAAAAAGGTCTTAAAGGAAAAACACCAAGAAAATAACTCAAATATACCAAAAGTAAAAAAATTAGAAGTAATACTTTCATTATTTACCCAAGATTACTTTTGAGACACTAGAACAAACAATAATTAATTGGTCATACTTTTTCTGGTGGATGAGGAATGTTTTAAATATTACATATGATTTTAAAAGACATTTTGATATATAGTAGATTATTATGGTATTTCCTGTAGATAAATATTTGCAAAACACAGGTAGCATTAGCACATGTTCTTGAGGGTTAAATAAGAATATCAATATTTCATGAGAAAAAAGATAGACTTACATTTAAGACCTTCTCCATTTGAAGCCAAATTTTCCAAAAGGAAAATTCATTTCCTTTCGGGAAGGGAAACGAAATCTTATGACCCACAAAAAAAAAAAAAAGACTTACAAACGCTCTGGAAAGGAAATAGGATCAAATGAAATGTTACTGAAAAAGAAACCCCAAAACCCAGAAGATTGGGACATTTAGTGACTCCAAGGAAATGGTGTGGGAGGAATGAATTGCAGTACAAAGGACCCAAAACTTGGTGAAACTAACCTGACTGATGCTGCAGAAGCAGGAGAAAAAATCACGGAGCAAGACACAACTCAGAAGGGAAGTGTCATAGCTTAAGAAGGAAGTGAGTTTTTTGGGAAGTTGTGGTCAAACCAATCAGTGCTTGGATTTGAATATTGGCACCTGGTTTGGCCACTGAAGGTATGGACCTCCTCTGAGAACGCAGGAGGTTAAAAGCAAGAACTCCCAGGAGAACTCTGCCTTGGTCCTGGTCAGTGAAGGAGGTCAGAGCTGCCCTGCACAGCTGGGGCTGGCTGGGGGAGGGAAGCCATGCGGCCGGGTGAGGTAGGCCGGAGCCTTGGGCAGAGGAGGGGGGTGAAGGCCTTGCAAGATGGAAGGGTGGACGAGCCCTGAGAAACATCGGGAGCTCCCCTACCCTCTGGGAGATAGAGGGAAAGAGCCAGTGCCTGTGCTGCCTTGAAATTCGATATCATAGACTGGCAGCACGGCCAGCCAGAATGAGAAGTGGGGGATACGGCATGAGAAGGTGCCTGGCCACTGTGGGAGTTCTGGGCAGACAGAGGTGAAGATTTTAACCCCTTTCTAGAATGATAGAAACCTTACAAATACTGATTCTCCTGAATCAAAATGAGGAGATAGAGATGAAACAGGAGGAAATGAGCAAGTGTGATGAAAGTTGGTGCATGTGAGAGATGTCTGAAGAAGTGCAAAGAAAAAATTGAGTAGCCTTGAGCTGGACTCTTTCTTGTATAGCCATGGACAGACGCATGTTTTTCCTGTGACACAGAAACTGCATTTAGAAGGAAGCAATGCCTTGAAGCCAAAAAGAGTGTGGTGAAGCAGTGGTGAGAACAGAGACGGCTGAAGAGGGTGTGGGATGCCCTCTGTCTTCAGAGAAGAGGAAGATCTCTGTTCATGAGGCCCCTCGGCCCCAGGGGGTGAAATCTGGGGGAGACTGGTGTCCCAAAGTTAAGAGATTGCTGCATTTGGAACTGAATAGAGCATCCCTAAATAAAGGACCTTAAAAGCAGTCCTGGTCCATGTGCAGTGGTGAGAGCACTGGACATGGAGGGAAGAAGTCACGAGGGCGGATGTCCTCTGGGCAGTGCCACGAATAACATGGAAACACAAAAGGTTTCAACTGTGTTTCTAGGAGAAGCCTGTGGTGAAAGAGGATACTCCTCTCTCCCTGATGGACTTGAAAGTTGACTATTTGAGAGGTAATGATGGACTGAAAGTTGATTATCTGAGAGATGGTGACGGGGTGGAAATCTACAATGTCATTTCATGCTGTGGAGGAAATGGGAGGAGGAGGAGGAATGTATTTGGAGGGTTTTCATTCTTTGTTTTGTGTCTGTTCCTTTTTAAATACTGTAGTTAATAAAGTTTATTTCCTTTATTCCTGCGTTAAAACCTACTTTACTCTGTTCCTGATCACATCTCACAGAAGCCACTAAGAAAAGTATATTTTCATGAAAGCACTAGCATTATACCAACCTCAAACCATAACAGGAAGATATGAGAACGATGGCATGGATACCGAAAAAGAAAAAAAAAATCTTCACCACTGTTGAAGCCATCAAAAGGCATGGGATACCATGAAGTGCTGGGACATGGACCAAAGCTTGCCAAAATTGATCCCATTAAAATCCTTGAAAGAGGAAAGAACATCTTACAAAGAGCCTTCAATGGAGGTACGATCAAAGGATGTGCAATTAAAAATAGAAACAAAAACAAAATTGGGAAATTTAGTGACAAGAAAATAGCCCAGGATTACATGAGGTGCAGTGCAGAAGGGCCAAAACTAACCTCAGAGATGTTGCAAAAGCAGGAGAAAAACTTGAGGAGGAAGACAAAATTTTGAGGGGAGGATAGGAGTGACATGGCATGGATTAAAAAAAAAAAAAATTCATCACCAAAGTCAAAGCCATCAAAAGGCATGGGATGCTGGGAACTGCAGGGACATGGACCAAAGATTGGTCCATTTGACCCCCACTGAAATGTTGAAAATAATTCCCCACTGAAACAGAAAATAAGGTCTTACAAACTTTCTGTAATGGTGATAGAATCAAAGAATCACAATTGAAAAAAAATAAAAAAAAACCCAGAAAACTGGGACATTTAGTGACTACAAGATAATGATATTGGAGGAAATGAGGTGCAGTGCGAAGTACCAAAGTATGCAAAATCTGACTTCAGAGATGCTGCAAATATAGGGGAAAAGATCAAGGAGGAAGACACAATTTAGCGGGCAATATAAGAGTGATGTGGCATGGATACTGAAAAAAATTCTTCACCAAAGTGAAAGCCATCAAACGGCATGGGATGCCGTCAAGTGCAGGGACATGGACAAAGCTTGCCCAGTTGATCCCCACTGAAATCACAAGATTTCATTTCCCTTCCCAAATGGATTTTTTTTTGGTCCAGTTTATTTTATTTGAATTGACATGGATTTCTTTTTCCAAAGCTATGGGCAGCTTAATTTCTTAGTGTTATTGGCTTTCAAAGTATGTTTAGCCAACTCTTTGTTCTGTTCAGACCCTGCCGTTTCAATTTTTTAAAATTCTTACCAGTAAAAATCTTATGTTTTAATTTTTTCAATGCGATTTTTTTTTTTATTAATGAATAAACATCGCATATCAAGTGATAATAACCGCCCATACTGTAGAAGTCCACAGCATGCTGAGTAATTTATAGCTGCCCTAATCCCAAAACAGGTCTTTGCTCTAGAATTTTGTTGGTCTGTGATTTTATTTATAGCTCAGTCTATATGCCCTGTCTTTCAATTAAATAATATGGTTCAGTAAGTCACCCTTCGGAACAATAACCACTGAAGAAATATCACTTACTATCTGAAATATTTAAAAAAATAGAATCGCATAAAACATATGGAATCTTATAAGAAATCTGCATTCCCCGGTGTGTTTAGCCATTTTTTTTTAAATATACCGACAGAAAAAGAAAATATTTTTGTAATCTTTTTCAGTCTGTGGGGTCATAACAAGCCAAGAATAAAGGAAAATGAGAGCAAATACACATATTTTTTGATAATTAGGAAAAATTAAAAAGTGTGCTTTTTGACAGCCAAGTATATGTCTCCATTGAAGTCCATCTGATGTTCTCAAAAAGCTCATCTGTTCTCATTGGTGTCTTCAGAATATGAAAATTAAATGTAACTGGAAAAACATATATCTTTGTGTGTATAACCTGTAAATGATAAGAGAGACAGAGAAGAGAGAAAATCTTGCTGTGTTTTAATGAATAGAGATATTTCATTCATTTTGAGGAAAGTAGTCATTCATGCTAATTATATATTAATGAAAAAATGTAAGTATGGAAATCTTGGTAAAATTCAACATCTTCCTGCAAATGATTAATTCTTATTGGTATTGTTTCTTTAGACCATGCATCATATCATACATCTACTTAAATACCTGGAGGTGAACATGACTTTAGTTTGCTCTGATGTATGAAGTATATACTGTCTTGCATTCCATGGTGCTTTTCACCCTTGTGATTATATCATGAGTCCTGTTATACTTGACATTTAATTTAAAGAGTCAGCTCCTGGAGATGTAATAAGATATCCCAGTTTTCACAAAGATTAAAAGAAAGGTAAGAAGGAAAGAGGAAAATATAAAGCGTCACAATTAGAACAGCTGAGTTAAAAATACTGAGAGGGAAAAGAATTTTACAGCCTGCAAATGGAACTAAATATGGCTATTTTTTCAAAGATATGTGATTTTCTACAAAAGGAGACACAAAGGGATCCTTCCTATTAGAGCTTTTAAAGTGTCATGTAATCAAGATGACTGCAAAGCTGCAGAGGTGGGTACCAAGACAGGCTGAATGAAATGAGAAGCAGCTCAATGCAGAGCAGTCAGGAAGGGATTGCCTGTAGTGGAATAATCTGCCTGAGACTCAGCAGAATGAACTATTCCAGAGGGCCGTTACATCACTTCCAAAGTGAATGAGCTAAAACAGAATTGGACACTGGGCAAGTAGAGAAATAAGTTTTTTTTGATGGATGTGGGGCATTTTTCACTATGGAAAAACAGTTCATACAGAGTCAGTAGCAGTATATGCCCCTCTATTGCTGTCATTATATGCTACCAACTTTCTGACAAAATGTAGTCTCACTAAGTTGTTGGGTTTTGTTTTTTTGGGTTTTTTTTTTTTTGGTTTTGTTTGTTTTTTTTTTTTTTTTAACAGATCTTCGGTCCCTGTTTGGTAAGAAAAAACTCTCCATTTTAATTTCAGGGTAGGGTCATCTGAGCATTAAAAAAGTATTTGGGATAATATAAATATATTTAGCAGATATTTAATCTTCACAAAGACACTAGTAGTGAAATTTGATTGTTTCCAAGGATCTTATTCTTCTATCTTTAGATATTGAAGACAAGCAAGTAAACTGGAACAAAGCATTTGTCACTATGGAAGGGTCACTGGAAGATAACAGTCACAGGTAAATGACTCCTAATAAACATGGCACCCAAGTGTACTAAAGTAAAAATTTATGGGGTTAGTCCAAAGCAACAGTCAAAAATACTCGTTCCCCTTTTCTTATTGACTCAACTGAAAATGTTTAGAGAGATAAGAAGCCATAAGTACTCAGTTCTTGCTTGTACCTGCAAGACAATCAATAAAGAATCAGTATTATCTATCCTGTATTTGATTTATCCTGAAATTCAGAGTTTGATCTTTATATGTTAGAAAGTTCAATGAAATGATAATTCATCTGAGCATTCTAAGCTCAAGCTTCAATTAAGAGTTCACAGTTACAGGTTTTATCCAAGCACTTGACAGAATTAATACAGCCATACAAAACCTTTAATAAATTAAAATATATTCAATTTCCCTTCTAAATTTCAGCTTTTACATTTGAACTACATTTTATGCTTCTTCACAGGAATTTAATTACTTTTGTTGCCTGTCTTAGCCACACATTACAGGATTCGGTCTTTCCATGGGATAGACATTAGTAAAGATATTTAGAAAACTCTGCTGAAGTTATATAGGAATCAAGAGATTATTAATGATATTCAGCAAAGGGGAGACACAAGTTCTGCAGTGTAAAAATGTCCAGACTAAACTGACCAGCCAAGGCAATGTACTTGGAAGGAAAAAACAAGTACATTATTCCTATAATTGTAATTCCTATGTATTTCCATGAACTGGTAGCTGAAAGAGCAGAGGATGACTTTAATCCTTACCTTTTGCATTTTCCTCCCTCCCCTTTTTGGGGAGATGTCATTGTGGACATTTCTCATGAGACAAAGTCAAATCACATTAAAATGTCACTCAGCTTTCCCTCAAGTATATGGAAGTGAATAGTGAAAATATATTAAATTCTAAACAAAACCGTTTAACAACTTATTTTGATTATCTGAAACAAACAAACAAAAAAAAAGGGAGAAAAAAAAAAGGACATATTATATGTAATCTCCTTACAAGAAATGTTCATTCTTGTTGACTACCATAATTGGAAGCACTTCCCTATTTATAAAGGAGATATAATGAAGGAAATTAGCGATGATTTTAGTGTTCTTATTGAATGAAAACCTGATGGCCTTGCTGAGAGAGAAACCCAGCTGTACTGTTTCATAAATTCTGGGTGGGGAAATTTTGAGAATTCTCTTTTATGGTGTATTGATTTTTTTATAAATGTCGTCCCAGTTTAGAGATACTCACTTGTTTGGAAGAAAATGCAACTGCAAAACTCATGTCAGGAAGTTTGGGTTTTCCACAGAAATGGAAATCTATAGCAAGTAAATAACTCTCTCTTTTATTTATTTTTTTTTTTTTTAATGATCACACTTGCTTAGTCATGCCTTCTTCTTCAATGGCATCTCTTTTTAGATAATCTACCCTTCTCTATAACTTTGTCTAGCTACTTTATAGTTGCCTTCAAGACACGGCTCTGTCTTAAATTCCCTGGACACTAACACAAACTTAGAAGCAACATCACCCAGGAAGTGCTGCATCCTTCTCTTGACTTTGCTCCATATAAGCTAGAGTTTATATGCCTCTTCAATAAACTTCCCTTTCCCTAGCGAGATGTACAGCCTCTTCTTGTGGCCAGTGCTATAATGAAGATAAAAGAGAGAGATATGACTACTTAGATGGGGGAGGGTAATCTTTAGTTGGACATCTTGTCACAGGAGTAAAAAATAACAACTGGAATAGCTCTACTAGCTTCTCATAAGGGAGACATTTCTCCCTTATAAATAAGACTTATAAATTATGAAGGGAAGGACTACTTTTTACTTTTCTTGAAACAGTGTCATTTTTCACTCTGGAAGGGAATTAAAAAGAATCCTAATTTTCTCTTTTAATCTTATTATTACATTGAAAAAAAAAATCATAGGACTGATCCTGAACTTTAAAAAATAATATGAAAGGGATGACTAGAAACTGCAATACCTTCCAGTCTGAGGACTAGACATGTAAACGTTAAAAATTTCAATTTAAGTGTTGTCATGGTTCTAGCCCTTAAAGGAAACATATGACAGAAGAGAGAATGAAACATAGTTTTTCTGAAATGCAAGTTGATGCTATAATCCACTTAATCATCCTTCTTATTTTCACTTCTATGTGATTAAGAAAATATTTTTATATGCCTCCATATTGTAAATTATGTGAAATCGTGCTGGATAGTGGTTTCTAATTAAGTCTGGGAGGACATGGATACTTTAGATTGATAAATCTTTTTAAAGGTCATTTTATGAAAGTGTCTAAAACCTTTAAAAGTATTGCCTTTAGAACCTTTGAGTTCTGAGTTGGGCTCTTGGTGGCAGAGAAGTTATGTAATAGAATTTTACTGAATACCTTAAGGTTTTAATTTTTTTTTTATATATTCTCTTTTCTTTGAATTCAAATCCCTGTAGAATACAATTAGATCTTGATTATGGCTTGGTTAGTGATCCTAATCAGAGTGGGAACTTTCTAATATAAGTTAATCTTTGCAATCACTCCACAGTCTAACAGATCACTGAGACACACAGTTATAAAATCTTATTAAATATATGGGTTAAAGTACGGAAAATCTAAATTAATCAATTTTTAAACAGTACTGTTAATTTGGTATGACTAACATTCCTACTGTTCAATGTGTGACCTTTGTGTGTATCCACAAATCACACACAGGACACTTTTGCACATTCCAACATACATATTTATACATATATTTACACATACACATGCAAACTCTATCACATTACAATATTTCAATTGAAGATAATAGCTAAATTGTATTTTCAAATTATATTCTTATTTCCCTTATTGACCTTTCTTAATAAAAGACATTTAGTAATATCACTCTTAATTGTCAGTCTTAAATTTTTCTGTCAATCTGTTGATGTCTTGATACATTTATTATCTATGTGCTGTCATATAATCACAAAAGTTCCATATTGTTGTCATCATATTACAAAAGTTTCATACCTCCTTAGTGTTCTCTTGTGGGCAGCTCTTGAGAGCACTGACTCCTTCCTCCTCACAAAGGAACCAACTGACTCCAGTTCCTCACCAAGTAGTCAATCCACTCTTTCAAAGCACACTTCTTCTCGTTGGTCACAGCTGTGGCCTGTTCCTAATATTTGATAATTGGCCCAGCTGCAACTCCTTAGGGGTGAGATTACTCTCTGCACGATCTTTCTTATATTCTATCCCCCCACATCTATGTTAATAAAAATTTATGACTTTTTACACTAGAAATTGCAGCTTACTAGAGGTGATACCTATAGATTTACAGCAATTTTTATTGGTAAGAATTTTTGCGTATTTACTCTCAGGTGCTTTGTGGCATTTCTTGTTATCATTTTGAGTCCAAGAAACATTGTGTGAAGAGTTTAACATGAAAAAATGAGTCTAGAGCCTGCATGTCAGAAATATAAGCAGTAATCAAAAATTGAAAGAATCTAATAACTAAAACTATTTCATAGGGACATAGACAAGCCAAACCCGGACTTCATAATATAGATTTGGAAGAAAACAAGTTTCTACAATGAGAAGAAAATAAGTGAGAAAAATTTAAAATCTTACCCAGCCCCCATTGGAATCCTCCATAATGCCATCCACTAACTGCAACATTATACACTACTTGATTGACATCAAAATATGGCATTGTGGTTTCTAACTTTTGGAAAACAAAGCTGATTGGAGCTGGAGGGGCCTGAGTAGATCCTTACATGCAGGCTGCTGTGACAGATCCTGAAACCTCAAAAATCAAGTACTCCCATCTGGACACAGCTGGCCAGAAGAGGCACCAAAAATATCCAAAAATATCCATGAACAGTGCATATATACACAGGATGCACTCCAACAACACTTTTTTGGATCTATTTTCAAACTGACCTCATAACATCCTTGCAAGCAGAGCTTCCACTTCCTGCCAGTAGAGGAAATTTTGTGCATATTAAGTGTGGAAACACAACAGGAATCCCACCATCCTGCTCTGTACCTGGGCTCCTCCTACTGCAGATAGAGCACTTCTGATACTTTTTCTGTCATGTGTAGCTACCTTTATACTACAAAGAATTATGGGAATTTTTTTAATCAATAGTAAAAGTAGAGATAGCTCTCTGAACGTTCAAAATTTGCTATTAATCTCACAGAGTCATTGTTTTAGCACTTAAGTGCTATTTCAGTCTTACTTAAGAATCCTATATGTCACATTGTAGCATACTGTATCTGGAATGCTAATACAAATTACTCCATTTTCTTTTTACTGTTCTGCAAATGGTTTCTAAAACTCTACTTATAGGTTGTCATTAATCACAAAGAACATGTGAATAGATTCACATTCCAGTAGATGTGTAGCTTTTGTGATTTAATAATTTTAAAACCCTCTTTTTTTCCTAGTTGGATGGGGTCATTCCACTTTAAGGGGGGATCAATCTATTTTCCAGATTAAAAATCAATACAAGATAACAACACAAGACACCAAGAACTCTTCTCACATTAAGGGAAATACTAGGTACTCTGTATTTATTTAGCAGCAGGAAAGACAATATTACCAAAATTAAAAGCAGAATGACTCAGAAGTATTTTGTTAGGGCAACAGGCATCTATCCTCACTGCTTTAAGTGTAAATCCTTTATCTGATATTCCAGTTTTGAATTAAACATCTTGGTCATAATCAAAATGAAGAGTGAAATTGGCCTTGAGGATGCACCAGGGAACCTCTGCTGAGGGTTTCCACACCAGGCCATTCATAAGGCTTGAGCAGACCTGTAAATAACTGTTGTGGGTACAGTTCCCTCATGTACTGTTTCATCACAATTACTCGGGTATGTGAGTGCTATCCTGACATTAGGTAATCTGCCTACAAAATTCCTCTACTCTGTGTGACCGTTACAGAAATTTATGAAAGTATGTCTCTGCTGACAGAAAGGACAGAAGAAGTCAGAGTATGCAAATCTCTCTTTTAAAGTAACTGCAGGATACGAAGGAAAATGGTTCCCAAGCAGAAAACCATGCTATCAAAATCAGAAATCATGCCCAAAATATCTTTTTCTACTATTTTAGAGAAATATCATGTTCTGTTAAAATTAATGTATACCTGGTTCCAAGGTATGAGGAAAGAGAAGTTTAGTCAGATGAAAACCAACAAAGATGTTTGCCCTAAATTTTTCTTATCCAGTTTTCATAAAATGTTTGGAAAAATTTTTTTAAAAAATAGCTGATATAAAATTGAAATTTATCTTAATCATATTTTAATCAGAGATTGATCAGTTATAATAATATAATCTTTTGTCAATTTTACCCAATGTCAGGCTTATGGGTATGTGTTTTATATTTATGAGAGGATGTAACCTCTGTTTTTTGTTATATGTTTCTACAATCTTCTCAGTGTCATCTGCTGAACTTAAGCCAGAATCTGGATACAGATATGTCTGCTGTGTTCTCAGCAGGTACTGAGGTTAAATAAACCTCTATCAGCCCAAATGACAGAAGCTTGTTCCAGCTTTTACAGGTTTTTCTTTGACATTTATTTCTTATCCGGTTTAATATGCACAACTTATTCAAATTCATCCCTTCGGAACTGTTCCACCATAATCACTTGACTCTCTTTGAGCTCTGTTCTTTACAGCACTCACAGTGATGAGTCATTCCTTCAAACCAAATGGAGCCATATCCATGTGAAATTCCTGTAATTATGATTAGAATCAATTTCTAAACTGGAAATCCTTAGGGGACTTTTAAACACACATCCCAAGAGAGTCTGTGTTTTGAAAAAGGTGTTAAAGAATTGCCAATCACCTGACATTCCTTTGTGTTCTCAGTATGGCACAATCTGCTGCACAGCTCCACTGAGGGCTCCTGGATGTGTTAATGTCAAGCTTGCTATAGCAAACAACAGATGTGTGGACAGCAAAACTTGTACTGAGTGCCTTGGTGACTTACTTGGCACAGTATGAAGCATGTAGTACAAATATTGCTGCTCAGTTAAGTCAATATGTGGCTAGTTTTTGAAGAGGTTGCAGACAGATGAATTCAGATGTTGCACTCAAAAAAAGTAATATTTATCCAACTTCTCCTGAATCTAAAAAGCCCTGTTTCCCCTCCCTCAAAATAACAAAATTATATGGTTGAACACAGACACACACAAACTCAACTGAGGAACTTTGCAACATCCATTTCAAGAGAAACAGAAAAAATATATGGGAAGCTGAGTTTAGTGACTCTTTCTTTTATCTACAATTTACTAGAATTGTACTCTGGATAATCTCATTTTCCTGAAGCTACAAAAAAACTTTCCTGCTTTTCAGTTTATCCACATAACTTTTTAGAGGGTTTTGGTTACAAATAAAATAAAATAAAATAAATATTAAATAAATATAAAATTAATAATAAATATAATAAAATTAAAATTTTGGTTAAAAGTCATCACACGTATCCTTTATTCAAATAGATCCAGAGAAAAAAAGGAGGTAAAATTGGTCCTTTTTGCATAACAAACAGAACTGTTTTATTTACAGTTTCCTTTATTTGTGCTTACATGTTTCAGTTTTCATATTAAAAAATAAAATGTATTTTTTGAAATTGAGCAATATTTTCAGACAGAATTTGTTAGAGGTTTTTTTTCAAGATAACTTTAATTTGTATCATACTTAGAAGAGGTAAGAGGACAACCTATTTCCAACATCACATGTGAAATATATGTCTTTGCCATAGACCATCTGAAGTTAAAAACTTCAACTCTTTTTGTCACAGTTTTACCTCTATGTCATAGTGTACCTTCATAAATGTATAATCATAAGCAAATTAACAAGCAAAGGAGAGCTCCACTGAAGTCAATTGTGTTCATTCTGCTAAGGCACAAAAACAACATGTGGCTCATATAATTTACAGGACACATCTGGGAATATGTCCCTGTCATATCAAACCTGCACAAGGACTTGCATCTTAGATTCTTGTCTCTGCAGTCAGAGATAGATCCTGCTATTTAGATAGAACTGCTGGGTAAGATAAACAAGAAAAAGGCAATAAATAAAATGGAAGCTATTCATACATCCTCCTTCCTTCCTTCATGCTCACCAGAAGTTGATCTTTTGTTAAACACATTAATCAGTTCATAAACTTATGCTTGCTGTTGGATACTTGAAATATTAATGTTAATTCAATTTCCTCTAACATCTACTTTAAAATATTTGAAACATATTGAGACATAGGGCAGGGATTACCTGACCTGACACATAGATGAGAAATTGGATCTGACCTCTGTCTTGTAACATGTGCAGTGCATATTCATGTGCAACATATGCATGCTTCATAGCAGGCATTACACTAAGTTTGGTTTCAACACAGGATAAAAAAGTTGGCAAAATACTGCTGTTGATTTTAACCCTAACAGGGTTCTGCTTCTGCAGATGAAACCAACTGAACTTTTCTTTTTCTGCCTTATAACCTGGGTCAGGTGCTGGCAAACACAAAGAGGATGCAAGATGGGCACAAAGTTACTACCACAGGCAACAATCAATCAGATTCACGTTGCTGAGAGTGGTGGTACTGTATATGTTACAGCATCTGACACCCTACCTGTGAATGTGCTGATTTTTCTAACCGCTGGATAGGTGCTTTCCCGAGATTCTTAGTTTTTATCTTTATGCTTGTCTGGCCCTAGCCCTATCTCTTTACTTCCCCCTTTATACCTATAGGAGTTCTTACTCTCTTTGCTCTTGTTCTGATAAGGTGTCTGCAGTCCTTCTTTTAGAACAATTAATTGCACCTTAGACACAAGATTGTTTCTGTTGCATTTCCAGAATGGAGTTTTACCATTTCTTTTATTAATTGAGTTTATAAAAGGCTTTTGCATCTTATGTTCAAGGGCTATTATCTCTGGGGTTTTTTGAAAAAAAATATCCAAATACTAATTGAACTCAGAAATCCCTTTGGCATCAGTGTTATGTGTCCCCTCTTTGGAAGCCACATGCAAAATGGATGTGTTGGCAATATCACAATATATTTTCTAGTAATAAAATAAAAAATTTAATTAATTAATCCTTTAGTTTTTCTGCTTTTCTATTGGCTAAGCAGGTAATACCACACAGAAATCCTCCTGCCTGTCTTGAGCAATATATCTTTAGAAGGATTGCATAAATTTGACCATGTTTTTGATTCTACTATAATTTGGGGCTCTGGTTTTAACTCACTTGCTGTTTGTCGAATGCAAACACAAATCTGAAAGATTAGTTCTTGCGCAGAATGCTCATCAAAGCTGATGAGGATTTTTTTCGCAATAAATTTATTATGGTTAGAATTATGTATAATGTTTTTATAATTAAGGATTTTTCTTTCTCACTAAATATTTAATACACTTAAATAGAGTTTTTACCTTTTAACTGAATGACTTCAATAACATACACATATATACATATATGAAATGAAGCATGCATGTCTGCATGTATATATATTGTATGTACATTTGTCCTAGGTAGATATTTCTTTCTAGAATGTTTCAAAAATCAGCAAAATGGTTGGGAAATAAGGGAAATTTAGTAAATTATATGTAGGCATCTGTTTTTAAAATATGTATCTCCTGATGAAGTGTGTGGATTATATATGATTTAGCAGAAGGATAGTAATAATGAGGGCAAAACAAGAACATAATAAGATATGAACATAATAAAATATGAATTTTTAAGCACATTCAGTTCTTATGAAAATGACGCAAATAAAGGCAATTGCAAAAGAAATTTGAAAACATGGAGACCAGGCCTTTGTGATAGATTAGGAGGCTACAGCAGGGAATACTTTGAAGAGGACTAAAATTTAATAAACTCTGTCTCTACATGCAGATTAGACAGCACAGAGGTTCCCAGATCTGGTTCCTACAAACCTACAGACTGAATGAGAAAGTGTGTGCCACCTAGAAGCAGTCAGGTCTCAAGTCCAAAACTAAAACTAGTTTCCATTCAGTTTCTGCTCTCCTTAACTGGCATTGGGCTATCTTGATTTCTCAAAGACAGGGTTTCCATGCCCTCTTTATCAAATTTTGCTGACAGGAACAGGTAGATTTTATGCGAAAAATGTACTACTTTTATGAAAATCCATGTCTCCTAGCTGCATACAATATTGTATTGGTTTTGTGACACTTACAGCCTTGCTCACTGTGAGCAAGTTTGTGTAATATTTTGCTCAGTGAGATGTAGTGTTTAGGAATCACTCCAAAAAAAAGTAAGATTCTACTGCTGAGTTTTGATGTGATTTAAGTAGAAGATAGACTCCTTGCAATTCACAAAGGTAAAGCAGTAAAGCCCTTCTTAAGCCCTTCTTGGCTTGGGGAAAATGGAAGTCAGATCACTCTACTTTGGTGAGGCACATGAGCTTGCCACAGATTCTGAAAGATTGGTCCTTGGGCAGTTACTTTAGTACTTATCCATGAATACATGAACTTACTAAAAATCAACTCAAAATGAAAGCCACTGCAGTAAATACAAAATGAGCGAAGTTAAAAGTTGTCTCTGAATACAAAACTAATGAAAACTATGTGGAAAGACTAATTTCAGTTTTGCTGTCTCTCTTTTAAACAAAGAACTGGAGACACCAGAGAGAAAAAGCCCAGATGTGAACTAGGGGTTGGACAAAATGTCTGACGAAGAATAATTTTTAAGCCTAAATGTACTTAATCTATCCTAAGTGAAGCTAAAAAAATCAACTTAATTATATGGTTTATACAACATCATCAGTGGAAAATACCCTGCACTGGCTATGATGCCCCCTGAAAAGTGCTCTTTAATGAAATAATTTGTCTTGATGATGAGAGAATGATATCAGATAAGATAATAATGCAGTTTCTCATAGAATTAATGTATGTGAATTTGTGACTGTACATTCACACTGTCCTGCTAAACTGAATCAGAGAAATGAAGATCCTCCCAAAATAACATTTCTGAAATCTTTAAACAGAATTTGATGATAAATAATTTAATTCAGCAAGAAGATATCCAAGGGTGAACTTGTTTAAGGGTTATCTGGTTGAACTTGATGATTTTAAAGATCTTTTCCAAACTAAATGATTTTATGATTCTAAATCAAGAAAACATATTACAGCACAGAAGGGAAAATATAATACTTGGGATCTGAACCATTATGTGGTCAGTTTGACAGACAAAGATTATCTTGTATAATTAAAATTGCAAAATGTGGTGAAATTGGTTGAAAATTCAAAGATAAACTTTTTATAGTTGTAACTGACCCAGAACCATTAACTTAATTAGAAGTCCTAATTTCAATCCTCATTTTTGTAAATATTCATGATACAGATGTTTTCATTATCAGCACTGCTCAAAGGATAAAAAAGTTCAATAAACAGTTGTACGACAGTGCTCCTCTTCCCCCAAATAAATACTTTTTTTAACATTGTCACTGATTTTAAAACATTTTTCTGCTTTCTTTTCCCCTCCCTTACATTGTGATAGTGAATTAAGTTATGTAGTTTTGCATATGAGCTTCCTCAGCACTGAATCACAAGTCATTCATGGAACAGTGCTTTCCTGTAAAGAAGAAAGTTGGGCTTCAGTGATTTACAACAATCATTTAAAGAACTTTTAAATGTTGGCTTATCCACCAGTGCAGACTACATTTTCCAGTTAAGACAGGGCATCTACTGAGAGATGACAGTGATGTTTGTAGCTGTCTGAAAACACTTCTTTCCTCATCCTGTGTGTAACATAGAACTTTGTGTGACCAGTTTTGCATGACCTGAAGAGCTTTTCACAGTACAGAATTAAAGAACAGCTGCAGAATATAGGTTCACTGACCCTTCCAACTCAGAAAGTTCTTTGTGTGGTGTTCTTTCATTTGATCTGAAACATCCAAAGCTCCTTTTTTTCTTTTCATCTGACTGAGTAGGATTTTTTGCTGTAGGATAATCTGTCACTGTCTCAAAAAGATTAAGTTCTGGGAAGTCAATGAGAGTTTTGGCTTTGGCCTCAGAGAGGGACTGCTCTGCATTTCACTTATCCTATTGCTCAAAGGACCACATTTGGAAATGCAGCAAGTAGGCACTCCAGTCTGGGTTTCCCATAGATTTGGACATCTCTGGCTACTGATCAACTGCTCGATTCTTCTGACTTCAAATTTGAAAAATGAGACACAGGCTAATGAACTGCTGGACCTCAACACTCACTGATCAGGGCTGCTTTCTCTGTAGGATTACAGTATGTGCCCAGTGGTTAGACATATCTAGTGATATCCTCTGCTTGCCCTAAAACTACTGAGGATGTGGGAAGAAAGTGTGTGTGCTTGTAAGGAGGGAAGAGCTGTAGGTGGGGTCAGTGATAAAAAATAATCCTGAACAATAGACAGAGCAAATCACACTACAAATTTGATATAGAATATTTCATTACTTTCTGGGAAAAAAATTAAAGTAAAACAAGAAGAAAGCATGTGTTTCCATAGTAGCTGTGAAAGTATTCTGGCAGTTTCTCACACCATATACTCTCTCATAATTTCTGAGACTGAAGATACGGGACAGAAAAATTAAAGTGGAAATGGGACATTTATTTCCAATAAGAACATTTATTTAACAGGAAAATACACTGAAGGGCAGTACTTTGCCAATGTTTTCATACCTGCTGCTAAGGAGCAGACACTTTTGTGAAAACTGAACTCCAAAGGCTGAATCATTTATCATCTCCAAAGAGCTTTTGGAAAAGGTGAGGAGTAACTTATATGATACATTAAAAGTTCTGGAGCAATACAACTATAGAAATAACCATTGATAATTAACAGCCTATGACCACTTTAGTGTGACAGTATGCCTAATAGTTCATTAAGGTTGCTTGCCCCTCCAGTACCTTCAGTTATACATGATTCTTTTTACCAACAAATAAATGAGACAGCATTCAGAGCTCACTTCATGCGTAAACTACATCTACTTTCTTGATGGACTATCACCACAGTGACTCCCTGATGCCTCAGAACCATACATGAACAATTCTCCTCCTTTGCATAGCACATAAAAAGGCATGAGGAATCTTTTGAATGGCTAAACTCAGTAGAAAGTGAAAGCTGATTAGGAAGACAGACATTTTGTTCCAAACAAAAATGCATATTGATTGTAGGCATTGGGACTTGGCTGCAAACAAGTGTTCTCTTTTGCTTTGTTTTGCTTGACAGTAGCTGCAGAATTAAAAGTCATTATTTGATTTTTTTAATACTTTCTGCTCATGTAGTGGCTAAATAACAAGTTAAGAGAGCATGGTTGTGGCTGGTTTGCACAAGTTTAATAATAAGATGCTTCCCAATAAAAGAATTTTTTAGAAGAAATTCTATAGTGACAGCATCAGCCTCGTTTACCAAGGAACTAATCCTCCCAGCATCACAGGTTGCAGTTTTACCAGTAGAAGGTGTTAAGATCTGATTATAAGAGATACCTCTGCCTGAATTAAAGTGCAAACAAGACCATATGCCAAAGTCAATAGTATGGATTTTATTTAACAGTAAATATGTGGTAGAGAGAGAGAAAGAAATAGAAACGAGGGGGAGGGGGGAGAGGAGGAGAGAGAGATCAAGTAGAAGACAGTCACCACCTGTGGAGCCAGCAGCATCCTGTTGGTCCTTCTTCACCCTGGGCTTCTCTATGGTGGGTGGGGTCCCTGAGTCATTCTTCTGGGAGTACCACCTTTACACAATCCAAATTCCGGGTATCAGCAGGGTGGTTACGGGTGCCACTCTCATAACTTGGGGTGGCATGTGTATGAGCAGTTGCCTCCTTTTTCACAGCTTGCCACAGTGGAAATTTTTGTCTGGATACATTAAACAGGATGTGCCAAACAAATTTCACCTGCATTGCACCTGGAAGTAGCACCACACTTTTACAAATTTCTCCTTATCTTACAGCAAATTCCTTCTGTGGTCTTGATTGTGTTTGAGATGGGCAACTGCTCTTTAAGTCCTTACAGAAGGAACAGAAAGTATGATTAATTGTAAGAATAAACATTATTTTCTCTTGTGCTTTATTTTTTGATACTTCATATACCAAAAATAGATTAACACATTTCTTAGCTCAAATTTCTCCTTGAAAAGTGTCTTAAAAATAATGTACTTCTACAAAGATATTTCGTAAAGATGACAAAGCAAAAATATCAGCTATACAAGTAGATAAACTGCACAAGATTACTCAGACTCAGATTCAGCCATGCCAGAGACAGCAGAAGCAGCCAATTCAGGCACGACATGTCCAGGTCATTCAACTATAAATCATTTACATTCATTTCAGTAAAGACCAATATATCTTGGAAATAGCAGTCCAATTCACAGAAAGGACTACAACTCATTAGTTCACAGTGCTTTTAAAAAGTACTACCAAGACTTGTCTGACTGTTGGATTTTTTTTTTCTCTTTGAATTGTTAATAAATGATTGCAATTTGAGCATTACTTCCTTATTTCAGGTTTATGCAGTATCATGTTAGAGAACCTATTGCATTTGAGGAAGGAGATAGATCCTCAGCTTCTTCTTTTTACATTTGTATTTCACTGAAACCTAACACCCATCAGAGAATTAGTTCTTATGCTTTTTGAACACAGATATCTTTTTTCCCTGTGGCCAACTGATTGATTAGCTAAGCTACCTGTCTCCCTGCTGTGTAGCACCAAAGCATATAAATGTACATGGATACTAATGAATTTGTAAAAGATTACAGAATAGATGAGTTGGATAGATTACATGGATATATCAGGCACCATGAAAAAATAAGAAAGGGTTTTACCATATTGCCTTACCCACTGCTACAGTCCAGGATCCCCACAAAATTTTCTGTGGCAGACAAAGTATTGGCGTGTTGGTGGCCAGAAACAGATGCAGACATCAATGATGTTTGATTTAATCACATTCATTTATTTCTTAGCAATTTAATCTGCAGAGTCCCATGGTTCCGAGTTGCCCTCCCTAGTTTTTAACACGTGGGGCCATTAACAGGTACCAGCAGCAATTGCAAGTGCACATCAGGCGCTTCTAGTTTACATTGACAAGAAACACTGACTGCATCATTTCCCAGCAGTAGCACCAGGTGTAACAGCTAGAAAATGGATGAAAAAAAATTGATGAAGGGTAGGCATTGTCAAGAAATAGATTAAACAGGCATAAAGGAAGAAATAAGAAAGAAATTTTCCATTATCTTAAAAACTTCTTTGAGACAAATGAGGATTTTAAAAAAGAAACAAAAATCATACTTACATAGATATGTGTTCAATTTATGTGCCTGCATACCTGTATCTAAATATATATATATTTATATATATATATCTATGTAAGCAAATCATTATTTGATTATTAAAACTATTTTCTATTTAAATGACATTTCAAAGCTTCAAAATCTTATTTCTATTATCTATTTCAGTTTTTCACTGTTTGGAAATTCTGTGGAAAGTTGTCATAATAGAAACAAAGTATCTATCATGAAGATAAAGAAATAACAGTTTAGAAATAGCAATCATACACAACTATATACATAATTAAAATAGTCTCCTTAAAACTATGATCAAAGACTTTATCGTCAGGTACTAATCAGAAAACTATTTGAACCTGATTATAAAAGCTATTTTATAGATATGTATAAATATTGATACAGCCACACAAGCACAAATATAGTATTTTTTTAGTATGTTTCTAATAATTGAAAAAACTAGGATATTTGATTTAAGTGTTCCTTAGTGTGAGCTGGTTCACTTTCTCATTACTTGTAACATTTAATCAGAAAGCTAGATTTTCCATGGAAATATTAAAACACCTATTTCTATCGAAAAGGATGAAAATGTTACTTTAAATTTGAAATGGCATCAATATCTAGGATTTAATCTTCCTTAATTTGTATATTTCATCCCTGCCTTTATTTTCCACTTCTCTCATTAAATCAGCATCGTTGTCATGCTTATAATGCTAAAAATTATTATGAAGACATAAGAAAACATATCTGTCAGCAAATAAATATAGAACCTATTATCAGCAGAGCATGTTGGAGAATGTAATTTCAGTTTATGACAAACCTGAGCATTTCAAAGTTGCTCTCTAAGTGAGAAATTTTCTAAAAGAAAGTCTGCAGAGGAGTTTCTCAAGACAACACAAGATATGATGAAGCAGGTCTCACTTTTCAGGCTGAACCACTTTCTATTTGAACCACTGAACAAGTCTTTACTCTAAGACCTTACCCAACTCTTTTTGGTTCTAAGACCAAGCAGAGATCCTTTCACTAATAATTCTTGGCTAAAATCAGTGCATAAAGTATGTTCAGACTCTGGTAGGGAAAGGTATGGTTTCTTCTCAAGAAATATTTTTGAATTTTAGTAACAGGATTTGTTTTTCCAAATTTCAGAAATCATAATTTTTTTGGTCATAATATAAATTTATGAAAAGAAATATTGCACTATATAAAACCAGAAATAAAATGTTTAAAATAAAACCTGCAAAACTTTTAACCTTCATTATTGCATCTGTGTTTATGCACGGACAGATTTACGTGGTTACGGAGAGATGTCCAGTACAAATGGGAAGCTGGGACATCCCCATCAGAAATGGCAAACATATTCTCCTAGGAGCCCTGCAGGCTTCTGGAAATGCACACAGAAACCAAGAGCCTCGAATAGCAATTAGACTTCCTCCTAGCAGGACCCAATTTGCTCTTCCTCCACACTGCTCCCACAACCACACCACCATTTAATTTAAGCCTCTAGCTAGGATGGACACTCAGTTTATCTTCCAACCAGCTTAAGGTTGTTAATGTGACCTTCAGTCTGGTGTTTCTGTGAGCCAGGTGCTGGTTCAATTTCGTTAGGATGTCAAAACTCATAACAGATAAGTGTCATTGTTGAGATTGTCACAGGGGGCAGCTGAGGATTCTGGAGGAAAAATACTGACACGAGAAAACCAGAATCAGAAGGTTGCAATGCAGCAACACTGAGGATGAGCCAACTTCAAGGCACAACAAAAATCACATTTCTCATCCCTAAGGGCTGTTTGACCAACAAAGAATTTTTGGGTCCTGCGGGGGGTGAGAATATTAATGCTTCAGCTGGCAGTTGATCAGGTCTAGCTGCTTTCTTTTCCTGCATATATTAGCCAAAAAGAAAATCAATTTATTTATACTTTCAAATTGCACATCTTCTTGTAGAGCCTCTATCTATGTAGTAAAAGTTTTCATAGGTTTTAGGATCCTAAAACTGTATTTCAGCATTTCAAAACCTGTATTTCAGATGAATCAAACATTTTAACTTCTCGTTGACTTCAGTAGGTAGAAAAATGCATTGTTTTTTTAGCTCAGCTGTGAAAAGGAATGAGCAAAATATTAAGATATGGAACTTTGGAAAGATCAATTGTGAAACCTGAGTTAGTAGTTCAGATAAGCCTCATTTTAATGATGCTAAAAATTTAATAATAAAATTTAGAATTTTTCCTATAGCTTTAGACTATGGGACTTCATGATCTTAGAGGTCTTTTCTAGCCTTAATGATTCTATGATTCAGTAATCTGACTCCAGAAAAAAAAAAAATTTAAGAAGATGTAATGGAAAAGGGAATTTTGGTATAAAATTGCTAAGCAATTTTAAAAGTGCGTTCATTCAAAATGTAGCAAAATAGTAGGAAAATGACAATGTAATTTAAAATTTTCATATTTATCTTACATATATAAAAGCAAAAGTGGTTGTATGAAAAAGACTTGTAGAGAGCTTGGAGGCCATTTGTGGCAAGATGCTGAAGTAGGGCCATGTTTCAAATGCTGAATTAGTTATTTAAGAAGGAAAGTTGCTGTAATTATTCACTGTTTCCACAAGATAATTCTTTGGTCAATATGGCTATATCCCAAAATAATCCCCATTCAGTTTAATGTCACCTGTAGGAGCCAAATACAATTGGAGATATTGTTTAGAGCAGAGGCCATTATCCCAAGATACAGGCTATGAAATGTAAAAAGAATTGACTTGCATCCCCCTGCTTGGCTTTGTATGAATAATGGTCAAATGCTAGCACGACACACTCACACTACCCATGGTGTCTGCTGTGTTTACATCTGGTAGTTACTGACTTTTTTTTTGGTCTGTGCCACAGTGAAAATTGGAAAAAGGTGTATACATGAATATATTAAATAATGCAAATATAATCAACTTCAAGGAAAAAAAAATGTGAGAAGACCAGTTTAAAAAGTAGCATTCTGTTCTTGTTCCACATAGGTCCTGCTTCAGTAGGTGACTATTTCATGGTGCCTGAAGTATTTCAGGGTGTATTTCAGTTCAAAGTGTTGGGTGTGGGGCCAAAGTAAAAGCAGCTAGAAACAGACAGACTCTAAACTATTATCAAGACATATTCATGCAACTTTCATCCTCAAATTCTTTTCAAATTGTTATTTGCAAAAGGCATCTAATGTACCTGCTGAAAAATACCTTAATTCTAATTTATTGACAGAGCATTTATACATTTTGTGATGCTTTGTGTTTTTGTTTTTCTTTTACTTATCTTCTGGGGATTTTTAAAATAATTTCCTTCCACATGAAAAAATATCTGGAATTATCATAAAATGCATGAATCAGTCATTAAAACAGGACATGGATGAAGCCTATAAAGATTTCTCTGACCATCACTGTCTTTGTAAATATAAAAATACATGCTGACAAAAAGGGCTTCACTTTTTGTCTCATATTTCTAAATCTTCAAATTCTTTTCAGTTATTTTTCTCCTTTCCCTTTTCTGATTCAGGCAGTCTGAGTACCTCCCAGCAGTACACACTCTCAGTGAGATTCATCAGATCAACATGCATCATTAATTTAAACTGTCATTGAACTTGCCATGATATGGGATCCTAAAAAAGAAAGCTGCTGGTTTAAGTTTATTTAATCACTCATACATTGATGCTTCTATTTGAATTTTGTTGTATAGTACTCTTCATTTATTTAAAAGTTTCAACATACCTTTTTGCTTTCTGCAGTATAAAGGCATTGGTAAGGCCACCTTAGTTGTAGGTTCTAGCCTACAGCTGTATTTCTAACTAATTGTATGCTGAAAAATGAATACATAATGCATTCCTCCTGCTGTATGTCAATCTGTAGTTAACTTTTTTCTGACACTTGTGAGAATGAGATTGTTTAAAACTAAGAGCCTCTTAAATAGATCAGCTGTACAAAATAAAGGAGAAATCCCAAATATACTTTAGTGTGATATGTACAAGTTCTCACTTAGCAGTTCAAGAGAATTTCGATTCTGTATCACAGAATCATCACCTATCATATTTTACAGGATAATTTGATGGCTAGATTGCAGTGATTTCTCTCTTCTTAGTTCTTTAGATTTAGCTATATTTTCTTTGGTTGGTTGTTTTTTGTTCCCTGTGGATAATAGTACAAACAAACATGAAAATAGAATTTTAATGTTAATGCTTAAAATACATTTGCTACTAGGCTGCTATAACTCCAGGAAGTAATTTTTTTCCCCAACCATCAATCTGTATTTTAGAATGAAACTCACTGTATGTCATATTTGATTTTTGTGTGATTAGGATGATCTTTGATCAGCATAGATCAAAGTATAGGAATATATACATTTGAACAAATCAATTACACCATATATTGTATATTATGCATAAATATAATATTGGCACATTTAGTAATGAATGAAAAGGCTAAATGGAACATACTGAAACATTTTAACAGAGTTTAAAATTCTATTGATAATATTGCTTTGGAAGTCCTGATGGTAAAGGAATGGGAAAGCTCCTTTACGGGTGAGTGAATATCCTCACTTAAAGGGATAATTCATAAGTGTGTACTCTGTCAGTTGACTATATGATAAGCAATTGTCTCTCCTAATAATTTACTTTTCTTAAATGGATTGCAAAAAATGCATTTATTGTATAATAATACTTTCATTCTGACTGCTTCATTGTGTATGATTTTGTACAGTACATGAAATATATTAGGTTAGTGTGCAAAAGAAAAAAAAACACCTAAACAAAACCTTCCATCAGAATAATTAAAGTTAGTATATTGGCATTTACTTCCTTTGAGTAAAACAATGTGTGAGTCTGTGTGTGTGACAGTGTTTGTGCATGAAATCAGAAATTAATTTCCTTATTCTTCTTTTTTTTTTTTTTTTTGAATGTTTGATTCCAGAAAATCTTCATTTCTGACTTGAACTGAATTTGGTATTTTTATTTACTGCCATTAAATTGTTAGAACTTAGGTGGGGTGGGTTTGTTTGTTTTAATTTAGATATAGAGTATTTTCATGTTACAGATGACGGCAAATATTTATCACTTTAAAAGTGTAAATGTCTGTTTCTCAGGAAAAGTCAGAGAGACAACATTAAAATCTTGCTGTGATTAAAAACCCAGAACCAAATCCTTACGTGGTATACATAACTACTGGATGGATGAAATTAATCTTGTCTACTCTAAAAATTCAGTGTTGTCTAGTCAGCTTCAGTTGTCTTGAGTTAATGGAGAAAAAAACCAATTTCCACTGGGTGACTAGTTTTCCTTGTAGAATTCCTTGTGGCTGAGAGGGAGTACAATTCTGGAAGCTCTGTTTTTCTGTACTGACTTCAGTAGTTTTTAGTAGCAGTTTGTCAGTCAGTAAGACACCTCCAAAATTTAACTTTTAGGCAGCTTTTGAATAATAGACGCATTGAAGGCCTATTTCAATATTCATCTTCAAAAGCAAGTCCATTAAAATGTGTAATCTATCCTTCAATATCTCCCTTGAACATACTTAATCAATTGAACTCTGCCCACAAATTTGAGAGAATAATTTCTTAAAATCATGTCAGAGGACCTTTCACATAATAGTTTTGTATTTAGAACCCAAGATATGAAAGCCTCAGGTAGAGAGCTTCAGGAATGATAAAAGAAAAAGCGAGGCACTGCCCCCACAACCCAGCTGCTTTTTTTTTTTTTTTTTTTTTTTTGATATATACAACTTCAAAGTCAGAAATGTTTGCTTCACTCCCAGAGGTGTTTGTTCTATTACAACCTTTCCATGCATTAAATTCACATCATATCCTTTAAAAAATGGCTGGTAGATTAATCTTCCCTGAGATAAGTAATCAAATGGAAGAATCAAAGTAAGCTGGCTATCTAAACTTGCCAAAATCTACTAAATTTTTATATCTGCTCTCTGTCATCACAATAGTCAGCTTGATGAGACTGAGTAAAAAACTTGCAATGGGATGATACTCAAGAAAACCAGATTGCTTTTAACATTTCATTGGTACCCTACTTGCAAATGCTTGGACTTTACCTTGTAAGACAAACAGCAAGATTATCCAAAACTTTAATTAATTGTAGAACAAGAACTTTAATTCTCACAGAATTAAAGGAGATTACATTGGCATTACGCTCAGAGCATATCAATCTGAGAGCTGAATTCTCGGCCTTAAGGCAAAAAATTCAAAGAGAAACTAACCAGAGGATGAAAAATATTATTAAAAATTAGTTGCAGAGAATGGGTATTTTAACTGGAGTATTGTGTATTGATTTGGTTCAATGTGGAAGTTAGCATTGTATGTTTCTACCTAAACGTGCGAAGACAGGTATAGGTGGGAACACACATAACTCCCTCACACACTCAGAAACACAGGTACACATACACACATTTCAATTACAGCTGTAATCAAAGATTACATATCTGCACACTTCACTGATTCAAAATTAGATGGAGAAGATCATTGTCTCAGCTTAAAAAAAAATCCCAGATGTGACAGCTGTAATATAACTTGTCTTCTATTCGTCTTTTCAGACTGGTTTGCAAATGAGAGATAATATTATCAAAACAAACAAAGAGTTGTGACGGGGGATAAAGCTACATTACTTACACTATTTGTTTCTTTTCTGCATATTTTCTGGACAAAAATCATAATTATCTGAAAGCGTCTCTAAATCCTGTGACATAGTTTTGATTGAAACTCATGAGCTTCCACTCTGCTTTTTTCATTAAAGGCATGTAGTCCTTTGAGTGATACTTGTCAGTATGGTGCTACAAACTTTTTGGCACTCACGTTTACCAGGAGCATAATACATAATTAAAGAGAGCTGCTGTTCAGCACCCTGTCAAAGTCTCCATGTATTCCAGTTCCTTGAAAAATGCATATCACTAGCAAATATATTCTTTACAGCTTTTCATTAAAGCATGGGAGGTATACAGTGGGTTTTGGCAGGTGCTACAAAATAAAACTTAAAGGTGTAAAACTAAGGAAAAAAGTCCATTGAAGCCACACAGCTGGACTTCAGCTTTGGCAAAGGTATATGGGACTACAAAAAAAAAAAAAAAGTCTGTGAAATAGGTCTAATAATATTTTCATCATCTCTGCTGGCATACTCAGTAAGGGCAAGTCTATCAGCTGAGAGATTCACAGATGTCAAAGTTATCCAACCAGGTGCTTATTACTAGAGCAGATGCTCTAAGTTAACTAGAGCAATGGAAGGTTTATGGCCCATTTTTATCTTGTTCACAAAATAAATATAATCATGGACAGTGAGGCAGTAAAGTGCTCATGCAGATTGGTTTGTAAGAGACTTAAAACAGAGCTTATGGAAACCCAAAAAAGCCCCCTGATACCTATACTGAGTAGGAAGCTGAGTATGCAAGCCACAAATCTTTGTGAAACTGCTTTGTGTGACTGGACAGAAAATATTTGTGTGAACCAAGTCAACTGTATGCGGCACATGAATTAGCTTGTTATTGATGTGATTTGCTATACTATGTTTGAAACTATATTCAGGAGATGCATACCTCAAAAATAAAACCTGAAAACAAAACTGTGTCAATATAAAAACAGCCAGTGTGTTCTTGTGACCATTTTCCAAAATGAAATTTTTCCTTACTAGAGAGATGAGTGGATAAAAACTAAAATCTGCAATATAAAAGCAAGTTGCAATGAATTATCAAAATGAAGAAGCTTCTTACTACATGAAAGACATGAGAAATTTCCTAATTCTCTAATTATTCAAGCTGAGGTGGTGAACATCTTTCTGTGGGTAAAGTGCCTTCATTTTTTGTATGCTTTGTTTATGAATATTGTTACTGTGCATTTCTTCCAATACTTTGTGCTTTCAGTAAATAATTATTTCAACCCATAATCTATGCTTTTGTCCCTTTTCCATTACATGAAGGGATAGAGGAAGAGATGTGGGTAGTTTGGAGTTTAATTTCCAGGTGGTGTTAAAACCACCACACATCATTTATGAAAAACATAAGTCTATGTTATTTTACTTTTTTAAAACTGTACTATAAAACCAACTGTAATTAACTCTTGAATCTGGTAACGGTTCTGGCTACTTTCCAGAGCATATACATTTCAGTAAGAAAACAGAATACCTTTATTATAGCCATTCAGTACAGGAATAATTTTAAGGATTTGTTTTAATATTCCTGGATGTTGCTGCACACAACTAACAATATTGTTCAGAGATTTTGCATCAGGCCCAGTGAAGCAGATCAGTTCAGTGAAGAATTTCATAGTGTCTCTGATTATTGTCTCAGAATTTCAGTCTGTGACACTATCACTAAAAAAAGGAAAAAAAAAATCTTCATCTTTGCTCCTCATCACTATTATGTAAAGAAACTATTCAATGCAGTCAGATACCAAATAAAATCAAATGCTTTTCAAAATGGGGAAAAAAAATCCATGTTTAGCCATTATACATTTTACTACTACTTTTTTTTTAGAAAACTGACTGCAACTATAGAACAGAAAGTATTTTGACAGGTAAATACTTCATTAGGTCTACCATTTGAATGGTCATTAAAGGAGACACCTGCTTCTAGGGCATGGACTTCACTGATGATATTTAGCAGATAGAGAGAAAATGTCAAGAAATGCTGAGATTATTATCTTGTTAAATCTGAATTTTATATTCAAGAATAGATTTAAGAAATGGGAAAATTAATTTGTTTGTTCTGTTAAGTTACTGTTAATTGCAAAAATTCAAAATTTCTAGTCCAGTAAAACTATTCTATGTATATGAGGGGTGATTTTGAAGCTGTTAATGATACAAAGAAATGAAATTATTTTTCTCTGGAAGAAAATAGTTCAAGAAGGAATAATTAAAGAATGCATTGGTGTGACCCTACCATATTTTAGACTGTATTGGGCTGTAAAATTTATTTGAGACATATATACCTTGCATTAAAAATGGGAATGCATACATTTAACATACTGAAGAAAAAAGGTTGTACACAGGAAGCTAATATGTATAATTTTCCTGTTTGAGCACCTGATTCATTATAAAAAATATGCTTTGCACATATGAATATCAGTTAAGGATGCTGTAATGAAAGTATGACACAACATAGAGTATTTTTCCATAGAGTATTTCCCTACTTATTGTTTCCCTACTTATTCCCAGCTGTATATATTTAAACTCAACACGCCTAAAGTAGTCTTTGCAAAACGAGGTCTTTATAGATGCAGAAAGTATTATCTTTTCCTGTCATTGAGTGGTCTAATACAGAATATGTCTGTATTGCTGCCTCTGAGGAAAGCCAACAGCTTCTAATCACCTGAAAAAAAACTCTTCTGCAGGAGGTCGTTTAAATGCATGATTGCAATGTGATATAATGAAGGAAATGGAGCAAAATTAAAACCATACAGACACTGCAGGAAAATTCACAAGTAAGCATTATTGTCATTTGCCAGCTACTCAATTCCCTGGCATAAGAGAAACAACAAAGGGCAATTTCTACTTTCTTTAGGTCACCTTAAACTGATCCACAACCATGCTGTGGAAACAATGCAGGGAAATTCCTTAAGGAAATGTAAAATCCAAGGGGGTAAAAACCCCCAAACATCTCAGGAAACCACTTTCCAGAATTAATACCAGTATGTTCAGTAATCACAGCTGCAGCTTTAAATTGTTATTCCTCTCTCTCATTTCCATCTCTACAAGACATAGAGAATGGCCATTAGTTTTTCAATTGCTTTTCACAGCTATTTCTTACTTGATCTCTGACTTTTGTACCTTCATAATATTACACGAGAAAATCCAAATTATTTCTCCTGTGAATTATGTTCTGATTTTCTCTGTTATCTCATACTTATTAGTTTTGTAATAATTTTATCATCTGAATAACTTTATCATTTTCTTTTGTTTCTTTTTTGCTGTGACTTGAATGCATGAAAGTGAGTTAGGCATTTTTTCAATGCTTTGGTTCACAGAAAAAAAAATTCTGCTATGTCTGCTCAGATAACATAATCAGCATTTGAAAGTTGAAAACAAATGCTTGAAAATATGTGTTCTATTAGGGAACATATTACTGACATTACCAGTAGCACAAAAAGTTTTTATGTGGAGATGCAACCTCATTTTTTCAAGTATAGGTAGAAAAATAAACTCACAAAATCCTTTCTTCCTACATATTTGAATATATGACCATATATAAAACAGAATTTTGGGGAAAAGTCCATTGAAAAAAAATTACATTAAATAGAAATTTCTGATCATAGATTCCAAGAGGGGTGTTTTCTCTGCCATAGAGTATTATGTTCTATAAAAATATAGAAGTTCTGTTGCAACTATATAGAGCAAGAGATGTTGTTGTGCTAACAAATAAAACTTTCTGCTAAAGACAATCTAGCTCTTAGTCCAAAGAAAACTTACTTTAGAGAGGAAGCTTTAACAGAAATAGCTCCTTTACTCAGAGGGTGTTTTAAAATACCATCTCTATTTTTTTCACTGAAAGCATAGAAGTGACCCAGTATGTACCTCATCTTATGATTTAAGAAACTATTTTAAAAAACCCTAATCTAATATAAAAACATCCCCACCAGTCTTTTTTCCTTCCTTTTACTTTTTTTTTTTTTTTTTTTTTTTTTTTTTTTTTTTTTTTTTTTTTTTTTTTGATTCTTAGTTGGTGTTGGAGTGGACTCTATGCAAAATAAATGGATAAAACATGTTTTTAAAAGGTTTTCTAACCCTTCTCCAAGTAGTGTTTTTTATACCAATCCTCTATTATGTGACTGTAATTATATAAATCCTATTGGGAAGACTAGGCTGTTACTATATGAGATATCCACAGAGACAGAGGTTGTTTATCCTATTTTTTTTTCAATTTAAATAGGTTTAGACTAAAAAAAAAAAAAAAAAAAAGGAGAGCAAAAGCACAGACTGTCATAGATCCACAAAAATATGTCTCCCAAAAGATAAGATCTAGAAATTCCTGACTTCCTCAAAGACATAAGATGATGCCAGCCAAAACATTGCAAAATGGGTGGGTTTGCAAATAGACAGCAGTGAGTATACAGCAAAGATTGTACTCAAAGTCAGTGTCCAAAGCAGCACATGTGACATGACTGTGAAACTAGGAGGCAACTGATGCAGACCACACATGTCAACTCATGAGATGCAGCACTAGTGTAGAGTACCCACTTTACATTTTGCCAGGCGATGTATTCATGTCCAGGGTGCTCCATGTGATTAGTGCAGCTCATACTCTCCATAGGAAAATGATTGCTCTCTTGAGTGTCCTCTGTGTAGCTTATGCACAAGACATAATAAAAAAAATATGGGGAAAATACTATAATATTGACTAACAGGTATCGAAACTGTCACTAGGGTCTTTCATTGAACAGCATGAATAATAAAAATCTGATTGTACTATCCACCAACAGCAGAGACAGAAACTGACTCATAGCAGGCTGGATGTTTGTGTTGAGCTAGTCCTGCTGGTCACCTACTAAAATCAGGAGGCATCAGATTTGACCTGAATGAAGTGAAACATGCAAAAAATTTAAAACCTTTTCTCAAAAAAAGAATTAATATGTGTGACAGATGTGATTTAACCAAGATCAGTACTGAGATTAGACAAATTAGGTGATGTTGCTGAAGAGTTGAAAAAGCAGAAGAAAGAAAAAAGTGTAGCATCAATTTGCTTCCCCCTCAACAGGAACTGTCACTTTAAAATCTGATGACAATAAAGCAACACAAGAGTTGTTGCAGGACAGAGGCCAGCTGACCTCAATATCAATGATAGTAGTGAAATGAAATTAAACTGAGAGAAAAAAATGTCGTGTTTGCCACAGTTACAGAAGTCGCATGAGTATACACTGTACATCTTGCTTGGACACCAAGTGCAAGCTGGAGCAGATCACTGCTCCTTAGAGAACATTCCTGACAGCCTGATGCCCTCCATACTGAGAAGTCTGCAGTGCAAGACCACAGAATGACAAAGGTCTGATGTGAAAGTAATACAGAATCCCAGAAGTGAAATTCCTGCAACAATTTCCCTTGCACCATTTCACAGAAGGACAAAATATGGAAAAAATATTGTATGAGCACATGCCTATGATATTAAAACATTTTCCAAGCACTTAGGCAGTAGAAAAGCATTCTCTGAACAGTGTTAATAAATTATGGAAAGCCCATAAAAAAGGTTCGTCCCTGGACTACTAGAAATTAGTGACTTAAAAAGAGTTGTATGTGAATGATAGATCTGCTCTAAGAGATGTATTATGATTCTTAAGATTATATTTGCTGTCATTCAGTACAACACAGATGGATACAATTTCTATGTTTTTATGGAAGCACAGAATGAGGAACGGACAGGTTGATGGAAACAAACTCAGGAAAGCTCAGGAAAAAAACGAAATGCGCCTTGTTCATGATACATCACACAAGGCTGGCTCCAGATCCCAACACAATTAAAGCCAACCCAGGCAAAATCATGAGATAATACTATGGCTGCAACTACAAAAAGTAAAATTCCAGGTGTATAACAACTCAAAACAAGCAAACACGCAAACATCCTAATGCAGTTACTCAGCAGGAACATAGGTAATAACTACTCCAAACAACCTGTATTTACAGGAGGGATATTTTACATCTCTTGTCAGTGAAGTGGCAAAAACATTTTTCTTTTAAAAAGAGAAATTAAAAACCTGTCTGATATAGCTTTGCTGTCAGCCTCTCTGTTGACATACTCTGCTGAGAGTGCTGGCAACACCAAAAGTCTTTGAAACAGCTGTGACTCAACTCACTTTAATTTACACCATGTGTCTTCTTTAATCCCCATATTTTGGAGTTACTGTACTATTTGATTTGTGTCTTTTATATTTTTAAATAATTTTATTTTTACGTGGTTATGTTTTAATAGAAAACAGGACTAAAAATACTACAGCCCAATTGTCCCTCAAGAAAAGAGGAAAAACAAAGAAAAGATTTCATAAGACACATCACTCAGACAATTATTTCTGAAATTACTATCTTATGGTGTCAAATTACCAACAGAAACAAGAATAGAATCAAAATATCATCTAAGAATGACTTTAATATCAAGAGCTTTTCAGATAGGATTGGCCATCTTTCTTTATTATTGAAGTTAAGTACAGCTAAGCTGTCAAGAACAATTTGTTGGAACCACATCCTGCATCCTTTCGTCAGAGTCCCTTCCAAACAGGTGTCCCTCTTCTATGCTGAAAAACAAATATTCATCCAGCATGTTCTGCTGTGTTCCAATAAGTCCTTCTGATCATAAGAGCAGCTGACTACATGGAGCCAGGAAACTGGGTAGGCTCTGTAAACACTTGTGAATCACTAGAGAATATTAAATCTGGCTTTCCTATTTTGTCAGCACTCCTGACCTATGTTTCATATCTTCCCAGAATTTAATCTGTACCCTTGTTTTCATTGTGATGTGAAATGTGATAAATGTGATATTGCAGTGTGAAACAGACACAAATGCATCCTGAAATAGATTACAAAGACAGGGAAATTGAAAAAATTCAATCACTGCAGCAAAATGTACTATTGTAAATATGATGGGGTGGATGGTTGTTAATACTTTTAAGTACTCAAAGGAAGGGAGACAAGGTACAAGAAATACTGATGTTCTACTCTGTGCTTTATTAAAGAGGAAATCCCCCTGAGTTTGTACTAACTGTATTCATTTCCCCTGTGCTCTAAACCAAGATTTTCACTACATAAGCAACAGAGTTTAGAAGAAAATTTTGTTACAGAAACAGGCATTATACAATTGTACCTGCTTTCAATGCTTTTCAGCTAGGGAGTCCTCTCTACTGTTTCCTTATTCTGACCCCAGGGGTTTCTAGCCTAATGTAATTTAATGAATTACAGAAGGTGTTTATAAACCTGATTATGAGTTAGTGCATTCAGACTATAATAACATGTGAAGATAAGCTCAGACTACTTTGGAGAAGTGTTTTGTTCCTAATGTTAAGAAAAATATTAATAAAAATTAATCAGATTTCGATGAAGAAAATAAAGTTCTTTATCTAGTTATTAATGTGTCCTCAATATAATGTATTTTGTGAGCTGAATTGTGTCTGAAGATTCTCATTTATATATCTCTTTTTCATATATGTCAAATTAGACTGACTGAGAACCAAATAATTTAGTATGGACTACATTATCATGGGGTAAGATAACCCATGGATACAACCTTATTCAATACAACCTTATTCTAAGTGAAATAATGAGGAGTTTCAGTCAATGAGAAATGAATAAACTCAGCAAGAAGACACAGACTATTGCCAGAGCTCAGGTTCTTCGAAACCCTGAACTTGCCTTGCATTAGTTTCCAGTTTAACCCTATGCAAAAATCCTGGCAGACATCCTAATTCAAAGGAGCATTTGGTCTAACAAAAAAAAGAAAAAATAGGCCCCATTTGATTGCAGACCTAGTATGTACTGAAAAGCAAACTATTTAGAAGGCTTCTTCAGAAAAATTGCATTGAAAGCTGGCTGGGAGTGCCTCTCTGCTTTGTATTAGGTTGGACATCAGGAGGAATTTCTTCATGGAAAGGGTGGTCAGGAACTGGAAAGGACTGCACAGGAAGGTGGTAGGGTCCTCATACCCAGAGGTATCCAAGGAAGGACTGGACATGACACTCAGTGATCTTGTCTGGTTAACAAGGTGGGGATCAGTCACAGGTTGGACATGATGACTTTGGAGGTCTTTTTCAACCTCAGTGATTCTGGGATTCTGTGAAAGCAAGCAGGGAAACAAAAAGTTCAGGAAGCATGGAAAATAAAGAAATGGAATAAATATGAAAAGAATTGCAATCACTTTTTGCAACACAGAATAAAAAGTTGAACGTTCTTGTTCTGACAAAAATACACAGAGATAAACACACAGGACAAAGATAATTTCTAAACTTGATTCTCATTTAATTTTTTTTTTTATTCTGAAGCATATCTTTATCATTTTACACTGCAAATTGTTTATGTCATCTTAGAACACCTCAAAGTATTTAAAAAATGACTTTCACCTGTTCAGAAGAAAGTCTTAACAATAATTTGTAATAAATAACCAAAGTCATAAGTTGGAGGTTTAATAAAGAATGTACCTATTATAAGTCATCTGTTAAGTGTACATTTACAATTTGCATTGGATGTTGGTTTCCTCATTAGGCATATTACACAATGCTGATCATTCCAGAAATCTTTATGTTCTTTTTTTTCTATACTTTCTACTTAATTCATTTCCTATGACTTTCTCCTTCCTGGTAAGATTTTCTATGGTGTTTTATAATATTAGTATCTGAATTCAAATCTAGCCAAGGTTTTTGGAATAATTCCATGATTAATTGTTTTGCCAATTAGAGTAGTTTATAGATTTCAATATAGAAATATTGGACTGCTACTATATTATAATAAACACTAAAATGTCCTGCTTTGAAGGATCAGAATGTCCCAAGAGCAATCTCTAGGTAACTAATAAAAATAAATCTTCCCTTACTCTTTTCATATTACTTTTTTGAAATGCAGCAATGATCCTAAAGAAAATGAATATGCTGTGGGTTCTGGAAGTTATGCCACAAGAGATACAATAAAGGTAGCACAGGACTAAAGAAGTTCCAGAAGAATGCAATGCATCACCACTTTTTCTATATAATTGAGCAAGATTTTTCTCATTCTTTCTAAAGTTTCTGACTGAATAAACATAGAGAAGGAGCTAAAAATCAATATTTCTTTCTATGCCATAGTGAAGAGACTAATTTTCTTCAAACTACTGATAAGAGTATGAAAGTGTACTAGATTTGCTTTGCCTGAGAACATTTTGCTATGTCTGTTTGAAGTAGATTCTGATATCTGTCTTTTCTACCCCTCTCACCCATCTTCGCACTGGTCAGCTCTACAGTGCAGCAGCATTTCAAATCATTGTCCTTCTTGGATGCAATTACCATTCTCACTTAAAGCCCAACTAATCCCATGTAAGTGAAGACAACCTGAAGATGTAGAGTAAAAAATATGTTTACACAGCCTGGTACTTTTATTTGAACTGCTTCACTCTGTTGAGGCCTCTATTCCAGGCCTCTATTCCAGGAGCAGCTCTGCTCAGCGCAAAATGTAGCCAGTCAGCTTCAACCTGTGAAAAGTTTGGGGTATAGGATGTGGCCCAATCCGTTCCATCATTACTTTTTCTTATGGTTCTCTAACACTGTATGGGGAAAATAAATTCAGTTCTTGTCTACAAATATAGAAATTATGGCAGGAAAAATATTAGGCAGAGGATGAATTCCATGGCTGGAAAAGAGAATTAGAGTATTCATCCTTCCGTGTGTCTTGTCTCCTTGGCCACCTGCATATGCTGACCTTGTTATGCTGTATTTTACAACTAAAACAATGATTTTATCCTACTCTGTAATGAAGGCTTCTGGGCACTCTCAAAAAACCCAGTTATGGCACTATGAAGATACAAAACACTGGTATACAATTTTTACAGTGCTATAACCCAATTACTTCTCTACATATAAATAAAGCCTTCTGATTTAGTAACCTGGATTCTCCTAATTCAAGCCACCTGTAAGCCCCTTTCATAGTGTACTCTGCCTGTGGCTGGAACAAATTTCATATGCTATCTGAGGATTATATCTGTCATGATCTTTAGTGCTGCTTGTAGAAAACTATAGGATAAGCCCCATCCCAAGAGATGTCAGAAAAAAAGTCTGCAGCAAAGCAAATTGCTAGTAGCAAAGGAAAGATTTTAGTGAACTGCTAAGATGGAGTGCCAGTCTGTCTCCTCTCAGTGATGGAGATGCTCCTTATCTGTTTTGTCAAAGCCTGACATGCATTAGTATGCCAGACCCTCATACCAGCAAATTCAGCACAGGGTAGCATGTAACATGTACCCACAGGTGATTTGTTAATATAATTTCCTTCATTTTCAGTCAAGACATAATCTGTTTAATTTAGATACCTGCTCTTTCTTTGCCACTGGGGCCTGTGTCAAGCTTACACGGGAGATGCAGCAAGCTTTATTATCATAGATATTGAAGTCACTCATTACAAGTGACAAAGCAGAGCAAGCAATCCAGCACTTGCTCAGTGTCACTAGGTAAAGCTGTGTTAAACTCGATCGGAAACTGCTATTCTCTATCTGAAGATATAATAGTTACAGACTATCAGCATCACCCTCGAGCAGCAACTTAAATGTATTATGTATTTGAGCTGATACTTTTGCCTGCAGAGATATTAAATAAATATATTAAATAAAGCTGCCTATGTGTTTCTGATACTTATTCTTCCTTAGCAAAAAAAAAAAGGAAAAATATCTTTATCTTATTCGCTGAAAACCTTTTTGCCTCCTCACAGGAACTTTGTTGCTACTGTGTACCATGGCCACAGCAAGATCCTTCTATCCAGACTAGGAGTCCATTAACTTTATACTTGGCTAGCATCAAATACAAATGATGAGAGACAATCATGGCCTTAAAAACTATAATTGCAGTGAACAAAATGTTTAGGTAACTAGGAGAGGAACACAGTATCAAGGGGATGAAATGATCTGCTTGAAGTTACAAAACAAAGAACATTCAAAGTAAAAAAAGTCTTCATGTCTTCTAGCTCCTTATCACTAGGTGAAGATATCCTCCCTCAGCCTGAAAATAAAAATGGTTTTGGCCTCCTGTATATAATGTCAATCTGATCATATCCCCATCCTCCAGCTGTTGCTGTTGCTGCTTAGTGTGGTAAGAAATAATGATCTTCTGTAATATCTTTCCAAACGAGAGTTTAAGGACTTTGTTTGTTAGTACATATGAGATTAAATTATATGGCACTATTTACATATTTTATAATACCTAGTAAAAGCTGGAGACAGTATTTGTGGACACTCCTGAAGAGTGCCTGGAATACAAGATCTGAGTCATAGACCCACCACCCAGAGGGTTAGAAATTACTAGCTTTAGTAGGGTGCCCACTTTGCACCTTAACAGGAAAGTGCTTGTATTTTTTTTCTTCAATAAGTTACTTTCCTCAGAAAACGTCTTTATAGTCTATGTTCCTGCAAAACTTTCCAAATTCAACCCTTATCTTATGGTGTTGCAGTCAATACCTTGATTATGAGCAAAGAGAAAGCACATCTTTAGATACAGATAGATATAGATATAGATAGGTATAGATATAGATGTAGATGTAGATATAGATATATTTTATACACACATATAAAATCAAGAATGTGATGTTGCTATAATTGAAGTCTTAAAATTCTAAGCAAATTCTGATCATTATTCATCTAGATCTAATTGTCTATTAGTTACTGTAAAGGAAAAAATTCTACAGTTAGAATGCTTTCATACAGGAAGTCTCAATAAGAATAATATGGTTACACTTTTTATGTACATACTTTTTGGGTTCTGTTTCTGTCCTGGGATGGTGTTCACCCTTCTCCTGCTTTGGTTCCTGAGGCCAGTGGTTTCATGTGATTGAAAAGGAAGTTGAAG